>NC_092808.1:130484183-131862683 GCF_040954645.1 Diabrotica undecimpunctata
TAAGCGCCCCACAAATTAAAATCCTATAAAATTACTTAATTGCTTTTCACTTTCTACATGCAAGATAGGGATATGCCAATTTTCACCTTTTTTAAATGCCTAATAATTGATAGATACCATGCAAAGATATGCCACTATAATACCTGAGGCTTAAGTGAAATCAAAATAAGGCTATAATTAAAAGTTAGGAGAACTGTAAACCAAAAAAAAAGAATCAACTAAATTAAAAAATAATAAATGATGGAATGAATTCATCAAATTCTAAAGTGTAAGTATTAATGTAGTGTGCCTTAAATTCAGCACAAAGTAAACTCGTATTATTAGCTATTATTCATATCAAAGTTCTCATTAAATTATAAAAATTCAAATCATCCATCAATCAGTATTCAAAATATTCTTAAAGAACTCCAAAACAAGAGTCTCTAAGAATATTAAACAAGTCAGTCAGTTATACATATACTCAATATATTCCTGTTTAGAAGATATATTCGTGGAAGAAATAAAAACATAATGGCGAACTGAGAATTGTTTCAACTTAACTTGGTGTTTTATTTCGACGAAGAAATTATCATGTAAGAAATATCTTGCCTTTTTCAAGGCAAGACACTGAAGATAAATATTTTCCAAGTCCATAACCCGAAAATGGACTTAAGTAGAGGAGCTCTCGACAGTATATTCGAAGTCCTCTACAGAGCACCCGGCGATATCAGAAGGTGGTTAGACCCTTATTTGTTTCCCCGAGGTGACAATACAACGTTCTTAAGAAATAAGCTCTTGAACACTATAAAATAAAGAAATAAGAAGTGGAAAATATTAAAGACATTGAAGAAACATTAACATTATTAAAGATTGACATTGACATTATTAAAGAAATTGTAGCATTTGGTTTTACCTCGTATATATTAAAACATCGAAAAATATTCTCAATCTTTATGCGTCTTCGACATTGATAATATAAACATTTTTAGTCTGTTTATATTTAACACAAATTGGTATATGGTTTGATCTTAATTCTGCTTGGATATTGCGTTACAAATAAATATGAATCTTTCCACTTAGGTTGGTGATGCGGGGAAGAAAATGATTTCAGAAAATGAGATCACTTTCGATGGAACCGCTACCAAAATCAGTCGGTTTCATTGTTTAGTCCAGATTTTTTTAAAATTCGTTATTCATTATTTGTTTTTGTCATTGCAAAATAGTGTAAAGTGTAGTAGCAGTTAGGAGAAGTAGATTAGGTTCGGAACAAATAAGATCTCGCCATATAATTTTCAAAGCCGGCAATTTTTTTGCTTAATTTCATGAGTTATGAGGTGAATTCAATCTCAAAATGCTATTTGGCAATCTTTGTTTAGTGAGTTAGTTAATCACCTTCTTGTTGGAAGCTGAAGTCCATCAGAAGGGTTTTAAAAATACACAGTTTTCAAGGTCTTAAGAAGTCCACATAGTTTTAAGTGAGAATTAAGCAGCCGATTTTTGAGGAATACATTTTGTTATCATCCAGGATAATCTGAAGCCCAATTCAATGTTTGACCTCCCCAAGATTTGTCCATTTTGTAACTTCATGGGTCCATCCAGATCATTTGCAGCTTGTGTGGGACAGTGTATTTGATTTGTATCCAATTCCAAGGTAATAAACTTTCTTAATAATTTAAAAGGAAATACACAGCCGGCGAAGCAAGGTTTTGTTAAAATTTTTCTAAGTAAAATTAACAGTTTTCATTAATATACAAAGATTTGCTTTCATAACAAATTAAAAAATTATAAATAAGTAAAATAATACGTTTCGTGGATTAGCTAATTTTCATATTTCAGTTTTCTTTTTAGTCCAGTCGTTAGGGAGTTCACCCCTAAAACTCATACGAACAAGCTGAATTTTGCAGATAATACTAATTTTGGGACACCAAAAAAGGTGCAAAAAAAGTTTAACACTTTTACCCCCGGGCTTCCCCTTAAAATCCTAGGGGGGTAAAAACGCAAAAAAAAATCGATTTGCCAAGAATCTGTACACTGTAGAAAAAAATGTTTTAAATAAAAAATGTAGATGAGGTAATTTTAAACAAAAATGGTTATAAGCACTTTTTGTGTAGAATGAACCGTTCTCTTAGAAAAAACGCTTAAAGTGACCGTCGATTTTGCATGTCAGTTACGCGCGCGAAATCAATGTTCAATAAAATTTGAATCAGCTCGTTGGTAAAAATTCGTATCTTTTGACTCAAGTGAGCTTTCGACAAAAATCAAGATGCGTTTTAAAGGTAAAGAGTTCAGCTTTCGTATGCAGTTTTTGTATTTTGCCGAGAATAAACTCAAATTTTATAAAGGTGTTAAATCAATTAACGTGGCGCGATTTTTGTCATTTTTTACGATTCTCGTGTGGTCAATAAAATTGATCACTTGTAATGAAATTTTTATTTTTAGGGATCAATATTTAAAACCTATGACATGAAATTTCAATTTTTAGCTGTGGTAATAAATATTAGGCATTTGAAATATGAATAAAAACGTGGAATTTAATGTTTTATATTACAAACGATCACACGTCACGGAAAATGCATTTAGGAAGACGGTTTTGGTTTTGGTTTGGGTTTTATGGGTTTCTTTTTTGGGGTCACAAAATTAATATTGTCGGCAAAATTCAGCTTGTTTGTATGATTCGTTTATATATTTGTTTTATTTAGGTGTATGATTCACTGTGTACTGGCTAGTGGTTTACTGTGTCCACAACATAATGCACAGTGAACCATTCAGAAAATATAATATAATATAATAGAAAATTATAATACAGATAAAGGATTAATATGTTATCTTTCTGTTTAAAAATTTTTTTGAAACATTACAATTAACATAAAGTAGTACTAAACGCAAGTAGTTCTATACACAAAGTGGTTCACTGTAGGACAATTTATCCTACACAATATCCAAGATCATTCGAAATTTATAGTTCAAAATATTTTTCGTATGTTGCACCTAATCCTATAATTTATTCATTATTTCTAAAGAAATATGGTCACAAGCTAACAAAATGAACCGAAAATCACATAATAGTACAAAACCCTTCAATGATACTTTATTAGACGACTTCTTTAATAGAGTATCTCCTCCATGGGTTCAACATTCGTCTAGACAGCCTACACAAAGTCATCATTCAAATAATCACTTTCTGTTAAAACCTTTTACAAAAACTGAATTAGACTTCGCCCTTAAAAACCACATTAACTCTTCTCCTGGAATCGATCATGTAAAATACCCCATATTAATCAACCTACCAGAGGTTGCAAAAAACCATCTTTTACATATCTTCAATGATATCATCCAAAATAACAAAGTTATCGATTCCTTCAAAAATATCTTAGTCGTTCCTATCCTTAAACCCGGAAAGGATCCAAATATCGTGAGTTCATATAGACCAACCTTACATTCTTGCGTATTCAAAACCCTAGAAAGACATAAAATTTAGATTAGATTGGTGGATACAAAAAGAGAATTTACTACCAGTAAACCAGTTTGGCTACAAAAGAGGTTTGAGAACTCTAGACGCTTTAACAACACTTGTTGTAGATATACAGAATAACTTAACTAGGAATAATTATTTAACAGCCCTATTCTTGGATATTGAAGGAGCATATGAATCAGTTTGTTTGTCAACCTTGAAATTCAAAATGGTAAATTTCTTTCATTTGCCAATTGCTTTCGTGAACACAATTATCGGTTTCTATACAGACAGGATAATCTACGTCAGAGACCATAATAACAAACTAATAGGACCTCGACACAACTATCACGGCATACCACAAGGTTCGGTATTATCGCCAATTTTATTTAATATGTACACCTCTGACATACATAATATGCAAATAAACAACATTCCATTTAAAATAATACAATATGCACATGACTTTTGTGTCTATACAGAAAGTAAGAAATATGAAAACGGTATGCAAAACCTAAGCAGAGTATGGACTTCTCTTTTCCCATGGTACTTAGAGAACGGCTTAAATTTATCAATTGCCAAATCAGCAGTATCCGTCTTTACAAGACACAACCTTTCTCTAAATCAAAATATACTTCTTGATAATCAATCTTTTACATTTAAAAACCATGTCAAATACCTGGGCCTTATACTGGATAAAAAATTGACTTGGAAACAACACATACAATATATGCTGGATAGATGCAACAAAGGTATTAATTTTCTTAGAATGACAACTAAAGTGTGGTGGAGTTGCGATGTTGAAACATCCTTATTGTTTTACAGAGCTTATATACGATCCATTATAGATTATGGTTCTACTCTTTATGGTTCCGCGTCTAGAAATCTTGAAGAAAAATTGACATTTTTCAAAATTCTGCCTTAAGGGTCTGTTTAGGTGCTATGAGATCTACCCCTATAGAACCACTACATGTTGAAGGTTATGAACCTCCTCTTGAAATTAGAAGAAATTTATTAAGCGAAAAATGGGTACTCAAAGCCCACTCAACAAATCCCAAATTATTTTCCAGTATATGTCAACTTAACGAATCAGACCTAACTCACAAATATTGGATTAAAAAGCCATCTCCACCTTTGTGCACTGCTTTACAGAACAATTCTATTTTTTCAAAGAATTTGGCCAAAGTGGACAAAAATTTAGACTTCTTTGCTTTCTTCCATAAAACTGAAGTTATAATACCCACATATAGTGACAACATCAAATTGAGTAACAATATTCTGAGATCTGTTTTGAACTGTTATAGTGATGCCACAGTTATATACACGGACGCATCTAAATCAATAGAAGGGACTGGCTGTGCCTATTTTCTACCCTCAGGAGGTTCTGAATTTAAGTACAAACTTTCCAATGAGTTCTCAATTTTCTCGGCTGAATCATTGGCCATACTCGAAGCTTTAAAATATATTAAAAACTCTTATATTAAAAAATCGTTAATTCTTTCAGATTGTCTTTCAGTTTTACAGAACATAAAAAATACTTGTTTGCCCAAAACATTTAGTAATCCTTATATTTTTTTAATAAAGGATCAATTAAAGCACTTAGCAGACTCTGGCTTTAATATAAAATTTATTTGGGTTAAGGCACATATTGGACTCAAAGATAATGAATATGTAGATTACTTAGCTAAAACCAGTATAATATCAGGCACTTTATTGTCATATTCTTTATGTGTATCAGATGCCATTACGATTTAAAAAAAAATCAGCTATCGACATGGAAAGATCAATGGAATCTTTACTGCTTTACAAACCCAACAAGATACACCACTTTACAACCACCAGTTATTCCACAAACTACTTGGTTTAAGAATTTTAAATCTCCACGTAAATATATAACTACCATAAATAGACTACGCTTTGGACATGCTTGTTATCCAAGTGATTTATATAAAATAAATGTGATTGAAGATGATAATTACAAACATTGCGGAAAACTAGGTGATCTTGATCACATCTTTTTTGAATGTCCTAAGTTTCAACAGCATTCAAACTCTCTCTACAAAAAATTAATTGAATTTAATATGTATGCACCATTCAATATCCAGTCGCTACTGGCTACAGGCTCACAACAAGTATATAATATCATTATAGATTTCTTGTCAGACACATGCACAGTTCTATAGAATTTGTACGCGAGAATGGAATTTTTCATGATCGTTTGGAAATTTAGATTTGTATCCTTTGTTTCCCCTAAATGTTATAACACCTTATCCGTGGTCCAGTTTTGTTTGTCTAAGAAGAATGTCTTGATGGGCCCCTAGACGAGAAGCAAGTGACCCTGTAAGTTTCCTTGTCGTATATTCTTCTATTAATTATCCGTTAGTTTTCGATTAGGGATAGAGTTGTGTATTTGTCTGATTGGAAAATCAATTGCAACTGGCTGAATGACTAATGTCTATGCCATTAAAAAAAAAACTACGAATTTTAAAATAATTTTAATTTACTGTTTCGATTCCGAAATTAATGGCCGTTTTCTAAATACTTACAATTATTTGTTCTCAAAAATATATTGAAAACATAGATGCCAATATGAACTATCTTTAGAACAACATAAACGGATATCAATAAAACCGTTTTATGTCTTTGTTTTACATCTTGTTATCAGAAGCATATAGGTACATCATTTATCCTTACGACTACATGAGTAACTAAGACGTAAGGTATTACCGAAGATCGTAAGTAAAAGTTAAATATATACTCGTAGTATGTTGTGTCGCATCGTGACGTATGGGCGTTACCCCCCAAGTCCGCCTTCTCGATCCGCCCATAGCGAGCACGCCGCACTCACTTGTTTTCTCCTCTTCTTCTTTTCCGACGACCAAGAGCAGATATCAACGCACCCTGTCATTAGCTTAATAAATAGACACTTAGCGGCACCGGCGCCGCTGCTATGTAGCACAATCCATGATCAGTTTCGATATTATAAAAAAATCCGTCGATATTTTATTAACCTTAAATAAGCGTTCATGTGTTCTTGGATGGGTCTCTTTGCCTTAATTTTTAATTCATCACCTCTTACTTGTCTATAGTGTAATTTTATATCTATCCTTTTCTGTACTTGACTTGAATATACTTATAAAGAAATCAAAAACTCTCTTTGATTTGATTTGATTCTTTCCAACCAATTGTTCATATTGGAATTTATTTAAAGTACCTATCTAGAATATCGACGGCTAAACTGCAAAACCTTGGTCAGTTTTATGTAACTTTACAGGAAAGACGAAAAAGATTTTGGCTTCTGTATTTAACATTCAGTGTTTTCATTTTTTGTGTGTAGGTTTCTTTTTAGGTAACTATTACATTACCATTGAGTAAAATTCAGTAATATTGTCTTTTTTTGTCAAAAAACTTCTTACGACTTACGAGATTTTGCAACTTAAAATTTCATAAATGTTATTAAACTTAAGAGATTTTGTCTCATAAAAAAACCTTCTTCCGAGGTTTTGTAACTGAAAATATTACTTACGAGGCTATAAAAATGCAATGGATTAAATTATTTTTAATTAAATTATTACATTACAAGTATAATATAAAACTCATAAAAGATTCTTAAAAACGGGTAGTGACAATCATTCTTTATACTTAAAAAGTAAAAAAATCAAAACCAAAATTGTCATAGTTTATAAAACTTGCTAATATTCACTATTAACTTAAAGTTTGCTAATGAGAACGAGTAAAAAAAAACAGGTGTGGCAGTCCAGTGGGACTGCCGGTGGAAGTTACACTTCTATACACGCATGTTACAAATTTATTTGGGAGTCAATCTGCACAATCATTACATATGTAATTCTATAGGTAAGACATAGCAGAAAAAGAAACAGAATTAATAACAACTTACTAACAATGAAGGATTGAATCAATATTTTGATGAAAATGTATATTTTTATTTTCATATATGTATGAAAGGATTTGAATGCAAAAATTTTTTTACACATACTCTGCAGTAAAATTCATTGTTTATTTTGTTATTAATATAATAATACAATACAAATTAAACCGCAATATTTATAAGTATTTAAAAATGACAATAATATACATAAAAAAATACACTACAATACAGTGCAACATAATTCCATATAATAATAAAATACAAATTAAAATGCAATATCCATAAGTATTTAAAATGACAATAATGTAATAATATTAATAAAAAAGTCCTCCCCGACTGGGAATCGAACCCCGGTCTCCCGCATGACAAGCAGGGATACTCACTACTATACTACCGAGGACACAACACAGAAGTATTTCAAAATTGACAGTTCTGGATCATACAGTGATTTATTGAGATTATTATTTTCAAAAACCAAAGGCTAATATAATTATGAACATTTAATAAATAATACAAAACATATCACATAAATAATAATATTAATAAATATTTTATTATATGTATAATATTATATGTATATATATCTTTATATTATATATATATATATATATATATATATATATATATATATATATAATATTAAATTATATATACAAAAGGAACATTTTTATATTCGAGAGAGGAAGAGAGAGAAAATATATCATCTGTCTCTCTCTTACTCATTATCTTACATATGTAATGGTTTCACAGATTCACTCCCATACAAATTTCCAACGTGGAGCGCGCGTATAGAAGTATAACTTCATTAAAAAAAAATCAAAACGAAAATTGTGATAGGTTATAAATGGCTGATATCCACTATTTACTCATGAGAAAGGGACTCTAAAATGGTCGAAAATCTTTAGGAATAAAGTTTTTAAGATCCAGCAAATCATTAAATTCAGAAAGTGTTATTTTTGGTGGAGTAGAATATGATAATGGCGGAGCATTGTTTGTATTTTTTTGTTTGGTCGTTGTGGTAACAGTTTCCAGCCATCTTCATAATATAATTTGTATTCTATAAGACCATTCGGACGATATGCTAGATACCTCAAATTTGTGACGGTAGGATCATTTTTTTTTACCTGGACGAATTGAGGGGTATGTTTCAATCTGGGAATAATCTTTAAAGAAATAATAATCATAAGGATGATGTAATTTTGCATTTTTACAAATTTGCACATAACAGCCAGGTACATGTATGTCCCTATTTTTCAGCTGTCGAGTCGCACTCCATTTAAGTGTGTCCTTTTTCCAAATAGTTTTGGTAAATTTAAATGTTTTTTGCTGCTGCAAAATTGGATATAGCACTATTCAAAGTTGAGTTCCTGCTTTGGTAATTGAAGCCATCAGACTTCATTGGTTTATTCTGTTACGTGAACATTAAGTTTCTTTTTATAGTACGAAGCAGATACTTGTAATTTTGGTGCAGTTAGTACCGTTTGTAAATCCATCTTCTTCTTCTTCAAGTGCCATCTCCGCGGCGGAGGTCAGCAATCATCATAGATATTCGGACTGTTGAGACGGCTGCTCTGAAAAGTTCATTTGATGTACATCCGTACCACTCTCTCAAGTTGCGCAGCTATGACATTCTACGCCTCCCTATGCTTCTCTTTCCTTGGATCTTTCCCTGCATAATTAGTTGGAGCAAGGAGTATTTCTCTCCACGTGTAATATGTCCGAGATATTCCAATTTTCTTGTTTTAATTGTATTTAAAATTTCTATTTCTTTATTCATCCTTCTCAGAACCTCTTTGTTTGTGACGTGTTCTGCCCAAGATATTTTCAGAATTCTTCTATACACCCACAGCTCGAATGATTATAGTTTTTTATTGATATCGCATTCAAGGTCCAAGATTTCATTCAATAAAATAAAGTTGAAAAAACATAGCACCTCGCCAACCTAACTCTTAGTTCCAGTTTTAAATCTCTTGTACATAGCACTCTTCTCATTTTATTGAAATTTGATCTAGCCTTTTCTATTCTGATTTTGATCTCCTGAATGTAATCATTTGTGGAGTTAATCATTGTTCTCAGATATGCATATTTGTCCACGTGTTCAACGTTGGTTCCGTTTATTAAAAGATGCTCGTTATTTTTTTGAGCTTTCGATATTCTCATAAATTTCGTCTTATTGACATTCACTGTTAGACCATACTCTTTTCCATACCCTGCTATTCTGGTCACCAGTCTCTGAAGATCTTCAATATTTTCGGCTAAGATCACGGAGTCGTCTGCATATCTAATGTTGTTAATGGGAACTTAATTTACCTTTATTCCAGTTGTTTCACCCTCAAGAGCGTTTTTCAGGATCTCTTCGGAGTAGGCATTAAAAAGAATTAGCAACAATACGCATCCCTGTCTCACTCCACATCCAATTTCAATTTCTCCTGCAGCTGTTCGTTAACACGTCAATCTTCTTTGATTTTAGGACATTCATTAATTGTTTATGTCGTACTTTATCGAATAATAAACATAGGGTGCCTTGCAGCTGTTTCTCAATGGATTCTAAAATCAAATTTACTTTTAATAAACCTATTAGAATGTTTAAAAGTAGTACTTGTTACATATTTTGCGTAGTTTAATTGATGCTGTATCAATAGACCTTTTACAAAAATTTTTTTCTCGTTCCAACTTAACTGTCAAAAATTATTAAAAAACTGTAACTTATTTTCTTGACTAAATTTTCTGCAAAAGAGTTTTGATGATTTTAAAGACAATTTCCATTCACAAGCTGGACCCATTTGTCGTTCATTTCTTTCAATGGTTACATACTTTTTAGTAGTTTTTTCATACATTTTGGAATCATATTTCTCGCCTCGCATTCTTTTTATTCTCTTGGTAGACCGTCACCATTTTTCTTTGTGTACATTTCATTTTCGCGCCCTTTTGTTTTTGGTTTGATTTTTATTATCAGTTTCAGCTTCATTGGTAAATTTGTCGCATTCATCCGTGTCATCGGTAGACACTACATATTCAGATTCACTGTCTTGAAATAGTTCGGCTTCTTCAGAATTTAATATTATAGCACCATCATTAATATTATTCAAACTCAGATAAAGATTTTAAATCACAGCTTTTATCTGCGCATTTATTATCATTCAGTGATGCCTGACCATATTGCACACTAAAAAAAAACTTACTTTATTTATTACCAACAAATTAACTTAAAAATATATTATTATAATTAAAAGTATATTAAAAATATACAACAGTAAACTTGGCAATCTGCACTGTCTGATTTGATTAAGCTTAGAGTATATTTTCTTCTTGAATTCATTATGGAAATTATGTAACAAGAATAGTTATTATCTTCTGAATAACGCAACACAAAAATTGACAACTAACACTCAAGTCATGAAATAGTTTCTGGAAGTGCCACAAAATTAAACTCCAAAACCACACAAGTTAAACTTAAGATGTTTCTGCTAACGGTTAGTTTTACGAGGTATTTGTAATACCATTAAATTTAAATGTTGACTTACAAGCTTTTTCGTAGTTTAAAAGATATCTAAAAATATAAACCAAAAAGTATGAAAGTCACAATTGACCAAAAATCGACTTACGAGATTTTGCAGTTTAACCGTCGATATGTCGTTATAATAAATAACTTATTTTTCTTTGTGTGCTGTGCTTGTTTTTAAGCTTTGGCTATCGTCGTATTGACAAGCTGATAAAATGTTTCTCGGTCGGCAGCTAGATGAAACAATTCCTCAACCGTTCAACCTGTCCATTATCTAATGTTACGCCGCCAGGACAGTTGTTTTCTTTCGACCCAGCATTTTCCTTCGATTTTGCCTGAATAATCAACCAGAGTTAGCAACATTTAGGACAACATATATTGGACCTTTCTTATTTTGTGCATGATCGCTAGCACACATTCGTTATGTATGTGTGCTATCGTGGCCAACGGGATTCTGAGTATGCGACGGTAACACCACAACTCGAACGCTTCTACTTTGTAAAATTTTTTTTATTTTTGTTGACCTTGTTTTACATCCATTGAAAAAAAGCGGAACAGAGAAAGCACTGCAATAATCTTAGACGTATGGTCAATGACTTCTACATAATAAATAACGCAAGCAAATGAAAGAATCGTGGAATGAACATCAACTGTCAGAGTACAAAATGAGCTCACTGAGAACTTTTCAACAGTCAAAGGATTAAAACAAGGAGATAAGCTAACACCGACACTATTCAACTTGACTCTTCAATATGTGATAAGACAGCTACACACAGAGTTCTTTAGAACTTTGTGTGTATCTCATAGTTCTTCATAGTTCTTTAGAACTCTGTGTGTATCTGTCTGTACCTGTGAGACGTTTTCTGTTGTTGTAGTGGAGAAGCTCGTGCCGTCAATGACGCCTGCACTAAAAACTAATTGATGCGGGATCAAAGGTCAAAGTGAGCTAGTCTTACTATCTAGTGGAAAATTAAAAAACATGCAATTAAATTTAAATATGCAACAGGAACAAAAAATTTACTCCCTAGTTAGTTCACCTTGGGCTAAACATGTTGCAGACTGCACAAAAATATTAAGTAACATTAAATATATAATAATAAAAAATAATGAAATATGCAATGTTTCAATAAAAGATTTTAAGTTTTTTTTTATATTTAGTCTCTTGTGTTATTTTTAACTTTCTTAACTTGTAAATAACTTCACTTGAAGGAACGGTACTCCCAATGAATTAGATAGAGCTGTCTATAACGTGAGATCTTTGGTACAGGCAATTTCCTTGTATAATATAATGCCGAATATAATATAGATTTCTTTACTAACTCAGTAGACATAATCGGTAAATACACATCAAAGCTTGAATTTCTGGTGGAGTAGTCATGATTAGGTCTTGCTGGAAAATGTAGGTGTTTACGAATTAAGCAAACAGTTTCTAGAATATATTATAAAAAGGGAAAAGTAGTTTCTGCAATGTGTTATTTCTCTGAGGCCAAAAAATTGATTTCTATCTAATTGATTGCTAAATTGCTTTCCTGCGAAACAGATTTTATTGCACAGCAGGCTGAGGCTAGTTTCTTACTTAACAAATCGATATGAAGCGACCTTTTAAGGTTGCTGTCTATAAAAATACCAAGAAATTTTACAGAATCAACGATACTGATCTGGCTGTTATTAAGAAGCAAGAGCTCCTTTCTAGAATAATGCTACTACCTTATTCACATTAAAAGAAAGTAAATTAGAATCGGACCAGGTTTTTATTTTAATTAGATTAGAAGTTATAATTGCATGAAAAGTTGCAATATTAAAGTTCCTCCAGGTAATACTGGTATCATCAGTAAAAAGAAAAAATTTTCCATCGACTTTTAGTGATGTCATTTATAAAGATAAGAAAAAGTAGAGGACCCAATACTAAACCTTGTAGTACTCCACATACAATTCTTCTGTGACTAAAGTCAGTATCATTTGCTCTTACTAGTTGTTTTCTATTCCTCAAGTAAGATTGAAACCAATTCAAAGAAATACCTCGAATTCCGTAGAAATTCAGTCTTATTATCAAAATGTCGTGATTGATGTCGTATATAAAGTTTCTTTTTGATTATTATTGATTTTGCAGTTTCACTTACATCAGATACAATCCATGTCTTAATCGATAACTCTTTCAATTGGTGGTGGACCAGTGATATGTAGTTTGTTGGAAAACTGGTTTTTCAGATATTGAAAGCCTCTGATTTGGTCTAATAGACTTATATTTATGGCAAGGAATGATTTAATCAGCTTTGCTCTAACTAATATATGGTCATTACCAGTTATGAAACAGTTATGTATTATTAAGTCCTTTCTAATTGATTTTTTTTTCGAGTAAAATTTCCTTCTAAGTTCGAAATAATTACTTGATTTTTAGACTGCAAACTAAATGCTTGAATACTTTTATGTTTGCGTTTGAATGATCTCTTGTACTCCGTTAGATATTTTGAAAGTATATCCCTTATAATATTGTATATATTTAATATTGTATAATAATTTTTGTATAATTATTTACATATTCAGATAAGTATATAGCCTTAAAAATAAAAATTAACTTGTTACGTGTAACCTTTATTTCAGCGTCAAAAGCCTGGCCTACAATCCAAGCGTAAAGCTCAAAATCTTCGTAGTCGACCGCCTAATCACAGGTCAAACGTTCCAAATTATATAGAGTTAAAAAGAGTCCGCCAAAGTGAGGGTGGTCAGACAACAGCAACATCGTTTGACCTTTTGTTTTGAGTCGTTTGTCTATCTGGAAATTTACGGTTTCGTAAGATCGTAGATGGCCTCAGGTAAAGACGAAACCACAAAGAACCAGTACCGTTTTAACGCTTCTTAACGCTTTAACAGGTGAACAAGATTAAACCTTACACTTTAAAAACCGAGCTAGCTGATATATTAATTCATATTTAATAAAAAATAAACGTTTATTAAATATATCAAAACTCTATGAGGCTCTCATCAAAAAAACTTTTTTCTTCTTATTGGTTAATGTAAAAAATAATCTATATATCACAACGTTTTTAGACATTTACAACAGAAAGAGAGACATTTACAACATGTATTTTCTTCGATATGTTTACATTCTGGAACACTCTACTATTAAGGTCAAGGACTACATTATGTACACTCCGTTCGCTGTATCTTTGCACATCATAGTTGTACGAATTAAATCAAAGCGTTAAAATCAAACGTAAGTCTTTTCTAGATTCATGAAATAATTAGGAAATGTTTAATATCCCGTTAAACGTATTTATAGTGATTGTTTTTATTTATTTATTGTACTGGATGTTAAAAACTGATTATAGAATTGTTTTGAACGTAATTTTGAGTTTTCTACATATTCAACGTTATTATGATTATTGGAAGAAATGCTCTATTGGAAATACTGTAGTCGAGAAACATGGACCCAAGATCAAACAGCTTAAATTCTCATATTTATTTATTTATTTATACACCAAAGCATCCAACAGCCGAAGCCAGTTACTGGATGAAAAAAAGTTTTCATTCAAAATACAATATTAAACATTTAAATCGTATACATATGTCATTCAATTTTTAAGCTTAAACATAAAAAACTGCCCTAAAAGATAAAAAACTCTTGTGCGCGCTTTTCGAACTAAGTTACTAACACAAAAAAAATGAATTAAACTTTACAAAACAAAACAATAAAAACAATGGAAAAAGAACAATTTCGAAAATACATTAATTTGTAGAAAACTTAAAGGGTGTTACAAATTAGTGCTCAATCTGTTAGGCTAAAATAATCTGACTTTCTTTATGTCGCATATCTAGAGACTTAGTATTTATTTTTATACTAGCTGGTTTTTATCAATTTTTTTTACTTGTGTATCGAACTTCTCTGTAGTTTCCAAAATAAAGTATGGAAAGTTATGTGCAAAAGGTTTCATTGTTTTAGCCTAAAGAATGGATCAATTACTTAGTTATAACCTATTTCCACAAATATGACTAAATGACTAATTATTAAAATAAATTGAAAAAAAGAACAAAATATCAAATTTATATATTTTCTTCACTTTCAGATTCCGAGCGCTCTCCAGAATTTATTATGATGGGTTGAATATCAATATCAACTATATTTTGCTCTCGGACACACCACTTTTGAATAATTTCATGAGTATGCCTTACACATTTTTCCCAAATGTCTTTATTACATTGATTAAGCGCCTCTTTCCACATATTTATAACAGCACTATCAGAATAGCCGTCCCTACCAATATGCGTATTGTAATATGACTTGCAATTTGCCCAAATTAATTCAATAGCGTTGAATTCGCAATGATAAGGAGGAAAGTCTCAACACTTCATGACCATGCTCTCTTAGTAACTCATCAATAACACACATATTTTCTTTTTTATTTATTTTTGCAACTTGTAATAATTCAGGTTTTGTAAATTTTGGGTCAAATTGGATGTTATTTGTTGTCAGCCATGTAACAATTTTACCTTTCTTTGAAGCAGTGGTAGGTTGCTTTTCTAAAAGAACACTATGATATGGAGCATTATCCATTACAATCAACGATGGTTCTTCTAAATTGGGAATTACTTGTGTCCTTATCCACTTAGTAAAAATGTCGTTGTTCATTTCTCCATGGTAATAAATATGTTTAGACTTAGAACAAAACAATAAACGTGCTTCAGAAACAAATCCTTTAGAAGAACCAGCGTAAACAATTATGAAACGTTTACCATCAAAACCTTCTGGTTTACTTACACTTTTGCCACTAGTGTCTTGCCAGGAAGTTGTTTTATTTCCTTTTGAATAAATCCATGTTTCATCCAAAAAACAAGTTCTCTTGGATGCACACTTTCCAGGTTTTCAAAGTACTTACGAAAGTATTTTGCTCTTAAAGCAGCAATATTGGTTCGTTCGAATAATGATCTTCGATTGTCATTCTTTTTATATTTAAATCCTATATCTCTCAGTAAAATGCTCAAGGATGTTTTTCCCATAGTAACAACTTCTTTTTCCTTTATTCACATTTCAAACTTTGTAGTCTAACATGCTTTTCTAAAAAAAAAAAAAAATAAAAACTAGTAGTAATAGTTAAACTTTATATTTTAGAAGTGTTAATTTTGATGTGAAACATCTATTGGCTGGGGTATAAACCAGATCGTTTTTATTTTGTAGGTAAATTTTGTAGGTACATATTGTACACAGTATTTCGTATTGCCATTTTAGTTTCTTCAGGCAGATCAGTTGTCTTGCTTTTACGACGACGTTTACTTTTGCCTGTACTTGAAAGGACAATATTGCTTTCTGTTCGTTTTTTAATTGTACATTCTGTACGCCGTGATATTTTCAAGGCATCAGCTACCCTCTTAAATTAAAAACAATTTCATGATAGGTAAATTATTACACAACATACAATTCATTACAATACCTCTTGAACACAAACCAAAGATGCCAATAAGGGTCCTCCGTTCCTTTTTTCCAACTCAAAATATTCATACAAATTCAGCACGCGTTGCTGGGATTGAGAATTTAACGTATTTTCAGGCATATTCTAAAAATAAAAACCTTGAAAAAATATTCTGTTTGATATTATGACAACAAATAATGTTTTATATCGATTTGTTAGACAGAGTTTTAGCCAGATTCAAAAATGATACGTAAAATTAAAGGTAAGAAAATTTAACTGCAAAATTTATACTTATATCAAGGAATCCAACCCTAAGTAAACAGTTAGTCATTATAATAACTCTTTTTGAGAAAATTTGTAAACTCAAGGCACGAAAATGTAATGGAAAATTAAACAATATGAATATAATTTTTGTAAACACCACAACGGTGTGAAGTTGACAATAACCAGGTTCAATGATGAGAATTTATCAGATACTGTTGTTATATTACTGTCTTTGTCTGATGTATTATTAAATGTTGGACAAGCGGCTTAATTTCAACATTTTATATTCTGTGAGTAGAAATGAGACAATATTTAAAAATAGTTCGTGAATAATTTTATACATGTGCAAAGATACAGCGAACGAACTGTACATCCTTCGTACTTTTTTAATTTGTATGTAGACAAGGGCGGATCTGTTTTTGAGATGGATGTGATAGGTGGCATTCGGATTTTTGCAGAAATGATGAATTTGTAGTTGAATTAGTGTAATTTAGAAAAACGTATTTGTGTAATCGAAAAAAAAAAACAGTTTTAAATGTTTTAGATCGTTTATAATGTGAAAGTTTAAATTTAGCATTTTTTAGGAATATTTAGTATTAGGAATGCACAAAAGTTAAATACAAAAAAGTTATGCGCTAAAATAACCGTTGGCCTACCCAAAATGGACGCCTATAACGGTACTAGAAATTCGCAATTGATGGAATCGATTCAACTGTTTTCAGGTTTCGTTTTTCTAAATAGAAGTGTTCTGTAGGTATTTAAAAATAACTAATTAAAAGGCGCCATCTTCAAAGAGCTCAATCCCTTAGGAACATTTTCGGACTAGGTGAATTGCGTTAAATTGTCTTAAAATTAAATACTATTTAAATGACAATAAGCCACAATTAAAGATTAAAATAAGTTTATTGACGTTTCAATTTCCACTTCGGAAATCGTTCTCAAAATACAAACATTAGTATTATATACTTTTAGCCAGTATTATATACTAATGTTTGTATTTTGAGAACGATTTCCGAAGTGGAAATTGAAACGTCAATAAACGTACTTTAACCTTTAATTGTGGCTTAGTCCCATTTAAATAGTAATTACTTTAAAATGCCACAAGAAAATAGCTTCAGAACAATGTCTTAAAATTATCTGAGAAATCTCCGATTTTCGTTTGTCAGGAGAATTTCTGTACACCGTGTATATAATAAGGGAGATTGCGAGTAAAGATTGCCATTTACAAATAAAATTACTCCATAAAAATTATTTAAATACACCAAAACTAAAGTTTCCATATTAATATTTTAACAACCAAATAGCCAAACAACCGAAACTTCTGCTGATTAATCGAAAGAGCCACACGCTTCAAAAGACCTTGAAGTATAACGGCACGTTGTGCTCCAATAGAACAGCAAAAAATGATAATAATAATACACTTTGTGATACCTAATTTAAAATATCTAAATTATGACTAATTTTCTACTTTTTTAATCCATAATTTTCCTCCTTCCCGAAATTCCTCAAATTATATTATTGTTGATATCGTGTCTGAAATTTGGTGTCTCTGTATTGTTGCCATGTGATCCACTTCGTGTGTGTATTTTGGAAGAGTAAAAAATAAAAATATCAGTGTGAGAAAAATATCTGAAAAATTCGGTCGATTCTATGAAATCTTTCTCGGCGATAATAACAGAGGATAGCCGCCCAGTGGTGGAACAAACGTAAGCATATGCTTTTCAGGGATTTAAATGTAACTTAACACATAAAATTAGATAAATCTAAACTGAAAAAATTTTTGAAAGATACTGCTACCAATTAAAGTAGTATTATAAGGTATTCTTATTTAATTAATTATACTTCGTTAGATAAATTACTGCAATATATTTGGTTAATTCGTATCTACTCGAAATTGGATTGGATTACCATTAAAAGTCGGACATGATATATTTAATCACATATTCTAAAGTATTCTTAACACGTTAGCTGCCGTACGAAATTTTTAAGAATAGAAAAAAATAAATTACTATTTAAATGGGAATAAGCCACAATTAAAGGTTAAAATACGTTTATTGACGTTTCAATTTCCACTTCGGAAATCGTTCTCAAAATACAAACATTAGTAAATTAAACAATTTTGTTTTTTGTTACTTAGTGAAAAATTCTTCTAATAATTTAATTTTATCTGACTCATCTATATTGACAATTCAGACATACATTATACATTTTAAAGTAGACGACTTTAAAATGATATTGAAAATATTGTTGAGTTGCGTTCCTGGGACGACTTTACTTATAAGATAGTTCATTCGATTACATGAAATCAACTTTAACTTGAGAATATCCGTCAGAAAAGATCATAACATGTAATTCGTCTTTAAAAAGACAAATACATGCCATGATGACAGTAAAATTCTCCTGTTAGTGATTCCATAGTAAATTATGAGGTAAAAACCAGGAAAAAACCTCATAATACTATCCCGACATGGTAAGTATTTGATCGTGCATTTAGTTTACCTTCAATAAACACCAAATTCCGATTTTATATGTTTGTTATTTAAAAAACATAAATGATGTATTCTCCATATGTTACTGACTTACCAATACTGGTATTTTCCTTTTAATAACTTCCTCTTTCAATATGGGTAACCAGATCCTACTACATTCTGCCGAGGAATTCGCGACACAATTGGTCTCATTTAGCATAATTAGAGCCGCTTCTTTGATTTTTCTCTTTTTACCACAGGTTTCTTTTAGGACTATATTTGAATCATTCCATTGTACCCTATGTTCATTATCCCATGCGTGTTTATGATGAATATTGGAATGAATAGAATGATTTAAATATAGTCCTAAAAGAAACGGATGGTAAGAAGAGAAAAATCAAAGAAGCGGCTCTAGTTATGCTAAATGAGACCAATTGTGTCGCGAATTCCTCGGCAGAATGTAGTAGGATCTGGTTACCCATATTGAAAGAGGAAGTTATTAAAAGGAAAATACCAGTATTGGTAAGTCAGTAACATATGGAGAATACATCATTTATGTTTTTTAAATAACAAACATATAAAATCGGAATTTGGTGTTTATTGAAGGTAAACTAAATGCACGATCAAATACTTACCATATCGGGATAGTATTATGAGGTTTTTTCCTGGTTTTTCCCTCATAATTTACTATGGAATCACTAACAGGAGAATTTTACTGTCATCATGGCATGTATTTGTCTTTTTAAAGACGAATTACATGTTATGATCTTTTCTGACGGATATTCTCAAGTTAAAGTTGATTTCATGTAATCGAATGAACTATCTTATAAGTAAAGTCGTCCCAGGAACGCAACTCAACAATATTGGCAATATCATTTTAAAGTCGTCTACTTTAAAATGTATAATGTATGTCTGAATTGTCAATATAGATGAGTCAGATAAAATTAAATTATTAGAAGAATTTTTCACTAAGTAACAAAAAACAAAATTTGTTTAATTTACTAATGTTTGTATTTTGAGAACGATTTCCGAAGTGGAAATTGAAATGTCAATAAACGTATTTTAACCTTTAATTGTGGCTTATTCCCATTTAAATAGTAATTAATTTAAAATGCCACAAGAAAAAGCTTTCGAACAATATTAAGAAAAAAGTACCTACAAAATGCATTGAAAATAGTAAGAACACATTCAATACAAATAGAACGGTTTTCGAGAAAGATAATGGAATAAGTAGTTCGTTTCTTCGCTGACTTTGATGATATTCTTTAGCTCATCCACTTATACAGTTATAGAAGTACATATACACAGCTTTTTCATTCATATTTTCACACAGGAACCATTGGTGCAAGCTAACAGAACCAAAATAAACTTATGCAAGCAAACCAGGAGCGATTTTAAGAAAATTACGCAAGGTCTCAAAATGAACAGATTTTATACACACAATGGTAATTACCCATTAACGAAAATAAAGAAATAAAAACAAGAATGGCTCAATTGGAAATTAACTTAAAAAACTTACAACAAAAATATACAGGGTTTCGAAAATAAAACAAATGAACCCGCAGCCAGTTCTAGCTTATGCATTTTCATCCATTTCTCGACTTGGTCGCATGTACGCTGTGTACCAAAGATAAGGTCCTCACTGTCCCGCGCCACTACCGGCATAGCGAGGTATTTCGGATTAACGCCCAAAAAATAATTTATGACTCTAGTTACAGCCACTCTGTTATGCTTTCCCTTTTCTACCTGCTTTGTGGTACCGAACCTCCTACTGGTCGGCTGTAGTACTTGAGAATAAATCAGCGCTACCAAAACAATTTTTTTATAAATCGTGAAAAAACGCAAATTAAATACTTTGTGATGCAAATTGAATGCCGGTTTTCAATAGTGACAATGGATAACGTACAAGAAAACGATAGAACACCTAAATATAAGTTTTTATCTCCGAGTGAGGTGAGCGTCGAATTGTGTTGAAAGTAGAAAATTATTTTACTTTAAAAGAAATCAACATGGGACCAATTACATCAGTACTGGGAGTTCAAAAAAGGACAAGTGCAGCTCGTGGAATTTCAGAACGGACCTTGCAAAGAGTTCACAAAATGAGTGAGGTGGAATTAAGTAAAGAAAATAAAAGGATTCGTTTGCATCCGAAAACCCTCGACTTGCCACAAGGTATTAAAATCTCAATCAGAAATATCATTTATGACATGTACAAAGCAAAAGAACATGTTACAAGAAAGACACTTATTCAAAAAATAAAGGACAGAGAACTTGCCAGACAATTTGTGTTTCTTGACGAAACATGGATTTTTGCGAAAGGAAATAATACCAAATCATCCTGGCAAGATGATTCTACCAAATGCTATTCGAGTACTAGTGCAAGTAATAACAAAAGATATATTATATTGCATGCAGGAAATACGGAAGGTTTTATACCCAATGCTAGTCTTATATTTTTTTCGACAAAAAAAAACTGATGATTACCACGGAAATATGGACGCCGATATTCTTGAACATTGGTTTGAGGAAAAATTATTAAAAAATCTGGAAAATCCGTCATTAATAGTCTTAGACAATGCTTCGTATCACACCAGAGAGGAGGAAAAGTTTCCCACAAGCAGCTGGAAAAAAGAAGACTTAAGAAAGTGGCTGTCGTAGAAAAATATAGAACACAAACATCTATTTTTAAAAGCTGAATTATTAAATAAGTGCAAAGAACACATTACTGAGAAAAAATTTGTCGTTGACCAAATGGCACTAAAATAGGGTCATGAGGTCCTAAGACTACCACCATATCACTGCCAGTACAATCCAATTGAATTGGTGTGGGGCATCACTAAAAACTATTATGATAAACATGCATGTAAGACCACCGATGAAGCCAGCGTTTTACAACTCTGGCAAGATGCACTAAACCAAGTCAATGAGGAACAATGGCGAAAATGTATTGAGCAAACTGGAAAAAAAAATTTTAGAGTCATATGAAATAGAACAAGTTATTGATGAAGTAAGACCTTTAATTATTCGTAATGATGAAGATTCAGATGAATCGGATAGCGAGTCAGATAGTGATGATACCTGTTTATAGATTAAGACGTAGATAGAAAAATTAACACAAAAGGGTACCAACCACCAAAAAAAAACAAAAAAAAAATAAAACAAAAACCGCATGCAGGAGAGAGCCGGAGGCACGCCGCACGACGCTCTTGAATGCAAGCACCAAAAAAATTAGATTAGCAAGTAAGGTAGATTAAGGACATGACTGGACGAATGACAGGGTATTAGACGACGGATGAAAGGATTCGATGCTTGCTCGCTCTCGACTGCACTTGGTGCAGAAAAGGGAAAGCAAGTATCGGCACACACAACCATTATTAGATCGCCGAACAATTGCTTTGACCGGTAGTGATAAAGCCCAATGGGCTAACCTACCACTTAAATGTAAATACACGGAAATCTCCCATTGCCCGACGGGGGATACCGCGAAATAGTCGAGACCTGGCTCCAAAGACCAGGGGGCGGAGGAAAGCCGGGGCTGATTGTATCGCAGGAGGACAACCTACCTCGGTGGGTTTGGGAAGGTGTGTGTGGGAAGTAGGAATAAGTCTTTGTTTTATATAGATATATATTTTTATAGATATATTTATAAAATATATAAAAATAAAAATGTAATACAAAATTTTGAACAACCAGTATTAACATTGGCAAATTTTTTTATGCTTAAATAAAAATAGAGTTTAGTACACGCTGAAAAAGAATTTTTGTTTTTTCAGCATAAATATTAACCACAATATTAATTTTTGAAGTTGCATGTGTAACATGAAAAATTTTTCAAAAACTTTAAATATCTCAAAAACGGCTATTTTTTCGCGAATGGTATCTTAATAAAAATCGATCCAGAATTTTACGTAGATTCTAAAAAAATAACAAAAAGCACAGTTTCTATTTAAAATAAGAAACTTAATGGCGACTTCCGGTACAACTGGAAGTGCTAGAAGAATGAAAATATTTAAAAAATAAATAATGCTTTGCATAACCCATTATTCCAAGTTTTCAGAAACCAGTAACGACCTGAACTTTGAAAACTTTTAACCAACATGTTGTGTGAATGACCCTGTATATTTCATACTCAATGTTTATCAATTAACATTATGATATTCAATTATTATGAAACGTAATACAAAGTTATTTTATTAAAAAAATCCCTAATGTCGTATTATGAAATTAAGAAAACCGTACATTTTTAATTTGAGAACCGCTGACTATCTGAGGCAAATCTGAACAGACACTTTTATTACTTATGCGACGGGCTAAAACGATCCTACTTTACTATAATTTTTAATTATTTCAAACTCTTGGAAAATTCATTTTTAAGGGATAAAAGTAGCCCCTAATTGCCAAAATGTATAAAAAATCTTAAGGTAATAAAATTTAGTGTGAGTTACGTGCAAACGAGTAAACGAAACTTATGCATTGATTACGTTATGAAAGGTATGTAGCATGTGCGTCATCAGATATCCTTACCGTATTTAAAATTTAGGTAAATTAATAAGTATATTTTTTATATGTATATACTCTTGTACATAATGTATTTTTTTAAGACTATAACATCATTGGATAATAAACGTTTTTAACAAAGATCCAAAATACAATTGGTAGCACCGTTAATTTTCAAACAGCAAACGATTAAATCGTAACCTCTTCTTGGCGCTAATACTTTCCATAATAGTTACATGTGCATATATTAATAAAAATATATAAGCCATAAGTGAACTAATAAAGAATGTATCCCCGTCACTGCGAGTAAGGTTCGTCTCGTGCACGACCACGCCACAAAAGATACAACTCCCACAAAATTTGGAATCCCTTAAACATATATTAAACTAACTCATAACTAAAAATAATAACACGTTAGCACATAATTGACCAGCGAAAGTTCATCGTTTAGGTTAGGCCTTTTTGGCCTTTAGTCTCTGCCTCACCAGAAGAAATAACAGTTTAAACAGAATTTCAATATTTTTAAACTATAGGGTGTATTCCTTATCCCAGAATTTCAATTTAAAGATATAGTATAATATAAAATTCTAGAGAAACAAAATGTCTTAGTCATTTAAAATATTTAAGTAAATTATAGTGTAATATGCAGGATTATCTAAGAATATGTATTCATGATACAGAAGAAATAAAAAAAAAATTGTAGGAAACTCGTAAATGCATCAGTGTTCAAATATCGACTTCCGGTCTCATTGGATTCTCTTGTTCTCATGGCGCCGTCTCCTTTCGAAGGTTGGCGATCCAAATAGTAATTGTAGTTTTGGAAACTGCTGCGCGAAATATTTCTGCGGATGAGCGGTCGAACCATCTCCTCAGGTCTTTCAGCCACGAGTTCTGGCGTCTTCCTACTGATCTTTTGCCTGTACTTTTTCTTCCAGTATAACTTGAAGTAATTCGTTTCTTTCGCCTCTCAACACATGACCCACGTATTGCATTTTCCTGTCTTTGATTATTCTTAGTAATTCTTTTTGTTTACACATGCGACGAAGTACCTCAACATTAGTAACTCTTTGGAATTCTCAACATTCGTCTGTATATATACATCTCAAAGGTATCATTGTCCCACTTTCACAGCCATACAGAAAGATAGAAAAAACGTAACATCTGATCATTCGGATTCTAAGCTGCAGACTATGCTCATTGGATTAACTTGCTGTTAATGGATTGGACTGTTATTGCTTGTTATACAATTTTTTCTGAATTGTAGAAAAGAGTCAGATTGTTTAGATTGAAATGGGTATTTTTCACAAATTTTAAATTGTAATGTAAATGTTTATTCTTATATCGATTATAAATAACGTTTTTGTTTGTTTGTGGTCCATTAGAGGAGAGTAGAAAGTAGAAATGATGCTGATGTTGAAACCAGTAATAGCACTAGATATGACCTACTAAAGTTCTTTGGTCATATCCATCGAAGTGATCACAAAATGAAGAGGTTGGTGGTCCAAGGAAGGACTTAGACGATGGATTTGCTTTCGGAATATTTTACCCCAGGAGATGTCAACATTTCAGTATAATTGTTATTACATTGGAGAAGGTCTTTTCAGTATTATGGCCTGAAAAGATTTTCGGATATTTGATGCCTGAATGCCTTTTCTATCAGCATCATATCCTGCACGATTTAGCCAACACACCACCAATAAAACCAAAGTGCAGTATTACAAAGTATAATTTACAAGTAAAACCAGAACAAGCAGTTGATGTTAAAAAATTAATAGAAAAATATTAAAACATTCACCTGCAGAAAAGTTCATAAATAATTAGTTTACTTTTAACAACGTCTGCGATGAGCAGGCATTACGAAAAAGCTTCTCTGTGTTTTTTGAGGAGTCCAGTGTACAGTCCTTTTTTTTTTCAATGAAATATTTTAACATAGAAACAGCTTAAAGGAAAATTTCTGTAATTTTCTACCAAATGAGATCCTTACAAGTAGTGATACTTTTAAAAACTTGACGTAAGTGAAACGTTGTGAACTTCAAATTCGTTATTTATATCAATATTCTATTGTAGCATAGGCCTGAAGATGACTTTGTAAGCCGAAAGCGCCCAGCTAGGAAATAAATGTTTACACACTTTAAAAATACTTTTCTTCTTCATTCTTTAATATAAATTTTGTCGCTTACTATACGGTTGGTCATAAATTTGGTCTTTGTGGTGTTAATTTTTAAGACCAATGGTTTTTGAAACTTTATACAGTGTTTTCAGTAGCTTTGTAGCTTTATTAACGCCATAAGATATTAAGACGATGTCATTGGCAAATATTAGGTAGTTCAAAACCTCTCCATTTATAACAATTCCCGTATAATCCTCTTTTTCATTGGCTTGAACACATATTCGAGTACAGCTGTAAACAATTTAGGGGAGATAGGATCAATAATTCCACGTTATATCTGGAACTTTTTGACGTCTTCATGAAGTTGGACACAGGCTTTATCTGTTTCGTAGAATCATTTGTTCCATATCTGGAGCAGAACCCAGCCTGTTTGCAAGGTTGGTAACGTGACAAATAAAGATCTATATAACTGAAAGGACTGTAAGGTCAGGCAGACTGTAAGCCAACAACATAAGTTGCTTGTGCTGGATATTGAAGTAGCAAGCGAAACTAAACCAAAATATCGAAGGTACCATAAACAATTAGATGGTGAATGTTAAAAGGTGTAAAATATGCAAAAATACTTGTAAAATGAGCTGTCACATGAAGTCTCAAACAGTCCTAATATAATTTGAAGAAATATGGCTAATATTATTGGAGATACTGCAATTGAACTACATAGAAAAACCTTACAACAAAAATTAAAAATAAAGAGATCTGATGATCAAACGAAGATAAAACAAAAAACAAAACAAACAAAAAGATAAAGGAGAAAAAAATTAATTTTATTTATTTAGCGCATGACAACATATGGCAACACATATAAATATTTTTATTAATGTAAATAGTGTGTGCAATTTAATATTATGTATTCAGTGCGTTAGAGGAACTAAGTCCATAATGTGTTGTTGCCGGTTTGTTGCCAGACGGGGTCATCATCATCCAGCCTCAAGAGTCCACTGCTGAACATAGGCCTCTTCCTCATGTTTCCAACCCCGTCTATCTTGCGCCGCTCTCATCCAGTTTTTATTGAGTCTTCTTAAATCGTCAGTCCATCTTGTAGGTGGTCGACCGACGCTTCTCTTGTCTTCCCTTGGCCTCCATTCCAATAACCTCTTTGTCCATCGCCCATCTGTCATTCTGGCTATGTGTCCTGCCCATCTCCATTTTAGTCTGGTTATCTTCCCGATGATGTCAGTCACTCCGGTTCTTCTTCTGATGTCTTCGTTGGTTATTCTGTCTCGCAGAGTTATTCCTAACATGGACCGCTCCATTCTTCTTTGCGTGACTCTCAGTTTGGTAGCTGCTGCTTTTGTTAAGGTAAGTGTTTCTGCTCCGTACGTCAAGACTGGGAGGACGCACTGATCAAATACCTTTCTCTTTAGGCATGTGGGCAGCTCACTTTTAAAAGTTTCTCTCAGTTTTCCAAATGCTGCCCACCCAAGGCCGATTCTTCTCTTCAGTTCATGAGTCTGGTTATCCCTGCCAATCATAATTTCATGTCCCAGGTATTTATATCTATCTACGAGTTCTATTTCTTTTCCACCAATACTGATGTTCTGGTTGGGTACCAAATTGGTCATGATTTTTGTTTTCGAGATATTTATATTTAAACCTACACTTTCTGTAGCCACAACGAGTTCCTGTACCATCTCTCTTGCCATACCTAGATCTTCAGCTATTATAAGTATATCATCGGCGAAACGTAAGTTGTTAAGATATTCTCCATCTATTTTTATTCCCTTTGTCATCCAATCCAAATTCTTAAAAGCATGTTCTAGCACCGTATTAAAAAGTTTAGGTGACATTGGGTCTCCTTGTCTAACCCCCCGTTCTATTTTTATGCGATTACTGTTAGTATGTAATCTGACAGTGGTTGTTGCCTGCAGGTATATTTTGTATAATAATTTAGTATATTTATAATCTAGCCTGCATTCTTTAAGCGCCTGTAATATTTTGCTTAGCTCAACTGTGTCAAAGGCTTTGTGAAAATCGATAAATATTAGAACTAGAGGTTTATTGTATTCCACTGCTTTCTCTATTAGGGTTTTTATACTTTGTAGATGGTCATTTGTTCCGTAACTTTTTCGGAATCGTGCCTGTTCCCTTGGTTGATAAGTCTCTAATTTTCTTTCCATTCTCTTAACTAGTATTCGCGTAAACAACTTATATATATGGCTGAGGAGGCTAATCGGTCTGTAATTCTCTAAATTTGCTTTATCTCCTGCTTTGTGTAATAGAATCATAGTAACGTTGTTCCAGTCTGTTGGAATATTGGCGCTGTGAAGGCAGATATTGAAAAGTTGTTTAATTTTTTCAAGTAATACATCCCCTCCAATTTTTAGTGCTTCTGATACTCCACGGGGTACATCCAGGTAAATGCATAGTTAAGGGTTGTTCATGAGTTTATTGTATTCCGTTGTGAGTGCTGGAGCTATATGGCTGAGACTTGGAAGCCAGAACAGGAGAGTAGATCTGATAAATCAGTAACCATCCTCATTGTTCTACGTAGTTGGACGTCAATTATTTTACCAAATCGGTGAGCACTATTCAGCTACGGTGTATACCAAGCTCAAATCAAGTTCGTAATGTATTGGACGAGGCTCCCTGTGAAGGCTGAAATTTTTAATATGTTTTATTTAAAGATAAGGTTCTATGTAAAGTCACTTCAAGGTAATTAGGATGCTTTTGGTGTTTAAGCGCGGTATTATTGAAAAAGACTAAAAGTTGGTAGTGTACTTCCCCAACCAGCAGCTAGATTGTTTTCTTTAGGTTTTGTATGGTCTATTTTTTAAGTATTTATTCAGAGTGGACAGATCATATGTTAAGGTTATCTCGGAAGCATAAAAGTTATTATGATGCACATCTAAAAGTAGATCATCAGCGTATCCAAATTTCCTTGTAAGATCTTATATATTAAAGTGGAATAGAGTAGGGATTTGCAAAATACAGATTGCCATGATCGTCGCCAACATCCGAAACGGATAGGCACTACAAGAAGAAAAAGAGTAGGGGTCAAAAGAGATGCCTGTGGTAGTCAGTGGTTAAACTTTCTCTATTTGCTTATATTAATGCATTTTACTACGCGAAAGTATCTGTCTGATAGCATGTTTTTAATTAGTTGCACTATGCTGCGACCTAGAACCACATTAACTTATTTATAAATACTTCTTCTGTTACCTTCCAAACTGTGCGGAACCCAGCAGTTAAGTCTACAAAGACAACTGATAATTTTCCTTGTTTTTGGAAACCAGCCTCTATATGTGTAGTAAGACTTAATACTTGGTCTGTACAGCTTCTCTTTTTCCCAAAGTTAGCTTACTCTGGGAGGATGATGTTTGTAGTCCTATTCTATTGTGCTGCAGCCTCTTTAGAAGTTTATATCAGCAGCTTAAAAGAGCTATAAATCTCTGACTTGTCACGTGGCTTGTCTGATTTCAATGTGGCGATTATCTTTGGAAGTTTAAACAGCTATTGGTAAGCTTCTTGTTGATAAAATGTTTGAATAGAATCAAATAGAATATAAAGCGACAACTAACTCGATAACTCCTTATTGACTTGCACAATTTGTCTCCACAACCAATCATAATTAAAAATTCTATTTTTGTTTCTTATTTAAACGACATCTTTGGTAAATTACTCCACTTCAGACAGTTTATGTTAAATAGACACCAGCTCTTCTATAATTTTTATAATCTTTTGTCGCATATTTTATAAACGGGTGATAAATAAACGAAAATAAGTGGCAAACGTTTGAATTGGTGAACAGCAATTTTTTACATATTTCCTCAAATATCTCATCGTGTTTTTCAGGATGTTTCCATTGCATTAAAAGTAATTAGAGGATTAGAGACAAACTTATACCGCTGAATTTTTCTCTGAAAGGACTAATCATTTCTTCAATTGAATACAGTGTGTGGAAAAAAATTATATGAAAAAACAAAAAAATTACGATTTGAAAATAAAAATCGACCTATTTTTGTGTTTTTTCCAAACTCTGTCAGGAACTGTTTTTTGTGACTATGCCAAAGCTTTTGATTGTGTAAATCACGACATTTTAATAAAAAAAAACTAAATTTCTACGGAATTCGAGGTATTTTTTTAAATTGGTTCCAATCTTGCTCGAGGAATAGGAAACAACTAGTTAGAGCAAATAATATTGACTCTAGTCACAAAAGCATTGTATGTTGAGTACCACAAGGTTCAGTACTGGGTCCTCTACTTTTCCTTATCTTTATAAATGACATCTCTAACTTAAAAATCGATGGAACATTTTTTCTTTTTCCTGACAATACCAGTATTACCTGGAGGAACTCTAATATTGCAACTGTTCATGTAATTATAACTTCTGATCTACTTAAAATAAAAACCTGGCCCGACTCTAATTTAGTCTCTTTTAACGTGGATAAGGCAACACGCTATCTTTTTGGCCTCAATAGAATAACACATTGCAGAAGCTACTTTAAAAATCACGGGATTTTAACTCTTCCCTCTTTATATATTCTAGAAACTGTTTGCTTAATTCGTAAACACCTACATGTTTTTCCAGCAAGACCTTATCATGACTACTCAACCAGAAACTTAAGCTTTGATATGTATTTACCGATCTCGTCTACTTAGTTAAGAAATCTAAATTATATTCGGCAAAAAAATTATACAACCTTGCAACCCTTTGCAACTTAAATCTACAACTTCTTTCCGTAAGTTCCGTAAATTGACAAAAGCCTATCTCTCTGCCATATTATTCGGTAGAAGAGTTTCTTAACGAATAACTAAGAAATTACGGTACGTTTAGGCAGGGCCGCCGCTAAGGTATTGGCCGCCCGTGTGCAACTTAATATTTGCCGCCCCCTTCCAACACTTTCGACATACATACTATTATTTAAAGAAATGTGCAAAAGATGCATAATATAACAATAATAATTTGTAAATAGATAAATACTTACTTGAACATTTAGACTAATCTCCATGATCCAACGTCCATATATTATCCTAATTTATATCTTAATGTATATCCTAATATCCCATCCTAATATTCTAATTTAAATGTCCTTTATCCTAATTTAATAACCATGATCCAACGTCCAGAATATGTATATCCTAATATCCTTATTTAAACGTCCATTTAATTAAAATAAACCGTGAATAGAAACATAAACACATAAAAAAACTAAAAACGCACTTTTCGGGCTTTCGGCAAACTTTTTGATAATATCTTTAATGTCCAATGTCGCACACACGTGTTTCGTGTGTTCGACTTTTTTCTATGGTTTGGACTTCGCTTGAAGTTGAAGGTCCCAAATTTATATCCGGGTCTTCTATATTTTCATGTATGTTTTTCATCAAAAATGATTTCAGTGCACCGCTAAGTTTTTTTTTCTCCTCAGTTTTTGCCTCTTTTATTTTTCTATATTGAAAGCCTGAAAGTCGTTTTCTTTTTCTTTCGGACATTTAGAAATTATCACTTATTAACGAAGCCGGGCGAATTTAACAAAATAAATCCAAAAATACTTCAAATAAGTTGTCCAAATAATTTTTCTCCAAATAATATGTAGCCGTAACGCATATACGAATAAAATTGCTCTAATCTCGACGTTACTTTGAAATACAGTACCTACTGTGTAAAAGAAACGGGTACACTACTATATTTTACAAACAAAATCGTTTATCAAAAGCGTGTCTAAATTGATCGAATTCTCAACTAAGACTGAACAAGACATAATAACCCATCTATAAACATAACCATAGAAACAATATTACAACAGAAACTTTACAAACACTTGCCTAAATTCTTGTAAAGTATCTACGTGTGAAATCCCAAATAACTGAAGTCCGAAAGCCGCCAGCCGCTTTCAATTAAAAAGTATTTCCAAAACTGCTTTATGACTGTACCTGCAAAAGGGCGGCAGTTCATACAATAAATAATATTTTCTGACATTTTTTTTTAGATTAGGATGAAAAAAAGAAGTAAAGGTACATGATAAATGAAACGCATTTGAGTATTATCACGTACTGAATAATTATTATTGTTTGGAATATTAGAGTTCACAGAATTATCTGGATCATAACTATTTAATTATTTGAATTTATTTTCGTTTTAAAAAAGTATTATCATCAGTGGACTGCTTTTGGCCGCCCCTAATGTTGGCCGGCCGTGTGCGATGCACACTTTGCACACATGGTAGCGGCGGCCCTGCGTTTAGGTACAAGCAACTAAAGTATTTTTATATATATTTGGGTATCACATGCAGCAACTTATACGTAAACTAGTTCGTAAGGTTTTATTATGCAATTTGTAATTTATTTAATGTTTGCAATGGATTGTACTAAGTTAGAATTATATGCGTTACTTTTGGCACACACTGTATATATATATATACACAAAAACATTTTGAATGTACTATACCCATGTATATACATTTCCAATATTTACAGGGTTTTAGTTTATACTTTTTATTGGCAAACATTTCTAGTTCCTAATGTTCCATAACAGTACTTCTGAGAACAATGAGAACAATTCCATTAATGGTAGTCGATAAGCGAAGGGACAATTTTAGTCATATAATATCTGTATACCTATATTATACTTGTCTATTACGCACAAAAAGCCAACATAGCGGGTATAAGATGACTATAGTAAATAACTACTTTGCAAGGAAACAATTCGTTTCAAATTAGCGTTATTTTACTTAACAAGTACCTGAGAGTATTTATCTATAATCTTTTAGACAGTTTGTTTCTAACCTAAGTGTTTTTGATTTTATTTTTAATCAACCGCATGAAAGATTTCCAATTTAATAAATAACTGATTCGTTAAGATCTGTTAGTCGTTATCTGCTATTTTATTATGTGTTAATCTTAACGGTATTTAATATTATTTCCATAGTTATTACTCAAAAATGATCATCCTATATCCTATGGATGGTCAAACTATTGTGTAAAAAATCTAGTAGAGTAGTTCTACTCTATTAAATTTTTTTAAAGAGTTAAATATCGAGTTTAAATAATGGATCTACAATTTATAGACAATGTTGCATCGTTACCCCTGTTTTATATTCCCAGATATCGCCCATAAACAAAAACAAAAGAGTACCGGTCCAGAAACAAATGAAAGTATGATTTATGACGTATAATAAATAGCATTTTCTTTGTAATAATATACGGTCAAAAGAGTCCAAACATAAAACACCTGATTATATCTCGAAACAGACATCTATCAAGGAATAAGGCACTTAAAAAACAACAAAACGCCGGACCATCTGACACTATCGTCGTAAATCTCGGAGCTCTTTTGGCTTGAACGTAAAGGCTAAATTAAAAGGGCATTTGTGCTTTTTCGTTTTTATTTGAAGAATTGTTTATATGATTACTAAGTGTATAATTTGATTTTTACACCAATTTGAATATACATGTAATATAACAATCATATAAAGACAAAGCTGGATCAAAAGTTGGAAGTTTGGACCAAAAAATACAGATTTAGTTGTTCTTTTATTCTTCGTCTTATTTTTTTCCATAATGTACTGTTAAATATTCTTTGTTCGGATGTTTGCTCCATATCACGACACTGTTAAAATAAAATTCAGAGCGTTTGTACATACAGGGTGCGGCATTAGTGCGAGGAAGTACAATTACTCATTTTTATAAGAGAAAAAAGAGAAAAAAATTATTAAGATAAAACTATTTATTATATAATATACCATTGGGCGAAACAAACTTATCTTTTTTTTAATTGTAAATTTTTACACTTTTGGACTCTTCCCAATGTTCTCGATTTGATAATATACGGTTTTGCAATGTTGTACGAGGTAGTGTAAAAGATAATTATTACTTAATTTCGTAGTAAAATTAACACACTGTAGAAATTTATGTTCAAACCAAATTTAAGATAATCTACTTTGTCCAAAATCAATACCAGCAAAATATTTAATTTTGATGTAGAGGATTGGCCGAAATTTCGGATAAATATTTTCTCAGTTTTCTTAAATGGAACATCATCATCGTCATCACTGGCTCGACAACCCTTTTTGGGTCTTGGCCTGTTCCAGGATTCTTCTCCATTCTGATCTGTTTCGTGCTTTTTTTCTCCAGTTTTTTATTTTTAAGGTTGTTATATCATTTTCTATTTGTTCTAAGTATCTCAGTTTCGGTCCTCCTCTTGTTCTTTTTCCTACTGGCATCTGTTTGAATATTTAGTTTGGTATTTCGCCTTATCCATTCTTTCTACATGTCCTATCCAACGCAGCCGTTCTATTTTAATGAATGCTATAATATCCGGATCCTGGTATATTTTGTATAGTTCAGAGTTGTATCTTCTTCGCCATATTCCGTTTTCTTTTGTGCCCTTATATATGTACCGCAAGATTTTTCTTTCGAAGGTGGCTAACAACGTTTCCTCTCTTTTAGTGAATGTCCAGGTTTCTGAGCCATATGTGAGTACCGGTCGTATTAGGGTTTTATATATTTGGCATTTTGTTTTTCTTGCGACGTTATCTGATCTTAGTTGCCTAATTAAGCCATGGTAACGTTTATTTGCAATAAATATTCGCCTCTTCACTTCCTCCGTAACGTTATTATCAGACGTGACTAGAGATCCCAAGTATATAAAGTTTTTTACCCCCTCTATTTTGTATTCTCCTATTGTTATATTTTGTGGCTGCCTTATTTCTGCGTTTTTACTGGAGTGAATAGGGCATGTAATGCGGATGGAACAAAATGACCCAGCTAGAAAAACGCTCCTTAATAGACCCATTGATCAGAGAAGAAGAAGAAGACCCAGAACAAGGTTCCTTGATAACATCGATGAAGACAGGAGAAATATGGGAATACGTGCTTGGGGGAGAAAGGCGATGGATAGGGACGACTGGAGAGACATTCTTGAGAAGGCTAGGATCGACGCAGGATTGTAAAATCAGAATGATGATGACATAAAGCCGCTTTTAAAGTTCTGAGATTTTTTCGAAGAAATAAAATTTAGTGTTATTAAGAAAATAAGAACAAAACGAAGGAACAACCAAAGCACAATAAAGATATTTAAGTTGCGATGATGAAGAAAACAAAGCGAAATGAAAAAAGAATACAAGCCATTGTCAGGAAACAATAAGCAAAATGAGAATAAAGCATGAGAAGAGAAATTGATGAAAAATAAAAATCTACCGTGGTGAAAGTATAAGTTTGAAAAATTGGAAAATTAGAAAGATCTGAAGGACAAATAAGGTAAAGATGGTACAGTAGGCGGTACAGTAGACTAGCGCGAAACTTCATACTGTGTTTTCAGTATTTTTAAAATATACATAATATTTTTAAAATTTAATAAAAGTAATTTTATTATTTATATTTTAAACAAGTAATATTATATTAAAATAATTCAATAAATTATTATGTTTGCACCTAACTCTAACGGCTAACGTATTAAAAAAGCATACGTTGTTTACTTCTGTCTGTAAGACAAACAGTAAGGAAGACTTGGATACAACTGCAAACAGACCAAAGTAAAAAGGAATATGATGACTGCCGAAAAGAAACAAGAAAAATAATACGCACAAAGAAAAGAAACTATGAACAACAAAAATATGAAGCTATGGAGAGAAACCGGCCCAAACCAGGCTACAGAGAATTCTATAAAGCAATTTCCTCTGAGAAAAGAGGACATAGAACCAATTCCATCCATACACTGAGAGACAATCAAAACCGTATGATAATCGACGGTAAAGAAGTAACTGAAGAATGGAAAGCGTATTTTAGGGACCTTCTAAACATTATACAGGAAGAACAGCACAAAGAAGAGATCTATATCACAGCGGACATGCCCGTCAAAAATCCCTCCTTTGAAGAAACCCAAAAGGCATTAAAGAAGCTGAAAAATCACAAAGGGCCGGGTATGGACGAGACACCAGAAGAACTTCTGAAATATGGGGGAGACGCATTACATCGCCAAATCCACCAGCTAATAACGCACATATGGTTAGAAGAAAGGATACAGTACGATGGAAGGAAAACATAATAGTGCCCATCCACAAAAAAGGGGACAAAACAAAATGCGTGAATTATAGAGGAATTTCACTCCTAAACACGGCATATAAAACCCTCTCAAACATCATTCTTAGTAGACTAATGCCTTATGCTGAAAATGTCCTAGGCGAATATCAAGCCGGTTTTAAGGCAAACAGATGAACAATAGATCAACTATTCACGCTAAGACAAGGATTCTAGAAAAGGGATGGGAGTATAACAGACCCATAAACAATCTTTTCATAGATTTTCGACAGGCATATGATAGCGTAGAAAGAAGCCATGGAATGCCATGGCGGAGTTCTCAATACCAAAGAAACTCATTCGGATGACCAAAGTCTGTATGGAGGGTGGAATATCTAAAGTACGTGTAAATAGTATACTGTCTGGCAGCTTTGAAATCAACAGTGAATTCAAACAGGGTGATGCGTTATCTCCACTACTTTTTAACCTTGTATTAGAGAAAGCCATGAGGTCGACCGAAATGAAAACAGAATTGCTATCGGTTCAAGGTCTCAAGCTATTACTCGCATATGCAGGTTTACATTTGTTAATTTTGTTTTATCAATTTTTTTGTTTTTCATGGTGTTTCAGTATAGTTTTCTAGTTCCATACGTAAGGTTACAGCATCTGTAAAGGTATGTGCAAACCATTTTGATTCATAAATACAAGAAAAGCATGTATTTAGGTGTATAAAACTGAGTTGTTCCCCTTGCCGGACCATTTTTAGGTAAGGAATAGTAGTTTATTTACATAAAGTGCAAGTTTCCCATTTCGTAATGGAGACATGGGATTAAATGAATGCTGCAGGCAATAGGGAGTCTCTAGCCTAACTTGCTCCATCACCTTAAGGCCCTAAGGGGACCAATGTCAAGGTAAATGAAGAAAGAAAGGCTTCTGACCGAGGCAGTGTGTTACCAACAGCAGTGAAGAAGGATTAGATTTAGATTATGTGAGGTCGTTAAGGCCATGCGGCCTCACCGCACTTCGACCTGTAGAGATCTTTTGTGCATACCTTAATCTAGTTAAAGTTTAGAATGCCAATACTTTTGATGAAGTTGATTAGCTTCCTAGGTGACTTATTTCCTATGTGAGAGGACGCCAGACTGACTTCTCCTAGATATTTTAGTCGTTTGCAGAACAGTGCTATGCAATTGCATAGTTTATGTTCTGCCGTTTCTTTTTCATTGTGACAGAAACAACAGTTCTCATTATCTGATTTGCCCATCTTCTTGAGATGATATCTCAGAGGGCAGTGACCAGTGAGAAGGCCAGTGACCATTTTGATATCTTTTTTACTCATTTCGAGAAGGCGGTTTGTTGCAGTAGGCGACACTTTTATGAGCCTTTTTGCTTGCCTTTGTCCTGGTGTGTTAGACCAATATGATCTTAGTTGATTGAGTTCCCAGGTAAGGAGTTCCTTTCTGATGTGGCTTTTCGATAGTCCACAGAAGGGTTCCGGACCCTGGAATGGGGTATTAGCTCCTCCTTTTGCGAGGCTGTCAGCTTCCTCATTTCCTGCAATTCCCTTGTGACCTGGCACCCACATCACAGTTACATTGTTGCGTTCCGCCAGCTTCTTGAGAGATTGTTTACAGTCCCAAACCAACTTTGACTCACATGTAAATGACTTTAGAACCTTTAAGGCGGCTTGGCTCTCTGAGACGGCTGAGTGGAGAAGAAGCTAGTTGATAACATTTTTAAACTTTAAACGTTGATGTATTGAAAAATAAATTGTATTAAACAAAACATAATTAATGGTATTCACACTAAAATTTATTTCACTATACACTGATCCCTCTATATAGGTTACTACGGGTACAATAAAAGGAAACCCATATTACAATAAAGGGAACTAGTTTTCTAAATTGTACCACTTGCTACCACTATAAAGAAAAAAGTAATACAGGGACAGTATAGAAGCTTTGCTTTAATAATACATACATTTAAGAACAGTAAAATAATAAAAAAAATACTAAAAATTTTTAAATGAAAAAAGAGAAGATTGCCAGTTATCACTGTGGTATTAAAAGACAAAGTACTAACAAAAAACTCTTTAGCCAAATTTAGTTCTATTTACAACAACATGATGAGAGACAAAATTTCTTGATTTATTATTTGCTTTCTTGTTTTATTCATATTTTGGTGATTTGACTCAAAAAATCTACAATAAAATGTTTGTTCCTGATAATATAAATATGCATGTAATTTTCTTTAGAGCTAGAGTTGGATCACCTCTTAACGAGTGTTATCGCTTATTTCTTTCTGCACTTGACATAGCATTGTCTTCCCAAAAATCTTCAAAAAGGATAGTAACGAAGACCAAATATGATCCCGCAATCCAGCATATCGCGTGCGTGTGCTTCTTAGCCGGAGGCCTGTGCGAGTCTCTCGTGATCGGGCCCCTTCATTAGGGCTTCGCCCTCGCCGCCCAGCGGACATTACCATAACTAATTATACACGTGGTCAAGTGCTCGGCTTGCCTGGACTTAAACTTCTTGGAGACCAAGGCAAGGAATACAAGAGATCATCGCTAACGATACGCCTTGAAGTATGCGCATACAGGACAGGTGTAAGAATTGTTGTTCTCTTTAAAGTAAATATAATGTCTAATTTTCAGTTTTAACTTTGTATATATATATATATATATATATATATATATATATATATATATATATGTCTACTGATATATACATCTACATTTTAAATTATTGCCTTCCACGTGTCATGCTATTTATTTTTATAAGGCTGTTATTTGATATCCTCACATAAATTTCTTCGATGGCATTCTTTCTTGCTTTTCTAAAGGAAAATGGATTATACTAGAGACGATTATTCTTCCTAGCCACATATCTTATGCCACCTATCCATATGTTTCCATAATATTAATTATCTGCTTGGTAAATTTTTATGCATGTTCTCTGCTATGAAGAATTTTATACACTGTTTCTTTTAAATTTTCTACAACGAATTTAGCTTTACGTTTGGCAACCTTGTAATTTAGAAAATCTCTATTTCACGTTTGTATCTCTCTTCTTCCAGTTTTCTTCTCTCTTTATTTTATCGTGAACTTTGTTTAACCACCGTCGTGTCTTTCTCTTCTCAAATTTATTTTTTCACGTTTTTCCAGATGATTTATTTTAATTACAGTATTTTCAATAGAGCAAAGTGCACAAAAGTGGACAACCTACAAAAATATTCTAAGAATAAATGTCTGTTAAGGGGGTATATCCCCGTCACCTTAAATCCGTTGATAGCAATTTGAGCTGTTTGTCATTTGACCTAGACTCTCCCAAATAAATCCATTATATCGTAAGCGTAGAAAACATGTTAACTTTGCCTCAGTTATAGTATGAGTTGTTCACTGTAGTAGGTTTTCAAAGGACTCATGAAGGTTCTGTCCAAAGGCGGTGAACAATGTGGAGGCAATGACACTATGGTAACATGTTTTACTTTAGCTACATCAATGACGTCATTGTTCTTTGTATGGCTAAAGTTTCCACCCAAAATGAGAAATGTTGGCTTTTCCTCTGTAGGACAACATCAGTCTATGAAAAATTAAAACCATTAGGTGAAAAGATTGAATTGTATCCAACCAGAAGGATGCACCGCAAATATCGTCCCGGGAGGAGCATCTTTCTTCAATTGCTCACTTATGTTTTTACTCGAAAAAATTACTAGAGGAGGTACAAAATAACCAGCAGCATTCATACAGCAGACAATAGTTTCAAGGCTCCTCTATCTCGTAAATTCAAAGCACCTATTTGTTTTTCCCCTTTATGCAGATTACTGTCGCAACTTTGTAATTTACCACAGTGATTCCGCTTTGGTCCACAATATAAATTTTTTCTGTTGTAAACTTTCCTTTATCGTAAACATCCTCTAAAACGTTATAGAACTTTTTTGTATTTTCTGTGCTGACACCACGGCCCCTGCTGTAAAATGTACCAGACGGTTTCCTTTGTGACAATTTAGCTTGATGACGTTTTAAAAAAAGTCGAACACACTTTCTTCCTGCGTTGTTATTTTTAAATGAATGTTTGATGTCATACTTTTTTTCCAACTGAACAGCCACTCTCCTCAGGTCACTATGAGTAAGCACAAAAAACAAGTCTCCATAGCGAACAATAATTGACAAGCTCATTCTCAAGGCTATTTCTTAAAACTGTAAGTCTGCCCTTTTTAACATTTACTGCTTCCTGTGAAGTACCGTATTTCGTGTTGGATAATCTCATTAGCGTAGTTTGCGGTACATTATACTGCTTACTTGATTTTTCCAACACATCTTTTTACTTTTAATAGCATCTATAGCTTCTTTTATTCTGCTGGCCTCAACCTCTTCTATTTTGGTTTTGGCTTACAAAACTTTGGCATTCTGAAACAGAAAATCAAGATAATACGTTATATGCGATAGAAACTGACATTTCTATATTAAAAAAGCGGGGTCCGATTAAGCAACAAGCATGGGGTCCAATTTGAGCAACCACATTAACAGATTTAGAATTAAAATAACTTTTTCGATAAACGTCGAAATAAAATAACTTAAACAAAAAATGTATATAGAGATTATCACTTACCTTTCAGTATCCTGTTAGTAACAATCAAAAAGTACTAGTAAGTCGGTCTTAATTGTTGGATGGAGCTCAAAACGTTTGTTGCCTCATTGTGCGACAGTTTAACCGAGTGACGCAAGCGCTCCATTACAAAGAGGCAAAAGCATAAACTAATATTTAGTGGCATTCCCCACAGAGTGCAGCACGTTGGAGAATCAGGAAAGCTGAGGGCCCGCTTTAGAGCCAGGGTCCGAATTTAGGTACTTTCCTCTAATACTAGCTATATTTTGTCAAATTTTATTGAGTCTCTTTCTTCTTTTTTCTTTTATTTTTGCCCTGAATAAACTTTCTTCTTTATTTCTAACATCCACCATTTGATTTTTTGTGCTTCTCTAGAATATTTCGGTATCATTTTGGAATTCTCAGTTCAATGATCAGCACAAGAAACTTATATTGTTGACTTTTACATTTTGATTTTTGTTCACAACTTATATATCACTTTATTTTCTTTTTAGATTGACTCATATCTGGTTAAAATCCATCCTATTTTTACTCTGTTTCCAATGAAACTTCACTCCAATATGATCCTCACTCAATATTAAAACTTCTACCTCATTATTTTTCATTTATCTGATAACAATTATAACAACTTTATTTCTTCTGCTACTTTACTCTATATACAACAATTTTTATCCTTTAATTAGACCTTTTTTTCCTTCGTATATTAGATAAATGCAATATACCTACAATATATTATACCTACGTGCAATATATGAGTCTTTTTATAAACGGATAGCCCCATACTTTTTTCTGTTAGACCTCAAGATTCCAAGATCTTATAATGATTTTTCCAAGCTACATTGGTGTTTCTTCTGGAATAGTTCCCTGAAGTAAAAATCAAATTATTTTTTCTTCCGAAACATACAACCTTAAGAGGTGCCATAATTTCAAAATAGATTTTACGTTGTAGAAAATCTATGTCATCTGTCTATATCAGTTTCATGTCGCCTTGATACAAGGTCCATCGGATGTTGGCAAATAGAATATATTTAGCAGGTCTGCTAAAGCTCCGAAAACTGGTATAAAAGTTAATGGAAGATGTGCACGCCATTTCACTTCCTGAGAAGAAGAAAAAGGGAGAATTTAGCTTTCTTGTGTGTACTTTAAGAAGTTCTTTTATCCATAAATAACATAGATACCTGCCCTAGGCGAGAGAATATCTACAGTTACCCTTCACGGAAATAATGCCAACAACCCAATCTGCGCTTCCCCGAGCTAAAGCATTAGCCCAGAAGAAGACCTCCAGTTAACGTTTCCAGATCAGCGGCCACCTTAATACACCAGTCGACATAGGTACATAAATGTCCCAGTACTTCAAAAGGATATAACTACCTAAAGTATGTCACCTAAAGATTACGTCACATACCATCCAAGGAAGAGAAAACTGTTAAAGTTTCATTCATTGATCGATAAATATATATAAAGCTTCTGCGAGGCAGATAAAGCTAACTATTTACCTATCTATTTAATAATTTGTGTATAAAAATCAAGAAATAAAAAATAAAAAGTAATTTCACACTTTTTGCTGATTTATTGTCAGAAAAATAAAATATTTTATAAAAATAAAATATAAATATTTTACTAAAAAGTGACCTAGCCGGACCTGTCTAATTATGTATAAAATATAAGTTACAGTTTTCCTCGCATTAATTTGAGCAGCCTTTATGACGATATGCATAAGAAGACAAATGACTGAAAAAAATTGATTTTTTTTGTGAATGACTGACTCGAAGAGGTCTATATCCCGATAATTTCGTGGCTTTGTTTCGTCATAAAACGATGCCATTAACTATAAATTTGTGTTTACGAAACGTTAAGTTAAGCGATGAGTGGCTTATTACAGGTGTTTAAATCGTTTTTCCTCTAACGGTTGTATTAATTAGAACAAAATAGAAACGGGCTAAAAAATAACATCGGATTTGGTCAGATGTGGGCCTACATTAAAGACTGAAATTACCTTAGATTAAAGATAATCTAAGGAAATTACTAATATGCATATGATTTACATAGTTTCTGTAATAAATATATATATATATATATATATATATATATATATATATATATATATATATATATATATATATATATTATTGTGATATTTTAAGTCTTGGTGCGCCAAGCAATAATTAGCTAATTAATTTTTTTGATTAATTAAAATTATTTAAATGATATGATCATGACTCTATCACAATTTTTAATTCTTTTATCTCAGGGTTAAATTCGTGCTTCAATATCTATGCTATTACATGTGAAAGGTAAGGTCCAGAGAATACCGGAATAATAAAAAACACATATGATCTAACACTATATATTGAAATAAAAATAATGAAATAATTCACACTCAAACGTTTTCAATAAACAAATCTCATATAAGGATTCTCAAAATTTTGTTCTCCGTACGTGAACAATCAAAATTAATGGTACAAACAATATTAATTGAAATCTCAAAATCCCAAACTATTCTAACTCTCCTAATCAAAATATTTATATCCTTTCTAAATTACGTGTAAAAATTGTGTTATCAATAAAAAAAAAAAACTGCAGAAACAAAATATTTCTCTCTGATGATGAGTGGTCCAAATCCTTGTTCCTTGTAGACTATATTATCTCCTCTCAACCGCTCCCTATGTAATAATATTTTGCTGCTCCAGCTTCTGTCAGATACACTAACTCCACAAAAACTCACTAACATTCAACACTACTGCTTGCTACTTCTCAGGAACCCCCAGAGAACAATCCTTGTTCCTCTTACAGATCTGGAAAACCAACTCATTCTCTTTTTTCTCTCCTCAATCTAGCCAAACTCTCACTCCTACATACCTATCCCACCTTTTTCAATCTCCGCCAATCAAAACTCGTCACAATTCCCCCATTTTTTCATTTCGATAACAAACAAAATTTTACCTATAATTATAAATTTCCTAAAACTTATTTACAAATAATATTTTTCTATAATTCTTAAAAACTAACAAAAACCACTTTCTATAATCCCTTCTATTGTCTTTAATCACTGCATTAATGTATTTTGAAAAACCCCGTTCAATTGTCTGTGGCTTTCACTTAAACTTATGCGGGTCACTCAAGTATAACAAAGAAATAAATGCAAAGCTTACACTTTGTTTAGTACAGGAAATCCAAGGATTTAATAACTTTCCTTCTCCGAAATGTTTGTTGGATATTATCCTACTTATCTGAATTATTTTAATGTTTTTGAACTTTGAAATATTTTTAAACAAACCAATATTTTTCTCGATTTTACATATCATAACAATATATATATATATATATATATATATATATATATATATATATATATATATATATATATATATATATATATATATATATATATATATATATATATATATATATATATATATATATTGTTATGATTGTTTATTTTGACTTTGATTTTAATTTATTGAGCCAATAAAAAATTATAACTTAATTGTTATCAAATGTAAAATAAGACTCCTTATATTACCTGTGTTCGATGGATTCAAAGATTTTCTAGTTGTCCTTTATCGAGATAGAGAAGAAGGATAATAATAAAAGAAAATAGTATATTACAAAAATTAAGTATTCTTTATTTTATATAAAAAAGGAATAAAACAATTTTCAACTTCTGCCGTTATCTTATCAATCAGCATACAAGAAAATAAATGAAATTTTTATAATAATAAGATTTTAAATCTACATAAAATTGATAATAAGTGAAAACCAATTTTTCTTAAACTTTCCTTTACTTGAAACAAAAAACAACAAAACTTTAACTTTTGATTAGTCAAACAAAACTCAATTCTTTAAATTTTAATGATAATGACCATGATGTCAACACAGATCCTTCATAGATACCAATTTTAATTGTACAAAACACTTACAGCTTTTTTTTCTTATTGAATTGTATGTTGGCACATACCCAGAAAAGTCCAGTCTCCTCAACGATGTGATCTCTCCTCTTTGGCACCTCGGCTCCTTCCTAATGTCTCTGCAAACCTCCTGCAGACTACACAAAAACACCTGATTCACTTCTCCAAAAACTCAGCTACTTATTTATGACATAAGGACCTCCTTTTGTCAACTTGATGCCGTAAAACTACTTTCACATATACTTCACAAAATGCCCACGGTAGATACAAGGACCTCTTTTAATCTACTTGTTATCTCCTTCTGCAAAACTATTCACTTCTTTTCACAATGCCGGTATCCAAACTCCTGAACCACACCCTATCTTCTAACAAACGACTGTTTCCTTCGATGGCCAAATTACCACTGCCTCTCCCCGTCTCCTAATCAGGCTAACCCCATTACCATTCAAAAACGACTATGCAATCAAAAGCTCAAATCTTGTTTACTACTGTTAATGTTTGTTCTAAAAATTCTGTGTAGCATTTGGGAAGACCAAATTACTGTTTCAGAGAAAGAATAAATAAAAATTGATTTTTCTATCCTCAGTCTGTTAATACACAATCTATACATGTTTCCAAAGATTAGAATATGGTCATTTAATACACAAACAATGACAAGATTAACTTACAGGTAAAATGTCTTCTAATTCTACACAAAGGGGTTTTTTGATAATTTTGTTGGAAACGGAAAACGTTTGCCAAACAAATTTCTATTCTTATCTACACTAAATCTTATCTTAAATTACTATATACATTTTGTTTATAACGATATCTTAAAATTTTATTCCGATGGATCTTTTTATTTATTTTTTTCTTTGGTTGGGAAAGAATAAGTATGACAATATATACATAGGTGTAATGTAATGGCATGTCTCGCATGTAATGTAATAAATCAATAGTGGAAAAGGCAAGTATTTTTTAAGTATGTAAAATATTTAAGTATCCTACTAGGAGAAATATGGTAAGCAAAAAATGCTGGTTCTATTTTATTTTTTCTTTCTTTTATCAATGAAATAACACAAAGTACTCTAAATTGGACTCCACAAAAAACACATTAACAAATTGACTGCGTTACCGGTCCCCTGGGACAGGTATTCGTTATTATTAAAGTGTTCTATGTAAAAACTGCAAACTTTTCAAAATTGCGAAAGGCATATCTTCGTTAACTTCGTCATTTGTTATAAATGCTAAAACAGCATTATACTTTGATTTGAAACATTCTATAAGAAAAAATAAACCAGGCTTTGGGGACCGGTAACGCACAGACATTACAATTTGTTACTCGGGTGCAAGACCGGTCCTACGGGACCGGTGCATATTTATTTAATGCATGCTTACGCAGTCAATCGACCTCTAGTATGGTTTGTATTTCAATAGCAGGTGTGTTTACGTCCGTGTTTTACTAGTCTAAAAATGTCATCTCGCATTAAAAAGATTTTGTTTTTAGCTCAAACAACTGATACAAACAAAACAAAAACAGTAGAGTGTAACGAACCGAGTACTTTAGTTGAAAATAAAAAATATTACGAAGATAACCCAAGTATTGTAAATGTGCTAGAAAGTCCAACTGATTCAAGAGACTATGTGCTTGCAGAGTTTTCAAATTGTGACAGTGAAAATAAAGGGGACGATCCTTTTGATTCGGACAATTCTGTAATCGACAAAAACTATGTTCTTTCTTCAGATGAATTGTACAGTGATGTAAGTGCGATTAATTTATTCGATTATGATGATGAGACAGAAATTGAAAGCGAAAAAAGGCAGAATCTTGAAATGATGATGAAAACGAGTAGCATGATATAGATGAAAGTGACAAAGAAGCTGGCGAGTTAAAACAATATCAAGATATGACTATATTACATTTTAACGTTAACGAAATAAAAAACCCTATAGCCGCTTACAAGTTATTTGTAATCGATGATATTTTATTGAATATTGTTACTGAAACAAATAGATTTGCTCGGGAAATATTGTTAAATATACATCGATCAAAATCACGTATACGTTCACGTTACCGTGACAAGTATCTGTTATAGGTAACAGTTCCAAGGAGCAGTTAAAAAATAACAGATCAAAAATAGAAAACAGAACAGGTAAAATAGTCTAAGTATTCCTTGACTTACGGAAGGAATAACTTAGTAAATAAGAAAAATAAAATGGTATAAAAGTACAATGCAAAGAAAATGTTTCTAAGTGTTTCTTGACTTACGGAAGAAACAACTTAGAATGAAAAGTAAAATACACAAGATAAAAGAATAGAAAAGTGCAGAAATATTCCTAAGTGTTTCTTGTCTTACGGAAGAAACAACTTAGACTGAAAACAAACAAGAGAATCAAATATGGAAAAATAAGAATACAAATACTTATAAGTGTTTCTTGACTTACGGAAGAAACAACTTAGCATAAAATAGAAAATAAAAGAGACAAATGTATTAAGTATTTTCTTAACTTAAGAAAAATATCTTAGATAAAATATCGGAAATAATAATGCAACAATGATTATGAAAATATTTCTAAGTGTTCTTTTGACTTACCGGAAAAGAACGGCTTAGACGCACAATTAAAATAACAAGTCAAATATTCAGAGAAATATTTCTAAGAGTTCTTTGACTTACCGGAAAGAACTACTTAGACAAAGTACAAATCAAAATATAAAATAGAAAAAGCAAGATAAATATTTCTAAGTGTTCTTAACTTACGGAAGAACAACTTAGACACAAAATACAAGAAAAATAAACAATCAAAATAATCAAATAAAATATCACACAATCAGTACATGAACAAATATAGATCAATGTATTGTTCTAACCTGAAAAGGTCTGAATATACAATAATGCTAAAATAAAATGGTATATAAAAAAATCAGAAATAAAACAATAACTTAGTAGGAACAATAATAGCACCGACTAGGTCTACAGTAGAAGTGGCAAGCTCGACTGACGATGAGAGAAAATCTACCTGCTTTTATGTAAAACAAATCCTTTGTTTTACGTAGCGAAAGTGGAATTTCCCTGCATCGAATAAATTAGAAATTTGGATTTGACCAAACTTGGAATTCCCAAGTATTTTGACCGATATCCAAATTCCAAATTAACTTTAGGACGGATTTTGGTAGTCGATGAAAGTATAGTACCTTATCAAGGCAGACTGCAAATAAAGCAATAAGTATCTGCCAAATAAAACACACTCATATAGAATTAAATTATATAAGTTATGTACAGATCATGGATATACTAACAACATAATCATTTATCGCGGTAAAAATACGACTAAGTACTAATGCAAATACTAGTAAAGAGTGTATGAACTTCTTGAACATATTGAATTCGAAAATGACTACTATCGCTACTTGTATGCTGATAATTATTACTCGAGTTTACCTTTAGCCAAATTATTATTTAAAAAACAAATAATTTATTGTGGAACTCTGAGGTCCCCAGAAGAGGTATGTCCAAAACGGTATCTAAAAAAATGAAAAAGTGGGCAATTTGGAGTACTCAGAACAACTCTTTACGTATTATAAAATGGATGAACAAACGGCCAGTTCTGATGTTAAGTACTGATCCAACAGGATCGATGCCAGCGAAACTGGCAACGTGAGCTTGTATTGAAACCAAAGGCAATTATTGATTACAATCTAGCAAAAAAAAAAGAAGTAGACTTAATGATCAGATGAGTTCTTATCCTTTCGTTTTAAGACAAAGTTTAAAATGGTACCGTAAACTAGCCTTTGATTTTTGCTTGGAATAGCTACTGTAAATGTCTGGATTGTTTATAACAAGATTAGTTGTTTCACAAAATTATCTATAAAGGAATTTAGAAAAATATTGGCACGGGAGTTACTTGTTACTTCAGTTGCACACGAAGACACCACTACTCCCAAAAATGTTCTACATACTTTTGTTAAACCGTGAAGACCTGGAAAGAAGAGGAGAAGACAATGCCGAGGATGCTCGGCATAAATTAAGAGAAACACATTCAAGCAAACAGGCAAGTAATATGGTGACAAAAGTAATAAGTTATTGCAATGAATGTCCTGGACAACCAGCGATGTGTTTATCTATCTTTTAATCTAACTCAAATAAATAGTAGGCTGTCTTGACACTTTAAAACATTCTTAACAGGAAACCTGATCAAAAAACGGATGACAATGGTAAGTTTTTAAATGTTTTTACTTTTAATAATTGATCTTAAAACTCGTATAGTTTAAGTTTAACAACTGTAAAAAAACTAATTACGTCATTACCAGTCCCCGACGGTAGGCAACGCATCGTTTTCACTCCAAGCTACCGGTCCCGGGGGACTGGTAATGCACAGTTCAGTGGTTTACATATTTTGGGGACGCAGTCAACTTGTTAAAAAAAATTGGTTGTGATACGGATGTCAGAACTCGACCATTTTATTGGAGTTGAAGCAGCAGATAGAATGAGCAAAAGCGAATGCCGAATGTCCGAAGATGGCTTTGTAAGTTCAGCTAGGAATTAAAATCTTGTACACACTTCAAAAATGCTTCCCTTTTCCACCTTTGATATGTCTTAACTATGTACAAAAATATATCAGGTTTTTCATTTAAAAACAAAATAGGTATATTGATGAAAGAAAACGGTAAATTTGTATGTTTGACCATTTGGTTGTCATCAGTACGATGCAGCTAAGTTATAAAAGGAGCATGTTAACTTGGGAAGGGATCACTATAGAAGCAAGGCGACCAATTTGTGACAATAGAGTTAGAAGACCCTGATGGTTTTCAAAGCAACCACTAACAATAACCAAGAAGGAAGCTACAGATACCTGAGGAAAGGAGTGCCAAATTTTAAAACGTTTAAAACAAATAGAAAATTTTAATGCGAGTGAATAATAATAAAATGTAATGGCGTGTCTCGCAAACAGGAAAACAAAAAACAAAATAGGTATATTGATGGTATATTAACAATGTTTATATTAATTAGCAAAACTGCAACATTCTCTCCGCGTTGGCATACATGCCAAGAAAACATAACTGTACTATGTACTACGCGACGCCCTACACAAATTTCTAAACCGTAAACATCTCTTAACGAACTGGTTACGAAACGAACGACACACTTACTAAGAAGACTACAATAACTATACATTTACCAAAAACACAAAAAACAATAAACTTAGAGGCGACAATATAGTTACATACTAAATATACAACACTACAATTATGTAATTATCAGTACTATTCAGAAAATCTCTAATAGGAAGTGCATTTCCGTATTATTCCAGTACTAAGAAGAACGAGAAAAGAAAGAAAAGTGATGAAGTATATGATTAGAAGGCAAAGTTAGCTGCAAATAACCTTCTACCATAAAGTATTCCGAAAGCGAGGAATTAGGAAAAGACGAATATCGTGGTTAACCAACCTCAGGAAATGGTTCTTCACAACAACAACTATGTTAAAGCATTAGTCAACAGAATAATTGTAGCCAAAATAATCACTACAACATTCGAAACAAACAAGCAGCAAAGGCAGAAGAAGATCGTATATGAACTATAACACTGTCACTAGATATTCGTAATCTACATGACAGACACAAAAATAATTACGATAATTTGAATAATAATATACAAATTATATCTCAGGTTGCGACTCTGGCTCCTCGTGGGTAAAAAGAAGTAAACAATTTCAAATAGCTAGGAGAAGCTTAAAAAATTTAAGTAAATAAGAACTAGGGTAAATAAGAGATTATATATCACACGACTATTATACTATTTCTCGATCAAAGCTTTTATAATAAAAAATGAAATTCTGAAACGAACAAATCAAAAATGGTGGGGCTCCTAGGAATGCTTTGTACCTTAAAGAATTCGGACAATGTGAACAGAAAATGGCTTACCAAAAATAAAGCTAGGTAAACTTTAAGCAAAAGGTATATCCCATAATCTATGGCAATAAAAAAGAAATCAAGAGTAACTAACACAATGATATATGGGACTTCAACATCATACAATGCGCAATAAGTCAATCTAAAATGTCTAAAATTGGATGTACTTTGGGGCTCTACATATTTCAACCATACGTGTGTCTCGAACATCTTTAAAACAACTAGATTGTTCGAATGAATAAGAATCGGAGTCTTTTAAGCAATAGAAAGGTCAGAATTTATCAACATATCGCTAACTATAACACTTAGGAGACTTTATTAAAAATAGGAGACTTTTTATGTCTTGAACAATAAGCAATTTAGCTTGCATTTTATGAAAGTTCCTGATAAAACAAGACACACATGCCTTTATTAGGCGCAAACAAGAAAAGGAAGAGAACAGTTTGAAAACATGTATCCTGACTGTCAAATCTAGAGATGGTTGTAATACGACTCTAGTGAGTTTTGACCCAATTATGGTCGTAAAGTCTAAGTTAATAGACTCTTTAAAATTGTCTCTGTAACGAGACGACAAGAATTTTGGCTCACAACGCCGTTTTCGTCAAAGCAAATGTACCGGGGTTGGCTCACCGCGAAGCTGTATCGGCAGTGTTATCATCAGACGCCCCATCATTCAAATCATGTAAAGAAAAGTCCTTTGACCAGGCTTGAATATTAAAATGGACCTCAGGTCCTGTGAGATGTACATCATTAAATGATAGTCCCGTAGACGAACTCACGCTTGTGTCGACGACACGAGTCTTGGAGGAGAGATTATCTGTTACCACTGCAATAAATGGAAGAAAATATGCATTACTAAGATCATTAGGTAACACCTTATGGACAGTACCTGAATGAATGAACATGAATGTCTCGAAAGAAGGTTGAGGCTGCGAAACAGATGAGTCCTTTGACATATTACCTTGAGAAGAATTATGGGATGCACTACCTACTCTATAATACGTATAGGATGGGAGGGAGGGCTCCCATATTATAACTCCTATTTCATCGCAATACATGGTTATAGAAACTGGAAAAAGGTCTCTATCATGAGAGCACATTGAACAAAGTATATAAAGAAAAAATAGTCTTTCGGCAGACTTGGTAAATAAAATGGTTATAATAACCCCAAAAAATATCTCTGTCAGAAGAGCACCTTGACAAGTATAGAAAGAAAAAATAGTCTTTCGGCAGATGAGCTATCTTTTAGTAATGTAAAATTGTTCTGAAGCTATTTTCTTGTGGCATTTTAAAGTAATTACTATTTAAATGGGAATAAGCCACAATTAAAGGTTAAAGTACGTTTATTGACGTTTCAATTTCCACTTCGGAAATCGTTCAATCAATTCGGAAATCAACGATTTCCGAAGTGGAAATTGAAACGTCAATAAACGTACTTTAACCTTTAGTTGTGGCTTATTCCCATTTAAATAGTAATTAATGTAAAATTATTATAACAACCGCAAGAGAGCACCTTGACAATGTACAAAGTAAAAGATAGAAATATCAGCAGAGTATCCTTCTGTATAAAAGAAATACAATACCCGCTTATGTGGTTATTATAAAATCGCAAAAAGGTTATCAGATTTTCTTGTCTAACTGTTGTTTCTTTTACTACACAATCCAGAAAGGTAAAAGGAAACAACATAAGTCTTAACTTTCCCAAGAAAAAATGCTTCCATTTTATGCATTCAGGAATTATTTACCAATCATCTCCTTGTCCAAAATATCCATCACTCCTACCACCACCTTTCTACATTAAACAATAAGATTACCTTTAAATGGATTCCGTCTCACATTGGTATACCTGGCAACAAACTCGCAGATCAGCATGCTGAAACGGCTTCAACAAATACCACATGAATACCTCCCAAACAACATCCAAATTTGTAAAGATTTAAAAGCAGAAACATACAGATTCTTTAGAAGATTGTGGCAAATCCACTGAGGCTCCTTAAAAAAATAGTTACGTGCAATCCAGACCCCATTGTATAAGCCATTATACACTGGACCCACGGGATTATCTAGACAAAACTTTACAATTATACGAAGAATGTGTATAGGTCACACCAAACTAACACACAACTTACTAATGACATCAGATATCCGGCCTACCTATCAAACATGCTAGTCCAACTAACAGTGAAACGCATTCTTACCGAATGTCACCAATACAGTGAAATAAGACCTCAACTAAATCTCAAACTGCAACTAGGCGATATTCTCAGTGATCCCAACCAGATAGACAGTTCTTTAGTTAAAAAAAAATATTGTATCATAAACTCATAAAACATAAAATATTTTTATATGATGTACCTTATTAATATTATTATATCTCTCATAATGTGGTTTGTTTTGTAATCTCCCCCGTGCGAGTGGCTATGGTGGTTACGTGCCGAGCACGTAAATGTAAATAAAAAAATTAATATCTATTACAATACACCGATGCTATACGAATATAGAGATAGTTATGTATCGTTATATTATATTTTATAAAATTATAAAAACCATGAACTAATATTGTTCATTCAAATTGTCCAACTTGTTTATTCATTTGGTAATAAAGCAATGAATGAAAATTAGTATACAGTTATTTTATGCAGAATATCAAAACGTATTTGCTTTGTTTGACGGAGGGAGTTTATTAGAATTCACCCCTTCATCAAAACTTAAGGGTAGGTACCTTCTCAAATCAATTTTGCTCTGGCGGTTTTCGGGCCCTCGAGGCAAATGTGCTAATAAAGTGGACTTGCGGCAATAATATTAGAAACGGCAGTTGAGTCTCTTCCACAATCAAAGATAAAATAACATAGATATTGTAATTACCTATCAAAGTTCTTTGAAATGAATAATAGAACGGAACATTAAAAAAACTATGTATATATATATATACATATATATATATATATATATATATATATATATATATATATATATATATATATATTATACCTAGAGCCTAAGATTAATACTATTACAGGAATTAATATTAACCTCAACAGTCTTCCGGGTTGAACCACGTCGATTATCATTGCGCCGAGCTTTCGACATCCTCTTCGATGTCTTCTTTAGGGCTTCCGAGGTCTCAGTCTCTCGATCCCCCAGACACTACTACACTGATTACTAACCAATGCATTACTGAGTACATTAGTCTGTGAATGGGTATCGGCAAAAAATGAATTGCCAGAATGCATATTGATATACCCATATTAATCAGATATTCCCATGTGCTTGAAAAGAAAGTGATCAATGTATACTCCCAGTTCTAATGAATGAAGCAAAAACTGAAAATTGAAATCAAATACAAGTGGCACAGAGAGCAATGGAGAATGGAGTGGAGCAATTCAGAGACGGAGTTTCAAATTAAATAGTTAGGAGAAAAACAGGCATTACGGACGCAATTAAAAGAATTACAACACTGAAATGGAACTGAGCAGGAAATGATGTTAGAGTCAGAGGTAGAAAATCAAGGATCAAGGTGGAACGACCAAGAAAATTTTAGAATAGGGACCTAGACACAATGTTTATCGTAATCGAGTCTCTCAAGATGCTGGGGTAGTAAGTTCTCCTAATATGTACGTCGTTAACGGCTAAGCATCCCAACATATATTCATCTTTTAAAGTTTTAATTTTTGAACAAAATTTCGGTAAAGCGATGGACCCAAAACTATGGCAAGTTGGCTCCTATGTAAGTAGGTTTTTTATGAAGCGCCCAACACATACGCAAATTAAGTGAAGTATGAAGAAATGACTTTTAAACAGGAAAAAGCAAGGGATGAGTATGATCTCCTCTTGTCAAATATTCAGGTACTAAATCAATTTACACTAACATAATTAACATATTAACATACACTAACATAATTAAAAACATATATGAAAATGCCACTATGCAGATAAAGCTGGACGAAAGCACAAAAACTAATCCCATAAGACTACAACGGGGAGTAAGACAAGGAGACACCATCTCTCCCAAACTATTTACCCTTGCTCTAGAAGACATTTTTAAGAAACTAGAATGGAACAATAAGGGTATCATCGTCGACGGATCATACTTAAACCACTTGCGATTCGCAGATGACATAGTTTTAATAGCCGATAATATCCAAGAACTAAATGATATGTTACAACAATTAAATGCAGTTTCAGGAGCGGTAGGCTTAAAAATGAACTACAGCAAAACAAAAATACTGAGCCGAGACCAGACAAATATAACAATACAAAATCATACCATAGAAAATGTTGAACATTATGTATATCTAGGTCATGTTATCAAACTAGGAAAATCAAATCAAGATGCTGAAATTAAAAGAAGAACACAACTGGCATGGGGTGCTTTCGGCAAATTAGCATATATCTGAAAAACACCTCCATTCCTGTAAACTTAAAGAAAAAGGTGTATAACACATGCATACTACCAGTTTGTACTTACGGCTTTAAGACAGTAGCCCTTACCAAAAAATCTGCTAAAAAATTAGAAACAACGCAAAGAGCAATGGAACGAATCATGCTTGGAATATCACTAAGAGACAAGATTAGAAACACCGAGATAAGACGTAGAACGAAGATTAGGGATATTGTGGAAGAAATTGCAAAAATGAAATGGCGCTGGGCAGGTCACGTAGCCCGATATAATGACAACAGGTGGACACGGAGAATTCTAGAATGGAGACCAAGGACGACAACAAGAAGCACGGGAAGACCTCAAAAAAGATGGGTAGATGACATAAGAACAGTGGCAGGCAAACAGTGGATTAGATTGGCGCAAGATAGAGAAAGATGGAAGAAATTGGGAGAGACCTACATTCAGGAGTGGATGGAAAATGGTTGACAAAGAAGAAATCAATTTAAAATGGATTGTTTATTTGATGGTTATAAGGAGTCTGATTTGAAATTTCATTAATTATAGTTTTCCAAATTTTAAAATTGTAAATTCTTTTAGTAGATCCCAATATAAATGTGGTGGCGTTGCAGTTTGGGTAAGGGATGATATGAAGGTTAATTCCATTTTATTAAATCAGTACTGTGTTGAAAAAGATATTGAGGTATGTGGGCTGAAGTGGCATTATAATTCAAATCAACACACAATTTTAGTTCGCTACAGATCTAAAGGTAAATTTGATGTATTTTATGAAAAACTTAATCTTAGTTTAAATTCAAAGTTTAAACCAAATCAATTCATATTTTTAACAGGAGATTTTAATGTAAATTCCATGACACTAAATAATTCACACAGATTTTCTGGTCTTCTTGCATCTTATGGTTTGTCACCCAGGAACTTGACACCTACAGGGTCGACTTCCACATGCGGAAATATTTTGGATCAGGTATATACAAATTGTGACGATTGTATAGGTACTGTAACTGTAAATACTGGATCGGATCACGATATATTCCTTTTGACGTTGAATTTTATTAATCTAACTATGACATCAGTTCGAGATACTTTCAGAGTAACACATAAAGGCGTTATAGATGCATTCAACAATTTCTTGAGTAAAGCAACATGGCAAGATGTTTATCATGCAACTGATGTTGAGAGTAAATATTCCTTTCATGCCTTTCATGATAAATTACAGGTATATTTCAATATTAGTTGTCCTGTTAGAAAAACCAAACATTACCAAAACCAAAAAACATGGGTCACACAAGAAGTAAAATATTCTTCAGATAGTCTAAAGGATTTGTATATTTTGAGTAAGGCATAACCTAAGCTAAAAACTCTATATAGACAAAAAAAATTAGCACAAAGTTCTCGTTGAGGCCACAAAGGGTCAGTTTTATTTTAACAAAATCTCTGAATCCTCTAACAAAAACAAAACTCAAAATAGTTTGTTCCTATCTTATGTAATAGAGGAAGATATCTGAGACATAATAAAATATAAAATTAAAAACAAAGCATCGTGTGGTTTAAATTTTCTAATTCCACAGCCATTAACAGTTTCCATGAGGAAGTCTTAATCTCAATTGAAAACAGTGAAAATCCAACTGCCATTTTTGTAACCTCAGTCGTGCTTTTGATTGTGTGCAAAACGATATACTTTTCGATAGATTGTACAGATATGGTGATAGGGGAGTTGCCCATAGTTGGTTTGGTTCTTTGGTTCCTATCTGAAAGACAGGCACCAAATAGTTGGAGTGAAAAATCATCAAATTAAGATTCAATGTCTGATCCGATTGTTAATAAGAATGGAGTACCACAGGGCTTCATATTCGGCCCAATATTATTTATTTTGTATATTAATGAACTAGCATATTTATTGTCTGATGCATTTGTATCAGTTTTCAGAAGACATAAATTTTTTAGAAGATAAAATAACAAACTCACTGAAGACCTTCTCTGATTGGTCCAGTAATCAGTTGCTCCTGTTCAATGTTCACAAAACTAAATTCTTATCATTTACATCCCGTTTAAATTCTACTAAACCTGATTTAAGTATTTCCATCAATGGTGAAGTTTTTAGGAGTGACTTTCGACTTTCATTTATCTTTTAAGACTCATTATTTGAATGTATGTAAAAAAGTCAATTTTAAATGTGAAATCAATTGAGAAACTTGGGTAGAATACTTAGTCTGCAAAAAATTCGTCATTTTTATTTTGGGTTGGCTCTTCTAGTATAAAGGACGTTTTCAAGGCGCAAAAGCGTATTGTCAAATGTATTGCAGGTGTTCCGTATGATTGGTCTTGTAAAAACCTATTTAGAGATTTAAATATATAAACAGTGTATGAAATAATTCAACTACATCTTTTAAAAACCAAGTCAAAGAGTCTATCTATCTATCTACCCAACAAGGTGGTCGGACGACATCAATCACACCCAGCACAACTGGATGCAATGTGCTCAAGACCGGATGCAATGGAATTATTTGAGGGAGGCCTATGTTAAACAGTGGACTCAAAACCGCTAATGATGAGATGAGTGACAAATGAGGTATCTGATGAAACCTTATATCCCAAAGGTAGTACTGAAGGTGACAAATTTGCCGAAAAAGGTGACAAAATACCAACTACTTTAAATTCTGTACTTTTAATGGTTGGCTCCATAGATGGCCTTGTCATTTGTTAAACTTATGTCTTCTTCTGTACAAAACTCTCTTCTTTTTGTATGATAGAAGATGGTGATTATTCTAAACTGCGCCACAGTCCCATTTTTTCAGATAACTAGCACAAAGGGAAACGCTGATTCTTAGTTTTTTTAGAGCTTTCCATGTCATATAAAGTCCAGCATCCATTTCCTCTGAGGAGACAAAATGTACTTGTAACTCATGACTCTTCTTCTATTTATTTTCATTGACCTTTATTTGTCTGTTATTATTGGTAATCTTAACGATTTATTTATGACATGAAATACATAGGTAAGAATCGGTAATAATAGTTTAACGAGTTTTCGATGTCCTTTAGTCTTATTTTATGCAATGTTTGATTTACACCCACCTACATGTTAAATGTGTAGTTACCTAATGTCATTTTTTGTCCTCCTATTTATTTTAATAAGACTGCTTTTGAAGTGGAAAGATATTGCCTCTATATACTTTTCTGCTTTTCATTTGATTCCATTAGTTGTTTTATTTTCTTAACTCATTGTTATGTTTTATCGAATTTAAAGAAAACATTTGTTTTTAAAGGGTCTATAAATTGTAATTCATACATCCTTGATGTAGATACTTGTTAAATACATACTTTAAAAATATTAACCAATCAAAGCAAAAATTGATGTTTATTTGCAGTTGAAAAGTTTCCTTTAAAATCTAATAATCTGCTTTGTAGTAAATAAATCTACGCATAAAAATGTTTTACACTTACAACAATAAATAAAGATGTAGGCGGAGACCCCTCGGGTTAGGCCCTTACAGCATCTCAGAAGTCGTAGACAAATGTGAGCCCCGTCGCCCGACATAGACGCGTATACAGAACAATACCTATAATTTTATGCTGCTCGAAATTTCTTAATTACAACGTTGTATGACGTCGATAAACCTTTTATCTCTCGCATAAAATCAAAAAACTTCGAATTTTAATATTTATTCATAGATCGGGATGATTTAGAGACCAAAAAGTCGAAGTCGTACGCTATTATGGGCCATATAGGGCCTATGTGCTTATTATAAATTCGGGTAGGACAGTCTCTTCGATCTTGTGTCGGAATAATAGTTCAGTAAAATTTATAGAAATTCCTAATAATAACTGATTTTATACCTTTTACTTAAGAAAATAATAACAAATATTTTTCTAACTTTTTGGACATCGAATTGCTTAATATTATATTCAAATATGAAACCCACAGTCCAGATATTGTTAAAGAAATTAAGTTTTATCGTTTGGTATTGACAGAGAATGCAAAATACAGATAAAGGTATGCACAACATGTTTTATTTTGTTTATATAGAGCCATCAAAACAAAAATCATAATTAAGATCAACAATATGGGTATGAAATTGCATCAAGTAAAGCAAGTATTAGTATTTTCACTCAATACAATATCCCAAAACTAAATCAGATAAAATTGAATGCATATGATTTTAACTGCAGTTCTTTAATTAAATACTTATTTGGGAATGATTCTCGATCGCAAGTTAACTTGGAAATTTTACGTTGAATTTATGTTGGATAGTTCCAGTCAAATGTCATGTCTGTTCTACTCTACAGATGTCAAACCTGGAAAGTGACAAAATCCCTTACAGATAAACTGCAGGTCTTTATTAATAAATGTCTATGATGAATTGTTCGTATTTTCTGGCCTAACATCATCAGAAACGAAGATCTACTACATCTGACCGACCAAAAAAGAGTAGAATATCAAATAAAGGCCAGAAAGTGGAGATGGAATGGTCACACACTCAGAAAAAATAATTCCAGCATTGCAAAGATTGCCCTAGAGTGGAATACCCAAGGAAGAAGAAAAAGAGGTCGCCCAGTACAAACTTGGAGAAGATTTATCATGGACGAGATAAGAGATCAAGGAAAGTCTTGGAATGAGGTGGAAGCCTTAGCTCAAAATAGAACCCGATGGCGCGTTTTCACTGAAGCTCTATGCTCCACTTAGGAGTTCAAGAACCTTAGGAGCTCAATAGATGTTTGAAGGGTCTAACTTTCCTCAAATCAATTACAAAAACATGGTGGGGTGCAGATATGGCTTCGTTGCTTTTCTTTCGATCGTATATTAGATCCATTATCGATTATGAATGCGTATTACATGGTTCAGCAAGTAAACATATACTGAAAACAACAGACGGTTTTAAAATTGCGTATTTGTTTAAGTGCTATGATTCTTTTTAGGGCCTTCTCTCTATTCGGATTGCCAAATATAGGCCTCTCCTAATCCTCGCCATTCATCTCTGTTGTTTGTAAGACGTTTCCAGATTGGTCCTGCAGTTTTTTTAATATAGTCGCTCTAGCGCATTTGCGGTCTTCCTCGTGGTCTTTTGGCTTCATATGGTCGCCAATTCTCGATTTCTTTATTCCATCAGCCATCCTTAAGACGTTCGTTATGTCCAGCCCATTTCCATTTCAGTGTAGCTGCCTGTTCGACAGTATTTTTTACTTTTGTTCTATTACGAATGTCTGATTGGTTTTATGGTCTTTGAATAAGATACAACGCATCTGTCGTTCCATAGCTCCCTGAGGTTTTCTGATCTTCTCCATGTTTATTTTAGTGAATGTCCAGGTTTGAGATGTAAGTACATGTAGGATACAGGAATTAAACACTTTGGTTGGAAGTCTTTGAGGTATATTTTTATTTTTAAGTACGTATGAGAGTCTTCCGAATACTGCCCATCTCATTTTTACACGTCTGCTTATTTCGGTAGTCTGATTTTCTTTGCTTACCTTAATATTTTGACCCTTCTTCTTCTTCAAGTGCCCTGTCCGTTGCGAACATTGGCTATTAACATGGCAATTCTGATCTTGTTTGCGGCGCTTCTGAATAGTTCGACCGATGTGAGCCCGAACCACTTCCTCAGATTTTGGAGCCACGAGTGTCTTCTCCTGCCTGGCCCTCGCTTACTGTCTATTTTTCCTTGGACAATCAATTGCAGTAGACGGTACTTATCGTGTCTCAATATGTGGCCTAGATATTCAAGCTTTCTTTGTTTAATTGTATTCACGATTTCTTTCTATGTTGGTGACATGTTCGGTCCAGGATATACGAAGAATGCGTCGGTACACCCACATTTCGAATGCTTCTAGTTTTCTCGTGAGCGTTTCCGTCAGCATCCAGGCCTCCACACTATACAGTAGGATCGGAAAAATGATTTTGACCCAGATATGTATATTCATCTACGTGTTCTATCTTTGTCCCTTGGATGTTTATCATAGGTTTGTCACGGGTGCCATGAATAGACGCCTATTAATGATCTACATGTGTAAGCTCTAGAAAATCAACTAAACTATAGACCAGAATACCTAAGCCAAAATACCAGCAAACTGAATGAAGAAGATTTCAGTTATCGATATTGAAGACTCAGAATTCACATCCACTTTGTGGGGCGGTTAGAAGCCAGTCAAATTTTGATTATGACTTTAACTAAGAGGATAATATAAACATTGAACATGTTTATTCGTGCTTGCAACACATTACTCTTATAATATATAATCTATCTATATATAAGGAATATATATATAATAAATACAGTGTGGAAACCACTTATGGAATAAAATTGTTTGTGTCCTTATTATACAAAATAATAAAAAACTCTGAGACACGTTAACTTTAAAAATTAAATGTGCGCTTTTTAAACATAAATTTAAATGTACAGGGTGATCCACGCAACTCTGGCATAGCCCATAATCCTTATTTTTAATGAAACACTCTGTATATTTTTATGTTTTTAAAAGATTCCTAACAACCTGACTTCAACGAACTATATCATGTAGGGTCTATAATGAATTATACAAGGTGAAATTTTTAAATTAATAATTTATAGCGTATTATGGTATTATTTTAAATTAGCTAAATACAGACAATACACTCCTACTCTAAGTGTCAGTATATTGGGGAAAATTTCTGTTTAGTAACTATGTTAATATTTTTTGTCATGAATAGGTAAAAACTCTCTAGATAGTCTGCTAATTAAACTAAATCGGTAAATAATGCGGATTGTTATCAATCAGGTGTGTTGACATTTTACATTAAAATAATAAATTCCTAATTAAAAGCTAATTTCTTGCAGAAATATAAATGAAAATTTAACTGAGACCCACCGAATTGAGATTTTAATGATGATCGGTTACGGGCAGAATTGTAGAAGTCAAGTTGAAGTAGCAAACTTATTTAATCAGAGGTATCCTCAGTTGCCTAATATTGCACAAGGTACTGTGTCTAAAATTTATGCACAATTCAGAGAACTTGGACATGTCAAACCATTAAAAAGAAAACCGAACTTCATTGAAGATGAGGTGAAAGTGGATATTTTGTTAAGTGTCGCACAGAATCCAACGTCAAGTTCACGTCAAACTGCACGTCAAAATAATGTGAGTCACACATCTATCCTAAGGTGTCTCCATGAAGAAAAATTTCATCCATATAAATTGACTTTTGTGCAGGAGCAGGAACAGAAGACGATCCAGATCGTAGAATGGATTTCTGCAAAAGAATGATGGATATAATTAACACAAATGAAATAGCTCTTGGCACAATTCTTTTTTCTGATGAATCAACATTTACATTGAACAGAGAGGTAAACCGACAAAACTGTAAATATTGGACAATACCGACACAACCTATCGGAGGCATATTAAAAAAGAGTAATGTCTACATAAAAAGAAGAAGAAGAAGAAATATTTTTTAACTTAACTACTTCAACAAACATTATTTTGTTTTCTTTTTCTATTTTATTATGACATTGACTCTCTAAATTAACAAAAGATTCCAATTTTCTATTTAAAATAAAATAATTCCATAAGTAACCGCCAAATCACAACCTTTTCGGTAACACCCAAAACTTCCTATTAGTTAAATAAATTTGGGACAGGTTTTTCACTCGCCTTATCAGTAAACCTAGTTTTAAGTTCATTGGTGAATCAATAATTTTGGGTAGGACTGTGTGCTACTATAAAAAAAGTAGTCATACCGCTCACTAACGAATAGCTGCTTAATGTATTGTTTTTTGAAGGTGTGTGAGTAAAACTGAAATATTATTTAATAAAATGGTAAACCAATAAAAATCTAACGTGCCTTCAAGACGTGTAACTTATTTATATTTAGAAAATTATGGAAAATGATCAAAAACAATGGTGTAACTTAATTTTTTTTATATAAAAAATACATCGTCGGGTTACAGACAAAATATATATTTAGTAAAAATATGCACGTTTGAATATTTTAGCTTAAAATATTTTTATATATACCTATTTCCTTTGGATAAACAAGCAATAAAGTGAATTAGTTACTTTTTTAATTTCAATTATATTTTACATGTATATGAGGTTTTTCATAGATGCACTTAGGGCCACGAAAATTTTTTTAATTTTTCCCTGACTGGCTTTTACTCCTCTGCGAGAAAGTTTTCATTTTAATCGAATGCTCCTCTTTCCTTACTTTTGACCACTTGCTAGCGGGACGAGAAAATGGGATAGTGAGAGTCATAAGGTTCGTACTACTACTACAATGTTCATTTAGAGGGATAGGTAGGGTAATCGAAAAAAAAAAAATGGCAAAAAATAGACCAGTATACATGGCATTCATAGATTTAAAAAAGGCATATGACACGGTCCCCAGAAAACAACTATATAACACGATGAAGGAAATCGGAATAACTCAGAGGTTAATAGAAGCCGTAAAAAACCTTTTCAACAACAACAAGGTAAGAGTTAAAACCGGCAATAAATACTCCAACGAATTTAAGACCACAAAAGGCTTATTGCAGGGATTCTCTACATCTCCGACACTGTTCAAGGTATTCCTCGAACAAATATTAAAACCATGGACAAAGAAATGTGAAGGTATGGGAATACCAATCCGGGACAACTTCTTGTACACATTAAGCTTTGCAGATGACCAAGTGGTAACGGCTCAAGATGAAGAAGATCTGTGCTGTATGCTCCAAAAATTAGAAAAGGAGTACACAAAAAATGGACTGGAAATAAATCTAGAAAAGACCGAATATTTAACAACAGAGCAAGAACCAGTGAGAAACTTGGAAATGGACGATAATAGGGAAATTAACGGCACTGACAAATTCAAATATTTAGGATTCATACTCTCAAAAAATGGAACCACCGAGCAAGAGATAACCAGCAGATTAGCACAGACAAGAACATGTATTAAACAAACGAACGGTGTACTGTGGGAGAGACAGATTACCAGAAATACAAAGAAGAGAATTTATAACACCTTGGTACGCAGTATAATGACCTATGGAGCAGAGAATTGGGTAATAAATAAACGAAACAGGTCCAAAATCACAGCAACTGAAATGGAGTTCATGAGAAGAAGCTGCAGAGTGACAAAAATGGATCGCATCAGAAATGAGGAGATAAAACGAGGAATGGCAGTAGAACAAGACATACTCAGCTACATAGAAGAAAAACGTTTAATTTGGTATGGACATGTGAGAAGAACAGATCATACAAGGTGGATAGCAAAAATTTCAGATTGGAGCCCAATAGGAAGGAGGAAAAGAGGTAAACCCCGAAGATCATGGAGGGATGAAGTGGACGAGGCCATGGAAAGACGAGACCTTAGAGATGGAGAATGGCAGAACAGAAAGGACTGGAGACGTTGGCTGAAAGAAGGAAGGCGGCGACAGCTGTAAAAATCCTTATATAGATAGATAGATAGGTAAGGATTATTTATTTCGATAGGATTAAACATGTATGTATCCCCGTTTAGGATCGTGATCATTTTTCAGGTTAGCTTTGAATGTTGTTGTGTAGCACAGTACAAGACAGAACAACACCGAAAAAGGCACTGTGGTAGTTTTCGTGGCGTGTGTTGTGGAGCATCTTGGAGGCTGTTGGGATGGAGTCGCCAGTTGAATCAGGGGTGGAAGGCTTATCTGGATGAGATGTTCTTTCCAGAGTGTAGTGTTTGTCACAGGCCAGACCTTTTCAGCTTTCGAGAGGCGGTTTGTCACAGGTAGCCCAGTGTGAGTGTGTGTGATAGCATGACGGTGATGGACGCTACCATTTGGATGTTACTTTAGTGCCATCGGTCGCTTAGACGTCCCCAGACGACACTAGAATTTGTGACAGGCACTCAGTCTAGTTGTCGGCCGGGGCTTCAGCAGTGAGATTACTTCGGTAGCAGAAGAAGGACGCCCTTCACCGCCATGGTAGTGTGAGTATTGTGTGTTTAAGTGTTTTTTTTAGTGTGAATGTGTGCGAGCTGAACCGTTTATACGTCTGCGACCAACTTCAGAACTAGTGTATTCCACTAAAATTCATGTCATTGATCACTTGCGTTAACGGCCAGGCCTGTCAAAGTTCGATAAGAGTCTCAATCTTTGCCAGTCACGTGAGAAAATAGTTGCGGCTATTTTCTCGGGGAAGGGACAGGTATCATTGACTAGTGAGATTGGGAAAACGCAAAAAACCAATCTCCTCCTGTTCGAGGTAAGAAAAAGAATTGGGTTATAGATGGTTTAGGTAAGGTAGCGGAGTAGCTTCAAGGATGTCAGCATATTTGCCCGGGAGTTCGTCAATGCAAGCCTTCATTAGAGTGGATAGAACGTGAAGTTTTTTGCGTTTTGGCTGCCCAGTTCGTACGTGACCTAGATAAGAGCAGGAACTTTTTAGGGTTTCTTTTGTGTTGGACTGGGGGCCGTTGATGGTTCTGAGTGTAAAGTTTCTGTTGAGAGTTTAAATTCTGTCAATAATTGTGGCAACATTTGAGGTGTTATAGATATCACGGGATGAGAATCTCCAGGGTTTTCTATTTACACTACGCAGAATCCTGCGTTAAGCAGCGAGTAGTTTATTCTTCTGGTAGTCTTTAAGAAGGCAACATAAGTTAAACGTACACTCTATAATGGGGCGAATGAAGATTTTATAAGTGTGAACGAGAGTTTTTGTGTTAGTTCCAATTTCCCTGTAAGTGGTTTGAGGAGGCAGGCTCGATTTCTGACCCTAAAGTTGCCTTTAGATCAAGTTTCCAATTGAGTGTACTAGAGAAAATGACCCCAAAATAGGAGGCTCTAAAATGGATATCGAGCCGTTGTCCCATCAAATTCAGGGGGAATTGGTCGTCATCTAGGCGATGACTCTTAAAGATGTTTTTGGACTGCGAAACACAATGGTTTGTGTTTTAGCAGCGATAAGTGTATTTCTCCACCTATTACACTTTTTTTCCACACCCTTTAGTAGAGTTGGTGCCCTTCTGAAAGTTTTCTCAGGATAATATCCCCTCGCTATTGTGAGTAGTGCAGTATCATTTTCGTAGGGAAACAGTTGGGTACCTGGGATGTTTAGATTAGAAAAGATCATTGACGAATGGATGAAACTTCAACAATACCAGGATATTCCAACAGAATTCTGAATTTCTCTTTTAAAGTGGGCCAAATAAAACTTTTTGACGGTAATCCTCTATTTGCTAATTTGAGCGACTTTGCATTGTCAGTATTAACTATACCTTATTCAATGGCAAGTTGTGAAAGACAATTTTTAAAAGTAAATTTAATAAAAACGAAATGCAAGAACCGCTTAGTAAGAGAAACTTTATATGGTTTTATGCATTCATCCCAATTTTATCAAAATCTAGTCTATCTAGTTTTGCCACTATATATATCGTATATCGATATCTTCATTAGATTTATAATATGATACTATATATCAATGTATAATTTTTTTGTCATCTCTATCACTGCATTGATAATAGCTGGATTGGTAATCCTGAAAGTATGCGAACAATAATGTTTTTAAAGATGAAATAGATGATAAAAAGGTATGGGCACAAATTCATGAATGTTAGGAAAAAGGGTCTTATACTCACAATCCGTGTTAAGTTGTAGGTATTTATTAAGACAAAGATTGTGCGGCAGGCTTTGCTGTTTACAAGTTAAACAGGATCTTCAGGCCCTCAAGAAACTAAAAAATAAATGGTATATGTAAGTCAATATATATATATATATATATATATATATATATATATATATATATATATATATATATATATATATATATAAATATATATACCCAAAAAATTATTTGAAGTGATACTAAAATATATAGGTGATACTTAGAACTTAGGACTTAGGTGATAGTCAGTTTATAGAAAATATAAGTAGTCAGTGATATAAAATATCAATTAATATAAAAGTGATATAATAAAAGTAGTATAAAATTGATATAAAAGTATTTAGTTACATAACGTGAAGTGTGTTTCAAATGAACCACACACATGAACAGATAAATGTGTGGGACAGTAACCCCAGTTGATTTTTAAAACGGTATATTTTACTTAGTACGATATTCTTTTTAAGCAATATACTGTGGTACGATGCTGACGTTAGTTAATGTTTGTCAGGGTGTGAATGAGGACTTAAAGTGTCAAAAATGTTTACCAGTTCTTTGCTGTGGTAGTTTCGTGACTCAAAATGGCGGAAAGTATGCCGGGCCCTTTAAAATGTGAAAAACAAGAAATATTCCTGCCTTCAAACATAGTATTTCAAAAATTCCTATGGTTAATAAGGGACGAACAAAAAGAAAGCGTTGCAAAATATGTTCCGAAAACAAAATTAGAAAGCAGACAACATAATCAACAGCAGCAAATGTGTTAATACGGAAACAATTATGGATGTCTGAATTCTCGAGTGAAACACCTGTCTAACAATGTGCCACACATAGTATATTCCCGCTTCAAAATTTTACATTTAACACATATGTATATGCGTAAAAGATTTTATTTTATTAAAAGTTTTAGCATTTTCACAAAATCGAATAAATATTGCCAAATATCAGGGTAGTCTCTTTTGATTGGCCAACCCTATATAAATTTTTATTAACGCGGCTAATGTCGTGACACGGATCCGTCATCTTCTTTTTTAAGATAAGGATACAAGCATGGCAGTAATTAATAAATAAATTTTTCATAGTTCATATTGATAATCATAATTATTGACGTTCTATAAGTGAGCCATGGGATAAATCTCTCAAATATAGGTCAGCATTGAACGTGTTAAGCAGTTAAACATAAAAAGTGTTTTTCAATGAAAATACAATAATTACAGTGTGCGCTATTATTTTGAAAGATGACAAATCTGTTTCATCAAGCAAAGCCCACGCACAATTTTAAACAAATAACTGCTCGAGTACCTGCTATTTTTTTATAAAACGCACCTAGAGGCAAGAGTAAAAATCCTTTCTACAAATAAAGATCCCGTTTCAATTCGGATAAAAAATATCGAAACATTGATTGAACAATTCATCAAAAATTCTTGCTCAATTCGTTCCTCTCTTTATCAAACATCAAAATACAAAGAGCAGAGTGAATGACACTTTACGTGGTTTTTTACTCTTTTTATCTTTAATATTTACTCATCGTGGGAAGCAGTAAAACATGCGTTGGGATTTTAGATATGGAAAGTTGTGTATATTCTAAGTTACGAAATTTATATTTTATTGTATATATTGACGTTAGAATGTGCAACACATGGTATTTCTTCGTTCTTGAACAATGATATTGTAGAACTATGTATCGTTTTTTTTTCTATAATAGAATTTCACGGTTATCTCGATCGCAAATTTCACGGATTGTTTAGCGTGACGTATTGATGTCTGAGCAAGTGTAGGTACTCAAAAAAACAGCTTAATCCTCCATATCGATTGAATCCAATATATCGATCGTGTTTTGATAGTTGTGGGCGGATTTAACACATCACTGATTCATAAAAAAGGTGGAATTAAAACCAGAAGTAAATGAAGAGAATTTCGTGCAATTTTGATACAAAGGATATATATATAATGGTGTATAAAAAACTTTTTTATTTCAAATAATACAAAGGTATAGTCCGGTAAAATAAGGATGCAACCTCGGAATGAAAGATAATAAGCTGAAAATTTGCATACGTCTTTATTTTGATGGTATAAAACTTACCTCAAAAGTCTCATATAATCACGTGTCCGCGACTTAAGATATTAAAGGTCAAAGGTCACTAAAATGAGTTTTCTGCAAATATCTCGTTTCCCTTACACTTTATGACATTTAAGGTGATAAGAAAAATTGTAGAATGGAAAATTCTCTTCAATTTTTGTCTCAAGTACTTTTATGTACCTTCAACCCTTCTTAAGATAGAGCGCAAATAGTGGGGGACCGCTTACCTGTGTATACGGTAACGCGAAGTCAGCCAGTAGGATTCAATAAATAATAAGTTATATAGTTAATTATTCACTTAAAATACTATTATTATCATTAAATTTTCATTATTTATTATTTAATAAACTATATTTATAGATATTAATTATAAAATATATATTTTTTATATAATATTTATTTTATTTTTAACAAACATACAATATTAAATGAAATATTTCAAATGAACTTTAATGATATTTTTAACAGCTGTATATACGATAAATTAAGATCAAGTGCAGAATTCAACAATAATCATTTTTATATTTAATTAAATACTGAAAAAATCATATTTATTATTTTTTTAAATTATATATTTATTTATTAATCCAATAATCGATTTATTAAAGTTACAAATATAATATATATTCTTTTATTATGTATGGTTAATATTTTTGTATTAATTTTCTTCTTCATCGTCGTCTTCTTCTTCTTCTTCTTCCTCTGACTGCTCAATATCGGATTCATCATCATCATTCTCGTTTATTAAAGTATCAGAATAAAAATATTCAAGAATATCAGGTGCATATTCACTTTCTTCATTGAAATCATCTGAAGTTGATGAAGCGTTTAGACATGATTGTCCATTACAGTGCCCACAAATTAAAGTACATTGCAATCCTAATTTCCTGCATCCGCAATTAGAACCACAACCTTTCTTGCAATTGCAAAATATTGTATTCAGCAGTTCTTCTGGTGCTGGCGGTAATAATGTTGTTATTGGTTCCAGAAATTCATTTTGCATTACCCAGCCGAATTCTTGGGGTTCTAAATCATTTCCCAACCAAATTTGGGTCTGATAATAGACACGAATGATATGCTGACGAGCTGCTGCACTTGAAGGTGGAAGACTTGATAACTGCACTGGTTTGTTGAGTCTTGTTGATTTGATGAACTGGGTGTATCGAAAAGAGTCTATATCGTCTTCTGATGTTGGAGCATTATACGCTGCTAAGAAAATACGTACTAAATTTTCAAATAATTCTTGTACAGAGCAGTTTTTTTGTTGAAATAGTTGAGGTGACTGATGTAAATGGTAATTTTTTTCGAACATTTTAATAAATGTTATTTTACCTTTCCTATAAATTGCAGAAGTCGTATCACATCCACTAAACGCATGTAAAAATAAGAGGTGTTTCTTAGAATGAGGGTATTTATCAAAACTTTTCGATGAATATAATTTTGTCTTCGCATTACCCTTACCAATTTAAAAAAAAAATCTTGTTGATGTGATTGAGCTCGTCCTATCAAGATAACTAGCAAATCAATATCTTCTCCTACAATGACGGAAGTTTTTTCTACATGATCAGACTCTGCAATAGCTGTTTCTACAATGAGAACATCAGCATCATCTCTGGCTTGTTTTGTAGTGATATTAACAGTTTGTTTCTTACGAGGTGGACTTGCTGCAGTTGAAGTTTCATCCTCTTCTGCACGTCGCTTCGATGCAGCAATTGAATGTTTACTTATATACACTTTTCGACACTCAACATGCACCATCACAGAAGTCAAAGTATTTAAATAATTTATATGACAGTCATTTCTTTCAATACTTGCAGTTTTTAATGTTTGTAAGCCACGCACAACACTCACAGAGACACCTTCTGATATTAACTTGTTACAAATAAAACACAAATCAGCCATTGCAATTAAAAATATTCACTCAAAATTATACGTCTGTCGATGCTAAGATGTCGTTTTCAACTGAACGATAAAATTAATTTTTGTCGGTAAAGAAATACTAACGCAGAGAAATAGCTCTACCCTACCATCTGTATCTGTATCTGTAGAGTAGGGAGGGCGAGTTAAGTTTCACAGCACTTAGGCCACAATTGACCCATTGTGCATCCTCCCAGGGAGCTGTCACCCTTAGCTCATTGTCCATCCTGCCAATTCTAGGAAGGTGGACAAGTCATTAGAAGACATCTCTCTTATGTGGGCAGGTGTAGGCCAGGACTCGCCGAACGCGTACTCTCGTATTATCGATAACTCTGGGTATTCACATAGGACATGCTCCACAGTTTCGTCTTCTCGTTCACACTTCCTACATAGAGGTGTGTCTGCTGGCCCCAGTGTATGGAGGTGTTTGCTTAGTTGACAATGACCAGTTAAAAAACCAACTGCCAAACGTAGGTTTTTCCTGGTCATTCCCAAGTACTTCTTAGATGTTGACTCTTCAAGGTTACTCTACCCTACCCTACCATTCCCATCATCAAGTGAAATATCCCTCCACCGCTATATCCCTCCACCGCTATTGTGCGTATATACATAGAAATCCCAAACTCATTCGCCACGGTGTGTAGAAAGTCATATTAAAAAAAAACCGGTTAGGTCATATATAACAAAGGAGCATCTGCTACAGCTTCGCAGAAACAGCAACCGCTGTACAAGAGATTTGTATTTCGAGATATAATATTCGTAGTAATATGGACGAAAAGTATTTTATTTAATATTGTATGTTTGTTAAAAATAAAATAAATATTATATAAAAAATATATATTTTATAATTAATATCTATAAATATACTTTATTAAATAATAAATAATAAAAATTTAATGATAATAATAGTATTTTAAGTGAATAATTAACTATATAACTTATTATTTATTGAATCCTACTGGCTGACTTCGCGTTACCGTATACACAGGTAAGCGGTCCCCCACTCTTTGCGCTTTATCTTAAGAAGGGTTGAAGGTACATAAAAGTACTTGAGACAAAAATTGAAGAGAATTTTCCATTCTACAATTTTTCTTACCACCTTAAATGTCATAAAGTGTAAGGGAAACGAGATATTTGCAGAAAACTCATTTTCGTGACCTTTGACCTTTAATATCTTAAGTCGCAGACACGTGATTATATGAGACTTTTGAGGTAAGTTTTATACCATCAAAATAAAGACGTATACAAATTTTCAGCTTATTCTCTTTAATTCCGAGGTTTGCCCCCTTTTTTGCCTTATTTTACTGGATTAGTAGTAATTTTGGCATAAACTATTGCAAGGGTTTTAACAATTTTTTACTACTAACGCTTCTTAAAATGTTAAGAGTTGCTAGCGTTGCTAGGGCTAGATATTGGATGAATAGAGATACATGTATTTCATAATTGAGTGCTCAAAACAAGATATATGCCACGGAAGTTTAAGGAAAATACTTTTATACAATGAAAGATATCAAGCTGAGCACAAGGAAAAATTAATACAGTAATGCCCGGATTACAGGAGGCTTTATTTTTAGCTGGCGCTTTTAAACTACCAAGTAGTATTACTAGCTTCATGTATACAGAACTAGCTTGTGGTGTAGACTAGTAAGCTAGTAAGAAAGACAGAAAGCCAGTGTCTTAAGCTAAGTTAGGATAGTTTAATAGCATGTAGTTCTATTTTGTTAAACTACTTGCGTCCCCCTCTACTGGTTTTACTATCCTGGCTTGTGTACCACCCTCGTTTGGCCGGCAAAGCTTGTATTTTCGAACGGCAAGTGCATAGTGTCGACTGTTTTATTTTTTCAAAGAGATAACCACGTGCTTCCAAAACTAATATGTCAAAATTAAGTGCCGAGATTATTTTAAAGTTTGTACAAATGTATCGTGAAAAAGAATGTCTGTGGAACGTCACTATTCCATCGTATAAAGATAAGCATATTCGTGATTCAGCACTACATAAAATAATTGACAAATTATTAGAACTCGGCATAGAAATGTCTATCAAAGACATAAAAATGAAGATAAAAAAATAACGAGTAACTTACTGTCAGGAACTGTCAAAAATTGATTCTAAGGAAGGATTCTAAGGTTCTAAGGACAAATATAAGTCAAAATTAAACTGGGTGAATCACAAAGAAAGCGTGCGTGTGGCGCGCACGTAAATAAACAGTCAAGAAATCATTTTTAATTGCCAAGGCACCACACCATTATTGTTAAAATAGGTTTTAAAAGCCTTTCTTCTCGCAATTCGCTGACATCGAAGAATGATTAAGTCCTGCAGTTTCTGTTCTCCAGCAGCCATGGGAGATGTTTCCTGCATCAATATCTTCCCGGTCGACATCACTGTTGATTATATCATTTCGATTTTGTTTTCTCAACCAATTATGTAAAGCGCATGCAGCCAATACAATTTTGTCGACTGTTTCTACATTGGTTGAAATTGGTTTTTGGAATACACAAAATCAGCTTACCAATATACCAAAGACATTTTCCACTATTCGTTTCGCTCTGGATAGTCGGTAGTTGTAAAATTTCTGTTCCAGTATTAAATTGTCACTAGGGTAAGGTTTTATAATATAGGTTTTTAATGGAAATGCAGCATCTACAACAATCACTCCACCCTCTGGTAAAAGATTATTCTCAGTTTATTATATATGGAGCAATTTTTAAATACACTTTTTTATAATTGAAGTACATACTTTCACTATTACCAGGAGCGATAATTTAAATATGTTTTTTATCAATGGCACTATAGCATAAAGAATGTTCCATCTCTTTCTAAATCCATTTTCTATTTCCACCCATTCTTCGGCATTATTTGAATAATATACCTATTTATTAAAATTATTACTAAAGTGCTTCTTTTTTATTTGTTGTAGGATAGGCAAGAATCAGCAATAGACGAAGAGCAAGATAACGGCCCAGTGAGCCAAGCCAACATTGAAAATAGCAAAGAAAATAATATTGACAACATCTGCAATGACAATAGTGATAATAGTAAAGATGTTTCAAATTCTGAAAATTGTTCATCATGACCATCTACACATGCGACAGGTAATAAACTACAATGTGACGGATCTTCAACGTTAACTGCAAAAACTATTAGTAAATCCAAAGATAAAATGTCAGCTCCAACTCTGAAAAATAAAAAAATTTCAGAAGTGGCATCTTTGGTTAGGGAAATAAGAATGATTTAAATAGTACATCTACTGGTGAACATTCTACACCACAAGGAAATGAGCATATTATTTTTGAAACTTTTGTGAGTAGCCAACTGAAAAAGTTATCTATTGCACGAGCTATTATGGCTCAGGACAATGAATACCATATTATCTCAGTCTCGCATGCAATATCTGAACTACATAAACAACACATTTACATACCAGAGGCCTAGTAGTCATTTAGATTCACACACAATAATTAATACTGTACTATTGCCACTTACATCAGGTAAGTCGGATTTGACAATAATTACAGAAAAAGAAGCTAATAATTATCAACGACAAAATCCAATCGACGAGATTAATTTAGATTTTTTACGCCAGGACAATGAGAAACTTATTGCGTTAGCATTCCGCAATGCATATTTTTTTTATTATTTTTTTATAATTTTATGATAAATACAAACATAAAGTTAATATTAATACTAAGCTTTATGTTTTCTTTCAATGCCTTGAAGATTTCTTCACGTACCTCTGGTATGAATTTAGATATGGAACACCTTGAAACCCAATAAAAGTAACTCAGTTGAATTTTTAGCATCACAAAACTCAACAGATAATCAAACACATCTGGCATCATTCGTAAAATACTGATATACTCTATTAAGTCTTTATTGCGAAGTTCTTCTAAAACCAGTGCGGATGATCACGTTTATTCCTTTTTAAAATCCATGATCTTGGTCCATGATCCATGGTCGCAAACAAATATCGTGGTTAGGGAACATAAAGAACTGGACAGGCATAAATAACGCTGGCGATATTTTGCATGCCGCAAAAGACAGACGTCTGGCCTTGAGATAATTCGCCAACGCTCTATAGGTGCACGGCATTATAAGAAGAAGTAAAATTTCTGAGTAAGAATAATTGAATCATCAATTTGTAGAACGAGTTACCAATAAATCAACCGTATCTTTTCAAGAACAAAATATGATTGAAATGCCAGATATATGTTGTTCTGTTGTCTTTTCTAGGTGGCGTAGTAAAGCTACCGGACAAACAGTGAAATTGTCGTCCTAGCCTTTTATATAGAGTTTAATTCTTATAAAAAACACTTTTTATAAGAATAGTTGGAAAGAATAATTGAAAATTTTGCACTCAATATTTTTATATTTACAGTAAATCCTTATCACAGATAATTACAAAATCACAGACGTTAATTTTGAAACATTCTATATATTTAAACACGTTATAAATAGTATGTATTAAATAAACTTTATGATAATGTTTATTTACAAACTTTTTTAGACTTTATATAAAGTAAAAGGTTTTAATAAGTTAAGATTTCACCCATAAGTCACCTCGTATACACAACAGCTTTTGATGTCGACCATTTCTTCGTTTTCTTCGTTCTTCTTTCAATTCTCGTTCTTGCCTGGGGGTAAAACCTCGTGTTCTGAACAAGATGAAAATTGTTGATCAATCGATTCGAGGTCCAGCGTGGAATATACCGGATTTTACTCCAGTAAAGCCGGTAAAATGTTCTTATGATCAAGTACTCTTTCGTAGGCGTACGACTCGACTTGCCTAGGGATAAAACATGGCTTCTTGAGTAGTCAACATGGCCGTCTTACCATTGTCTTCTTGGTCTCGGTCTCGTTCCAATGCGACCATAAGCACTACAAGTTCAACATACCCAGCTGACACTTTATGTACTGCAGGTACGGATTTAAAAAAAATATAAGTTTTATAGGGTAGTAAAATCTAGAGTTTGCAAAGTTTCATTCTTAACTTTTACATACAAGTACGAGTATGCCACTGCAACATTTTTAGAAATTGGTTGGGCACTACATAGATAGATATAGCAACAGCTAGATTTGTGGGCAATTGTAAGAAACAAAGGAAGTATATTTTTTTAAACAGTATAAGTATAAAGTTTAGTTTAGTGTATATTATCTACTAACTACTAATTAATAAACATGGATTAATATACGAGATAATATAGCATACGGGGTGATCAAATATTACTATTTTAATGTAAATATTTTAAAATTAATTACAAATGCTCTCCTCTAATATTTTGTTTAATAATGTAAAGTAACGTATAAACGTAACGTGGACCTTAAAGAAAGCGGATAAAAATGAACTAGACGCTTTTGAAATGTGAGTATACCGCCGCATATTAAGAATATTCTGGATTGATCATCGCACTAACTTATCCATATTAGAACAACTTAAAGTAAAGGTTAGATTGCTTAAACAAATACAACAGAGATATTTGCAGTATAGGTACGATGGAAAAACTGATAGTCGAGGGTAGAGTTAAAGGAAAGGGATCTAGGGGAAGATCTCCAAGCCGTTGGGTAGATCAAACAAAAATATTGATTAACCAAGGGTTACATGAAGACGAACAACTAGCCCAGGACAGGGAAGGATGGAAGGAAATCGTGAAAAACTGTAAAGGCCTGATGGTGTCACCACATCCCAAAAGGGATTAGGACTGAGGAGGAGGAACGTATAAATTTTTTTAGAAATATATCAAAACATAAAAATAGAAACAAATTTTAATGATTATAAATATGAGAAGTCGGTATTTACAAATAATAATAGTTTTGTATTTTTGTTACTGAACCTAATTCTTCAGTCACAATTGGTCCTGCTTTAGAAAAACGTCTTTCATAAGGGATTGATTAACCTAAAACCCATAATTTTTCTCTAGCTATAATAGATAAATAATAGATTAACATCTTAACCCATCAACGCCTTGAGAGACCACTTGGTTACATAAACAGCCATCAATTAATGTTGATTGTAGCTCAACTTAACGCTAGAAATCTATCCGCAGTTCAACTTTTCGTTACTAGATGTCAGTGTATTCAATTTGTTAATGTATTACATTCAACAGTTTGGAAGGAAAGAATAGTATAGCTTTGTGAATTCTTGCGTATTAACAAATGTGCAAATTACGGAACCGAGATTTGAGTAAGTAGTTTTATTAGTTTACTATTAAGACTTTCCATCAATTTATATAATTATTGATATAGTTAAAGAAGTAGGTTCTAACATAAAAAATATTACAGGCAACCTCACCCATTAACATAAAATTTACATGAGACTGAATCACCCTGTTACCAAATGGTCACACTAGACTAATAAGTCCACCTGATCCAAATGTTTTGACTGATGAAGATTCGGCTGACGAGGATAATGGTGGATTTGTAGATAACCTGTCCCGAAGACAATTATTAGCAGAAGCTGAGCTGGGTTATTTTGATGGGGCCCCAGAAGACAATGAGATGGAAGACGAGCAAACACCACGTATATCATCACTTGATACAAAACCTAATACTAGTTTTTGAAATCACTAAAGGGAAAAAAGTATACTAAAAGATATTAGATCGATGGAGATTTTGTAAAAACATCCGACTTTCCCAAAGCAGACTACTCACAATTTAAAAATATGAGCCCTATAAACTTATTTGAGTTGTTTCTCGATAACGAAATGATAGGCCATATTTTAGACGAAATCAGAAAATACGCTCTTGTTGTGAATTGTTCTGATCCGAAGATTACCTTGGACGAGTTCAAATGTTTTTTGGGTATTTTGATTGTTTCTGGATACAACTGTATTTCTGGAAAAAGGTTTTATTGTTCTTCCTTATTATAAGCAATTCTACTTGTTCATTGGCGGATTAATACCTCTATGGAAGGTTGTCACTCCATCTTTTGCGCGGTCGTCTGATACTTCTTCTGCTGATTGGTGACTTATCTCTTGCTATTTTGACAACACAGGTCTCCTCCATTCTGCTTGTATGGTTATTCCATTTTTTTTTCTATTTTGTGTCCATTCATTTATACACTGTACGTTACATTTTCTTCTAATGTCTTCACTTCTCTTTCGATCTCTCAGCGTATTTCCTGTAATTCTTCTCAGTTTCCAGTAGCCTTTGCGTTGTGGCTGTGTCGGATCTTGTTTTTGAGGCGTATGCCATTATTGGTCTTATACTGGCTTTATAAATTCTTGACTTCATCTCAGTGTTAATGTGTCTGTTTCGCCATATAGTGTTATTAAGGCATCCTGCCAGTCTATTTGCTTTTTGTACTTAATCTATCACTTCTTTGTCTAGGTCTTCATAGCTAGACAGTGTAATTCCAGGTATTTTATTTCCATTACTTGTTCAATACTGATGCCATCAATTTCTATTTTACATCTGGTTGGTTCTTTGCTGACTACTATTGTTTTAGTTTTCTGAGATGAGATTGTCATATTAAATTCTTTTGCTCTTGTGTTAAATCTGTGAACCAGTCTATATAGACCAATTTTATATCAATATAAAATCAGGTCGTCAGCATATAACTTGTACTTCACTATGCTGTGAATTTTCTTGCAAATATCATTGATAGTTATTATAAATAAAGTGGAACTTAGAACTGATCCTTGGGGTACCCCGATTTCCTGAACGTAGATTAAGGAAGATTTTCCGTTAACTAATACTTGAAAGTGGTGACCAGAGAGAATCCCGCAGAACATTTTCCCCGCATTTGATAAATTTTCTTCCAGACTTGAAAAGGAGCAGTATTATGAATTGAAGTAGAAATTTAGTTCTTTCATGAGTGATTCTTACTTTGTTTTAAGGTACACCTGGTCTTGGCACTAAGTTTTCTAAAAGAATTGAGGTTTTCGTCACTTCTGTTTCAGTGGTACTTATAAAATGCAGTTTTGTATTCTTTTATTGCATTTGCACATCGTTCATTCCACCAAATTATTAATTTTCCTGTAGATGGTATTATACTTTTTCCTACACAAATGCCTAGGATCTATCTATCTATCTACATCATTATCTATACACTATTAAATTAAAACTATATAAGCAAACGATTATATTTAAACTTTTTTATGTTTTTTCTAGCCATCCGTAAAATATTGTCCATTTGAATTTCGGAGCATATTTTTCAACCATTGGAAATGCATTGCAGAAGAGATTAATGTTTTCTAAAGATAGTTCTTTTCTATAATATTCATAATTTTATCTTTGAAACAACTTTACACCAGATACATGATTTTTTAAAAACAAAACGATCCCTAATTTGAAATATAATATTGTCACAAGTTTCTCTCGTAGATAAATTCAAATTCTCCACATTTCATACCTGTTTCTTTGGTCCTGTTGACTCTTACATAATGTATTTCTTTACAAAGGGTAGGCTATTTCTGATTTTAAGAACTATTTTTTCAAAACCATCAATTAAATATTGCAACTTTGCAATCTATTGCATTCTATTGCATAGAATCCGTTTAAATTTTCTGCAGTTGGTTAAATAATGTGTCAAAATGTGATATTATTTTGTGAAAGAAATCCAACCAGTACTGGAATGAAGGATCATGAAACCATTTCACGAAACCGACGCGGCGGCTTGAACTGTGGTGTCCTTATTATATATTTTAGGATTTCCGTTATTCAATATTTTCAAAATTTTCCAGCATACTGTTTCGATTTTCAAATACAGTATTCTTGACTGAAAATTCCATCGTGTCGGCAATAGTTTTTTAATTCGTTTGTTCATCACTTACGTTAACGCTGTTGTTTTGTCTGGAGAATTAGAGAAGAATGAGTATATGCCACCTATGTTACCAAAAAATATACGGACAATGAAAGTGCTTGACATCGCATTTTGCAAAAATTTGTTAGATTGTTGCGCTGGTGGTTAAAAACAATATTGTGCATTTTTGTAAATTTCTCGGATATGAACAGTAACTGTCCACGCATTACATCAAAAATTTGTTTTAAGATAAAGGTCGATATCACAACAGCATATTGACTTTCCAGATTTAAACACCAACAAAATCGCTCTTGTATTTTCCCGCCAAAAAGTAACGAAGAACTAATAACGACTGAGTTTTTGTAGAGACATCTGTCGTATGGTCTGCCATTAGTGCAAGAAATGAAGACTGTTCACTTAAAATTTGCTCCGTAGATATCTAAAGCATACAATTTAAAGGCTCATTTCTTACAGTTTTTGAATTACCCTTAAATTCTTTAGCTTCATTTATGTGAATAAACAGTATGTAATCCATATTTTTTATAAACTATGTCTATGCTTTGATTTAATTGAGCCTTGTATTTAGTTGAGTAGTCCCCCATCTGTTGGGCTACTCATGGTATCCAACATCACTGTAGGCAAAGTTGTCAAATTTAATTTATAATAAATATGATTTTCAAAGTGATAATTAGATTTGTGGAGAAACTTCTCCAAACGAAATCGATAGCTGTCTAGTAAACTCTTGCCTGAATAAATATCAAGATATTAAACCATATTCCAAATATTATTGAACTGTCGATTTAAAAACAAGATAAAATTTTTTTGCTTCTGTGAGGATGATGACGATATCAGTGCGTTTTTAAATAGGAACGTAGCTTTCGAAGCATATACATAGTTCATAATAAGTGGCGTAAAATAAGAGCATCTATTTTCAATAGTTTTTAGAACTTTGAACAAAGTAAAATGGCTAAATAAAATTACTTTATCTCCAAGCAAACAAACTATTCAATATTCAATATTCAAATATTCAATATGTAGATACATATCTAAAAGAGACTTAAATTAAAAGAAGCGAAAAAAATGGATTCAGAATATTCAGTTAGAATTCGTATTTGTGAAATCACATATGCGCTGAAAGAAATAAAATCATGCAGTGTTTGATGGCATTTATCCTGACTTCCTGATAAACAGTGGTGAATACACGAAAGACTGGCTTGCAATATAGTTTACTAATATGCTTCACTCAGGCAACATTCTTTCCTCACTTAATCAAGCAAAGATTATTGCAATTCCGAAGCCAAGCAAACCAAATGATAAACCAGAAAACTATTGTCTCATAGCTCTACTCAGCCTAGTATATAAACTATTAGATAAGCTTCTTCTCAACAGAAAGAGTCATAGGATACTAAAAAGTAGAATTTTACCCTCATTAAAGCCGTATGGAACATGTCTTGTCACTATACTTCTATAAAAGCTAGTTTTCAAAAGAAACAACAAACAACCTCACCAATCATATAACAGCAGCATAGGATATTGTTTTGAGATAGTCATAGTCATAGTCATAGTCATCTTTATTGATCCTTTAAGACATTCAAAATAAATGTATAGGATACGTCACTACAGAATTTGGTATAAAAAACATTAATGTGTATAATACAATATTCACAGTGTAAAAAAAAATTTACAAAACATAAAATATATAAAATAACATTTTTACAAGTAAAATATTAAGCTATTGCAGTTTGTCCTCAAGATATTCATTTATAGAATAATATGCTTTTCTTAAGAGTAAATCTTTAACATTTTTTTTAAATTTAGAGATAAGTGGTATTTCTTTCATAGTTTTTGGCAAATGATTGTATAAGGTCAGTCCCATATATCTGAAGCAATTTTGAAATTTGGATGTTCTGTGTTTAGGAACTCGTAAAGATTCAGCACTTCTTGTATTGTAGTAGTGATTGTCTGAATTTACTGGAAATGAATTGATTTCCTCTTTGACATAAAGTAAACATTTATAGATATATAGGCAGTAGAAAGTTAAAATTTGATGTTTAATAAAAACTGGTTTACAAGACTGTTGATAATCCAAATTAAAAATTTTACGGATAATTTTTTTTTGGTTAATGAACACTTTGTTACTATCTACTGAGTTCCCCCACAAAATTACATTGTAGCACATGTGGCTGTAAGCAAGGCTATAATAAACGTTCATTAATGCCGAGATGGGTAGTGTGTTTTTAATTCTAGATATAGCATAAAAAGCTTTATTCAATTTCATGTTCACTGAATTCACTTGCTCTGACCATTTGAGATTACAATCAGTGAATACACCCAAAAACTTTGTAGAGTGAGTGGAAGATAACATATTGTTTCTATCGTGGATGGTTAAGATATGGTCATATTTAGATGAGTTGTATGAATGAAAATAAATAATTTGCGTCTTGTCAATGTTTAATATTAGTCTGTTGGTATTACACCAGCGTATAAAGCAGTTAACAACAGTCTTCATTGTCATTTTTAATTCCTCTAGTGTACGTGCAGAGACTATTAACGAGGTATCATCAGCAAACATTGATATTATAAGTGCCCTTATGTGATCTGGTAGGTCAATAATAAAAATTAGGAATAATAATGGTCCCAGCACGGATCCCTGTGGTACTCTGTGGTACTCTGTGGTACTCTGTGGTACCTGTGGTAGAAATATCCCTCTAAAACCAACGTTATATAATTTATTGCGAATAAATGTTATGTCTAAGCAGTCAAAAGCACGTGATAGATCAAAAAATAGTCCTGCCACGTGGTTTCTACTATCTAATTCATCATAAATACGCTCAAACAAGCTGCATGCAGCCGTGAGTGTTGACTTTTTTTATCTAAAGCCGTGTTGGGTTGGAGTTAATAAATTGTATTCTTCTATAAAATTTAACATTCTGTTGTATACAACCTTCTCTATTACTTTTGAAATTATGCTAAGGACAGATACTGGTCTATAATTTGAAATATCATGAGGGTCATTCTTTTTGAAGATTGGAATAACTTTTGCCATTTTAAATATGGATGGAAATTGGCTGGTTGTTATTGAGAGATTAACTAAATGGGTTAAAGGAATCGATATATGATCACTTATCAGTTTTATTATTTTTACAGATATGTTATCAATACCAGTACTAGGCTTATTTTTTAGTTGATCGATTGTATTTTTTATTTCAATTGGAGTTACGGGTAAAAAGAAAAATGTTTTGTTACACATTTTTGAGGTAGTACAAGAAGAAGGTAACGATGTGCCAAAATGAGTTTGAAGATTGTATTCTGTAATTGTAGCAAAATATGAGGCAAACGAATTAGCAATATCACAAGACTTGGTAATAATTTTATTATCATAATGTAGAATAATATCAGACCTGTTCTTTTGCCTACCAGTTTCACTGTTTACTAAATTCCAAATTGTTTTTGGTATATTGTAAGATTGATTAATTAAGTCACTATGAAAGTTTTTTTTTTAGTATTTATTAATAGAGAATTATATTCTTTTTTTGCCTGTTTATAGGTATCTTGAGACTCGAGACTCCCTATATTTTTTGCTATCCAGTGTAGATTTTTTAGTTTTTCACTAGCGTGTCTTACCTCATTTGTTACCCATGTAGCCTTATTTGTTTTGTGTGCTTTATACCGTGTTTTTATTGGACAATATAAATTTAGATTGTAATCTAAAATGCTAACAAATGAATTTGTGGTATATTCAGTATTCAATTGTGAATAAACTTCATCAAAAACTGTAGAAGAAATCCCTGCTTTAAACATCCGCATATTTTCATCTGACATATCCCTGTAACTGATGGGTTTTTTATCTTTTTTCGATACTTTATTGGCTTGCAAATTTACACTAAGTGAAAATACTTTATGGTCACTGAAGTGACCCTCGAACACATTTGATTTATAAAGATGTGGTTCGATATTTGTCAATATGTAATCCAATTTTGTAGATGATGTTTTACCTACTTTATCTACGAAAACTCTTGTAGGAGCCTCAGATGTGACTCTCAGATTATAACTAACTAAAAACTCATTAAAAGATTGCTTATTATTAGACATGACAAGATAATCAATGTTTAGATCCCCACAAATATAAATATCATGATATGACTTACTGCATAGCTCCAATATATTATGTAATTTACACAGAAAACTCTGAACTTCTTCTGATGGCGAACGATAAACACTAATAACACAAATTTTCCTATTGGCTATAAACAGAGAAATCGCACAGCACTCACACACCATTTCTTCACTTAAGTTAGAGACATCTAATGTTTTGAATTTAATATCAGTTTTGATGTAGATGATGGATCCTCCATGGATATGGAACTTTCGACAAAAATAAGCGGCGATGTTGTATCCATTCAGGGTCATAAATTGGATGTTTTCTTCAGTACACCAATGTTCTGATAGACAAATTATATCGGGTGTTTCCTGCAATGTTAAAACTTCAAGTTTGAGTAACTTATTTGTCAAAGATTGAGCATTTAGTTGCAATATTTTTAAACAACTGTCTGGTGATGATAAAAGTAACGTTTCTCTTGGATTTACTTGACTAAAAAAGAGTCTGGTCTATCTTCTCCAGTTGATAGACCTCTATTATGATGCTCTCGATCTAAGAATCTTCTTCCTAACCTAAAGTTAAATCGTTCAATGCCAATTTTTTTTGGCCAAAAAGCAGGATTGTAAATTTCTTCCCTTAAGTCAGATAGTACACCTATCATAAAACATTGATTATCCCTTCTTTTATGGTCAGTTGGTAACAATTTTACTTGTATATTCTCACAGTTTGTCTTAGTTATTATGAAACTCTTGATGTGGTCCTCATTTACACTATCCGGAACTTTTGAGATGAATAGCCACAATTTTTTGTCTGGTTTTTCGGATTTTCCATGGAAATCCTTATCACCAATTCCAGTTCCCATTATTTTCTTGCGTCTTGTTGTCACAATCTGATATCCTTCATCGTCGGCTTTATTCTCTGAACTCCCTGTTGTGATATGATTAAGATTTATTTTTGTGCTTTCCTCATTCTCAACAACTAAATTTGTAATGTAGTCACATGTTTGTTTGGTTTGAATTTCCATTAATTGTGCATTTAATTTGTTTGCAGTAATTTTTGAAATGCCCTGTATATTGGAATTCCTTTCAACATGTTTGGTGTTTTTATCATTAAAATTTTTATTTGAGTCAGTTTCATTGTTTGTTTTGTATTTAGAATTAGTCAACTGGACACTGGCCGTCTTATCTTCATTACCTTGAGTTTTTATTAAACCCTCATTAACAGTTGAGTTGGGTTTTTGTGAGATTCTGGTTCTGGTTAGTTCTGATTTCAATAAATTTAATTTTTCTAGCAAGTGTTCATTATTTGATTTTAATAGATTATTGTTATTTAATAATAAATTGTACTTATCATCTTTTTCGGCTAACAGCCTTTGTAACCACTGATTTTCTATCGCTATGGCACTAGATGATTCGATGGGTTGTCCATCACTATTTTGGCAACAAATTACCCGTGAATCTCCTATCTTGAAGAATTTCACTTTGTTTTTCACAGCACATGAGATGTGATAACTATTTCCACATACTATACAAACGAGTATTTTATTAGGCTTAGTTTGACAACATTTAAATGTGTTCTCTTCAAAATCTACCTCTTTTACTACAGAGAGAGGTGACGGCACATTTTTACTTTCCGCCATCTTGGATGGATGATATGATATTAATATTAATATTTAATATTAATATTTAGATATTAATATTTAAACTGGCCCATATTATGTCCTGTAGAAAGATAATCAGCCTTATTGACAAGATGCTGATAAACAGATCCTTCCAGGTATTAATAGAAAATAATATGAGCAAACAGATGGAACTTAATAATGGCCTTTCATAGGGTGCTGTACTCTCTTCTTTAATTTTTAGCCTCCATATCGCTGAGATGCCTGCAAACGGATTTCGCGAGTTTTGATATACTGACGATTGGACTATTGCAACAAGCCATAAATCCTCATAGATTACCGAAAACACTCTCACGAATAAGCTATCCGTCCTCAGCGAATACTTTAACTAATGGATATTACGACCAAGTACCACAAAAACTAAAATAATAACTTTTTATCTTAATAACCGACAATCAAACAGAGAAATGTAAGTGTATCTTAATAACAGACTATTTAACCGCATAAGTAGAGAACACCTGATGAAAACATCAGCAAAAATAAAATCATGTAACAACAGAATACAGAAACTCTGTGACACTACGTGAAAGTCCACAGCATTAAACTTAAGATCTTCTGCTCTTGGACTGATATAGCCGGTGCTAGAATCCTGGACGACGTAGTTAAAGAACAAGCATACCCACCTGGTCGACATTTAGCTCAACCGTGCAAGGCGTATGATAACAGATAATGAGATTTCTGATATCCTGGGAAACCGGCTCCAATCCAGGTTACCTACCTGAACTTATCTTAAGAGCTACATCATCAAATTTTGACTTAAATTTCCGATGAAGAGAAGAGTGGGAAAGTAAAATAGATCCGTACTGTCATAGTTTACTGGACATCACAGATAAACCTAACGGTTTTGAATATCCCTGCAAGATTTGGGCACCATTTAATCGAATAACAAACTGCGGAAGATGAGCAACTGCGCCAATGAGATGTAAATATTCTGTAAGTCACTAAAAGTTTCGTGAGAGAAGCAAATACTTTTTTGAACAATTGATTTAAGTATAAACTGAATAATAATGGCGATAAAATACAGGCCTGACTAAATTCTGATGGATAGACACTTCGTTGGTATAACTATTTTCAATTTATACGTAGATGTTTACCCTGATTAAAATATTTTTTCAAGAGAACGTTTATTACATACGGTGCTTTCATATTTCAGAGTATATTTCATAAACGAAATGGCATCTCTTCAGTTTCTTCACATTTGTGACTGATTCTAAAATAATTGAAATCTAAATGTGAAATGTAAAATCTAAAATAATTTTTACCTAATAATTTTTTAACGATCCAAAAACGGCCAATAACCTTATTGGCAATATGTACATCAAAAGTACAAACTATGTAAAGTGCTGTATTTAAGTTTCGTTCCTGCTTAATATAATTACGTACAATGTGGTTTCTTCACTTTCTAAGAATGCCTAAAGACAGGTGGCGAAAAAGTTTTCTACTTGTTAGTGGCTTAGAAGAAAAGATATTTATTTTGAATTTTTTTGAACATGTGTTACTGTTTAATAGTCTTTAAATTTAGTCTTCAAACTGTCTTCAAAGAATGATACCACTTTTAACTGTTAATCGCAACTTCCGGTATAATAAATAAATAGTAATTATAGACACTGCTCCAACCATCATAAAACATTGTTAACATCAGCATATTCAATACATTCTCTCGTTTGGCGGCACGTAGAAAGCCGGATCTGTATTTTGTGATTGATGAAAATGCTTTTAGGGAGGCATTCAAGAGAGGTGGTAGGTTAAGCTGAATCGTTGAGGTTAAGATCAAGGGGTTGATAACAAAGAAACGAACATGGATGATCTGCAATAATGTACAAAACTTTGAGTTTGGGAAAACGCATAAGGCAGCTATACGTAGTTTTCATAAGAAAAAAAAGATGTAACTACATAAGGTAAATACGCGAGAAACGAAATATCAACTTTTAAAAGTACGACGTTTTTATTTTGCTCAATAAATTTTTACACCGATTTTACTTCGGAACTTTTCGTCACCTATTGCAGTCGGTCCGTTATTGTTTGTGAATCTCCTATTTTAAGTATTTGGGTTTGATTGGTTACTTTGGGTAAGTGTTTTAGGACCTCTCTTCTCCTAGCCAGGATTAAATTTTTGTCTATCAATCAATCAATCAATCAATCAATCAATAATGTCTTTTTATTTCCCATTAAAAAAAAATACAATTTTCTCTTTTAGTGACATTTGTTCTCCTTGGCACATGCCATCAGGAGGGTTGGCAAACTAATATTATTCCCTAATTAATATACAAAAAATTGCACTAAGGCTCATTACATCTAACAAGTTCATTAAAATTAATAAAAAATAAATAAAGTAAATATTCATATAAATGTTAGTAATAAACTAAATGTGTATATCCTACTAAGTAGCACTTCGCACTAGACTAAACAGTAATAACAAAGTATAACAGTAAGGTATATATTGCATTTAAAATGATTGAATGTGTCCCTTACAGGGGGTGAAAGCTGTTGATATAATAATAATAATAACAAGATAGTCAAGATAGACAAGACAGATAAAAAGATAATAGGTATTCGCAAACAAATTATTAATACTAATTTTAATATTTTAATCCTATTGAAATAACACCATGCTAATAGATTTAGTAATTAAATAGGCTCACTCACTCATACCTATACGCCCATGCCTCCATACAATAACCTGCTAACTCAGCCTTTCCCTGTGTCATCATAGTTACTACTTCCACTCTACTAAGTTCATGTCTACCCAACCACTAACCTAATATGTCTCAACACCGAACATTTTCCCAAAAAATGTATCACATCTTCCCTTTCCTTCGTGTTACACATTGAGCAAAACCTTCTTTCATCATTTCTGCCAGGTCGATCATTCAAATATAGAACTCCACATCTTAATTTAAAGAGCCATCGAATGTCCCCAAAATTTTCCATTTCCATAATAATGCATGTTTACTCCTTCTTCTCGCAGTTCTTTGTAGTGTCCACAAAAATTTGATTCGAGTGCCCTATTCTCAGCCTGACGCTGTATCTCCTCCTTCTTTTTTTCTATCATCATACTAGGCTAGCTTTCTCTCCATTCCCATTCACACCTTACCTCAATTCCAAATTTTTCTCCCATGCTCATCCAATCTTTCCACCAGTCACACCTTGCTCTTATCATTTCTTTCAAAAGAAATTTTGGCAACCTATCACTCGAATATCCTAGTATTTTTTTAACATATTTTTGATGTAAATTCATTGTATATAGGCTGACTCTAGCAATACCTGTCTCCAAATCTAACATAAAGTTAGGACAATACCTTGGACAAGAGAACATTTTTTTATATAAAATCTTATTTATTTCCACCTCATCGTACTCAAAAACACCCCATACCTGAGACTCATAAGTCAAAATTGATCTTATCACCGACTCATACACTGTTACTTTAGCCAAAAAGGGTATATCACCCTTAGACACTAACCTACTCCAAGCCGCGTGAATCGCTACTTTTGCCAAACTCTGGCGCTTTTTTAGATGAGCTTTAAACGACAACTTGGGTGTTAGTATCATTCCCAAATAATTATAGTTATTCACTACCTCTAATACTTGATCATTCAGCTTCCAAGATTCCCTGATCACACCACCTCCTCTTCTGAATACAAGAATTTTGGATTTATCTAAATTGATTTTTAGATTCCACATCCTGCAGTATTTTTCCAGTTCATTAATCATCCGCTGTAGCACCTTCGGATTGATTGCCATCAAAACCAAATCATCTGCATATAATAAAAGTCTTATTTTTGTCTATGGATTCCCGTCCATTGGCGAATGTTGATAACTGAATAACATCAGTGGAAATGATTGGTATAGAAAAAAGTGCAGCTCTAGGAGATACCCCAACCAACATTCTTACTGAAGCAAATGACTTCTAGAGTTTGTAAACTGACTGACCCTGTTTCTATTCCTAGATAATTCTTATCCCCAATCCTTACTCAGCAAAATCATCTTCCATACGTCCTCTGTTATACTTATATATAATACACAAACTATATAGCACACAAAAGAACCCTCCCCAAAATACAGGTGCTATGAAATTTAGGTCTGATTCCTATTCACTGACTAGCAATATTCCTAATGGACAAGTTCGAATGTAGTTATAAGGATCGAATTGTTTTCTAATGCCCCTTTGTCCGATTCTTCTCGATCGACGATGTTAAATAAATGGTTGAAGTGTGGGGTAAAAATTATAGTTTTATTGACCCTCTACTGATAATTACACTATAGATATTAGTTAGGTAACTTTCTATAATGGGCTGCGCTCAAATGAGCTCAAATACCCTATTTATAATTTCACAAATAATGTATATATCAGCACAGAGGTTAATGCTTCTATCATCTTAACAAACTTTGAACTATGAGCTTACAATACAATTTAATCTAGGCCGTTATTGCAACACTTAGGAAGTTCAATTAGCAAATATATTATTTGACAATTTATTAAGTTCAGGTTTGCAGGTGAATGGACTCTAATTATTAAAATATTACTCGATGTGTTAAGTTAAGAATAACATGAGATTACAAATTAATGGAATAATTTGTGATTGAACACCTAAAATCTCTTTTGTACCACTTCCATTTATTAAGTATTTCACTTCCAAATTGACTAAAATGTTTGCTCAATACATACCAAATGTAAAAATTGCTTATAAAAGTACTCTAGTTGTTGGGATATTTGTAGAAGGATCTCAATCTTTGATTGAGAGACAAAGTACCAAACTCAGATAAAAGTGATGTTGTATACAAACCTAACTGATTAGGCTGTGAAGGTTTCTATATAGGTACACTTCTTACAAAAATTCCAGCCGTTTAACTCTTCACAAAAGTGACATTAGGTTACACCCTGAGGCATGTTCTGTACCTCACATGCTAACACAACAGGACACTCTTGATTTTTCGAATATAAAAATCCTATCCACAGAGACTAATTATTCAAAAAAACTGATTCTCGAGATGACATTCACTTAAAAAAAAAGCAACTGTTAATAAAAAGATAGATATCAACAATTTGAGCAACTTGTATTCATTATTTTTAACTTTAGATAACTACAAATCTGTTAATAAAGACTTCATTATCAATAATATAAGTTTTTTTTGTGAAAAAAAAACAATTTACTACCTTGTAGGTATATACAGTGAACGACGGTATAAAATTATTTCTCAAATTATCGGCTTCGAATTTAATTCATTCAAAAGAATTTGTTCATCGGATGCTTTTCATTTACATTTATTAAGGCCTGCGGTACAAACGTATCTATCAATAAATGCTGATTGAACACTAATTTAGGCTAATGATCAGATTATATTTAAATAAAAAGAGAAAAATGGAAATTTGTACCCACGACAAATGACGAAGAGACATTTAGCAGCGTAAATATACATTGTATTATCGAACAATAGCTTTTAACTGCCAAAAAATATGAATTAAATTATTGTATTTTATTATGTAACTCTCTTAACAACTGTAACAATGTTTTTTAACTATCAAAATTAGGAAATAATATATATAAATATGTAAAGAGTGGACCAAAAGTCTTGAAATGACTAATTACCTCTTAAATGGATTTTTCGGAAACATAATAAAACATATACGACATACCTATGTTATACTTTTCATAAGATTGTAATGTTTAAAACATTTCTGTGCAGCATCTCCCTCTACTTGAAAAGTTGTCACAATCCGTCACTGCGTTAAGGCGTGATTTGGGGCAGGGATAGAGGAGAAAGCCGCGGGGTTGAATCTTACTGGAGGGAAATATCACGCACACATGAAATATCTTCACTCGGAATAGCAACATAAATTAATTATTACAATAGCACAACCAGCATCATAGCTCGTGGAGAAACTGTTATCAGATTGTGAAAATGCGAATACCTACGGCTCAGTTCGGGCGGTTATTGAAATATTACTTTTTATTAACAACTAAGCCTGGCATTTATTTTAGACAATGGCGTACGATAATTATGTAATATTCATGATATTGTATAAAATTAAAAATTGTTCATATTTTTCTCAATTTCTACAAGAGTACCAGTATGTTCCCATATTTACTTAATCTTTCATCAAATTTAACTTGAGGATTTGATCTACATATGAACGAACCCCCGCCAAATATTCATGTTATCATTTTGATGGCATCCACCACCGCAAACTGCACAAATACTCTACTTTCTAATCCTCATGTGGGGCACGGGCAACTCAAGAAGAATATCCAGACAGTTATCCATCTTTTTGATATAAAAGACGACTGAACGGAGATGCAGTCGTGCCATTGTGAGAGCAGATAATCCCAGCTGCTCTGCAATACCCTCTTTAATTCCCCTTTTTTCTATCTGCTTGTACCACCACCCATGCCGGAAATACAAACAGAAGACACTACTCATATCGTTAACACATGGTCAACTCAACCCAATAATATCTAATAGATGTAGTTAACCTAGACTCCAAGTACAACCAAGAAGATGGTCCATCCATCCTTCATTCTCCCTCCCACTAGGTATTATATTTACATCCCCAGGACAAACTGCACTAAAAATTGATGAAAAAACCAGCGAAAAAAACCCGTAATCCAAAGTGTGATACACCTTGCTGAAAAGTGCATGGTCAAATGACACTTGGTCTCGAACGGTTTTATTCGGATACCAAGCTATCTTAAGTTGTAAGAAGCCTTACTTGCCCAAAAGAAGCTCTAAATGAGTCGATATTTCTTGGAACAATATTAAACCAATAGTATGACAAAAAAAGAAAAAATGGATGTTCAGGAGGCCAGTAAAATATTTTCTAAAAAATGTATCTCCAAATAATTAGAACAGTCCTGGAATTACTTTAAGATAAACTCAAGGAAAAAAAACTCTCAGTACAATGGCTTTTGACAACAAGAGCACCCTATAAGAAAGCTCTAGAAGAGCTTTTAAAAACAAAGAAACCTCTGAAAGAGAAAGGGAAAGAAAGTATTAAAGCCTCTACCAAAACTCCTGAGAAAAGAATCAGGTCAATATATTTTGTGTAGCTGGCTACAAGATGTACTATCAATAGACAATTATCATCTTAGGAGTCTGGAGAAAGCCATCTTACAAGCCACCGAGGATCTACCCGGGGGCCGGCTAGAAGTTAAATTCTGGGCTGCTTACATCGTCTGAGAGGGCTTAAGGTAACATATGTTGATGAAATACGCTCCAAGTGGCCAATTCAGGCGACTGAATGACTCAATTCATAGAAATTAACAAAACTTAAGACGATCCGAGAAACTTATCTGTTTAATACTCAGATATGTATTGCATACATTCCTGCTGAGGAAGAACAGACTGAGGAAACTTTCCACTAGGAAATACCTGGACTTTCTCAATAGACGATCTATCTACTAAGGCTTTCGATAAATTAAACTTCAGGCCCTTCTTTGGCTTTGGTCAAATCACCATCAGATCAAATATTTCTAAGAAAAATGAGAAGTCATCTTCTTCCTTAAGAGAAAGCTATGTGGGGTAGGTTTTCTGTGGAACTGGACAAGACTCTAGGCTGGATAACCCCTACCATTAGAAATTACAAAAGATTCATTGGAGCCGTAATAAGCACGGCCAAAAAGCATATACCAAGAGGCTGTTACAAAAATATTCTATTTTAAAATTAAAGGCGGTAAATAGTCGGACCAGCTCTTTAAGATTTGGTTTAAATCCAATATATACCCGGAGAGTGGGGTGGGTAAAATGTTACGGCCCAAATTATCGAATAATGCCGCGTATCAGACCATTAGCCATAACCCAGCGGAGGTGTTGTTGTCACCTGTCAAGAACTACACTTTATGTTTATAGTTAATCTTTTTATTCAAAAGTGAGGAAATTGTAGGAAATCAAATAATAACATTATCAGTATCAAATGGTTGGTATGATGTAATGCTTAGAGCAGAGAATATGGATTTTGATTACAGTGATTTGAATAACCCCAGCGTATATATATATATATATATATATATATATATATATATATATATATATATATATATATATATATATATATATATATTTATATATATATATATATATATATATATATATATATATATATATATATATATACCTTAGGTACACACTACTTTGTCAACGGTAAGTTTCTAACACTAACTTAACTAAATTAAATAAACCTTGTTAACTATACCCCTAATTAGTAACTAAATATCTAACTTTACTTGTGATCTAACTTAATCTAATTATACTTTAAACTACTAATTATAATTTAATGTTACTTTTATTTCAGATTTTAAGAGTTTCAATTATCCAAGGTCTGGTGGAGAGAAGGTTATTATAAATACATCAGTTGTATGTAACCACAGATAAACTATTTGAATATGTGACTAGTATTATCCCAAATATGGTATAGACAAGATGGTTGCAGGGAAGGTAAAATGGTTAATTCTCACCAAATTTATTGTTCACTTTCCTTCTTAGGGTCTATAGCTTGGTCTTCTTTATATCCAATAACCCTACAATCAGCTTCTTGAAATTGTAGATGCAAACGACGAACGGCTTGTATGGAAGCCAATAAAAAGTAAACACCAAATAGAAGATTTGAAGGAGGAGAAGAATATAAAATAAAAGTATAAGGTCTGAAAGTAAAAGAATAGTCTTAGAAAGTGTTTAAGTTGTGATTTATGGAATAATAGGTCTTAGATAGGACTTACCGTTGATGTAAGGTGACCTTAATGTAAAATAATTCTCACTCAAGAATTTAATCCGCTATAAGCGCCTATTTTACAAATAGAATTGATTCCTGATCCTGTTGAGGTGAAATTGAGTTTTAAATCCAGAAATTTCCTGTATATTCAGTACCCTTGGCATACGTGAACCCAAAAATCTCAACTTTTTTTCTCAAAACAAAACAGCCCAAAATAAAAAACACAAATCCAACTTTTAACCGATCTGATGACAAGATATCCTGTCTTCAACCTATTAGGACCAACAATTTAAAGTACAACTTTTAGTTCCATGAACCAATAAATTGACCTTTAGAAGTTGATGTCAAATAACCTGTCAGAAGAGGCTAAATGTCATGTCACTCAAAGTAAGCATACCCTGCCATTAACCTAACATGTGACAGTTTTAATAAAGAAAACATTTGATAAGAAAACAATAACCTAAAGAAAAACAATTTGAAAGATAACATGAAGATACTACCAGAAGAAAATCAAGCCTTTTATGAAACTATAACTAAGTAAGTTTTTATAAAATAACTTCAAAGCCAATTTATTGTCTATTCTATTTCTAGTTTCATCGACCACATAAGGAAAATAAACAAAGGAAATATTAAACCTGTAACAAGGCTATCTAAAAGAATGCATTCCTGGTTGGTCCCATAACAGCGAAGAACTGTGCCAAAACTTCCTTAAAAGTGACGATCAAGAATTAGCCGATGAACTACTCCATAACCTAGATGCAGCGAGACAACAAAAATGGACGGAAACTGTAGAAAGTTTTAATTTTCAAATATCAAGTAGACATGCATGGACACTACTAAGAAAATTAGGAAGCGGAACTCCCATAACAAGGAACAAAACAACAATTAACCCACACACTATTGCTTCACATCTGGTATCGACGTCTAGGGTCCCGAAAAACAAGCCACACATACAACAAGTCACTATAGCTCTCAAGGATATAGAGCCGGGTAAAACCCCTGGTTTTGACAATATTCATCCCGAATTCCTAATTAACAGCGGTAATTATGCGAGAGAATGGATGGCCCATTTTTTACAGACATTATGAAGACCGGTACTTTACCACAGGAACTCAAACGCTCAAGGGTCATTGCCATATTAAAACCAGGAAAACCAAATAATAACAACCCTAAGAACTACATACGAATAGCCCCACTATTAGCTACTAGAACAACTTATCTACAACAGAATTAGTCCAAAGCTAGTTGAATCAATACCTGTTGATCAGGCAGGTTTTCGACCGAAAAGAAGCTGCGCAGATCAGGTTCTATCACTTACAACATTTATTGATTCAGGGTTCCAAAAAAAACTTAAAATAGCAGCCGCATTCATAGACCTTACATCGGCCTACGATACAGTCTGGAAAGAAGGCATGATATATAAACTCCTTCATACAATCTCCTGTAAATCCACCGCTCGAATAATCAACAGCATGCTAGCCAACCGAACAATTCAAGTAGTCATGGGATCCGACATCAGCACCTCAAGAAAACTGAAGAATGGACTGCCTCAGGGATCTGTCCTAGCTTCTCTTCTCTTCAGTCTGTACCACTGTATCACTGATATGCCAGAAACCAGATCAAGGAAGTTTGGTTACGCCGATGGCTGGATCCTTGCAACAAGGTGTAAGTCATTTAAAGAAATAAAAGAAATCCTCACGGCGGACTTACACACAGTGGGAAAGTATTTCCGTAAATGGAGGCTCCAACCAAACGCTACCAAAACAGAGCTTTCCAGTTTCTACCTAAATAACAAGCTTGCAGGAAGAAAACTCAACATCCAATTCATAAACACTACACTCGCCTACAATAAAACACCAAAGTAACTTGGAGTGACTTTTGACAGAATCCTATCTTTCAAGAAACAACTGTCAAAAACAGCGGAAAATCTTAAATCCAAAAACAACCAGAACAATCATCCAGAAGCTGTGTGGCACAATATAGTGATCATCGGCTTCCACCTTGCGATCATCTGCCCTGGGCCTTGTTTTCTCAAGCGCGGAGTACTGCTCTTCAGCCTGGCTTAACAGCTCATATATACACAAAGTAGATGCCCAATTGAACAATATAATGAGAATGATTCTGGCGTTATCAAATTCACCCCTAAGCAATGGCTCCCAGTACTGAGCCACATTCCACCACCCAAACTACTGCGCATACACTCTCACTAGTGAGTACAGAAAGATACTTAGTAACGAGATCCTGCCAATCCATCAAGATATAGATGCTGCCAACGGTAACCGCCTACGCTTCAGATGGCCGCCAATAAAAACAGCACAGACTACTGTGGAAAATGAGTTCAACTTAACGACCACTTGGACTCGAGAATGAATGGAACAACAAAATAGCAGTTTACCCCGCATCACACAAAAACCACCAGATTTTGACTTACCACGCAACACATGGACTATGCTAAACCGAATCAGAACCCAACACGACAGATGCGGTTACATTATGCACAAATGGGGTAAGCGACCATCCCCACTCTGTGATTGCGGACAACCACAAACCATCTGTTACATCTAGAACAGTATCCCACAAGATCCTATTATGGCAGATCAGAGGATTTCCTAATGGAGAAGTTAGATGTTCGTTTGAAAACATACCTATGTATTATGTTTTATACAAAATTTATGTAAATTTAAATGTAAATATGTCAAGTGCCATACGATAAATGAATAAGGCCAAAAAAGGCCTTTTCTATCACCACTATCTAAACCCCCATTCTATTGCTGCTAACCACTCCAAAGTAATGGACTCGCAACTGGCGTTGCTCGCTCAAAAGCTCCCGCAAAAGAGGCAGCAGTCCCTTCTTGAAGAAGCGCAAGCTTAAACAAGATTATAACGTTCAGATTTGAAATCAATAATTTTAAAACGTTGCTCAAACAACATATCAAAAATTTATTTACTTTGATCAATATTTATGTATATTAGGTTTCCTATTTAAATAAAGATATATCTATCTATGGATTAAATTTTAAAAATATTCGCAAATAATATTGACTTACTTTACATGCATTAGGATTTCAAAAAAGTTTGATTTAATTAGCTTCTTTTTTTGAGCCAGTCTGGCTCTGCTTGAATCTCTAATATTCCATTGTACAGCTAATACCTCAGAAATCAAAATCAAAAAGAAAATTTCGAGCAATATTTTCTTATAACATTTTTGCCATACGCAAGGTAATCTTAAGATTAACATTATTATAGTAAATATAGTGAATGTTATTAAAAGAAAAGTACAGATTGCATACATATTCGGGTTTACAACCAATCCCTGAACTATGCAAATTTTACGCAAAAGGAAACTTCAGCGTATAACATGACAGCATGTTGTGCAAATAGCGGTAAACCTACCATAGAACAAAGCAAGCTTACAACAAACAATTCCAAACACTAGCCAGATATTATACAAGGGTATCGAAAATCAGAACAATAACTCATGATTTAGCAATAAATAAATTAAACAGGCAATAACTGGCAGAATTGTACAGGAGACTAACGGAGTGAAAATATTATATCTTGAAAATATTTTGAAATCAAGAATATTTTTCATACGTTAAAGTGAGTTTTGTAATTAATATATTTTTTAGAAATAACATCTCCAACATTTTTATTTTTTAAAAGTAACTCTATAAGCTGTAGCAGACTATACTTATTACGAAACACATGTCCCAGATATGACGATTTCCTTTTTTTAATAGTTGTTAACAATTTTGACAATGGCTGCAATCTACCTTTGTAGCAATTCCCAAAAAGCCAAGTGCAATAACTTGCTCAGATCACAGAACAATAGCTTTAATGAGTCACACACTTAAAACATTTTTAAAAATAATTCACAGCAGAATTGTTAAAATTCTTGAATATGAAATTAGTGACACACAAATTGGCTTTTGAAATGGTATGAGTACAAGACTTGCTTTGTTCGGCTTGAATGTGCTGGCTCAGAGATGCATGGACATGAATCAGGATATGTACTTATGTTTTGTAGACTTTGAAAAGGCATTTGATAAGGTTCAACATAAAAAACTTATAGATATATTAAAAAGCAAAAATATGGGCAGTCGTGATATGAAAATTATATCTAACTTATACTGGAATCAAACTGCCAAGGTAAGAGTTGACAACCAGTACACCCAAAATATCAAAATACAGAGAGGAGTCCGCCAGGGTTGTGTGCTGTCCCCACTACTTTTCAATGTCTACAGTGAAGCGGTATTTCAAAAAGCGCTCTCAGACTCAATAGAAGGTATATCTATCAATGGAGAAGTTTTTAAGAACTTACGTTTTGCAGACGATACAGTAATAATAACGGATAACAACAATGATTTACAGAACGTAATGCAACGCCTTAATAAACGCTGTCATTAGTACGGACTGAAGATAAATTAAAAGAAAACTAAATGCATGATCATGACTAAATCTGCACATGCGAATATCCAATTGACTATTGAAGATACTGCAATTGAGAGTGTTAATAACTATAAATACTTAGGAACATGGATAATATCAGATGTAGACCAAACTAAAGAAATTAGGACACGTATTGAAATAGCACGTGCATCATTCATTAAACTTAAAAAGTTTCTTTGTTGCCGGGATATAAGGTTAGAACTACGCCTGAGAATGCTTCGATGTTACGTGTTCTCTACTCTTCTTTATGGCTTGGAAGCGTGGACACTAAAACAAGTCCATCTGAATAAGTTGGCCGCACTTGAATTTTGGTGTTACAGAAGAATCCTACGAATATCATGAATTCAAAGAATGTCAAACGTGAAAGTAACTAGAAGGATAGGAAGTAAGGCGGAAATAATACTAACTATCAAAAGACGAAAACTTAAGTACTTAGGACATGTGATGAGAGGGCGGCAAAAATACGCATTATTACAACTTATTATACGAGGCAAAATCCGAGGAAAGCGAAATGTGGGAAGACGAAGAATATCCTGGCTTAAGAACTTAAGGGAATGGGTTGAATGCAGTGGTGCAGAACTTTTTATAGCGGCAGTCAACAGAGTCCGCATAGCCTTGATGATTTCCAACCTTCGATAGAAGATGGAACTTAAAGAAGAACAATTTTATCTCTATACCTATTCATCTCAATACCACCGTATTGATCCTGTCTGTCCAAGTTTTTTCAGTATGCGTTATTATATGGACATTTTTAAAGCTTCTAACTTTTTTAGAGTTACTACTTATTACATCCACCCTTCTACTCCACAAAGTAGCTTAGAGAGTACGTGACATTTCGTATTGCGCCATCGCATCTATGCTTATAGACTACAAGCTCATAGAAGATTTTTAATCGGTTATTTGAACCAGCATGAATCATACATAAAACAATACTACAATATGTAATAACAACTATAGAAACTTTGCCGTCAATTTATATCGGTACAGGTGAGTTACAGGTAAGATCAACTTATCACTCAAGCGGAGAGAATTTTTTAGCCAAACATATTTGTACGGCATTTATAACTTAAGTAGGTTATACAAAATACCAGTAGAATGGTTCAAATCGGAGTTCAAACCATTGCCCAAGAAACCTTGAGCAAAAGTTTGTGAAGACTATAGGACCATAACCATAATGAGCCATCTGCTGAAGCTGTTTTTAAAAGTCATCCACAAAAGAATTTAGCGGAGATGCGAAGAACAAATTGCGCCCAATCATTAATTTGTAAACGTTGTTGGTACGCTGAAAGCTTTATTAAACGTTCAGGTAGGGTTTCAGAACTGTAGAGATGTCAGCTGTGATGTATGTTTTTGCATGCCTTATTGACTACAAGAAGGCTTTCGATAGAGTCAGGCATGAACAAATGATGGAAATACTGCAGAGGACAGGGATTGACGGAAGAGACCTAAAAATAAGAGCTAACCTGTATTGGAATCAATCAGCGGTGCTCCGAATAGATGGAGAATATACAGATCAGGTCAAAATCTTAAAGATAGTGAGACAGGGGTGCATAATTTCACCACTGATATTCAATCTGTACTCGGAGCACATTCTTGAAGAGGTTCTAAAAGATATTGATGAAGGCATGTCAATACATAGAGTTAAGCTTAATAGCCTGCGGTATGCAGATGATACAATAGTGTTTTCCAATACCATAAAAGGGCTGCAAAACTTAATGAACAAAATAACGGAAACAAGTAGAACATGTGGACTGGATATAAACACCAGCATCGTGAGACAATACCTAAGAGATTAAATGTCGCGGACACAACCGCGGATTTGGTCAGCATCGTGTAGGGCCATAAGCTGCAGTACTTGTGACATATAATGAGGAATCAAGGCAGATACGAGCTAGTCCAATGCATTTTGCAAAGTAAAATTGAAGGAAAAAGGACCCCAGAGCGAAGAAGAATATTCTGGTTTGCTAACCTGAAAGCATGGTCTAGAAAGACCTCAATACAGCTATAGCAAGTAACAAAGTTATCATAGCCAGAATGATCACCAACGTTCGGAACGGACAGGCACCCTAAGAAGAAGAAGATTATACAAAAATAATGACCTGCAAACTAACGATTCCTATACACAAAAAAGGGGACAAAAATGCCCCTTCTAACTATCGAATTATTACGTTGCTTGACACCAGTTTGAAATTATTGGCTAAGATACTTGCTGAGAAAATAATTGAAAAGTATTAAATATGCGCAGAGCAACAAGGGTTTCAGTGTAGCAGATCAACCGTCGATGACATATTCATAATAAGACAAACAGAAGAGAAAGTAGTAGAATTGAATACACCTGCATTTATGTGTTTAATCGACTTCAGTAAAGCCTTCGATTGTATTGGACTACAAGATTTGATTGAACTTTTACACAAAGACACTATAAGAGCGACTATAATAAAGACTACAACAGCCACAGATAATAAAGGATATGAACTCTGATCAAAAAACAAGAATAAAAGGGCGTACCCTTGGATTTTTATCAAATTTGGTTAATCGGCTGGCTATATTGGCGTCAATTTTTGTCCGATAGTCAAGCGAATGGACATTTTCCACATAAAATTGGCAGCTCGTTCTTCTGCGATATTCAGAATTTTCCTACATCTAACTGTTCGTGAGAAACATTTCCACTTGGATGTCTGTATTTGCTGAAAATTTCGTGAAAATTAAAAGTGAATATTTTGTTTGAAATTTGAATTATTTCGATTAAGGGTGACTTGCTGTTTAAAAAAAAATTAACATGCTGCTAGAAATTATGCACCGTTTTGCCGGAAAATCGAGAAAACTGTAGACCATTGGATTTTTATCAAATTTCGTTAATCGGCTATATTGGCGTCAATTTTGGTCCGAAAGTGAAGCGAATGGATATTTTCTACATAAAATTGGCCGCTTGTTCTTCTGCCATACACAGAATTTTCCTACATCTAACTGTCCGTGAGAAAAATTTCCACTTGGATGTATGTATTCGCTGAAAATTTCGAAAAAATTAAAAGTGTATATTTTGTTTAAAATTTGAATTATTTCGATTAAGGGTGACTTGCTGATTAAAAAAATCTCAACATGCGGCTAAAAATTCTGCACCGTTTTGCCGGAAAATCGAAAAAACTGTAGATTTTTTAATTCGATTTTTCCTCTTTTCCGGCAAACTGGGGTTAAGCGATTAGAAACAAACACATGTTTGAAATAAGCTGGACCAAGTGCATGTACCAAAATATTAAGCAAAATTTTTTTTTTGGAAAATTTGGAAAAATTTTTCCAAGGGGGTACCCTTGGATTTTTATCAAATTTGGTTAATCGGCTGGCTATATTGGCGTCAATTTTTGTCCGATAGTCAAGCGAATGGACATTTTCCACATAAAATTGGCAGCTCGTTCTTCTGCGATATTCAGAATTTTCCTACATCTAACTGTTCGTGAGAAACATTTCCACTTGGATGTCTGTATTTGCTGAAAATTTCGTGAAAATTAAAAGTGAATATTTTGTTTGAAATTTGAATTATTTCGATTAAGGGTGACTTGCTGTTTAAAAAAAAATTAACATGCTGCTAGAAATTATGCACCGTTTTGCCGGAAAATCGAGAAAACTGTAGACCATTGGATTTTTATCAAATTTCGTTAATCGGCTATATTGGCGTCAATTTTGGTCCGAGAGTGAAGCGAATGGATATTTTCTACATAAAATTGGCCGCTTGTTCTTCTGCCATACACAGAATTTTCCTACATCTAACTGTCCGTGAGAAAAATTTCCACTTGGATGTATGTATTCGCTGAAAATTTCGAAAAAATTAAAAGTGTATATTTTGTTTAAAATTTGAATTATTTCGATTAAGGGTGACTTGCTGATTAAAAAAATCTCAACATGCGGCTAAAAATTCTGCACCGTTTTGCCGGAAAATCGAAAAAACTGTAGATTTTTTAATTCGATTTTTCCTCTTTTCCGGCAAACTGGGGTTAAGCGATTAGAAACAAACACATGTTTGAAATAAGCTGGACCAAGTGCATGTACCAAAATATTAAGCAAAATTTTTTTTTTGGAAAATTTGGAAAATTGGTACCCTTGGATTTTTATCCAATTTGGATAATCGGCTATATTGGCGTCAATTTTTGTCCGATAGTCAAGCGAATGGACATTTCTCACATAAAATTGGCCGCTCGTTCATCTGCAATATTCAGAATTTTCCTACATCTAACTGTTCATGAGAAAAATTTCCACTTGGATGTCTGTATTTGCTGAAAATTTCGTGAAAATTAAAAGTGAATATTTTGTTTGAAATTTGAATTATTTCGATTAAGGGTGACTTGCTGTTTGAAAAGAAATTAACATGCTTCTAGAAAATATGCACCGTTTTGCCGGAAAATCGAGAAAACTGTAGACCATTGGATTTTTATCAAATTTCGTTAATCGGCTATATTGGCGTCAATTTTGGTCCGAGAGGCAAGCGAATAGACATTTCCCACATAAAATTGGCCGCTCGTTCTTCTGCCATACTCAGATTTTTTCTACATCTAACTGTTCGTGAGAAAAATTTCCACTTGGATGTATGTATTCGCTGAAAATTTCGAAAAAATTAAAAGTGTATATTTTGTTTAAAATTTGAATTATTTCGATTAAGGATGACTTGCTGATTAAAAAAATCTCAACATGCGGCTAAAAATTCTGCACCGTTTTGCCGGAAAATCGAAAAAACTGTAGATTTTTTAATTCGATTTTTCCTCTTTTCCGGCAAACTGGGGTTAAGCGATTAGAAACAAACACATGTTTGGAATAAGCTGGACCAAGTGCATGTACCAAAACATTAAACAAAATTTTTTTTTTGGAAAATTTGGAAAATTTTTTCCAAGGGGGTACCCTTGGATTTTTATCAAATTTGGTTAATCGGCTATATTGGCTTCAATTTTTGTCCGATAGTCAAGCGAATGGACATTTCCCACATAAAATTGGCCGCTCGTTCTTCTGCGATATTCAGAATTTTCCTACATCTAACTGTTCGTGAGAAAAATTTCCACTTGGATGTCTGTATTTGCTGAAAATTTCGTGAAAATTAAAACTGAATATTTTGTTTGAAATTTGAATTATTTCAATTAAGGGTGACTTGCTGTTTAAAAAGAAATTTCCATGCTGCTAGAAATTATGCACCGTTTTGCCGTAAAATCGAGAAAACTGTAGACCATTGGATTTTTATCAAATTTCGTTAATCGGCTATATTGGCGTCAATTTTGGTTCGAGAGGCAAGCGAATGGACATTTTACACATAAAATTGGCCGCTCGTTCTTCTACTATACACAGAATTTTCCTACATCTAACTGTTCGTGAGAAAAATTTCCACTTGGATGTATGTATTCGCTGAAAATTTCGAAAAAATTAAAAGTGTATATTTTGTTTAAAATTTGAATTATTTCGATTAAGGATGACTTGCTGATTAAAAAAATCTAAATATGCGGCTAAAAATTCTGCACCGTTTTGCCGAAAAATCGAAAAAACTGTAGATTTTTTAATTCGATTTTTCCTCTTTTCCGGCAAACTGGGGTAAGCGATTAGAAACAAACACATGTTTGGAATAAGCTGGACCAAGTGCATGTACCAAAACATTAAACAAAATTTTTTTTTTGGAAAATTTGGAAAAATTTTTCCAAGGGGGTACCCTTGGATTTTTATCAAATTTGGTTAATCGGCTATATTGGCTTCAATTTTTATCCGATAGTCAAGCGAATGGACATTTCCCACATAAAATTGGCCGCTCGTTCTTCTGCGATATTCAGAATTTTCCTACATCTAACTGTTCGTGAGAAAAATTTCCACTTGGATGTATTTATGCGCTGAAAATTTAGAGAAACTTAAAAGTGTTTATTTGGTTTTAAATTTAAATTATTTTATTTATTGGTGACTTGCTGTTTAAAAAGAAATTAACATGCTGCTAGAAATTATGCACCGTTTTGCCGGAAAATCGAGAAAACTGTAGACCATTGGATTTTTATCAAATTTCGTTAATCGGCTATATTGGCGTCAATTTTGGTCCGAGAGTGAAGCGAATGGATATTTTCTACATAAAATTGGCCGCTTGTTCTTCTGCCATACACAGAATTTTCCTACATCTAACTGTTCGTGAGAAAAATTTCCACTTGGATGTATGTATTCGCTGAAAATTTCGAAAAAATTAAAAGTGTATATTTTGTTTAAAATTTGAATTATTTCGATTAAGGGTGACTTGCTGATTAAAAAAATCTCAAAAATCTCAACATGCGGCTAAAAATTCTGCACCGTTTTGCCGGAAAATCGAAAAAACTGTAGATTTTTTAATTCGATTTTTCCTCTTTTCCGGCAAACTGGGGTTAAGCGATTAGAAAAAAACACATGTTTGGAATAAGCTGGACCAAGTGCATGTACCAAAATATTAAGCAAAATTTTTTTTTTGGAAAATTTGGAAAAATTTTTCCAAGGGGGTACCCTTGGATTTTTATCCAATTTGGATAATCGGCTATATTGGCGTCAATTTTTGTCCGATGGTCAAGCGAATGGACATTTCTCACATAAAATTGGCCGCTCGTTCATCTGCAATATTCAGAATTTTCCTACATCTAACTGTTCATGAGAAAAATTTCCACTTGGATGTCTGTATTTGCTGAAAATTTCGTGAAAATTAAAAGTGAATATTTTGTTTGAAATTTGAATTATTTCGATTAAGGGTGACTTGCTGTTTGAAAAGAAATTAACATGCTTCTAGAAAATATGCACCGTTTTGCCGGAAAATCGAGAAAACTGTAGACCATTGGATTTTTATCAAATTTCGTTAATCGGCTATATTGGCGTCAATTTTGGTCCGAGAGGCAAGCGAATAGACATTTCCCACATAAAATTGGCCGCTCGTTCTTCTGCCATACTCAGATTTTTTCTACATCTAACTGTTCGTGAGAAAAATTTCCACTTGGATGTATGTATTCGCTGAAAATTTCGAAAAAATTAAAAGTGTATATTTTGTTTAAAATTTGAATTATTTCGATTAAGGATGACTTGCTGATTAAAAAAATCTCAACATGCGGCTAAAAATTCTGCACCGTTTTGCCGGAAAATCGAAAAAACTGTAGATTTTTTAATTCGATTTTTCCTCTTTTCCGGCAAACTGGGGTTAAGCGATTAGAAACAAACACATGTTTGGAATAAGCTGGACCAAGTGCATGTACCAAAATATTAAGCAAAATTTTTTTTTTGGAAAATTTGGAAAAATTTTTCCAAGGGGGTACCCTTGGATTTTTATCAAATTTGGTTAATCGGCTATATTGGCGTCAATTTTTGTCCGATAGTCAAGCGAATGGACATTTCCCACATAAAATTGGCCGCTCATTCTTCTGCCATACTCAGATTTTTTCTACATCTAACTGTTCGTGAGAAAAATTTCCACTTGGATGTATGTATTCGCTGAAAATTTCGAAAAAATTAAAAGTGTATATTTTGTTTGAAATTTGAATTAATTCAATTAAGGGTTACTTGCTGTTTAAAAAGAAATTAACATGCTGCTAGAAATTATGCACCGTTTTGCCGGAAAATCGAGAAAACTGTAGATCATTGGATTTTTATCAAATTTGGTTAATCGGCTATATTGGCGTCAATTTTGGTCCGAGAGTCAAGCGAATGGACATTTCCTACATAAAATTGGCCGCTCGTTCTTCTACGATACTCAGAATTTTCCTACATCTAACTGTTCGTGAGAAAAATTTCCTCTTGGATGTATGTATTCGCTGAAAATTTCGAGAAAATTAAAAGTGTATATTTTGTTTGTAATTTGAATTATTTTGATTAAGGGTGACTTGCTGTATAAAAAGAAATTAACATGTTGCTAAAAATTCTGCACCGTTTTGCCGGAAAATCGAAAAAACTGTAGATTTTTTAATTCGATTTTTCCTCTTTTCCGGCAAACTAGGGTTAAGCGATCAGAAACAAACACATGTTTGGAATAAGCTGGACCAAGTGCATGTACCAAAACATTAAACAAAATTTTTTTTTTGGAAAATTTGGAAAAAATTTTCCAAGGGTGTACCCTTGGATTTTTATCAAATTTGGTTAATCGGCTATATTGGCGTCAATTTTTGTCCGATAGTCAAGCAAATGGACATTTCCAACATAAAATTGGCCGCTCGTTCTTCTGCAATATTTAGAATTTTCCTACATCTAACTGTTCGTGAGAAAAATTTCCACTTGGATGTCTGTATTTGCTGAAAATTTCGTGAAAATTAAAAGTGAATATTTTGTTTGAAAATTGAATTATTTTGATTAAGGGTGACTTTCTGTTTAAAAAGAAATTAACATGCTGCTAGAAATTATGCACCGTTTTGCCGGAAAATCGAGAAAACTGTAGACCATTGGATTTTTATCAAATTTCGTTAATCGGCTATATTGGCGTCAATTTTTGTCCGAGAGGCAAGCGAATGGACATGTCCCACATAAAATTGGCCGCTCGTTCTTCTGCCATACTCAGAATTTTCCTACATCTAACTGTTCGTGAGAAAAATTTCCACTTGGATGTATTTATGCGCTGAAAATTTTGAGAAACTTAAAAGTGTTTATTTTGTTTTAAATTTAAATTATTTTGATTATGGGTTACTTGGTGATTTAAAAAATTTAACCATATGGCTTAAAATTATGCACCGTTTTGCCGGAAAATCGAAAAAACTGTAGATAATTGGATTTTTATCAAATTTCGTTAATCGGCTATATTGGCGTCAATTTTGGTCCGATAGTCAAGCAAATGGACATTTCCTACATAAAATTGGCCGCTCGTTCTTCTGCCATACTCAGAATTTTCCTACGTCTAACTGTTCGTGAGAAAAATTTCCACTTGGATGTATGTATTCGCTGAAAATTTCGAGAAAATTAAAAGCGTATATTTTGTTTGTAATTTGAATTATTTCGATTAAGGGTGACTTGCTGTTTAAAAAGAAATTAACATGTTGCTAGAAATTATGCACCGGTTTGCCGTAAAATCGAGAAAACTGTAGACAATTGGATTTTTATCAAATTTCGTTAATCGGCTATATTAGCGTCAATTTTGGTCCGAGAGTGAAGCGAATGGATATTTTCTACATAGAATTGGCCGCTCGTTCTTCTGCCATACACAGAATTTTCCTACATCTAACAGTTCGTGAGAAAAATTTCCACTTGGATGTATGTATTCACTGAAAATTTCGAAAAAATTAAAAGTGTATATTTTATTTAAAATTTGAATTATTTCGATTAAGGGTGACTTGCTGATTAAAAAAATCTAAACATGCGGCTAAAAATTCTGCACCGTTTTGCCGGAAAATCAAAAAAACTGTAGATTTTTAATTCGATTTTTCCTCTTTTCCGGCAAACTGGGGTTAAGCGATTAGAAACAAACACATGTTTGGAATAAGCTGGATCAAGTGCATGTACCAAAACATTAAACAAAATTTTTTTTTTTTTGGAAAATTTGGAAAAGTTTTTCCAAGGGGGTACCCTTGGATTTTTATCAAATTTGGTTAATCGGCTATATTGGCGTCAATTTTTGTCCGATAGTCAAGCGAATGGACATTTCCCACATAAAATTGGCCGCTCGTTCTTCTGCGATATTCAGAATTTTCCTACATCTAACTGTTCGTGAGAAAAATTTCCACTTGTATGTCTGTATTTGCTGAAAATTTCGTGAAAATTAAAAGTGAATATTTTGTTTGAAATTTAAATTATTTCAATTAAGGGTGACTTGCTGTTTAAAAAGAAATTAACATGCTGCTAGAAATTATGCACTGTTTTGCCGGAAAATCGAGAAAACTCTAGACCATTGGATTTTTATCAAATTTCGTTAATCGGCTATATTGGCGTCAATTTTGGTCCGAGAGTCAAGCGAATGGACATTTGCTACATAAAATTAGCCGCACGTTCTTCTGCGATACTCAGAATTTTCCTACATCTAACTGTTCGTGAGAAAAATTTCCACTTAAATGTCTGTATTTGCTGAAAATTTCGTGAAAATTAAAAGTGAATATTTTGTTTAAAATTTGAATTATTTCGATTAAGGGTGACTCGCTGTTTAAAAAGAAATTAACATGTTGCTAGAAATTATGCACCGTTTTGCCGGAAAATCGAAAAAACTGTAGACCATTGGATTTTTATCAAATTTCGTTAATCGGCTATGTTGGCGTCAATTTTGGTCCGAGAGTCAAGCGAATAGACATTTCCTACATAAAATTGGCCGCTCGTTCAATTGACAACTAAAACAAATAATCTATATCGTAACGGGTAGTGTTATCTAAATGTTTTATTGGTTTGTTTATTTTTAATAAAAACCTTTATTCTGCGAAACAATAACAAGTTTTTTCAAAAGTAATTAATATTAGTTTAAAGTATCTGGTGATTCCATATAAGTTTGGTTGTGTGTATTTCTGAATTTTAAGAAAAAAAATAAATAAAAACACTGCATCAGTTCACGTCATGATATCAAAAGTCTTTTAAATATTTTTTAACGTAATCGAATGTGATTAAAATAGGTACCTACTAAATACACATTTTGTATAAATTTTTAAAATACTGCTGTTTAATTTTTTATTTTAATTTATTACATATTTTAGGTACCTATACATTTGTACAGGTGTCTTAACCGCCTCGGACCCCAGGTATCATATAATGATAATACGGTTCATCAAATTATTTTTCGCATTCGACGGCAAACGCAGTTATTCTGCCCGTAAGTATTGCTCGTCTAGATCTACTATGCGTAGAAAATTGCGCCGTGGCATACTTCTTGATTGAAATGAGTTAGCCAGACTTTTGTTGTAAGTAAATACGTCATGACAGACGCTAAAAAAATCATCAATAATAAAAGTAAGTACATAGGTAATATTTAGCATGTTTCTGTGTATGATCAATGCATTTTAGTGTTAAATAAAGGTACAAAATTGAAATTGTGATAAATTGATGATAGGTGCAATAGTTCTTTGGCCCCAAACACAAGGTACCATTGATGATGCCTTGGGTCCTAAACGGTAGTGTATTTTAAAATATTTTTTTTATTTTTAGGGCCGCTGACTGCGACTGAACTTCAGGAAATCGCAGATAATGTGAATTTAGATGACTCTGATTTGGATCTTTCTCTTTTTCCTAACAGTGATGATGATGGGGATGAACCTTTCCTTAGAAAGGAGTGACGATCACGCTGAAATCAGTGACATATCAGACAATTCGGATGATGACGTGCTCTTGGCAACCCGGCTTTTAAAGGAGAGTAACACGGCAAATTCTATTCCTAAAAAAGACAGGAGGGAATGGAAGAGAACACATTTTACACCGCAATTTGCCCAATATCAACCCTCTGTGCAAGATCCCTTGAATCCCGAAAATATTCCAAGACCTATTGACTACTTCAATAAATACATCGACACAATGTTTTTGACTCCATCTCGTTGTACACAAATATGAAGGAAGTAAAAAAACCTGGAAAACCTGGGTTAAAAACGTTTTTTGCATGCTGCTTGCATATTGGTATTTATAATTTACCACGAATCCGAATGATTTGGCAAATGGATATCAGGGTACCAATAGTTTCAGACAACATGTCAAAAAATCGTTTTTTTTTTTTTCATTCGAACACGACTCAAAATTGTTGACGATGATTCTGTAACCAAGGAGACTAAAGAAAATGATCTTTTCTGGAAAGTAAGACCATTGTTGGATCAAATTCAAAGGGCTTGTCTGAATAATGAAAGAACTGAAAAAGTGTCAATCGATGAGCAAATGATTCCCTTTCATGAAAAAGTATTAATGAGACAGTCTGTGCGAGGAAAACCTAACCCTGTAGGATTGAAGAATTTTGTCATGACGACTACAAGGGGGATTCCACTTGATTTTCACATGTACGAAGATAAAGGCAGATTTATTGAACTCAGCTTAGTACATATACCAGAACGGCTGGCATTCGGGGGAAGGGTTGTTTTAAAGCTTACAGATACTCTGAGAGTAGGAGTATCTATTTTTGTTGACAGATATTTTACGTCAAAAATATTGATTGATGCATTTCATTCATGGAAACTGTATGTAACAGGAACACTAATGAAAAATAGAATACCAAAGACTGATGTGACATTTAAGACAGATAAAGATCTAAGAAAATCAGGAAGAGGCTCCCACGATATGCTCATTAACAAAGACAACAAAATAGCTGTTACAAAATGGTTTGCTTCCAAACCAATCTATATGGCTTCATCAGCATTTGGAGCTGAACTCATGGGAGTGTGTAGGCGCTGGTTAGTAAAAGATAAAAAATACATAGAGATAAATCGTCCAGCAGTGATTAAGCACTACAATGAAAGCATGGGTGAAGTAGATTTGCTGGATAGGATTATGTCAAAGTACCCTATGAGCAATAGAACAAATAAATGGACAATACGATGTATTTACGCCTTTATGAATTTTTGTGCAGCAGCTAGTTGCCTACAATAAAAGAAAGATTGTTTAGCTGCAGAAACTCCCAAAAAACATATTCAAGATTACCTGTCAATTAAGTTTTCGCTTGTTAGGTCGCTCTTTTACTCCAAGAACAGTAAAAAGTGACGAAGAAATTGAAAATATAACCAGAAAAAGAAGAAAGACTGCACCAATCCCTGATAAACGCTTACGGTCAAAGGAAGCTAAACAGCTCCCAGAATTCGTTAATGAAAGCCAAAAATCAAGATCAAAATGCCAAAGTGTCAAATGTGCCTGGTGCAAGGTTTTTTTATGTTGTTGTGTCAATAGAAATTGTTTTACTAAATTTCATCAATAAAAATGATAAGTGAATATTATTTTTTTTTATTGTCAGTCCAGACCCAAAGTCTCACTAGTGATACTACAATTTTTGAAAAAACCAAAAGGGTTTTTTTATTTTTTGTTTTTTATTATTAATAGTCCAAAATTGGAACATTTTTTTGATTGGCAACAAAAATAATCATTGCAATTCATGTTTGGGCCCGAGAAAGTTAACAAATTTTATTATGTAAAAATAGTGAATTTTTTAACTTTTATTTTTATCTAGTATTGTAAATTTGTTAAAAACTATTAAGTAAACTTTAAACTCCATAGCAAAATTGGAGTTTCATTAATTAAGGCTATTATTAATGGTTACTTCAACAAATTAAATATCATTTCACTAATACTAAAATGTATAAATTACACTAATTTATCAATGAGTTAAAAATGTACCCGAAGCCATATATAAAACCCAAACAGACGTAGAAAAAGTTCAGTCTCCCTTCCCCAAAGCCGCCGCTGTTTATCTTGACAGCTTTTTCTCTTTCCTCGTCTTATTGCTTTGTGCATAACATTGAACCACACGAGCACAGCGTAGAGACTAGCAGCATACACCCACAGCTTCGGCAAGAGTAGAGAAGTAAATCAAAAGATGAAATTGAAGGTTTATAATCGCAGTCCCCTCAGGCGCGTAACTCGGTAAGCCAATCACAAAGCGAGTATCTTATCGCTGTAGCCAATGGCCGACGGCCTTTCCCCCGGCAGCACGGCTGCTAGCCAAACGACTCGACAACACATCTCCACACACGCAGTGCCTCTAACAGAACGCCTCAAACTAACATATCGCGACTGTATTCATCAAGAATTTAACACTAATCCGTCGTAGTTTAGTTGTAAGGGTACACTCGCGGTTTTTTCAGAGGTCAAAATCGCTATCCTTTTGTATTTAGAGGGCTGTGATATTATTCGTCATAAACTGATGTGTCTGTAAATTTGTGAGTGTTTGTGATTTTTTTTTAACTAAGTAACTCTCACTGGAATATGGAATGATGTCACGATTTTATATCAACTCTAATTCTTCTTTAGCAAATTATCAACAATATGAGGTAAGTTTAATTTTAAAATTGTAGAAAAAGCACAATATATTTTTATTTAATCAATACTTACTTTAAACTGATCGTTTAGTTTCATAATTTCTAAGGAGTTTGTCCAATGCACATCTGAACTAAATTGCTTTTTTATGCTATTTTCATTGGTTTAATAATCAATCAAGCATAATTTTTGGGTAGTTTACTTAATTGTGATAATTATTAACGATAATCGTATAATTATTTGTCCTAATAATTAAAAAGTTTTATTTTACACCAGATGCCTCTGAAGCTTCTTGTAAAATAATAGTTACGAACAAAATATTATATATTCAGTGAAATTTTACCGTTTAAACAAACAATAAGAATTTTCAGTCTAAATATTTCTTTCGATAAGTCTTTTATATTTCGTTTCTTCTTATGATTTTCAGTTTTTGTAAAAAAAACTAAGAATAAATTGTCTAAAAATGGTCACTATTGATACACCTGCAATGCGCATGCAACATTCATATTAAAAAGTCATAAATATAATTTTTATCATAATTTTTAAAGTGATAATTAGTGTAATATTAGTCTAGATTTTCCGTTATAGCGAGGTTTCCCGAAATGTTTAATTGTTTATGAAAACTCTTCTTAGGTTGTAAAATACACCAAAACCGTAAATCTTTAAATTTATACTTAATAAATCTATTAACCTACATTAATAATCTGTTACCTTTCGCTAGCTTCGTTCTCTAGGATTTAGAGTATCAGAGCAATATAACACAATGTAACAAAAAGGAAAATAGCTTTCAACAGTTGAATTGGTGGTGAGGTTGTTTAATTTTAAGCTACAGAAAAACCTTTCTTAACACTATTACTGTTAACCGAAACAATCTCTAAAAATTAAAAATATTTTTATTTTTCGCGAGAAAAATATCGAGATATTGATGCAAGAAGACACTGTGCAAATTAAAAACAGAAAAAAAATGGAATATAAACAAACAAGATATTCATATTGATTAAGGAAGTTCTACTATGTATTCTAGATACATATAGAAACATTAACAGGCTTATGTGGGAGAAACCGCAAGACCATTAAGTATCAGGATAAACAAGCATAAAATATATATCAAAAATAGGGACTTAAACAGTGCACAAATATACAAACATGCCTGGGCAATGAACATAGAGTACAATTGAAAAATGCATTAATAATAATTATGAAAGAAGTAGACATGAAAAAGATAAAAAGTAAAGAAGCAGTTCTGATCTTATTTAATAAAAAAAATGTGTAGCAAACCCATCAGTAGAATATAGCAGAGATTAACAGGTTTTGGTTGCCAATACTAAAACAAGAAGTCAACAAGAAGAATATACCAACAATAGCAATACAGAATAGATATGCAACACACAAACACATATACGCAAACGCATACTGCAGAAATAAGCAAATTAATGAGCATTTGAAGTCCCGAAGGCCCGGAATCCATCCTCAGATTTTTTCAGCCATAAAAATGGCTGTTGCTGGCAACACCGTGGCCAAGTAAATCAACCTTCAATTTTGAAAAGACACAACCTCCTCAACAACTTCGGCGGTTATACTCTTTTCACACATTTCTTATATGAAGAGCAGGCTTTCAAATCACACTCTGTTAATTTTTGTCATTTTTCAGGAAATAAAGAAACGCAAAATATGAAAAAATGTACTTTTTTATTATTAATTTGCCCTATTTATAAGTAACAACAAGCTTCATTAGTTTTTTAAAAATCAGTCTTTTTATTGATGGTCAAAACGCCATTTGATTGTCTACAATTTAAAGGACAAAATGTAGTTTGGTTTTCCCTAAACCATTAAAATATAAATATGAACTGAAAATGCATTTCTGCGTGTTTGGAAAGCAATGTAGTAAAAAAAATCATAACATGTATGTCGTCCTCAAGAAGCAACATTCTTCTTCATATTTACATTGATCACAGGTTTGGTCTTTTTCAATTATATTTTCACGATACTGATTTCAAAATTGGATCTAACCAAGTTAACACTGTATCTAATGCCCATTCTTTGCCTGGTAAACTAGTACCTTACCTGGTAATTGTAATAAGCTATCCAGATTTTTTTTGTGTAACAGCATGCTTCATTGACAATTCCAGCAGTGCTATGTTAATTAGTTTTTTCTTTGGTTAAAGTAAACTTTTTAGAAGAGTCATTATATCTGTACAAAACCTCTGTTTTATACAAGATTTAATTTTCCCCAGCAGTTTGTTTGCCCCGAGTTATGATTATTCTTTTGGCTTCACTGATGCCTATAACTTTTTTGGGTGAATTTGTATATGAAATTTGGGTGAATTTTATAATTTTTTGGGTTTTATTTCATAAAAAGTTCAATCAGAGTCCAGCTTGCGAACTTGTCCTTTCTTGGAATAAATGAACTTTAATGTGTGGGTCAAAATCAGTCTTTTTTAGAAAGTCCGTCTACACGGAACTTATTGCTATCACACCTCTTCCTGCTGCTTGAGTTGCTCAAGCCATGTACAAGGAGTATTTATTAAAATATTTGTCACACAAAATGATAAAAAGCCAGTTTTTGAGCATAAAGTGCTTTCATAACAGGCTCTTTTGGGAGATAGGGGAGCTGTTGAAGATCAAAGCCATATGATCAAAAGCCACTCTATCAGCAGATTCCTGCTTCATTAATTTAAGAAAACTGCTTTTCTCGCGTCTTGTAAATAGTAAAATCCATTTTTAATTTTAATCTTTGAAAGGCTAAAACAAACGATCAAGTTAGTAAAATAGATAAAGACAAAACATTTGTTAGTACTATCTACCAATATCAAACTTATTGCTGAAAATTCGACTAAAGTACTTGTAGTTTATTTGAAGTGAATCATCCTGAATCTGGTATTATACATCTTCCCTTAGAGTAGGGAATTTTACTCGTCAAGTAAAAGTTAACGAGTAAAATTCCCTAATCTAAGCATCTTCTAGAGCTTTTTTATGTTTAACTCAGATGACAAATAGATTCTTCTATACTTGCCTCTACCGTAGTGGCTTTCATGGCCCTTCAAAGACCAAATACATTTCATGATACTTTCTAATTTAAGCATATTTTCTTGGACTGTCGGTCTCTACAACAATTGTCTTTTATACCAGTGTAAAATATCTTTTTTCTCACTACCGTATGAATTCTTTTTGGACCGCAATTAAAAATGGAGAAAAATATTTTTCGGCAAACAAAGACTTTCTTAATATTATGTCAAACCTAAAAATATACTCTATCAGAGACATTACAAAGTATTCTGTAATCAAAAAATCAACATGTACCTACTGATGCTGAAGCCCGGTTTATTTAAATAAAAACTTATATAAAATTCTGTGTGAAAATCATGTGATTAACCAAAATTCAGTAACTTTGGATTTAAATCTGAATATACTTTCTAATTTAAGCACATTTTCTTGGACTTTCGGTCTCTACAACGATTGTCTTTTATACCAGTGCCAAATATCTTTTTTCTCACTATCGTATGAATTCTTTTTGGACCGCAATTAAAAATGGAGAAAAATATTTTTTGGCAAACAAAAACTTTCTTAATATCATGTCAAACCTAAAAATATACTCTATCAGAGACATTACAAAGTATTCTGTACTTAAATAAAACTCTAGATCTAAATCTGAATATCTAAAACAAAACAAATTAACCCACAACATAACCTGAAATGTACCTTATTTCTCTCTTACGTTCTTTTGCCTTGGTATTTATTTTTCGTTTACTCGTTTCTCTATTATCACCCACAATATGATCACCTTCACTCATTTTTTATTTATTTGTTAAATTGCCTTAACAAAAACAACTTATTAAGTATTTTAATAATATCAGATATTGTTGATTTCTACAATGCCTGAGAGCAAAATAAAATCGTTACGTGGTAAAAAAGCATTGCAAGACAAACTAATTGCATTTTGTCCAAAATAGCGCTATTTGTTTGTCTCTCGTAATGGACAAAGTGCGTTTTGTTTGTCTAGGTAATTTTTGAAGCCAAAAATATACGTGAAATACATTGGAGTGCAAAATTAACCTGACACTCAGATTTTTTACGTATTTTTTCGTTTTTAGACAAAAACATTCATTTCTGAATTTCATTTTATGCCTTATTGGCAATAACGTTTTTTCTTCTTTGAACCCGTTTGGATGATTTTTGCGAACAACATTAATAACAAACTTTTTGTTATTAATGTGAAATAATGTTTTAAATTGAACAGATTTATTTAAGTTTATTTAAGTATTCTATGTGTTTGCAAGTTTGCCTTTAGCTTTTCTTTCTTTTCTCCTTTTTAAAAATTGCAATAAAAAAATGATGATAACAATAGAAGTAGCACAAGTTGTTTAAGAGGATGATTGGCGAAGCATTCGTTACATCGCAAATGCTTTAGGAATATTCTCGAAGTACAGTGTTTGGTGGAATAGAACAATTTCTGGAAATAGGACAACACACCAGCAGGTCAGGTCTAGATACACGATAAACCACAGGTCAATTTGAAGGTCAATTTTTTAAATTGCAAGCGTTACGCGATCGCACACTATTACGACCAGTACTTATTCAACGATAAAATTATGTCCATAGAAACACTGTTTCCATTTATACCGTTCGAAGACGCTTAACTAAAAATGGATTAAGATCCAGAATAGCTCTCACAGGATTTCTATTCACAGCAGACCATCGGAGGTAACGTTACACTTCGCTCGCAAACATCTTAATTGGAGTGTTGAAGAATATGGTGCCTTGTTGTTCACGAATGAAGCAATATTTAACAGATACTCATCAGGTGGGTGGCCCAGGATTTGGAGAAGAACTTGTGAACGTTATCACCAATGTTGTTTTACGGCCAAAGTTCAATTTGGTGAAGATGGTACGATGAGGTGCACAGGCATTTCTCTAGCGGCTCATAAAAAAATTTTACAATTCTAGGGCGCAATTTAAACGCTAAAAGGTATATTAAACAATGTTTGTGAGATCGTGTAGGGTCATTTGCCCCATTTGTTGGAGAAAACTTTCGTCTGGTGCAAGATAATGCTCGTCTACACATTGCGAGAATAACACGGGATTACTTGGGTGAAATTAAGATTGCTTTATCACCACGGTTCCCAAGGATTCCAGACCTAAATCTAATAGAGCATGCATGATATAATCTGTGACAACGTATTCGACGTTGTGACGTTTGTGACGAATGGGAGCAAATTCCTCAGGAGGAATTTGCTGCTTCATCCAAAGTATGCTCGATCAAATGAGCGCAGTAATTACTACAATATTGTTTTTTATTAAAACATATTTAAAATTAAAAAAATAATTTTTGTTTCTTTGCAGATTTTCAAGTTTTTTTTTTTAATTTTTTCTGCTTTTTTCTTTGGTAGATTCTTGATTTGCAATAAATTTTACTATTAAATTTTGTTTATTTATTAAATACTCAATAAGAAATATCAATGCCCTTTTTTAAACGGCAGTTTTTCGGAAAAATTTGGGTGTCCGGTTAATTTTGCACTCCAGTGTATTACGCTTCGAAGGTCTATGAGTATTTAAATTAATAAAATGATGATTTGACGAATCCATCGCCAACTCCAAGTCATAAAACTCGAAACCATTCCAATGTGAAAATATTGACAAAGTGCAATTTGAAAATCTGCTCTTCACATAACCTTTTTTGAAAACGATGTCCGGAGTGGAAATCAAAACGTCAAATTTTAGTTAAAATGTAATTTTCATTAAAGTAAATTGTGGCTAAATCCCAGATAAACTCCATATTTAACTTAGAAATGCCACAAGAAAACAGTTTCAAAACTGTATTAACAGGCTTATTTAAATATTAAATATTTTATTACATTAAAATTTATTTTTTAGTATTTATATTTATTTTTTTCTTTATCCAAAATGCTTTCGTCCCTTTTAATTCGAATAACCGAGGATCAATTGTGTTTCTTTCCATTTCATTTCTTTTTGTGTTTTTTGGGATTTCGCTAAAAAATATGCTTCCAAAAAGCAAGGATATATGATTAAACTGAGGCATCATAAATGGCCAAATGTAACATCGTAGTTATCTAATATTTTGCGTCGGCGCAAAATTTCGGGCCTATGCTTTTTAAATGCATTCATTTTTTTTTAATCCTGAGAAAACTAACAAATATTTTTGAAAAATTAAACGCAGAATGAAATATTATATTATTACCGAGGGCCGAAAGTCCCTTAGAATAAACAAAAAGTTTTTTTGAATGAGATATTTAAAATTCAAAATCACACTAAATTTTCTTTTTTTTTTCACCCCTGTAACTTATTAAAATAAACATTATAGAAGTTTTCAGGGACTTTCGGCCCTCGGTAATAATGTATTCTTTCATTCTGCGTTTAAATTTTTTAAAAATATTAATTAGTTTTCTCAGGATTCGAAAAAAAAAGAATGCATTTAAAAAGCATTGGCCCGAAATTTTGCGCCTACGCTCTTAAACTTTATTTCTAATACTGTCTATCCAGTATTTAAATATAGGGAAAAATCTCCAAAAAAACTTTTTTGGATAAATATATAAATTGTTCAATAAATATTTGTCTATTAAGACGCAAAGTTTGGAAGTCTCATCGAGAAATAAATGGTTACTGGTTGTGTTGTTTACGTTCAGTCTCAGATTAGCATATTTTTATTGTAAATGTAATAAATTAATATTTGTACTGTATGCGTTTTTGAACCTGGAATCGTGATAAGTAGAGATTGCCATTTCATTTTCAATGCCATCAATTTTCACTTTGGATAACTCTCCTCTTAGACATCCTCCAGTTATTCCCAGTATTAATACAACCTACAATATAAAAATAAAAGTTAATAGCACCCGCTTTGTAAAGTTGTGAATATTATTCTCTGTGTGTGAAGTTTTATTTTATTTATAACAAAAATTAAAATAAAATTTATTAACAATTCAAATTATTATTAGATACCAATATTTTAAAAACAAAATAAATACGGTAAAAAATTCTACATTATACAATTGGTAAACTTACAAATCAAATATTCTTTCATATTCAGTGGTTATATTTTTCCAGTATTATCCAGTTTCACATCCAGTGGTTGTATATTTTTCAATATTTATTTATGTATTTTTTTTTTGTTTTAATTTTCTTTTTTATTTATTTTTTATATTGTTTAATAATTTTTTGTAATATTAGAATAATATTTTTATATTTTGTTTTATTTACTTTTTTATTTATTTATTGAATAATTTTTTCTTTTCGAATTTATTTACTAGTTTGGTATAAATTGTTCTTTATATTCTACTGCTTCAAATTCTTATTCTTAAACTGCTTATGTGTTGATATAACAACTTACAAACTTCTGAATTGTTAGAAAATATTAACCCATAAATGTTGATCGGGATTACAAATTTTTTTTTATCATAATTATTGCTTCCATAAAAATATTTTTATTCTATTTTTATTTCAATTGAATATCATAAAATATGTTCTAGTATGCCGATTATTCTGGTTTCGCCATGTCATAAAAGTATCATATTCTTTTCAATAATTTTCTTTTGATTTCTCTTGTAGTAAATTGATTGTCACTAAATTAAATCAAATTGAATTGTTTGCACTATGAAGTACCTTAGCTCTGACGTCATAATATGCGGTGATTTTAAAAACCTTCCCAAACATTTGTAATTTGAGTGTATTTGTACCATAAGAAGTTGGTAATATTGGTTTTTTAATTTGTTTGAAGAATAAATAAGGTCTTTTGGTTAAGAACATTCATTATGTGTGAGTGGTATTATTTTTTGTTCGTGAATTTGTGAGGTAAGAATATCAAAGGATTAAGATATTTACTATGAATGTTCATATTTTAAGGTTATGTTATTGTTTGATTAAAACTTAATTATTTTTACTGTATTTCAAGGTATTTTGTTGTTGTTTTTATCGGGGTTATTTAAAAATTAATCAATAAATCATTGAGTTTATTTACGGAGTAAAAATATTTAAATTATTATTTTATTCATTTTTAAGTGCTAGTAATTTTATGCCCTAAAAGACTAAATATATTTGTTTTCTCGTAGTTTAAATAGTTAATCTTAGGTTTGTTGTCTTTACTGAAAAATTCAGTAATTTTCAACACATATTTACTAGCCATTATATGTCCAGATCTAAAAAAATAAACTCAAAAACTATAATTACATCCAAAAAACATGTTTTAAAATTTTTTTTTATATAAAATCCTTTATAAAAGGTTTATAATTAAATTAATTAATTATATACCTTTTATAAAGGATTTTAAATAAAAAAAATGTGATACATGGTATACAGCCAGCTACAGGAACTTAGTTTCCTTGTGGATGTTTTTAAACACTCATTATGGCAATTTGATAGAAAGGTTTCCACAGAATGTTATGTTACAACTTAAACTACGAGAAAACGAATATTTTTAGTCTTTTACAGGATAAAATCACTGGGAAGAAAAAAAGAATAAAACATTAATTCAAATATTTTTCAACTTCGTAAGTAAATTCAATGATTTATTGATTTTGTTATTGAAATAACCTGATAAAAACAACAAAATACCTTAAAATACTTTTAAAAATAATTAAAGTTTTTATCAAACAATAACATAACCTTAAAATATGAACATTTATAGTAAATATCTTAATACTTTAATATTTTAACCTCACAAATTCACGAATAACAAATAATACCAATCGCACAGAATGAATGTTTATAACCAAAAGTTCTTATTGATTCTTCAAACAATTAAAAAAACCAATATTTCCAACTTTTTATGGGACAAATACACAAAAATTAAAAACGTTTGGAAATTTTTTAAAATCTCCGCCCATTGTGACGTCAGACACAAGTAGTCCATTATGAAATATGCTAACGTCACATCAATACAATTAAATACAATGAAATATGCTAACGTGTAATTATTACAGTTCATGTACTGTCAAAGTCACAGGTGACTTGATATTTTATTTTCGGTAAAGGTGTAGACTAATTGTGCTAATCAACAGTATTGCCTTACCGAAAACGTGAAATAAAGGTAATGTTTTAGCACTTTTTAACCCTTTTTTACTTTTTTTCACTCTATCTACAAACAGCCGTTTTAAGCGCAACAAATCGGTGTAATTTAAGGAACTTTAAAGATAGGTAAGATAGGAAAAAAATTATTATGTTGCAAGAAATATACCTACTTTTTATTCTATTGTTTATATAATTATACTATTCGTCGTTCTGAAAAGCGATCTCATGGAACATTGTGAAGCTTCAGTTCATTAATAACATTAAATTAGCAGCATTTTAGTTAATTTTATTACGTACCTATTTCAAAAAGATATAATAAATTGAATGCTAAGTTTTTTAACACAAATTTAGATTGTAATAAACTACGTGTGTATATTTATTATTATTAATGTGTATCTTTCCATGCGTCGGATAATGATTTCGTATCATTATCAGTTCATTTTATTTTATTTTATCATCGGCTTGAGATTTTATTTTTCCTTTGCTGTTTCTATTAGATACTAATATTATTTCGTTGTTTTCTATTTTACATTTCTAAACTTCTAACTTTTTAATTTCAAAATAGCTACAAATTAAAAATTGCAAATACTTTTTAATTTGTAGCTATTTTGATTCGAAAGAATTTAATGTTTCGACATCCAGATTTTTCAAAATAGTATTTTAAAAATGGCTTTCGCTCTGGAGGCCAAGATGTGAAACAATGTATTTAAAATTTTTAAGTTATGGTTAATTCATAGTAAAAAAGGATTCATAGAACAAAACATGTCATGTGTTGAGACTTGAAAGATATGAATTACTCCAAATCATATTGGAAGGTAAAGTGCAGGGCAAAATATCAATTGGAAGACGCCAGAACTCGTGGCTGAAAGACATGAGGAGATGGTTTGACTGCCACAGAATTCTTTCGTGCCGCAGTTTCCAAAGCTACAATTGCCATTTGGATCGCCAAACTTCGAAAAGATAAGTCGTAATAAGAAGAAGAAGAACAAAACAGACTAAGAAAAAGCAGTATGTATTTTATTCTGCAATACTACATTGTTTCGTGAGGCAGATTCTTGAAAAATCCCTAGAGTTTGACGTCGATAGTTACTTTTTTATTTATTGATTATATTCCTAATGAATATAAACCATAAAGAAGAATGAATCAAATTTACTTTAAAAAATAATATGCTTACCTATCTTCTATGTTTTAATTTCAAAAGATGATACTCGATATAAGACTCAAGCAAACAGAAAACCAACACACACCAGCAAATATCTACATTACACATCAAACCGCAACAAAAATTCTAAGAAGGCAATCATTGAATTATTACATGATAAATTACTTATTCTAACGAAAATCATTTTGTTAGAAAAAATTGGGAACATGTATTTTAGTAAAGAATGATTATACTTTGTCGTTGATAAATAACAAATTTTACAGAATAGAGAAAATGAAGCAGAACACCAGTGAAAGGGATCCTATAAGATTTACAAGAAACGATTCGAGAAAAATAGCAATAACATAAAAGCATGATCAGAAAAACTTAAGGATACGCAACAAATTCAACATTTTAAGATTTAAAACAAAAAACATATTGAGATATATTTTATATACAAAAAAAACCTCACAAATGGTTTTATTTATAAAATACCTTGAAAATGCGAAAAAAATTTTTTATCTGAAATTTCAAAACTATTAGGTAAATGTTTGAATGTGAACTTCAATGTTATATCAAAACTAAATAATGTTCGATATGTTAACACATATGAGAAAATATTTATACGATTCAGTGGAACGATTCATGTATAGTTTTGATGGAAACATATTTTAGCTAAAAAAGTACCTCAAAAACATTGACATTTTAAAGTCTTCTGAAATAAAGGTTTCCCATTGACTATGGATGATATCAGGACAATAACATTTCATTTTGCATAGCGACTAAACACACCTCACAGATTCAACAAAACAGTTGTATGCAATATGCATTTATATGCTGACGATTCTAAAACACAAATTCGATTTGAAAATGCCCTAAACACAGTTATGAAGATGAAAAATTTTTGCAATCAAGAACTTAGCTTAAAGCTAATGTGATATGGCGTATGAGATATTCTGTTGTATCAGTGGTGTACCTTCGGTGAAGAGGAAGAAAAACCTGTTTAATTCTCCATGGTTTCATTTTTACACCTCCTTATCGGTCAGCATCTTCCTTGTTTTTCTCCTATCGTTAGTTTTCGTAGTTATCGTAAGTTTTCTTGGTAATCTTTTATTTTAATTTTTAAAGCCACTTTAATAAATTTTCTGTACTGTACTTCTTTTCAAAGTTGATCTTTAAATCTATCCTTTGCTGTTTGGCTCCAATAAGGTCTTGTTATTATTCTAATAGCCCGTCTGTCGAGTTTCTTACTAGTAACAAATATCTTCAATAGTGAAGAATATCTATAGCAAAAGTGCATATTTACTTTATAGACTCTTGAAAGACCTTTGACCGAGCACAGCATATGAAACTAATACATCAACTAAAAAACGTCAATTTAGACTGTAACGATAAGACTACCAAAGAGAATTGAAATACTATTATTAAAATAATACCTCAATCAACCATGGGACCTTCGCCTAGCTCAGCCTCTCAAATGTGAATTCGTCTTGTCTTAAACTATGAATTAAACAATGAACCCCTAGCTGGTAGCAAATAAAACAATTATTTGACTTATCATGTTTATTTAACACATAATATTTAAATAACAAAAACAACCCTACATAATGCTTTACATTAAATAAATTTGAACGATACTTGTGGCATCCATGGGCTGCTTGCTTTTAAATATGTGTGGCCTCCCAATTAGGTGGTAAGGTCCTCCTGACAGCTGCAGTTATTCCATATTATATTCAGTAAATATCCCATAAATTCTCCAATAAAGTGTTTCAGAAATATCCCATAAATTATCCAATAAAACCAATAAACTAAAATACAATAACAGCCTGTATTAGAGAAACATCAAAGTGGGTTTAACTTCCTTCCGTTTTACAAAATTACAATTAAACAAATAGCAGATGGCAAGGATAAAATGAAATATAATTATTATTAAATTTAGTTAAATTTTGTTAGATTCCTACATGCACAAGGATTGAAAACGTGGCTTTGAAAGAAGTGAGGTTACGAATATTGAAAATGCTGTCAGAATTATAGAATATAGCTTACAATGAAAGTACTCACCACAAGAGAATAATTTCTAACTTCTTTTATAAATTTTAACTATAGACAAAAAAATAATCCCACCATGAAAGGTGATTGACAGAAAGTAGGAAGGGAGACTACAATGAAGTTAGCACATATGTCATAGGACGTATGCCTATGATGAAATTAGCTCTTCTGTCAACATAGAACAGATTATTTATTAGCGGACAGAAAGAGAGAGGGCGAATATTTATTCTACCGAACAGAAATAGAAAGAGGGCGAATATCTATTCTACAGGACAGAAAGAGAAAGAGGGCGCCAACTACTTTTTGACGAAAAAATAGTAAAAAAGAATCTGAAGGTAAAGGAATTAATAAATTAATAAAGAAATTAAAATAAAATAATGATTTAAATATAAATTAATAAAGATGTGACGTTATAACGTTACAAGACAAAAAAGACATTGAAATCATGAAAGCTATATATTGGAATCAGAAAGCAAGAGTAAAGGTGAACGAGATAGAAACAAATAATATACCGATTGCGAGAGGAGTTTGGTAAGGATGCGTCTTGTCTCCGACGCTTTTCAACGTAGAACTCGCAGGTCATTTTCAGAAAAGCCTTATGGAAACGAGTAGAGATAATGAGAATTGGCGGCGAAATCATAAACACCAAAGAAAGAACTGCAGACGACACGGTAATTATGGCTGAGAGTATAGAAAAGCTGTAAACATTAATAGATGTAGTAAATAGCGAATGCATTCAAATGGAAAATGACATTAACATTAATAGGATCAAGTTTAAAATAATAATAAAGGGCCCTATAAATATAAATATGTGGGAGCCTACATAAACTCTGAATTACATCCAAATGGTAGGAAACACGTCTTTAAAATTCAGGCTATTATCACGTGACAGAAATCTGAAAACTCCAATGAGACTTAGGTTTGTTGAATCGAAGCCTTTGAACTTTGGATATGCCGGAGAATGCCGAGAATTCCATGTACGGCCAGAATCACCAACGAGGAAGTGCTGAGAAGAATGTGTCAAGACCAAAAATTGTTAAGAACAATAAGAGTTGCAAGACCACATACCTTTGACATAAACTGCGGAATAAATAATGTATATTGCAGGTCATCATGCAGGGTAGAGTAGATGGGAAAAAGGGAACAGGTAAAAAGAAAACGCCATGACTTCGAAATATTCGGGTCTGAACAAACATGGATGTAGAAAAAAAAATCCGCGCTGCTAACGACAGAGAAACTTTTAGTAATGTGGTCGCAAATATTTTTGTAAGTTTTTGATGTTGAACTTAATCGAATGCTTTCTTAAAGTATATAAAGCATACTAATAGATATTAAATTATATCTAGGTAAACAAATAATTAATCTTATCCGTATTGTAAAAAATATGTAGAGACTAATTAGCCATGCAGATATTAAATAAAATGTTATTAAATTATAAGCTAGGCGTACCGTGCTAATGATCAAACCAATCAATCAATAGTTTGAGTGTCGGTAAATATACATTGACATTTAAATTTTAAAAATATTTTCTATGTCCCTTCTAAAATTTGCATAATCGATTCTATTATCACGTAATAACAACTTTTCATATCGATATTAATTATGTTGCTGAGTAATATGCAGTTGCGCTAATAAATATTTACACTATGCATGCAGTTACACAGCAAAATCTGCATAGTACAAAAATTAAATTATTTTTAGTTATATAAAATAGTACGAAAGAAGTAAAAAGTTCAGAAAAACAGTGGACATAGATACAATATCTGGATCATATAACACGTGGTGACAGGTATGAATTCCAAAAACTAATAATGCGGGGAAAGATTCAAGGAAAGCGCAGCATAGGTAGAAGAAGAATATCCTGGCTGAGAAACCTCAGAGAATGGTTTGGATGCAGCTCAACTGAACTCTTTCGGGCTGTAGTGTCAAAAGTTAGAATAGCAGTAATGGTTGCCAACCTTCGTCGCGGAGATGACACGTGAAGAAGAAAGAAGAGGAGTGTTGTAAGGAATGTTAAGACTTATCCAGGGAAGGATTTTTATCGTGAGAATCAATGTTTATCTTCTGGATTTCGCATGAAGCTGAAAAAAAGTCTGAAACAAGAAATACTTTAACTAAACGACAATTAAGATACAACGATATATACAAAAAAGCTGCAATGCAGAACCAACACGATATCAAACAAGCAATAAAACCAGAAGAACTTAATATTGACAATGAAAAAGAGGCTTATAAAGCATTGAACGCCCAAATAAAACAACTTTACAAAAGGGATAAGAACTTCTACTTGAACCTGCCTGGAAATAGAGGTCTCGAGAACAAAAACAAAAACTGAGACCAGAAACATGTTGGAAAAAATAAAGCAAATAACGAGCTTCTTTACATCAATCCACTTTACTATCAAAGATGATAACGGAAATATACTCAGTTCTAAAGAGGATATATTACACAGATGGAAAGAATATTGTAGAAGATTGATCATGGAGGAGCACGGAGGCACAACAAGACGATACCAGTTTTAAGACAAAACCTGACGTACTCAAAAGTGAGGTTGAAGCAGTACTTATGAAATAAAAAAAGTTATAAAGCCGGTGGTTACATGGAGGTAACTTGAGCCAAGTATTTGTTGCTATCATATTGTGTTGGTAAAATAGTCTTTCTTTTCTTTCATTACGTTCGCCCAGGCTATATTCTTCTACAATATTTTGGAATTTGCCTTTTTCTATTTTAGTCTCGAAGTCGCCAAAGACGATGTTAATCTGTTTTTGTTACTTTTATGTCATGTATCGTATGTCATCTGTATCTTTATACATGTACATATAATGTACAACAAAGGGGTTATGGCGATTTGCATAAAACATTCTAATATCCTATCCAATCCTCAAAGGAAGTTTTTTCTCCGAAGAGTAAATATTTTCGCTCATGCGATGACCGCATCACACGAAATATTCGGGATTTGCGTGTTAAAAAAGAATTTCTTAATCATTCTCATTACACATTTTCGCAGAAAAAGTCAGGAAACTATTAGTCGACGCTATTCGAAAGATGTTTATAATTACGTTCGCAAAATACCTACCCACTTTCATAATTCAAGACAATTGGTATATAATTAAACGTACGTAAGCATCAAATGAAAATATTAACTTAATTATAACTTTGAATAACTTTTTTAAATATAATGTAAGACTGAGTTATGGTTTAGTTAGATTAAGCTTTATGTACAACTGACAGCAGGAGTATTTTATTCCAGCGTTTAACAGTAGAAATATATTGTTCCATTTATATTGGGTCGCAATACAAAACATTAAAATAATAAAAGGTGTGTTAAAAACGGCAAAAAAAAGACAGATTAAAAACACTCATGGAACAAACGGGCACTATGCTAAACCTACTCACAACTGTTATCGCAAAAATCTCAAAATGAATAAGTTCATGAAAATATCCATTTGAAACAGGCTAGCACAACATGCCCATGAGGTCAAAGTTTTTATAACAAATCACAATATTGACATAATATTAATTTCTTAAACTCATTTTACAAATCGAAATTACATCAAAATTCCAAACTACTTCATACATAATATAAAGCTTCCAGATGACACCGCACATGGAGTAACTGCAATAATTGTAATTAGGTCAACGATAAGGCATCATCAAATAATTAATTTCGTAAAAAGCTATATCCAAGCAACTAGCGTTAGCGTATACATATAAATCAAACGATCCACTGACTGTTAGTGCCAGATACAGTCTACGATACCACACAATATATAAAACAGCAACATCAAGAGTTTTTCAACACACTCGGCAATAGGTTTTTTACGGGAGGCAACTACACTTACTGGGGATCTAGAAGAATAAATCTGTGAGGCAGACAACTCTATATGGCAATGAATAGTAATAATCTTAGATATATATCAAGAGGTGAACCTAAATACTGGCCTACCGATCCCAATAGAACTCCAACTTGTTCGATTATGGTGTCACTAAGGGAATTTCATACGAACTTCGAACAATACAACCTTGTTTTGAATTGTTATCCCACGATTCTCCTATCATGGTTACGATATCCATAAAATTTTTTAAGAAGGAACATCCACCATTCCTAGGTAGTAAATTCAGGAATTGGAGAATATTTTGGAACATTACTGATAACAAATGGGATACAAAAATAAACAGCGATGTAGACGAAGCTGTTGAACAATTTACTAAAATAATATGAGGAAAAGCTTGGTAGTTAACATTAACAAGACCGTTCGAAACTAAAAAACAACATCTGCGTAATGAAATAAAAGAAAAAATTGCAGAAAAGCAAAGTTAACGGAAAATATGGCAGAGAACACGCACGCCAAGAATACAACTGAATTGATAAACTACCGCTTAATTTAAAAATCTTTTTAAATAATCATAAGGATAAGAGTATTCAGTATTACTTGAAAAACTTATCAGCAACCAACGCTCCTATTCAAACAGGTAATGGAAGATGGGCTAGGAGCAACAAAGAAAAAGCTGAAGTGTTTGCCGATCCCCTGATGAATGTGTTTCAACCAAACCCTCCAGACAACAACCTTGACATAACAAACGAGACCCAACAGTTTTTAGAAGGACCGTATCAACTTCAACTACCTTGGAAAAAATTCACTACTAAACAAGTTAGCTAGAAGATACAATCAGACTTGAACCCTAAAAAGTCTTCTGGATACGACCTGATTACCGCCAAGATCCTCAAAGAACTCTCCAAAAAAGAAATTCTGTACTTGACACAGATATTTAATGCAAGCCTAAGAACAGGCTATTACCCTATTTTTTTAAAAGTGGCACAAGTTATTGCAATTCCTAAGCCAGGTAAACCTACAGAAGACATTAAATCATATAGACCTATTGGTTTACTGCCGATGGTTAAAGGTTTTTTAAAACTACTGAAGTTGCAGAACGCCAACTAATACCTAATCACCAGTTTGGATTCAGACAACAACATGCCACCACTGGACAGGTACATGGAGTCTGTAATTTTATTCATAAAGCTCTGGAAGAAAGGAAACACTGTTCAGCAGCCTTTTTGATATTTCTCAAGTCTTTGCTAGAGTTTGGCACACTGGTCTACTCTACAAACTTGGAGAAGTCCTTCGCTTAAATTGTTTCCTTATCCCTAAGTTCTACCTCCATAACCGCCATTTTATAATATGACATTACGATCAGTAAACAAGTCTAAATCCAATCAAAGCAAGAGCTTCACAGGATAGTGTTATGGGGTCGTATTTTCGAATTCATTCGAGCATATTTCGCATACGAAATTAGAAGAAATTTCGTATAGTGTGAGTACGAATTTTTTCGTATACGGCGACACGAATGGGTCTGAACCATTCGAATTTCGATGCTAGTTTACGATCAAAGTAATTGTTGTCATTTCAGTTGTCACTGGACCAGTGTAGAGATAGTGCAAGCACTCCTGACCACGGCGCAGTAAACGAAATTTGGTTTAGTCCCCACTTCCATGCGAAACGCATTGTACTATGCACTGTATAATTCCTTTTACAATAGAACCTTTCTGCCTTTACGTGAATTTGGCTCCGCCTTCGCGCAGCTCCATGGTCAGGAGTCTTTGAACTAGCTTTACGCCAGATAAGATTTCAGCTGATAGTTTTTAATCGTTGTTTTAGATTGAACAATACAATATAATTTACATTAATACAATATTTTTACTTTAATGGCTGGTTTATTTTTAATGGCTGGTTTAAATAATTTTTTAATAGAAAGAAATAGTTAATGCCCTTGCAGAGAGGTGATACTATTAGCGGAACGGAGAGGTAAGTTTACCAACCTGTTCTTAACCATCTAGAGAACTATTCGGATGTACAATTTCAAAAATTGTACAGATTAACAAGGCCCCTCGCAATGGAGTTGATAGCATGGCTCTATTTTTTGTTTGGCCGACACTCAACCACCATATTTCATGCCCTTCTTTTACTCCTTGTTTTAGATGACAAAATCACCGTATAATAGGTTAAGTAAAACTGTCAATTATTTTTCTTTTTTTTTTATTTAAGTTTTGGTTGTTCGAATTTGCAGTGTTGCCGGTGCAAATTCTTCTGATATACGTATAACATTTCGAAGGACGTTCAAAAATACAAATTCAGATTCGTATACGAAATTTTTCATTCGAGTTAACTCGTATACGAAAAAAATTGATTGATTTCGAAAATACGACCCCTGGGACCTGTTCCCTATCTGATATTTACAGCCGATCTACCTACGAGCATTAATATCATCACAGCAACGTGTGAAGACTTCAAAATAATTTTAGCTTCACACCCAAACTCCAAAGTTACTTCCCAGCTACTGCAAGCCAATCTTAACAAAATACAAATTTGGCTGAGACAGTGCAGCATAAAAGTTAACGAGAGCAAGTCAATCAATTTACGAATCATCACCAATAGAAAAAATACATGCTCACCAGTGTCTTTAAATAGCCAAGAGTTACAGCAAAAAGTTTATGTGAAATACCTGGATATGCACCTCGACAGGCGGTTAACATGGAAGAAGCATATGTTCATAAAAACAAAACCATTGGGCCTTAAGCTTAGCAGAGTTTACTGGTTACTAGGTAAAAGACCACGACTATCTCTACATAACAAGGTATTAGTTTATAAATCAGTCATAAACCCAATATAGAATCCAGCTGTGGGGTTCAGCGTCCAGGTCTAATGTAGATATCTTGGAGAGATTTCATCTACGAAGAGAAGTTCTACGTGAAATTATAAATTACCGTCGTATGTGCCTAATCAACTCATTACGCATGACCTTCAAATCAAGAGTGTTAAAGAACAGTTCACAAATTGCTCCCAAAAATAAGTTCTGTGGCTTGTGAAAACCATCCTATCAGTTTTACAACGATTATTATGAGGCCTCTAAAAAACCGAACACTAAAGCAACACATTCTCAGTGATCTTTCAACAAGATTTCTAAACTTATCTAGAGTTAATTTTATATTTTTTGTGTAGATCCCAAATTTGCAAATAATTTTTGTTTAAATTAGAATATAATAGGAAATTATCATGGGACAACTTCTTGCATGCTACTTGTAAAATAATTACACAATTTTTCATTGTAATTTTACTACACTGATCTGATCAAAAATCTCCTTTGAAGACGATCTGTTGACATTCTTGATTAAGTTTTGTTTTCAATAAATAATCTTTGCAATGACTTACGATCTGTAACTATCCTAAATTTTCTACCTGATAAATATTCATAAAATTTAGTCCAGAAATCCTGATTTATCCTAACACTTGGTGGCCTTCAAGTTATTCGCAGAAAAATATCGTTGCATGCATCACAAGATATTTAATAAATGCAACTCTTTGATATTTCTTGTAGTTGGGCTTATTTTTGGGAAAAATAGGTCTCAGTGGATTGGTTGTGTTAAAATATCAACATACTTTGTTTGCCAATTTAGTTTCCGCTCATAGTTAGTCAAATTACGTTTCCCTAAAATACCGTCCACTATCAAACAGTAAACTTATTTTTTTGTACAATGTACAAAACATTGTTTTTGTAGTAAACAATGTACAATAAAAAATAAATGTCGCTTCGCTGAAAATGCATATGTGTGAACAGTTACAAAGTGTAGTAGTGAATCGTTTGTTCAATAAGTCACAATAAAGATTATTAGTTAGCATTTTACATCTGATGCTTATTAATTTGGTAGCAGTTTTCCCAATCGAAGAAAAAATATTTCAACCCATCTTCTGTGTGTGAGATTAGATCAACGTTTCCGTGCAAATTGTTTTAAATGTTGTTATAATGTTGTATTTCCTATATCTTAATATTTTCGTATTTTACATTTTGTATTGGTAGATATTTTGCTTCTCGTCTTGCAAGTTTCAGGATACAGATTGGAATCTTGATTAGAAATTGGAACAAAATAAAAAACGTAATTTTCACTGCAATTAATTGTAGTTTAATCTCATCTAAAAAATATCTGTTTTAAACTAGAGTTCTTACAATTCCATACATAAATAAAAATATTTTGACATGACAACTATATAAAAAAAGATACTACAGAATATATCGATGTAATAATATGAAAATGGTACGAGTAAAGGCAAGCAAAGGTTCCAATTTTCCGATATTATATTTTACAACGAGCTATACAATTACATTTTACGAACCAAACGAGTTGTTAGGTTGGCCACCACGGCGCTGCTTTCCAGTAGATTACAAGAGAGAGTCGGTTCCATATTTCATACCGTCAACTCCTCCCTCTTATTATGGTAACAGATACTTGAAAGACAGGTGTGAGGTAAAATAAAATAGCGGAGAAGGCACTTTATTTTCCGACGAAGTAATTGCTTTTGTCGAGTTGTCACAATTCACTATTATTGAATATGTTCTTCTGACATGACAATGGGTTTTACTGATATTATGAGGCCATACGTTTGATGTCTTTGTATATATTACAGAGCGTGCTATCGGTTAACGTAATGACAAATATTTGAGTCGGATGATCACGTCAAGTTGGATAATACCACATTAATCTTCTTTTTATATTAAATATGAAAAAGAAGAGAAGCAAGGGCAAAGAAAAGTAAACTAATTTAAAATACACTCTGTAGTCTTTACAATACTTAAACCAAACAATGCATCATACATAGGTACAATAAATAAAAGTACAAGTATTGGAAGTGAAACTGAACAGTCTTGTTAGAACTTTTGATCTTTAATAAGTACTGGTGAACAGGAATCTCGTGAAACGGGCGGTGCTTCTAGTGCGCAGAGAGAGAAAGTATTCGGCCAAAAAAGGATGGAATTTACCCGAGCATTACAATCATTGTACGGCTTGATAATCCCTCGGTACCTAGATATTAAAAATTTTACAATGTTGTCAACATGTGGATGGTATTTTTAGTTTGATATCTGAAAAAATGGGTTTCAAATAATTTACACAACTTAATGACTAAAAGGATAAGGGAATGATTTTTGGTGAGGTATGATATACAGTGTGTCCCAAAAAATTGTATACAAATGAAGAAAAGTTTATCTTACATTTTACAAAAAAAAAACATTCTTGGTAAAAAGCTCAGCTTAGAAGAAAAACAAAAATAATGATTTGATTAAAATATAATGTTTACCAAACAATAGATAATTCTGTTTTTATTATAATTTTTTTATTAGTTTTCATTATATCATATTTTAAACAACGTTTATTTATTTATTTTATTGATGACATTTTAAATACACTTAGTAATTATTTAGTTTAGTATGCTTTGCTATATAGTATATATATATATATATATATATATATATATATATATATATATATATATATATATATATATTGTTATGATATGTAAAATCGAGAAAAATATTGGTTTGTTTAAAAATATTTCAAAGTTCAAAAACATTAAAATAATTCAGATAAGTAGGATAATATCCAACAAACATTTCGGAGAAGGAAAGTTATTAAATCCTTGGATTTCCTGTACTAAACAAAGTGTAAGCTTTGCATTTATTTCTTTGTTATACTTGAGTGACCCGCATAAGTTTAAGTGAAAGCCACAGACAATTGAACGGGGTTTTTCAAAATACATTAATGCAGTGATTAAAGACAATAGAAGGGATTATAGAAAGTGGTTTTTGTTAGTTTTTAAGAATTATAGAAAAATATTATTTGTAAATAAGTTTTAGGAAATCTTATAATTATAGGTAAAAATTTGTTTGTTATCGAAATGAAAAAATGGGGGAATTGTGACGAGTTTTGATTGGCGGAGATTGAAAGGTATGTAGGAATGAAAGTGTAGCTAGATTTAGGAGAGAGAAAAGAGGGGAGTTGATTTTCCAAGTCTGTAAGAGGAACAGTGATTGTTCTCTGGTGGTTCCAAAGAAGTAGCAAGCAGTAGTGTTGAATGTTAGTGAGTTTTTGTGGAGTTAGTGTATCTGACAGAAGCTGAAGCAACAAAATATTGTAAGTCATATTTTCCTACTTATATTCCAAGAGTCACTGTTCAGGCCAACGAGAGATTCAGTTTATCGTAAAGAGAAGATATTCCAAGAGTCATTTTTCACTCGGGCCAACGAGAGATTCAGTTTATCGAGAGGAGAAAGGCTATCATAATTTGAATGATTTTTGCTTTTGAAGGAGATCATTAAGGACGATATACTTGCAACAATCTGTTGTAAGATTGCTGATTACATAGGGAGCGGTTGAGAGGAGATAATACAGTCTACAAGGAACAAGGATTTGGACCACTCATCATCAGAGAGAGATATTTTTGTTTTCTGCAGTTTTTTTTTCTTTTATTGATAACACAATTTTTACTCGTAATTTAGAAAGGATATAAATATTTTGATTAGGAGAGTTAGAATAGTTTGGGATTTTGAGTTTTCAATTAATATTGTTTGTACCATAAATTTTGATTGTTCACGTACGGAGAACAAAATTTTGAGAATCCTTATATGAGATTTGTTTATTGAAAACTTTTGAGTGTGAATTATTTCATTATTTTTATTTCAATATATAGTGTTAGATCATATGTGTTTTTTTTTATTCCGGTATTCTCTGGACCTTACCTTTCACATGTAATAGCATAGATATTGAAGCACGAATTTAACCCTGAGATAAAAGAATTAAAAATTGTGATAGAGTCATAATCATATCATTTAAATAATTTTAATTAATCAAAAAAAATTAATTAGCTAATTATTGCTTGGCGCACCAAGACTTTAAATATCACAATAATATATGTATATATATATAAATATATATATATATATATATATATATATATATATATATATATATATATATATATATATATATATATATATATATATCTACGGCATAAAGTGGACTCCGCCCATGTTAAAATTAAGGTTCAAGTGGGCTCAGTGGTCAAGTGGGCACCAATATACGGAGCTCACTTGACCATTCCATAATATTGGTTCTGTCGATTCGTCAACATGTAGAGTTTAATAATTTATAAAAAATTTTTGGAGCTTATAAGTACCCCTATATAATAAATGTATATCGTTTAGTTCATGTGTATATATTATAGGGGTCGTTCAGATCTTCTTCATTGTATATTTGAACCATAACTTTATCGGTTTAAGTAAGCTCTGAGAGTTTGGCAACTGTGCGATTGTACCGTATATTTTCAACATATACCCTAAACGTTTTATATGGGCTCCTTATTTTTATCTACTTTTTGTAGACAGTGTAATGTCATAAGCATTACACTGTGTAACAGAGGATATCCGATTACCTGGTATTACTACGGACTAATAGAACAGAACTCCTAAGTTTGTTAAAATATTTATTAGTAGGGTGCTTCATGTACTTTATGTGCTTCTTTTTCTTTACGTGCCATCTCCGCGACGAAGGTTGGCAATCATCACTGCTATTCTCACTTTTGACACTACCGCCCGAACGAGTTCAGTTGAGCTACAGCCAAACCATTGTCTGAGGTTTCTCAGCCAGGACATTCTTCTTTTACCTATGCTGCGCTTTCCTTGAATTTTTCCCTGCATTGTTAGTTTTAGGAATTTATATCTGTCACCACTTGTTATATGACCCAGATATTGTAGTTTTCTTATTTTGATGGAATTCAGTATCTCCCTGCTGTTCTCTATTCTTCTTAGTACTTCTTCATTGGTTATTCTGTCTGTCTAGGAGATTCTGAGTATTCTTCGATATTTCATATGACATTTCAAATGCTTTTAATTAATTGAGACATTGTTTACTTAAAGTCCATGTCTCCACACCATATAAAAGAACAGAAAATACATAACACTTTGGTACTCTTTTTCTAAGATTTAGGCTGAGGTCTCTACAACATAATATTTGTTTCGTATTATTGAATGCACTTCTAGCCTTTTCTATTCTAACTATAATTTCTTTGGTATAATCGTTTGTTTCAATAATGTTTGCCCCTAAATAGTTATAATTCTGAACTCGTTCTATCGTCTTATTATTTACGTGTAGATTGATGTATCTAATATTTTTCTCTGATATAACCATGAATTTTGTTTTCTTTATGTTTAGTGACAGACCAAATTCTTCACTCGCTGCAACAACCTTTTCTAAGATTCTTTGTAGATCTGTAATATTTTCTGCTATTAGTATTGTATCATCAGCATATCTAATTTCACGTATTGGGTAGGCCATTTATTTTTATACCTGCAACTTCCTCTTCTAATGCTTTTTTGAATATTTCCTCTGAGTATGCATTAAACAGTGATGGCGACAAGCCCTGTCTAACACCTCTTTTGATTTTTATTTTATTAATTTTTAAATTATTTATTCTTATGACAGCTTCTTGTTCATAATACAGATTATTTATTATTCTTATATACCGTGTGTCGATGTTTTTTGTTCTCAGTAGTTTTATTAACGGATTATGTGCTATTTGTATATTATGTTTGGAAAATAAATATTTAAATCGTTCAGATAATTTTTTTATGTATGGCAAAATGCTGAATTGTTGGTTTTATTGTAATGTCTATGAATTCTAGATTTAAAGGTTTTGTAAATGAGATGGCGAGGATAATTATTTTTAACAGTGCCTGTATATCTTGCCGCCCATGTGTGTTTAGTGTAGTATACCATTCAGTATACATTGTATTATCCTTTCAGTGTTACATAATCTCAAGAAAATTGATTTTACAATTGTTTTCCATTTTAGAAGTAAATTGTAGTTTTTGATGGTAGCAAATAAATTTTTCTAATACCTATGTATCTTAGTTGGTCAAGTGGTATAGCCAATATGCAGTCATTCACATACCTGTAATAAAAAGGCAATATAAATTTAAGTGGAGAAATCGCAGATTCTTCGAAATCTTCCATGACAAGTTGGGCGATTACACTAGAAATGCTTGCTCCCATTGCACATCCGTCTATTTTTTATATATTTGTTCTTTGTAGAGAAAGTATGTCGATTTTAGTATTATTTCTGCAGATTCTTGAGAAAAAGAAATAATAAGGACATAGACAGAGTATTTCTCATTATGTATATAAAAATGTCGTGGCCGGTCTGGCAGGACCAACCTGTCATTTCTGGAACAGCTTCATATAAACGATAGGCTAATAAAAAACCGAGTAATAGTAAACCGAGAATACCTAAATTACTTTAGCCATAAGAACGGCGACTATGGAACTATTGGTAGTAGAAGGAAAGGTAGAAAATGTTTTTAAAAACCTCTTGATAAATAGGTTAACAGATAGTTTCCTCTGCTTCTAAGAAGCAGAGGACGACCACGAATGAGATGGATTGATGATGTGGAAGAAGACCTACAGATTCTAGGGGTTAGAAGATAGAGGGAAGTTGCCAGGAATCGACAGGAGTGGCGACTTCTTTGTGAGCAGGCCAAGATCCACAACGGATTGTCGAGCCACTTATGATGATGATGATAGTTTCCTCTACAAACTCTTCCAAAAAGTAAACTTTTATACATAAGGGAATTTATGCTAGACAATACAAAACATAGGTATCTTAGAAACTCACATGTGCCTCATCAACATATGACTGAAGCGATATCTTGACGCTCATAGGCGTGATTAGCATACAACGTGTTAAGTTATAAGCACCACTGTTGTGCATAGAGAGTTTGGTCTGGAGTTACAAGTTATATCTGTCTGCATTATGTAGAAACAAAACATGTGTAATGTATTGTATCGATTTAAATTTCGTGATACAACCTCTATATATTTTAGATACTTATTGATACATTATGATGCCATGGTTAAATATCTTTATAGCAACATTTTTTGTGAGTTGTTTTGTTTAAAAGAAACCAAATAGTTTTGGCAAACAAATTTTCTCTCTTTCTCACTCGGATGCAAAGAAGAATTTTTGTGGTTTCGCCGAATAGATTCAAAAAGTCATTAGTTGCTAACATAACCAGCTGAATATTAATTTTCTTGTCACAAGTAAGGCATCGGCGCCACATAAAATTTGATTAATTGATATGGCCTGGTTTCAAGAAAAAACTACTTACCATCAAGCTACAGGGCAAACATAATTCACGTATCCATCGCGATCATTTTTTAATCGTTAACTGTTTTTTTTTTGTTTGAGTTTTATTATATACGTGGTTATTGTAACTTAAATACGTTTTACGTAAGACAATATTACATGTATTATTTGTCATAAACAAACCGGCATGTTAATGTCTGGAACATTTAATACAGAAAACTCATAATTTTAATAATCAAGAAGAATATTATCGGCAAATAAACTGCGCGTCTACTGAATTGTAACATCAGAGTTACTATTCACAGGGTGGTCCAAGTTTTTTAAAATAAATATAAATAAATAAATATAATAGTAAATATATTTATGATCAAATTTCAACTACCAAATCGGGGGCGGTCTTGGTCCCTGGTATCGTTTCTCGATTACGTTGATGTCTTCAAGAAACTGTTTGCTTATTCTTCACTGACGTCACCCAGATTTTCACAAATAAAACACATGGTAACTTTGTAAATCTCTTGTATTGGCCAAGGAGCATGCAAACAACTTTTAAATCTACATAAAATCCAATTGGCCAGATAGCTGATTTTCTGTAGAATCGTGGCAGATTTTCATGAAAGTGATCCTTCTTAAATAACCATGCTAAATAGGTCGGTCGAAAGAAGACGAAGGGGGCGACTTAAACTCAGGTATCTGAACGATGTGCAGGACGATTTACGGGAGATTAGAGTAAGGGGATGGAGAAGACAGAAACTCGACAAGGAAGGATAAAAGAATGTTTTGAGGTAGGCCAGGGCTCAAGAAAGGCTGTGCGCCATCTGATAATGATGATGTATGTATGTGTGCTCTTCATATACAATCATTCTTATGTAGCTTTTTCTCATGGGGGCATGCAAACAACTTTTAAATCTTTACAGAGCATCCAATTGACTAAATAGCTGATTTTCTGTAGAATCATGTCCAGATTTTTATATGTCTCCTTTATATAGACTAAGTAAGCAATAGGAAGTAAAGCGTAAGCGTTTCCATTGTATAAAAGTTTAGCTTTTAAACTAGTTTTTAATGAGTCTAAAAAAGCCGTCAATAATTTCTAATATATGCAATTCCGAACTGGTTTATTAGACCTCCAATATCCTAACAATAGACCAAATGTTCTTTCTGTTTGAAAAACTGACCAAACAGTTGATCACTATATCTATCATCATCATCATCTTGGTGCTACAGCTCTTAGAGGGCCTCGACCTTCTCAAGCTTTCTACGCCATTCTATTCTGTCCCTCGCTTGCATTTTCCAGTTGCCGACTCCGATCTTCTTGGCATCTTGTGTTACCCCGTCCATCCACCTCAGCTTTGGTACCCCGTCTTCTCATTCCCACGGGTTGCGCTGACAATACCAGCTGACAATAAATATTTTTCTTTTAATCTTGCGCCAAGCAATTCTGTTCTTTTCTACGTTAAACCCAAATATCTCACTAAGTTAACTAACTTAGCCTGGGCTAACTAACTGGGCGAAAATCTTAATGAAGACTCCAGAGAGGGAGTCATCATAAGTCATATCGTATAGTATAATACTCGCAAGAATTTCGTACTTCCCTTTTTTTACCTCTTTCCTTTCAGTGTAGTTTCCTGAAAACATCCTTCAACAATTGATTGAATACCTTTCGAAATAGAATGCCCCCCTCTAAGAAAAGGAGACTGTTGTACTTTGACCATGGTGTACCTTGCACCACAGTCAATATTTGACTAGTGCCGCTAGGAACCGAGTAATCTTTCTACCTAAGTAGCCATGCTACTTTCATACTGCGTTTTACGGAGTTATAAGGCATTTCGTGGCCTTTGTCGGAAGTGGTCATAATTTTATTGTTTTTGTGAGCAAAAGTAAAGATTTCCAAGTATAATTAAGTGTTAGTGGATCGTTCAAAACAGTATCAGTATTAGTCGGTGGCAAATTGAGTGGATTAAAAGGTTTGGTGTGGGTAGCCATTTTTGTTTATTTTTGCATACTCGTCTACCTTAAAGCCAAGCTGCATCTTGTACTTTGGACCAGCTCAGGGTACAATAGGTTGCAGTGATTTTTGTTTGTTATAAATTGAACTTCATCATGCCGCGAAGAAAAACATACATCAAAAGGGAACCAATGCATGCTGATGCATTGCACATAACACAAGCGAAGCTATGAATAATGAAGACCCCGACAAGAGAATAACGTTTAGAGAGGCGGAAAAAGTATTCAAAGTCAGCAGGTCTACAAACTACAAACTAGGCATTACTTAAAGAAATACAAGGCAAGTGGGGCCGTTAAATTTGAATATTCTGTAAACTATGCTGTGAAACAAGTATTTGCGATAATTAAGAGTAAAGCCTTGTAACATATATTCAAAATGTCGCTAAAATGCAATACGGTCTGACAAAAAAAAGAGTCAGAATTTTGGCTTTCAATTCCGCAAAGGCTAATCAAAAATGATACCCAGAAACATGGCTTAAGGAAGAAATTGCTGAAGAAGAATGGATGGAGAAGAATGGGTGCGAGAAAACGTGCACTGTTTTTCAGAACATAAGGGACGTTCATACACGTTTTGGGCCAATTCCACAGGAATGGATTTGGAATACTGACGAAACAGGAATGAGCACTCTCCAAAACCAATCAAAACCATAAACTTCAGCTGCTGGACCTCTTAGTCTATTCATCTCTTAAAACCTACAACCGAAGCTTTTGTAACGGCTTACCCTCGAGCATTTACACTTAACAATATTACTTCTGAATTTCGTAAAACTGAAATCTACTCCTGTAACGAAGAGGTGTTTTCAGATGACGATAATTCTGCTGCTTCTGCTGCAATGCGTTTACGTAATACAATCGAACCGTCTGTTACTGTTGCAGGACCTTCATGTGAAGGGCTTACCTACTCCACATGTCTTTTTGTTTCAGTTGCGAGAACTTCAAGTGATACTAGTCATTCAGTTCCTGTTACTGTATCAGGTTCAACATGTAATACAACTAACTCTACTGACGAAAGTAAAGAACTTGAATTTCTATTGACTCCCACAGGAAAAAATGTGTTAAAATATTAATAACCCAGGAACAAGTTCAGCCTTACCATAGGGCCCAGGCAAGGAAAAGGAAAGCTGATGGAAGAAAACCAAATAAAACCATGATAGATGCAGACACTCCAAAGAAAAATGCTATAAAAGAAGATAAAAGAAAAAGCACGACCAAGAAAGACAACGAGAGAGAAAAGGATAAAAAATAGAAGAAAAGCAAAAAAAAGCATCTAACAGGAACTCTCTTAAAATCATATGTACAAAAGCCAAAGTCTGGAGAATAGAAGGTACGACGGCAAGCAAAACAACAGACATTTATTGACTCGATTTCGATTCCGATGCAGAAGCCGATGAAGTAGTATCTCTTGCTTCTAGTGACAGTGAAGACAATGCAAACAATGAATGCGTTTATTGTAGTAACTTGAAGGTTTCTGACAACAGTGGTGGAAAATGGTGCAAGTGCATCTCTTGTGGCCGATGGAGTCATTATCTATGTACCGGGGTTGAATGAAGTGCTTGGAAGACATATGTTTGTGACTTCTGTCATGTTTAATCATTTAAGCTATCTTTGTTTCAAGTAACATAATATTTTCCTTTGTCAATAAAACCGTTATTTCACCTTTGCTAACTTTTTCTAAACATTATCATCATGAGCCTTGGTCGATAAAGCACATAATTTTAATAAATTTATAAAAAGCAACTAATGTAGAATTTAATTTTTATAAAACCTTTCTCGTTGTAGGAAAAGGTACTTACTGTCTTTAATATGAATGTATATGGTGTGAATGAATAAAACCCAAAAAGTGGTCCAAGATACAACGGTGTCCCTTATATTCTTTGTTAATATTATATGTTTATATATTTGTGTATCATTTATCTCGTCTATATTTTTATTTGTTTGTACTGTTGACTTACTTCCATTCATTTAGAATGTAAATGAATGGAATGTTGTCTGACAGATGTCAAGCAATGAGCTATAATTTGTTAATTATAGTTTTCTGTTATTTTTTGTATGTATCTTGAAAAAGTATATTTCTTTGACTTAATTCATTTACCACTTTGCTTGTATGTATACATCTTTGCTTAATAAAAACGGTAATTAATGTTTACTATTGTATACACTAAACTTTGTACGAATACATTATTAAAGTTAAAACGTAATTACTTAACAAAAAATGTTTAGTTTTTACTGTCAAAAAATGATTTAATGACTAAATTCCTATTAAGCCATCTAAGGTGTGTTTATAGTAAATTTTATTAAACACATGTGTTAGGTAAACCATCAACTTTGTTATCTTTTTGTGGCTAATATTCATAGAACCATATAAATATGAATGTCTGGGTAATAAAATGTTTGTGAACCTAAAAACTATAGTCACTCTAACTAAAAATCATACACTTTTGTGTAAATGTAATTTCTCTGTTTAATTAATGTTTCTCAATGAAACGCATGTGTTCAGGTTTTTTATAATTTAAGGTTATTTTGAATGAATGAACAACGGATATTAGATAGCATTCCAGCAAAACTCTTTAATTCATTAAGCTGCCAGCTTGGATTAAAAGTATAAAAAAAATTTAATAGTTATTATTATAAAAATAGTTATGAAGACATAAACTTGTCTCTTAAAATCTTTTCCTTATAGTCCAGAGAAGTAAGGTAAAATATTACCTTGACGTTGAGCCGACCAGGTATCTCATAATTACTAACCCTTTACTAATAATAACCCAAACCTCTTTGTTTACTGCAGCGTGCAGAACTTTTGTCTCTCAGTAAAAAGTAATGCATTTTGAATGAATTTGGTGGTAATTGTTTGATAAATCAGATTTGAAGCTTTAAAATGTTGATTACACTATGAATGTGGATTTATTGATTTTTGCTTACTAAACTGTTAGAAACCTCTCAATTCTCTCTCTAAGAAGGCTTAATTTTCAATAAATGTTGTAAATAACCAGTGTAAAAAATAAAACTACAACTTTACTTAATATTGCGTGGCTAAAATTTCATATTTTTTAAGTCAGACAAAAAATGGAAGTTAGGTACAATGATTCTATAGGTAGCATAGGCAAGAGAGAGAGAGAGAGAGGAAGAGAAAGCGAGAGAGAAAGAGAGAGATAAAGAGAGTTATTCTATCAAAAGAATCTAAAAAATTAAAAAAAAACAGTTTCAACCTTGTACAACTTAATTGCAAAACATTGCAAATTTTTGCTTATTAACATTTAAATAACTTTTTCGCTAGTGCTAATTACTTTTTTATATTCAAAAAGCTGGCATTTTTTCACAAATTCAAAAAAAAGTTGTTCTACTAAAATTAGGGGCGAAGTTGTCACTTTTTTAATTCATAGCTTGTTTGTATATAACAATTAAGAAACCTAATTAGCGACATTTGATAGATCAAGGAAATTTTAATATACAAAGTTATACAAAGTACAGAGTCGTCTACAAAGCTTTAAAATGCAGAGCTTAAATTCGTTCAGTTTTGTAGTAGCGGAGATGGTACACTAAAATTCGCGCGGTTATCTTCGATTCAAAATATATCTCCGGTTCTTGTTGATGTATTTTAACGTTTCGTTTTTATTTGTATGTATTCTTTCGTACGTTACAAATGGGCTTTTGTTATTATATTTAATATTAAATTACCCATGTAAATTGTTTAAATAATTTTCGACAAAACCGTAGGAAAAACATAGGAATATATCACTTTCACTTGAATTTACAATAAATTTTTGTACATAATTGATAAAATTAAAATTGTTCATAATATTTCAATACGATACTATTTAACTGCAACTATAAATATTTATCAAATTACATATATGCCATATTTAAGAAAAAAGAAGTTTCTTAATTTCACGTTTTTTAAATAAATAAGTTATTATAAATTTAACTACAAATGATGTATTCCCATTTTTTGTCAACAAAAATCGTCCTAACAATATCGTAATTTTTTTTTCAAAAAACTATTTAAAAAATATACAAGGCTAATTTAACATTAAATTTACTAACAAATGTCATAACCATAATGTATTCAAACAGTACATACAAATTATAAAAAGAAACGTCAAAATTCATCAACAAAAACCAAAGATATTTTATAGTTTAAGGTTCATATTTCATTTTTCGATATCGTCTATTTGAAAAATGAGATAAACTTCGTCCAGAATAATCCTTGAAAACTAGCATGAAGCATTACTACCTGACTTGAAAGTGTGACTTTGTCGAAAAGTCATCAAAATAATGGTTTTTCTCAAAACCAAAATTATTCAAATCGGAGTCAACCCCGCAAAAACACTTGCATTAATTTTTTATCACATGTGGACACCATTTGTTATAGATACAACCCTTAAACTGATACCACTTGGACAGATACTTATTTGGATGATAGACATTTATTTATAGAATAAAATGTAGCATCCGTCATTTTAAGTCAAATTATGTTGCGATTACTTATCTGTAAGATAAACGTACAATTTATTTCGAAACACACCAATATTTAGTTATTTGTCAAATAAATCGCACTAATATTTTAATATCTTTTTTGATTATACAATTTGTGGTGGCAGGAATAAAATATTACATGTATATTATTGATTCTTCTGACGTTTCTCCATAACACTAAAATTTTATATAAGCTTAGTTCAAACATAGCTAAGTTCAAACAACGCATCTTCAAAATTTTCTTTATTTTGATCTCTCGCTGGGTTATAGAATGTTACTGTAGATTAGAACGGTTGATACTTTTCAACTTTATAGCCACATTGAGCAACGCGCTAACTGACTAAGTAGAACGCCATCAAAGCACTTTCGTTAATTGTTTTTGAATGGTAGGTTATAGTTTTTTGGGCATGTGTCAGTTCGCCGTGCTTTCTTCTGAAGAAATCAGTGGGTTTTCCATTACATTCTGGGTGCATCATTTTAAAATGACGACGCATTTTAGCTGGAAACATTAAACTGTTTGCAACACTTTGCCGCCAATTACGCACTGTAGTCACCGGTCTGAGCGAATCCATTTCTTCTTCTTCTTCTTCTTCTTCTTCCTCTTTATAAGCAATTCTGCTTGTTGATTAGCGGACTAATACCTCTATGGAAGGTTGTCACACCATCTATCTTTTGCGCGGTCGACCGTTAGTTCTTCTGTCGATTGGTTACTTATCTCTTGCTATTTTGACGATACGGGTCTCCTCTATTCTGCTTATGTGGTTATTCCATTCTTTTTTTCTATTTTGTGTCCATTCATTTATACATTGTACGTTACATTTTCTTCTAATGTCTTCACTTCTCTTTCGATCTCTCAGCGTAGTTCCTGTAATTCTTCTCAGTACTCTCATATATGCAGTTTCCAGTAGTCTTTGTGTCGGGTCTTGTTTCTGAGGCATATCTCATTATTGGTCTAATTGAATCCAATTTATTAAATTATTTAATAAATTGGAATATTTAATAAATTAATATCCAATAAAAATGAGTTGTTGGTCACCTATTTCTGATTTTTAATACAACTGCATACTTTAATTATCATCATCTTGTAATTTCAATTTGACATGATATCTCACTGTTGCTTTCAGCCATCGATATAGCGGAGTTTTTTTTCTAATGTTTAACCGTTTATTATCGCCATATAGCGAAGCACCTGTGGATGCTTCGCGGAGCAATCGGTGCTCCACGGAGCACAGTTTGGGAAACGCTTTTCTAGACAAACAAATATTTCCTTGTAAAATGTGCCATACCAAAAGGATTTACTGTAAATACTGTAAAAAAAGATTGTAAAAGGTTTTTTTAATTAAATTTAGAAATTACTAAAATGTACTGTATTTAAAATGGATTACTTCAGTTTATTTACACTTCTAGTGATGTAATTGTCCTCTTGCATCATATCAATATCAACCAATAAAGTATTTGATAAAATCCACATGCCTTATTTAAAACAATCTCGTAACTCGAAACTCACTATATACGTTTAAAAGTAAACGAATTATATAGCATAATCCGTCAACAACTAAATTAAAATTACAGAAACCATTGTAAAGAAATTGTGACAGATACATCTGGCATTCCTCACAAAGGTATTTCTTATTGGGATCGCTTGCCATCATTTGCGCGGGCAACGAAGAAAATCTCGAAACTGTAATTACCTTTTATAACTCAACAACTACACCTTAATCTGCATAAATTACTGACGAGACCTCGTCTCTCAAATGCCCAACAAATTTAGAAGAAGCACCTGTTCGTATACAGGGTGGCAAATTCCATACATATTATTCATAGTTTTATATAATTCGTTCATATCTTTAGTGGCTCAATATAAAAATAATTCCGATACTAGCAATAAAATTAAACAAAACCCGTAAATTATATCACAGTAACTTCAGCTGCTAGGATCGGCTTAACAAAACACCTAGAATTTATATAATTTTGCTACCTATTATTAATCGTTAATTCTTTATTTAGTTTGTAAGTTTGTAGAGAGTTGTGCGATGATTAACTAACACCTAAAGATCTGTCTTCGAGTGAACTGTAAATAAAGTCGTTTAAGTGTTCAGTTTATACAAAAAAATAGTTTAGTATTCTTATAAAAGTGTTTTTTAGAGTGTGCAAACTTGCTATAGAATTAATCCACATATTAAGTAACCTTTATTGTATATTAACAATGTATCTTCCATGGAGTCCAGAGGATAGTAGTTCAATTTCACCAGTTGATAAATCTGACCAAAGCTCGAGTCTTAGAATCTGAAGACCGCGAACAAATACATTTATCTATTGGTGGAAAACAAAGGATTGCCAATGTCTTGCAAACTCTGGTCTAAGTAGTAAGTAGTAAGTAGTAATGAATAGGAATAGTAACGACGCATTACATAAAACGGCGATTTCGATTAAAAAGACAGTCGGAAAAATTAATACTAATAATACAAAGATTAACAAGAAGGGAAAGCGGTATTTCTGGAAAGTTAAATCGTGCAGATAAAGATCCTATTCCTCGCAACGTCTATTTTTTGTATAAAGAACAAATTGTACAATCACTAAATACTTTAGTTGGCATACTTCACGTAGACTGAAATGAAATTAAGTGCGGTAGAATGACTGTTTGGAATTGGTTGCAACGTATAGATTTTGGATACAAAACGGAATAGCGAACGGAAGATTAAAACAAAATTAAAATGTATCGTTGAGAGAACAGATATGTTATATATTTAGATGAAACGTGGATTAACACTTACGATACACCATCTAAAGCTTGGGTATATAATATTCAATCTTGCACAACAGAGGCAAGTTAGATGAATATGTAATTAATACATTATTATTAATTAGACGTATCGTTTCAAGAACAAAATATGATTGAAATGTCAAATGGGGGTAGTTCAGATTTTTTTCCTAGATGGCGTCGTTCGTTTACTAGACAAACGGAGTGACTTTACATCTTGACAAATGGTTTACTAAGACAAACGGTGTGACTTGATAGATATATAAGATAAGTATATGGAAGAACTGATGCAGTTTAATTCAGACGTGGAGTTAGAAAGGGTTATTATATATATCCAAAATTGTTCAATCAAGCGTTTCAGAAATAAACTGAGCTGGAATGAACGAAGTATTAAAATAAATGGAATTCATTTCCATTTTATGGAGCGGGCCCATCTACGTAACGCAATCTATCTTGGACAACAACAGAAAATAGATACCACTGTCTGTCTGTTGTATATTGGGAGAATTTTGGTAATTTGAAAAAATCGTATACCGATGGAATTCTTTAGAAATGCATTTAAGAATCAAAACACTGAAAACACCGGAAACACTTATAAAACTCTGTTTCAAAGAAAAAAAATTTAAAAATCACGTTACGGTTGCAAAGGATCGATCTGTTATTAGAAATATCTTAGAAATTCACCCTGTACAACGAAACATTGGGCGTCGCCCTCACAAACATTTCTGAAATTTTTTAATGATTGTGGTATCTACCCATTCCACAATATCATCCTCCTCTTTTTACATTCTGTGCACGCTATACTAATAATTGGTGCGGAGTACGGTGGCTACAGACATTAGGAATTTTAGTAGCGGGACAACACTTCACGCAAATAACTTTTTTTTTAATGAAGTAGTTGAACCATTTTCATTGTTTAGGGTCAACATGACATGTTTTCAACAACACAATAAGTGATTTAAAATTTAGATATTTGAACATTAATTAAACAAGAAGTAGATAATATACTAAGTGACATAGAAATCCGAACACCCAGTTAAAATGATTTTATTTTATTAAAATTTTGTATAAGTACTTAATTAAACATAAAAAGTAAATGATTCAAATTTCAAAATGATTGCATTGATTTAAAGCCCTTTTACCTTTAATAATGTGTGGATGCTCCCCGATGTATTACGCATTCTCCAACGCGCCTAGGCATGCTTCTGATCAGGTGGTCAATGTCCTCATGTGGTATCTCATTCCAGGCAACCACCAACTCCTCTCGAAGTGCTTCTAGAGTCTGAGGAGGACGTTGCAAATTGAGCAATCTCCTACCCATCATATCCCTCACGTGCTCAATTGGGGATAAGTCGGGAGATCTTGGTGGCCATGCTAACAATGTGACATCATTATGTTGAAAGAAGTCTATTGTGACTCTTGCAACATGTGGTCGCCCATTACCTTGTTGGAAAGTTGGATTTGCCAGGGTGTCAATATAGGGTAAAAGGTTGGGTTCTAGAACTTGTTGGATATAATGCTGCGCGTTCATGTTACTTCTGATGAAGATTAAAGGTGACCTGGAACCATAATCTATAGTACCCCAAACCATAACTCCAACAGTGTGATGAACATGTCTTGTAACCAAAAACTGTGCATTTCTCCTTTCACTACGTCGCCTTCTAATCCTCGCTCGACCATCGTGCATGCCTAAACAAAATCGAGACTCGTCACTAAAGACAATACTGTTCCATTCCTGATTCCAGAGTGACCGTTCTCTGCACCACTGAAGGCGATTACGGCGGTGTTCTGGAGTTAAAGGGAGGACCCAGTGTGGTCGGTATTAAAACAGGCGAAAACTTCTCATTCGTCGGTAAACACTTCGCATGCCAATAGGTCTTCCGTGTTCTGCAAACCATTCATTTTCAATGGAGCTGGTAGTGGAGAAACGGTCTCTTAAGGCCAATAATCTTAGGCGGCGATCTTCACGGTCTGTTGTTCTACGGCGGCGTCCAGTGTCCCTTGCTCTTTGCGTACGGCCTTCTTGAAGCCATGCCTGACAATACCTAACCACGGTGTCTAAACTTCTTTGCACTCTAACTTCAACTTCCCGAAAAGAAAGTCCAGCTTCCCGAAGTCCCATTATACGGCCCCTATCAAACTCACTAAGTTGACGAAATCGTACAGGTCTCCGTACTCTAGGCATCGTAACCAATCGTAAAGAATGACAAGAACCACAATCCGCCAAATTTGGATGTTTACTGCGGCTGAAATATTCATTTTTAGGTTGTTAGTGAATTTAAAAACAAAAAGTATAAAAACCGGAATCTCCAACTGATAAAGCTAAAAACTTTATCACTTGTTTTTTTCAGTAAGATAAATAAATTACACCAAATTTTATTGAAATAAAATCATTTAAACTGGGTGTTCGGATTTCTATGTCACTTAGTATATAATAAAGGAATAATTAATGAGTGATTGTACAATTTTAAACCTATGTATGGTATTTTGGTGTCTACCAAGTTAAAATTTAACTTGTTTCGTTTCTCCACTTAATTCTCTCATATATTTTATTTCCATTTTTTACGGTCCAATGGTCTACACATTTAAGTTTTTTTTTCAACGAAAGCTTAAATAGTTGTAAAGTTTGTATCAAAATATAAGGTCCTGTAGCTCTAGGGGAAAAAGTTTTAAAACCTAGTAGGACATAACAGAGTATTTCTCATCTTCATTTAAAGATAAGTACTACAAATAATATCTTTGAATGGTGAAATGGTTGTAAAAAGTAATAGTTTGAAAATGAGTAGATGGATGAGTGGAGTGACAATAAAGGATAAAATTAGAAACGAGTATATTAGGAAAAGTCTAGGGGTGTTACCAACTGTTATTATAATGAAAAAACATAGGTTAAGATGGTTTCTTCTTTTTCTTATTGCGCCATCTTTTTCGAAGGTTGGTGATCCTTTTATTCAATCGCATTTATGATACAGGTAAAATACCCCAAGATTGGCTGGAGTCAATATTCATCCCACTACCAAAAAAGCCAAACCCACAACACTGCAATGAGTTCCGTCTGATAAGCCTTATGAGTCATGCAGTAAAAGTCCTACTAAAAATCGTACATAATCGTATCTATAGAAAGTGCGAAACAATCATCGGAGACGATCAGTTTGGATTCAGAGCCGGCATGGGAACGAGAGAAGCCCTGTTCAGTTTACTAGTTCTCGCCCAAAAATGCTACGACCAACAGAAAGATATATTTATATGCTTTATAGACTTCGAAAAAGCATTTGATAGAGTAAGACACGACCTACTATTAGAACGTTTGCAAGAAGTCAGTTTAGATGGAAAAGACATCAATATCTTAAAAAACTTGTACTGGAACCAAAACGCCAGAGTTAGGATCGAAGGCTCCACATCCGCAGAAGTAGAAATTAGGAGGGGAGTTAGACAAGGATGTGTTCTGTCGCCTCTGCTGTTTAATCTTTACTCTGAGTTTCTATTTAAAGAAGCATTGGAGGATTCCAAGGATGGAGTCAAGGTGAATGGCGTAAATATCAACAGTATCAGATACGCCGATGATACAGTGTTAATTGCGGATTCCGACGTAGGTCTACAACGACTCATCGACAAGACCAACTCGACCTGTGAGCAATTTGGTATGAAAATAAACATTAAAAAAACCAAAGTGATGTCAATCCGAAAAAATCAAAACGTACCTCAACCTTGCACAATAAATGGGCACATTTTAGAACAGGTCAATAGATTTAAGTACCTGGGATGTTGGATCGATAGCAGCCTAAATCCTGATCTAGAAATAAGATCGAGAATAGAACAGGCCAGAAAATCTTTCGAAAAAATAAAAAAACTGCTTTGTGATTCTCGAATAAAACTCGAAATTCGACTACGTTTATCAAAATGCTACGTCTGGTCGACTCTTCTATATGCAGTTGAAACGTGGACTCTAAAAACATCAACCGTAAATAAATTGGAGGCCTTTGAAATGTGGATCTACCGGAGAATGCTCAAAATTTCATGGACATTGCATACCTCAAACGAAGAAGTGCTGCATAGAATAGGCAAGGAAAGAGAACTTTTTAACACAGTAAAAGTTAGAAAAACATCATACCTAGGCCACATACTGAGAAATAATAAGTACCAATATGCCCAACTTATAGTGAAAGGAAAAATCGAGGGAAAGAGAGGCCTAGGAAGGAAAAGACTATCGTGGCTCAGAAACATCCGACAATGGACAGGGCTAAATTTTGAACAGCTAATAAGAACAGCTGAAGATAGAGAAGATTTTAAAATTGTAGTAGCCAACCTCCATTGAGGAGAGGGTACTTTAAGAAGAAGAAGGTGATCCAAATGACAATTGTAGCTTTGGACACTGCTGCACCAAAGATTTCTGCAGATGAGCGATAACACCATATCCTCAGGTCTTTCTGAGGACATGATAAACTGAGGAAATAAACTAATTCTGAGGAAATGATAAACAACCAATACGAAGAATAGCTGAGTTAAAACTTCCTCTACTCTAAGCAATAGGAGAGAAATACTAAATAAAAATTAGTGGAAGTCGCAGAATAAGATATCTCTGTGAATGGGATTAATATTTGTATGACTCAAGGTAGAAAATTATGGACAAATTAATCAGAAAATTTATTTTGGCAACAGAAGAATTTTTATTGAGAGATCTGTCAAATTCAATTTATAAAATCTTTGGCTCAAAATTTTTAGGCTTTTACAAGAACAACTAAAAAATTTAAAATTGACACACATTGTTTAATTGTACCTATAACTTGCAATAAAATTACTTTTTTTAACATTTGTCTACGGAACAAAGATATAGGGCTAGATAAGAAAGATCTTTCTTTTTTCAACTTTAATAAAACCTATTACGGATTGTGAGTAAAAGACTTATTTCCCCAACATTCATGAATATGTCCTTACATCAGAAACTCTTTTATCATATAGTTAGTTGTCCTAATGTAATGTACTATTTAGCACACTCCTTATATACTATTTTATAATAACATTCATATTCTCCTTTTTCTGGTGCACTCCGTAGCTGGAGGTTTGTGATCACTACAAAATTTTTTTTGTAAATGTATTTCAAATCGAAATGTTCTCTATTCTGCGCCACTCTTCTGATATTGCGAAACCATGACATGTCTCTTCTGCCTACTCTGTCATTTCTCATTATGCGATCTACGTACAAGGTCTTTCTTTTCTTAATCGTTGTTATAAGCTCTAACTCTCTATTGATACTGGGAGCATTCTGCCGCATAAAGCCGGATTTCACAGGCTTCTAGCCGTGTCATGGTATTTAATTTTAATGCCCAGGCTTCAACTCTATACAGAAGGACTGATGTATAATATAATATCAACATCTATAATATAACTTGATAAATATAGTGAAATAAAGTTTGGCATCGAGATCGAAAAGAAAAGCTAATTTTTTAAGCTAACATATAACAGGATAATCTGGATATTAACTGGCTATGAGAAAATGTTTGTTATTTATAGAACACAGAAGTGCTCTCTTTTAAAGATCATTATCATCACCCAGCCTTTGCGTCCACTGCTAGACATAGGCATCCCTCATTTTTGTCCATTGTTCTCTATCTTGAACACTTTTCATCCAATTTCTTGACATTTTCTTGAGCTCGTCAGTCCAACGAGTAGGGGGTCTTTCTCTACTTCTTTTGTCTAACCCCGGCCCCCCCTTAAGCAATCTCTTCGTCCACCTTTCATCACTAATTCGGGTGACATGTCCGGCCCAGTTCCATTTCAGTGTGGCAATTCGGAAAATTACATTGGCAACTCCTGTTCTTCGTCTTAAGTCTTCATTTTTAAGTCGGTTACGAAGCGATGTACTCAGCATTGACCTTTCCATTTTCCTCTGAGCTATTTGCAGCGTTTTAGAAGTTGTAGCTGTCAATGTCAAAGTTTCGGCACCATTGGTGATCACAGGCAAGACACATTGGTTAAATGTTTTACGTTTCAAAGAAATTGGTTTATCGCTTTTAAATATGAGTTTTCCATAGGCTGCCTATGCTAGGTTTATTTTTCTTCGTAGTTCGGATGTCTGGTTGTCTCTTGTATCTTTATTTCGTGTCCAAGGTATATGTATTTTTCCACCAGCTCTACTTTGTTGTCTCCAATATTGATTTTTTCCCTAGGTACTATTTTTGTCATGAATTTTGTTTTGGAGATGTTTATTTTAAGACCCACACTGGCACACACTAACTGAAGTTCATGTAGCATTGTACATATCTCCTTGAGGTTGTCCGAGAACAAAACTATGTCGTCTGCGAATTTCAAATTTGTTAATCTTCTACGGTCAATGATCAGGCCTTTCTCTTCCCAGTTAAGTTTTTTACAAGCATATTTTAGTACTGCGGTAAACAATATAGGCGATAAGGTATCACCCTGTCGTTTTATTTCATCTATTGTGATTTCCGGTAGTAGTTCTGATCCTTACCGGGGTCATTTTTATTAAACTCCATTCGCTTAGGTCGGTCATATTTTGACAGATTCATTGTCGGAAACCTACAACACAAATTTCCTACTTCTCAGTATTAATAGCTCAAGTATACTACTATTGCAGACTTCTTTCTTTGAAAAAAGAAGAATTATTCTAAATAGTGGAAGTGTATACTAACCCCATAACATTTTGGGTAGTATATATTTAAAAGATATATTTTAGTTGTTATAATTTAACATAACTATTTATTACATATGGTGCAAATAAATAAATATTGATTGTCGGTAATTTGTAAAGTTCTATTTTATATACTATTTAATTTGTTTACTATTAATATTTCCTATAAATACATGTGCTTGGTTGTAGAGTAATTTCCAGCCACTTCGAGTCTGTCAAAAAGTAACTAACTTCGCAAAAAAATAATTACTAAATTCACTAGACAGTTCGGACTGGAAATAGCGAACCGAGTTTATGTATGCTTTGCCCATGTAAATAAGTGAAATAGTAAGATAATTCCCATAAAATTTGTCCCCGTAACAATATAAATTTATGCGATTCACTAGTGTATAGTGATACAAGTTCATTGAATAGTTTGAAAGATCGGTAAACTTATCAATATTTTTCTGGTCTATATATTTACGTTCTTAGAAAGAATGGGAATGAGAGAAATATGATATTTTAGTTTATTCCTTCCACATTTTATATGTGCATAGGCGTAGTGTGTTCTATTACTTGGTAATATATTTATTAAATAGATTTTATTATTAACTTTAAAATAGTTTTGAGGTAAGTAAAGTAAATTTGAGGCAAGTTTATTCTTTATATAGTATTAACCCATTAACGGCCGTTCAATATACAAAGAGAAATTTGACAATTAATTTATTAGATTGGATTAAAACACATAAATTAAGACTAATTTACAACCAAAAATTTTTTTTTTCTCATTTTCAAGGAAAACAGTACAATTTTTAATAAAGGAACATATTGTATCTTAAATGTAAATTAAATTTTAAGGTGAAAATTTTCAAAACATTCGGGATGTAGTTGCATTCTACACCTTTTACATAAATAAATAGTATTACTTTTGCACATTCTACATTCTTTCACTATCGTCTCTTTTTGTAATGTGGCCAATATTGTCGAATCTGGTTTCGTCTAGTAAAGCAAATTTAGATTGACGTCCATGTACTAAGTTTGACACTAATGTAGCGGTTTCTTCACTATTATAAATTATAAATATAAATATATGTCGGCTCATGCTTTCTCTTATAATGTGCACTTCTTTATCCTCATCCTTTGATCAATACATATCAACTTGAAGCAGAGTTTGAACCAGATAATATACATATGCTAATATATTTTTTTCTATATTATTCATTTTAAAATCGTGTCGGTTATTCTGCGATGCATAAATATTTGTAAAATATAGAATGCTCTCAATTACTTTTTTATCAAAAAAGAGTGAAAAAACTTCAATATATGACTTGCTTCCATGGTTGGCTTTTATATTGTCTAAATATCAATCAGACTGATGTCGAATTACTACTGAGCACGAAGGAGTATCTGTTGTTACAACTTGAGACAAATTTGGATTTACTATTTTTGCCTGGTTTTTTCTTTGGACGTTTTATCTGTGGTTCAGAGGAATATCATAATCAGAATCGTCAGAATTCCCAATCACTTGTATTTCATGTGTACCTGCAATATCCGATTTTATTGATTCTTCACAAATAATATTATCATCAATGTCTTCTACATCAGAAACTTTCTAATCTAATCTCGGCGGCAAATAAACCACATTAAGTGAGTCAGCATTTTCACAATCTGAGTCTTCTTCTAGCAAACCTATTAACTCTTTAGTAGTTAGTGCCATCTTCATTTCATATTTTGAGAATTTACTGAAATAAACAAATGCACTACTATATACACGCATTCACATGAAAACTTTAGCTTACTTCATTTTAATTTATATGAATTTCATAATACATTTTTATATTTATATAAACAAATATATACAAGGAAACTTTTAAATTAAGTTAAAAAAAAAAACAAATATAACGTTTACAGCCCACAGCAATTCTATAAATAGAAAATGATGTGTAATGACGATATCGTATGTTAAAATTTCAGATTGTTTAGCTTATGAAGTTCTGTATTAGGTACTCCCTAATAAAAATAAAATTTTACTTTAATTTGTTACACAACTATACTATATATAAGATATCTGTCAAAAGACATATGATAATTTAATAATTATATCGGTCTTAGATTTAATTTTTACGTTATTACTTAAGTGTTTAAATCAATAATTAAATTTTTTTTGGTACGCCCCTGCAAAATTAAGCCCCCTGCAAAAGTTATCATTAAGAGCTTCGTTGAGTGCGATGTTGCCAAGTGTACCTTCAATTAAAAATTTTTTAGTATATTTGCTTTTTGTTGGCTTGTGTACAGGAATTTGTAGAAGTCTTCAACTATTTTAAGGGTTTCCTCTCTGTTGCTTGTAAGATGACCATTTCTATTTTTAATCTTTATTATCGGCCTTGTCCCCGTTGTTAGTCTTTTTCTCAATACTTTCATACTTCTATTGTTCTCAATGGTATGTTGGATTTTTTCTTGGTTGTATTTTCGAGTGTCATGTCTAACAGCTTTGGATATTTCTTTATTTAATGTTTGTAGTTCGGCATTAGTTTCCATCTCCCTTCTCATTTTTCTTGTTTTCTGCATTAGTTGCCTGGTATTTTGGCTGATCTTCTCTTCTTTTTTAGTTCTAGGACAGAATTTGTTTTGACTTTCCAGTAAGGCATTTGTTAATTTATTATTTAAGTCGTTTATATTATTTTCTGTTTCAGGACTACTAAGTATGTCGGGAATACATTGCTGAAAACTATCTATATCTGATGGTTTCATCCATGGTTTTGATTTGTTCTTCTTTTTAATCATCTTATACCTCTCCTTATTTAAGCTTTTAAAGATACGTTTATTTAATTAAGTGCGATATCCCCAAACACCTCCTAATACTCCTAGGAATGCACCCTAAAAATGCCAATAATAGCTTTTAAATACAACAAAATATTAAAAAAAAACCCAATATGTTAAAGGCAATGAGGATTAAATCAAGATAGGATAGAATAAGATGAATTATTTACTTCAAAACTTTAATGAACTGTTTCGTTTTCTCACCGTTCTAATCAAATGAAAAATTATTCACTGAGTTCTTAACGGAAAAGGTCCTTGCGTGCCTGCATAAAGGACTGTATTCAAAATGTCTGATTTTTTTATGTCCAAGGTCTCATCTATTACCTAGCACCCATATTATGGGAAAAATCGGCCAATATAGATCAAGTTTGCGTGTCTAGACCTATTTATAAAGATTACCGAAATATTCGGTCATGCGAAATCAAATCAGCTTTGATTTCTCTTTCTGAGAATGCCGTATGTATAATCATAACAGAAGAAGGTTATTTAAGATAGGTTAAGTATGGAAATTATTGGGTGGCTTTATGGATATTCGGCTTCTAGATGCATGCAAATGCTAATTTTTGTGTGAAAACGTTAGAGAAGCTACTAAATTGAACAAAGATTACTGTGGTAGATGGGAAAATAACGTTTTGATTATTTTTGGCACAAATTTAATAAACTAATCATTTGCCTTTAAAACACACTAGGTATCTGAGCTTCCATGTGATTTACATAATCAACAACATGCAGTGGCTTACATTTATTCTGTATAATTTTTCTATTTGTTGATGATCTTAAAGGGAAGGTATGCATTGTAATGTTATGCAATAAAATGTAAATTTTTGTATTTGTAAGCAATAAGTATAAAGTATAAAATCTACATTTATAACCAATCCAAATGGTTAATTAAATTAGGCTCTGAATATATTAAGGTACCTGAATACAATATGCCCATGTTGGTAATATGCCCATTTCCATGTTTTGCTTTAATATTTGATATTCGGGGAAGGAGGCGCTGGACACACTGAACGCCTAATATAACTAAGCCCGTGACCGACCTCAAGGTTAGTTGTGAGCTTGCCGTGGTGCAGTCAAGTTGTACGTGGTTTTTCAGAGCGTGTTTATAAAAATTGACGTCAGTTTTCACCTCTGTTTTGCACTTAAACGTTTTAATTTGTCTACGACATTAAGTGATTTTAGTCTGCCATCGAGTACTTAAAATGTAAGTAAAAATAAAATATATTATTATTCAAAATGTTTTTATAATTTAAGAAAATGTATTAATCATCATGTGTCAACAATATGCCCATAGTGTATGCTAACAATTTGCTCAATTGGGCATATTGCCAGCTAATTATAACAGATAATTTATTGATTTTTTTTGTTTTAGATAACATGCCTCGTGTCAGAAATAAGGAAATACGGTCGCAATGGAGCAATCAACAGCTAGAATCCGCAATTGCAGCAGTAATGAATGGAATGTCATACAATGCGGCAAGTCAAAGGTATAATATTTCTAGACGCACTTTGAAACGATATGTAGAAAAAAATAGTACCAAAAAGGCAAAAATGGGGAGAAAGACTATTTTGAATATAGATCAAGAAAACGAATTGTCTCGACGAATTGTTAGATTGGCAGAAGTTGGGTATCCCCTCAGCAATAAAACTTTAAAAAAATGTGTATTTACTTATTGTGAACAAAACAATTTGCCACACTTTTTTTCACAAGGAACCAAAATGGCTGGACGTTATTGGTTAAAAGGATTTTTGCAAAGACACCCTGAAATATCGATAAGGAAAGCACAAAACATGAATCCTGCTCGGGCTCAAAAATTGAACAAGTTCATAGTAAAAGACTATTTTGACAAATTAAGGGGTGTACTTCAAGAATTAGATTTAATCGACAAACCTGAAAGAATTTACAATGTGGACGAGAAAGGTTGCAGACTCAGTCTGCATCATCAACAGACCGTTCTAGCAAAGAAAGGCGCGAAACGCGTACATTTGGTTGCTCCGGAACATGGGGAAAATGTAACTATTGTTAGCTGTGCCAACGCCAATGGTACCGCTATTCCTCCTGCCGTTTTGTTTAAAGGACGGCGCATGAAGCCCGAATGGAAAGATAATTTGCCTCATGGCACGTTGGCGTTGATGACCCCTAAAGGCAGTATGAATGTGAAAACCTTCATTATTTGGTTGGAGCATTTAGCAAAATATAAATTGGAGGGAAAGTGTCTTTTAATATTTGATGGAGCCTCATGTCACTTAGACATTTCAATTGTCGAAGCTGCCGAGAAATATCAAATAACCCTTCTGTGTTTGCCTAGCAACACAACTCATGAACTCCAGCCGATGGACAAAGCTGTGTTTCGTTCCTTTGAACACCACTGGGACGAACAAGTGTTGTTGTATTGGACCAAATACAAAGAACGTGCTTTAACAAAGCAGCGATTTGGGGAAATATTTTCGATAGTGTGGGACAAGGCATTGACACCTTCTAACATTAAATCAGGCTTTGCTGCAACAGGAATATTTCCTTATAACCCCGATGCTATACCTGAAGTTGCTTTTGCCCCAAGTATTTTATCAGAAATTGAGAACATTGATCCCGCTCCCATTAATGTACGCCAGAAAACACCATCTCCTACTCCAGGCTGTTCATGTAACTCCTCTCAACAAAAAGGGTACCAAACTATCAAAAGACCCAAGATTACAAAACAAGAAATCTAGAACTGAAACATCATCAAGTGATAGTGATAGCGGACCCATTAATGTACGCCAGAAAACACCATCTCCTACTCCAGGCTGTTCATATAATTCCTCTCAACAAAAAAGTGTACCAAAATATCAAAAGACCCAAGATTACAAAAAAAAGAAACCTAGAACTGAATCATCATCAAGTGATAGTGATAGCGGACCCATTAATCTGCGCCAGAAAACTCCACCACCAACTGCAGGCTGTTCAAAAAGCTCTTCCCAACAAAACTGTTTGCCACAATACCAAAAGACGCCAATTCACATGAAAAAGAAGTCTAAAACACAAACTTCATCAAGTGAGAGTTCTGGCAGTTATACTTCGGAATCAGAAGACAGCGGCGAAGAAGTTGAATTGGCAATAAATCAGTTTCATAAAAAAAAGGAAACTTTCCTTATGAATTCTGAAAAAAATGATTTGGAGGTTTATAACAAAGAGAATAACAATCTTCGAGAAAAAAAAAAGTAATACTGAAGAAATAAAAACTTGCCAGGGCAAAACTTTGGACACATCGTTTATGGAAATGCTTGAGACTCCGGCAAAAATTGAGAAAAAAAATACACAAAATAGAAAGAAGGCAATAAATAGCAGAGCTATAGTGGTAAAAAAAATGTATTTTCTACCACTAGCACAGGTCCACGAACAGATATAAATAAAGGCACGAAACAAACTCTACCAGGCTGTTTGGTAAAGAAAAACAAAAAATCAGAAGACGTAGCAAAATGGTTTTGCAAAATTCGCGACAAAGCTGAAATAAAAGACATGCGACTATGCTTTATATGTGTACAGTACGTTCATGAAGAATGTGTAGGGCTGACAAAATTCGATAAGGAATCCTTTACCTGTCCTGATTGTACCCCAAAATAATGTTCCTTAATTTTAAGTTATTTCAGTTAAAAATTCTTTATTTTGACATTTTAGTTTTTACAAAAAGGATTGTTTAATATCTTTGTTTGGTTAAATGTTTTTTATAGTGTCAATAAATATAAGATTTTGTAAGTATATGATGTTTTTTAATATTTATTTCCACATCATTTAGTGTTTTAGGTAAGCGCATATTATCTTCACTCGACTGGGCATATTACCTTCAGGGGTTGGCAATATGCCCAGATGAAAAAATAATAATTGCCAAACAATAAAAAAACTAACGATGTTTAAACACCTAAACATTGGTATAGTGTTAAAAAATATATGAAAAATATATTTTTGTAGCAATAAATTCAAAATTCCCTTAACATGGGCATATTGTATTCAGTTACCTTAGTAAATATTTTTTAATGTATGATAATAATATCTAGATCTCATAGAGATACAATATATTATTATCTTATATCTACTGTTTGCAAAAGAAGATATACGAGGATGCAACTTACGTTAAATTACAAAAAAGAGCAATACGATATCTTTTTGGCCTCGGTAGAATAACAAATTGCAGAAGCTACTTCAAAATCACGGCATTTTAACCCTTCTCTCATTATATACTTTAGAAACTGTTTGCTCAATTCGTAAACACCTACATGTTTTTCCAGCAAGACCTAATCATGACTACTCCACCAGAAATTCAATATTTGATGTGTATTTACCGATCCTGCCCACTGAGTTAGTAAAGAAATCTATATTATATTCGGCAAAAAAATTATACAACCTTTGTAACTTATTTCCTTAAGTTCAGTAAAATGACAAACGCCTATCTATCTGAAAGACCATATTATTATCAAAGAATATAGACAAATATGCGATATGCGTGTATATTCTTTGATATTATTCAGAAGAAGAATTTCTTAACGAATAACTAATAAATTACATAATTTTTGAGTAGTTCAGCAACATTTATTTAAAATTTGCAATGGATTGTGTATTTTATTATCTTTTATTTTGTGATATTGACGATTTATGTAATTTAAGTAAATTTTAAATGGTTATTGTTATTTTTCTGACTTTTTTTAAGCTTTGTCCGTAAAATTGTACAATTTTAAGTGACAATAAAGCGTGTTTGTAACTTTTTACAGACTCTGTTCAATATTTTATATTTTTTAGCCTATTATCTATACAACAAAAACCTATTTATATACAATTATGGTTTAAAATAATATTGATCTTATAATTTCAATATTTAGTATCCCACATTCAACGTTATTTTTGAACATTGCATACAGCTATTAACCAAGAGATGTCTCCAGCATCTTCGATGCCATCTCCGGATAAATCTCTTGCACTCTGTGATAAATAGAAATTATGAAGCTCGCACGAAGACTGGGCAGAGTAAATTATATGAAACCCTATACTGAACCAAAATATTAATATTTTTTTAAAAATTCTCATCAGGTTCATATTAAACTTAGAGTTTTTTTTATTAACAAAAATCGCATCCGCCAAATTGGCTATTAGCGATACAATAGTCATCATCATCATCAATCAGCCAATCCCGTCCACTGCTGGACATAGGCCTCCCTCAGTTCTTTCCAGTGTTCTCTACACTGGGCCGCTTGTAGCCAGTTTCCCGCTACTCTTTTTATGTCGTCGGTCCATCTAGTCGGTGGTCGTCCTCGGCTTCTTTTATAATTTCTGGGCCTCCATTCCATAATTCGTCTTGTCCATCGTCCATCTTGTGTTCTGGCTAAGTGTCCTGCCCAGTTCCACTTAAGTCTCGTGGTTCTTTCGATGACGTCTTGAACTCCTGATCTTTGCCTGATTTGTCGGTTTGTTATGTGGTCTCGGAGGCTCACATTCAGCATTGCACGTTCCATGGCTCGTTGTGTAACTCTTAGTTTATTCGCAGATTTCTGCGTGAGTGTTAAAGTCTCTGCTCCATAAGTTTGTACAGGCAAAACACATTGGTTATAAACTTTTCGCTTGAGACACATGGGAATTGAACTTTTTAGAATATGGCTTAGTTTGCCAAATGCTGCCCATGTCAGGCCTATTCGCCTCTGTATTTCATTTGTTTGATTGTCTCTGTTTATTTTGATCTCGTGTCCCAGATATTTGTAAGTGTTTGTTTGTTGTATGGTATTATTGTCGATAGTTATATTTCCACTCATTACGAGATTTGTCATAAGTTTAGTTTTCTCAAAGTTTATCTTTAATCCTGCTCTTTCAGACAGACTTTTAAGCGAATGTAGCATAGAAACCGTATCCTGTAAGTTATCTGCGATTAATACGACATCATCTGCAAACCTCAGATGATTTAATCTTTCTCCATCTATATTGATGCCCATATCTTGCCATTGGGTGTTCTTAAATATTGACTCTAGAGCTGCCGTGAACAATTTTGGTGAAATATTGTCTCCTTGTCTTACTCCTCGACCTAAGCTGAATTTTTCTGTGTCTTCGTGTAGTCGTATGCTTGATGTAGCGTTCTCGTAGATGTTTTTGATTAGTGACGTGTACCTGTAATCTATTCGGCTTTGATTTAGGGCTTCCAGTACGGTTTCAAACTCTACAGTATCAAAAGCCTTCTCGTAATCGACAAATGCAAGAACCAGTGGTATGTTGTACTCGATGCATTTTTCAATTAAGATCTTTATGGTGTGCAAATGGTCATTTGTGCCATATCCTCTCCTAAAGCCTGCCTGTTCTTTGGGCTGATAGAAATCACGTTTAGGTGTTAGTCTCTTTGTTAAGATTTTCATAAAGAGTTTATACATATGTGTCAAGAGGCTGATGGGTCTATAATTTTCTAATTTAGTAATATCACCTTTTTTGTGTAACAAGACTATCACTGCATTGTTCCAGTCTTTAGGAATCGTACCCGCATGTAAGCATTTATTAAACAGTTCGCTTACTGATTTTAATAGAATTTCTCCTCCTGCTTTTATTGCCTCAATAACGAGTCCATCGTCACCAGGCGATCGATGGTTCTTCATTTCCTTTAAAGCTGATCTTACTTCTGACACAGTAATGGGTAAAAGTATTTCCGATCCCTGATTTATGAGAGTCTTTACTCGTGTCGGTAAATTTTCTTGTGATCTTTGGCTGGTATAGAGGTCTTTATAAAACTCTCTAGTTATTTTCAGAATGTTTTGTTTATCTGTTGTTGCCTTTCCGTCTTTATCTTCTAGCTTGTATATTTCTTTTTTACTTTGTGTGAGTTCTCTTTTCATTATCTTTAAACCTTTGTTCTTTTCTACTGTTTGAGTAATTACATTAGTATTATATCTTCTTATATCTCTTCTAATATCCGCTGAAATTCTTTTATTTAGTTTTCTATATTCTTCTTTGTTTCCCTTTTCTTTCTCGCTTAGGTTTCGTCGTATTTCCATGAGAGCTTTTGTGTCTTTGCTAATCTTTTCACTTTTGGTGTAATTTTTCTTGCAAAATTTGAGTTGTGCGTTTCTAACCGAGTCTGTAATTAATTTATTATGATCGTCGATACTTAGAGGTTTGGGATTATTACTCTGTAAAGTTTCTGCTATATTTTTTTATGTACGCTTCTGGCTGATTTGGTGAATTCCAAACTATGCGTTTGCCAATAGTATCGAGCAATAATTTGTATTACATTTATAAGTTTAAATAGCGTTTAGAAAGTTAATTGAACTTAAGAAACTTTTTAGGTTTGACATATTGCACTGTAAACCTAAAATATAACTTAGTTTGTTGAGTATATTTTACAACATGCGCTTTGGCGTTAATGCTGGACATTTATCTAATACAATATGTTTGATTGTTAACTTTTCTTCACAGCTGTCACATCTTGGTTCTTGTTTGTAGGAAACACACGGCTATTAGTTAATCGCGTCTGATCCAGCCGGAGTGGCGTTAATATTACCTGGTCTCTCCGACTTGTTGGTAATGTGGGCCAAGGTTTTATCGATTTTTTACTATCTCGTAGCTTGGCCGATGACACTTTCCTCTTTTCTTCCCACATATATATCGCACTTTACATTTGACCGCAGCTTTCACGTCCGTACTCGTAAATGTTTCAGTACACTCCACACTATCACTATTATAGTTGCAACTTCTTTTACAGCATTGTCTGCCTCTTCATTTGCTTGAATTCAAATGTGGGATGGTATCCAGAAGAATATAATATTTTTTCCATTCAGTTGAGCGGTATGAACTTCTTGTTTTATCTTGATTACCAAATAATTAATTGGGACTGTACGGAACTTAGAGAGTCTGTGAATATAATATAATTGGTATTATTGGATGCGTTGACAGCAACGGTGGTCTGGTATGGAGCATATAGTTCAGCAGAGTAAATAAAGTACTCTGAAGGGAGTTTGTATTTATTTGTCGATGTTGAAGTTATTACTGCAGCACCAGTACCTTATTTGTGCGATTATTTATAGAATGTAACCCAAGTATTCCATTTTAAATCCTTCTTCTTCTTTAGGTGCCGTCTTCTTAGCGAAGGTTGGTGATGACCTCTGCAAAGTCTTCCCTATTTTGGGCTTTCCTTATTAAACTTTGAAAGTCTAATCCTGTCCAATCTTTGATGTTGCGCAGCCACGTCATTTGTCCTCTACCCAGGCAGCGTCTGCCTTCTATTTTCCCTTCTATAATAAGCTGAAGGAAGTTATACCTGTCGTGTCTAAATATGTGTCGAAGATAAGACGTTTTACGCTTCTTGACAATTTCTATGAGTTCACATTTTCTATTCATCCGCCTTAAAACGTCTTCATTTCTAACGCGGTTGGTCCATTGAATTTTCAGCATACGACGAAATACTCACATCTCAAAGTTCTCTAAACATCGTAACGAGCTAACTGTTAACGTCCAAGCTTCCACGCCGTGTAATAGTACACTATATACATAACACTTTATCATGCGGTATCGTAGGGACAAATCAAGATTACGGGTAGTGAGTAACTGTCGCATCTTTAAGAAGGTGTTTCTTACCTGTTCTATTCTACAATTCTTGTAGAATTGTACCAGTTTTGTATATACTGTTAAAGAGTCTTGATAATAGTTCTAAATTGACTTCTTCCAAACGTTGTATAATTTCAGTATGAACGTAGTCAGGTCCAGAGGCTTTTCCGGTTTTCATATTTTTTAAGGCGTATTTTATTTCTGATGTTAAGATGGGCAAGTCGTTATTTTTGATGTTTGTTTGTCTATCAATATTTATTGTTCTATCGTCTAAGAAATTTTAAATCCTAGATACAGTAAACTGTATCCGGCGTGTGTTTAGATGGAAACGATCTTATTTTTGTAATAAAGTATGTCTCCTTAAATTAATATAAAATATATAAATGTTATTCATTATTATTTATTATGTATTCTTAACACCTTTTCTTTTCGCTAAAATAATAGAGAACGAATTTCATTACTAGAATAAGTTTCGCCAAGAATTAATCATTTTCGTAGTGCATTCATTTATTCGAAAATCGTCCCATCTTTTATAAAGATAATTGAAAACTAAAATTCTACAACTCACAGAGTGTGACAAAGTGATGGTGCAAGAATACCTGTCTTGAGATGCTGAGGTTAGTGATGATGATGTAGTTCAGTGTCACCTACCGCAGTGACATACTTGACTTACGTTACCTTGAGGTAGATGGAGCAGGTTTGCTTATCATGAATTAATAATAATATGTACATAATAAAAAAAGATTCATTGCAATTGGTAAAGCAGCCAATCCACATGTTAAATCATTAAAATCTAGACTATATTTTGTATAATTTACTTTTTAGTAGTAACTATAACCTTGTTTGTTATTTTCTTCGACATTCGGACTGCTGTAATACAAGTTATTGTGTTTTTATTTTTTATTAAAATCAACTAGGAATAGGTAGAACTAGTATTGAACAACTTTTTGATTTTATTGAATCAAAATAGACTTTGTTGTATTTGCCTGTGCACTTGTTGCACTGAATGTTGATCTAGGAATTCAGAAATGTTTATATTTATCAATGAATATAATAAGTTGGTTTACAATATAATTCCTGTAAAGTGGAAAACTTGTTTGTTATTTTCTTCGGCATTCTGGACTGCTGCAATACAAGTTATTGTGTTTTTATTTTTGATTAAAATCAACTAGAAATAGGTAGAACTAGATGTTTTGTTTATCAGCAAACAGTAATTATATTTGGATGAACAAGTTATTGTTTTCATTGCATCAAACTAAACTGTGTTATTTTTGTCTAGGCACCTGTTGCACTTAATTTTAATCTAGGAATTCAGAAATGTTTATACTTACCGGTGAAAATAAAACGAGTTGGTTCACAATAAAATTCCTGTAAAGTGAAAAAGTTCAACTATGGATAGTTGTAGTTCCAAGAACAATTTTATAATTTCTTGAAAACTTACTCCTTACTTTTGACTTCATAATGACAAAATTCCTCGACTTAAGAATTTGAGTCAATGCTTTACCACTTAATTACTTTTACTTAAAAAAATTTAACGGTTGAAAATTGTATGGAGGTGTTTTACGAAATAACGAAGTTTTATTGATTGTAATAACTTTCTATAAAATAAAAAGGCAAGGAAAAAATACAATAGTACAATAGAATAACAAGACAAAAAAATACCAAAAACATGGAAACGTAGTGAAAGAACTGGTAAGAGAAGAAAAAAAGAGTTGGAAAAAGGGACAACGATAGAAGTTTCTGGAACAAAGTAAGGACTAAAGAAACTAAGAAATAAATATATGAGCCGGGAAGTAACTGAAAAATTAGAAGAAACAATAAATAGAATGAAATTAGGAAAAGCCAGTGAAGTAGATAAAATTTATACCGAAATGATAAAGTGAATAGGGGAAAAAGAATGAAACGTTTGCTGAAAATAATGAGACAAGCATGGAGAACAAATAAAATTCTTAGAGAATGGGAAAAAATTACTGAATTCACATAAGAATGAAAAAGAAGCCATATGAAAAAACTATAGGTATATGTCTATCATCACTATATTTAAAGATTTATATGAAAATAATAGAAAGAAGACTAAGAACAGACTCACAAGAAAAACTAGAAGACGAACAAACAGCATTAAGAGCCAAAAGACAAATAGTTTGATTGGCCACATATGCCTATTATGATATATAATAAAAAAAATTATTATTAGATTAAAGAAATAATATATATAATATATTAACTGTATAGATGTTAAGATACCGAAAAGTAATGTGGAACACTATGCAAAAGCATAATATTCCACTTGAAATATCATCAGAATAGGAACCAATACAGAAAATCATAGAAAAAAAACTGAACTGGTATGGACACCTAAATAGAATGGACGGGAATAGGATTAGTAAAGAAAGAGAGGTTCAAAGATAGGGAAGAGGGATAGGGTAGAGACTCATTGCAACAGGTAAAGGAAACGGTAGGAGACAAGAATGCGTGGAAGAAATGGAAAAAAATATCTTTTTCTGATTTTGAATCTTCTTGAAATGGAATAGAGGCCTGGATCTTAAAGAAGGCAATTAATGGTTAGCTAGAAACATTTGAGATGTGGACCAACAGAAGACTATTGAAAATAAGTTGGACGAACCCAGTAACAAATGCTGACGTGTTAATAGTAGAATGAAAAAAGAAAAAAAAAGATAATGAAATTACAAAATCTGGGTCATGTGAAGGGATGAGATAAATATTTGTTATTTCAGTTGATAATACAAAGCAAAATGCAAGGAAAGGTGAGTATTGGAGCAAGACTAATGACCTAGTTAAATAATCTAAGGAAATGGTATAAATACAGTTCTGTAGAGCTATTCAGAGATGCAGTGTCAAAAGTGAAAGTGACCATAATAATTAACAATCACCTTAATGGGGCGGTGCCTAAAGAACAAGGCATGAAAATCTGAAATAACTCCAAACTAGAACCTGGAGAACGAAATTGGAACAGACACAGACACAACTTGCACTGTACAGCCAATGCTGATGACTGTTGGCATCTGTATAATAGTTCGTTGTAACATTTTGACTATTCTGGTAAGCATTCTACAGTTATAAGTGCTAAGTAACATTAGCACTTTTTGTGTAGAATAAAAAGTTCTCTCACAAACAACACTTGAAGCGACCGTCAATTCTGAATGTCAGTTACGCGCGAGAAATCAATGTTCAATAAAATTTGTATCCGCTCGACGGTAAAAATTCGATATCTTTTAATTCCAGTGTCCTATCGACAAAAATCAAGATTCGTTTTAAAGGTAAAGAGTTCAGCTTTCGTATGCTATACAAGCCCGGGGATATGAGTGGTAAACTTTTTTGCATCTTTTCTGGTGTCCCAAAATTAATATATTCTCGGCAAAATTCAGCTTGTTCATATGGTTTTTAGGGGCCAACTCTCTGACTAGTGGACTTTATCATCATAAGTATCTTTGTTGTTTTCTGGAAGTTTACGATGAACAAATAAAATATCTAACGGCTCTTTTGTTACTCTATACCTACTGTTAATTATGTATGGCACATTATATCCTCTTTGTAGATGTAGATTTTTAATTTTTGTTCTAATGAATATTAAAATACAGGATAGAAGACTCCAAAGACATTGGCTGGAAGAACTAAGGGAAAAGGGAAGACTTCTCCTTAGAGAAATAACTCATCACTAGAGGGTGACACAACTTTTCCAAGTCAGCCTAAGAGGTTATAAAATAATGTTAATTTTGATGGCTAATAAAGGAAGCATTCAAAAAGTTTAATTTCAGGTACATTTAAAAAAAAACTAATTAAAGAAAAATATTTTTTATATCATTTCATCTAATTCTGTCCAAAAATGAGTACCTAATATATAAGAAATTATTACAAAACAATCTAGCCTTTTAATCATCTAGTAAAGAAATGTACATAAATATGAAAATGCGTGTATTTATCTACCTTTACAACAGTTCATGGTCAATGGTCAAATACATAAAATAATTAGAATAAGGTTTTGTTCAATATTTTAACATATATCTTACCACATGAAATTCTATTCTTTTATTTAAAATGTACAACTTACCCAATAAGAATATTGTTCTATTTTGTGGCATAACGAGTACGGCGTATAATTGCGGTTTTATTGTAATTTTACACCAACCAATCGATTACACAGTTTTATTGGGAATCCCAAGTTATTCAATTAGTACTTTTCTTTAGCAATTGAAGTAACTTACAGATGGTAAAGAATTTTTCCAGTAATTAATGATCGTTGAATTGATTTCAAATAATGGATTCCACTAGAAACAATTGTTTTGTTTTATTATTCATTTTTTTTAGTTTGATATAAGTAACTTTTAAATGCATTCGTACAGTTCCTTCTCTCTAAATTCTTTTATTTCCGTCTATTGGTAATAATAATATAGTTTTCTTTTTCTTGTTTTTTTTATGTAATCTTACTACAGAATGTATCTGTTATCACTCACAACTTTTAAACATGGACGTTTACCAATAAAAACATAGAAAAGTAGCCAAAACACAACGATCTGTAGAAACTCAACTGCTGAATTCCAAAGTGTCAGAAAGAAAAGAAATAGCTAGATCACCCATAAAACCAAAGTAAAAGATGTTTAAACTCTATTAGCAAATCCTAAATATAATTTTTTGGGTATATTCTAGGACAGCCAGATAAAAAATGGAACACAATAAGGCTACATTGGACACCATAGAATTACAAACGACAAAGGGGTAAGATCAAAACTTAGATGATCAGATCACAGAAGACAACATGCTGAAGAAGGATAATAGCATTTTTTTTCTTCCACTCTGTGTAAAGTTTAGATTTTTGAATTTTGGACGAGAATAAACAAACGCTCAATTTTTATTTACACAGCAATTGCCACCTTTCTTTTTAATTCGTATTTATTTGTAAATCTCATAAGTTCCTATTTTACACTTTAAAGTATTGCGTCTCAAACTTTTGGGATATACAACTAAAAAGTGAGTTCTGCGCAAGCGGGAGAGAGAAGGTCGAAGGTTGAGACAGCTTGGATCGTAGCGAGAAAAAATAACTCCCGGTTCCACCAACGTGATCGAAGTAAAATCTTACCTAAGTTTTGCTTAGTCAAAAAAATTTCTTAGTTGTAATTTGCGTTCCACCCTACAAGTTTTTACTTAACTTAACAAAGAAAAAACTTAAGTTCTCAGAAATACCAACTTTGCAAAATTGTCAGAAATTCTTAAATTGTTGACTTGTTACCTATTAATACAGAAACAACAAAAAAAGAAGATGCTATTAAGGGGGTAACCTGTTGAACAATTCTGCAGACAGATGACTTTGAAGGTCTAAAGATGTCACTTGGGCTTAATAAATGTCCTCCTGTGGCATAATGCTCTTAGGCAAATTAAAAATTGATGCATGGGACTTAAACATTTATAGTAATTACTTTTAAATGGGAATAAGCCACAATTAAAGGTTAAAGTAAGTTTATTGACGTTTCAATTTCCACTTCGGAAATCGTTCTCAAAATACAAACATTACTAAATTAAACAAATTTTGTTTTTTGTTACTTGGTGAAAAATTTTTAAATAACAAACATATAAAATCAGAGTTTGGTGTTTATTGAAAGTAAACTAAATGCACGACCAAATACTTACCATGTCGGGATAGTATTATGAGGTTTTTTCGTGGTTTTTCCCTCATACTTTACTATGGAATCACTAACAGGAGAATTTAACTGTCATCATGGCATGTGTTTGTCTTTTTAAAGACGAATTACATGCTACGATTTTTTCTGACGGATATTCTCAAGTTAAAGTTGATTTCATGTAATCGACTGAAATATCTTACAAGTAAAGTCGTCACAGGAATGCAACTCAACAATATTGGCAATATCATTTTAAAGTCGTCTACTTTAAAATATATAATGTATGTCTGAATTGTCAATATAAATGAATCAGATAAAATTAAATTATTAGAAGAATTTTTCACCAAGTAACAAAAAACAAAATTTGTTTAATTTACTATAGTCCATTTCCATCATATTGATAGCACATTATGTATGCAAATCCCTAAACTGTTGATACGGGTGACTCAATGAAAAATAGATATTTGTCAACAAGTTTACAGAAGTATATAGGAAAACAATTTTAAATTGAGTATGACCACCAGGTATAAAGGTTGAAGCAGAATAGAATACAATAGTTTTGAGGGTTACTAATCCCTAAATAAAGTTGCCAGTGTCGGAGTGATGGAGATTAACAGGTACTAATTAATTTGCAAGAAATATAAGATGTTTATTTTATTGGTTATATATAAAATAATTTGTGGCCGTAACAGGGGCCGATTTAACAGTATGACCTTCATTTAGCCAAGTCTCGTCCAAATAAAAAATTAATGCGAATGATGGTACGCTGTAACGAAATCAAGCTTAAACTGTCTATTTTATTTTTATTACTCAATTCTTGTTTTTTATTTGAATTTTTTTTTATTTATTTACATTGAATATTAATCTGTTTAGTTGTATAATCCACTTCTGCAATAATTATGGTATATATTTGATTTAAAATGAATTCGGTAATTTTGTGTAATTTGGCAACAATGCTAACTTAGATCTATGACAGAGATAATGACGTGCATCGGGATTTATACTGTACCAACTGTAGAAAAACATTCTATTGATAAATCGATATAAAACATACTTTGATTCTTTTTTAGTCATAAAATTCGTTCGTGTTCGTAAATATATAAAATTTTATTTATACCCGATAAGTTATCGCCCCAAATTGCCCCTAAGGCGATCAATAAGCCTCGGATAGAAGCACCCTTCATAGTTATTCGCATTCAACCCCTTATCTGGACTTTCTTATAGATATTTCAATATCCTGGATGAGTGTATCCCTACTTCCTTGGCAATCTTCAAAAACTCATTTTCGTCTTTTACTGATATTACGTTGATATGTGCGATTTTTTATTTCGCATTCAACGAAAAGAAGGAAAATCGACGTAACTATTTTTCAAGTTAAAGCATCACTCAAAAATCAGGACACTTTTTAAAATATATTTTATATTTATACTATTTTTTTTCTTTAATTATATTAAACTATGGAAATAATCTTCCGTTTTTTCTCCGTCTTAATACAGGTATCGTGGTGTTGCGAAGTGCCCTTTCAGAAGTTTTATACATTACGTCGTCAACTGTCATCTCCCCCTGTGTTTCAAGCTTTTATGACGTTTTTAATGATGTGCTAAATTTTGTTACGGATTTCTTTCATATTTTCTTGAATTTTATCTATTTCCTTAATAACATATATATTCTTTGAAGTAATACAGTTATTCTCAATATACTTCATCAAAAATCATACTTCGTCAAAAATTTTAAAATAATCTATAACCCCCGTTTGAACTTTGCTTGCATAGAAACAGTGATGAAGGTTTTGATCTACCGATCTATATATGAATACTATGTATGTGCTACCTGTTGTTCTGCTCCACATTTGAAATTAGCGTTCTGAGGATAAATGAAATATAGTTACACATCTTTCGTGACAGCTTTGCACTTTACTTAGAGTGGTACCTGTTTTGCGGCGTAGTTCAAAACCAGAAGGAAGTGATATGATGTCCAGCAGAGCGTGCTACTCTGGGTTCATCAAAGTCCACCAATCTGCTAACCATGTTTTAGAAACCCTGTAGTAAGTGTCTTCGGAAATCTATCATGGTCTTTATGTCTTTATGGATCGACAACCTCGATCTGTAGTACGATAAACCAATTGAAATACCTAGGGCTAGTTGTTCGAACGCTAATCAAAACTCAGTCACATTTTGAGGTTATGTTGACTGATTTATTTTATTCAATTTTATTATTTTGCGTTTTAATTAAAAAAAAACATAATTATACTCTTCCTTCATGTTTTTTTTACAAATTAATAATAATAATAAGCAATTTTTAATAATTTTGACAGCTGCTGTGACGTATTTGCTTGTTTGTTTGTAATTAAATATTTGATTACAATCAAGTTTTGATTAGCTTTCGAACCGGTTCTTAATGTAACAGGACTAGATGAAAGAGATATCATATCAATTACAGGAATATGCAAAATACCTATGCATGAGTTAAAAGAAATGACTAGAGACAGAGATAAAGACAGAGACAGAGACGGACAATACACCATATCACGATGACCACTACACTCCCTCCGGGGAGTCAGGATTCAGGAAAACGATGGGATTGTGTGGGTACCCTAAATAAACTAGGAAACCTAGCAAGGTTACCTAGCTAAGGACAGTCAAAAAGTATGTTAAATAGTCAAACAGGGTCATTAATGCCATTCATTGGGTCGGAACCCTTCTCAGGCGTTGCAAAGGCGGTAGCGGCTACAAAAAAGTGGGTATAGTACAATCGCCAAAATTTACGCAAAGACAGGAAAACAGTTAAAGCCATATGCTAACTAGGCATATGCAATGTAGAGGTATGCTAACAAGGCACTGTAAGTTGAATAGGCAGTTGAAGCTGTTGGGATTGGCAGATAATGACTTAGGCAGTGACAGTCCGACAAATGTGCTGTTCTTTGCATTAGGTGAAGAAAAGGCACCGCCAAAGAACTACATGGAAGATTCAGTCTCATGATAAGTTCTGTCAAAGTTATTAAACCATTTAAAAGAGGCCAGTCTAGAAAATGTAATCTAGGGTTAGAACATCACAATAGATATGAAAATGTCGCAGTGGAATAAGCCAAAAGACGCCTCATTTTATCTATCTATCTATGTTTCATGTACATTCTGTGTTTCATGTGTTCTCTGGAGGATGCTAAAAATTATTATTTCTCATTAAAAATTGCATAGTAAACACAAATATTACAGGTAGTATGTAATAATATAAATACAAAAAGTAATATATTGGTGTTTTTTTATTATATTTTTGGATAAATTTACAATATATATGCTTGCAAAATTTCGTTTGAGAATCCGAGCGTTGACATATGCGAAAGGCTTCAAAAGGTATTTATCAACCCCGTTATCTCCCGGGGTGGGCCTCCGAAGGGTGAATTCACTCTGCGGGTGATTTCCTATGAGTCTGCCAATTAGAAGACCCCTTGGGGCAATTTAACACACTTCTTTATTTGACTAATAATTATAGAAAACGCGCTAGGTGAGACTGGACATTGTTCGCTGTCGTACCGATTGTCCTTGAATAGAGAATACATGAATAAAAGTTAATAAGCATGTATACAGGGGATGGTTTTATTCTTTTGATTCTTTATTATAGAATACAGTAGAAGAATGTTGTTGGAATACTTGATATGAGAAATGTGGTAAATCTATTCACTATATTGTTTTAATTGGAGAAATCAAAACAGTTTCAGACAACAGTATCAAAACAAACGTAGAATCATAATATTGCCTTCATCACCATCTACCTTACATCGCAAACATTCTGATGAAGTTATTGGAACGTTTTTTCCATTAAAATTTCGAAGTACAAAATGGAATGATTCAAATATAGTCCTAAAAGAAATGGATGGTAAAAAGAGAAAAATCAAAGAAGCGGCTCTAATTATGCTAAATGAGACCAATTGTGTCGCAAACTCCTCGGCAGAATGTAGTAGGATCTGGTTACCCATATTAAAAGAGGAAGTTATTAAAAGGAATATACCAGTATTAGTTAGTCAGTAACACATAGAGGATACATCATTTATGTTTTTTAAATAACAAACACATAAAAACAATATTGGCAATATCATTTTAAAGTCATCTACTTTAAAATGTATAATGTATGTCTTAATTGTCAATATAAATGAGTCAGATAAAATTAAATTATTAGAAGAATTTTTCACCAAGTAACAAAAAAACAAAATTTGTTTAATTTATTAATGTTTGTAATTTGAGAACGATTTCCGAAGTGGAAATTAATTAATTTAACCTTTAATTGTGGCTTATTCCCATTTAAATAGTAATTACTTAAAACCATTGATTGTGTGAAAGATACAACACAGTTGTACCGCTGTTATGTTATTATTATTTGTATATATATATATATATATATATATATATATATATATATATATATATATATATATATATATATATATATTATTAATTATAATCGCTAATAAATGCAAGTTTTAAAATATTTTAAGTCCAGTACTGTCACCAGGATTCCGTACACTGTTAGGTATGGCGCAAAAAAATATCTCCGGGAGATGAAGATGTGGGTCATCAGAAGATAGCGAGCGAGCTAAAGAAGCAAGCAAAGCAAAGAAGCAGCCCAACCAACATTGAGTGGGCCGCGGCGATTTGGCCGGTTGTTGACCGTTGCCGCGAAGAAGAGACTCTCTTCAACACAACAAACCATTGAAATCAGAATAACCGCGCCTACATCACATATTACATACATTCGAAGCCATAAATTTTATTTTTAAACATGCAGATTTTGATGATTGTAAGTGTCTAGTTTCTAAATCTAGACAGATGCTATGAATCAAGGACAAAACGTATTCACATATTAATCATTATTGAACGACGTATTGCCTGCGTTTATAAATAATAACTTTCATATTTCATTATTAACTAAAATTACTAGAATACTTGTATTTATATCTCCGGATATAAAAAAGAATAAGATAATATCCCCACATATTTATCTAGTTTATGTCAATGTAATGAATTTTATAAATATACGTTAATGTTGTAATAATTTCAATTCATTGAAAAGTACGATACAAAATATAGTATCCTCGTATACAGTGTGAGTTATAACTAGTGGGATATAGACTATAATAATTACGCAAATGGACCAAAATATGCCAATTAAATCAAATATGCCTTAACAAAATGCATTGGGAAAAGAAGTGCAATGAAATATATTTTTTTTCATTTTTGGATAATAATAAATCTGTATATTTATAAATGGTTATCAAAATTGGCAAAAAGACATAACTTTTGATTATAAATATTATTGTGTGTATTATTTTCAATTTTGTTACCTTTGAATGATTCCTGATGACGAAATTGAGTCGAAACCTTTAAGTGATGAAAATCACAATTTTAATTAACTAATATTCACATTAAAAAAGTACATGTAAATATTATTTAATTAAAAACTGTGATTTTCATCTTAATCACAACCAATAATTGTGACTAAATTCCATAAAAAACATAATATTTAACTCAACCATGCCACAAGAAAGTAGTTTTAGAACCGTAATATGTTGACTAATGTTTTCCTAGATTAGAAAAGGAACTAAATGAGGTGAAAAGAAATATGGATATAGAACAAGATTACAACAACTTCAAAATGATAATAAAAAAAAATTGCTTATGAAGTATTAGGAACAGAGAACAACGACAAAAAACACCACGAACCACCATGGTTGACAGAAAACGTAAAAGAAATGATTCAAGAAGGAAACAAAATATATAAGAAGTGGCTAACAAATAAAACATCTAGCAATAGAGTAACATATCAAAGGAAAAACGGAGAAGTACGCAATCAAATAAAAGAAGCAAAAAATAATTTCTAGGAACAAAAATGTATCCAAGTTGAAAATTTAATTGGTGGTTCTTAAACTACGGAAGCATGGAGAACTATCACTAATCTAAAGAAAAACACCCATAACTCCTTAAGCAACTTAATTCCTATAGGAAAGTAGAAAAATCACTATAAAAAATTACTCCAGGAATCCAGATTGGAATATATGCGAGAGGAATACAGTATGAAGAGACAAACAAATAGTAACATTAATACTACTAACAACGAGGTCCGTACTGCGTTAATTAAAATGAAAAACGGGCGATCTCCAGTAGATACCTAGCAGTATAGCTGTGGAGTTACTTAAAGCAGGAGGTCCACTCCTAAGAGAACGAATAACTTTTCTAATAAATCAATGCTGCCAATAAATTAAAGTAAAATCTGAATGAAAAACCGCTCACCAAGTGTCCATCTTTAAAAAGGGTAATCGAAAAGATCCTAACTGCTACAGAGGATTAAGTGTCCTACACACTTTCGAGAGATTGTTTGGAAAGATAATAAATGGAAAAATACAAGATGATGTAAGATATCTAATTAGCGAAGACAAAAGTGGATTTACTCCTGGTAGATCTTGCACTGATAACTTGCTTATACTCCAACAATTAATAGAAAAAAGAATAGCGGTTGGTACCGAAGTACATCTAGCCTTCATCGTCCTAGAAAAGGCGTATGATACAGTTCCAAGACTTAAATTGTGGCAAGCTTTACAACAACTTGGCATTAGTCAAAACCTTTTAGAAATAATCAAAGAAGTATACAGGGATAACACTATTACCTAAAAATCGGAAATAGACTATCAGAGCAAATAAAAGTAACTAAAGGACTAAGACAAAGATGCAGTATGTCACCCTGACTGTTTAATTTATATATTGAGGCAGCCCTCTAAAATTGGAAAAAACCACTGCCAGGGAATGGGAATTCCCATAGGAAATGACGTACTGTTCTCCCTGAATTTTGCAGATGACCAAGTCGTCCTAGCTCAGGATTCTTATGATCTAGAATCTATTTAATTTAAAATGGGGGTTACAAGTCAGCATGAAGAAAACAGGAGATTTAGTTACCAATTCAGATGCAAGGTTTGAAGTGTTGATAGACGAGGACGTGGAAATCAAACAAGTGGAAAAATTTAAATATTTAGGTACACTCATTGATAAGAATGGCTTGGGAGAAACCGAAATTAAACACCGAATTAATCAGGGACGTAAAATTGTAGGATATTTGAACTCCTTATGGTGAGATCGCAACATTTCCAAAATGAACAAAAAAAGAATAGGGCAAACCATGGTTGAATTAGTTCTTTGGTATGGCTCTAAGGTATGGACAATTAATGCAGACACGAAGAGAAGATTGTTGGCAGTTGAAATGGATTATTTGAGAAGAAGTGCTAGAACATCAAGGCTGGAAAGGAAGACCAACGAATATATAAGAAATAACATGAATGCTACAGAAACGGTCATTGACAGCATAGAAAGAATGGGTTTAAAATAGTTTGGACGCCTATTGAGAATGCCTGACGAACGCTGGCCCCAAAAACTTCACAGATGGAAGCCCCTGGAAGAAGAAAAAGAGATAGACCTCGACGCTCATGGAATGAAGGAATTAGAAGAGCGATGAATCGAGAGGTTTGGAGGAGGAGCATGCCTTGGACTGGGAGTATTTATAAGTTGGATCCTGTAATATATATAATATATATATTTTCACTCTTCACTCTAAGACAATAATTTCGACTGTTTTCGGGAACAGTTAAAAAGTTTGCGTTTTCAAAACGCAATAAAACAGTTAAAAGTCCAGGAGCACATTTCCAATAACAAACAATAAGCAAATTTGTTATGCTTAAATCAGAATTATATAACGATTAACTCTCAAACAAGAATCTAAATCTCAAACTAAATTTTCAACATAGTCTCCTCCGAGTTCTATGCCTTTCCTAATTATTTTGATACAGGACTTTCTGACATTAAAAAACATATTTATTTCTTATAATAATTAGTAGCATTTTTGTATTTTTATCCAGAATTCATTTCGTGAATTAATTTTATTGGCATAATCTAAGTACCTACTTCAAACGTACTAAGAATAGTTAACCATAGGTAACTAAGAATAAAAATCAAGCTGAATAAACTCGGGACTTCTTGGTGCCCATTTAAAATGACTTGAGTTGACTTTACACTACATGATTTATCATGTGATTTGTCATATTATTTGGTCATGGAGTTTACACTGTGTGATTTGTCATATAATTTTGTCATAAGCATTGTCATGCGTTTGTCATAGCTCGTCACAAGAGAATAGGACGGTACCTATTCCGTCGGTATGCGGACGGTACCGCATGATATAATCACAAGATTCTCGGTAATATCTCTTCATGTAATACCGGTAAAACCAACATATTTAAATATCGCGGCTTATTCTTATGTCAATATGATTTATGATATAGGTTCGACTTTATATAGAAATTCGTCAAAATCATTTGATGACATGCGGAAAAAATGTTAAAACTTGTTAGCTCTTCGAATTTTAATTCCCTAACACTAAATTTTATATACCCCGTCCACTATCTCTTCGTAAAAGCCACCTGCGAGCCCAAAAGGCGTCTGATCTTTTTCTTCTTACTATCAGCTGTACGCAGTTGTTACTGGCTTAATATTATTAAAGGTATTTTCCATTATAATAGTTTATAAATCTACTAGTTGTTACCTATACTGTGTCTAATATCTATATGACCAGAAAGAAGCAGAAAAATCAACATAACCTTATTATCACTCATATCATAAGTCACAACTTATCATTCAGTGTAAACATGATTTTTTAAAATATTATAGAAACGAGGAATCATAACAAATCTCATATATTATCATATGATAAATCATGTAGTGTAAAGTCGACTTTACTCTGTCAATCCCTGATTGCGAAAATGTCTTATTTAGACATTTAGATATATTGCTAACATCTAATAGAAAAGGAGGTGAAGCTCTGAAAAGGGAGGTGAAGGAGGCGATCCTGCATAAACCACATTTACTTTCTAACGACCAGTCGCAAATTATCCAAAATATCACATAATAATCTTCATTTAAATTTGAAGGAATAACACATAGTCCAGTAGTTGATCGCCTATAATGTCACACCAAATGTTCAGATTCAATCACAGCACATAACTCTCTAGCATGACATCTCCTGTAGTACGAGTTGGTAAAGATTTTTTAGCGCCATACGTAATCGGCCGTGAACTAAAACATTTGGCGTCAAATTCAAAACGTATGTTTTTTAACAGATCTTATTGCATAGATGGCTGAGGCTAGTTTCGTACTTAACAAATCGATTTGAAGGGACCATTTAAGGTTGCTGTCTATAAAACTAGCAAGAAATTTTACAGAATTAACGATACTGATCTGGCTGTTATTAAGAAGCAAGGGTTAAAGAGCTCTTTTATAGGATACTTTTACTGTATCCACGTTTAAAGAGAGTAAATTAGAGTCAGACCAGGTTTTTATTGTAAGTAGATCATAAGTTATAGTTGCATGAAGAGTTGCAATATTAGAGTTGCTCCAGGTGATACTGGTATCATCAGCAAAAAGAAAAATTTTGATGTAATTTATAAAGAACAGGAAAAGTAGAGGACCCAACACTGAACCTTGTGGTACTTCATATATAATGCTTTTGTGACTAGAGTCAGTATCATTTGCTCGAACCAATTAATTCCTATTCCCCAAGTAAGATTAGAACCAATTTAAATAAATACTTCGAATGCCGTAGAAATTTAGATTTTTTTTTAAATGTCGTGATTTACACAGTCAAAAGCTTTGGCATAGTCAGAAAAAACAGTGGCAGTATAAAGATTATTGTTTAATGCTTGGTAAATCTCATGTACCACAGAAAATATATCATTACTGGTACATTTATTAGATAAAAAGCCGAACTGATTTTGTGATAAAATGTTATTTTCAACGAGAAAGGACTTTTATAAGTCTCTCAATAATTTTGGATTGTACCGATAGTAAGGCAATAGGTCTATAGTTGCAGGCATTAAATTTTTCACCACCCTTAAGATAAGGAATAATAATGGCTGTTTTTAGGCACTCTGGAAATTTATCTTTTTCACAGGAATCATTCATTAATGAGACCAGGACTTCCAGCACATTTTTTGGGAGATTTAAGAAAACTTTTATGAATAGTCCATCAGTACTATAACAAGATTTGATTTTTGATACTACTGATTATTTGGATCAGTTCAGATTTATCAACTGTTCTTATTAAGAATGAATTCGAGACCTTTTTTGAATTGGGAAAATAGGAAATGGGCAAAATAGTTGATGTTATATTTTTACTTACATTAACGTAGTATTCATTTATATTTTTAGAGTTTGGAAGAGTAAAGGTTTGAGCTGTATTAGTTTTATTTCGAAGATCGTTTATTATGTACTAAGTTTCTTTTGTAATACTTTTAGAGCTTCCCAGACGATTTTGATAGTACGCTTTTTTAGCTGTTTTGATAAGTTTTAGATACTTAGATAACTTTAGTTACTCTGTACTTGGTGATATATCAAGCTACAGAGGCGTTGGTAGCCAATTTCTTGATGTACGTACACTAGTGAGCGCATATTCTTAGCTGATATGCGGATACCTTTAGTAGTCTAGGGTTTGTGATGTTTTGGCTTAATTGTAATTAAATTTATTACCGGATAGAGGGTACCTATATGTTATGTTACATTTTTTATATATAAATGTATAAAATATTATCGGATAGAGAGAATATGTTATGTTACAAGATACGTTTTTATTTATTATTTTATAATATATCTGTTTTCCATTACATTACACCAATGCCCTGTAGTACCTTGAAAACAATAAAATAAAAAATAAAAGACAGATATTCTGACACTTTAATTTAAATAAATTAATTTAATAATATATATAATTTTTTTCGGTAAAGTATTACTTTGTTGAAACTTCAATACGTTTTAAAGTACTTTATCTTAAAAGACCATCTCCAGATAATACAGTATAAACTCTTAATATTTTTGCAATCTTGTTCTCCAGGATCAGTACAAATTATCATAATTAGGTAGCAACTAACGTCTATATACAGACGGCGTCGCAGGGCAGCAACCCCAGTTGGAAGTTTTACCATGAAGTAAATGCTTTTTAAAAAAATTAAAGGCAAATATCAGGCAAATATTTTTCAAAGTTATTTATTCGAGCATTCAAACTTATATAAATGCTTTTTGTCATGAAGTAAATCTATTTAAAACTTATGCTTATCTGGTAGTAGCACTGACGATGGACTTCTCAGTATAAAAACGTTCTGTGATGTAGTCCAAAAGAGTTCTTTTTAAATAAATATGCCTTTTTATAAAGAATGTTAAAATTAAAGTTTTATGATTTATGGTATACAGCCGACTACCGGAAGCTCATTTTCCTTGTGGATAATACAAATAATTTATGTACCACTTTACTACATACAACAGAACAACTTTTGTTGTTTAATCACGTTATATAAAGTCGAATTCACAAATCCAGAAAAATCTACTTTGCTACGTATGAAGAAAAACGTAAAAAAAAATTGTGTAACTGGCTCATAGATGGCGAAACGAAAAACATTTTTCTGTTTTAATCAACTGTAGAAATGTTGAAAAAAAAATGTTTTCTACGAAATCTTAGACGGCGTATTAAATCTTGTCTTTGATTTGGTAATGTTATTAAATGGATAATTTTTCGACTGTTCTAACAACCATTCAAATTTCGTCATTTTGTGTCATGTGGAACAATTTCACCCAATCATGTCAACATTAGACTGATAATTGCATTCAGTGCAATTTTCAATCCCTATGACAACACGATCGAGTTTGACAACTTTATCCAAATAAATTTCAAAATGTCACGTTTCGGCAATGAGAATGTTCAAAGTATAAATGCGCTAATCAAAGAAAAAATTCCCTGAAATACAACCTACAGTCACAAATATATTTGGGGAATATTCATAGAATTTTGCTGCAGACGAGAATATGAGTTGAATGAACATAGAAGCTTAGAAGAATTGGCGTTGATACTAAAAGATTGGCCGTCAATATGAGAAAGAAAAACGGGGACGAATTCAAAGAGGCAACGGTGAAGACAATGTGGAACGTTTCGTGCAAACTATTGCAAGAAAAGTACTATAATGACTATAATATTATGATTGACCCGTTTAACAATATAGTGTTTAAACCAGCCCGAGATGCCCGCGATGCAATCAGGAAAAAACTACAAGCAGATCCATGTAAACGTAAGGCCAGTTCAGTTTCGTTAAATTGGTCTGAAATTAACAAAATAATATTGCTTTGGGATGAAGATACCCCTGAAGGTCTTATGCGTAAATTTTACCATATTGCTGCTGTAGAATTAGCGTGGCGAGGAGGAGAGGCAGTTGCTTGTCTGGTACATTTTTTTCAAATCGAGAAAAATAACGATGACACTCCAACAAATCGCATTGAATACAATCCGGTATTCAGTAAAACGTGCCAAGGTGGTTCTAAAAGCTGTGCAAGTAGTAAATGGTTGGTTATCAATAGTGAGAGACAAAGATGCCCTATACGTCTTTTTCATAAACTGATATCAAAACGAGGCGACAATATTACCTCACCACGACTGTTCTTAAAACCAAATCGACACTGGAAAAATGAAACTGACAAATGGTACGATAATGTACCTGTTGGAAGAAATACAATGAATGGATGGACTAAATCTTCTGCTGAAGCAATTGGCTTGAATGTAAAGGAGAAAAAGATAACAAATCACTCGAATAGATCAACTGCTGTTAGCGAATTAGCAAAAAGTGGTGTAGAAGAACAACAATTGCTAAAAATTACTGGTCATGGCAATCAGAATCTATAAAACCATACTTGAATCTCGATCAAGAACAACACAACAAAATTATAAATATTATGCGTGGTAATAGATCTTCTATAGTAGAGAACAGCAACGAATCTAATGTTAACTTAAATTTTAATAATTGTACTTTCACTAACTGTACTTTTAATAAATAAATGTTTCGTTATGTTGAGTTATGATTTTTTTTTTTTTCGAAAAATTATCCGCCGAATATCCCTCGGACATTGATGAATGCCTCATAATTTCATGACAAATTTCTCAAGCTCGTTGCTTGGTAACAGCACTCAGCCTTCGGCTTCGTGCTGTTACCAAGGAACGAGCTTTCGATTGTCATGAAATTATCTCGTCTGTTATCAATGTCCTAGGGATATTACTATTGATAATAAACCGGGTATGATGAGACAAGGGGTCGCCAACTAATTTTTGTATTACATGTATTGTAAAACATGTATTATTTTATAAACAGCACTGATATGTTTAGGAATATTCACACAAAAAGTTTATAAAAATAGATTAATATTTGTAACTTTAAACAAACCATCTACTAAATCACTTTAATACGAATTTTTCTATTACTTCCACGAAATTATATTTGACTCTATAATCTAGTAAACCAATTTAACATTTTTTTACAAAATCCGCATCAGCAGCGGTTAGTTCGAGATCTACCAAACAAATAACTAAATAACTGAGACGAATTATTGAATCAATTTAAAGAAAAAAACAAAAATCTAGTTAAAGGAATATACACAGTAAATGAACACACTTGGTAAACAGACGTCAAGAAAAGATTTAACCGCAAGACTGAAAAAGAAATCGAAAAAGTTATGACGTGTAACTTTACCACAAATAGCCCAGGCAATAAAATTATATGAGGAGATAAATTATCACTGACGGGAGATTGAATAAAAATGTCTTCGATAATTTTTACTGATCTGAACGGCTAAAGAAAAGGCGTTTGTGATAAATAGCACATTAAAGGTGCATTTATATATCATTATACATCTGAAAATAAGCAAAAAGATTGTTTTTTTTTATTTAATATTCTTATTCAATTAATGAATGTTGGCGATTTATCATCATCATCATAGCCTTGCAATCCCATAGGATTATGGCCCACACCTCGGCATGTATTAATCCTATTTTTTGAGGTGGATTATTCCCCTTTATTTATCATAATTTACATCTGTTTTCCCGGTGTGGTGATCTGCTTTTTTTCAGTTTCTACATTGAGCTTTCCAATCTGTCTCCTTTATAGCTCTTAATTCGTCTTCCACGTCATCTATCCTTTTTGTCTTGGTCTTCCTCTTCTACTAGACCCTAGTGAAGTTCAATTATTTATTCTTCGAAGCATGCCTTGACGTGATTTTCTTCCTTTAGTTAGTTTTTATTTCCATTCTCATTTTAAGTTTTTTCTCACCTTCTCTTGTTAGGTTGAAGCCTAGTATTGCATTTTTTTTTCAAATTTTAGTAAGCTGTTTTCTTTTTTTATTTATAGTTGTAGTTTTCATAGCATACGTAACAACTGGTCTAATTAGGGTTTGTACAGATTCATTTTTATATTTTTAGTTAATTTTTCTTCTTCTTTACGTGCCATCTCAGCAACGGAGGTTGGCAATCATCATGGCTATTCTGATCTTAGATGCTGCCGCTCTGAATAGTTTGATTAATGTGCATCCGTATCATTCCTTTGAGTTACGCAGCCATGAGATTCTTCTACTTCCTACACTGTTCTTGCCCCGGATTTTCCCTTGTATAATTAATTGAAGTATCTTATATCTTTCATTACGCATAACATGCCCCAGGCAATGCACTTTTCGTGATTATTTATTGTGCCAAGATAATTTTAGGTTTCAACTTATTCTAAAGTTTTACCGTTAATTGACAGGTTTTCATCATTATTTTGGAAATTTGATATCCTGATAAATTTAGTTTTCTTGATATTTATTGATAATCAATATTCTTCTCCATACTCAACTATCTTGTTCATTAGCTTTTGGAGATCTTGGAGGTTGTCTGCTATTATGATAGTATCGTCCGCATATCTAATGTTGTTAATTGGTGTGCCATTGACATTTATTCGTATGTTTCTCCCTCAAGAGCTTTTTTCATAATTTCTTCAGAGTATGCATTGATTGGTAGTGGTGACAATACACACCCCTGTCGCACTCCTCTTTTAATTTTGAACTCTTCTGATGTGTGTTCGTTAATGCGTATTTGTTCCTGCTGTTTATAATTTTTGATTGTCAGTAAATTTCTGTTCATGCCATACGACTAATTTCTTTTTAAAATTCATTCTTCTACTCTCTCGCTTTCAGTCCTTCAAATTGTCACTCGCAAATAATTGGATGTGGATCAAACCTATATAGTTTGATGTGATTAAGTTCTTGCCTCCTTTTCCAATTTTTCCAATGCTTTTATTAGCGCCATCTTTGTGTTTGCGATGATGGTCAGATCATCTGCGTAGGCTATTATTTGGGGTTGATTGGCAATAATATTTTTATTATCCAGTTTCGCCTTCCTGCAACCGCAAGCTTTCTTAAATCTTCCATCATTTTTGACCATAATATTGTAAAAAAGAAGCCGATAAAAACCACGTGTATTTCTCGATTATATTCTCTTGTTTGTTTTTTGTATTATTTGTTCTATTGTATGTATAGCAGTAATTGTAAAGTGGCCTGTCGATCTCACATGATGCTTTTTGCATATTTTTTTAGTCTTGTGTTTATTATATTAGCTAAGATTTTATAGGCAATGTTTAAAAGAAATAAATAGTCCTGTAGTTTTTGAATACTTTTTGGTCACACTTTTTATGAATTGGCACTATAATCCGCCGGTTTCATTCATCTGGCAATTTTGCATCTGGCATGAAACCATAATGGTTTCATTTTTAATCCATATTTCTTTTATTAGTATAAATATTTTTTTATTTAATCATGCTCCTCCATATGTTATTAACTCTGCCACTGTATTGTATATTTCCCATGTAAATCTCCATAAGAAAATCTTAGGTCGAAAATAACAAATTGGTCGGAAAATCGTACAACTCGGGGACGTGTAGACGGAACATGACGTATAGTATATGGTATCGATGGAAAGAGGAGAGGATCACAATTATTATATTATAGAAAAAACAAACATGGTGGCGTTTACAAAGGGCCGTTAGGCTGTATTTCAGTTTTAAGTTGTCCGATTTTGACGTGGGACGTTTCATGTGACAGCTATTTTGTAATGTCCCTTGCACATTCTGCTAATCTGTTTGGGTTGGAGGTCAATTTCTCCTTGTAGATTCTTTAGTCCTCTCTTTTTACTGTGATTTGCTTTTAGTCGCCTTCACTTTTTTTGGAGAATTGCTTTATTTTATTCGTTTGTCTATCTTTCTCAATATCTTCTAAATTTTTGGTTATCCAGTCATTTTCTTTTTTTTTTTTGTTTGTTGTTACATTTCTTGCTTTTTCATACTTTTTTCCGTTTGTTCTGATTGGTTGAACCATGTGATTCCGATGATGTTTTTTGTTACTTAAGTCCCACATTCTTGATCATACTAGTCTTTGTTCTTCTTTATTATTTTCTGCTTTTCTACTATTTTGTTTGCTACCGTATGTTTATTTTATCTGTTATTTCTTTCCATATTTTATTTATGTCTGTTAACTTACTCAATTATTTTGGCTTGATATTTTTTTGTCCAATTAAGCTGGCTCTTTTTGGGTATTATCAAAAAGTTATCTGTATTAGCTTTAGTTATGTTGACAATTACTTCGGCAATTTTTTTTTATTCTCTTTTGTTCTTATTAGTTCTTTATAACTTGAACCAGTCTAATGTAGTATATTTCGGATTTAAGAGAGTTTTTTCCCGACTCCTTTAATTTTCCCTCTTATTATACGTTTGGGAAAGGAAATATTTCTGATCCCTTAATAAGTGTCCAAGGTGAAATGTTTTGTGGAATTTGATGGTGTAGACTAGCTCTCTTCGTTTGCTTAGACGATTGCGAAATTGTTTATTTGTTATATGGTTAGTCCAGTCAATTTTCAATATTCTCCTAATATTCTTGTTCTTGTTTTTCTAGTCCATGTCAATCCACTGCTGGATATGGAGGTCTTCTCGGCTTCTGCAACTATTATCTAGATTATCCGAAGTATGTTTTTAATATCATCCACCCATATTAATCATCATCGTCCGGGATTTCTCTTTGTCTCGTGGTTTCCTTGTATCATTATAAGAATTATCCACCTTCCCGTGTTTTACCTGGCTAGACACCTATCTATGTAATCTGAGTAATATAAATCTTTCATATACTTTACTTCTCAGGGTCATAGGAATTTCCCTACTCTTAAAAATGACGCTGAGTTTACCAAATGTGTTGTCCTTATTAATTAAACCTTTCAGGCAATTTCAGCACTTTAGTTTTGAATCACACTCACACAATATGATGGTCAGTATTGTTAATCCCAAATACTAGCGACCTATAGAGATAAGAGGTGAGTGTATCTGTCCATGGAGCCGATTAATTTTCATTCGATCCCTACTACAAAAATCAAAAAGTATTTCAAAAGTCGCCACTTGGCCTGACAAACCACGAAATCATAATCTGTTCAGTAAAGCTGTTTACCATACGAAAATCTTTTCATTTTTTAACAAAACAAAGGATTATCATAACCGTTTGCTAACATACTATAAAACCTAATTCTATGTAGTATTTTCAAGATTAATGAATGAGTGATTCTCGAAATATGAGATTCCACCTTCTGCCGCACTACTCAATCATCGACCGATTCGACGCGTCATTTAAATTAAAAGTCGCAAAAAAACGGCGCGTGGCACTTGAAGATTGGCTTATTACTGAATTGTTAATATTTTTTATAACACCACACATTTAGTTTCTTTAAAATTTAAAAATCTTAGTTTTTTCCTTTCAAATTTTTGTTTAATAATTTTAGTAATTTTCAAAATTTATTAAATATAATACAGAACTTATTTATTATTTACATTTTCATTATTATCTTGTATTTATTTTTAATTACTTCATTTTGATTATCACTATATTTCATTATATTGTTTATCCGCCTGAAAGGCAAAAAAAGTAAATCGACTTGAAGATAGCCACGGTTTTAGTGACGTCAATCCAACTGTTTTTTATGTGAAAATAAAATTGATATTTTTACTATGCTTACAATTTTATCATATATTCTCACCTTTTTTGGATTTCTCAAAATATATTTAAATCAAAATTAGCCAAATCGATGCAGTCGTTCTCGAGTAGTTATATAAAAAAAGATTGTTTGTTAAACGTCATATTATTTTTTTAATAAGTGTTAATATTATTTCGGGCCTGCGCAAAACCAGCATACTGAGCAATAAGAAACATTCACTTCAAAAAGTTTTTTTTAACTATTTTGTTATTTTTGTTTGTTATTTATTTATTTTATAAGTTAATAATTAACAAATTCATTTTACAGGTAAGATGTCTACTTATGGGGTCAATGTTTGGAATTGGTAAGTAGTTCTCATTAAGACATAACAAACCAACATATCTACTATCGCTGACATTAGAAATTTTATATTATCGCCCAAGATATAACACAAACGAACTTATTTTTCATAATAAATGAATTACAACAGGTCAAAAGTCAAAATAGGAAGATATAGTATGATGTTATGACATTTAATATGAAATCGAAAGAAATAAGGTTTGCCTACATTGCTATGCTTTGTGCCCTCCAAATAAAATTTGGCAGGACCCTGGTCCACCTGGCCTGTCGGCTATATGACCGTTAGCGAATCCACTGCCCCTACGAGTCCAACACCAAAGTGAAGGTGCCATGCCACGTATGCAAGAAACGTTTCATGGGGCTCCACCTTCGCCGTAGTACCTGTGTTGCGATTACCTGACCTACCCGTTATCCCTCCCACGGACGGATAGGCGAAGCAGGCTGAGGAATTTCCACCTCGCACGTAGACAGGTCGCCGCCGAGGATCTCTCCTCTACCACTCTTGAATCTCCCGGCGGGTACGTGCCGGGGCACCCACACCACTCCTGACACTAGGCCAGGAGAGGTATGTACGGGCCCAGCTCGTTCAACCTCGCCAGGCTCTTTTGGAATGAGAGTAGAGTGGTCCCACGAGAGTCTCGTCTCGGATACTAGGAATGTAGACTGGTGACCGTGTCGCCTAAGCGACCGTGTGCGTTTCTACAAACCCGACACATCAGGCGACGGCTCTCCACCTCTCGATTCCTACCCATTAGTCGCCTCTTACGACAGGCAGGACCTTCTTGCCTCGGCCGTATTCTTATCTCCGTGAGCCGAACGGAGAAGGTTTGCCTACAATAGCTATTTATGTACAAAGTCGCTAACGTAACTTTTTATCGATCGAGTCTGATATTAGGAGCAGAGCGAGCGAAGCGAGCGAGGCGAGTAACAGAAGAGTTCGATATAGAGTTACTTTACCGAGGTGCATACACAATGTTATCGCCAATCATAAAAAACATTAACAAATAATCATATTTTGTGAAATATTTTTATTGCACGAAAAGGTACAAAATATATACTAATAAATAAAACAGTGTTATTTGTGTTGAGTTATATTTAATACTAATGAATAATTTGACATGTTATTCAAATTAATTCCTGATGGAGAAGGTGCTTTAATTAGAAATGTTTAATCCATAATCACTATCTTTTTTTTTTTTTCTTCATGACTTCTGTAAAAGTACAATAACCAATTGTTGTGTCGTCTCCTGAATTAGGAGTCAACCTCCGGGATACATTTCTCAGGTGCGGGTCAAATTCTATTAACATCCAGAAGACCAACCGGCCTGAGAATGGCACTATCATTCCGATAGGAGAGTTGACTCCGGGGCAAGAAAATCCACAGCTAACAACATGGCTTGCTAACAACCATAGCAGAAAAGACCAGGATAAAACCTAGGATTTGGTGACAAACATTTTTCTTTACTATAATGTAACACTGTAGCAAGAAGTCGAATAATTTTTATTTAAATTCAATATCATATTTAAACATGTATTTTTCTGTCATTTTTTTTTTAATATTTTAATAAACATGTGTTAATTTAACTGTGTATTGTTTCTTCTTTTTACTTGTTTGCGTGTGTTGCTCCAGAGTAGGCCATATTCACGTCCTGAGTGAGCTAGCCAGGGAGTGTTTCGTATAACGTCTAATGTAGCAATGTTGCAATTGATACATTAGGGGTTATGACGTTAAAAATTGGTCCCAACGAGAAACGATTTGTCGCTCCAACGTTGTTAGTGATGTTGTTAGTCGGGTTGTAGCAGCAAACTAAGGTTTGCGGTTACAAGTTGACAACAGCAGCTCAACGTTGAGATGTTACAAATTGAGCCTCGAAGGGTTACAAATTGGCACCCAAAGAATATTCGTTGGCACATCATAGATTGACGTCCAATGAATGTTCGTTGGAACGTTACAGATTTTAAATTGGTCTTAACACTTAAAGAAATTTTAGTTTTAGATAAATAAAAATTTTATATGACAGTGAAGACAGATGACTTTTTTGGCCGCTTTTGATTTTAAATTATTAGTTATTAATACTGAATAATTACTAAATCGGTGAATTAAATTTAAGTTTTGATTTATTTTGTATCAATTTAATTACAAAATACTACAGAATTTCACTTTTTGGCATGAATTTAATTAATAATAACGTTATTTTTGTCCAATATTTTTAATAATTGGGATAAGGTAATATAGGTTCGTCAAATAAATAATTGATTACTACCATCGACCACTGACATTAAATTTCAGTTAACTCGATTAATATTTGCGGCAGATAAAGTTCTTCTCCTTTCAGTACAATTAACTGTCGCATATGAGTACAATCATGAATGACATTAATGGCGATCGGTAATAAAGATATTTTCCTCCATTATCTTTTTATATACACAAACTTCCTTAATCTACTGCTTTTCCAACTAGAACACTCCCCTTATTTATTTATTATCCTTAATAAGCACAATTTCAGTTCAAAATGCGGTGAAAATAGTAGAAAATCGTTCTCAAAATACAAATTAAATAAATCATTTCCTTTTGATACTTAAATTCTTCTAATAACTTAATTTTATTAGTCTTATTCATATTAAAAACTCAAACATATATTACTTATTTTAAATACTTAAAAATGATAATGTCAATATTTTTGAGCTGCGTTCCTGGGACGACTTTGTTGGTGGATAGTTGTTATATCAATAGATAATCAGAAGATAAGTATAATATTGTTGATTATAATTTGAGTCATGCAATATTTCTTATTGCCTGGAAACTACCCATCCAGACACATTAAAAAACAGACAGATTCATGTCTACATAGAAAGAAGAAGCAGAAGTATTTTTGATTGTATCGTCGATCTGCACATTTAGATATAATTTGAAATTCGAAAATCGGAACATTCTGAATATTACTCAAAAAAATCGTACAAAAAAATTCCGTCGGATTTGTTTAAAATAACTAAAAATCAAATCAGATTTGACGTTGATTGCTTGATCTAAAAAGTCGAGGCCAATTACTGGAGAACTGAGTCTGCCCATCATCAGTACTCATCAAGAGAACCACCGAAGTTATCTCTGATAGTCTTGTATTTAAATTCAATCAAAGCAAAGCAGCAAAAAGAGAAAGATTATGTAACGAGGTAGGGAATTTAAGAAACGAATCGAACAGGTATCCTAACGGACGCAGGACAGAAAGGCGAGGTACCGGACAGGTATGGACTTTAAAAATAATGGCACTTCAGTTGTATTAAACGCGTCTTCATAATTTAAGTCATTTATAAACAATTTTACGATCTACTTCTACAGCTAGCTAATAAGATAATATGCATTATGTACATTGCTTTGTTATATATCTAAAACATGCAAACAACAGACAAATAGGTATTTTACATTTTAAACATTGTATTTTTTAAAAATTACTTTAACGTATTACAAAATGACAAATTTTATGTATACAATTTTCTTCTTCTTTTTCTTTGCCTTTATTTATCTACAATAATATATCTATATATAATGTAATTATGAATATGTCGTCACTGTTTAAATATGTAAAAAAAATTATTCTTGGGGAATGCAGTCAATTGATTTGGGCTAATACAAGTAAACCTCTTTGAGCTTAGTCTGAAAATGTTTGCATTTAGATAATAAAAAAAAAACTTACTGCTCGTGGTTACAAATTAATTCAATAACTTTGATGAACATGAAGAATTTAGAATACATAAAAATTAAACATAATACAATTTAAAACTACACTACTAAATATCATTTTAACGAAATAAAAGAGACATTTCACTACATTAAAAATTTGATTAATCAAATGTTACGTATTCCCAGTTCCACTGTATGGAGTGGAAGCATGGACTTTATCATCATCATCATATAACGGGGGTCCTACGGCGATTGCCGCTTCCTGCATTTCAGCCTCCATCTTTGCCTATCTCTCCAATCTCCCTCTTCTAAGCCTCTAGATTGCATTGTTTTTGTAATTTCTCTTCTTCAGGAATTTGGTGGTCTTCCCCTTTTCCTTCTTTCTGGCGGAACATACATTAAGGCTTTCTTTGGCCACCGCTCCTCCTCCATTCTCATCACGTGATCATACCATTGTAATTGCCTTCCTTGTATTCTATCTGAAAGAGTATCTCTAATTCCTGTACGGTTTCGTATTTCCTCATTCCTGATTCTTTCCATTCTCGATACTCGACATGACCTTCTAAGATAATCCATTTCCACAACGTCTACTTTATCTCGTTCATATATGTGGTACACATATGTGGTAATTGGTTCTACAATTGCTCTGTATACGCGAAGTTTGGTATGCAATTTTATTTTATTAGACCACAGTAATGAATTCAGTATTCGGATGCATTTTTTCCCTTGGGTTATTCGGTTTTGTACATCTATCTTAACTCTGCCATCTGCTGATATGATGCTTCCTAGATATTTATACTGGTTGCAGCCTTTTATGACTGCGTTTTCAAGCCTCAGATCTGTGGTATTTCCTCCAATTTTTAAATATTCTGTTTTGTTTATGTTTACAGTAAGCCCCCATTTGGCATATTCCTCAAATAATTTTCGATTCATATAATTTATATCTTCCTCATCAATTGCAACCACCACCTGATCATCTGCAAACAACAATGTATACAGAGTCTCTTGTCCCACTTCGATGCCCATAAATCTACATTTATTTCTCCAATTCCTGAATGCTTCTTGGACGTATATTTTAAAGAGTGTCGGTGACAAACAGCATCCTTGCTTTAGGCCTTTAGTGACTTTAAATTCATTTGAGGTTCTGGTTCCAATTTTTACACAACTAACTGCATTTTCGTACAATTTATATATCGCTCGGATATACGTCGAATCCAATCCGGACCTTTCGAGGACCTCAAACATTTTCTTTAACGGGACACTATCATATGCTTTCTCAAGGTCTATAAATACGAAATGGTTCTCTCTACTTCTTTCGACATGTTTTTCAATTATTTGTCGTAGGATAAATATATTATCAAGGCAGGATCTCCCGGTACGAAAGCCGCTTTGTTCTTCAATATCTTGTATCTGTCTTTCAACCCTCTTCTTTAATATTCTGCCGTACAACCGGCCCACAGAGCTCGTCACACTAATACCTCTATAATTGGAACAGTCTCTTTTATTCCCTCTCTTATATATGGAGCTTATATAAGATTTATTCCAATCTTTAGGAATTTCCTGGTCTCCACACATACATTTATTGAAAAGGTCTACTATTAATTCTAAAAGTGCAGTCGGCCCATATTTAACCAGCTCTATGGGAATGTCTCCAGGCCCTGCGGCTTTTCCGTTTTTAACCTCTTTTAAGGTTTCCGTCAATTCAGATAATGTTATTAAAAGGATTTCCTGTCTTTCGTCTCTGTTGTCTATTAATTCCCTTATCTTTTCCCATCTGTACTCTACTCTATCCTCTTTCAGCAGTTTCGTATAATGTTCTTCCCATTCATTTAACTTTATGAGAGAAATGTTGTCTTCATTTTTCTCATTTTTCCTAAACTGCTTTAATGTTTTCCAAGCTTGTGCCACTTTTGTTCCACCCATAAATCTGTCCAGTTCATCACACTTAGCCTCCCAGTTTATATTTTTCGCCTTATCCACGTCTTTTATAACTTCTTAATTCCATTTAGCGTATATTTCTCTGTCTTGAGGATCTTTGGATTGAAGCCATATGTGATATGCTTGTTTTTTCTTGAGAACTTTCTCTTCTAGTTCTGTTGACAACCATTCAGGTTTTCCTTTTTCCGATTTTCAACTTTTCCCAGTGCTTCATTTGCCGCTTCATAAATATATTTTTTAATTACCTCATACAGACTTTCAGGGTCTAAGTCCTTTGTTTCTATATTTTTTATTTTCTGAGCTATTCTAATTTTATATAAGAACTTTGTCGAATCTTGTTTAAAGCTTTCCAGGTTATATTTTATGTTTTTTATGTTTTCTATGGTTGTTCCTGCATGGACTTTAGCAGGACAATTAATAAAAAAACTCTCGACCTTTGAAATGTGGATATATAGAAGAACTCTGATACAGTCTTACAGAACTCTATATAGACTCTAGTGAGCTGAATTACTGCTCGGTAGCTCCAGAACTCGCGAATAAAATTAATTCTTCTTCTGATTCAATGGATTTTTTCAATGGAATAAACATTGCAGATTTCTTTTAATAATAATATTATACAGTACATTAAAAATCCTATGGCTGCAGGCTAGGGTGATATCCGATCTAAAGGCCGTATGACACTATGCATTTTCTTGTATCATTTCTTATATCGTTTCTGATATAGAAAGTTATTTATGTTTTCTTGTATCGTTTCTTGCAGGTACATGTGTGCTCTGTATGACACTATGCAAGTTCTTTTACCGGAAATTGTATGTGATTCGGCACATGATTGGTCGAAATTTTGACACATACAAAAATAGAACTGCAGTACCGGAGGAACTGAGGACACCAAGCCAGAGGCTACTGATTATTTTTTAAAATACTGTGGTTCAAAAATGAAAGAGATAAAATGTCCCAATATTAAAACTAAATTGGAAACCACAATTTTTGAAGATATTCAACAGGCTGTAATGGAATACAGAAATAATAAATAATTTGGTTGTAATAATTTATTTGTTTTTTTTTTACAAATTATGTGTTTGAATGGCATGCTCTTGAAATTCTGCTCTCTTATTTTTAGATATAAAATATTCTTTAAACTCATCACGAATTTTTATGTATTGTTTTTAGTAATACATCTCCTCCTACTTTCAGTAGTTCCGATGCTATTTGATCCAATCTCTGTGATTTATTGTTTTTCAATTTGGCTACTGCTGTTCTAATCTTGGTTATTGTTGGTGGGCACCGTTCTGTGATGTCTGCTTGGTCTAACGAAGTTTTAAGTTTTTGCGCACAACTTGGCGCATTTCTTGTACAAGAAACTGCAGTGGACACAAATTCTTGTATCGTTTCTGATATAAGAACTATACGCTTGTATGACACTATCCATTTTTTGGTTATATCAGAAACGATATAAGAAATGATACAAGAAAATGCATAGTGTCATACGGCCTTTAAGATTTATCCCATCTTCCTGATAATATTCTGGAGTTTTAGCGGAGGTAATTAACACATAATTTCCAACAGGTCACTTTAGTGATTGTTTAAAATTTTCTAAGGTTATTCCTCGGTATAAGGCTGGTGTTCACGATTTACCTTCCAATTATCGTCCTTTTTCTTTGTTATCATCGGTGTCAAAGGTTATAGAAAAGTTGGTAAAAATCCAATTGATGACTTTCTTACAAAAACACAATTTTTTTTTGTTCTTGGCTTGGACAATTTTCATTTAGCCAGTCGCAATTAGTATGAGCTTTATTATCGAATTTAAATATGCATATAAATATTTAAAGAATTAGTGGAACATGATAATAATAATAATAATAATAATGTTTATTAATTTTTCATATACATTGTATATGAAAATATTATATTAATATTATTAATATAATAATAATAATATACCTAATTATTCCGTACTTAGCTAATGTACATACTATGTTAATAAATACTATATTATACCCATCGAGCAAAAAGGCAAAAGAGGGAATGTAAAGGTAGTGGGGGCAAAAATATTGTTAGACAGGAAGTACCATCTTGAGAGGCCACATTCGGAAGGAAACGGAGTCTCTTTCCTTGTTTAAGAAATCAAATTTAGTTGGGTTATGTTATTGCTGATGTTATTGTTTGTCCCAACTGTCACATGAAAGATTATTTGTATTTTCTATTGAAGTTTTTTAATTGTTTCACATTTTAGACTATTATTGTTATTATTTAATTAAAACTTTATTGTGTTCTAGTGATAAAAAAAGTATTTTAAGTGTATTATGTATTAATATTATGTAATATTAATATTATGTAATATAAAATAAATAAATAGATAAATTAGAACCCCTACACCACTGTATGATTATTGTGAAGTGTCATGAAATTTAAATTTGGCGCATTCGCATTTCCGGATATGTCCGCCATCAGAGACCACTTTTTTTGGTTTCCTTTTCATAACGATTAGATTCCCTCTTTTGTCTTTTTGTTCGATGATTATACCTTTATTATAATTCAGCTATTGACAGACGTCATGTGAAATACATAGTGTATACATCTTACAAATAGAAAAACTATACTTGGACTTAAATAAAGGTTATGTTGTTGCTGCGGTTTTCTGTGACAGATGCCAGTCTGTATCAATGAATGAGCGCTACTTTACTAATATTTTTATTAGTTGTGTCGTACCTCAAGGCTCTGTCTTAAGTCCTATCTTTTTCTTGATATATTTTAATGACATAATTAACCTCGACATTAATGGCTTGTTTACCATATTTGCAGATGACACCACAATTTTATGGCAAAACAAAGACTCTGAGGTACTGAATGAGATTATTAGTATTGATCTGCTAAAAATCTTAGAGTGGTACAAAGCTAATCATTTGACATTTATTTCTTCAAAAACCAAATTAATTTCTTTTAAGAATGATGTAAACAACATTATTCTGGCCAATTCTAATGCTTTCTCGTAGTCGACAAATATCAGTGCCAATGGTTTGTATTCTGCAGACTTCTCTATCAGGTTCTTTATCATTAGTAAATGGTCGTTAGTGCTGTATCCCGATCTAAATCCAGCTTGTTCTCTAGTCTGATAGAAGTCTAATTTAGCGTCCAGTCTTTTTTTGATAATTTTTGTGAAAAGTTTATATATGTGTGAAAGTAAACTAATATGATAGTATTTTTTTAAATCTGTTATGTCTCCTTGCTTGTGTAATAAAATAATGGCTACATTGTTCCATTGAGAAGGAGTTTTTCCTTGGTAGATGCATTCGGTGAAAAGCTTGGCCAAAGCCTGGATAGTTTTATTTCCACCTTTCATTTCTAAAAGTGCCGTTTTGATTTCGTATGGAGTTATTTCTGGTATTAAGTCTGATCCCTGGTTTGTGAGTTTGGGCAGGGGCTGATCTTGCCTTTCGTCGGTGCTCTCATACATTTGACGATAAAAGGATTCGAAAACCTCAAAAATTTTGGTTCTATCATTAGTAATGTTTCCATCTTTGTTTTTTATTTTGTACATATTTTTGTTGCGTACATTGTTCGTATTTCTCCTCAAAACTTTTAAACTTTTGTTTTCTTGAATTATATTAGTTATTTCTCTTGTATTGTTTTCTCTTACATCTTTTCGGATTGACCGGTGGATATCTTTATTTAATTTCTTCATTGTTGTGTAGTTGGAACCGTATTTTTTCGTCAGCTGTCTTCTATCCTATTAGCTCTTTGGTATTTTGGCTTAGTGTTTCTTTATGGGTCAGAACGGTCGGGCAGCACTCCCTCTCCGTTTCTTTTAGTGCCTTCATTATGCCATCATTTGCTTGATCTATATCTTCTATTTCGTCTTGCAAGTTTTGTATATGTCTGGTTAGTGTATCTGCATACAGGTCGTTGTTTTCTGGGGGAATCCATTTCTTTTTTCTTTTTTAGGATCATTTTTGTTCTTTCCAATGTGACATTTAATAGTATCTTAGCTCGGATTAATCTGTGGTCGCTTCCTATTGAAAATTTGTTGAATACTTTAATGTCTATGATTATTTCTTTTCTGTTTGTTATGATATAATCTATTTCATTTTTGACACTGCCATCTGGGCTGGTCCATGTCCGTTTATGCTGAGGATTTTTATCGAAAAAAGAGTTCATCATGAATATGTGCAACTATATTTTTTTAATTCACTTTCATATGGATAATGGCTATTATACTAATATTATACTAATATATTATTTACGGCTTTTTGTAATGCACTTTATACCTAATTGTTTATTAATTAATATTTATTGAACATTTATTATTCATTTAAAATCAAATGCAACCTTATTAGGTAGATGTATAAACTGTTTTTTATCATTAATTAAAATCGTGTAATATATTTATTGAAATAAAAATGTTAAATAAAAATTAATTTGCACATTGCAACAATTGTAAATAAGAGATTCCTATGATAGATACGCAGCGAAACCCAATATAATTTCTCTACCGTTCACAACCGCGCAGCATCTCTGGTACTCGACCGTCGGTCGGTACTACCTTGACCGTGGACGAAAGAATGGGTCGTCCGGTCCTGGTACCGCTGTGGGTACCCTTCGTCCCCCTCTAGTGGTCACTAGCTCGCGGGCACCAGAAGACGTCAGTTTGCCTCGAGCTTTCTTACAATCAAATCGTTCGTTCTTCTTCTGTTTTTACTAATACGAAAAATGTGCCTTCTCTGAATATGGACAGTCATCCAGACTCCCCCGATTCCCTGGCTAGTGACCAGTTGACGGTTGATTTGTTAAATTCCCGAAGGAAACGGAACAGGATCATTGTTAACGACGTTGGGAGACGGTCGCCTGATTTAAATGTGAAAAACAATAACAACGATGTTGATTTTGTGCTTATGGAAGAGCATGCTGATCATCACGAGAATGGAGATGATGAGGTACGTTTGCTCTAATTATTTTTTCTTAGATTTTAAAAATTAAACGTTTAAACGAGTATTTAGTAAATTGCAGTGAACTTTTCAATTTTAATTTTATACTATACTAGACACTATTAAAGGTTTTAAAAATTAGTTTATTTGAAATGACGTGTAGCCTAAATTTAAAATATGCTATAAATACATTTAAAAATCTTGCAGCAGCTACAGCTATTTTAATTCAGATTTTGATTCTTATATAGAATTTTAAGCATAACCGACAGTAAGAATGTGCAATTACTTATAACATTCAGATATCATATTTTTGCTTATTCAAAATTAGTCATATTACTTGTTTTTTGTAATGATAAACCTTGAAACTATAAAATTATGTCTTCATCAGTCAATCAATTGTACTTCTTCATAGCGATGGTTGGTTGTTCTAACTACAGTATACTCCCTCTATAACGAACACGGTTATTACGAGGTTTCGCTTATAACGAGGTACATTAGATGTCCCGTGAAATTTCTATTGAACTATAACCCTCTATAGCGAGGTAAATTTGGTTACAACGAGATAAAATAAGATTGAAAAACGTGTTTTTTACGTTTCGGCCCGGCCGTAGCTATAAATAAATACCCTTTTTAACTGCGCCGCCCGCAATAAAATTCTTACAATTTATGATTCTTAGTTGGAAATTTACAATTTATGATTCACAAGTGTCATTGTAGGGGGTTGACCATTCACACCTAATAAGGTCCTAATAGACAAGATGTGCAAAGTGTTTTAAAGGTTGTCAGAAACTTTATCCAAAGAAAAAACGTAAATGAAGAAGCATAAAATTGTTTCACATCTTTAGAAAATATGATAAATAGAATACTGGACAATTTAACGCAGTCAAAAATGACAGACTTCTTCTAATTGCAGACGCAGAAGTTTATATTATTCTTGAAAATACTCTTTATACAGATTTACAGAATACAGATTTTCTGTTTTAACGTATATCATTGACAATAAAAGTAAACAACTCTTTTTTTTTAATGTATTTCATTGACAATAAAAGTTTTTTTCAAAAACGCCATTCAAACAATATTTATTAGCATCTTATATTGCTCTGAATGGCTTCACTATAGAAAGTTAATGTTTTAGAAAACTACATATTCCTATGCATGCACAGTATTATTGTTGTTGGATATAACGAGATCCGCTTATAACGAGGTAATTAGTCTGCCATTTCAGTTCTCGTTATAGAGGGAGTCTACTGTATTATTTTCACTAATTCGACCGATTTTCTTTATTTCTGTATTGTCATTTACTCTAAAAGTATGGTAATTTCAATTCTTTTCGTTTACACTTACACGAGAGTGTGCAAGAAGTCTTTTTTTAACATAAATTATACAGTCTATCTGTACGTGAAATTGCTATAGTGCTCCATAATTCTTCCCAGAAGGTACAAATGTATCGTATTTTTGTATTTGATTCTGCAGTTTGGAAATTACTTTGTCTTATTCATAAACTTATGTGTATATGACTTATTCGATGTAATTTCTCTCCTGAACTGAAGATGTTTATCATCTGCTTTATACTGCCGACAATTTTGAGGTCAGTTAAACTGCTGGTTGTTTCGTTTCAAAAAATGTTCTTTACTTCTTTATTTAAAAACCCAAACAATCACAAAGCAGTACTATTTAATTATTATTGAAAAATAAATTTAATGGTATTTTGTATATTTGTATTATAGTCGTTTACCTAAATCTTTATCCTATTTTTCTAAACTAAATGATAATATTCTTCCCGTGTAGAATGTTGAACCCGCCGTATAAATCACTGTGATAAAAACATGGCAACGTCTTGCGATTTCCGAAGCATACCCTGCGGGGAGGGTTCCCCAGTTTACCTGGGGCAGCTTTTAAATGGGACGGTATTTCTCTACCTGTTCTCATCTCCGAGTGCGATGTCACTTTGTGGCGGTGTTTTCGAGACAAACGTTTCAGACTGTGTAAAACCAATAAATAACTCGATGAATGAATGAATCTATGTATATTGAAATGAATTGTGCTTGCCGGTGCATCTTTTCCAAGAATCAGTATAATATATCGATGGCGTAAGTGCAAAATGTATCCGCGAAAAGCAACACTTTTCAGGAAAAACAAAAAATTTTGTAGTGATAGAAATTATAATTTTGACGTTATTTAAACTATTTGTAATATATTCCGTAGAAATATTTTATTATTTCAGTTTGTTGTGTAAAAAGTAGTGTGTTGCATTTGGTCTGTAGCATTTTTGAGAAATGTTCCTAAATAAGATTCTAATACAAAAAATGCTGGTTAACATAAACTGCTCATTTATTCTAAAAACGATAGGTCCAAATTTATAAAAAATTAACATTTTTTCTTTTTGACAAAAGTAGATTTTAATTATAGAAATTTTTTAATTAGATTAATATTTCAACTTAGTTATTGAAATCATATGTCTATATAATGGCTGTTCTCTTTTAAAGTTCCGTCTTCTGTCGAAGGTTGAAAATCACACGGCAATTTTCACTTTATTTATGGCGGCTCTAAAAATTTCGACGGTGCTTAAGTTAAACCATTCTCTCAGATTTCACAACCAAGAAGTGCGCCTACCATGATCAAATGTAGCAGTCTCTAGATCTTAATCCTCTCATGACATGTCCAACATTTTTAAGTTTTCGCTTTTCAATAGTTTGAACGACTTATATATACGCAGCATTCTACGATAGCACACGCGTTCAAATGCCTTTAATATTTTTATCTCTAATTTTTTCAGCGTCCGGCCTCAGAGCCCTAGAGTAGCGTTGTAAAAATATAGCAGCGTAGTCCTTATCCATAGGCTCATCTTTAGGTTTTTATTTTATACCTAATACATTCTTCATATTTACAAATTTAGCTCTAGTGATTTCAATACGACTTTCAATCTCTTGAATTAACTCTAGACTATGAGTTATCCATGTATCTAAATACTTATAAATGTTTACTCTTTAAAAGTATTACATATCTTACATGTTTGTGACAGTTTCGTTCAGTCGGTTTAATATATCAATCAAGTTCTGTAAAGTTGAAGTGAATATGTCCGTGACCGTGTAAGGGCTACAGCTTCTTCTTCTTCTTAAGGTGCCATGCATTTCTGCGTAGGCGTCCACCGTACATCGTCTTGTCAGGTGAGATGTTAAATATTCTGGATTAAATAATTCTGTTTTTAGCAGCATTGCGAAGCATTTCATAGCTGTGGATTCCTGTCCATTGTCGAATATTGCGCAGCCATGACATTTTTTTACGTCCGAGACCTCTCCTACCCTCTATTTTCCCTTCGAGTATCAGTTGCTGAAAAGTGTATCGTTCTCCTCGTATAATGTGCCCCAAGTATGCAGTCTTCTTACTTTTTACATAATTAAAAAGTTCCCTATCCTGTAAGCCCGCTCTTCTGAGTACTTCCTCATTTCTGACCCTGTCCGTCCATGATATTCTGAGCATTCGACGCAGGCACCACATTTCGAACACTTCAAGTTTGTTAATGGAACTGGCCTTTAACGTCCATGCTTCCATTCCGTACAGGAGAACAGGCCACACGTAACACTTAAGCATCTTGTATCGGAGGTTGAAGTCCAATTTGCGATCAGTCAGAAACTTACGAAGCCTCAAAAAAGCATTTCTGGCTTGTTCAACTCTGCTCTTTATTTCATTCTCGGGGTCCCAACCCTCATTCAGCAAACATCCCAAGTATTTGAATTGCCTGACTTGTTCGATTTCTTCTCCAGAGACATATATCTTTGCGTTGGGGTAATCATTTCTACTTATAATCATTGATTTTGTCTTCTTGATATTTATTTTCAAACCCCGAGCTTCACTTGCAAGAGTTAGATCATTCAAAAGGCATTGAAGATCTTCGATGTTATCTGCCACTATGGCTGTATCATCGGCATACCTGATGTTATTAATAAATATGCCGTTAACTTTAATACCCTTATTAGAGTCTTCCACTGCTTCTGCGAAGGCTTTTTCTACGTATAAATTGAACAGCATTGGAGACAGTATACAACCTTGCCTTACTCCTTTTTTAATGGAGAAATCTTCTGTTTCGTTGGAATTTTGAAGACGTACTGTTGCTGTCTGATTCCAATACAGATTGGCAATGATTCTTATATCCTTTGCATCCAATCCCAACTCTTGTAGGTATTTTATCATCAATTCATGTTTTACATTATCGAATGCTTTCTCGTAATCGATGAAACAGATAAAAACATCCTTTCTTTGATCTAAACAATTCTGTATCAATGTTTGCATACTAAATATCGCTTCTCTTACAGCTACAGGCTACAGCTTAATAGGAGCTAAATTATGATAGAAGGCAGAGCACAGAACAATATTCTAGATGCATCTAACAGGGCTAGATAAAGTCGAGCAACTAGTCCAGGACAGGGAAGGATAAAACGAAATTAAAAAAAAAAATAAAAATTTGAGTGTACAAAGAAATCGATTTTGGTCGATTTTAACTCCCATACCGCAACCATCTTCATTACTCTCAGGCACAACTAAATAGCACAGTGCAATCTAGTAACTAGAAAAAAATATATAACTTTTATATATTCAAAACTTAAATTGAAGAAAAACAAAGCATAAATTAGGACTAGAATTAAATAAAGGCTCGGATGAAACACGTTCTGTACAACAAGTGCCTAACGATATGTTGTAGGAAAATTTTCGTGGATAAAATTGTAACGATATTAAAATATGGTCATTAAAGATTTTAATACACAGGAAAGATATACAAATTGATATAAAAATCGTTAATGGTAATTTAGATTTGTCGTTTAGTTAAAATGATTGTTTTCTCACGTAGCACTTTCAAGTTTATCACTTACAATATATATATATATATATATATATATATATATAGCTAAAAGGATGATGGTCCATTATTTGTTCTTCTTCTTCTTCAGCCTTAAGTAATCCAACTTTGGACATAGGCCTCCCCCAAATCAATCCAGTGTCTTCTATTTTGCGCCACTTGCTTCCAGTTGTGTCCTCCGATCTTCTTAATGTCATCAGCCCATCTTATTTGTGGTCTTCCTCTGCTTCTCTTTCCTAACCATGGCCTCCACTATTGTATTTCGTGGTTCCATCTCTTATCCTTCAGTCGGGCATTGTGTCCTGCGAAGCTCAATTTTAATTTGGCAGCATGCTGCCATTATTTTTATTATGGAGATAATACGAATTTCTTGTACTTTAGCTCATGTAAAATATTGTATGGTATCTAATTAAGCAAAAAAAATGAAGGTGTACAAGCCTTTCACCTTTGAAATATATGTCTTCTAGTTTTCCGCGTTTCTACGCGTTTTCCGTATGCTTAAATAAAAATGATTTTTCCAATCAATTAATCACAGGTCACTCGTGCCTCGAGTCTAAGAAAAACATCAGCCAGAAAATGGCTTAATCAATCAAAAATCTGTTGTTGAAACTCCTTCCCATTGGAACGAAATTATTGAAAACTTCAGGTCCACCATTAAGTCACCTGTTATGACTAGTTGAGAAGCCTACAACGGTTTGACAACCGTTTATATATATATATATATATATATATATATATATATATATATATATATATATATATATAAGGGTAATTATTTACTAAAATAAATGGAAAATCCCTGTCCCAAGCTAATTTTATGTAATAAATGTTATTATTTTTAAGTTTTTGCTTCAATAACGATATATTATTAGGTATTCTTGGCACGTCACAGCATATTCAGTAATTTAATAATGGAATGTTTAAATAAAGAAACCCCAAAACACAGTCGTCCGGTACGGGTACACGTAAACTCATCACCAATTACCATAAATACCCTCGTACATAGTACAAACTCATCACCGCCATAAAAGTAGGGTTTTCAAAGTAGACAAGAGATTGGTAAACTGATCACTGGCCTACCTGCAGCCTGGATCAGGTATAGACCATAAAATTCCAGCAAACGGCTAGTTTTTGGTAATTTCACAGAATAATCCAAATCCAGATGTCTTAAATGCAACTGCAATTTATTGGTTTTTATTTGGGAATTACACAAAATTTTATTGATAGCTACCTAAAATCATGCGAAAAGAAAAATTTCTCTTCATTTGCCCTTGTTTCTTCAACATGTATAGTGAACTGCTAATTTATTACGTCCTGAGCCAACGCGGACAAAAAATGATGGTTATCAATAATTTCAAATTTCAATTGATTGCGAAAGACTCTAAAAAAATCGAATTGACTTTTGTGGACTTGTGCGACGAAAGGGTGTAAGGCTAAATGTCATACAACTGGTGAGTAGAAATGTTATACCGTTTTTGTTTAGTTGTTTCGCACTGGTTTTCGCGAATAATCCTGATCAAACAGAAAAAAATCAGCGTAATTAAGTTCTTTAACTTAGTGAACTCTATGAATTTTGTTATATAAAATAATTATGTTACATAAAAAGTTTTGAATGATCTAAAACCTAGAATACAATGATCAGATATAAAAATTTTTTTAGTTGTATACGCGGTTTGTCAAAAAAAAATGAATTGTGGATATTCTCAAGTCTTAGTAAAATTCATGTTGTTTAACGAACCGAGTAAATGACTAAAGAATACTAATATCTGATTCTGATGACTGAAATTCTAGATCATTCATAACTAGAGAATAAATTTTTTTTCATAAAACTAAAAATAAAAAATTTTTCCATATGGTACCAACTTAATTGGACTCCTTATATACATATACTAAAAAAGCGATAAACGCTTGTAGTCAACGCTGATCAGTTAGACTACAAACACAACTATATATTTGGGTGTGCAGCCGAAGATAGGACAAAGAAGTACTCTTTTTAAACTACCAAGCTTTCGCAGATCTCTATGTGCATCATCAGGGTGCTACAATAAACAAAATTAGTACAAATTACAGAATAAAAATTATTTTGTATCTTATACTAATTGAGGTTAGTTGTCATGATGTTTATGGAATGAAATGAACAACTCATGTGACTCCTACAAATATTGGCGAAAACTAACCAAAAAATGTAAAAATATTGCTTTTAAAAGCACTCTAATTGTGCGACCTTTGTACAAGTCATTAAAAGATAAAATACAGGAAGTTGTACTTAAGCATTTTGATACATTCTGCCATAATAAATGCATTGCTGATTACTTCAAATTTAAAAATTTCCGCCAATGATGCCATAAAATGTAAAGCTTTACATGTGTAAAAAATTAGGTTTCCTTCGACTTCAATGCACTAATAGCACACTCAAGTTTTTAGCTTTTCCTATTTTTCAGATATTTTATATTTACTAACTGTCCAAAATCGTGTAATATTTTCAAAATAGTCAAATAACGCCAAAACGGTAAGACTTAGACCGAATGTATGCTTAACAAATTATCTCGAGAATTCAATGAGAAATATAAAAATGCAATGAAAATCAAATAACGAAGTTGGGACTACTTCCGATATAAACAAAAATAGCACATATTGACAAATATTTTCATTTTAAAGTTCACTATCGAAATCCTATGCAACTAAATTTTTAGATCTCAAAACCATTTAGATTGGCAGATATGCCTAATAGGCCACACCGTGAGACATATTATTATCTCAGTTAAATTTTAAAGCAACTTACTTAAAATAATTTCTTAATTTATTAAATTATCACATAAACGAGAAGTATAACAGGTAAGAGGCAATCTTTCTCATTAGAAACCAGGCAAAAATCACGGTGATGAATTTACCTATCTGCGGTGATGAGTTTACCAATCTCCAAAGGATGCCGGTGATCAGTTTACTATATCTCTGAGGGTCTAATAATTTTATGAGGGGCTATATAGTGATGAGTTCGTACACGTCCCCTGGTACGTCCCATTTCCAGAGTTAAAAATCTTGTTATGAGTATTTATTTTTTTTGTCGTTAATAACTGAATAAAAAATATCAAAAAATATAAAAAAAAATTGATCAAAATATCTATGTGCAAATGCTGTCCTCAAAGTATTCAAACAGTCCCCTGCTAAAATTTGAAATCCGCGCTGAGTCAAATTTTATTTTGGTGCGGGACTTTGTTTGGTGCAACTACTGCGTCTGCTGGTTAGTGAAAACAGCGCCCTGGTAAAAATGTTTTTAACTATTTTAAGAGTTTTAATATCGACAATTGGTTTACAATAATTGATTAGCTGTTTCGTTTTTCTGATATGTTTAAATAATTTTGTTTCATTAAGTATATATGCATGTAAAAATAACAGCCCCCTGATTGATTAGCTGTTTCGTTTTTCTGATATGTTTAAATAATTTTGTTTCATTAAGTATATATTCATGTAAAAATAACAGCCCCCTGACCACCAGTCCCCTGCCATTTCATAGCACTGGGACTGGACTTATTTTTACAATAATACCTACTTAATAAAATAAAATTATTTAAACATATCATATTACAGAAAAACTGTGTCTACATACTAGATAATCAATTATTTTAAACAAATTTTCCTTATTAAAATTCTGAAAATAGTCAAAAAACCTTACCAGGGGACTGTTTTCACCAACAGCTGAGACACGTAGTTCATTAGCAGACGCAGTAATAGCACCGCAACAAAAGAGCGGTTGCCTAATTAGCTCCACAACTCCACAACTGCTGTCAGTTTTGGCCAAATATTTTAAAAGTTATCAGATCCAGATTTTTGTCTAAAAGGAAGGAGATTATTTTAATATTTTCCTATATCTGTACCGGTTTTTGAGAAATACGTTAATTTAAAGCTTTTTCCTAACATACAATGTTAACACTGATTTTTTTGTAAGGCATCATATAATTTATATTAATAATTACTTTAGTTACTTCAAAACTACCAATTTTTTAAAGTATTATGGTCAACCTAAAATATCGGCTGTGATAATTAGTTAGCAGAAGTAATGTTGTTTGTTTTTATATTTTATTATGACTGACTTTAATGACATAAAATTAGAGTCTTAAAAATACTGTCAAATTAAACATAAAAAAATAATTGTTTTTACATTCAATGCTAGCCATACATCGATAGTAAACATATTAAAAGAAAATAAATTGCATCCCTATAAGATGATACCTACTCAGGAGCTCATGGAAGACGATTTTGATAGGAGAACTTTTTTTTGTGGGCAAATGATGGATAACAATATTATCCAATTAGAAGACGTTATGTTTTCTGATGAGTGTACTTTTTCACTTAACGGTCATGCTAATCGGCAAAATTGCCGCTACTGGGCCACGGAAAATCCTTACTGGATGAGAGAAGAACACACTCAATACCCTCAAAAGGTTAATGTTTGGGCAGGGATTGTAGGAAACAATATCATTGGTCCCTTTTTCATTGAGGGCAACTTGAATGGCAACAATTATTTGGCACTACTTCAAAATGATGTCATTCAATCGGTGGATAGGGAGGCGAGGATCGATTGAATGGCCAGCGCGATTACCTGATCTTACATTATTAGATTTCTTTTTATGGGGATATGTGAAGAGCCATGTGTACAAAACTAAACCTTCTGATTTAAATGACTTAAAAGAACGAATAACGCTTGCGATTAGATCGATCACGCCTGTTATGTTAAATAATGTTAGAAGACAGTTTTATTTGAGATTAGGATGTTGCCAAGACGTTCGCGGTGAACATTTTGAACATCTACTTCATTAACATTCATAGTTCTTCTTCGTGTTCTACATTTTATTACGTTTTGCATTACATTTTAGTTTTTAATTGTATTGTAGCGAATTTCGGTAACCACATGATTTTAATTTATTTTATCTTAATTAATCTTAATAAACTTTAAAGCGACAACATTTTTGAATGGAGAATGAAAAGACCTTTCAAACGATATATCACAAGCCTATACTTCCTATTTTAAAAATTGGGGGTTGTACCTGTCATTCTAAGGGGGTTAAAGGTAGAGGTTGCATTTTCACGTTAAAGAATGTCAAGTTATAATTAAAATTTGACGTGTTTCGGGATTTTTTATAAATATGTACAGCAACCTAAATAATGAATTTATTCCATTTGGCTTTTACACACTGTACGTATAAAAATACAATGTTTAATAACATAAACAGTTTCAGAACCTGTTGTTTTTTTTTTACTCATTGTATTAAAATATTCGCCACACGGCTCGTATTGACAGTTCCTCCATTCGTAAAAAAGGAACAAATTTATGCACGTGTTTCATAAATTACTATTTAAGAATAATTTCTCTAATAATTAAAATTTCTCGTTTATGATGTTTTTCGCCATTTATATCTATTTTAGTTTATTTAAAAGAGAAATAAATATTTGTATCCTCAAAACGTATCTGTAGTTTTGAATGAGTGTTAATTTAACGTATTATGTGACGGCAGATAAACTTGAAAGTGCTGTTTAAATTCATTAACTTTTTCGACCAGGCTATAAACTTTTTCGCCATTTGAGATAAATCTTATATTGTCCATGTTTTTAGAAGAAACGTAAATTAAATCGGCATTTTCTGTAAAACGGAAAGTAATTTAACATCAGTTATTGCGAAAATGCGATTTGCAATAAATAGCATTTATTAACAAGCTTAATTGCTGAAATCAATAAAATAATTTAAGATAAAAAGTTAAAATGGCGGAAATTTATTAGATACACTTACATTATAAATTATGTGTAGGAAATATAGTTTTTATACAAAGAAATTATCTAATAGAAAGGCTAGCAAGTTAAGAATTTTCATCGTAGTGCTAAAATCTTGTTTTCTGGGGACAAAAAAATTGGAATGCTTTGAACCAAGAAATAATTTTCATAAACAAAACATTGGCAACAATTATCTTCTAATTAATTATAATCACGAAGGCACTTTTTGTGTCGAAACACCTTTTTCAAGTGAAATATTTCAACGTTTATGAATATTTATGAACAGAGTGAGTAGGTGACAAATATTTCATCAAGCAAGTGTTTTTAATTTATTGATTTTTTTGAACTATAACAAAGTTATTTAAAAGATTTGATTTGATTTTTTTTTAACTTATTTGTCATATTTAATAGGATCTGTAAATTTCAGATATAAATATTTGTTAATCTTAAGTGATAGTGTGAAATAAAAATATCAACCGCGAACCAAAACAGACAAAGGTATGGTAACAGGTGACTCCCTGGCCCTCCCGGTTGGGGGTTGGGCTAGAGGCCGACAACCTCTTCCTGTAAAAAAGCATATGTTACGGAACCTCAGGAACTATTAGCTGACCGGAACTCACAACGACGACTCTGCAAACTAAAAATGGAATTGAGATTAGGAATATGGAATACCCAAACCCTGTACCGAACTGGAGCACTCACAGCTTTACTAGACTTAGTGAAAACGTACGAATAGATGTTTTAGCACTGGAACGGAAACTGGCAGTCTTGACAAGAGAACGCATTCCATAATATTAAAGCTGCAATGAAAGCCAACACATGGATGGGGTGAGATTTATTTTAAACCAAAGAACAGAAGGCCTTATTATTGACTTTAAAGCCTACATTCAAAGAATGTGCTATTTGCGCTTAAAAAGGAAATACTTTAATTACAGTTTGATCAATGTACATGCACCAACTGATGACAAACCAGAGGAAATAAAAGAACAGTTCTTCGAAGACCTAGGGCTTTCCTACAGAAGATGTCCCAGAAATGACATTAAGATTGTATTAGGTGACATGAATGCAAGAATAAGACCAGAGCGAGTTTTCATGCCTCATCAACAACAGGTAGAGGAATCAAAATTTAAATGAAAAAGGCCAGACAGATGTCGACTCCTACTGGACCAGAATAAAGAAAGACATTGAAACAGCAGCGAAAGATGAAATAGGAACAAAAATTTGTGCCCGTAAAATTCATTGGTTTGCCGATGAATGCAAGAATGCCACAAAAGAAAACAATGAAACCTACAGAAAAATGCGCTTACCCGACGATCTAGAACAACTTAAGAAAATTACCAGACAAAGAGAAGAGAAGAAAAGAGGATACACAAAAAACGAGACCACTTAAATAAGGAGAAAAAAAATTAGACCATTCTATAAGAAAGTTAACATCAACAGAAAAGAATTCAAGCCAATGCAGAAGTCAGAATGGCGAACTATTAACAACAAGGAAAGATGTATTGAATCGATGGGTGGAATACTTTAACTGGGCACTTAATATAGAGGAAGAAGAAGAAAACCTGAAAGATTAACTGCGGGCGGCAGTTAAAAAGGGTATTTATTTATAGCCACGGCCGGGCCAAAAACGTAAAAAAAAAACACGTTTTTCGATCTTATTTTCTCCCGTTATAACCAAATTTGCTTCGCTATAGAGGGTTATAGTTTAATAGAAATTTCCCAGGACATCTAATGTACCTCGTTATAAGCGAAACCTCGTAATATCCGTGTTCGTTATAGAGGAAGTATACTGTATATATATGTATGGTATGGTATGGTATGTATATAAATGTATGGTTAAACCAATAGTCTCTGTTGGCTGCATATTTATCTTAGTACGTCTATTACATCAGCTGTCAATTATATTAATTATAAATATTATATAATTCCTCTTACTTTGTGGATTGTGTAATGTTGAATCTTTACATTATTTATGTTGTATTAATTGTATCTTCAGACAAGCATAGTTTAAGAAACCGTCAAAATCAAATAATGCCTGCTACATTAAGAGTATCATAAATTGGACATTGCAGCCTCATCTCTCCTCTGTGTTGATGACGTCTGATACAAGACTACAATTTTTATTTTTAGTCAGATCGTTTTCATTGTACATTGTACAGCTGGTACCTAAAAAAACTGATACGACTCTTAGTAAGATTTGATCATTTTGAGCAGTGCATTTGATTGGTCTGACATTATATTATATTTATTATAACACACAAATAATAAAATATACAAACAATTGATTACATATGTTTATTCATAAATTTTAATAATTAAGGTCTAAATTTTGATGTTATTTTGAATTCCTGCATTTTGTAAAGAGTATATAAATGATAGTTTTTACATAAAATAGGGTTGTTGTTTATATTTTTATTATTATTAAGGAATAAAACAAAGTACTTAACTCAATTAAAGTAAGAATTGTAACCAAATTAAAAGATAACTGAACACTATCAGAGGCAGCAAAATTTTCTATTAATGAGAAATGGAGGCAACAAGAAACTCTCGAAAGAAAGCCAGAGTCTGGAAGACCAAAACTATACTAAATTTAGGTATGTAAAAATAAAATTAATATATTAATATATATTAATATTTTGTAATATCTCCATCAGCATTGATAACAGCTTGTAGTCTTCGGTTCATCTGCGTGAAAGGAACGATGAAATTATCTCCTTCAGAGAGTTCTTCTCAAACCTGTTGTATACCGTTCCACAGCTCTTCAGCATTTTGAGGTATAAAATTACGCCGATACAACCGTTTTTTAATAACCCCCCACACATTTTCGATTGGGTTTAAATCTGGACTATAGCTGGGCCATAGTAAGGTTTCGATGTTCTTATTCTGGAGACACTGGTTTATTACATTTGCAGTGTCAACAGGACAATTATCTTGGAGGATAAAATTGTTTTCTGAATACAACTGTTCTATACTGGGAGACATGATGTTTTCTAGAATATTCAGATAAGTCTGCCCAACAAACCTGTCATCAATACACCATTCCATTCCCATTCCTTTAGATGAAATCCATCCCCATAAATTGGAGCTAAAATGGCCAGCTGCTCGATATCTATCAATATATAGAGGATTAAATCTATTATGATCTGGTCTATACACCCCAATTTTGCCATTTTTAGAAAATTAAAAAATTTTCTGATCTGTAAATATTACCCTGTCCCAAAAATCTTAATTTTGTAGCTGATGGTTTAAAGCAAATATGTCTTGATTTTTAATTCTGCGCTGAGTTGTTGTCTTTCTTCCCGGAAACTGTGACATAATTCTTGCAGTTTTCGCATCTTCAAAAGCATTTTCTTCTATTTTCTTCAAAAGCGTATGATCTTCATCAGCGGTAGATATTTTTGGTCTTCTAGAACCTTGCTTTCTTGAGTTTCTTGTTCTCTCTATGTTTTACTAATATTAAAAATTGCTACGGCAGATAGTGGCCAACCATCTTCTAATTTCGTTACAATTCTTAGTTTTAGTTCTTTGCTAGCATGTGGTGGACCCATTTTTTTAGATTGAACAGAATAAGTTATCATAATAATAAAGAGCAAAGCGACAGCGACAGTATGTAAATAATAAGTATTTATCCTTTAAAACACACTGCTCAATTTTCTACAAAATACGCTTTAAGAGTCGTATCAGTTTTTCGAGGAACCAGCTGTACATTGTTACATGTGTTTATGGTCATAAATGCCCTTTGTTATTTTGTCATCTCGATCAAGTTTGACTATGGTAATAATAAGATAAATTAACGTCATAATATTAACACCAAGCCAACTTAACATTTTAATCGAATTACATGAAATCGAAAAATAAGAAAAGTGACCTACAAATCTACAACTTAAAATGAATTAGGATAGTAAATTGGGTGACATTTGGTAAATTGTAATATAACTTTATTCTCTTTAAATGCCACCTCCAATTTGAAGTTTGTCTGTCATTTTCTTCTTTTTGTGATGCCACTCTTATGGGAGATTGGATATCATCACTTAGAAAAAATTCACTTGTGCAACAGTTACACTGAAAACTGTTTTATTTATTAAACATTGATTTATTAAAAAACACACCTATAAATCATGCAAAATCCAGTTGAGGAACATTGAATCATCTAAACGAGCGATGAGATCACTAAAATTCATGTAAAGATTTGTTAAAAGATTAATAAATATATATATATATATATATATATATATATATATATATATATATATATATATTAATATATATATATATATATATATATATATATATTAGAGAATTTTAGGTACATACCAAACACTGCTTATCACCCAACATGCTTATCATTTCTGGATTTTATGAAATATCCCGCTTGCAATAAACCACCAATTATTAAACACATCAAATGTTTTACATTTCGATTTCTGAGCCGTTTTCAAATCAAAATTTTTAATACCCCGTACTACTGCCAAGATGAATGGATTCGATATATGGGACTGATAAATTGTGTTATTCCAAGGTATTTTATTTTGATTACTTATTCAATACTGATGCCATCAATTTCTATTTTACATGATTGGTTTTTTACTGATTATTATTGTTTTAGTTTTCGGAGATTGTCATATTAAATTCTTTTGCTCTTTATTATTATCAATTATCAATATTGACGCCATTAATTTTAATATCATATCGAACAATATACAATGCTTTGTTGAAAACGAACTCAGAATAGAACTTAAATATAAATGGAGACAAAATTCAGCCCTGTCTTAGTCCTCTTTATATTAGCACCTCTTCAGAATTATTCTGATCAATTCTGCACGCTAATGGCAGTAAAAATTTTTAATTCTACGTCGCTTTTTATCATTATTATCTACCTGTCGAAGAATGGTTATCATTTCAGTATCTTTACTTGATCAAAGGCCTTTTTAAAGTCAATAAAACACATAAACCGGGTGGCCGACAAATCTGCATTTTTGTACCATAATCATTGAATACTAAATAGTGATTCTCGGATTCCAAGGTTATTGCGGAACCCAAACTGTGTGTCAATACTATCTTTGAGTACAAAATTCGAAAAAATCTTTTTAAAACACAGCTGATCAAGCTGATGTTCAGTAGCCACTACATCTTTTCACATTTCCTTTTTTTTTGTATTGTCACAAAAGTGTATAGCAGCCAATGCGTTGGTATATAGCCAATCTCTTAAATTTTGTTAAAAAGATGGACAGTCTTTTAACCTGAACTTTCGAAGAGCTTCATTATTAATATTAAATCCAATATAGATGGACTACTCCAGATAATTCTAGAATAATACTTTTGTTATATATAGGCAGCGCTGTTAGGAGTTAAGTTCAGCTAATAAGATATAATCGTACTGTAAACATATCAATTAATATATTTATATAAATTAGAACCGCTCGTTTTATTGAAACACGTCACAATATATATTAAAAGTATCATGTTTCCCAGTAGCTCTTTAATGTTCATACATTTGTTTTGAAAGTATGCTTCTTTTGTAGCTCGTATTTTAGTCCTTATCTTCTTAGTAATTCGTTTATATATTTCGCCATTTTGTTACCTAAATTTACGTCTTTCATCTAGTATGTTCAAAACAACATCGTTCATTCCCTACTGCTTTTTTTAAAGTGCTTTTAAGTTTGATTTGATCTGCTTATACACGTTTTGATTTGGCTGCAATGTTCCTAGATGGAATCTTGTTGTTCGTTATTCTCAAAATTGCTCTCTAAATAATTTGCAATCACCTGGCTGTTGTTTCTAATAAAATCCATATTGAGCGTGTTAATATTGAATTGTATGTATTCATTATAATTGTATGTATATGTATTGAAAATATGTAAGTCTATGTCACCGTATAGCACTCTATTATAAATATCGATATGACACTTAGTGGCAGTTAATTCACTGACATTAAATGTTTTTATTTCCGTAAATATAATTAGCATTAAAGCACTGTAAACAGCACTTTTTACCGAATAGTAGCCATGAAACGACCCATCATAAACGGTGGCCACCAATGTGTAACAATATAACTATCATCTGAAAGTTGGGAGCCAATTGTTAAGCCTTCGTCTAGCTGTCTCTCAGGTGTGAGACCGCCTTACCTCAATTGCAAATCTGAAAAATGAGTTTGGCTAAATAAAACAGCATATTAACTAATTATATTTATTGCACATTAAAAAAATAAAATGAAGTTTTAATATTAAATAAAAACAAAGCAAATCCTGTCTATAGCTTTACTCAAATTTAATATTGTAATATGGCTTCATGTAGTTGATAGGATAACTTGTTGATGGCTTCAGATACTGGTTTGATGAATTGTAGCCTAAATGAGTAGATTTCAAATTGGTGGATTGAATCCGTTGTAGTTTCAAAGAGCTGTTGAGTTCTGCATGATATCTGTTATACTGCTGCAGTTGTCATCCCATATGTGGTGTACCATAAAGCTTCAGGAAGTTCCGCCCAATAAGGGAAACAAGAAAAATTTCTTTTATGTCAAAGAAAGCCCAGAGAAGAGATTTAAATATATAATTGAATTTACAAGCAGAAATTCGCTTTAAATAGACAAGGCATTCCACTTCCATTGAAATTAAACTGACATGAAAGAACGGAGTTACCAACTGACAAATATATTTTTTCATTTGATGTGTGGCATAGACATTTTATATGCCTATGGCATAGAATAGAATGTGGCAAGAATGAAGGATGGAAGGTTGGAACAAATGTTACCTAAATGGAGACCAAGAACAGATAAACGAAACACAAGAAGACCACCTACACGATGGCAAGATGACGAAAATGTGGATACATACTACGCGAAGCTGTGCACTCTGACTCAAAACTTAAGACTTAAAACGGGCTAATAATGATGTTGACTTTTTATTAAATTAGATACTTTTTAACAATTATGTATTATTTCTAAGGCCAAAGTAAATGAGGAGTCAAGGGGGAAAACAATCACAGTCCACTTTTGATCGAAATTGAGATGACGAAGTTTTTTAGTGATGGATACATATTATTTTCGGATGGTACGGAGTAAAAGAAAAAAACATTTACAGATAATATTACAAATGTTAAATAAAACGGTGTACTGGGGAAGAATCATCATAGTCCGCGCGCTGCGAGAGAATAAGCGCCCCTCACTGTCTCAACAGGTCGGGTCGGGTGCAGCATTTCTGTGATTCTCTTTCTTAGTTTAGTGACTTCGTTGTTGTGTTCTAGTTTGCCAGTTGATTCTATTTGAACAAAAGTAAAGTAGTGAGTACAGACTGATTAAAATGGTAAGTAGTGGTAGCGATTCTAGTGATGTAGATCTGGAGATTTCTGCTAAAAAAAGAACAAAAACAGGCCGTGTTTCGCGACGTTATGAAACTTATGAGAGCCACCACTCATAAGGTAGGGAGAAATTGCAAGTGCCACCGTTTTCGTTGTTTTGCGAACGTCAATGAACCCGAAATGCGACGCATTTTAACTCAATTCAATGAACTTGCTAACTACGACGATCAGAATCGGTATTTAGGTGGTCTGATAACCGTTCTTCAGTTATTCGTCGACGAATTCAAGTGAATACTGGGACACCTAATCTTGCTTCTTATTCCTATCGTGTTAGGAGTGGCCCTGGTGAAGACTTTCGTGATGTGCAAGTATGTTTCAAAGCATTCTTATCCATTCATGGAATTTCTGTTTTCCGAGTGCAAAGAATTCGTGAATCACTGGCCTCAACTGGCACTGTACCATTAGTCGCCAGAGGAAAACACGGAAATAGGCCCCACAAAATTTCTGAAGATAATATCGTCAAAGTGACAGAATTTATTGGTTCCTTGAAAGGAAGAAAATCGCAATACTGCCGGAAAAAAAAGTAAGAAAACTTATCTCCCTGAAGAACTCAACATAACTATGTTACATTCTATGCATTTAGAAAAAAATCCCGATAATAAATTATCGTATGACAAGTTTCGCGAAATTTTTAAAACAAAGTTAAAGATTTTATTAGCTTTTCCTAGGAAAGATACCTGTAGCTACTGTGACACTATAAAAGAGGAAACATCTGCCGTTTCGCAGAAACTAGATGTCAGCAGTGATAAATATCAAACCCAAATCTTGGAGAAATTAGAAGAAAACAACAACAAGAAACAACTTCATCTTGCGAGAAGTAAAAAATATGTGAAAAGAAAATATTGAAAATTGTCGTCAAAAGCCATCGATACCAAAGCCATATCCATAGAATTCCAAAAAAATTAAACAACCCCTAATGTGACCTCATACAATGTCTACTATAAATGGCAGCTTAATTTTATAAGCTTTAATGTACATGTATTGGCCGATTATACCTCTGTTTTCTATACTTATAACGAATCGATGGCAAAAAAGGGGGCTCACGATGTGTGTTCGATGATTCATAACTTTGTGTATAACGTACTGTCATCTCAGGTTCAAAATTTGATAATATTTTACAACTATTGTGGATGGCAAAATAAAAATTACACAGTTTTTCGGTTCAGAGGACATTCCTATCTAGAGTGCGACCGGGAAATGAGTTTAATTAATGACAAAGCTTATACCGAAACTCCGGATGATTGGAAAGAAGTCCCCCGCAACAGTAGAGTGAAACCTAAACCGTTTTAAGTGGTGGACTGTGGGAAAGATATCAAATTTCTGAATTGGACCAAGCATTTCCCCAACAAGTATCCCAAGAAATGCCCAATCCCTACGAGACCTATTCGAGTGTTGGAAATCAGGAAAAATAGCCCTTATCTTTCACAAAAATACCTATTCTGGGTAATTTGCAAGCTCGCTGTTTGAATGCAAAGTTAAACGAACTCCGAAAAGAAATTTAAGGAAAGCTCATAATATCACAACTCCGTAAGTTACTAGCCACAATCATCCTGAAGCTTTGTACAACGGCCCACTTCCGGTCAAAGCTGCTAAGTTACAAGATCTTCTCCACTTGACCAAATATTTGAAAAACGTAAACTCTAGAAAGTTCTACACTGATTTACAAGGTACTGAACAGAAGGGAAGTTCGGAGGAAGAAACATTTTGTGACGCAGAAGCTTGTAGGTACTGGGGAAGAACTTTCATGGTCCATGCCGGCACACTCAATTTTTTGTATGACGTTTCGCAAATAAAATATTTTTTTGTCTTCTATGGATTTTTGCTCTGTAAACATGTCAACGTACCACTGGAAAAATTAACCGATTTATACGGTTGAGTTAAAACAATTTGTTTTAATTTGAAACATTAAATTTTGATTTTCATGAAAACTGTTTTTGTGGACTCAGATTGTTTTCCCCCCTGACTTCTCAAATAGTGGCAACGTAGTGTGATTTGCTTAACATATTTTTTTAATCCCTTAATAAGATGATTTGTGTATTCGTTAACATTTATTATTGTCCTTTAACAACACTTGTAGATAAATGTACGTTTAAAAGAGAATGTTTTATTCAAAGAACATAACAAGTAAATATTAATGAAAATCTGTATCTGATGCTTTCGTCTTAAAATAATTATACGTCTTCGATAATGACATCACTTTTATTGGGATTCATCGAATAATCCATTGTTTTCAAATATTGCGAAATATTACAGTCTCGAGACGTAGTCATTTACAGGAATTTATGATCTGATTTGCCTAACCTAGTTTTTAAATGGAAGTTACAGTACAAGATGTGTCAAATATTTTGCTGTACCTATATCCGTAATATACATCTTTACTTTATTATTGGAGAATATTGCAAATGATGAGGATAAATTTAACTGATACTCTGGGGAAATTTATTATAAAAATATTACTATTTTTTCTTCGTGCAATTACTATTTAGGTTAGGAATAAGTCACACTTTTAGCTTAAAATAAGTTTAATTTAGTTTTTCTTGAAGCTTGTACATCGGTCCTTCCGCAGCCAATAGATCACATGTATGTAGGTGGCGCTGGCGTCAGGGTTTGGTATTAAAACATAACCTTATTTTATTCTGCCGTTTATTTACATTGTCTGTTGCTCGTTTCCTAGTTGTTTTGCAATTTTGTGTGTGATTTAAGTTTTAATAAGTTATTTAGGACATTTTAATTGTTTGGACACTTATACAATAAAATGTGTAATACTTTCAAATCCCAACAAGTATATTATGTTATATAACACACTTGTTTGAAATTCCTTTTGGCCACAAATATTTCTATATCTAATCGTTCAAGTTTTCTTTAGAATATGTATAGAAAAAATAGCACCGAGAACCACTTATTCTAAACTGTTTTTCTTTCTTCCTTAATTTTGTGTTATTCATAAATTCAATCGCCACACTTTTTATATTTACATTATTCATTTTGTTAAACGTTATTTGGGAACATTTTTTGTCAATACTTCAGTCGGAAAGACACTTTAAAGTGACACTTTCATTGGAGTGTGTAAGAATTACATCCATTAAGTCATCCAATCTGTGAATAATAAACATAAAAATTACTTGACATAACGATTCTTCTTCTTTAAGTGCCGTCTCCCGATCGGAGGTTGGATATCATCATCACTATCTTTACTCTATCTATTGCTGCTCTGAAGAGTTCTATAGAACTGCATTTAAACCAGTCCATTACATTCTTCAACCATGACACTCTCCTTCCTATACTCCTTCCTCCTCTTATCTTTCCCTGTATTATAAGCCTTAGCAGTTCATATCGCTGTCCGCTCATTACGTGTCCCAGGTGTTGTAACTTTCTTATTTTTATTGTGTTTATTATTTCGCATTCTTTGCCCGTTTCTCGCAATACTCCCGTGTTAGTTTTCTTCTGTGTCCATGCTATTCTAAGCATCCTCCTGTATCATAAGATAATGATACATGTCATCAATTCTAAATATTTTGCTAATTCATTTTACTGGTTACCATCACCAACCTATACTTTAAGTCCAAATTGTTGAGACTTTTTTCAAGACATACAAAAGCAGTTGAATCAGTACTTACACTAAAAGAAAAAAAAATAAACCAAACATTAATATAAATTAATAACAATATTATAATTTTCCAATTACAACCTCTCTTTACTTGGTCCAGGTTTTGATTTTAGATCAAATTCAGGGATTTGCATTTGTTCTTCAGTTTTTTGAACAACTTTTTGAATTGAACAACTGTTAAAACAATTCATATAAACATATTTAATCAGGACCGATAAACAATATATTATGCTATTATAAAGCAACATTTCCTATTTTTTATTTCCAATTTAAAAATGTACAAAGATACACACCCAACTGAATCATGCATAAGTATGTATGAATGATCAATATAATCACCATCATGGGCCAAGTTGACAACCTCTTCCTTTTTGTGTATCTTCCATTTGTTCATGATACTTATTGGTCCTGGAAATGAGTTTGGACTTAGGTGTTTTTTCTGCCCAATTTTACCAGGTTTATATATAAAAAGCTACTTTTGTAAGCCTCAACGCCCTTGGTGTTAATTCCAGTTCTATCTGATGGTCTAATAAGTAACCTCTTTCGTTGATAAGTACGCTGACCTGTTAAGGCTATCTTTTTTTAGGCATACATGTCAAATTTTAGCGCTATGTTGTAATTAGTATAATTTTGACATTTGCATAAAGTTAACGTGTTTGGAAAAATGACGCATATGGCGTAAACGATTTTCGATCTGTCATCATACAGAATATTAAGGGACTACTGTTTCTTCAGACTATACTGTCAAGTTTTGGTTTCGTGAATTTCGTACTGGCTGTATGTCTATCTTATGAAGCGCCAACCATCGCACTTTTTGCGTTGATTATTAACTTAATCCACTACTACACACAAGAGAACAGAGTGGACTAACGGCAGTAAACTGAAGCCGGCAAAAGTACTCCTAAGTGGCCAAGAGTGATTTAAGAGGTCCTACAAGTTACGTCCACTGTATTTTGGGATTGCAAAAACATAATTAACATAAATGACTATCTTAAAGAAGATAAAACTATCAATAGCCAATACTATTATGCGTTATCGGACAAATTCAAGCAGGAACTCAGTGAAAAATGCCTCCGTATGCAGAAGAAAAAAGTGTTGTTCTTTTAAGATAATGCTCCGGCACACAAGAGCGTTATCGGACAAATTCAAGCAGGAACTCAGTGAAAAATGCCTCCGTATGCAGAAGAAAAAAGTGTTGTTCTTTCAAGATAATGCTCCGGCACACAAGAGCGTTATGACAATGACAAAAATTCATGAAATGGGATTCGAGTTGCTGTCTCATTCAGATATTCTCCTGATTTGACTCTATTATGGGGGCAAATTATGTATTCCCTAATCTAAAAAGATGGCCCTCTATGGGTAAAGAAAAAATTCAGCCCAAACGAAGAGATAATTGACGAAGCAAACGCTTATTTTACATTGCTTCCATAATCGTATTATTCGGAGGCATAAAAAAGTGGAAAATCGCTGAAATCATATAATTCACCACCTTTGATATGAAAAACATGTTTTTCAGGAAAATTCTTTTATTTTTTTCGATAGAGTCTCCTTTTATCTCAATACAATGATTCCAGCAAATTTCCAACTTCTTTATGCCGTCTGAATAATACAATTGTGGAAGTTCTGCCAAATAACCTTTTGCTTTGTTAATTATCTCTTCATTTGGGCTAAATTTTTTATTTCCTGGCAATCTTTTTAGATTAGAGTATACATAATTTGTATACCCAACTTGTAAGTTGGCATGAAGTATCATACATAATATTTTATACAAAAGGTTATTTCCTTTTTGTAGGAGTATTGGATAAATCCGGTCCAGATCCAGATATATGTGGCTCAAATAAGTTTATTACCAGTTTGAACTTATCTTGATCTACCACATATTTTAACTTACCACGCCAATATTACCTAAAATCGTAATTTATGATCTCCAGTCCAATGTTCGTACGTGTACGTGTTCTCGGTATTACTTTATGGTGTCGAGTCCTGGACTGTGAATAAAATCGATCTAAATCGCCTTGAGGCTTACGAAATATGGTGCTATAGAAGAATTTTAAAAGTTTCCTGGGTGGAGATTCGAAACTCCACAATACTAGAACGTCTCAGCAAGACTACTGAGATCATAAAAAGTATCAAGCAGAGAAAGCTGGAGTATTTCGGACATGTAATGAGAGGTCCCAAATATAGGTTACTACAAAATATCATGCAAGGAAAAATAGCAGGCAAACGCAGTCCAGGACAAAGTAGAACCTCATCTTTGAAGAACTTGCCAGATTGGTATGGTGTAGATACAAACATGCTATTTAAGGTGGCAGTGAATAAAATTAAGATAGCTATGATGGTAACCAACGTTCTGAAAGGACATAGTACATGAAGAAGAAGAAATCCAATGTTCTGAAATTATTTTCTTATGACATTTCTTGCTAAAATTTAGATGACATTTTTTAGTTTCAGACTCAGGAAATCACCCAGACCTATCAAAAAGTTCTTTCAAGATATCTTCACCATACCTAGTATATCCACCTGATTCCTGTTGAGTAAAGGTATATTCATGTGAGGGCTCTTTGTGGAGCCTTTTTGCAGTCTGGTCTATATGTTTCATTTAATTGATAAATCACAAGAACTTATAATTAATTTTTATTTTTTTATAAAAATTTCGTGACCAACAGGTTATGACATTTTTTTTCATAAACCAAGAAGATTTTTTTCACCAAACAGTGAAACAATGATACATTCAGTATTTTAAATAGCCGGAACTAACTATATTTTTTTAAAAAGTACGTGTACCGACTTTGTATTTAATGAAATCCCATTACATGCTTTTAAACGCACAATTTTGTGCGATTACATTATACTTAAGCTTGAAATAATTCAAGAAAATTAAAAGATAGCGAAGTATATCTTCTTTCACAACTTTAATGCCGCTTTACTTGATAATCAACGAGTTAAGATCGTGCGATGTCCAAAACGACTAAAAAGAGATACTTTAATAGCCAGAAGCAGTAGCTACGCTTCGAGTGAAGTAGCTGGAGAGCAATAAGGGCCCGAGGCAAGTTAAAACAGAATAAAGAAACGTAGAAGCGGAATAAACGGGGCACACGCCTCACGCGTTGCCCCGGGGCATCCCCGATGGGTGTGGAGCCCGAGCTCGAGCCACACGGTTCTCAATTAGCTACCGGGCGATCGTAATTACAGTGGCCATTCTGAACTCTATTGAATTTTCTGTTCTTCGCAGTGATTACAGGATGTCAGGTCAAAGATTGATTGAAATAATATCCATTCCAATGAGACTAGCAAACAAATCCTTCATGACTGTATAATTTTTAATGCAAATAACGGGTAACTTACACACAAATCGAAGCAACTACAAGTAAAATTTATCTTTGTTAAAACTTTTATTTCCTATTTGATAAAAAAATATGAAGTTGTGTAGAACAACTATAACAAAAGTACTACCTTAGACATATTTCAATTTAAGAAAATATGAAAACAAGAAGCATCCTTCGTTTTAGCATTGTTACAGATAAGGTAATAAGGGAAAGGTGCAAAATATAAGAATGCAGTGATACAATAGAAAAAAATTAAATCAATAATGTTTTTTATATCGACAATGTAGCATTATTACATGAAAATTATACCGATCATTAATTATCTATCTCTGAACACCAAGTCAAATCTCGAATATGGCAATATTCTCATTTTAATGTCAACAAAGATAAGGGGAAACAATAAAAGAAAACCACAAAAAAAAGTCTAGCAAAAACATAAATCTATAATAATGTAATTACTTCTGCAATCTGCACATAAATCTGTAATATATACATATATATGTATATATAATATAATATATATATATATATATATATATATATATATATATATATATATATATATATATATATATAATTTTAGCTCTGCATGGTCTAAAACATGCAACCATCAGATATCACATCATTTTTGGTACCACAGTGACATCTTTGTGTAAACGTTCAACTTAAACCATCCAGATTCTTGTCGCCTGTGACAACCTTACTGTCACACTGCCAATTTCTGTTTGTGAACCTCCAATTTAAACCATCCAGATTATTGTCACCTGATCCCGGTGCTGCAAACGAGAGAGATTGGTCTGTCATGGCTCTAAGATATGCAGATGATCCTGTATTATTTTTCGATGCAGCTGAAGCTCTTAGCTGAAGAAATATAATTGATAACTTACTGTCACTAAAAATAATATCACTAGGTCTCAATAATCATTTATGGTGAGATTCTATCACAAACAGAACGAATCTCATATCTCAGGCGTAATCGAAATTAGGATTAGAAAACTCTTCCTCTTAATGTGTTGTTTCATTAAGTCTACGCAGATATACTGGATCTATAGTTTATCGTCGATTCCAAACGACGAAATTTAGAGGAGATATATTTCATAGATTACGACTTTGTGGTTTGTTATGGCCTTTGAATAGGCAACCTGGGTAACACTACTTTGTAGTGATGAAAGATCAAGGGTAAATTAACGCCTAGTAGAAGATCCCCGTGCTTTAAGAGTCTTATACAGTAAATCGAAATGACATCTAACGACATGTTCAGATGTTTCAACGTAATCTTATGCAACTTGTACCAACATGAATATCTACAGAGACCAATGGATTAAGTCTACAGTCAAAAAAACCAACATACAAACACAACATCCTAAAGGATTTGCACTAGAAAATAAATAGATTCTATTATTTTCCAAGCCTACTTGGATCAAATAGGTACGATTACAAATATCTGGGATTAATCAGTAAAAACCCGATCTGGTGACTGATCGTTTGTGTTTTATTTTGCTTTAAGCCTGCTATAATGTGTATGCACATATCTTCTTCAATTTCTTCAAATAAATTTATTTAGGTGAAACATCATGACCATTAAATTTAATAGATGTCAAATATGTAAAAATGTAATCGCAGTCCTAGGAACGCAACTCAAAAATATTGACAGTATCATTTTAAAGTAGTATGGCTGATTACTTACCAATAAAAGTGGTAAATTGTTAGATGCTACTAGAAAATACTTTCAGAACAATATTAACAACATCCATTCGCAGTCATAAAGTCATGGCATTCTGCATGGACAAGTTCTTATAGAGAGAGGAATTTTTTAAGCACGAACAGAATAAAAGTTTTCGTAGTTGTAACATTAAATTTCAAGGTCTAATGAAAAATCGATGGAATAAATGTAAAATTTTCCTGTTTTGGCTATCAATTGTGTTATTATAAAGTCTTTTTAATCAACCCTTGGGCATGTAAAATGTCTTGCTTGTGCAATAACGTATGTATTACAAACTAATATATATTACAAAATGGTCCAAATGTGCTCATAACCCTTAGAGAATATGAAGAAGTATTATTGCTGCAAACTTCCGTGTTGTAAATTAAAAAAAATAAAAACAAATTGTTAAATAAAAGTGTTTATAATTAGTATATTTCATAATGATATGTAGGTATTTATGTTACAATTAGTTACAAAATCAAAAAGAATATCACAAAAATCAAGACAAAACAAAAAATCTGAAACATATTACAAAGTTGCTAAAAAATTTTGAGTTATAAAATTGTTAAATAAAAATGTTTATATTCAGTTTATTCCATAATTGAGATATAATTTTATAAAGGATATGTTTATAGAATTTTAAATAAAACTATTGCCTTTTTAATTTTCACAGGTTGACTTCCTTTTCATTCTGAAAAATATTATACACCATAATAAACATAATACATCAATTATTAATCTTTACCTTTAAAATCCAATCTATTTATAATCTGTGGCTTCCCAAGATGAATCTTTGAAATGAGTTGCAAAATATTCCACTCATTGAACACCTAAAAATTTAGCATTTCGTTGCGTCAGAATAACAAGGTTCTATCTGCCATTTTTTTCAAAACTGAGATTTTTATGTAAAATGGTTCTATTTGATGTTCTTCACCTTAATATGATACTAGCACCGACATCTATTAACAGGTAGCTGAAATACGAATGTTACAGGGTTCTATCTCAGAGAATTTTAAATGTTGATCAGTTAACAGAGTTCTAACTGAAATAAAAACAGTCAGCTAAGTACACATGGTTCTATCTGCAAGAACTAAAAGTGCTTATGAGTTAACAAGATCCTAGCTTGCAAAAAGAGAACCGCCAATTCCTCAGTACACAAAATACCATCTACAAACATTTAAATAAGTTCTCATAACCTAACCTTGATGATTTATTAGTATTATTGTAAGTTTTGTTGAAAACAGTTTTAAAGTACTAAAGTGTTTTATTTACTTGCATCAAAATGAGTGAGATTCCTGGATGTTATACCGAAGAAATCAGTGACAACATTATAGTTTTTCAGTTAGATCACGATGGGAATGATGATTTTGAATATTCTCGTGAAGAAGAGTACACTAATAAACAAAACACCAACAACGGTAAGTTACAAACAAAAATTCTTAAGATTGATTTGATTTCGACAAATTATCATATTTTAGAAAGCAGTGAGAGCATCACAATTTTGCAGTTGGATTCGATAATGAATGTGGCTAATGGAAATCTGGAACAGAATAATAACAATTCAGTTATTTTAGACGTAGAACTTCAAAAGGATGACAATGACAAGTAGGTTATTTTTGTATTTAAGTATTTAAGAGTAATTTTTCTACATGATATATTATTGTTACAGTATACTAACTGAAACTCCTTCAACTTCGAAGAATACTAGAAAACGAAAAAAATGTGAATCCAACTGGAAAGCACATGAAAGAAAACGCCTTTGTCAGAGTGGTAAAGCTTACGTAAGTGTGAGGGGAAAGGAAGTCGAAGAAAGAAAAAGTATTTATAAGAAAAACTGTCTTGAAAATTGTAAGTTTAAATGTGGAACAACCATTTGCGAAGAAGAACAACAAGAGTTCTTCAGAACTTATTGGTCATTGTCACAAAATGAAAAATTTTTATTTTTAAGTCAAGTTACAAGAAAAGTTTTGAAAGCCAGAACAACTATTCAAAGACCGTCAAGAAGGATGTATTCATTTGAATATTTTTTAACTATTCGTGGAAAAAAAATCCGAGTTTGTAAAAACTTTTTTTTGGGAACGTTAAACATTTCTCAAAAACCTATATACACAGCCCATAAAGAAGAAAACCTACCAAAAAAAGATCTGAAAGGTAAAACAAGCAGCAGGTCTATAACGAGTGATAGAAAAGAGGACGTAAAAAATCACATTAAATTATTCCCTGTAGTTGAGTCACATTACTGCCGAAAGACTACTCAACGGAAATATTTGGAAGCAAATTTGAGTGTAGTGAAATTATATCAATTGTATGTTAAATGGTGTAAAGAACAAAATAAAAATCCAGTTAAGCTGTCATATTACCGATATATATTCAACACTGAATTTAACTACAGCTTTCATATTCCTAAAAAAGATCGCTGTTTAAGGTGTGAGAATTATAAAATAAAAAGAGCTGACAACATATTAACAGACGAAGAACAAACCGCTTTTGATCAGCATATCAAAACAAAAAATGACATGAGACTGCAAAGAAATTCCGATAGAGAAAACAAAGTACCTGTTCTTAGTTTTGATTTGGAAAATGTCATTACATGTCCGAGGTCAGAAGTTGGCGATTTTTTTTATATGCATAAATTAAATATTTATAATTTGACAGGTTATTACTCCTTAACAAAAACAGTCTACTGTGCGATATGGACCGAAGCCAAACAAGGAAGAAAGGGAACTGTATTGGCCAGTGCTTTCCGAAAAATTTTAGACAGAGTTTTGGAAGACAACAATATCTCTGATCTAGTTACATGGAGCGATTCATGTGTATCCCAGAACAGAAATTCACTTATATCCTTTTGTGTGATGGATGCATTGAAAGAACATCCCGAGGTAAGCAGTATCACAATGAAGTACTCAGTACCAGGTCATGGGGCTATCCAAGAAGTAGACAACGTTCATAGTAATATTGAAAGATATATGGACAAAACAGAATTTTATTCACCTCTTACATTTATAAGAAATTTAAAATCTGTAAATAAGAGGCATCCATATCTCATTTTGCAGATGAAGGATGAAGATTTTAAAAATTATGAAACCAAACAACTAGATTTTAAAAAAATTCCGTTTGCCAAAGTAGCATCACTTAAATTTACTCAGAATGCCACCGAAGTCGAATACAAGATTAGTCATTCTGAAGATATTTTTACAAAGGTTTCCTTGTTACCTCAGATGTCACGAGTACTAAGATACACTGGTGGCCCTAAGACACGAGGTGGTCCAAAATTGCGTGGGGGTTCAACACGCGGCAGGGGTAGTACTCGAATTGCTACAAACAGAAATAGACAATCCACGATTCTAAACCTAAAACCAAAAGTTTTACCAATTCGGAATGAACTTTCTAAAGAAAAAATTGCTGCAATACAGAAAATGATGTCTTCATGCATGCCTGATATTGACAAACAATATTTTAGTCGCTTGTTAAACTCAATAACAACTATTTAAGTTAAATATTTTATAATTATTTGCATTATACTTATTCTTTTAATAGAATTAATAGAATATAATTAATAGAACAATATTAGAATTACTTTTTTTTCTTTCACATAAGTTACATTATATTTTCCAAATACTTTTATTTGTTTGTAAGCACTGTGCAAGACAACTACTAATTTGTAAACATTTCTGAAAATATAATAAATATTTAGGTGTATGTAGTAGATAAGACTTTATTAAATGATACCCTGAAGTTGTTTTATTATTTACTAATTTTTAAACAAGGGTGTATGTGGTAGATAGAACTTTGTTAAATAACTTTAAATCATTTCTCAGATCAGAACACCTTTGTATTAACTATTGAAGTAACTTTTTACGGTTAATAAGAATATATTAATTTAGTTACATTTTTTTCCTAAATTTACATTGTTAAAACATACAAGTGGCGATAATAGTAAAATAAATACATAACATAGAAACTTTAAACACTCATAACTCAAAATGGTACCTGAGGTAGTTAGAACTATGTTATTCCAATGCAACGATTTATTAAATTTGATAGTAACAGAAATTAATTTTCTTACATGTCTTCATTGTTCTCCTGTTTTTTTAAGGGCCACCATCTACTGTAATTACCATGATAGCAAATTCCTCTCACAAGGGCTACTTTTTTAGCCTTCCTTGACTATTTTGCCAGTAAGCACTATTTATTTTTATGAAGTCTAACATCACTTCCAATTGTTTCCTGGTTGTTTTCTTTTTAATTGAAGCCATTATTTTATTATATTATAATTATAAAAAAAATAGTAAATTGTTTCCACAAATTACATACAATAACATAACCTAACTAAGAGCGAAAACGGCACCTAATTTTAGACAGCTTAAAAATTACATTTACATATAGATAAATTAAATATCAAGGTAGGCAACCAGTTATACGTAGTTCTTACATCATACCGATTTGAAAATTTTTACATAAATGTGTTAAAATCGAAGTTTACAGCATGTAATTATTTCACATAAATGATACATCATAGCCCTCATTGTTGTGTATTAATTACGTACGTAGTTAAAAGTTTCATGACCAAAGCGAAAAAATTTATTTCTCTGATACGTACTACTTGATGCATGATGCTACTTGTGCCCATTTTTAATGAAAAATTATAATTTTTGGTTTTAACAATCATCTTAAGGAGTCTTATTCAGTTTAAGCTATAACTCTGAATTTATGATTATGTATGTACTACTTAATAATTTGTTCAATATTTTGATAGCAAACCGTTAGCTTACGCTATTTGAGCTCGTTAGCTATTAATACTAACTGTATTTTATCTGTGGAAATGATTATGTTAAATTTTTTACTAGTCTCTTCAAATTTAAATAGTAATGGCGAAAGTTATCCTTGCCGCCCACTATAAAAAATAGTCATACATTTTAAATTTTAATTCTTGTCTTCCTTGTTGTACCTTGTTAGATTTACGATCTTATTTAACACAATTTGATTATTTGTATTACTTCGATGTTCGTAGGTCTTGCCTGTATCTCTTAGTATTCAGTTATATTTTTTATCTTTCTCCTTTACATTATTAGTCCAGTCGTCAGAGAGTTGACCCCTAAAAATCATACGAATAAGCCGAGAATATAAATTTTGGGACCCCAAAAAAGGTGCAGAAAAGTGTACCACTTTTCCCTCTCATGGGGGTGAAAACGTAAAAAAATCGATTTACCAAGAATCTGTACACCGTAGAAAAAAATGTTTCAAATAAAAAATATAGCTGAGGTAATTTTAAACAAAAATGTTTATTAGCATTTTTTGTGTAGAATGAACCGTTTTCTCTTAGAAACAACGTTTGAAGCGACCGTCGATTTTGCATGTCAGTTACGCGCGCGAAATCAATGTTTAATAAAATTTGTATCAGCTTGAGGGTAAAAATTCGATATCTTTTGATCCAAATGTCCTATCTACAAAGATTAAGATGCGTTTTAAAGGCAAAGAGTGCAGCATTCGTATACAGTTTTTTGTATTTTGTCGAGAGTAATTTCAGTTTTTATAAAGGTGTTAAATAAATTAACGTGGAGCTATTTTGTGGCCTTATTTGGGGACTTGTAAAACACAGTACTGCTGAAAGTAATACATAAGAGAATATACGAAAGGCTAGAAGAGGATATTAGCGAGACGCAATTGCGATTTCCTAAATGGAATGGGTACTCGAGAAGGACTATTTGCCATCAACATATTAATTCAGCGATGTCGGGATGTAAACGTTGATCTACACTTGTGCTTTGTTGATTACGAAAAAGCTTTCGATAAAGTAAGACACGAAAAACTAATATCAATACTTATGAACAAGCGCATTAACAGTAACATCATAAATATAGTGCAAACATTATGTTGGAACCAAAGTGCCATAGTTCAAATTGATGGGCAACACTCAGAAGAAATTAATATCTGTAGAGGAGTTAGACTGGGATGTGTTTTATCGCCACTTTTGTTTAACTTATATTCTGAAAAAATCTTCAAAAACACGCTAAAAAACAATTAACAACTTACGATATGCAGACGACACTGTAATCATAGCAATGAGTATAGAAGATCTACAACATCTTAGTTCTCAACATCTCGACATCTCGAAAGTTTAAGTATGAATAGTGCTGATATGTGAATTACTATAAATGCTAAAAAAACGAAGTACATGCTAATTACAAAAAGACCACAAAATATACATCGCCTATTAATTATATATAATCAATGGTAACGTGATAGAACAAGTAGAAAAATATAAGTACTTGGAAACTTTGATCAATGAAACCAATGATCATACTGCAGAAATAAACAGACGAATAGAGATTGCCAGATCAGCATTTATACGAATGAAGCCACTCCTAACGTACAAAAATCTAAATTTGGAGATCAGACTACGTACCATTCGCTGTTATATATTTTCAATATTATTATATGGAGCTGAGACTTGGACATTAAAAAAATACAATTTAAAAAGAATCGAGGCTTTCGAACTCTGGTTATACCGCAGAGTATTAAAAATATCATGGACTGATAGAATTACAAATAAAGAAGTACTGGAGAGGGTTGGTAAAGAAACAGAACTAATCACCACTATACAAACCAGAAAACTGGAATACCTAGGCCACGTGATGAGGGGACCAAAACATGAAATTTTGAGACTCATAATACTGGGAAAGATTCAAGGAAGAAGATCTGTTGGCCAAAGGCAGAACTCATGGTTGAAGAATCTACGTGATTGGTATCAATGCAAATCGATTGATTTGTTTAGAGCAGCAAGTTCAAAAATAAAAATAGCCATTATAATTGCCAACCTCCTTAGGGAGACGGCACTCTAAGAAGAAGAAAACACAGATCAATGATCAAACAAGCAGCAGGGATAAGGACAGAGATCAAATCAGCTAGAATGTTTTTCAATAAAATGAAAAAGTTTATTTGCAACCGGAATCTTTTAAATCAACTGAGAAAAAGAACAATGTAGGTACTACGTGTTCTCAACATCGCTATACGAAATGGAAAGCTGGACACATAAACAAGTTGCAGTCATTTAAAATGGGGTGTGTTACAGAGAGATGACAACTATTAGAAGAGAACTTCAATACTTGGGACATGACGACTTGTATTCGAATTTTCAGTGCTTCAGTACGTCTGAGATATCTGTTGTATTTTATAGCGTTAAGATCCACATTCTGTTTAGATATATCGACTCCATACTTTCATTTTAACGTCGCAAACTTAATTGTGACGTAGTGATTTTTTTTCTTTTTCAAAACGACACCAAAATTCGAAAACCCTGTGATGACACTGTCATGCCGTATATTGTTAGGGATTCAAAGTGACTGCTGCTTTACAACGCTGCTCTTACTAGCCTAGCGTATAAGTTTTTAATGATATTGTCAAAATATTTAAGAGTTTCTTTGTCTTTAATTTTATTAAAAACGCCATTTACTTCTATTTCAGATTCTATAATTTCTGGTAGAATCTTTGATTTCAAGTTTTTGATTTTTATATTTTCCTCGCAATAATTATTTTTTCTCTTTAATTTCGATTTGATCGTTTTATTGATCGGATAGTATTCATATCTTGCATTTTAGCAACAATACCGATATTAAAGGAAGAGTATTGTTTTAAAATATCAAATATATGAAAACGGTTTAATTCGTGAGCAGAAAACGGACTATAGACATTTAAGACAATGCCCTTTGTACCGCGAGACGTGGTCCTGTATCAAATGTCCTACTTCAAAATACCTGTCTCGGAATTCCAAGCAGTTACGATCATTCATCGTACCGCCAAGGTACAGCATAACCGAAGCATCGGTCAGGAAATCCGAAAATCCGTACCTGTACTCTCTGCAAAGGTGTACTAAGTTGCCCCGAGCAGATTGGAATGCCGTCAGGCAAGTGCACACCCAGATATTGCCCCCCCAGGGCCCCACATGTTCGACTCACTACGAATCTTGCGATTCGAGGTAGGGAAAGACATGAGAAGTGTTAATTTGGAGTTGAATACTACAAAACCAGATCAGTTATATTTCTGTCTTAATTTATGTATGAACTATGTCTTATACGAAAAGTAAATCTTTTACCACTTAGTTTTATAACTTAAAATAAGAATGTCAAATTTGCCATATTAGCATATTTGTTTTTTTATTTGTAGTTTTTATTCGTACATCTTTGAATTTAGATCTCATTAAGTCATTTTATTTTGATCTTTGTTGTCCTAAATTAAATATTTAGGGCATTTCTTATTTTACAAACGAAATATCGGTTTAAGGCCTTTCCAATTTATTTTGTTGTATTTTTTCTTTCTAAGATAAAATAGGTTTTGTTTATTGTTTTTTAGTGTTGATTTTTTTTGGGGTTTGTTTTATGTACTTATACTTGCCTTAATGCACTTTCTATCATCTGAGTGTTTTCTATCATTTCTTTTAACTGTTCTTTATTTTACAATGTAAACCTTTCCTTTGGTCGTTGTCTCCATCCATACGTCTTACATGACCGTTTCATCTCAAACTCATTTTGATTATCTGTTTCCCATGAAATCATAAAATTAATTTCTACTAAAATATATTTTCATATAAGACAAAAATTAACAAATATTCCGAATTTCCCAATACCATCTCGTATTATTTATTAATTATTTTTTTTACTTACATCACTTGCCAATAAAAAATATTGATATTTATAATTATTTGCTTATATTAAATATGATTGGGACGATATCATTCAACCATTGGCAAAAATACCGATTTTTCTTAACATGAGTATAAAGTTTTAAGCATATAAATGACATTCTTAACATAATTGTAGCTTTTTATGCAACAGCATATGTTTATTATTTTAAATTGAAAATCCACTGGACCTACCTCTATGAAGAGAATAATTTAACCTCATTATTTAATAATCACGTTAAATCTTTATAGTTTGCGCATTGAACAAATTAATGCGTTTACTTGTATAAGGATTTTCAAATGAGCAACAATAAAAAACCAATCTCTTCGCTATTTAATAGCTATATAATGTCATTACTAAAAGTATTTAAGATATTTGTAAAAAAGACGCATTAAACATACTATTTTAATTTGAATTTGAGAATCATTACAGTTATGACATACCAAGGGAAACAATTAGTACCTATTGACTTTAAATTGGGCGTAATAAAACTTAAAAGTATTTGAAAATTTAATTAAAATATAAAGGGCATATTATTACATGATCTATAATCAAGAAAAAAGACACTTTTAAGAACAACTAAAATCAAGTTAGTGCATATTCCAACAGATTATTTCGTCAGTAAAACCGTCACTACGATGGTAGTAAAAAGTCACTACCGATAAGAAATAAAAATGAAGGTCTTCTTCGTTAAATTATTTTTCCACTAAAGTTTGGCACTGTATGTATTACATGTCAGCAATCTGATACCGGTTACCCTTATCGTATTTGTTGCATGAACTTTAAGCTTGGTTAGATGGATGGCCTTTCAAGCTCAAGAATATTACTAAAACTGTTCGCCATAATATTAAAAAACATCTTCAAATAAAATAGTTTGGAAAGACACGTTATCAATATAAACATAAATAAATTTAATCATTTACATTTATAAACATAAATAAATTCAGTTGCAAGAAATTTTAAACAATAATATAGAACATGTTTTGTTTTGAAAATGACTTTAAGCGTGAACGTACAGACACAAATTAATCAAAATTCGGCAAGAGAAGATTCGGTCTCAAGAAACATCAAAATAGTTCAATATTCTTTTGGTTCTTTCATAAATTGAAGTTGTGTAATGTAAAAGAAGAGTTAAATCATTCAGAAGAAAGTATATTTGCAATTTCGCAAATATATTTGACAATGCATATTATTGCATATGATTCATAATATTGTTTGTAACTGATTTAGTTGATTAAACAGTAGCTTTTACGTCGATATGTGGCAGTGGATTCAGTCAGCTGAGTGGACAGCACCAAATGATGCAAGAAAATTCACCGAATTCACAAGTCAATTGCAACAATGGAAAAAGTATCTAAATTGCACTTCGAATCGCTTCCGCACACCTCGTAATTTTCTAGCTCTAGCAGCAACTATTGGACGGTTCTTGATTGCAGAGAAAGCTCAAGGAGAGATTGTATGAAATATGCAAAAGAAAAGCATGAAATTGTTACAGAGGCTTTGCAATTAGTGTATGTCACAAGACTCTACGTTAATTAAAAAGATCAAAAATCTTAAGTGGAAAGTAGATCATAATGGTTTAAGTGCAAAATTTAATGCAAAGATAAAATCTTTGCATTAAACACTGCAAATTTTACACTGCCCTACATGATGAAGTTGAGGAATGCATTCAAAGAGATGATGTAGAAGTAATCGCCTTCGATTTTATGTAGAATCTTCTACTTCCTGCAATTCCTGTACAAGACCTATTTTATCTGTCGCAGCGTACCGTTAATGTTTTTTGTTTCACCAATATTAAGTCACGAAAATCCGTTCTTTATATTTACCACAAAGCAGAAAAAGCTCGAATGAAGTCTACAGCCTTCTATTAGATTATATCAAAAAATATATTGGAACAGATGTAAAAGAACTACTCCTATTTTGTGATAACTGCCCAGGTCAAAACAAAAACCACTGCGTTACAAGAATGTGTTTGGCTTTAACGGATACAGGCAGATTTCAACAAATTCAACAATTTTTCCCACTTCGAGGTCATTCATTTCTTCCCTGTGACCGTGTTTTGGGGTAATTAAAAGAAAACTAAAAGAAGAGTTTATGACATCCATAAGTACACGGCGATCATTATTACCGCAAGTTCCCAAAACCTATCCACGGTCTGTGAAATTAAAAGGGAAGATAAGATTTTGTTTCGATTCAGAGCAGTGGCTATACCGCTCTGAGGTGACCTAAAGAGGTCGAAATATATATAAGCTGCTTGCCGCTGCCCTGTATCGAAACAAAAATCTAATACCGTCGTTATGTTTTAAAAGGAAAAGTATTAAAAATTTTAAAGACTGGTGACCTAGGTATTATTAAGTCTGCATGTGCGTCGACCGAGACACAGAAGTTAACAAGGGACCAACGAATTTCGTTCTCGTTCGAATGATTTTGTCTACAGCGTTGATGCTCCGGCAGTATCCGAGCTAGTGAATACATTAATGGTGCGATATGGAGTACCTTCAATGTTTCCATTCCAAAAACAAACAATGTCACAGTTAAAATGCCAACTCAATAGGCGTATAAAGATCCAATTCTAATACTAGAGGCCAAAAACGAAAATTTGACCACACTGCTTCAATGGGTGGAGGAACCATTCAAACCATTTTACGAAAATATTACTCAAACATCAACAACTAAGAAAAAATCCAAGAAAGTCGCAAAATAAACTGTATGATATTAAAATTGTTTAGTAATAAATACAGACCTGACATTTCATTACTGAAACAACCTAAGTCCATGTTAAAAATGCTTTTGTTTTTGATAAATTCTTACATTAGGTGTAATCTATTAACTTCAAACTTCACTTTTAGTGAAAATGTTCAGATAAACTATCAAAACGTTGTTTTCATCTGCAAACTGGCCGAATGTGACTTGGATTGTTTCTGAAATAAGCGATTCAAACAATGAAACGGAAATACTCAAAATAAAATAATTTCTGTAATTAAAATTCTCATATACATATGTTATTTAAATAATCTGGCTATGCCCATCTCTAGTCTGGTTTCTCTCATATGTCCTTTCTCGTAAACATAATAACTGATTGTCTTAACTGAAAAGCTAACAGTTATACCTCAGCTGTATATATCTCGACCGCGAAGCCGAAAGGCGAGACCGGGATAATTTTGATCGTAATGAGATTTTCTGACGATGCCTAATTTGATCATACATTAATGATATCATTTTTTATGTAAAAATAATATACGGGAAGAAATGTTTTAAAATAAAATTAAACGGGGAAAATATTTTAATCAACCTGAATTCTACTAGTAATTTTAAAATCTTAAAACTAACCCTTAATTAAAAAGTATAGTAGAAAATAAATAGTTTCAAAATATATGTAAAAATTTATTTGTATTTAATTTATATTTATATTTGTATTTCTAGAGTACTGGCTCCATATCTTTCTCTAGAGGAGCTTTCTGTTAAGACTTATATGTTGCTTTATGGTGCCTGTATCATGTGTCAGGCGTAAAAATATAAAAGAACCCTTAGATATTCAGGCTGATAAGTAATATTTATATGAATTTAAAACAAATTAACTCTGCTGCTGCGACAGAAAATATAAAAAAACGGAGCGACAATGTTCTAAGTTGTCTTCTTGACTGAGGCTAATCTCAATTTTTGGCTTTACCTTTGAGAATGTCTGCTGCAGTTGCAAATGACAATCCGAAAAACTTTATTGCGTCTTAAGCCAGAAAAATCTTATATGACTATTCCCAAAAATATGAAAACAAGGTTAAAACTCGAGTTTTTTTAATTTATTTGAAATTTTAACTAGTTCCTAGAAATGAGCAAATCTCATTAGATCGCGGAGTATCTTCTTCCTATGGTTTCCTACTCAATTAATGAATGTTGTTGATTAGTTCGGCAAATTTTTCTTTATTCTCTGCTGTTCTTGGTTTCCTACTCAATTAATGAATGTTGTCGATTACTTCGACAAATTTTTCTTTATTCTCTGCTGTTCTTATTAGTTCTTCATAATTTAAACCTTTTCAATGTGGTATCTTTCAGATCCTCACGACTCCGCGTTTGCGATAGGTTTTGCCTGTTATTACGAGTTGGGGGAGGAAATATTTCTGATTCCGTAATAGGTTTCCGAGGTGTCCAAGGTTAATAGGTGTCCAAGGTATGATGTTTTGCAAACTTTGATGGTGTAAAGTTACTTCAGAGTACAAATTGAATAATATATGTGACAACACACAGCCCTGTCGTACTCCTCTATCAATAGGTATTTGTTTTTACAGGTTATCAATACTGTATTTTGCAGTTTGCTGCCCATACAGGTTTTTAATTAGCCTTACGTCGTTATTGTCTAATCCCATACCCTTTAGTATGGCAGACATAGAACATGTTTTATTGGATCTTGCCATTTTTCCGTCAGCGTTGGTAATGTAAAAAGAGTTTCTCTACCAATCCGTCGTCGGTTATCCAGCATTTGTATGTGGTCTTATCTCTTTTTAACTTATTTTTACTAACCTTTACTATGGACGTTTGGATCCAAGTATCTTCAATGGATACAGTTGTTCGGTAATATAGCAACCAAGATATTTCAAATCCGTTGCTCTTTGTATTGGATGCCCACCTACTTCTATCTTGATTTGGCGAGCGACTAAATACCATATATTATGTTTTAAAATAGTCAACGTTCAATCCCATCTCTCGCCCCTTCTTGTTTATACCATTTAATCAGTCTTGCAGTCCATTTAAGTCATCACTCAATTTAACTGTATCATCTGCGTATCTGATTGTATTTAGAGTGTTTCATTAATTTTTACACCATCTTGTATAAAATAAAGAACTCAGCTACATGATAAAGAAACTACAAGAAGAATATACCAAGGCTGGCCTAGATATTAACCTCGCGAAAACAGAGTACCTATCTACAAGTGAAGAAGACATAGAAGATCTACAGATTCATGACAACGTAACAATCAAAGGAAAGGATAAATTCAAATACTTGGGGTTTATAATCACAAATAAGGCAACAACAGAGAAAGAAATTACACAAAGGTTAGGACAAACAAGAACAGCAATCCGACAACTTAACTCAGTATGGTGGCATAGACATAATATGAAGACATATGAACAATATGAAGACAAAATCACAGATTTATAAAACATTAGTGCGAAGTATTATGACAAATGGGGCTGAAAATTGGATCATAAACAAGAAAAATAGCAGTAAGATAGTAGCAGCAGAGATAGAATGCCTGCGAAGATGCTGCAGAGTAACAAGAATGGATAGGAGAAGTAATGACGAAATCAAGCAAAGAACATTAATAGAAACAGACATACTAACACATATAGAACAAAAAAGACTAGAGTGGTATGAACATGTAAGAAGAACTAGCGACAGCAGATGGATAAAGAGAATAACCGAATGGAGCCCCATAGGAAGGAGGAAAAGAGGACGACCCCAAAAATCCTGGAGGAACGAAGTAGTTCATTAGTGGTACAGAAAAAACCACTCTCTCAAATTACTCAAACATGACATTCTTCTACGGCCTGGATTCCGTTTTCCTTCTATTTTTCCTTGCATTATATTTCGAAGTAATGCGTATTTATGTCTTCCCATCAGGTGACCCAAATATTCGAGTTTTCTTCGTTTGATCGTTGACAAAATTTCTGGGTCTTTTCCTATCCTTCGCATTACTTCAAAGTTTGTAACTCTTTCAACCCAACTTATCTTCAGCATTCGACGGTAGCACCACATCTCGAAACTTTCAATATTTTTTATATTGTTCTGCTTAAGAGTTCAGGCCTCTACACCGTATAATACCGTGTTAAATACGTAGCCCCTTAGCATTCTTAATCGGAGAGGGATGCTTATATCTCTGTTGCAGAAGAATTTCCTCATCTTTATGAAAGTGGCCCTGGCAATTCCGATACGTCTTTTTATTTCATTGTTTCGGTCTCCAGTTTCGTTTATTGAAGTACCCAAGTATTTGTAACTTGATACTTTTTCAATTTGAATGCCATTTATACTAATATATGCTGGTTGTGTCATGTTCTTACTGAAGACCATATACTTGGTTGTTTTGAAATTGATACTTATGTCATAATTGTTGCAGGCAATAATAATATTTTTAAGTAATCGTTGTAATTCTTCTACTGTTCTTGCGAATAGTACAGTGTCGTCTGCGTATCGAATATTATTTACAACCTCTCCATTGATTACGATTCCTTCGTTTGCTTGCAAAAGGGTTTCCTGGCAGATGCTTTCACTATAAACATTAAAAATAGCAGCGGTGACAAAATGCATCCCTGTGGTACTCCTCTACGTATTTCTATTGCTTGTGATATCTCATTTTCTATTTTGATGTTAGCTTTCTGATTCCAATATAGATTGAGAATTATTCGCAGATCTTTATTATTTATGTCCTTTCTTTCAAATGAGTATTTAGATTCTAATTTGATATCACAAATTCAAGTTCACAAAACCTTGAGAGATCTAAAAGCTTTTCTGGTGGAAAACCTTCAAATTCTAGTGATAACTTCTCTGACAGTAATAGACAATATGTAGGGACAAAACTCAAAAGCTTCTAACTTATTTCATATATGATAAACTTACTTTTAAACCATTAGCAAATTATTCATCATTAATGTATTAAATATCTCATTATGAATATTTTTCAAGTAGTAGTTTGCAATCTTTTTAAATTTAAACACACAAATTCTTCATAATTCATTATATTTTGTGGTTGCAATTTTTCATCCATTAACTATAAACACATGATAATATTTTTTTTAATAATTTAAAATTCCCTACATTCTCTACTATTCTAAAGGTATGGCAATGTGGTGAGAAAATGGCAGTTTCAAATTGAACAGATAATATATTATGACGTACAACTAATTTGGTGAAAAAATAATAATGCAACATTTTAGTGAGCCGTAACGGTTTTTTCTAACAGAAACTCTTTACTTATTTTATCATATGTACTACACGCCATTTGAGCACGTGTTTTAATTTCGGTGGCATTGACACGCTTACTTTTTCATTATCTATTATTACTTGTAATAATAACATCGGTGCTTAACAATACATTCACAAAACCCTTGCAGTGTATCTAATTACTTTTTATGATCCAACTACGCCTCTGAGTCTAGCATGTCAGCATCCACCGACCATTGAGGTAATTTTGTTTTTTTCAGTTGATTAAGTGCACGTGTTTGGTGTTGTGAAACAATCTTCTTGTAGAAGAATTTTAAAAATTAATAGATAGGTATAACATGAAAAGTAAATTACATGACTATTCACATTAAAAAAAAACTAAAAATACGGTACTCGGCAAAAAATTTATCGTACAATCTAAGCGTTATTATTAAGTTGAACACTAGGTTGTTTAAAATATACAGCATTTCAAATTCTGATAAAATATAGATATTTAATTTGAAAAAATACTAAGAAATTATTAACGCTAATATAAAAAACTTTCAATTTCTACCGTTATTCAATTATCTTTTGTTATGTAGGTACTGTTTATACATAAAAGAATAGAAATAATTATTATAAAGTAAACTTTTTTACAAATATTGTTCTTCAGAGTCATAATCGCTACAAATGTCCTCTTTCAAAATTGCTTATAATATTCCAATCCATATTACAACACACTGTAGAACGGAATACTTATTTTATATTTTTTTAATTAAGTAATCGTTTTTCCAGAATGAGTTAAAAAAAAGGAAGTTGGGATAAAGATAATAAATAAGGAACTTTCTAATCAATCATTTTCCTACATACATACATAATCATACATATTACCAAACTATTTGTTATTCTTAAATATATATTTATTGTTCCTTACCTTATATTTAATCTTTTGTTGAACACGAACACGTTCCACAAGAAACCGGCTACTTAGACTTGACTACGAGTCGCAATAAAGAACTTTACATGACTAAATCGCATACATGGATAACAAGCCACTGACGGAATGCCTTTATCTAAAATCTTGCCAGTAAACTATCCATAGAATTTTCCCCCAAGTTTAGCAAAGTATCCCATTCCTCACTGTGTGATAATGTGTTAGTAGGGTATTGATAACTAGGATTATGGTTCACTCAGAATAGGGAATGAGAAAGCAAAAGCGGATCTTAATATTTTGAAAAATTATTGTTTAGTTCGTTTTTTATAGAACATAGATATTTTTAAACATATATTGTTTTATAATAATTATAATACACACTAAAATTTAGAATTATAAAGAATCTAGGTACTTTAAAGGGTTCTTTAACGGAAAGTAATACGAAGAAGGCGAAACTTCAAAATAAGTTATAAAAGAGCATATCAGAAAGATATTTTCAACAAAATGAGTGATTGTAGAAAAAAATAAGTACAAAACCAATAAAAGTTCAGAAATATCTGCAATAAAAGGAGAAATGCTTAACGAAGACAGAGAGCAATTATATGAGCAAATTTAGGTTAGTACAGTCAATAAAACAAGTATAGGAAAACTGACGAACAGCTAAAGATTAAAGAAAAGTAAAAATATTTCTTACACATAATAAAAGTCGATAAACTACATTGTAAGAATTAAAGGGGAATAAGTTATAGCACTGCTGTAAACTTGTTACAAAATATAATATAAATAATAAACTTGGCTCAATATATGATAAGCAAAATGAGTGAGTACCCTAAAAACAAACGGGTTCGTTCGGAAAAACATTCCCAAGAAATATGTTTGCTTAACCCTCTCATTTCTATTCATTCAACTAATCTCAGAAGACAACGGCCTAACAGCCCGAACCAACAGTTTAAAAAGTTAGTTTCAAGAAGTCAATCAGGTGAAAATGGTCCCAATTTTATGGAAATAATTGTTTTTTAAACAAATTGTAAAAATCAACATTTTTAAATCGTTTTCAAGTTATAAACAATTTAAGTAAAGTGTTACTAAGAAAATCTTAAAACCGAGACTCATTTAGCTAACTAAGTAATTAATATTTTAATCTATTTGTGATTTCTATTCATTTATATCTTCGTTATACCACTCTCATATTACGCGCTTGTCAATATTTTCTAATATCTTCATTAACAAAAATTTTGTTGCCATTATAAATAATACGACGGGAACTTCTCTATTAAATATTTCCGCATATTTACTTTCCTTCTTATAAAAGAACATAGTTCGTTTAACAATCTACTGGTAACTTTCCTGTCCTAATACACATTTGCAGTTTGATTTTAATCTAGTTATAATATAAACCTAACTAACCGGTGGAATATTCCACAAATTGGTCCTACTAGCAATCCAGTTTAAACTATGGAAAAAGTTTACCATTGTTCGGCTAATTAGCAATTAACTTTATCAGGAAGACTAGCATTATTTGAATATTCCTCTATTAATACTGGAAAAGTTTTATCAACGAAAAGTAGTTTTTTAATAGTTTTGTAGCTGTAACCTGATTTAACATGTAGCTGTAACCAAAAATGCGTTATAATATAACAATATGTATATATATAATCAAAACCATATGATGGTTAAAGGTTAATTTACTTTTTAACAAATTTCTTCCATTATTTGCGGTTTCGTGTCAACAACCTTACGTTTGTCCATGTCACTCCTCTTCTCTCCAATATCTTCCCGATTACTTCATCCTGTGTCTGTCTTGAACTTCCCCCTTTTTTGTTTTTCAATATTTTTGCTTCCCACACCCTTCTCACTGGTACGGTATCCTTCATTCGGTGTATCCTTCATTCAGTTCATTCCTTATATGTGCTCCATGTTCTATCCATTTTGGTAGCACCTTTAAATCTCCTTAAAAACTCATCTCTATAGCCTGTATCTTGTTCTTTTTTCATTCTGTTAGTACCCGTGGTTCGCTGCCAAAAGTCAGGACAGGTCTATATTATATACTGCTTTGAAAACTTTCATTTTTGTATTTCGCGATATTTCCTTTCTGCATATAAATTTTTTGTTTATTATATGATACAGTTGTAGCATGTTCTCTACTTTGCTATTGATTTATGCTTCTAGAGATCCTGTTTCTTCTATTATTACTCGTAAGTATGTAAAAGTTTTAACTTGTTCTATTTTTGTTCCTTCGATTTCTAGTTCAAGTTCTTTTTTGTTTCTCGTATCTGAATAACTTTGTTTTGTTAATATTTATCTTCAGTTCGTTTTCAGTAAGTACTTCTTTCCATATTTCCAAATTATTCTGAAGTTCTTTTTTAGTTTTTCCAATTAGCCCCATATCGTCAGCAAATACTTCTTCCGTGATTTCTACTCTTTGCAAGTTTCTATACCCTACATTCAGTTTTTTACTTCTGGTGAATGTCTTAATAATTTCGTCCATAAATATTGTAAATAGTGTTAAAATAACTGCTCCTCCCAGTCTTAATAGAGCTGTATGTAGAGTTGGAGCCGTAGAAGTAACCTCCGGCGATGTATGGGGTGATGTACAAGAAGTGTAGGTGAAAAGAAAGCCTCCCCTGGCGTCAGAGGTTTCTTATTATAATAATTGATGAGAAAATGGTGAGAAGTATAAAAACGTGAGTGTGTTCGTTGAAATGAAAAATAAGTAGATATTAGCGGTGTAAAGATGTTTAGTGATTGATATAGTAATGCCAAGAAATGAACCACGACGTCTAGGGTTGCTTCATATAAGAAATATAATCTTCCACCCATGATTGTTAATATTTACTTATGAGATAATGAATGTAGAAACTGATTGTAAAAATCAGTGCAAGAAAGAAAATGAAAATTATATTTCATGTCAATAAAACGGGACTAAAGTTCATGTACACCGTATATAATTTTCTATACAATACGGGTTATTTTGTAAACAAGGAAATAAAACAAGTTGGTAAATTTCCTTTCTTAATATTTTTGAAGCCTATTTTAATCTAATTATAACATATTAATCTGATCGATGAAATTTTCCAGTAATAATGTTTAAAGTGTATTAATGTTTCCAGTTTAAACTGTTAAAATTTACCATGATTTTTTTTAATTATGAAGTAATTAAGTTATAGTCCTAAGATCCCAGTGCAAAATCACTACATTCATAACGTAGGTAATCAAACTCATATTTTTACATATATTTAAGAATAGGAGAATACATTGATAACAGGTTGCCAGTCAAAAAGTATTCACAAATAGTTTCAATTCAATTAATGGTAATTAATTTTTGAACAAAAATTTCGTTCTCTTATTTTTTATAATAAATACGCTACTCATGACGTATATGCATGTTTTGTTGTATAAAATGAAAGCTATTTTTTTTTAAATGATGATACAGCTTATTTCAAATCTAGTGGCAAGCCCTTCCATGAAATAGTTAATCGCGCAGACAATAGAATATCTATGATCAGACCCATGTAGTGGCGTTCCAATAATGTTAAATTACACAAATTACAAAATTATTACTCACTTAAATAATAAATGGAGTTTGATTGTACACAGATTATTTTATAGATACCAAACTTTATGTTTGTTATAATAATAATAATTATAATAATTGATACTGTATAAAGTTTATTAGAGTTCATTAGAAATAGAGTTTATAAACAGTCCATTAGAAATACCATTCATCGTTTTCATGACACTGAACGTTGTCGTGTATCATTGAAGCTTTTGCAGAAAAGGCTTGAAGAGGTGAACGAGTGGACTGGAAGTGTGAGTTCTCTCTACAGAATTGTGAAAGATTTGGGATTAAATTGGAAGAAAATGAAAGATAATCGAAGAAAGCGAAGGTAATTGTATATGTTGATGAAACCTATGTACATGCAGGACACACTACGCTAAATAGCTGGACAGATGACAGTGGCAAATGATTGTTCAAAAACATTTTAAAAGGAAATAAGTTGGTTATCGTACATGGTGTTGGAAAGATGGGTTTTATACAGAATGTCCTTTTGATTTTTAAGTCAGGAGCTAAGAGAGGAGATTATCATGATGTTATGAATTCAGTAAATTATGAAAAATGGATGTAAGAACAGTTAATCCCCAATTTGCCTGTTGGATCTGTTGTTGTTACTGATAATGCGTCATATCATAATGTACAAATTAATAAAGCACCCACCAGTAATTCTAAAAAAATGGATATGATATCTTGGTTAACAAAAAAAAATTTACCATTTGTAATGTCAATGTTAAAACCGCAATTGTATGAAATCATCAAACGACATAAATAAGATCACATTCAATATAAATTTGACAAAGTGCTCCAAGAATGTGAACATGGTGCTTTAATTGCAGAACAAAACATTTATTTTATGTTAGAAGACGTAGAAGTGTTGGTGGAACAGGAATTTGCTAGAGTAACTGTAGATAACTGGAAGAAAGTGTGAACATGTTGTCAAGCTTGAAGATAAGTATTTGGAAAGTGAACGTCGCTTAGATGTAATTACTGAAGAATTAAGGATTGTTTTAAATGATTCTAGTGACGACGACAGTGCATCTGATTATGAAAGTGAATAATATAATTTAACATTACGATGTACCTATGTAACCTATGTGAATATAAGTTTTCCAAACTGTCCTGTATGTATGTATTATTTTTTTACTTTATTACAACCATTTCGTATATTCTTCTATTTAACCGTGTGACGTTTAAGTGAGTAATAATATAAATAACAAAGGTTTTAAAGTTAAAACAATCTTTGTAATTAATATTTATTAATACTGTAATCTGTAATACGTATCTACGGTTTCACATACAGACACAGAACTCGTCTGCAGTTCCAGATGAGTGGCGTAGCCCTGTTGGATATATTGTTAATATGAGTTCTTTAATTAAGTTGGGAATTTATGCTTACCCCTAGATACTTGACCCCATTGGTTATTTCTACTTTCTCTCCAAATAATTTCAGCTCACTCAGTCCAGTAAGTTTCCTCTTATTAGTGAAGGTTACTAATTTAGTTTTGGAGGGGTTTACAGAGAGGTTTTCTTTCAGACACCAATTCTCTATGTAATTAAGGGCATATCCTATCTGATCCGCAACAGTATTGGAAAATTTTCCGCTAGTCACCAGTACAATGTCGTATGCAAAACCCTGGACCCAGATTACTTGGCTCAAGATTGACCTCAAGAAAGCGTTTGACAGAGTAAGACCCAAAGATGTAACCCATCTTTTGTATAATAGAGAGGTTCCCCTAAATTTTATTAAAACTGTTGAAAACATCGACCAAAACAACAAAATGGAAGTCAGAATAGATGGACAACTTACAGAACCTACAAAAATAGGGAGCTGAATAAGACAAGGGGATTCATTGAGTCCCATACTCTTCAATTTGATCGTGGATGAAATCATCAAAAGCGTTAACAAAGGAAGAGGATACAGAATGGGAAACAAAGAAATAAAAATACTCTGTTACGCACACTATGCAATATTGATAGCCCAAGATGAAGATAATCTGCAAAGACTGCTCCACAGATTGAACATAATAGCAAAAGAATTTAATATGACAATCTCATCTCAGAAAACTAAAACAATAGTAGTCAGCAAAGAACCAACCAGATGTAAAATAGAAGTTGATGGCATCAGTATTGAATAAGTAATGGAAAGAAAATACCTGGGAATTACACTGTCTAGCTATGGAGACCTAGACAAAGAAGTGACCTAGGCAAATAGACTGGCAGGATGCCTTAATAACACTATATGGCGAAAAAGACACATTAACACTGAGATGAAGTCAAGAATTTATAAAACCAGTGTAAGACCAATAATGAAATATTCCTCAGAAACAAGGCAGGCCCGCCACAGCCACAACGCAAAGGCTACTGGAAACTGCAGAGATGAGAGTACTGAGAAGAATTACAAGAAATACGCTGAGAGATCGAAAGAGAAGTGAAGACATTAGAAGAAAATGTAGCGTACAGTGTATAAATGAATGGACACAAAATAAAAAAAAAGACTGGAATAAACAAAGCAGAATGGAGGAGACCCGTGCCGTCAAAATAGCAAGAGATAAGTCACCAATCGGCAGAAATATCGGACGATCGCGCAAAAGATGCAGTGACATCCTTCCATAGAAGTATTAATCTGCCAATGAACAAGCAAAATTGCTTATAAAGAGAAAGAAGAAAAAGTTTGTTGTTGCAGACCTCTATACTTGAAAAAAGAAGAATACTCATGATTAATGGAGGCGTATATTTATTAATTTTGGCTAAAAACTTTCCGTTTGCAAATACTAATCTATAAAAAACTACAAAATTTTAAAAATAAACATATAAACCCATGTTTACTTGTTTTAATTGATGCAGATTTATTTTGTTGATAAACTGCTTATGAATAATGTTTACATTGAATTTTTGTATTTACTTAAGCGTACTTTGTTCTTAAGGTTACTTCTAGTCGAAGTCAAAATTTGACCAACATAGTACAAAATTATTTACTAAATTTACTAGACAATTGTAACAAATTTCAGTGAAAAGAGAGTATTCCCAACTGTTATTTATTCATATTGTCAAGCATAAACTATCATAAAGTGATAAAGGAATATTCCACAGGTAGAAACCGGTAGTCCATAATAACTTTTTAAAATTTATTATACGGAATATTCCACAAATAGTCAGCTCCTTTTACATTTTGAAAATTTTTTATCGTCTTCCTACTAATTATATACATTATTTGGCAATTACAGTATCACTGAACGTAAAACAATTTTTACATTATAGTTTCTAGTTTATTGGAAAATTTTAAGTAAATTTTTTTTTAACTTTTAATTGTTTTATAAATATAGTACAGATAAATAAATGTGCATATTATCCTAAATGAAAATTTGACAACATAATTGAAAAGCAATGTAGAACAGACTTAGTTAACGCTAAACTTCTTTCGATTGCAGAGTTTCAGATAAATTTTTATAGTGTAGCTGTAGTCTGTTAGTAATGTTTACTGATCCGTATAATTTTGAAGTAAGTTGTAAAGGCAACTAATCGCCTAATAGTTATTTATATATTTTATATCCAGTGCAGTAAAGAAATATAGAATTAAGTGGAAAATTTAAGCTGATTTCTCATCTACTGTGTTTAATAGTAATGATTTTTTGCTCAATGTCGACCAGGAACTTCTCTGGGAATCACTCAATTATGCTAAAACGTAAACAACGCCGTTAGTGGCATATTTAAGAGCGTAGGCGCAAAATTTCGGGCCAATGCTTTTTAAATGCATTCTTTTTTTTCGAATCATGAGGAAACTAATAAATATTTTTGAAAAATTTAAACGCAGAATAAAAGAATACATTATTACCGAGGGTCGAAAGTCCCTGAAAACTTCTATAATGTTTATTTTAATAAGTTACAGGGGTGAAAAAAAAGAGAATATTTAGTGTGATTTTGAATTTCAAATATCTCATTCAAAAAAACTTTTTGTTTATTCTAAGAGACTTTCGGCCCTCGGTAATAATGTAATCTTTCATTCTGCGTTTAAATTTTTCAAAAATATTTGTTAGTTTTCTCAGGATTCGAAAAAAATGAATGCATTTAAAAAGCATTGGCCCGAAATTTTGCGCCTACGCTCTTAAGACGAAGTTGGCACGGTTAATTAGTTAATTGGAATTGGATAATAATCACGAATTACTAATACAAAAAAGAATCAACAGAAGTTAACAGAATTAAGAAATATATTTATGCTATATTATACAAAATTTAATTTTCTGTCAAATATCCTCATAAGAATTTTCTCATTAGTTTTATAGCTTCAGTTTTACATGTTTCTAGAGTATCAAATTGTTAAGGTAAAAATAAAATTATTTTTCGTTCATCTAATTAGATTGCCCCTCGGCAAAAAAGTTTATAATAGATACGCTTTCACTCTGCGACTTTTTTTGGTTCTGCGGCGTTTTTCCTTTAATTTTCTCGAAAAATGTCGATTTTACGACATACCGAAAATTTATAGATCGGTACTGCTATTCTTTGTAATTAAATAGTTTAAAAATTATAAGAAAAACACGAAATTAACATTGTTTAATGATAATTATAGGTCATTCAACGCATCTGACGACACGAACATGTCGGAAAAATTACTGTGACTAATTTGTTTAGGATAATTTCATTGACAGCAGCAAACGTAACTTTTCATATTTTCTGACGAAACTTGTTTTGGGAGAGTTTTTCTGAGAGTGAGATAGGGTCGTTTTCATAAAATTTTATATTGATTTTTCTATCGAAAGTGGTACCTTGCGGTCATAAGTATATACTGTTTTCACCCATTTTACAACATTAAAAAAAATGGTGAAATCCTTGAATTATCCATGTGTGTCTGCCGGTAAACAGAACTACTCCGTTATTGAAATAAATAGAAAGATAAATGATGTCGAATGAGAGCTTAAACCCATAAATTAAATGTTTTAAATCACCTAAATACTACATGTGATATATAAATTCGCGCGTATTGAAAAGTCGAGCTTAAATATTTAGTTCCCGTTTTGCTGTTGTTTCCGGTTAAAAAGTTATTTTTCCGATTTTTTATTCGATAATGAAATTCTTTAAGAGTATACCGTTAAAATTTCAGCTTGATCGGAACAAAATTAATCGAGTTATAGGCATTTATGAGTGAGTGAGTTAAGTAAGTTAGGTGAGTGAATGAGGTGATTTAGTGGAATGAGTGGAAGAGGTAAGTGTGTGAGGTGAGTGATTGAGGTGAATGAGTGAGTGAGGTGAGGGATGGTGAGTGAGGTGAGTGAGCTTGGCGTGAGATAAGTGAGTGCTCCAGATGCAACAAAAAAAAAGGCAGAGTTCGTCGAAAGCAAGAGCAAAAAGTTGCTTTAGATATTTAAGCAGAAAGCACTTCGCTATATGGGCCGGAAATAGATGATACTGTGTGAGTATAATTTTTTTTAAATGCGTTTTTCTCAGAATAATTTTTTTTTTTTAAGTCTGTGTTTACTGTATCTCAAAAACTATTTGATCGATCCTTCTCAAATTTTGCACACGTCTTTTATAGTTAAATTACTAGGTCGCAACGTCGAGATATCGTCCATTTTGTTGTTATATTTTATTTTACAACATTAAGTTAATCAAATTTTAACAAAAAATTCGATTCAAAATTCAAAAAATTTATGTTTTTTACTTCTAATATTTGAAAAAACGATAAAATAAACAATATCTCTGCGACCTAGGTAAACTCATAAACTGATGAAATATTCTTGGTTTTTTTTAAAGATATAATTTATAGTGAATATACAGTTATAATTTACGGTGAACACCGCAAAGTAATTTTTTTTATCTTGGAAAATCCTGTCATTTTCCTAATGTTTAATATTTTTGTACCAAAATTTCTGATAATACTCTTGAAATGTTGTACTATAGTGTACTAATGTTACAAATAAATTTATATTAAGCAATATAAAAAAAATTAAAAAATATGTTTAAAATATTGAAAATAAATCCTACACCCCCCTTAATAACCAGCTAATTGTTTCACCATAGTTAAAAAAAAAGTAGAATCTGATGTTTTAATTGTCTAATGTAATGTATTTACAATTTTTTTAGTCTCACTCTTGAAACAAAATTATAAATTAATTATTTTTTTACAATGTTATTTTGAACACTTTTAATAATAATTTCATAAATATGCGAAATATTAGTTAATGAAAAATTAATTTGATAATATCAAAAATCATTTCTAAAACTATTATATTTATTATATTACTTTCTTCAATAATTCCATTTTAAATTTCCTTAACGTCGCTCTTATTCATATATACACCCACCTGTTCATTTAGGGCGCATTCTCTAAACTAAAGAATTAACTGAGGTGGTTACAATAACTTATACACGTGTGCCTCAATCGCTAAAAAATTCGGAAAAATGCAGTGTTTTGTGTGCAAATCGAGTCACGGAATTATTTCATTTACGGAGCATACGTTAAATAGATGCAAATTATTAATAGACAATTATTGGTAAATGTAATTAATTTTGTAATTTTTTTTCTATTTTGGAAATATTTTTTATGTTTAAAACAATTTTTATATTAACTAAATAATATTTTTGAATGCAATGTGTGTTATTTATTTATTTATATTTTGATATACAGTCCAATTTATTTATAATAACATGAAAAAGTATGTATGTAGACTCTAGTTATGTCCCAATATAATCTGTCAGAGACTTGTACCATGTAGTAAGTACTGATTTTCGATGTATACCTTTTCAATGTCTGCCGGTTATTTGTCTTAATAAATCTGTATTAAAATGATTGATTTCTAATATTTCGATTTTTTTAATTTTTTCTTGTGTACGCAAAATTTCAAAGTGGTGATTGCCCTTATAAAGTTCTTTAATTAAAGGTTAGCACATGTGAAATTGATTTTATGTTGACAAATCTAGCTCTGCATTCCGTTTTTAAATTTTCTTCCTTTCGGGTACTTTCGGGGCATATTTATAGCATAAGCGATCTTATATAATCCTGTAATTTAAAATTTGTATGTGTTTACTTAAAAAATCTTTGGTTTTTACGGTAGTAAAGTAGTCTCTCTCATTAGAGCTAATCCATGGTTTGTATAATTTGTTTAATAATTGAGTTATCTACTAGTTTGGGTTCATATCTCAAACAATTCTGAAATACAGCACATAAACTCCGACTACAATGTACCTTTACAAAAACAGAGAAGTTTCATGTGCAATTTTATATCTTTACATGGTTATTTTTAAATATTTGGCTAGTAATAAAGTACTAGTTAAAAAATAAACTTTTAATTTGCGATTTTAGCTGCCAGATCAAAAGCCAATTTCAAAATATATTTTTTAATTGCAATTTTAAGACGCTTGTCGATCTATTACTGAAAATTTCAAATAGAAAAAAATTTCAAATAGAAAAAAATATATATTGCCACTGGATTTATCCATAAAAAAATATTTAAAAAAATTTCAAGCTACAAAAAATTTCAAACTAATATATTTTATATTTAGCTTTATTTCCTTTATTTATATATTTCTGAGTAAAATGAACTGTTACTTTTTGCTTTATACCTCGAGGTAATCACATATTTTCCTTCAAATCTTTATAATAAAAATAATTTATCAGGGTTAAATAAGAAATTGATATATTTATTTTCAAAATATAAAGCCGCTGGCGAAAAAAACAAACACATCATTTTCTTAAAACAAAAACAAAAGTTGATCTATGTCCCAGTTTGATCTGTTTTCAAAATTAATTAAATAAGTTTGTGAATAGATTTGTACAGTGATGGTGTATTTCTAATTTAATTTTTTTAGTTTGAAAATGAGCTTTTATAAATTTTATTCATTATCCATTTTTTTAACACACAGATAAATGTTATAGATTGGTTTAGTACTTTTGTATTTTATAAAAATAGTTACCATATTATTCTTTATGTTTGTTTCACATTAGGTACCATAAAAAAATTTAGAAAATTCGTTGTTTTTCTCCTTTTTATTGCTATATCTCGGCAGCTATGCATATTCGACTATGCAAAAATTTGTAAAGACAAAAATTTTGCAATTAAATGTCCTACAAGATAGAATTAATGGCAAATTGAAAAAATAATAATTATTATTGCAAAATTAGCAAAAACCGTAAAAAAAGTTAAAAATCAATATTTTAAAACAGATATCTTGTGGCAATTACTGAATAGATATAAATGTTCACCTTTTTTTCTTTTATACAACCTTGGTTAAAATGTTAATTTAAAACTTCAAAAATACAGAAAAATCGACGAGATGCAGTAGTGAGGATAAAAATTAAATAACTTTGTAAGAATCTAATGTAAAACCTATTCTAATCTAAGTCTTTTATTAATATGTTGTATTTCTTCTTACGATTCTTTTTCTTCATTATCATCTTTCAATTCTTTATCAGCTTATTCAAATTCCTTTTTGGGTTTCTTTTTCTGGAGCTTCATCATTTTCGTCAAAATCTATTTTAATATCAACATTGTTGAGCATCATTGAATTCTTACTTGATTGCCCCAGATAAGCAGCGCAGTAATTGGAACATTTTATCCCATTTTTAATGGCCACTGCAAGATTTTGAGCAATTTTTTTTGCAGTTGCAGTTCTAATTCATTTTTTGAAGCTCCAAACTCCAGTCCAATGGATTTAACTCATTCCTCATCGACTGCTGTGCCTGAAGTAAACTCTATAGCAATATTGCTGCAGATCGAGTAGGTGGTAGCATTGACAAATGGAAACTTTTCTTTTTACAACATTTTTAAAACATAAATATCGTACATAATTTAAAGTCTGAATTATTTACTAATTTTATTTTTACCCTTTTGGTGAAAAACTGATGTCGCATCCAGGAAAGCCATGCATAAAACAAACTGTTTTAAAATAGGACAAAATTATTCAAAATTATACACTTCTTCTGATTTCTGCTTTAATCGATCCTAACTTCGGAAATTTTGATATAAGTTTAGAAAAAAGATGTTAATTGAATATTGAAAAAGTAGTTCTATTTGTTTATTAGCTTAAAAAGTGTGTAGTTTAAAAAATTTCCTAGGCTTTCCTAGTTAACAGATTTCAATGTTTCAAATTTTTGTTTAAAGGCTTGAATGCCTATTAATATGTAAAAAAAATTTCAAGTAATTTAAACTTTTTTGTTGGCTCTGCATAATTTTGAAAATTAATAACTGTTTTTCAAATATTTAGATTGCAAAAACTACTTTATCGATCGTGTTGAAATTTTGTGTAGTGTTTTTTTATATTAAAAAGATTTTCTTATTCAAATTTTGAAATTCTATATGGCTTTTAAATATCTGAAAAATATTATTGAATAAACTTTATTTTTTAACCTTTTTTATAGTTTTTGTTAATTTTGCAATAATAATAATAATTTTTTTTAATTTGTAATAATTCTATCTTGTAGGAAATTTAGTTGTGAAACTTTTTTGTCGTCACAACATTTTTCTAAAATGCATAGCTGTCGAGTTATAGCAACAAAAAGAAGAAAAAATTGAATTTTTTAAATTTTTTTCACAAATTGTGTAATAAAAAAATTAGTCCACCTTTCGAAGTGTCTACATAGGGAAATTATCAGTTTTAATAATATTTAGTAGCGATCAAAGCAAAAAAATACACGGAATATGAATACGAATTACCTAAATGAGGGTGATTTAGATATTGCCTTGACTATATCTTATTATAAACTTATTTTAAACTTCAATTGTGGCTTATTCCGGTTAAAATAGTAATTTATATATTATTTATTGAAAAAAAATCACCTTTTCTAATTAACTGATTTGAGTAATAGTTGTTCACAACGTTATCCAAATAAGGACTCTTCGTTTTTTCGTTAACACGTATAAGAAACAACTTTTCTCTTTTTTACATATTTTTCTGTTATATTTTCACAAACACATTAAATTAATTATTTTTCACGACAATACACCAGCACCTTACCACTTCTAAAGTTAAAAACAATATAATTAAAATTCTCCCAAGAACTAAAACGGTATTTGTATTTCCCTTATCAATCATTAATACATAAATAATTATATCATTGCTCGTTAGTCCCCTCTTTTCTACGTTTTATTCCAGCTTTTTACTCAACGTACTCGTCTAATTATGTAGCTGTGTTTGTTCTAGATATAGATAACCCCATAATTGTTAGAAACAATAATGCTCCTTTGATGCCAGGTAATTACTTCAACAGTTTAAAACATTTCCATAGGTTGATAGGCTGGCGAATGAAGTGTTATAAAATATTCTAGCAAATACTATTGTTTTTAATTAATTAGTATGTATGATTCATCTGAAATTTAATGTACATGAAGCAAGTTGATTTGTGTTTGCATTTTATGGGCGGAGCTAAAATAAAAACAATGTTACTAGTTCTGACAATACAAACAAAGGTTCAAATAGAATATGTTAAATAATGGTGTCTGAATGACGGTACATTCTTCTATATTATTGCACAAGCTTCCTTCAGTACTTTTTGTTACACTTGAATCTTAGTGTCTGCTAGTTTCATCTGCCTCTTTTTCAATATTTATTTTTAATCCTTTTCCGTTATTTTTTTTATATACCTATCAATATGTAGCATTTTGCAGCATTTTATTTTCTCCTTTTTTTTCTCGAATCTTATTATATACTTTGATAGTGTCGGAGATGCAGTTTTCGTTTTTATTTCCCTTCTTTCCATATCTTCAAGTTCGTCGGGGGCATTTTAATAATTCTTTCAGATGTTGATGTTTTTTCCTTTGGCTCTCCCTACATCTATCACCTGTATCAATTTTTTATGGGTTTTCCGTTTCTTCTTTTACAATTCCTTTTGTATTGAATCATGTACTTTTTATACAAATTGCTTAATTTTGTTAATGTGTCTCTCCAACTTAAGCTTTCTTTTTATTTTAGTAATGATATCATCGATTGCTGTTTTGGGTATTTTTAATATATTTTAATTATTTGGTCCAATATTGTTTTTTAAGCTTTTGTCAACTATTTTATTTGTAACACATTCAGTGTGTTATCTGTTGTGTTCTTCACTTGCATATATTTGATATGAGATAGCGGATATCGCTTTCTACAACCTTTCTTTCTTTTGTACCTACTTGTTTACTTCCTTTTTCTTTAAGTTTTTCTTGTCTGTTTTCCTTTACATTATCGTGGTCTTCATTGTCTTGATATTTATTTTTCTTTTCCGTTTCTTATTTTTTCTATGAATATATTTATTAGTCCTTGAATTTTTATATTGTCTACTAATTAGTATATGTATATATATATATATATATATATATATATATATATATATATATATAATACACCCTGCAGTTTTCTCTTAAAAAACACTATCTTCTGTACTCTTTGCAAAGACATTGCATTTCAACGTCCAAAATTTAGTTGACAAGGATACTTGTGGGAGAATTATCAGTCACGAAAATGGAGAAGAAAATAAAGTATCTTGCTACTTCATCCTTTAATGGACACGTTTCGTATATGAATCAAACATCATCAGTTGTTCAGTTAAAAGTAAATCAATAAGCTTACAATTATAGAGAAAATTTCAAAGAAAAACTTAAAACAATATGCAGCTCTTAATTTGATGAAAGTGAAGTATAAAAAGGGTCAACTCTGGAACCATGGACTTATAAAAAATTCAATGTTTTTTTTTTGACAAAAAAACAGAGCCAAGTTAGTTTTTGATAGATATAACAGAGAACAGACGTGTGTAAAAAAGTATAAGTTCATTAGACTTTCTAACATGAAGCGACAAACAGAATTACAAATCATTGATAGGAAGATTTAGTAATCATTCACAAATAGTTGTCACGTTGATTTAAAAATTAAAGTAAAAAAAATGTACCAGTGTATTATCGTCAACGTAGTTACCACTTCATAGGCTCACAAAGAAAGATAACCAAAAAAACTTTTTGACAAAAAGACATTTGACTCCAATAATTAAGGCGGTAATTTCAAAATTGGGAACATACCGGGCTATCACCACTAGTAATGTAAGTCGACAGTAATTATGATATGTATATGCAAGCGTAATAATTAAGATCAATAGAAATGGTTGTGTAACATCATTGAAATTGAATATTAACATGTCAATACGAGATGAGGACACAATTTGTGATAAATTTTGTATTTCAATTGACAGTTGTACTGCTTTTTTTCGATAATGTACACACATTGTGTGTGTGTGTGTGTGTGTGTGTGTGTGTGTGTGTGTGTGTGTGTGTGTCTGTGTGAGTGATATGTCTGTGTGTGTTTCCCGCTCTTCTAAAATCTGATATTTATGTATCTTAATATTTGAATTGAATTTGTTTTTTCCGTTTACTTCAAGCTTGCATCTAAGAGTTATCTTTGATGTTATCATGCATTTTGTTTTAGAAACAGAACTCATCATGTTGAAAGATTTGGCTGTTCTATCAATCTGATATAAATTTGTTACAGATCGTTTTCATTGTCCACTACTAGCACCATTATACTAAGTGCTTTCAAGGCTTTCAAGCAGCTTCTTTTACGTTTTTTTAAATATTTTGTTGTCTAAGAGAGAAAACAAAAATTTAGGGAGAGATTGTGAACAATGATTCTTACTATATTGTACATAAATCATGATCATATACAGAGATTTCCCATCTGGTATATTTTTTTAAATAAACATTTGCATATACATGATTAAAAGCTATTTTTTAAACGGTTATAAAAGCTTTAATTAGCCTTTCGATACATTGCTCTACGATTCGTTATCATAAAGTAAAATAGAACATTTACGTCTAAGCTTCAGGCTAAGATCTAAACCGATAAACGGTAGATTCATGTTAATGAACTTATTTATGATTGGCTTGATTGTCGATTTTGCTTAAATCACGCAGATCATTAATGTCGCTACGTTCATATTTTACGATAGACAACTACTAGTTGTATATTAGATAATGTGTCTATTTGCACTCAACTTGGTAATTATTTGTAATTTAAAGGAATCTAATATTTCGCATTAGGAATATTCATGGTAGAGATTTTGAAATACTTGATAAGGATGAAAAATGTGTAATTTTGCAAAATAGTTGAAATTGTTCGTGTTTCCTCATTTTTATAAATTGTTATCAATTGCCTTTTACTCCAATCCGTCTGTCTTCCAAATATCTATATAGGTTCGTGAATTTATCCCATCAGTTCCTCTTCTCGGTTGCTAATTATAATCACGACCTACTGTTTTTCCTGATTTTTTTCCTACAATACTTCAGTAAATTCGAGAAACTCCATATTCAAATGAAAAATACGGGGTGGTGGTAAAGCAACTTAATATTTCTATTGTAAAATTGGGACATGAAAAATGCGAAACTTGTGAAACTTTCAACTTGCACATTCCAAGCCATAAAAAGATATCAAGACTACAACAGCACTGATACAACTAGTATAACATACTGTGCAGATTTGGAGAAAATAATAATGCTGCCAAGATTAGAAATGTTTAAAACCGCAATATTCGTCAACCGCCTAAATGAGAGCTTTGTTCCAGTGGAGAAAAATCAAAATAATTGCAGATCTTTTGCCGCTCTCTGGCATGAGGCTTTATTTGGAAGGAATAAAGATCACTACAACTTCTTCAAATCAAAGAGAGACGCATCCAAAATTACCATGTGGCTAGACAATTGCGCGGCCCAAAATAAAAACTGGTCTAAAAACTTCTTTCCGTTTTTACTCTATATGGTAAATGCAAATGAAATTGCTGCAGACGAAATTGAAATTCGAACCAGGTCATACCTTTATGACTGATTCGTTCCATCACAACGGGGAGTTATCGATAAAGAGAATGAGAAAGTTGTATGATTATCAAGATTTTGTCTAAGCTGTCCAAAATGCTATGCCAACCTTGCCAATGAAACTAGAGAATTTTTTTATTTGGGAAGATTACTCATCTCAGTATAAACTTGGTAAGGTTAATCCTAGATCTTATTTGCAAAACATGGTGCAAGTACAAGTAATCTTTCAAAGAGAAAGCTATAAAATAAAGTATAAAAACGATTTTGATGAGGAATACTTGGAAATCAATTGTTTAAACTCTAAAATTACAAAAGATAATGAATTACCAAAGCCCACAATGTGGAAATTGGTATATGGAATACCGCTTCAGAAAAATACTAACATATGGGATGGACCATGAAGACCCGGTTACAGTTTTGGGAAAATTTACCTACTACGTTAGAATAAACTCACCGCTGTTTTTACTTTAGTGTAATATTTAAATGTACAAGAATTTAGACTTGATTATTTTCTTTTTAGAAAGTTTATTTGAATTTAATGGTATATTTCACTTTAGATTCTGTTTACAAACACTTTATTTTCATATTATTGATATGCATCATTTGTGTAAAATTGAGAGCTTTGCATAATATGAAGACCTAGGGGGAATAACAAGGAATGTCAGTCAAAGTTGAATTTGAGAAAATTGAAGTTTAATATTTTTAGTTGTGTAACTCATTATTTTAAAGTAATACCTGCGATCTATTTGTAACTCTTTATTGTTAGTCTATTTCTTAATGATGTTAAATAATAAAAAGGTATTTATTTTACTTGTAGCTAACTCAATATGTACTTTAGAAAAAAAGGAGCACTTTATACTCATGAAAAACAAGGTATGTCATGACATTCCTTGTTTTTGCTAATTGTAGAAATAATATAGAAATAAAAGATGTAGAGTTACTTAAAGGTATTTATTATAAAGGTATTGGTATATTATAAAGATATTTTATATTTAAATGTAATTGGAAAGGTGAAACATAAAAATTATTGTTTGTGAGGAAGGCTTTCGTAGAAATGTCTCGCGTCAGCTCCACAGAATTTTTTAAGAACTTGTAGGTCGTTAAACTTTTCTTTAGATATCTTGCAACCTGCAAGCAAAAATACGCTTTAAAGTAAAATAATATTTTGAAATATAAACCAAATATGAAATATGTAAAAAAAAAACTATTTTCTTGATACGGTTTATCTGGTAGGTAAAACTCTCCATCACTCAAAGTTTCCATTTGCTCAGCAGATTTTTTGTTCGCGTAGACTACGGATTTGTAGAGTGGCCCATTATAGGATGGTCGGTGTTTTATAAACTTATGTTTAGCTTTAATTAAGATTTCTTTTATTCCTTGAATTTTGAAAGGGCTGTTCTTCTTATGTAGTAAGATTATACGGAGAAAGTTTGCCCCGTCTCTAACGATAGCTGCATCCTCTTCAACTTTGACTACTTGGAACGGTTCTGGCTTCATTCGGGCATTGCGTAACAACTCATAAAACTCCTGTGAAGTTTCCATCCTGATCTTCAGCTTTACCAAACCAAAATTTTTATCACATTCCATATAGGAATGCCCCTAATAGGAAATGTTATTGATACAGTGTCTAATCGTTTTAACGTATGAACAAGAAAACGCAGATATTTAAACATATTGAAATTTTTTATTCTGGTCCCCTGCTGAGTCACAAAAAATTTTTACTGTTTTTGCTTGTTTGTTCAGCTGATTCATGATGAAATGATTTACGAAAGATATAACTTCGTTTGAACCTTTTTTAGCCATGGTCTCAGGATAAGTGTAGAAAATAAATTTACCGGTAGAAGGCAGATGAATATTAAAAGAAAACATTGACAACTGTCTTCTGTAGTACACATCGTTTGTGCTGATACGTGAAAGTGACACATTTTTTTGGTAGTCCATGACCAGAACTTCATATCCCTTGTCACGTCTAGCAATCCTTTTTGCCTCCTTTCGGTTATAAAAAACCTGGGCCTTTTTTTTGTGAAGTTTGTTTTCTGTGTGTAAACATTTTAACTTACTTTCTACTTCGAGATTGTGTTCTTGTTGTTGTCTTCAGTACCTGACTTCAGTCAGGTATTTATCACACTCACTGCATGTATCTGATCTAGGAAAACCAAAAGAAACGTTAAATTTACGAAATTCTCGTCGATAGCTGTCATATGCAATCTTTGCCAGAGGATTTTTTTCTTTGAAAAATTCGTACATTTTTTTTATAATAAACTCTTCAGGAAGATAAATTTTAGATGTCTTTTTATTACTATAATGGCTTGATCTGCCCTTAAATGACTTCAAGTGTATTCTTATGGAATCTTTAGTAATATTGCTTAGTTTATGTGGTCGATTTGAGTGCATACCTCTTAGATCAAAGTGTGCAACGCCGTTCATTTTAAGCCCTCTTTGAATATACTCAACTTTTCCCTTAGTAATGCCGTGGATTGAGCAAAATGCTTTGAAACACACAGGTATCTCTTGCATTTGAGCATCTCTCAAAACCCTAAGCAAATAGCCAAAAGAGCAGTCGTAATGTTTCGCTGTCTCAGAATCGGGCTGCCTAGAACGTCTTTGTGCGATCATTTTGATCGAGATTAGACCTGCGATATGGGAGTTCTGTTTGTCACTTTGAATCTAGAGCATTAAAATCATGCAGCAGTTTAATTCTTTAGCTTTCGGTCACATTTTCATAACATTTTAAACGCTTACAATTACAGCTGTCCCCACTCTTATGACTCTGCAGACGAAGCTTTCGCATGACATCTGTCATTTGTCCTTTACATTCTTGCTTTTGTTTTGGTGATTCCACGTCTTCATCACTACTTGACATTTTCAACACCTAATCATTTTAATCTTCTTCTTCTAGTGCCGTCTCCACTAATAAAGATTGGCTATAACCATTGCAAATTCGTCTCTATCTTCTGCTTTTCTTAAGAGCGTCTGTGTGTTTGACTCGGTCCAGTCGCGAATCTTTTTCAGCCAGGATATTTATCGTCTACCAGGACCCCTTTTTCCTTCGATTTTACCCTTCATAATCAGGTAATTATTTTAATAATCACAGTAAATAATCCTCACAATTCAAACTAATATGACACACAATAACCTTTAAAACAAGTAAAGCTAGAATAAATAACAAAACAAGAACACGTTATTGTTTGTCTGTTAAAATAAATGTCTTGACGGACCCCTAGACGAGAAGCGAGTGTCCTTGTATTTTCCTTCGACGTGTTCTTCTATTAATTATTCGTCTATTTCGTTTTAGGGATATCGCTGTGCATTTGTCTGAGAGAAATAATCTGTACTTATCTGTGTATACTTTTTTAAGGAATATATTATAACCTTTCGAGACTGGCTGAATGACGAAAGTCAATGCCACAAAAAAAAAAAAAAAAAAAAAAAACAAGAACACGTGTCTCGTACCGGCTGCGCTGTGCCCGAAACTGACATACCTTGTCACTTGCAATTTCGCTGGGGCATTTCTGGTTCTTAGCAAGTATAATAAAAGTTTATGGTCAGCTTTCCACTGACATCGCTTGTTATTGCCTACCGATAACTTATGCATCACAAACTTTGCTAGTTTCTCCATCAGATGGCATTATTAGTTTAATTTGAGACAAAAATGTACATTCCTTGTTTTTCCCACGTGGTCTTCATACGTTCTTTAATAGAAAATAGAGGTAATAAAGCTAGGATCACTGAAATGACCAATTTTTATTTGGTTGTTCCTGATACTATCTGTCATATAAGGTAATGATTGTTTATAAATATCAGTGCAATAAATTAACCAATCTAACTGATATCAATTTCCCAAACAAAATAAACGCATCCCATTTTTTTCTGTTAAACATATACATTTTTTTAAAAGCATGTTAGTGCTAATTTTGCATCTCCTCAGTAAGTTTATATCCAAAGATACTAGGAAAAATAAAAAAAAATAATTTCTGCTGAAACCAACTATGTTAAATATTTGTATTTGTATTTGTTAAATATCCCTAATACATTTATATATGACTCATTATCTAGATAGATAATTATTAATTATTATTCACAATTTAAAAAAACGGGTGTGGCAGTTCAGTGGGACTGCCGGTGGAAGTTACACTTCTTCTTCATCATGCACCCACGCATTCGCCGTGACAAATTTATTTGGGAGTCAATCTGCACAATCATTACATATGTAATGCTATAGGTAAGACATAGCAGAAAAAGAAACAGAATTAATAACAACTTACTAACAATTAATAAAAAACTTTTGACCTGTAATAGGAGTATAGTAAATGAAGGATTGAATCAATATTTTGATGAAAATGTATATTTTTATTTTCATATATGCATGAAAGGAGTTGAATGCAAAAATTTTTTTACACATACTCTGCAGTAAAATTCATTGTTTATTTTGTTATTAATATAATAATACAATACAAATTAAAATGCAATATTCATAAGTATTTAAAAATGACAATAATATACATAAAAAAATACACTACAATACAGTGTAACATAATTCAATATAATAATACAATACAAATTAAAACGCAATATTCATAAGTATTTAAAAATGACAATAATATACATAACTTTTCTACTTACGCATATATGTTTAATTTATCATGTAATAATATTAATAAAAAAGTCCTCCCCGACTGAGAATCGAACCCCGGTCTCCCGCGTGACAGGCGGGGATACTGACTACTATACTACCGAGGACATGGCACAAACGTATTTCAAAATTGACAGTTCTGGATCATACAATGATTTATTGAGTTTATTATTTTGAAATACAAAAGAAATATATATATATATATATATATATATATATATATATATATATATATATATATATATATATATATATATAATATTATATGTATATATATATCTTTATATAATATATTATATAATATTAAATTATATATACAAAAGGAACATTTTTATATTCGAGAGAGGAAGAGAGAGAAAATATATCTTCTGTCTCTCTCTTACTCATTATCTTACATATGTAATGATTTCACAGATTCACTCCCATACAAATTTCCAACGTGGAGCGCGCGTATAGAAGTATAACTTCAAAAACAAGTGAGCAGATCGCTAATTTACTGAGGTTTCTTTCGGTGAGTCGGAGGTCCGAATCTCTCCGGGCTATAATTTACGGATCGGTACTCAGCAAACTTACCGCAAACATCAAACCCGCTAGTAACCTTAAACGCTTGAGGGGGAAAATTAAAAAATGACAAACTACTTTATTTTGACATATAGGTTTTGAAATCGAAAGTCAATTATTATTTTTTGTGAGTAATTCTAAAACAGCTTCCAATTTGAAGTCCAAAACGTCAAAGAAAGTAGTTAAAATTCCCGAACTATTGTTAATTCCCAATAACACAGTTAATAAAACACAAGATAATATAAATTAAAATGAAGGAATAATTTCCTTTATTAATATAATGTTATTGTTTCAGGACCGCCTTACAGCGACAGGTCATGGTTCCCTGACACTCAGCGGCGGCTCGCCTGGTGGCGGTTACTCCGCGGGAGGTTCAGCCGCCCACCACCGAGCCGCCTCTGGCCTTCATCACTCGGCGGCAGCAGCCATGCAACATCAACTGCCACAACCCGATTTTCAACCCCCCTACTTCCCGCCGCCATTCCATCATGCACCCAGTCCGCCACCTCAGCAGCATTTGGAGTACCTCACTGATCCGTACGGGGGCCTTTCTGGGCTGCACCATTACAATCAACTGGGATTGAGGCCGAGGGATGGGGATGGCAGCCATACACATGTTGTAAGTTGTTTTGATATAATTTTAACAGTAGTACTAAATTAGTTATTATTAATAATAGAATTAAAACAATGTTTATGGAATAAAACACACTATTTACAAAAAATCATGAAAATTGTTTTAAAACAAATTAAAAGTGGAAAATTATACAAATTTTAATAGAATTTTAACAGTTACTAGTGTTTTAAGTGTTTTTTAATAGTAATGAAATATTCCATGCATTTATACACAATAAAAACAATATTAAAAGGTACTTACTAAAGACGTTAACCAAGTGACACCTGCTGAGATACATTATAATTTCGTAAAATGCTGCATGTCTTAAATTTTTTTTAATTTACAAGTCTTTGTGGCACAAAATATCACGAAAAAGACAATAATTAAATAAATGTCGTTAATGGAGCATCTGCCAAGTTAAAATTGCTTATTATTGATTATTGTTAATAAAGTTACTATGTGCAAATGGTTTCTACTCTTTAAATATTGGGATAGACCAGTAAGTAAAAGCCAATACTTAGCATCTAGTATTTTAGTCACTATAAAATTAATACAACTATAAATCATGCTGTTAAAAATAACATCCGCTTTTCTTTTTAAGTTCTGAAATTAACTTTTGAGAATAGGAAATAAAAAATATCAAGTCAAACTGAATTAAACTTTTTTGAGCCTATCAATTTTTGGCAACACAGGATGCAAGCATATCTCAAGATGAAACCGACTTTGCCCTTTCGGTTTGGATATGATCATATGTAAAGGGGTGCAAGCGGATAGCTTAAATTCTTCCTAAAATATTTAGTGTCGGAACTATGTCAAGATGAGAGAAATATGCCGGGACTTTGGGGTAGACGGTTTAACAACGTCGTCTAAGATCACGGTCTATACATTGATGAACGCGGTCATAGTTGCGGCATATATTTCATTAAAAATATCTGGAGCAAGTATAACCCTTTAAGGCTAATTAAACTTTAACTTTAAGGAAACATTAATAAGAAGTAGGTTCAAGTCCTACATAGTTCAAGCTGATAGCCATTTGACGAGTACGTGTAAACAATAAAAACATAATAAAGCAGTAAATTTCTACATAACAGTTTTATTACATTGACTTGAAGTAAGTCATTAGGTTAATAAGGCCCATTTCCATCATATTGATAGCACATTATGTATGCAAATCCCTAAACTGTTGATACGGGTGACTCAATGAAAAATAGATATTTGTCAACAAGTTTACAGAAGTATATAGGAAAACAATTTTAAATTGAGTATGACCACCAGGTATAAAGGTTGAAGCAGAATAGAATACAATAGTTTTGAGGGTTACTAATCCCTAAATAAAGTTGCCAGTGTCGGAGTCATGGAGATTAACAGGTACTAATGAATTTGCAATAAATGTAAGATGTTTATTTTATTGGTTATATATAAAATAATTTGTGGCCGTAACAGGGGCCGATTTGTAAAAAAATGAATATTATTTTAATCAAATTTCATTTCAGATTCACTGCTTTCTTCAGAATCTAAGGAATCTTCAACTCCGATGTTAATTATTACCGATTCCAGCATTGCATCAGTCATATTATCCAAATTCCACATTTTATTTTCTTCCTTGTGAGCATGACTAACAGCATTTTTCCAATTTTCTGGAGTTATTTTGATAAGGATGTTCTGATGATTGTTGTAAGTCTTCTAATTTAAAAGTTTTGTTGTTGCGTCCGACTTCAACCTTTACTTGAGACCATATATTTTCTATCGGATTCAGATCACAGTGGTATGGGGGTAAACGTAAAATAATTACATCACGGTTTTTCATTTCATCAATTCATCAATTTCATCAATTATATATTTTTTATAAGCTGCTTTATGTTGCCTTATAATAGGTAATAATTCCTTTTTTGTCGAATTCTCCTTGTACTCAATTGCGTGTTTATCCAACCATTCGATTATCTCTCCTTTTTTCCATGCCGTTGTTGGCAATTTTTCTGCTAGTCTTGAATGGTAACTAGCATTATGCATGACTATGACAGAATTTTTTGGAATTAAATCCAACATTTGCTCAAAATATTCTTCAAAAACGTCAGCAGTCATTTCCTCGTGGTAATCTTTGGTTGATTTTGAGGCAAAACTTAATAATCCACGATTGACAAAACCGTATTCGTTTCCAATACGGGTTATTATGAGTCTGCGTCCTTTTCCAATGGGAATATTGTTTATTCCAGTAGATACACCTTTGATGAATGCCTGACGGGAACTTTTCACATTTGTATCAACCCATAGATATGGTACAGTATGGCCTTCATTTAGCAAAGTCTCGTCCAAATAAAAAATTGTTTTCCCTTCTTCTCGGTACTTTTTAATAGTGCTTAGATAATCTCGTCTCCAACATACAATGTAATCTTTTTCAATTAAAACCGATTTTCTTCTATTCTTTTGCCAACGAAATCCCATCTCTCTCAATAGTCCCCATAATTTCTTGTTGCTTATAATTGGTAACTCTTCGTTTTCTCTAATTAATGTTTGGATTTTTTCCAATGTTGGAAATTCTTTGTTAAAAAAAATGAGTGGACGCTGCGTCTTATCATGTTTTTATGTAATTCTTCAATTTCCAAGGGTTTACTCCCTTCACTCTTCTTGGGAGATGAAACAGTTCCTCCTTTTGAGTGGACGCTGCGTCTTATCATGTTTTTATGTAATTCTTCAATTTCCAAGGGTTTACTCCCTTCACTCTTCTTGGGAGATGAAACAGTTCCTCCTTTTCTTACTTTTAGGAATCTATAAATCGTTGCTTCTCCAACCCCTGTCATATTTGAACACATGTTAACGATTTCACGAACATTACTTAAAGGGCGTTGATGTACAAGTGCATCGTGTACATTTAATATTATATTTTTCTCTCTTAGACTGAAGGCACCTTTAAAACTACACTTAACCGGGATAAAACCTGTTGTCGACGTCATTTTTAAATGCAAATAACAAAATATCGACACCAAAAACGTAGGTAGGTAAGACATGAACAATGTACATCTACAAACTAAATGGAAGATGCAAATAATTTCTAATTTATATTATTGGCATAAGCTGTAATGTGGCATAAAAACTACTTAAACTATCATTAATGAAGCCTTATCAGTAATTCCAGGTAATCGTTCAAAGAAGGTATTCTTTTTGTGTCAGGCGATAACTTGTATAGAAAACAATAATCACCTTTAAATTACTGTTTACATTAATTTATTTCGTGAAACATTGAATTTTCTCGTTAATTACACGTGTATAATTAACAATAATCGTGTGGCATATATACCGACGTTTTTTACGCACAAAAAAGGTATAGTGAGATTAGTGGACACTTATTTTACAGAAGATTTTTTAAAAGATAATGAATTGTTGACGGCATCTTAAAATATTAATTTTTTTTATTTATTTCAAAACAAGTATAGGGTGACGCCTATGGTTTTTTGACCTGTTGAGGATTTGCATACATAATGTGCTATCAATATGATGGAAAAGGACTATATTATTTTTAAACATTTTATTTAGTTTACATAATAGTTGAATACATGTGGAACAAACATAATAATGTATTAAATTACTTTAATATAGTATAATTTGTTTAAAATATAAATAAATAATAAAATGACTTGATTAAATTTTAAAAATAATATTTAAATTTTTTAAAATATAGAAAACATAATATTAAGCTTCGCGCTAATCTACTGTACCGCCTGCTGTGCATCTTTTTTCTATGTATTTACTAAAGATTTTCCTCTGATCGATATTTTAAACCAAATTACAAATTTAAATTAATAATTAAATTAAAATTAATATTTGCGTTTTCAGAGTCAGTTAGGTCATGGTACGAGTTTTCCATACAGCACTGGTCCAGGTGGGGGGAGACCCGATTATACTACTGCCTCTCAGCGACACGACGATCCCCTCTCCCTCCATCAAGCCTTAGGGCAAGCCGTAGAAGAGGCTCAAGGAGGCTTAGATGATAATACGGGTTTCATCACAGACTTACCGTTACTTAAAAGTAAGTGCCAGTATTTTATACAATTCAACTTTTATATACTTACAAAAATGTTGTGGAGGTTCACTGAGTAGCACATTACTTCCGTTAAGTCTTTTCCAATCCTTTTATCTTTTAATTTTGTTACTGTATATTGTGAAAATCCTGTGTACTGTCGGGCTTCGGCTGCATTAGCCCAATTGATTCCTCATGTTAACTTTTCTCAAAAGAAAAAAGGATTGTAGTTTTTAATTTATTAGGTCTTGTAAGGTGGCGCAATAGAAAATATCTAGTGCATTATGATGACAATTACATTATCGTGTTTACCTATAAATATAATTTCCTCATAAAACGTATCGGAATTGAACTGAATTTCAAATCGAATACATGTAAATCAAATACAATTTAACTCTCTAAAATTTCTGTGTGTCCTTATGCTACACCTGTAAAAGTAAAAATCTATATTGCGTCCTAAACTTTTCTCGTGACTGCTACCATTTCAATTTCAATATCTTTTATTGCATATTATACTTATATCAGAGTTACTCTTTGCTGCTTTGAAGAAATCGGTCCAATACATTTGCATTGGATACATTTACACATTCATATAATAGTCCGGGATCCCGGGCCCATTTTCACCCCTTAATACTAACAAGCTTATTTTTCGTGAGTAGTTTCATTTTGAAAAGACGCCCAACTTTTGGCCTTACAATTTTCGTTTGTGGTAGCTAACAGGGGTAGCGGGGATGAAATATGTTGATTTGACGACTATCGAAAATTTATTACTATACAGCGTTTCACGTTAAGAAAATAACATTAGGCTTATGGAGATCAGTGTTGCCAAAACTCTCAGGCATGCGGTATACTAGATTGTGGATATATTTTTCGAATTTCCATTTTCACTTATTATCATTATGTAGTCTCAGAGAACGACATAAAATCGCTGACATACGCACACCGTATTATTTTAAGTTGTAATTAGTAATTAGATATATGCATTCCAAGCGGTCCGTTTATTTGCTTTTAAATCTTTAATAGCCGACAAAGGGCATGATTTAACTAAGCAATATTTTCTACTGATTTCTATGATTCATGGTATATGATATTCTTACCGAAAAACAAATAAACTATCGTTACTATAATTAAAATAAGATAAAATAAAATTATCTTTTGTAAATACTATTTATTTAATTAAAATCATTTTGCCTACTTTTCATCTGTTGTTTCGAATGGGCACTTTTGGTCAATTACGTTAAAAAACATTAATTTAATTCATGTCTGTGAAAACAAAAATACAAATTATACAATCCTGAATCGTGCTTGTGTTCATCGTGGCATCGCTGCGCTTCTATCGTCCATAAGAAATACATGGCCCTATCTCCGCAATGTTATTTTCTTAACGTGAAACGCTCTATAGCGGTTTTTTTTGTTAATTCGCAAGATAATTATCCAAATTTATATGAAAATTACTAAGTTTTTGAAATTCGATGTTTCGGCACTTTGGCACTTTCGACATTTTGGAGCCATTATCAAGAGGGATACGGTTCCGTTCGAGTTCGTGGTCTCAATATGCCTACTCCCCTCACTCTTTACGTACCAGTATCGTGTTCTTTAGAAATACAAGAACCGTCAAACGGCACTGTGGTCTCAATCTGCCTACTCCTTAGTGTCTAGTGACGACCGGTCTTACCCTGTATAGCTGCTTTTATACTCTTCCGTCTCGAAAGCCTAGTTCGCACTGTGCTAGTATTTGAGGCGAGTAGCGAGTAATTTAGTAACTAAAATACATACTAGTGCCCAAAAATCGTTCGCACTTGTTCTAGTACAGTTCACAAGTGAGTTGGGTTTCGCAAGATACCTCCTATAACGCAATAAAGTAAATAAACTGATTAAGCTAATCTTAACGGTTGTTTAAGAAGAGATGGTTGACAAAATTTTTGTGATTAATAAAAAGAAGCTATGGATACGAAATTGGATCGATAGAAGACATAAACTAGAAGCTACCAATTGTCTTCTTAAAGGAATTAGCATTGGAAGATCCCAAAGAATACTTCTTTATTTTTGTTATTATGTAAATTTTCTGATAATGAAAAAACAATCTCAAATTCAGCGGACTTATTTAAGAAATGAGATTCCCGCAATATCAAAATTACAAGCAGTTCTATACTTTCTTAATATTCCACAATTTATGTTCCAATATTTGTAAACTAATTTTAGGTGTAAACGCACCAGCGAAACGAAATTTTTGCGGCAACTAATGAACTCGACTAATTCAACTGGTTCGGACTTGAGAGCGAACCATCGCTCCCATCCGCTCCTTAAAATCAAGAATCATTCGTGAAGCCATAGAAATTGAAAAACGGCCTAACAGCTTAAACACGGGCGATGACGCTAAACGACTGCCGGTAACATGGCTACCGCTGCTTCAGCGACTCCCTGCCCTAACCCATCCCGTTCAGACCGTTAAGCCTAGTTCGGACTAAGCTAGTATTTTAGTCGAGTAGCGAGTAATTTAGTAACTAAACATGTCTGAACAACAAAAATTTAGTCGAGTAGATTAGTTAGTGATTTAGTCAAGTCGATCCATTTTATTCTATATTTTTCGGGCGAGTAGCACCTCCCACTACGCGTCCCTGCTCATTGGTTCACCGGCTAAACAACTACAAATAGGAAAATAAAAATGACCATTCTTGTCGGACTAGCGCTATATACCTCTTTTATTGTAGGACATTGTTTTATTTGGATTAAAATTACACTAACCTGTCACGTGATACATTTGTCCTACAGTTACTAATAAAAAATGGTCTTGTATTATGGACAACTTTTAAACGTAGGAAAAGGATAAGGTACCACGCAATTTGTAGGATAATGTGGCTGTTAAATTACATAAATATTGACTAATCGACAGAACAAAATCAGGTGGCTAGTAATTATTTTTCATCGACTCGTTAATGATACATGTTGGAAAGGGGGGACTCTTTGATAAAACATTGCATTTTGTACTACTACTACTAAGGATTTCCACAGTTTTCACTGTCTTCCTCCACTCAACCGTTTTCTCCAATTTTCCCTGTCATTCCAGTCTTCATCTCGCAGGGTTCTTTTCTCCATAGCCTCGTCGATTTCATCTCTGAATGACCTTCGGGGTCTTCCTCTCTTTCTTCTTCCAATCGGGCTCCATTCTGTGATTTTGTTTATCCAGCGTCCTCTGTCCGCTCTTCTGACGTGGCCGTACCAGGATAGTCTCTTCTCCTCTATATAGTCGATTATGTCTGATTGCACTCCCATTCTCCGCTTAATCTCTGCGTTGTCAATTCTGTCTCTTTTTGTAAGTCTACAGCTTCTCCTCAGGAACTCCATTTCTACTGCTCTTATTCTACCTCTATTTCTCTTGTTTATTGTCCAGTTTTCGGACCCATATGTCAGGATACTTCTTGTCAGGGTATTATATATTCTCTTTGTTGTCTTTATCGTAATGTTCTTATCCCACAACACTGAGTTTAGTTGTCTTATACAGTTTCTTGTTTGTCTCAGTCTGTTGTTTATATCTTCTTCTGTTGTTCCCTGGTTCGATATTATGGTTCCTAAATACTTGAATTTATCTGTTCCATTTATTTGTCTTCCCTCTTCTATCTCTAGGTTTCTCATATCCTTGTTTTCTGTTGTTAGGTATTCGGTTTTCTCTAAGTTTATTTCCATTCCGTTGTTTTTATATTCGTATTCTAGTTTTCTGGGCATAAAGCTGAGATCTTCTTCATCTTGTGCGATGACTACTTGATCGTCGGCAAAACTTAAGGTGTATAGGTATTCGTCTCTTACTGGTATGCCCATTCCTTCGCACTTGTCCAGTTTTCGGACCCATATGTCAGGATACTTCTTGTCAGGGTATTATATATTCTCTTTGTTGTCTTTATCGTAATGTTCTTATCCCACAACACTGAGTTTAGTTGTCTTATACAGTTTCTTGTTTGTCTCAGTCTGTTGTTTATATCTTCTTCTGTTGTTCCCTGGTTCGATATTATGGTTCCTAAATACTTGAATTTATCTGTTCCATTTATATGTCTTCTCTCTTCTATCTCTAGGTTTCTCATATCCTTGTTTTCTGTTGTTAGGTATTCGGTTTTCTCTAAGTTTATTTCCATTCCGTTGTTTTTATATTCGTATTCTAGTTTTCTGAGCATAAAGCTGAGATCTTCTTCATCTTGTGCGATGACTACTTGATCGTCGGCAAAACTTAAGGTGTATAGGTATTCGTCTCTTACTGGTATGCCCATTCCTTCGCACTTTCTCCTCCATGGTTTGAGTGTCTTTTCCAAGAATATTTTAAACAGAGTAGGGGACGTAGCACAGCCTTGTAGAAGTCATTTTGTCGTCTTAAATGGATTGTAGGCTTTATTTCCACATTTAATAGCTACTTTGTTTTCTTTGTATAGTGCTTTAACTGCTTTTATTAGTGTTGGTCGGATTCCGAGATCATTCATTGCTTCCCATAATTTGACTCTAGGTATTGAGTCATATGCTTTCTTTAGATCAACAAATGCCAGATGGACCGGTCTACCTTTTGCCATTTTCTTCTCTATCAGTTGTTCTAATGTGTACGTATGATCTAGGCATGATTTTCCTACTGTGAACCCTGCTTGGTCTTCTCCAATTTTTCCTATTATTTCAGTTTCTAGTTTTTCCTTAATAATTTTCCCGTAAAGTCTACCTACCGACGATATTATACTAATTCCTCTATAGTTTTCACATTTTTTCCTGTTTCCTTTCTTATGTATGGATGTGATGTATGCTTGTGTCCATTCCACAGGTATTCTGCATTCTACATCCTGCATTTTGTAGGACAAATATTTTTCGGCTAAGGACAAATAAGAAATATTGTTTTAAGGACAAAAGTTGGGCGTCTCGTCACAATGAAGTTACTCACGAAAAATTAGCTTGTTAGTAATAAATGGTAAAAATGGGACTCGGATCCCGGACTATAATATCTAACTTTAGTACAACACTTTCTGACAACTTTGCAAATTTTTACTGTTCCATCTAGTTCTGCGTAGATAATCTAGATGTTTTTAATATATATATCAAAGTTTTTTAATGCAATTTCCAGCTATATTTAACATTATTATTATATAACAGATACATTGCATAATAAATAAATTTTACTAACATACATATCAATTATCATTATCATTCAAAACAGAACATTTCTTGTTTGTTCCAGATATCAAAGGAAAGGATCACGCAGGCGGATCCATGGTATCATCCAACGACGTTTTCTGTTCCGTACCTGGTAGATTATCACTCTTATCATCAACGTCAAAGTACAAAGTGACAGTGGGAGAAGTGCAGCGTCGGCTCTCTCCTCCAGAATGCCTCAACGCGTCGCTTTTGGGTGGTGTGCTCAGAAGGGCGAAGAGCAAAAATGGAGGACGAATACTCAGGGAAAAACTGGAAAAAATTGGGTTGAATTTACCAGCTGGGAGGCGAAAAGCCGCAAATGTTACTCTACTGACTTCTCTCGTGGAGGGAGAAGCTGTTCATTTAGCTAGAGACTTTGGATACGTCTGTGAGACTGAATTTCCTGCTAGACAGGTGAGTTTTTTTTCAATTACCTTTGTGAAGCTTGATTTGTTTTTCTTTTATTTTCGGAATAACATTACAATCTGCTCACTGATAGAACAATGAATAATTTACTTCTAAACTAAATGAGCTTATTTTTTTTATTCTACTCATCTACTATCATCTACATTCTACTATCCTACTCATCTTTTATTGGGCATCGCCTAATTTCACTAATATTAACGTGTAAATTACGCACTAAGCTCTGACTATGATATATCGTTTCCTTAAATTAACTCTAATGGTTTAATTCGATTTAAGCAACGATGTTCCTTAGTGCCTTGTTCTAGAAATATTGGATTATCTGTTACTTTCGCTGGCACAAGACCATAGTTGTATGCCATAATTCCAAACAGGCTAAAATAATTTGGAGTGACGTCCAAGCAACCAATACATATATTTATAACTGATTTGAAGCTCTTGTTAATAATGTACAATTTTGTGTATATTAATTACAACTTGTGCCTATGTAACAGATCACGGCCTGAATTAGTTCACAATTTAGGATCATTAGCCCCTACCTTTGTAAAAAAAAATATAAAGAATTGGCAACATTTTTGCTCAAACATGATTTCAGCATCTTAAAGAAGGCTGAATGGGTTCTTTCAGATCTATGCAACGAAAATTCACCACGACAGTTTGAAATTTATTTATTGTATATGTTCATATGTATGTATGTTCATTGTATATCATTCACGGTATGCCGCACTAAAAAATGAGTTTAGTTTAAGTTCCGCGGCACAGCAGTTATGCCGCATGCCGTTTCAATGTATTTTTTGCGTGGCATTTCTATCATACTGCGGTTGCTATACATTTATATGAAAGTAATAAATATCTAGCCTGTAAGACTCACTTTCCAAAATTTCAAGTTTCGGTTATTAAAGAACTCAGTATATGCTGATAGGTTAATTTTATTCCTATATCGTAAGAAAATTGTATATGCTTTGGAAGTTTGTTTATTAGAAAAAACTAAACACATTATATAAGGAAAATACATTATAGACTTAAAAGTAGCAACAACATTTGTATATATTGTTGGCTGAATGGGCTACAAAGAAGTAGGAAACACAGTATTGTTTATTGCACGCTATACATTTCCAAGGAAACCGAGGATTCTTATTGGAGGTAGTTTTTCTATCGTATTCTTGTGATATTCGATGGTCACATACCACACAACGATTTCTTGTTTCCACATTCTCAAGTTTGTGATTTTCTTGAGGCTCTACCTCATGTGGTGCTGTGAGTGGAAAGAATATAACTTCGAGAATATGCTCTTTGAAGTTGGTAATCGACATCTTGGTCATTGATACCTCTTTATATAGAATATAGGAATTTACAACTGTGGTTCCTAAAATTAGCTCAAAGGCCAGTTTTCTGTACCTACCACTTAATTCCTTTCCTGAGTGAATGATTTTATCTGATCTCAAAGGTCTATGAACGCTTTTGAGTTATTGTACTCGACTATGAGTTCGGGTTTTTCTACATTATTTTCCCATTTATTTTTAACAGTTTTTATAGTGTCATTATGTTTGGTGCTGTGTCAACACCTCGCGCTTCTCTTTCCACTTTAGCATCAACACTCCCGTATCACTTTCTCTCGCACATACTTCACGTTTCTGTAATTTTGCTTTTTCAACTTCTTGACAATTAAGTTTTCGAAGTTTCTTACTGTTCCAACTAAGTAAGTTTGATGTTCTAAAAGGTTATGAGCCAAAGTAACACTTGTGTAAAACTTGTCGGTGTAAATCGTACGACCTTTTCAAGCAAGTTTTGTGTGAAATGTAAAACTACGCCTTCAGAGGCTCCCAGTGGATGAGTATCTTTCCCGAAGTATATGTTAAGGTCAAAGGTGTATCCTGCTTTCAAACATCGTTTGTACAACGTTTATTTGTGACATACTGCCGAAAAGATAATCGTCCCCGGAACAGCACAATTGTCTCATCAACACAGATTCAATATTGTTGAAATCAATGAACCGTAGTATTAATTCAAAACGATTTTTACTCACGTGGTGCATTAAGTTATTTTTGAACAAAGGACTTTTGGACCAATAATTTGTGATGTTTGGGTAAGAACATAATCCCATCCACACGACAAGGCCTAAACTTTTTTCAATTTCTTCAGTTGTTGTATCGCGCCACCATTTCAAACGGGAACTTTTATATTTTGCTTGGGTTTTCGTCTGCACTGAATATCTATTGGTTTCTTCTACTATCTTAGCAATAATCTCATCTGTAAATAAAAGTTTAGAGAATTCATATGGTCCCTTGACAAGATAAAGGTAAAGTATGTGGTGTTTTATGCCGGGCGTTGGCTCGACAAATGAAAATCGTTTTATGTAGCTGCCTTGGGATATATACCAATTAATATTGTCCTTCTCACTTGTTCTTTCGTTACAGTATTTATTATCGTTATCTTCTTCATCTCTTCTGAACTGTTCCAAAACCACGGCAATCGTATTACCGATAGAACTGGTTGTGGAGATCCTTCTGCATCTGATCGAACTTGATCGTGAGGAAATTCGTCAGTGATATTATCAACATAACCTTCTTCTTCTTCTCATTGCGCCGTCTCCTTTCGAAGGTTGGCGATCCAAATGGCAATTGTAGTTTTGGAAACTGCTGCGCGAAAGATCTCTGCGGATGAGCGGTCGAACCATCTCCTCAGGTCTTTCAGCCACGAGTTCTGGCGTCTTCCTACTGATCTTTTGCCCTGTACTTTTCCTTCCAGTATAACTTATATATATATATATATATATCTTTCGCCTCTCAGCACATGACCCAAGTATTGCATTTTCCTCTCTTTGATTATTCTTAGTAATTCTTTTTGTTTACACATGCGACGAAGTACCTCAACATTAGTAACTCTTTGTACCCATGGAATCCTCAACATTCGTCTGTATATATACATCTCAAAGGCATCTATTCTTTTTTCTATTTCAGAGTCCATTGTCCAACTTTCACAGCCATACAGTAAGACAGAAAAAACGTAACATCTCATCATTCGGATTCTAAGCTGTAGACTAAGGTCTGATCTTGTAAAAAATGTTTTAATGCTCATGAATGTTTTCCTTGCTTGTTCGATTCTTGATAGGATTTCTTTTTTTGGATTACACTGACTATTGATATTTGTTCCCAAATATTTTATGGAATTTACCTGTTCTATTATTTGACCCTTGGCATACACCTGTACGTTTATTAGTGTCTTTGAAAATACTAAAGTTTTAGTTTTGGAAACGTTTAGATGTAAACCGAACATTTCGCTGTGGTGAACTACCGCATTTATTATATTTTCTAGTTCTTATGCGTTGCTTGCTATTAAGACGGTATCATCAGCATATCTGATGTTGTCTATGCTGATTCCGTTAATCTTAATTCCGCCTTGGACCTCGTCTAATGCTTTTTTGAATATAGACTCCGAATACAAATTAAAGAGTAGCGGTGATAAGACGCAACCCTGTCTCACTCCTCGTCGGATTTGTATGTCTTCGGATGTTGTGTGCTCTATTTCAATTGTTGCCGTTTGGTGCCAGTATAGTTCTGAGATAATTCGCAAGTCTTGTTCGTCAACTCCAGTTGTTCTCAGAATTTCGATCATCTTTTGATGGTTAACGCAGTCAAATGCTTTTCGATAGTCAATAAAACATGCATATACATCTACATTCATGTCTCTGCATCGTTGCGTTAACACATTTAAAGCAAAAAGAGCCTCTCGTGTTCCCAATCCGTTTCGGATACATAACCTACAAACGTTATAAACTTTACAAAAACCATGTCTAGTAAAATGGCTTTTACTTACTCTGAGTAGTAGAAGTACTAAGTAAATCTTGAATGCCATCATCCTTACTGGTCATGTGTTGTACTTTTTTACGTTTTCGTACAGGAAATTTGCGTGACGAGGTATCGCTTTCAGCACTTTCTTAACTAGGTAAATAATCATCTTTAAAGTTTTCGCCCCATACATTGCTTTCGTCGCATTCCTCATCAGATAACATCTCGTCTAGAAGCATTTGAATTCGACGTTGTTTTTTCTCTTAACTCTTTTTTACAACCAGCTTCTAAATTGATACTTCTTATTTTCTAAACGACTTTCTTAGACTTGTTATTTTCTAAAAGGTAAATTTAATTGTAAACTCTTCTGTTCCATTTATAGTAAATATGCGATCTATATTTTCGTGACTATATTTGAATATCGCTATATAAACCAAAAGCCCAAAAAATGCTTTTAGTATTACCATATCAGTTTCTATAACGTGGTGTCCTGATATAGCCGAATATTTGTCACGAATCACTTCTCATTTTTTTGTATACAGAACAAGATTTTCTAACATAATTGTCACAAAATAACACATTCCAAATCGATAATGGATCAGCAGCTTCACCCAGCGCCCTGACTTTTGCTTTTATCGTAGGTACTTTTATCACAATGTTGGATGGGGGAGGAACTTCTGAGGTTTACCACATGTACATCATAAGTTTATACTTTCATATCTTTTATATCTTTATCATCATTTACACCACTGCTTTGTGACTCTGATAATTCCGAACCCGTATCATGGTATGATTCAGTTTTAAAACTTTTCGGTGCTTTATCTTCATCTCTATCACTAGAACAATCTTCAATGTACCATTTTAAAAAAGCTTCTTCAAAGGCACTGCCACCCAAACGAACTTTTTTCGATTAAACAGCCGTATTTCTAAAATCTGCTGCACTATATCAGGTACAGGGACGGTCCGGCGTTAACTGAAAGTCTACTTTTATAATAATATTCAGCAGATTTATTTATGGAGCGTAGACTGTGAGGCGACACCGGACCAATTATCGATTAATAATAAATACCCAAAACGACCCATAACGCAGTCAACAGCAAGTAAGATTTCAGCAAAAAAAAAACAACAGCAAAAAAAAATTTCGAGAAACTGGTATGGTTGAAAACTGGTATGGTCACACTGTGACTGACGATATATTTATAGATGTTTTACTTGCATTTAAAGAAGATTTGCATCCTTGTATTGATAAGGATAGTTTTGACCTTGATATTACCAGAACAGTAGTACATAAAGCGTTATAACAACAATAAGGCCATTCCTTTAAAATCAAACTTCTACAAGAATTAAACGATCAAGAATTGCATCTTTAACTCATTTGATTGCATTTGATACCTCGCGTTTTTAACAGCTGACAACCCTTACTTGCGACCATTTTTTTTTCAGGTAACCTTTAATATCATCATATTAAAAAAAATTAAATAAAAAAACGAAATAAAATTTTAATAAAATTATTATTCAATTGAATTAAAAATATTTGCGGTCACTTTTTGAATGGCAACCTATTATCAATGTGTTCTCCTAATTTTAAATGTATGAAAAAATGTGAGTTTGATGAACTACGTTATGAACGTACTGATCCTGCAGTGAGATCTCGTACTATTCGAGTACCGTATATATTTTTATAAAATCTATTAATAAATCAAAACATCTAAAATATTTGTTTCTGAATTTCAGGTAGCAGAATACTTTCTACGCCAAAATGGAGAAACTCTACGACGAAAAGAACTTCTCCAAGCCACCAAACAAATAACAAAAGAACTAATGGATCTCCTCAACCAAGACCGTTCTCCCCTATGCAACACGAGGCCTCAGATCATCCTGGATCCCTCCATTCAAAGGCACTTAACTCACTTCTCCCTCATTAGCCACGGATTCGGAGGTCCTGCCATAGTAGCCGCACTTACAGCCATACAAAACTTCTTAAACGAGTCCCTCAAGCACTTGGACAAGGTTTTTCCCAATCAGAACACGCAGCCAATGCTAGTAACTTCCTCTTTAGATAAAGGGAAACTCGAGGACAAGAAGTGACGACTTAAGAATCTCTTATATGTTGTGATCTAATCGTTGGACGATTTTTCTCGTAAAAGTGTTGGTTCTGTGACGGCAAAATGTGGCTTTTTAAAAACGGTAAATTTTTGTAGCAGGTAGAAATGTGCAATATATTTTTTATATTATGAAAGGGTAATAATATATATCCTATTTAAGCTTCTAAATTAAAAACTAAACTACCTAATTCATATTCAAAAGTTTCATATTATGTAACACCCTTTAGTTAACTTATTAAAAAATGAAATTTGTCAGATTGGTACTCGTCCGATGAGCTGCAGTCGTTTGGATATAATAAAACCATGAAGCCGTCTTTACATAGCTACAATGAAATTATTCTGTATTTACTCCAACACAAAAAGCATATGGGTTATCTATGCATAAAAGTGCTCGATTTTGCTTGGTGCGAATACACTCTACGACCCTTTAACCCTTTACCCCTATACAAAAGAGGTGAAAAATTTATTATTACGTATTATATTTCATTAGTTAACACTTGTTAACTTTATAAATACTCCTTTGAGTAAATTCTTTCTATAACTTTTATATTTAAAATGTTGCGCTCGTTGATTGAAATAAAACTTTTCATCATTGTTTGTGCGCATGCGTCAGTATCAGCCTTTTTTCGTACCGTTTTTTGTCAACGCGCACTTTGAAGTACCTGTGAACACAAAAAATACTAAAGAAAGCGTAGTTATTGAAAAAAATATAGGTAAAGAAAAAAGTGCCTCAATTGGCAAATCAATTTTTTAATCGATTATTATTATAACATCAAGGAACAAGGAAGAGGTGTCGTTATGGAGTAGGTATATAAGAGTGATACGCTATAAATTATTTAAGGACAATACACATTATTTTATAAATTTTCCAAAGCTGTTATTTTTTTATAAACAATCTCTTGCTATACCTTCAATATCTTATTTGTATTTAAAAGCCTTTAAATATTAAATGATCTATTTTATTGATTATACGCTATAATAATATTTTTGTTAATTAGTGATGCCTAACCTCTCAATCATTTCACTTCTTTTTTCTTTTTGTGGACGTCCATAACATTTGAGTCAACTTTTTAATTGTGTACAATTATGGGCGTCAACGGAATTATAAATTAGTGAAGCACCATTAACGGTTTTTTTCTAATGATCGATTCAATTGTGGAGATAATACTGCGTTCCCAAACATTGTTGATCAAAACCACGGTTCAAACTATTGAATTACGGCTGTTTAAAGATGACGACTGCGTTTGCGTTCGTTAGATGATGAAAAGGCCTATTTTCGAGGGTAAACAAAGCAATGAGATGTTGTCTTAGATATACAGTCTAAACAAGACACAATAATTACTGCGACGAAACCCATCTAAAACTAAACCAATCTTGGAAAGGGTTGATGTAAGAATTTTCTGACAAATATCAGAAAGAGTCCTACCGACAGGTAAAGAAGGGTGAAAACTGAAACCAAAACATAAAACCTCTAAAGATATGAAAGATATAAATGTGGGGATGACAAAATCAAAAAACAGTCAAATGACAAGTCAAGATTACCTATAATAGAAAAGAAATGTTGGCAGATAGAGAAAAATATGATCAGAATTTACACAATATGAGAGCTAGTAGCAAAAAATACAAGGCCCCCAATTTATATTACAGTATAACGTCAAAACACATTTTAATGCATCAAACAATTAGAGTACAAGTACAGTATGAACTATAGCTGTTTACACACGGAATTACACCTGCCGGTCGCCAGTTAATTCAATAGTGGTCTTTCAAGCATCTCAGAAACTGATTCGTTTAATAAAAATGTCAGTTAAAATTAATTAGGTACTCTTACTTAAGAGTCAATTTAAAATAGCAACATTAAGCGTTTACAGTAAATAAATTAAATATTTGATTTCATCTCGCATTAAACTTATCATTTTCTGACAGAGGATTATCAAAATAAAAATGATAATAAAAATTTCCGATACTTAGAGAGACCAATCTGGCAAAATAACATTGCTCATAGTCTAGATAGTGAAAAATAAATATATAAATAAATACTATAGTAAATGACATGAGATTGAGAAAGACAGACACAAATTAAAATTAATGTTGAGTATGACACTTTTGAAAGATGAACTTAAAAAATAAAAAATGTTTTTAATGACGTTCAATGGCAGTAAAAAAATGGTTATTTAACTAAATTGTAGAGTAATTCCCTAATATAAGAACTGTAACTTTGGTGAAATACGGTGCCATTTTTATATAGATTTAGCTCAATGTAGAGTATTAGACAACTTGACCATACAGTTTGTTTAAGCGTATTAAAGTGCCAAATTAGTTTAATTGATTTTTATATAGGTCTTCCGGACAATTCTAGCCAAGCTACAACTTATGTATACTCGTTAGAGATACCTGCTACAAATATTTCAGGAAAAAATACTCATTTTAAATAATAAACATTTGAAAGTTGTATTCGGCTGTGATAGAACTGATACAATTTTTGTTTAAGTTGACTGAATAATAAAAAAAAGCAAATTCACTTCATTTAACTCTAAAACTGTGTACTTTAGAGTATTTTTATCAGTATTAAAACTTGAGAAAATAGTCTTCCAGGAGTAAGTCAGATTTAATAAGTAGTCTTAATGTTGGCTGCATATTATGCAGTCAAATATAAACTCAGTAATTTATCGATGAGTTAACTGTTGCAGACAAAAAAAAAACATCAAAACATCAACTTTTAAAGATTTTTTAAGCACTAAAGGTTAGAATTCATTCAGAAAAGATAACTATTAGTGTTCATGTCCAAAATCTGAAATCAAGCTCTTCACATTTTGTACCCATTAAACGAATAACATCACCTATACTTTACCTAGGTAGCTAATTGTATCACACTATATACATAAACTATCAACGGATTATTTGAGTAGATTTCTATGTCACCTTTCCTGAAGAAGGATATTTGAGTTATTATTCATATAACCTTCTTTGGTTTTTAGCTATTTTTCATCTACCACCTTTACTTTGTTGTTAACATATTTTATAAGCTCTACCGAATCTGCTGAAATCTTCGATAATTATTATTTCGTCCTTTAAAATCGAGATAATTAAAACCAGATTTTATTTTCGAAAGTTGTGTTCATTGTATATTTTTGTGTAAACAGTGCCATAATCACTGAACAGTTTTTTTTTTAAAGAAATTTCTGTTAACTAAGCGTGTTATTTTTTAAGATACAAGCCAATACTTTTCTCTTTACACTTCGTTCTGAGATCTTTGTACAAAAAACTGAGCTTTAAATAAACTCCTCCCTCCTCTTTAAAACTTTTTGTGCCCTAGGCACAAAATCCATCAACTATCTTATTGGGAGTTTAGTAATTTCTTCTGGTTTCAAAGGATATGTGTACAAAAGACACAGGTTTCAACTTTAATGTCTGGTATCCTCAATATTAGCTCCCTTCCCTAAAAATTTGCTCTTTCGGATATTAGGCTTATTCACTATAATGGTTTCTCTTGCAGTCTTCTGCGTGGAGAGGGTCATTGTTAGAGTTTTGGTTCATTAGTGCTTAGCTGCAAAAATTTATTTCAATCCAACTGCATAAAACTAGCATGATGGAGTTGGTAGAGCTTCCAGGGCAGCTGATAAGCACTTCACCTTAAGTGTTTTATTTTGTTTATCTTCTTCTTTCTCAGCTTTTCCCCTCTCAAGGGTAGCTGTTCCTTACTCTTCGTCGTCACTCATTTCTGCCAATTACGTCTTCTTCACCTAAATCTTTTTCTCTCAAGTCCTCTGTTACACAGTCCTTCCATCTTCTCCTCGGTTTTCCTCTATACCTCCCACACTTCACCGCCGTAGACCAACGCCGGTCTCACCACACTCTTGTATACCTTTCCTTTCAGTTCTTCCCCGATTTTTCGATCATAGAGTACCCCGCTCATTCATTTGTTTATTAAGATGAGCTATTGTTACCTTTATATCTCCACTTTTGCTCTATGGAAAGTACGCCAACATACGTTTTGGTTTAGTTAATTGTTCAGTCTCATATTTCCATGTATTTCAGACTCCATTTTTTCTCCAGGAAAGTTCCTTTTGATATTAAAGATATCTAACTACTCTTTCTTATCAAATATCTTTTATATTGAAGATTACTTGGAGCCTGGTTAATTCAATTCAATTTTTCCAGGTAGTTCTTGGGTATCTGGATTACTGCTATGTTGATTCCATTAGAGTAGTTTTGTAACTTCCACCACCCCAATATTTTGAGAAGGAATTTGCTGGTTTTGCGTTTTTGTAATTTTTTTCATCGGGACTACTTCTGGTGAAGCAGTTTGTTTAACAGCCATATCAGTATCAGTTTTCCCTTCAGAAATAGTTGGCGGTTTTGTTGGTATGACGATCTTATTAATATCGATATATTGGTCCCTACTGTACCGTGCTTTTTCTTCTGAGTTCTGGAGAAGCATTTTCATGATACCTTAATTGAGTCAGTGTTTTCTATAAGAGTAATTGTATGTCCTCTACTGTTCTTAGTCTGCTGGACATTCTTTTTGGTATTAGTATTGTTAGTTTTTATACATTTTTCTTAAAGCCTCCGTTTTTTTATTAATTTGGTCCATTTTGGTCTCACGAGTACGAGAGAATAAGGATCCGTATCTTACAGAGGTGTCGGTAGATTGTTTTTGGATAAAAACCCAAGAAAATGTTTCTTGCGACAAAAAAAAAACAAAAATCTCATTTATGAAGGAAAAGTGCTTATAGGCTGTGCCCATTCCCAATATTAAAAATGTATTGGAAATAATGTAATTATGGGCATATCCAATGCCACACAAATAACCGCTTATGGAGACTGTCTTTCTGGATAGAGACTGGAGACTGGATAATCAAATTGTTTGCTCGATTCATACAAACTTCTCACAGTCGCTGTAAAAACAAGATTTCGTTGAATAGTTCTTTTGGAATCTTTTATCGAAACCCAGATCTTGTTTGTGTAGCGATTTCCAGAAGTTTTTATACTTAAGCATACAATTTAATTATCAGCGCCTCTATCGGCATGGTTACAAACATTGTTTGTTTGCATTTCGACATCGTCTGAATCAAGAGACACTATTTTGTTCAGAATTAGCCTTCTATGCGCGTCTAATTCGTCGACACTAATCAGCCACCCATTTCTATCGAGTGTTTATTGAACTACTAATCTAACCTAATCTCTATTGCGAGGTTATAATCTATTGCTAATATTTTTTTTATATTTCAATACATAAAACTCCATTGCACGGAATTTTATGTATTAAAGGAAAATGAAATAACATGAACGATAGAAAAATGGGAGTTTAAGAGCAATACAGAACAGAACTCTGTCAAAAACACAGAGTGTCAAATGCAACAATACAATCTCTTGTAATTGCGAAATAGTTGGTATAAATATTTATAATACAAAAGTGAAGTTAGAAATACCAAACGAAAATTTCGACTGAAAACTTTCTGAAAAAAAAAACAAGAGAGACCAAGACAGAGAAGAAGATGATCAATGTGAGAAATAAGAGAAAAACTACTGACTACATTTGTCTACGATCGATATATATGTATTTTCTATAGTTTTTGTTCAATAAACCTTGACATGAACCTAACTTTTTATATTTTGAAGTTCTTACTGTTTGGCTAGATTGCCAAGGTTGATTGTACAAAATCAATTATTTGTATCTGCAATGTTTAGAGCTGTTTTCAGAAAGGTTTGATGCACATAATGTCACTGTGTAAGCTCTAAAGCTATGTGTATTGTCTGCACTATAAACCATGTATCTTTGAACACTTCTTAGTAGGTACCTACAATCGTTAACAAATTAATTTCAACATATCATAAATTTAACTTAATGACATATTTAATGCATTTTTTTTATTTTTCCAAGGAAACAGTATTTATTAAATGAAATATTATCAAAAATTCTTTATTATATTTGAGTATTTGAATCCAATAAAATTACTTCAGTCAACTTAAAACTTGATGTATTTGTTTAAAACTGTTATGAGTATTATTTTGTTTTTTATTGAATTAATAATTTATGTACATAGATATTTATAAATATATATTTTTCAAACAGTGCCAATACCGTAATGTACATATAAATTTTGGAAAAATATATTATTAAAAACCATGTTATTTATTTTTATTCTTTATCAGTCCTCAATATTCAAATTGTTTTTCAGCTTTAAATACACAAATGTATTTAGAAATACACAAAATAGAGTAGCTACTTAATAGATAAAGAAGAAATTAGTAGAGAAACACAATATAAGCAAATGCGAATCCAGAGAATTTTTTCCCTAATTTCTTATACCTTTTATTTTAACTTCTTCGTTCTGTAGTTTGTAACGCAGCAAACTATAGAGAATGTTTGAGGTACACAAAATAAACGGGCCACATTGCGTATTTTCAAGGATGACATAAACTATTGCTTCTGCTATTGGAAGAAGTCTGTCATTTTCGACTGCTTTAAATTGTCCAGTATCATTCTATCTATCATATTTTCTAAAGAGGTGAAACAGTTGTAGCTTCTTCATTTGCTTTTTATCTTTGGATAAAGTTTCTTATTAGGACCTTATTGCGTAGATTCGCCGCGATTGTATTCTCCATCTTTATCACTTTCTTCACTGACGATAACGCGCTCCGCTGGCGGATTTATTACTTCCGCGATAATTTCACTATCCGTCGGAAGGTCACAGACAATGACGTCATCATCAATGGCAATGAATTCAGCAAACTCGTCATCATTGTTCAGCTGGGTTAGTTCTTGACCTTGCTGTAGTAACCTCAACCACTCTGCTACAGGATATTCATCTACTTCGTTTTCTACTCTGTCCACCCAGCATGACCGAAACATTTTCTGATGGTTTTTTATCTACGAGTGTCCATGCTTTGTGGATGAAATTTATGGCATCTAATAAACTAACAGGGGATTCACTACGGTTTTCCACATTATTCAGGATCCACTTAACTAAAAGTTTTCTGTAGTGAACTTTAAGGGACCTTATGATGCCCTGATATACCGGTTGCAGAATATATGTGCAATTTGGGGGTAAAAAAGAAGTTGAATGAATGTTTTTTAAACCGTTAATTTTCGGATGGGCTGTACAATTGTCAACAATTAAAATAATCTTTCGATGTCTTTCGATGATCAAACAATGAGACTACAAGTGCAGTTTACTATACTATATATACTACTTAACTATACTATAGCTAACTAGGAAACTAGGAACTTGTTCGTTTAATAAAAAGGTCAGTTAAAATTAATTCGGAACTCTTATTTAAAGTCAATTTCAAATAGCTACAATAATTACTTTTATTAAGTTTCCAGTAGATAAATTCGGGTTTCAATGGGCAGGATAGAAGGAAACATGATTTCGATCTCTCTCTCTCTCTCTCTCTCTCTCTCTAATTACTTCTTATGAAATCGAAGATGATTTACGTTGTAAATCATCGTCACTTTGAGAGAGTAGTATTGAGCATGATACTATAACAAGTATTGAGTCGTCTGCATAGCGGTTTATTTTAAGTTGTTTTTCTCCCTTTTGGTATATTTTTTAGTTCTTACTTTTTTTATTAGTTCATCCATGATCAATTTGAGGACTCGGGGAATCTCCGTCTTATCCCATTGTCAGCTTCAATTGGGTCACTTAGTTCTTCTACTTTTATTTTTATTGTGTTGTTTTGGTAGATATTTTCGATCGTTTTGATTATTCCTAGAGGTATCTCTCTTGCGTACAATAAGTGGAGAACGTCCTTTAATTTGAACCTGTCAAATGCCTTCTTAAGGTCCACGAAACAAAGGTATGCCGGTTGTTGTGTCATTTTGATGACTTCGATTAAGTAAGGTCAATTTCTTTTAATGTCAGTGCTTCGGATCCCTTCTAATAGCATGGTGAAGAGTAGAGCTGATAATCCATTATGTTATGTTAATCCTTAGAATTCCTCCTTCTCTTCCTCGTCTATTCTTACTATATTTAGTGGTATCTGGAATCTAACATCAATTGCCCCAATTTAAGGTAGTAAAAGGAAATTTAGATAGACAAGCGGACCAGGCGGGCGAAGCTCACCCACTTCACCGACTAGTCTAGTGGATTCATGGTTCAAACCTCGGTCAGGAAGTAAAAAAGTTTACTGTACTAGTGTAAAATCCAAATGGATCTAGGACTTAAACAGGAACACGCTGATATATCGGATCAATCTATGGATGAGCAATACGGCAAGAGACGGAACCTTGCGTTCGGTGTTACCCATTCCATTGATACAGCTGTAGAACCCCGCACATTGATAGAAAAGGTAATTTAATAAAACATACTCACTTAAAAAATAAAGATTCCTTTATTTAGAATCCGTAGTTATGTACTGTTTCAGATTAAATACAATTATGCTCAAGGTAAATTTACATATTTAAAAACAATTTTATTTCCATTTTTGTGAAAAATATAATAAATAGCAATAGCAATGAATATAAATATGTATAATAAAGTTACAAAAAACGTAATGGTCTTTCAAAAAGAGCTGCGGACACATTACTAATTAAGTACCAAATAGTTCCTCGGAACGTTGTCAAATATCAAAAATATGTTACTGACCATCGAAAATAATAAAACAGTATGAAACTGTAATGTAGTAAATGCAAAATTATTATCGCTGAAATATTCGCATCCAACAGGCATAAAGAAAATGTTTCTGTTTATGATTAAAGTAGTAACTGTATATGACAATTATTAATGTATTCATTTACAAAACCACATTTTTTTAATATTCATCCCGTGTCTATTTCTATATTTAGTTATTATACCAAACACGCTTTTGACAGCGTACGATTATAAATACACGATCAGCAATCGATGAGTTGGTAGAGTTCCAAGCAGGATAGTACAACTAATAATACCATGGAGTAGCACCGCAGCAACGGTTAGGAAATACAACCAACTTTCCCGTTAATGAAATAATATTATAGATGGTTTATTTTATAGTAAGTTCTGGTTAAGGCGTTTTAATACATGTATTTGTGTCAGCTTAAAAATTGATTCCATCGCAGTCAATATTGCCCAAAAATATTCTTAAAACTAATTAGAACGATGAAGACAATAAGGAAAGTATCTTTCTAAAACTACTGCAAGAACTGTAGTGGTAGCAAGAAGTTACTTACACACACATACATACATATATATATATATAATACACACACACATATATATATATATATATATATATATATATATATATATATATATATATATATATATGTGTGTGTGTGTGTGTGTGTGTGTGTGCTTCTTTATTACTGAAAAGTCACAATGGAGATGACTCCCTAATCGGCCATCACCATAAACAAGAGGATGAATACTAAGAGAGGAAAAAAACAGCTTTAAATTAGAGAAAACTAGGAGGGTACAGTCTATCCTGCGTAACTTGTGACTAAAAATATATAGGGCAAAAAAAACGACGAATCTCAGCCAGAATAAACAAACATTATTCTTAAGAATAAGCAAATCTTGTCAGCCTTATTCAATACAAATATAACATGGGACATAAAATAGTTCTTAGTTCTTGAAAACAGATTGCAGTCATTCCACACAATAACAATAAGAAAAGTCATAGAAACAGAAGCACGAGTCTTAACAATAAAGGTAACGCCCTAAACTTACACCCTACGTGTATTTTACAGCCCTAAAATTCAACGGCAGAATCTGATCCTGAGCGACACTTACTTCACCCTTCATCGTGTTTACATGTTTCTATTCTCTCCGACCAAAAAAAGATAAGAGATAGAAATTAATGTAATCCATTGACGACAAAAATTAATTCAGTTCTATTTCAAAGCACAACATATTGACAATAGCAAATTTGAGTTTGGCAAGACGTCTACAAACATTTGTGTCAAGAAGAAAGCAAATTCACAACTACAGAGCTATAAAAGACAGCTAGAACAAGATAGTAGTTGCTTCCAGAGTTCATCAGACACAAAAAATAAAATCCGTAGATTTGGTTGGCCATTTAAGAATGCAGTGAATTTGGAATTTAACGCCGTAGTTTGAACTGGTTATGGGAAATCACTGACTGGCTATTGTAGCTGAAATTAATTAACTTGCATGATATGTGGATGGATCCAACATACATGAAAGGGCCGAAGTGGGAGCAATCAGGTGAGAGAAATCAGGTTGTCAAATCCTTTGGAAGTGTCCAATTATCTTTCAGGTAGAAATATACACCATAGATGACTGCTCAGGAGTGCCTCAGCAATGATATCCATAGAGCAAATGTCTATATTAAGAAACTAGAAACATATAACAAAGCAACAAAGTAATCTTGATGTTATCGCCAAGTGATAGGGATTAGATGAAATGAGTAATCTGACAACAATGAACAAATTCACATTTAAAGTGAATTGTGTGTCAGGGAATATCACTGAATTAATATGACAAGACTAACGCAAACATAAATATGTGTTCAACTTTCGCCTGCCTTTTGCCTTAAATGGGTCAAAAATATTTAAACCGACGAAATTAATTTCCGGATTAACCACCAGATACTGCCCCCTGAGGTATGTCCTAAATAAGATGGGCCAGACAGAAAGAACTGAAGTTTCCGCGAAATTATAAACAAGTAACGGTTGCTTGTTTCTACAGAATTCTTCATCATCATCACCTTGACACTATAGCGCACACAGAGGCGTACCCTTTTTAATTTTCCTCTACCATTTTGTACATTTTTTGTTTTTGGTAAAATCGAAAAAAGGAGAAGCCGCAGTATTACTTTTTTCTATGACATTTTGAATTATTAATTTTATTAACGTTACATTCAGTGATAATAATTTTGTGTTTACAAACATTTAAAGATTCAAAACAATTTAAAAATGTTTCAAATACTGTAACAAAAATGGCACGTATTTTTGACATCAGACTTTAATTAATTTACAAAATAGATGCATATACTGTTATTTCGCGTTATACCCTGCTTTCTTACTTCATTTTGGAACAGTTTTTTTCATAAAATTTACACTCTCAACAACACTCTAATAACAATTATATAAAATACTAACTAAACTTAATACATATTAAAAAAATTAAGGATATAGGCCAAGTATCATGAGTATTTTAGGTTCGTTATCTTTAAACCAGTGGAAGCTCAATAGAATATAACAAAAATTATTCGTATTATTTGAAATATTTCATGGAATTCTCAATATAAGTAAATCAGCCAATTTCTATAGCACGTCACCCATGGCGTTAATATCGTCATAGAATTACCAAACAGTTATAATTTTTGAAAAGGTTACACAAATATTCAAGGGAATCATATGCATAAGCAGATAAAAAACGAAAAATTCTTTAAAAAGTTGTTACTGTAAAAATATTTACACAGTTCAATACCAGAAATAAATAATATGTATCAATAAGTATGTCAGTAGCACGTCTATGGAAACCCACGTCATTGTTTGTCCCTTCTGTTTTGCATATTTTTGTAACATCTTTTTTTTATTCTTCATCTTATACTTTGCCTTTCGACAACAGTCCTTCGTCCTCGAATCTGGATTAATCTTGCAAATCATATTTACAATATTGACAAATATATTGTTTAAAACAAATCTATTGTACTGTATTATAAACAAAATGGTTGATGTCTTGATTATTATAGTATTTTAGAGAATGAAGGAGTTTTAGACACTTTAAAAAAGAATATGACATTGTTTTCTCACATATTATTTCTTATTTCTGCAATCTTAAACTTATATTTCTACTTTTAATACTAAGAATGTGAAGAAAATAATTATATGACAAAACGGTCATTTGTATTATTTTGCAACAAGGAAAGTAATAAAGCGCTATCGAAAAAACCTAGAGTAATTTGTTCAATAAAATTAACGCAGGTTGGAATTTAAGCTACTTGAACAGAGTGACATCATCATCATCCAGCCTTCTACGTCCCAAGTTGAACATAGGCCTCACCTAACACCTTCCAGTTATGTCAGTCTTGAGCTTCTTGCAGCCAACTAGCAACGAATCTTTTAACGTCGTCTGTCCATCGTGTAGATGGTCTATCTTTGCTTCTTCTGTCTACTCGTGGTCTCCACACTGTAATTTTTTGGGTCCACCGCTCGTCATTCATTCTGATCACATGGCCCGCTATGAGCCATATTCAACTTCAGCCATGCTACGAGCTTTATGACATCTGCGACGCCTGTCGTAATTTCTTCGTTTCGATCTCTGTCTCTGAGTCAGTCAAAGTAGCGAGCGTTCCATTCGCTTTGGGGCTACTCTGAGTTTAGTTGCTGTAGTCTGGGTTAAGGAAAGTGTTTCGGCGCCAGTGACATATACATAACCTAAAATATTGTTTACATTTGTTTTAATACAACGTTTATTTGACAACATTAATGACATCACGCAATGATGTTTTTTATTGCAGTATGGCTGAAACGCAAACTATTGTCATTAAAATGTAAAATCCACAACCTAAATTACTTACGATTTTTCTTTATGGCCCAATCAAGGGAAAGATAAATAATGAGATGCAAATTTTCAGTCCTCTGATACCAGTTACCGACGTTAACCAACTTACCACTGGCCACCATGGTATTGGTATTTCGAATGAAAATTATTTCGAAGGATGCCATGACCTGAATAGCATAGAATAAAGCAATGCGAAATTATGGTCAAATTTCTTCAAATTTACCACCGATGAGGAGTACATTAATTTTACAATTCTAAAAAAATATGACTACTGTTTTGACGATTAGGTATAATTAATAGCTCATCAGTAACGTGTAACAGATTTAGTTTCGCAGACTTTCTACTAACATCTTAGATCAACTAATATTTTATGAAGCTATCCATGATTTAATGATAACCAACCAAAGTAAACTGAAAACCAACAAGTCTACATAAACAATAAATTTTAACATTTGCCTCGATATAATTGATAATATCTTCGGATTAAACATAATCATACTGTACAGGATTAGTTATATGAACGTCCTCTACCATAAGGTTTCCAAATAAATTATAATTAACGATTGAATATTCCAAGAGAACTTGAAGAATGTAAACCGTAAATAAATGATGAATTTTAAACATAAATTCACATAAGTACTAACCGCGAAATATAAAGAAATTACAACAAAGCATAATAATAATTGAATAATGATTTTCAATTGCTTATTAACAATTTTGAAAATTAGTCGCTTGACGAAAGAGTTTCTCAAACATATGCACTGTTGTAGTAAACAGAGTATTACTACGACTTTTTAGAAACCCTAAAATTAAATATACAGTTGATTCAGTCTATCTACAAAAACCAGCTAAAAAATAATCGTTTGTATTAATTAGTTTCCCTGAAGCACACCAATTGTAACGTATCTGGTAAGAGAAATCGTATCTGCGCCACGTATACAGATTATGTCATGGACGCGCAATTAAGGGAGGGGATTATCACTAGCCCGTTACAATAGGTGAGCTGTACTCTTAATATATTTTTGTGTTGAGCTATTCTTCCGTTGGGCGACTCATATATTATAATAAATTTAAACGACAACGTTAACAATGACATGTGATATTAGTTTAAGACTCATTGTACACCAATATAAATATCATCTTATTATAAGCTGTACGCTTTCGTAGAAGCTATATTTTTTTCACTTGAACACACTTTTTAAGTTATGAATCCATGCAAGCCGAGATTTTCCTTATAATTTTTGGTGGTTTGTGTATTCCACTATTTTACACATTTTGTCTTATCTTTCACTTTCATTCCAATGTTTATTTCCATATTTGTCCTTGTATTCTTATCTTATTTTCTCCTATCTTCTTTACTAATACGATCATACAAGCCACTCGAAATGAACTATGTATCACCTTTTAACAGCCAAGAAATCATGAAGATCCTGATTTCAACGTACGACTCACCTTCTACTCTTTCTCTACCGGTATTTTAATATTCTTCGGCCAATGAATATGCTGTCACGCAATATTCGTGCACTTCGTGCGCTATTTCTTGACTGACTGTATCATAGTTTGAGATATTTATGTAGACAAAATAACACTAACTAGTCCTGCCATAAATATTGATACCAGTGTAAACGCGGTTTGTACGGCTGACAAATTGAACGCAGAGAAAAGTTATGTTGACATTACTGACAGTTGACATGTGCACTATAAACGCATCAAAACATTTAAGTCTAATTTGAGCCTTACGATAGAGTGGACAGACAAAGAGAACCGTGTTACTGTTACTGCTATTCATATGTGAGGAATTGAAAGAGTCGTATTTTTGAATTACTAAAACCATTAAATATTACGCATGTTTTTGTGTATGGTACTGTTAAATTGTTTTTGGATACGCGAGGAGTAAGTGACCGAAAAAATCCGGTGGCCCCGCGTGGCTGGTACGCCTCAGGTTAATACCACAGTTATGTCAAGAATTAACCGAAATCCTCCCGAAAACAAAAACTCATAGCTAAGAAAATGGATATTGCGCCAAGAACCATCAGTCGCATTATCAAACAAGACTTGGAACTTGGAGCTTTCAAACGACAGACAGGACAATGCTTTACCGTTGCATTAAAACAAAATAGAAAAAATAACAAAACGCCTGTTAACTTATCTTGATTTTGCTTGCCAAAGAGCATTACAAAGAAATCGTTTTTACAGATTTCTTTGGAAAAAAGTTTCAATAAGTAAAACGATAGCCTTTATTCACGGTCATCCAAGGAAGCCGACTTGTGCCAAGGATAGAACGAGGTCATCATTATCATGCCTCAGTGATGGTTTGGTAGGGAGTGACGGGTCACTTCTTTGCATTTTTGTGAAAAGGGCGTTAAAACAGCGACCAGAAATTATCAACGGGGCACTTTAACAAATTTAGTGAAGCCCCTAAACCACACTATGTTTCAAAATAGACCATGGATATTTCTACAAGACTCTGCACCTACGCATAAGGCCAAAACTACTGAACAATGGCTTGAAAATCATGTGTCCGAATTTATTAGTGGTGGCCATTGGCCGCCAGCCAGCCCAGACCTTAATCCACTCTACTACATATTGTGGTCAGTTTTAGAGGGCATGGTCTGTACAAGACCTCACCATAATGTAGAGTCATTGAAGCAGGCGCTGGTAGAAGCTGTGAACAATTTTCCTAAAGATGTCATTTGTACAGCGATCAATGAATGGCCTAACAGACTTTGGTGCTGTATTCAGGCAAATCGTGGCCATTTTGAATATTTTTTTTTAGTTTGTAGTTCATTATATAAGTAATAAAGTTTGTAAAAATTTTTCAAACCAAACTAATTAACTAGTTAAATTTTTTTTAGTTAAATACTTTGTATCAATATTTATGGCAGGACTAGGTATATTTTGCTCCTCATGAAATAGTATCGCAGTTATTGCAGTTATTATAGTATCTGTTACAAAGTCTTATTGACAAATGGCTTATCAAGCGTTTCTTCTTGAAGGGTCTGCATTAAATACAAATATAACGTATTTTTTTATTTTAATCTTTGGCCCATTACTTCTCGGTATCTTTCCAAATATTCTTGTCTTCTGCTTTCTTCTTCTGGTTATTTTCGTTTCATGTTATGTCTTCTATTATCATCTCTTGCCACTTGCACCTAGGTCGTTCCATTTCTTTTCACCTACCGCATTTTTACAGCTATTGTTAACTTTGTACATTATTAACAACTCCAGGTGCATTTAATACTCTTTGTTACAATCTCTTCAATCTACGTCGGTCTCCTTTCATTTTAGGTTCATAAATTCCGCGATCTTAGGATTTATTGTCTCAGTTTATATAAATTTTGTTTTCTGTGTGAATTATTATTGAGCCTTTTTTCTGTGGCAATAATTTCATAAAGTTAATTTTTCTTCGACTACTCTTCAATCCATAATTGTTTGTATCTACCATGTTCCACAGCTATATTTTGTTCCATTTAAGTAGTATGATTTTATTTAAAAGTCGATCGTTCTCGATATGTTTTCCAACAAGACATATCGAAAATGTTTAAACAGATCGCTTGTTTTGGGCATCTTATCAATTAAAAACCTCTATATTCTTTTTCCCGGTTGTAGATTGCATTTTGCGAAACTTCTTTATAATGATCATGACTCGATCATGCCTTTTTTTCTTTTCCACCACTTTTCAGGCGTCCAGGGTTTGGCATTCAGTGTGGGTTAGGCCTTTTGTCGGCTGATAGTTTGTCATTTGCTCCTCTGTTCCCCATCTCTGTCTCAGTTTTTCTTACTTGGTCACTTCAGGTCACAACAATATCCGTTGTGTTGCCCCTTTTTTTATCCTATTTCAATTCTGCTTGATTTGCTTTCCTGTAAAACCCAGTTTTAACTTTAACACAGTATTTTTCTATAATACTGGCATTGTATAAAACAGTATTGCAGGTTATAGTTCCAGTGAGTATAGTAGTAAAGTCATCTGAAAAATTAAAGAGACTGAGACCTTGGACTAAGTCTTCAGAAATCCTCCAGAATAAGAGTCGAAAAGTCGACAGCCAAATTAGACGCAGTCAAATCCGCAAACTGAGTAGGTTTGATTACTTTACTGAACAATTCTTTTTCTTCTTGTTAATACCGATTCATCGCTGTAATATTTCCTGTGAGGTGAACTGCCAACTGTACTTGATCTTTTTGGAGGCCTTCTTTACTTGCCCTTTGACCTGACAAGTTGGTGGCAAAGAAACAGTTTAAAAATCACATTTTAATCTGGAAATTGAAACTCGATTTTACGTATGTACAGGGGTGAAGGAAAATATTGAGTGGCTGTATTTAACTGACTTTGTATGGGTATTTAGGGAGACTGACGGAATACATAACGAGAAAAGTGGAAAGATAAAAATTTAATAAGATTGGTTGTGTTTAAATTTAAATGGCCTCATTCCCAACAAATTTTGTAAAAATATGAAAATTTTGATCATGGTTTCGTATTGTTATGTTTTGGTAGTTTGTTGTAATGATTTATTTGTTATTAATGCAATTTTATGAAATAAATATCAATATGTTGAAGTGGTTTCAGTACCCAACCAAAACACTGTAAATTTCATATTAATTAGAATTTTTCTGGATAACTAGGTAATATTGTGTAGTGTAGTACTATTTCTATACATCGCACTCTGCGATTGTATAAGTGAGACAGTGACAGTATGCAAATCTGAAACGCATCTCTAGCACCTGATAAAAGAATACAAAATTTTTTTTTGTACATTAAACTTTAGTAATACACTCATCTATAGTGTACAATGAGTCTTAGTTATAGGGACGAAAAATTACAATAAATTAGATCACTGATAATGTCATATTATAAAACTGGATATGTTTAATTTGCACACACGGTAAATATAAACTAAAAGTTAGATTTTGATATGAAACTATTTTGGAAAATTTTTAGAATGTCCGTAATAAATACATCTACGAAATTTTATTTACCTTGTATATGATATTGGCTGATAAATTGGTTATATCTAGTTTTTGAATTCAGGTATACATTTTAAGTACTAATAATATAAAATAAATAAAATAATGAATATTAAAAGAATCCTACTACTGTAAACAGCATGGTAAATTTGGACAGTTTATCAAAAAGTGATAAAAACCATAAAACATTTAAATTCATTAAAAAATTGGGCCAAAATATTAAAATATGTTTAATATTGTCTAAAAAGTTTAACATTTTTTTAAAAACATTCTTACTCCACAATAACTTCATTTTACCAAGTCAAGAACATTATTCGAGTCCTCTATTTTCAGATGATACTACTTTTGATATACAAAATGCAGAAGAGCAAATGGTAAAAAGAACAAGTCTCATCGTTTCAGCGATTTGGAAGCTTGTATTTAAGGCACACTAGAAACTATATTTGCATTAAAACCGATACTTAAGTCATGTGATATTTGTTTCAATAAGATATCGTATTGTGTTGATCTCATGTATATTACTCGGAATAGTAATGATTTCCACACCGTCTTGTATGCATAAAACAGCCAAAAAATTTAATTATTTGTTACATTTTTCCTTTTCTTACAAACACATACCACATCACAAACAAGTATGTTATAAACGTTTATTACTATATTTTCGGTTTCATGAGACTTGCGCCATTTGTAATCCGCACAAATTGGTTTAAAAATTCTAAAAGCTTCTATAAAATCGGATAAATTTTGATACCACAAAATTTGTTATTTTAAAGACGGAATACTTGAACGAATGAGTCACTTTATATTTAGAACCACAGCGTAAGCTAAGCAGCTTCTGTGTGTTGCGTCAACTACAAAATGTGTGTTAATCTCAAGATATACACGATTGGATCCAAAAAACGTTAAAAAAGTATTTTTTTTTATAGAATAATCTTTTTTGGTTTAAGGAACGTAATTAGTATTTTTTTAATATTGTCCCGTAAAAATTTAATACAGTAAAACCCGCTTAATACAAGCTTATAAATAATTAGTACGAATATGAGATGTTTTTATGCAATTTCTAACGGTTAAGGTACTATTACCGTCTAGAATGCTAAAAAATGACACATTTTCAATATTTTTTTTTTGTATCTTATCTATTATATATGACAATCAAGCTTTTTTTTATATTATTACACAACTTTTGAAGATTACAAATTTTTTTTTTTTCCATTGCTGCTGTATTTTAAGCCTACAGAGCATACGTTGGGCCTATCAGGCCTATGACGTTTTATTTTTCGCGATAAAATGCACCAGTTTATATCTACAATTTTTAAGTTCACTGTACCTTCCTAACTATGTAAGCAGTATAGATTTCTGTATCAGTTAAAGTTGTTAGTTACTTAGAGTTCGAATAGGGGTGCTGTGGACCTGACAAGCCTAACATTCGTTCGCGTTACTTGTCTGACGAATAAAGTACCACGTATTTTACATTTTAGAACGTTCTTCTGTCGTAAAAAAATAATTGCCCTTTTGTTAATTTTATTAATTTAAAATTACGAAAGGTGAGGTTTATAGTTGTATCATATTGAGGTTATAATTTTATATTATTATTTAGGTTTAAATGGATAACTACGAGAAAGAAGTACAGAAACTACAAAAGCTATATGAGGAGGTACCCACAGATGTAGAGGATATAGACGATGATAATGACTCGGTGGCAGACCCTGATTATTTTTAAGTCAGCGACCATAACACAGACTCAGAACAGGACATTGAAGGTGAAGCACACGTAGAAAATGAACACAGCCAACCAGGTGAGAGTTTTCCTTTTTGTTTTCGTGGGAAGGATAACACGAAATGGAAAAAAAAAATGTCCTCGTAAAAACGTTCGAACTAGGCAAGAAAATATAATAACCCATATCCCTGGGGTGGAGCTCTATGCCAGAAATTCAAAAACAGCCTTATAATGCTGGTTAAAACTAATAAGTGAAGATATGTTATCTTAAATTGTACATAATACGTAATTGTACATAAGTTTCTGATTACAGATTACAGCCAACGAGTTTGAATGAAATTAAAGCTGTTGTCGGAATCCCATACCAAGCAGGTACATTACATGGCAACAGATTAAATCTTGCAGAATTTTGGGACCACTGATGGAACTGGTAATTCTATATTTCCGGCCGCAATGGGCATAAATCGTTTTCGTTTTCTTCTGAAATGCATAAGACTGGATGATGTAACCACGAGAGAAGAAAGAAAAGAAGTAGACAAGTTCACGAAACATTTTTGAAACGTTCAGTAATACTTGTCAAATATCATATAGCGCTGGTGAGTGACACTGGATGAAATGTTGTGGGCTTTCCGCGGCAGGTGCAGTTTCCACATGTATATTTCCAACAAGCCAGCAAAATATGGTATCAAAGTTTTTGCTTTAGGAGACGTCAATATGGAGATTTACGCAGGGCTTCAGCCGGAGGGTCCATATAAAATTGGTAACAAAACTGACGATGTTGTAGAACAATTGTGTAAGCCTATTTTTAATTCCAGAAGAAATGTTACGATGGATAATTGGTTTACTGGAATTGAAATAATGGAAAAGATGCTTAAGGATCATAAGTTAACAGTGGTTGGAACAGCACGGAAAAATAAGAAACAGATACCACCGGCATTTATTCAACCTAAAAATAGAGACATACATTCAACATTATTTGGCTTTACCGAAAACGTTACTATTGCTTCATATATTCCAAAAAAAAAAAAACAAATGTGTATTGGTAGCTTCCAGCTTACATCACGACGATAATATCGATGAACAAACAGCTGAACTAAAGAAACCTGAGATGATAACATTCTATAATGTGACCAAGGGTAGGTGTAGATTATGCCGATAAGTTATGTGGTGAATATAATTGTGCAAGAAATACCCGACGCTGGCATATGGTCATATTTTATGGAATACTGAATGTAGCTGGTGTAAATGTTTTTATACTCTATAATTCTAACAAAAATAGTACTCTCCCTAGACGACATTTTTGAAAACAGTTATCATTGCAGTAGATGAAAAACCATTTGATGGAAAGAGCTGAAAACTTGCATTTGCCACGGCAAACCCGAAATGATGCAAGAACATTTGCTGGAATGGAACCAATAGAACAGAATAACCCTGAGCCTTCAACCACTAAGAGAAATTACTGTACGTTTTGCAAGAAGAGAAAAAGTAGATATTATTGTAAAAAATGCAGCTGTTGTATTTGTTTGCAACATGCTAATTACGTATGTCCTAATTGTAGTGAAAACCTCTATAATAAAAAGTAAAATCCTAATTTTATCGAAAACTTGTGATTTTAGCATTTTAAGTTTCCAGTATAAACCTACTGTAGTAATGAATATTTAACGTAGTGATGTATTTTTCATATTTTATCATATTAAACTACTAGTTGTGTTGCTGCATAATTGTTGATTAAAACTTGTTACCCAGAGGCCCCTCAGGCCTAACGTGTGCATAATGGAATTTTTTTTCACGTGTTTCCTGTAGGGTTAAAGATGTCGTCAAAAATTTTTCGTTCAAAACTTATTGTCCCATGACGGATAGTAAATCGCCGGAAAAGCAACACAAAACTCGAGAAGAGTTTTAAAAAAGAAGTGCCCTTACGTTTACCAGAAAAATTGAAAATTCTTAAATTTTTGCAGTCACAAAAATTTTATTATTTTTTTTTTGTCAAATTGTGATAACTTATCATAGAGAAAATCAAAACAAACAAAATTGTTTGAAAAACTTTAAAACGTAGTTTTTCTCAAAATCTTTAATCTCTGGATCTAGTTGGTCGATTTTAATAAGCCTTGATGCATTTTGTTTTTTTTTTCTTTTGGTTTTCTCTATGATAGTTTACTTTAAAGTCGAAAAAAATGTTTTAAAAAAAATGTTTGAACAATTTTTTCAAATTTCCACCATTTTGTTTTTTTTAAGAATTTTAATTTTTTTGTTAAACTATCACGCAACGGCACTTCTTTTTTAAAATCCTTCTCGAATTTTATGTTTCAGATAGAAAAAACAGAAAAAAATGTTTTTGTAATCTTCAAAAGTTGTAGGTACTATAATATAAAAGAGGTTTAATTGCCATAGATAATAAATCTAGCCGATAATAGTACCTTAATACAATTTTCCGTATGTCTTAGCATGCTACGATCATCCGATTCATCCACCACCTTATGTCGTGTCATGTGACACGACAATAAGAGTTTTCGTTTGATCCTTTGCATGTGAGTCGTGCATAACAACATATTACTTTTACTTCATCTGTTCAATCAACTCAGTGGATAAGATATTTGTTTTATGTTAGCACGTAATTAAAACCTTGCTTTTGTGTGCATTTTTGTTGACTTGTTCTAAAGTGGTACAGTATGGATGATTGTGGCAAGATTTAAATGTAATAAATGCTCTTGATAAAAGTCGTTCAATATATGCTGGCAGTGAACGTGTTCAAGTATAATTTCAAAACTGTACTCACTAAATTCTCAGAAATGATAGTGACGTTTCAGCGTCATTTTGGGTCTTCCAATAACGTACAGGGGGTTATGGTGAAGTTATTCTTATTGAAGAAATATATACTTTTATGGTACACTAAAACTAATACACAAGACTACATAATGTAACTGACCATTACCAAAACCAAGCACAGTGCACATAGAAGTAAATTAGAAGATATTCTTGATATTTGCCACAATTAAACACAACTGATTAAGTGATTTATAAATCTCTAAAGAAAGAAGGATATGGATGACAGACTGAGTCTTATAGTTCAGTGCAATGTTGCCAATCAGAGCACTTTACTTCGATATTCGGACTTTTTAACATGATTGCACCTTTTAGCATGACACGGAGCATAATTTAACTTAAGCAGGCTGGTAACATTGCTTTGCTATCAAAGTATAAGTGAGCAGTGACTGTTGCATATCTCTCTACCTTACAGCCATGGTGGTCTATATGATAAGAACTAAGATACATGCAGCTTTTTGTCATGAATAATTTTTTATACTATTTTGTCAGAATTTTAGATTTGGTCAATAAATTTATATTTTTTAATGTATTTTAGTAATGTCTTAACAAATGCAACTCGTCTGTTATTCTATGAGAAATTGGTGAATAACTAAAATAGAAGTGGATAAAATTTGCAAGTGAATGACTAAAACATAAGATGATAAAAATCTAGCAATAAAGTTGTCGTTTTAAAGCATTCACATTTCTGAGCGCTTGGGGGCTACAATTTTGAAACCATATATTAGAAGTGCTAATAACAACCAACATGGCAACTTGTGAAATTCTTCAGAATCTTAAGCCTTAAGCGGATTTTACTGCATATACTTCAAATTTGACTATCTACGGACCTTACTGTATATCATTATGTAATATGTCTTTTAAATGACTACAATTTGACATATTCATACAAATTGTGCAATACTTTTTCTTTGGGATTAAGCAAATCAGATGACCCACTCTAATTTTTAAGATCGCCCTGTAAACGGGAGGCACATTCGGGGACGGATTGAATACTTGTAGGAGATTTTATAAAATACTGATATAAAAATACCAAGTCTCACGGTTCTTCACTAAAATACCTAGTTAAGATAATTGCCATTGATACTGGAATGTACAGTTTATTTGTTTCAATCTTCTCTTCTCATAGATGAAGGATCCCATCGTCTTTCGATTGAGTCTCTTCTAGATTCAACCCGGCTGCAAACAAAAATCATATATCATATAAAAAATATAAAAGTAAAAAGGTTTAGAGATTAATTTAAATCAGATTTTTTATTCTTGAATGATCGCATATAAAAAGAGCCAGCAATATTTTCCAAAAAGTTGAATTGTTCATAAAAACGAAATAAAATTCTTTAATCATCTACTTATGGCTAATTTAAGAATTCCATTTCCTTTTCATGTATCCATTTTGTTATTTTCAGGTTTAGTAGGATAGTAAACATACACACTTATTACTCTGCTCATCAATATATATCATATCATCATGTATATATATATATATATATATATATATATATATATATATATATATATAGGCTATTTTTTAGAATATAATAATCAAAATGAAGTAATTACAAGATAACAATGATAAATAAAATAAAATTACTAGGAAAAAAATTAAATTAAATTGAAAAATTAAATTGAACTAAAATTTAATTTAATTCAGTCTTGAGCTGAATTCAAAAGTGTGGAGTGGCAATAACGGAACGGAATTTCAAATCATAGACTTTTTAGGAAGCCTCAGCATGCAGAGATATCCATAGGGCAAAGGTCTATATTCTTTCACATATTCAAAATGCTAAAGGTTCTGTTTAAAGGTCAAAGATGGTTTAGGATTGCAAACAATGTCTTAAAAAAATAGTACCAAACAACAAGATAATATTGATGTAGATACCAGATTATAAAGAGATCAGAGAAAACTGACAAGTTTAGCACAACAAGGAACAATATCCGGTTTCCGCAGGAAGTAACTTTATTTTTAATGAAAATATTACTAAAAAGTTACATAAACGGAGAATTCCAAGCCTAAGCCTCAATAATGATCTCACTGGCGTAATACGCCAGGATTGGAGCAAGCAAAAAGTTTATTCCTGAAACCTCACAAAAGAGCTTTCCACTGGATATTACTATTTGAGGCATGACTGAGAATACCATCAAAAACGATCTCACTGGCTAAATAGGTCAGGATCTGAGCAACCAAAAAAAAATATTGCATGAAACCGCACAAGAGCTTCCCACTGGATACTACTCTTTGAAGTATCATCTCAATAAAATGGGCATATCAGACAATGGCAACTATTGTTTCTTCGAAAATTGAAAAGAAACGGAACACATAACATTGTTCTGCAAAAAGTTTAAACTCCTTCTAGAACTCTACTACTCCTCTAACACCCTCGGAAAGAAACAGTGTGCAGTCTAAAAACCTTATCAACTTCACCAGACGTATTGGCATTCTGGAGTTTAACTAAATTAGAATTATATACAAAAGATCTTAGTTCGAGAAATTTAAGTAATCTACAATCCTAACAACTATAATAATGGGGCAAACTTAAACACATGCAAAATTCAGATAGTTGACAGTTTATTTTTTAACACAAAACAAAATGTACTTATTCTAATAGAACTAATTAATAATAAAGAATGTTTATTTTGTTGCCAACTAAATATTGGGACATAAAACGAATTTTTATTTTTAAAACGTAGGATCGCCCTTAGATGACGTATTTTAAGAATTTCATGGGTGGATCGTGTGACTAATGTGGCGGTCCTACGTAGAATAGGCAAGGAATACGAGATTATTAACACCATCAAAGAGCGCAAACTAGAATATCTTGGCCATGTTATGAGGAATGAACGGAGATACGGCTTGTTGCAACTCATTCTTCAGGGCAAAGTATTTGGAAAGAGAGGACCGGGGAGAAGAAGAATATCTTGGCTTCAAAACCTGAGAAAGTGGTTTAATACATCGACAACCGGACTATTCAGAATAGCAGCAAGCAAAGTTAGGATAGCCATGTTGATGGCCAACATCCGGAACGGATAGGCATCGTAAGAAGAAGATCGCCCTTAGACTTTACGGCGTTCGAATACGGTTGGGCATTTACTCGACTAAGAATCTGCACTGTTCAGAGGTAAATTCATTACAAATCTGCTCTATTTTGGCTTTAACTTGGTGTAATGTCTGTTGTGTTGTGAGTTACTGGTTAGTGTCTGTTTCATTTTATGCTATACTGTTTCAATGACATTTAGGTCAGAACTATTAGAAGGCCAATAAAAGAACATTTACAGTGTGGTTTCCAAACCAGTTGTTGGTGGTTCTGGCCATATGAGGCCGCTTCGTCCTACTGAAAAATATAATTCCCGCCAGCATTTTGAGTTATATTTTAGCTAGGCTATTTTGATGTATTTGTTGATATTTCGCAGCATTTACGATACCTTCGATAAAATAAAATCATCCTAACTATACAACCCCAAATCATCACTCATTTAGGAAATTTTACGACCCGATTCAAACGGTCTTTGTGAAAAGCCTCATGCTAAATGCGGATTACTCGTTTACTGTAATCAACACATACATCGAATTTTTATTCTTCTACCGGCCAAGGAAGTTTAGATTTTGCCCAAATAAGCCTGGCATGAGCTTTTGCTGTTAACAGTGGCTTTTCGTTTGCCTAGAGGAAAATATTCTAAAATATATTAAACTATGAGTACACTTTCAAGTTTTATTACCTGTAATTCAACCTTATAAAACTTCAATTCAGATTTATGTTTCCACTTGCGACAGCATTCCCTTAATAAATTTAATTTTATGATACCATTCAGCTGTAACTTGCCTTAGTGTATTTCTTCGACCTTTTTTGCAAAATTTTGCTAATCTCCTATTATCATATATCAGTAACTAGTTTTGGTCGACTCGGGCTTTAACCTTTGTTATCTAAAGATACTTCATGTTTCCTCATAATATTTAATTATATTCCATACCGTAGTTTAAGAAATATTAATTTCATCTGCCACTTTAAGAACTGTTTTATTGCGGTAAAAATTTTTAATCATTATCTCACGAATTTTTGAATTTGTAGATATATCAAGCACCCTTTTATTGAAATAATATAGCGATTCACTCAATTTAACAAGAAATTAATTGTAGAATATAGTTTGAAGTTTGTTAAAGTGTGTGGTTGCATTGTTTTCGCAGCCCAACTGTCTTATCTGTGTGATTTTTTGCAGTTACTTCATACTGTCCCATCATTTAGTTGTTACTAATTTTTACATATTTTGATTATCCTTATGGCGGTAATAGGTTATGTGGGTTATATAAAACAATATTAATTATGTTTTGCGAGTATATATCATTTAAAACATTGCTTATTTAGTATTATCATAACTATTAAAAAATAATAATTAACAGTCAAACAACTAAATTTTTTATATACAGTATACTCCCTCTATAACGAACACGGTTATTACGAGGTTTCGCTTATAACGAGATACATTAGATGTCCCATGAAATTTCTATTGAACTATAACCGTCTATAGCGAGGCAAATTTGGTTATAACGAGAGATATATTATAAATAAGATCCAAAAACGTGTTTTCTACGTTTTTAGTCCGGTCGTGGCTATAAATAAATACCTTTTCAAACAGCCCCTCAATAAACTTAACTGCAGCCCGCAATAAATTCTTTACAATGAATAAATACAACTGTTTCACATCTTTAGAAAATATATGATAGAATGATACTGGACCATTTAAAGCAGTTAAAAATAACAGAGTTCTTAAAATTGCAGAAGCAATAGTTTATGTTATCCTTGAAAATACGATTTATACATTATGTAGTTGGAAAAAAATTTAAGTACAGCTTTTTTGTTCTAACGTATATCATTGATAATAAAAGTAAACAACTCTTTTATGTTTTAATATATTTCATTGACAATAAAAGTAAATAACTTTTTTTCAAAAACGCCATTCAAACAATATTTATTAGCATCTTATATTGCTATGAATGGCTTCACTATAGGAAGTTAATGGTTTAGAAAACTACAGATTCATATGTATGCACAGTATTATGATTGTCTGATATAACGAGATCGGTTTATAACGAGGTAATTAGTCTGTCATTTTAGTTCTCGTTATAGAGGGAGTCTACTGTATTTTAATTGTTTCCATTATATAGTAAATATAAAAAACAAATAAAATATATTATATATTATAGTACGTCTAGAAAGTATCAGGAAAAAAGAAAGCAGAATTATAATTTTACGGTATTTATTTCTATCACTTGAAATATAAAATTTCAACAAATAATTCATCTCATTTACTTATACAACCTCCATTTAAATCTAAAGACTTAACGAAACGTCCAGATACACCCGAAACTAGGTCAAGGCCATAATTTTCGGTAATGGTGTTCCAGCCCTGTAAAACTGACCGAATCAAATCTTCTTTATCTCGTGGCGCTACTCGTTCCACTTCAATCTTCACCAGTCCCCATATGTTTTCAATAGGGCTAAGATCTGGAGATGCTGCTGGCCACGGAATTCTTGCCAATTCGTGTTCTTGCATCCAAGCTTTAGTATAAGCAGAAGCATGGCATCTTGCATTATCTTGCTGAAAACGCCACCCCTCTGGATATAAAACATGAGCCGTTTCAAGAAGAAAACCATTTAAGATGTCACAATATTTCCTCCTATCAACATTACCATTAACTATACAGAGAGGTGTAGCACCACGCTCGGATATTGCTCCCCAAACCATTATTTTAGTGGGAAATTTGAACGGTAACATTTTCTCTTGATAGGACTTTTAGATGATTTGCACCAAGCTGGAAACAACTTTCATCAGATATAAAGACATTATTAAAATTTTCTTCTCGAAAACGTTGACAAAAATCTATTCTTCGTTGCCTTTGTAGAGGTGTCATTGTAGGGATTTTTTTTGATTCCTTGATATCTAGCCTTGCTTTTTCAGTGACATGCGGACAGTTTCTGGGCACACTTTTATTCTTCGTTGTATTCCAAATCTGTTCGCTAACTTTCGAAACCCTAGACGCGGATTTTGTCATCCTAAAGCCACTCTTCATCTTCTTCTTAGCCTTCTGTCGTCCATGTTTGGACATAGGCCTCTCCCAACTCCTTCCATCGGTCTAGCCGGTAAAGCCACTAAAGCATTTAAATTGTTTCCGTGAATCTTTACCGGTCTACCCGAAACTTTTCTATGTCTCATATTTATGCCATTTTTTATCCTCTTTATTGTCTCATACACTGCACGTTTTCCGAGTTCTGTCAATTGCACTAATTTTTTAACGTTTCGGGTACCCTTTCTATACAAATATTCCACCACTTGCGATCCTCAACTTCCGATCACCTGTTAACCACAAAAATATTAATAGAAAAAAGTAACGAATACAAGTTTCCAGTTTTCCTAGCATTTGTAGACTACGAAAAAGCTTTCGATACCATAGAACACACGGCCGTAATAAACGCAATGCAAAATTGTAGAATAGACAGCAGATATATTAACTTAATAAAAGAAACTATGAACCAAGCTACAACTACATACTACCTAAATGAAAATGAACACACGAACCCTGTACCATTAAACAGGGGAGTCAAACAGGGAGATACTTTATCACCCAAACTGTTCACCTTAGTTTTGGAGGACGTTTTTAAAAACCTAAATTGGAAATATAAGGGAATAAACATCAATGGCCGCTACCTCAGTAATCTACGATTTGCAGATGACATAATCCTGATAGCTACTGACCTACAAGAAATGCAAACCATGCTTTTAGAACTACATACCGAATCTTCTAAAATAGGACTGAAAATGAATTTAAACAAAACAAAAGTCATGCACTCCGAAGACACCGTGACAATAAGAAACGATAAAGTTATAGAAAAAGTTGAAGAGTATATATATTTAGGACAAAAACTAATACTAAATAGGGAAATTCAAACTGAAGAAATAAAAAGAAGAAGAAAGTTAGCTTGGGCAGCATTCGGTAAACTGAACTATATACTCAGAAATCAACAAATTCAATTACATCTTAGATCTAAAGTTTTTGATGCATGCATTATTCCGATATTAACTTATGCAGCACAAACATGGACAATCACAAAAAAGAATATGAATATACTTAGAGTCACTCAACACGCGATGGAAAGAGCAATGCTAGGTGTATCACTTAAGGACAAGAAAACAAACACATGGATAAGACAGAAAACCAAAGTCACCGATGTGGTGCAAAAATCATTAAAATTTAAATGGGAATACGCTGGACATGTAGCTAACCTGTAGACCATACCAACACAAAAGACCCAGAGGCAGACCTCCTATGAGATGGACAGATGATCTGAAAAGGACTGCCAGGAAAAATTGGCTACAAGTAGCGTACAATAAAAAACAATGGAAAGGAAGACTTGAAGAGGCTTATGTTCAGATGTGGACGTGAATGGCTAGACGAAGAAGAAGAAGAAAGATTCCACCACTTTTGTTTTTTGTACTTGCGACATTATTTCACAAATCTTAAATCTGTTTACAAACAACAATATTTGACAGATGGTGTTGTCATGCGATTTTGTCCATAATCTAATATCGGCACAACCTACTTGATGCATTACTTTTGTCTTAAAATGTTACGAAAAGGAAATCTATTAAAATTAGGAAAAATATAAGATTCCGGATACTTTCTAGACGGACTATATTATTCTTAATATACTCACCAGTAAGATCTACAATTTCATCTTGATCATACTTATCATCCGGGTCAGATCCGGCTGTAGTATTCGACTGATGCGATCCACTTGACATATGTGAACTCCTTCCAAAACTTCCCCTTCTCGGTGGTCCTACGGTTCTCTGATTGGCGGGCTTTACGGTTATAATCAAATTTGAACTGTTCGCTACCATCATGTCTGTAACTTGATCTAAAGTCTTACCAGCTACTTCAATACCGTTTACTTCTAAAACTTCATCATTTACTGCAAGAAGACCTGTTGATTCAGCAAGGCCACCAGGAACCAATCGCGAGATAAAGATGCCGGGAATTTTTTCAAGACCTTTAATAAATAATAAATAAAGTAAAATACCAAAAATAAAATGATTTCTACATACAAACTATAAAATTAATGTTTGTATAAAATGTGTAAAATATTTGTATACAGGGTTGGCCGTTCAAAAGAGTCTACCCTGATATGAAATAATATTCATCGGATTTTGTGAAAATACTGAAACTTGTCAATTTTTATTCCAAAGGGGGTCATCTTTTATAGACGTCTGTCATTTATTAATTCCCTCGTTTTCAGTATCACAAACTCTTTATCTTAAATAGGGAATATAGGGAAATCAGGCATCCATGATTTTTCTTTTCATATTAACTCTGTTCTTGTGAAAAAGCATCTGTTTATTGAAAGTTTTATACCTCTTAAAAACTAAGTAAAAAGTACCGTCTATGTTCTGTTAGTTTCAATTTCGATTTTTTCCTGTCACGTTAATGAATTTTTTTTTCATAAATTACTAGAAAATACTTAGAAATAGTATAGAATTAGTCTCGAAGTCCCGCGCGACCTTAAAACAGGTAAAAAAGAGGGGAGTGCAGAGCGCGCCAAGCGGTTAATTCAGCCAATCAACCGGGCCGGGTGACGGACGCTGTTTAATTTAATTGTCTTTTCTCGAAACCACGTTTTTTCAACTGTGTCACTCGTATTTCGAAACTATAGCACTTATCAAGATGAACCAAACATAATTTTAGTCTTTAGATGTCTCTCTATGGTCGGTACTACAACCAAAAATATTCATTGTGCAGGCCAAGTATAAGTTTATAGTTTTACCTACTATATTCTACTCTATATAAGTAACTTGCTGAACCCCACCGACAATATTAAAGTTGATGCCAACAGGGATTCATGAAAGAAATATTTTTAAACCATATTAATAAAACGATTTATCACAGTGATTATGTAATTTGAGTGTATTATTCGAAGTTTAATCCGAGTAGTATCCGTGCCGCTATAAAGATTACAGTAATTAATTTAATGGTTAAAATATAATTTTCCTAACAATAATCTCGTTTTGTTCTGGTAGTTTCAAGTTAAAATTATTAACAGTATTTATAACAAGTTCGCTATAACGTGAAAAGTCGTTGGTATATGTAGATTTAAGTTTATTTTTGTTATCGCATTTGTTAGATTCGTTACAATACGTTAAATGTGCAGGCAATCGTTCGCGCTCAGTTTGTACAAATTCGTTCATGGACAGTATCCTTTCGATAGAGATTACGACTGAGATTGCCAGTATATATACATATATATATAGTTTGTTATTTCCTGACCATGAATGTTTAAGTAAAAACTTTTTATTTCCTGGGTTTGTCGGTCTGTTGTAAATAAAACTAATTATTGCTTAAACGTTTCGGCAAATTTGCCATTTTCAATAAGCACTTTATTAACTTTATTTCATAAACATTACATTATATAATTAAATTTCATGATTACACTTTTTAAAAGTTTAGCATGGATTAAAAAATTTGTATCTGACATTGACAGATGACATCTGGCAGGTATCTTAAAATAAGAGTGGGTCAGGGTCACGATTCGTAGACTTACTACGGTTGCCTCTTCCGCCTAATCAATGAACATTAAGTCCAAAACTGTACTCTCGTGACGTAATTCTTCCCCTTCAACCAATCAACACTGCAATCGACCTGCCCTCTACATTCAGTTTCAATCGCGAATAAATGGGTTTTGTATTCTTGTGTACTCTGGTGACGTATCTTGGATCTTTTTTAAGTGAATCATCTCCAATATGCATCTTTTGTTGTAATTTTGTTCTTTTTCCAAAATCTGTACATTTTCAAAATCAAAAGAATGGTTATTTTCTAGAGAATGTTTGGCTACTGCTGTTGTGTTTAATGCATTGGTCTGTACACTATGTTTGTGTGCAACATTTCTTCTATGTAGGTATTGGTGTGTTTGCCCAATATATATTGAATTACAGTCTTTACAATTTATTTTATTTAATAACATTTGATTGATGGTCTTTATTAACAATGGGTTTAAATTTTGAAAAATATTTTCCAGATGTTTTTGATGATTTATGTTCAACATTAATATCATACTTTGCCAACAAATTTGACATTTGTTCAGAAAATCCATTAATGTATGGTAAAAATATTATTATATATTATATTCATTACCGTAATATTCAACTTTTTTTCTTCCCGATTGCTTCATTTGCGGCTTTTGTGATGCATTCCTTTATATTGTTCTACTCTTAATATATGTTCTCGTATTTATATAAATGGCAGTACAAGAAAATAATTTTAAACTAAATGAGAAAAATCGAACGAATTTTTAAATATTTATCTTCAGCATATGCAGAAAACTGATATAATTTATTGTATTTCGTTCGTCCACAGGATAGATTATTAGTAAAAAAACATTTAAATGTTCAAAAACTTACTGGTGAATTTAACCTAATTATTATTACAATATATTCACGATTTAATTGTAAAAATTTTTGGATATCTTCACAATAAATTCATAAAAAATCAACTTACCATTTTGTGTAACTTTTACACTTGTTCCATCCCTTATGTAAAACCCCAAAGGCTTGTCAGATCCATGTTTTAAAAGCCTAACCCTCCTACATGTTTCTGGTACAATGTCTACATCTATAATAGCTGAAACTTGTCTAAAGTCGTGCGGATTTGATATGGGAAGAGTTTTTGTCTTTGCTGGCGTTCCACCCAATATGGTAGAAATTAAGTTTCTAGGTTTAAGCGTTCCATAACCATTCAGTTCTTCGAAACTATTTCCTAAAATACAATAATTTAAATGACACACACTTTTGTCCTACCAATGTAACAGGTTAATCATTGAAAAATAAACATGCCATTGTTTATCCCAATTCTGAGTCTGTTATTTGACTGGTTCCGCCATGGAATAGTTTCTGTATTGTCAGTCCCTAAATCTCCAGAACAGTGGACTTCAGATAAACTCTCAACCTTTGTAACAATTTATAACTTGCTTATTAGGGGATTGAAAGGGGGGACTGAACAATTACTGGGCTTGGAGATAGGGTACGCAAATAAACTGAAACGTTTGCGAACGGCTACTCGTGTTTTGGTTGGAGAGCTGAGTCGAGGATAAGGATTCCTTTATTTGGGGGAACTGGAGGACTAACTACGAAAAAGAAATAAGAAAAATATACTTACAGAGAACACAACATTACACAAGAAGATTCCTAAACTATTTAAAATTAGGACGCCGTTTAAAAAAATCCTCTTGTTGGTTATAAAGAAAGGTTTTTTTTCCTTGGAATTGGATACAAAAAGCACTGTCCCACACAAACTTCAACGATCTGCATCCGACCCATGGGAAACACAAAACGGAGGCTGACAAACACCAAAACTGGGCCTCAGGTTATCCTGGATGATAACTATATGATTCTTCAAAACTCGGCTGCTCATTTTTCACTAAAAACCATGTAGGCCCACTTAGCCCAAAGAAACGCTGTTCTTTCTTATGAAAACTCATCAAATTAAGCGAAAATTTGCCGGTTTTTAAAACTCTCTGCGATGTTTCAACGTTTAGACCCAAATTTGTTCTCTTCGACTGCTACACTAACGCATTTCCGATGACAAAATTAGTCATAACTTCAACAATGAAATCGACTGCTCTCGCATCCGATCCATCGAGTAGTGATATCATCTTCAAAAATCGTTCTCTTCCCCGTATCAGCGGAAAAATTGTTGTTTATTTCCAGCGTAAATATCTAGGCGACATCAAGATCAATCGAAAGAGCAATTTCAATTATTGTAAGCAAAATCGAAAATGTTAACATTACCAATCTCAGAAACGCAAAAAGATTAAAAATGTTTTTCGGTATTTTATTATATACGGGGTGAAACGAAAATGCTACACCTTGCCAAATACATCGAGTTCTTCTGAAGATACCTACATATGATCACGATTTTTCTAAATCCGAAGAATGCCCTCATTTTATTTTACAGTGGAAAAAATAACGATATTTAAGTTAAAGATATAACTTACCTTTTCTTTGTATAATTATTCTGAGTAGTGGCTTAGCATTAAACAGTGCTCTTCTTAAATTATCATCATTATTAATGGGAAGCAAATCTTGATCACTAGGATCAATATATGACACCAAAAATGGTGTTTCTTTTAATCCATGTAAGCGTTCAATGAGTGATCGAAAATCTTCAAATGTTGTTTGGGAATTACGTTCTACGCTAAATCTTCTAAACTCTGCATCAAACTATAACGAAAATAAGTATTTAAAAAATGGTTACAACAAAAATATATTTCTGACTTTTAGGATTTTAGGATTTTCTCGTGTGGGTAAAGCAGTAAGTGTCCCCCTCCCCTCAAGTTTAGCCTTTGACTTTTTTTTGTTAATGATTTTTTTATTATTAAGTCATTGACGTGATATAGTTTTTTTTTAATTTCATAAGACTAATTAACATTGTTACACGTCATAATTTTCTATGTTAATTTTTAACTTTTATTTTATTCATTAATATTTATTTATTTATTTATTTGTTTTTATTGTTTAATACACGAGATAACCACATTAACAGTTTAAATTACAATATACAATATCACAGTTAGGATTCAAAACTTGAAATTTCTTATAATATAAAATCAATATTAAAAAGTTTTAAAATGAGACTAAAAATCTTACAAACTAAAGAAACAAACAAAATATAACAAGAACAAAATTCAACAATCCCAATATACATATCACAAAGCAAGAGATCTTTTTAACTGAGTTAAATTTGTATTGAAAATATCAAAATCGAGAACATTTAATAGCCCCATGTATCAATCCAATGGGTTGTGAACACCATAGGTTGTTCTGTGGAAATGAATATTGAAAACATTATGGTAACGTTGAGCTTGATGGGGAACATTAAAGTTAATCTGGCTTAACAGGTTTGGACAATCAATAAATCCATGTATGATCTTATATATAAATATAGCTCCTGACATGTCACAACGGTTCTTGAGTGAGGGTAAAGATAATTGTTGTTCGATACGAAAATAATCATGATTTTCATTAGAAGTGTGGACGTGGTAAGCACAATATCTCAAAAATGTATGCTGGACTCTTTCTATGCTATCAATATTGTTCTGAAAATAGGGTGATCAAATAACTGAACAGTATTAGAAAATAGTTCTAATTAAGCAACAATCTTCTTAAATCAATGGAGAAATACTTGCAATTCCTAGTAAAGAAACCAAGAAGTTTAGATGTCTTCATTGAAATAAAGTTTATGTGCTCACAGAAAGTAGCTTCTCATCGAAAATAACACCCATATCCCAAATAGAAGAAACATAATTCAGTGGCTGATTATTAACAGTATAGCTTGTTCCAATTATATTAACTTTACGAGAAAAACTTATAAAACAACATTTTTTTTAATTTAAGTGGAGTTTGTTCTGATTGCAGCAATTTTGTAGTAGGTCTAGGAAGATATTAAAAAGAAGTGGGGAAGTGTGGCCTCCTTGAGGAACTCCAGATATTACTGAGATACTGTCAGACAGATGACAACCTATCTTGACTCTTTGACTTCTCCCAAGACTCAAGATGGACCAGAAAACTAATTGACTGGCGCCCAAAAGAAGACAAACTCGATAGAGGACGACCACCAACAAGCTGGATGGACGACATTAAACAAATATCCAAGAAATGGCAACAAGACACACAGAACCGTGAAGAGTGGCGAAAAATGGAAGAAGCCTATGTTCACCAGTGGACAGAAGAGGTTGCATGATGATGATTTTCTTTCATATACTAATAATATACCTACACATATAGCACAACATAAAAATTCATGACGAAATATCAAATAAATGAAAAAATATTTTTTGTATTATTTTCTCTCTCTTTCATGTGGTTAGGTTGTCATGAATGTGTTGCTCTAGCCAATCAACACCTCCCATTGTATCATTATAGTCAATGACAACTTTCAGTTTAGAATTTATTTCTCTATCGCTTTTTCTTATTGCCTCCATTTGTGGATTATCAATCACAAATATAAGACAAACGACTTTCTTATCTTTTTATGTTAGTACCATTACTTTGCCCATTTGAAACAAAATCGTTTCTCCCTTCTTCAACCCTTTTTTTATGATTCAGGCACAAAGTTTCATATTTATCTGTTTTGTGATTGATTATTATGTCCACCAACTGAGAGGATGTATAAAAATTATAATGAAATAAATTTAGTAATATAAAAAATGTGTATTACATTCATATCTACTGATTATTATATACAAATGCACTTACCAAACAATTCCAAAAAACGTAATTCACTAAGATAAACTAATGTTGTAAAAATAAAATTTTGAATCCCTATCAATTATCAATGGTTCTAACTGGAAGTTATTAGATAAATAAATATAATTTTACAATGCCTCAGCACAGGCTGGGCAATAAAAAAGGTATTTAGGTACTGTTATTTAGGTATTTATATGTTTCTATACAAATACCACATTCGCAGTGGCCTAAAAAATTTAAGATCTCCATCTTCCAGCTGAATGCGCAAATGAACAGTAATGTGTGCTTGTGTCAGACATAAGCACATACATTAAAGGGTTAATAGTATATGTAGATGCAGATGCACCTCCCTGAAAATAATCCTAATGGTGCCAATGCACATGTCGTTTGTATTTATAATAAATGTTCTACTGTTTTCTTTAGCTTTTAACTCAATTTATGTATTTCTTCTACTCACATCTTTCCTACTCGTGTAACATTCATATTATCTTTAAATTAAAAAAATTTGAATTAATTTGCTTGGTTGTGATTAGTCAAAAAGTCTACAATGGTCTACGAAAAAATAAATTACAGATTTTAAGGGAAATTTAATAAAAGATAAATAAAACGGCTAGTTTTAATTTGTTTTTACATAATATAATGTGTTCCACATTTAAAGAACTCACTACTCGGAACTACTGTGGTATTTAGGGACTAGGAAAATAAATGTAGGTATAAATAAGAATAACTGACGAATTGTGTAATTAGTTTTGGATGTAAATCAAGATTTTAAAATCACTAAAGTACAGAAATTCTGTTTTATTTGTATAGTTTTACTTTTTTGTCTATAACTTTTTTGAACATTATGGGATGAAGACTTTACCATTTTAATATATGTATTATTGCATATGTATATTATTTCAATTATTTGATAATTCAATATTGATCATACTTTTATATATTTACACTAAACTTTTAGACAGTAGAAAAATAGTAACTATCCCTTGTATGTATAAGAGATTTAATGTGTTGCTTAATATTATTGAATGTTAATATTTTCTGCATCAAAATGTATGATTTTCAGTCAGGTTCAAAAAGTAAGGTCATTGATAATTAAAAAAAATAAATATAAATTACAAATCTACTATTGATGCAGCTAAATTAAACAAAATAAATTCCGTCAGAAAAATATACGTTTTATTTTATAATCAAGTTAATTAAACTCAATAATAATTAATAATAATTATTATAAACTACTGATTCAGAAAATTATGGGTACATTATTTACATTTTAGTATTTTCATCATGATTCTAGAACAATTTCTATGTAATTCGAAATAAGGACAACCACCTTTTATCATACACAAAGCAATATAATGTTTTATTACTAAAGAGTCAGGTATGTACACCTTTATAAACAAATAGTAATTAAACATGTAAGGCTACCTTATCAAATGATTCATTCTCTGACTATTATTTATGCCATTCATAAGATATTTTTACGCGATTTATGGACGACAATATATAGCGAAATAAATGCTTTGTGTTTATTTTCAAATTAGATTTAATAAACATAAACAATAAAAAAGGTTTGTAGTTAAATTACTTACTTTACTTTTCACCTCAGTTTTAGTGTCACAGGATCTCACTATCTTATTTTTAGACATATTGGCAACATTAACAAGAATTTATTACACTACTATTGATTAAAACTCTTCATAAAACGTATTTAATAATAAAAACAACAAAAAATTAAGGAAAAATCAAAACTAATCCCGAAATTATTTACGTTTGTACCTCATACTTTTCGCCATCAGCCATAAGTGTTTTGCATTGTTGCCACGTCTTTGAAAGATGTATCATGAATTATTAATGAGAAATTTCTAACTTTGAAAAGTAAATTTTATAAATTTTTAAGAATCGGTTTAAAACTGATGCTTCCAGAATGTATATATATTGTAATCACCAATATACACAATAAGTAAAATGTCATTGATAATATTTAAATATTTTGTTTTGTTTTTAATATACTATCTATATCTATGTATAACATCGGCAATACCGGTAAATATTTTTCTTCTTTTTTAGGTTCGACAATTATATTCCTCAGTATTTCATCTTCTTCATCCAGTAATCGATGTGTATATAGTTCGAAAAAAAGAAGAATATAACTGTGTCCTGTCAATTGCAAATAACTGTCTCTGTCAAAAAGTCAGTTTAATTAGTGAGGTATGATAATTTTATATTTTAAAAATGTTTATAAGCGACGTAAATAAAAAAGATGAAATTAGAACTATAGCAATTAAAAATTTAAGAAAACTCAACGCTAAACCGAGAATAAAGTATTCCAGGCCAACCGTACAGGTAGTATATATACAGTTTCATTTATAGTATTCATGTATTCTAAATTTAAAATTCGTAGGTTTCAAAAGACAAACAATTATTTAATGTAGCTCTCTCAAAGCTTGAAAATGAGACTGTTACGCTCAGAAATGGTCAACAATTGGTTGTACCTAAACGACTGTATGAAATGTGTTCATTTATTTTATCAAAAGTTGAGACTGAAGGTTTGTTTAGGAAAGAAGGCTCAAAGAATCGCCAGAATAAAATAAAAGTGAGTTAGTAATAAACTTAACTTCGATGACATAATGATTCATATGTTCTATAAAAATTGTATTTTAGGCTTCTTTAAACAGAGGATACATGTTAGGATTAGAGCATCATGTGATAGACGTTGCTGTTATTTTAAAATGTTTTTTAAGAGAACTACCTGAACCGTTAATACCTTGTTCCTTTCATGAGTTGTTCCTGAGATGTTCAATAATAGAGAAGAAGGTTGAAGCTATTTTATTGGCTTGTCTTTTAATCCCTACAGAGCATTTAAATGTGCTAGCGTTTTTAATGCAGGTGAGTTAAATCCTTTATTAGTATTAATTTATATTCACTGTTAATTTACTTAATTCTTGCATTGTTTTCTTTGTTTTACCTTCCCTCTGTGGGAAGAACTTCAGAAAGTATATTTTTAAAGATGTTTGTATCTTGGATCTTATTATCTTGTAAATTATATGGGTAGAAGTATCAGGGTAGAGTATGAAGGGTAGAGTTATCACGCAATGGCATTGGTTTGACAGTGATAATATATATATATATATATATATATATATATATATATATATATATATATATATATATATATATATATATATATATATATATATATATATATATATACATATATATAAATATATATATATATATATATATATATATTATATATATATATATATATATATATATATATATATATATATATATATATATATATTATTACACTATCTATCGATGCATGCTTTAAAAACTCACACAACTGACACTTCAAATCAGTGTGTGATGAACCATATGCTCAAACATGGATAAATATTATGGCTATAAGCACACAAAACAAAAATCAGACTAGACAGAGACTAGATACTTTTCTGGGAACAGGTAGAAGGCATAAGGAAGACTCGAACCTAGTCTGGCCTATGATAAGTTATTCTCAGTAGTTTTTAGGAATACCAAATGAATGAGTGAAAGATATGTGTTGAGATATAAATAAATTCACACAATTAAAAACAAAATATATATTAAAAAATTTCCTTTGTAAAAGGTATAATAATAAAAACTCTATCCGGCTATATCACAGAAGGTTTTCGGAATTAATATTTCATCATCGGTGCTATCTGCATGTTTGATGCCACTAAATATATGGGTAAAAAACTGCTTAAATGTTGTTAGATTAACTTTGAGTTACATTTTTTAAAATTAAAAACTATGATGTTTAAGTTACAAAAGGAGTTGATTATATGGCAACATAAGACTCCACTTGGGTTGCTAGTCCTTAACAAAGTGTCTGTGAGGACTTGTTAATAGCAACTTAGTTGATAGTCATTCTAAGTCCTTAGAATTAAATGTTCTGCTAATGGAAGGGAGGTGGGTGATAAATGACATTTATATCATTAAAAGAGGTCCCTTTTGGTATAAAAATTGACCTGTTTTAATATTTTGACAAAATCTAATGATTATTGCCAAATATCAGAGTGGACTCTTTTGAGTGGCCCACCTTGTATACAGTAAGCGCCACACTTATAGACACACGGGCACATTGCACTGGTACAGTCCTGATCACTTCCCCTTGTTGCACTGTTGCACACCGAGAAGTAACTAGTTCATAAAAGTAAATAAGCAAAAACTTGTTTAGTTAGTTTAATTGACAATTGAGTCCACTGTAGGTCGATTATTTGTATTAAAACATCACACTGCTACAGATTTGTTTTGTGTTGATAGTTTTTTGCTCATAACACCTATCAGAAAAACAATTATAATTTAATATACTATTGTAACTTCACAAAAGACGTCAATTATTAATGATGTTTCAAAAGTTTGTATTGTAAAATATGTACTTTATATTATTTCAATAAACAGAACATATTTTCGAGGTGATATATTATTTTGTAGTACATTAAAATAAGTAATTAATCAAAAGAATATGAAAATAAGCTCACTGATGTGTTTATTTTTTGGAACAAAAACAACGAAATTATTTGAAACTACATAAAAATATAATTTAAGAAATAAATATCATTAAATAATACAAATAAAAATTTATATGGAAAAACAATATTGAATAGTTTCGCTTCCCACGTGCTTCTCAGCAGAAATCAATCACAAATTAAACAACATGCGCCGCCATCTGTGAGTGACGGCTGAAAGTTACATGTGAGAACCGGCAGGATTAGCGAAGTACATCAAATAAGTCTAGCCATTAGGTACCTGGTGTCTACTAGAGTGGCGCTTACTGTAGATAATTACATTAAGATTACTGTTTCAATTTATTTACTTTCCAGATTTTAATTTAAATTCATATTTTCTGATTTACTAAGTTATTTTATGTTTTTCAGTTTTTTAACGAGATCACACTGCATTCAGACAGTAATAGGATGGATTCATACAACTTATCTCTTATTATAGCACCTAATATTTTTACCCTGACTGAAAAAATATCTCCAAAGAATGAACTGGTGGTCAAGAAAAACATTGATATTACGCAAGTATGTAAAGTGCAAGTGTTTGTTGCAGGATACATTAATAAAATTGTGTTTTTAGATAATGATTGATAATGCAAATAGTATAGGACTAATACCTGATTCCATTCTTGAACAAGTTGGGAATTTAAGGCCAGGTGAATTGGCTCTAGCGAGTCCAAAAGTAAAAAGAAGGAGAAGGAGTGGATCACTTACTAGTAAGTAAATAAAAATTTCTTTTTTATTGATATTCATCACATTTAATCTTAATGGTTCTGTAGACATGATCACTTATTTTTAAATTATTTGAAATACTATTGGTGGCAGCATAATATTAGGTACATTAAGACCATTGTAAAAGTGTGTAAATGATATTTATATGTGGTACAATTTAAGACATAGTCTGTTCACGCGGCTTGGGAGTATTTGGACAGGTTTATTGTCGGAAACATATAACACAAAAATTCCTACCTCTCAGTATTAATAGCCCAAATAAACTTCCTGATACAGACTTCTTTTATCAAAAAAAAAGAAGAATTGTCATAAACAATGGGAGTGTATAATCATTAGTTTTGATTAAAATTAAAAATATTATATGTGTAGACACTAATCTATAGTCAGCTAAAAAATTTCAAAAATAAATATTTAAACCTTTGTTTAAATTAAGCAATTGGTTTAATTTCACCAACATAGCAAAAAATAATCACTAAATTTACTAGACAGTTGGGACAGAGATCAGTGGACTGTAATATACTTGACATGATGACTGACTTTGAGCCTCGACAGGAAAATATTTATCAAAATATGGGACTTGTTTTAATTGTAAAAAAAGAAAAAAAAACATGTTTTATTTTAAACAAAAAGCCCGTCACAAAAAAAGAAAAGAAACCAATATATAACCTTATTTGGCTGTTCTTCTTGGTATAGCAACGAAAGGTGCTGTGCGTGATCTCCATGGAGGCGGTTGGTGTAGTCGACATCCCTCTCCCTCTCTCTCTCTCTCTCTCTCTCTCTCTCTCTCTCTCTCTCTCTCTCTCTCTCTCTCTCTCTCACTCTCTCTCTCTCTCTCTCTCTCTCTCTCACTCTCTCTCTCTCTCTCTCTCTCTCTCTCTCTCTCTCTCTTTGTCAACCATTTTCCATCCACTCCTGAATGTAAGTCTCTCCCAATTGCTTCCATCTTTCTCTAACTTGCACCAATCTAATCCACTGTTTGCCTGCATTAACGTTCGATATTCACGAGTATTTGTCCACGTTGGTCTTCCTGAAAATACAGACCAATGATGACTTTACCGGAAATTGCAGTCCAGATTATGAAATTTCGACTAAGGAGTGGTAGCAGATGTGTCTGTTTTGGATTTTTCTCTACCCAGCTGCTAAAATTGTGTTGTTCACGTGTCTGTTTAAATGAATGTGAGGTTCGTCGCTAACACAATATTTTCAAAGTTAGTTATTCTCAATGGTATTTCATTTGCAAATTTTAGTCGCTATACGCTTAATCAGCAACCTTCAATTTTCAAAACAACTGATCAACCAAAAAACATAATACATCTTCGTATACGAGTCCATTACTACTGAAACTCTACGAAGTAGTGAGCATACCCCACGAACTCCTACCTGTTAAAACTCCAGCATAAAAACAAAACGCCGCTACTCTTTTTGTACACCTTGTATACGCTCTACAAAAGTGTAACTATGTTGCAATTATGTTTGAACAGCGTTAAAGCTATTTAAGTACACATTCCCAAGAATTTGTAGCATGTCCATCATACGAGGCATGTTTTTAAGTAAGTACCGTTTTGCGATTCCGCCGCTGCAGCGCTACGGTCAGCGTTCCGCGCATGAGAGCTGGTTACCTACATCTCTTGTCTACGCACTGACGCCATTACAGTCTGATTCTTCATTGTATACTTGTTTACTCCAGTGTTTAAGATGCCTCCAACAATCGTGAGTCACGCTGATTGTGAAGTATGGGCTGTTATACGATTTCTTAGTGCTAAAGGTGTAAAACCGATCGATATTCATCGTGAGATCGTTGAAGTTTACGGACAAAACATTATTAGTGATGAAATAGTAAGGAAATGGGTGAGAGCATTTAAAGATGGCCGCACAAATGTGCATGATGAAGAACGGAGTGGGCGTCCTTCGGTCGTTAATGAAAATTTGGTGCAGAAAGTGGACGAAAAGGTGAGAGAAAACAGACGCTTTACAATTTCATCATTGTCCGACTGCTTTCCTCAGTATTCTTGTAGTGTTTTGTATCGCATTGTTACCGAGAACTTGAATTACCGGAAATTGTGTTCACGTTGGGTTCCAAAAATGTTGACAGATTTGCACAAAACCCAACGTTTAGGCAGTGCATTGACTTTCCTTAAGCGGTACCACAGTGAAGGTGAAGATTTTTTAGACCAAATTGTTACTGGTGACGAATTGTGGGTGGCCTACGTCACACCAGAATCGAAACAACAATCCATGGAATGGCGACATTCATCATGGACAGAAAAGGAGTATTGCTAGTGGAGTTTCTGCCTCGTAATGAGACAATCAATGCATCGTCTTATTGTGAGACATTGAAAAATCTGGGTCGTGCAATCCAGAACAAAAGACGTGGCAAGTTGAGTAAGGGTATCGTTTTGCTGCACGACAATGCCCGTCCACATGTGGCTAATCAGACCAAAGATCTCATCAAATCATTTAAATGGGAAACTCTAGATCATCCTCCATACAGCCCTGATCTGGCGCCCAGCGACTACCATTTGTTCCAGCACTTGAAGAAACACCTGGGCAACACCTGGGCGGTTAGCGTCTTCAAGACGATAACGAAGTCAAAACATTTCTTATGCAGTGGTTAACAAGTCAGGCGGCATAATTTTATCAGGAGGGTATTCAAAAACTGGTGCCACGTTATGACAAGTGCCTCAATATTCACGGAAATTATGTAGAAAAGTAGATTAAGGTACAGGCTTTCATGTAAAAATAAAATTATTGCCATATTTTTGCACGTCTTTTTTTAATCCAAAACGGTACTTACTTAAAAAACACGACTCGTATATTCAGGCCCGGAATGGATAATAATCATTCACTAACATTATTTTCATATGCTTTTAGGGATTTTTAATGGGTTCAAAAAGATTGTTACTAACAAGTCTGATGACATACCTGGTGTTAACACAGTCACTCCCGATCTACTTCTAACACCTTCCATACGCATGACTAAAAATAGGTAAGTTATAATTTCAAATTTGTGTTTTCGGCTGACATGTGCTACATATAATGTAGTTTGATTTATGTACTAATCCATTATTGTTTAAATTAGTTTTTTAGTTGCAAAATTTTTGAAGTAAGAAATTGATAATTGAATATGTTAACCCTTTTTTACATTTGGATAACATATTTATGTTTGAAAATTGATTTAAACTAAAGGTATCTAACGAAGAGATGACATGTACATTGAATGTATTAATAGTGTTTGAAGGCATGTAATATTTCAATAATGTTGAATTAAAACATTGAATATTTTTAAACCGTGCATATTAGTTTTTTTGTATACGTTCTAATACTTTAATACGATCTAATACTTTTTAAATTTCAGTTCCTACGAAAACAAATCCACTAAACACAAGCCAGAGCCAGAACGTAACAAAAAGGCACTCTTGCAACGTAGATGGTCCGCTATTACGTCCGCGACCAATCTCCGACGAAAAAAAAGGGAGTCTGTCTTGTACCAACCCCGAGAGGACAGCCTTAACTCCTCCCAAGAAGCGTACGTTCGTGTTCCAAAGGTTGAGTATGAAGAGATTAAAAACAGAGTATCGGCTATAGAGAAACGATTGAGTTTTGAACTAGAAACAGTTACTTCTACCGTTGTTCGTCGGGAAGCTAATATTATACAAGATATCCAATCAGAATACGAGAAAACACTTGGCCAAGCTGAAGCGTTAAGTCCGGGAACTGACCAGCTGGCGAGAAGACTGAGCAAGGAGTTGAAAATTAGAACTTCCGAACAGAAAATTATTCGGTCGCCTAGTGCTCGTAAAATCGGTAATATACGTCGAAGATCTCGTGAACTTGTCAGAAATAACTCCCTTCAACATGTCCAACATGTACCTCGTGAAGTTACGGAAACTAAATTAACTCGTAGCATTTCTTCTCCACTGACTAATAAGAATTTTGTGAATGTAACTGGCACTCCATCTTTTAGCAGTACTTCCCATATAACGTTTAAGTCCAACACACATAGCTTTAAATCTGAGAATAGTCTAGGAAAGTCTTCATCTTCAGTTAATATTTCTGATGACAAGAATTTTTCGCGACACTCATCTCTACGAAGGGAAAGACGTATCTTGAGACGAAGTAGCAATGTTACTCCTAAAAGAACTTTAATCAAAGAAAAATACAATCAGTTTTCAGAAGTCAATAAAGAGAACCATGTCAAGGAAATGGGAGGTACCACTCCAGTTCCTCATATTAAAAGAACCTTACCAATTAAAGGAACTCCCAAAAGATTTTGTGCTACTCCTAAAGGAAATGTAAGAAGTACTCCGCTACGAGTATTGCCCAATGCGGAGTTTAATTATGTAAATGTTTAACGAGTTTTTTTATTGATATGTGAATATTTTGTGTGGTGGTAGAATTTGATCATCTGTTTACGAAGTTAAAACTTCAATTTATTATGTTAATTAGCAAGCCTCAGTCCAAAATAATCAATTTTATTGAAGCCCAAAAAAGTTGTATTGTTTAAAACAAAATTGATACATGTGTTAGGTAGAGTTGGTGCAAAATCTCATGAACCTTGGAAATACGCATGCCCAAAAAAAGGATCCTAAAAAATTGACTATTTTAATTCCATACTGAATTACGTGGCATTTGCAGGATCGGATCTGCACATTGTGTAAAACACAGCTCACGTAAACTACAAAATTTTACGTTAGAAGTAGGTAGGATGCGTTGTATTTTTCAGTTTTCTTATAAATTTTGTTCTTTTGACTGTTATGCCAGGTTTTTCTCCAAAATTCTTGTGTTAATAAATAGGTTGATGATAGGGCGGGGTGTCTTTTGGGTCCTTATTTAAACGAACTCTTAACAAAATATATTTTAATTCACAATATTACTTGATTTGTCTAACAATTATATTTCGTTTATAATCACGACTAATAAGCGAAACATGTTTGTAATCACATGAAACTGGCCTACGCTAACGATGTATATATAAATGGTATTTCTTATAATGTGTTCCTCAAATGGAGTAACCGATGGCTTGTGGCTGGGTTTGCAAATGCTTCTTTTGGACGAAACAAAGTTTGAAGTTAATGGTTTGTTTTGATCTTCCTTAATTACCCTCTCTACCGTAATTTCTGAGACACCAGTTGCTTGAGCTACTTACTCTATTAGAAATAAAAGAGTTCTAAATATCCTAAATTGTTTTCCCGTTTCATAATTAAATAAAAGTTAAAGATAATTTGCCTTCCTTGGCTATTTACCACTTTTTTATTGTTACTTTCTGTGTTAAACCACTTGCTTGCTTGATAATAGATAAGATAAGACGAAAGACGTTGATGCCGGTAAACGGAAAATAAATGCTAGCGGCATTCGGACGGGTAGGACTAAGGAAGATCTTTAGTCAATACCCAAAGACTGTGGGAGCGGCCGGTCAACACTCGACCCAGGCTAGGTGTGGAACGGAAACAGTCGATCAATTCTCCATCGTAGTGGGTTCTGTTCAGTACTCAGAGGCCGAGTAAGTTCTTGTCAATCAATACTCCGGATTGAAGTTAGTTGTCGTCGTTCTTCACGGCATTTTATACTTTTGCCGGTGTTTGATCTCCAACGCGGATCGATGGTAGTAGTAGGTTGTTGGTGGGAGTGCGGGTACACAGAGAGAGGGCTAGCCGTTGGCAGGCGATGACAGCGTTATCGGTCAACTACTGTTAGCAGAAAAACAGTAAATTTTTAACTCTAACTATTTTATTAATGCAGAAACTAGTTCGACTCTGTCTTGCTGTCAAAAGTGATTGACGTCACCAAATGAGTGAGTCAGGTTCATGAGATTTTGTAAGCAGTCTACATACAATGTTTAGATCTTTATATTTCTTTTAATGTCGTTTTTCCTTCTGTTTTTACAGTGATAAATAAGAGTTATGATAAATGCGTTATATGTAGGTAAACTGTAGATAATTCAAGGCTTGCTTAAATATCATCTAAACACCTCTTGTAATATGTATATATTTTAGTTAATGTGGATATTTTTTTTATTCAAAAATAACTTGTAGGCCTCTATGGTCATTTGCTCAAATACGATTACAATAATGTTATAACAAATATCTTCTTTATGTTTGTCTCCATCATTGGAGGTTAGCGGTTATGGTGGTAAACTTTTCTTTATCTTCAGCTGTACGCATAAGTTCTTCCAAACCTAGTCCTGTCCACTTTCTAATATTATGCATTCAGAACAATTTTTTTTAATATCTCGTTTCCCCTCTATTTTACCCTTAATTATCAGTTGATGAATGTAGTACTTTTCGTTACGTAGCTAACGACCCAGTTAATTGATTTATCTTATTTTAATTTATATTTTTCTTATTTTTAATTTATTTTCCTATTTTAATATTTTTTTAACTCCATAGATAACATAACTTTTTATAACAAACTAAATATAGCTTTTTATAAGTCAATCTTAGCTTGATATCGATATGTGTATCGCAGAATAGACCGCGCATCTATAAGTTTCTTTTTAATCTGAGTTATTTATCATCTAAGTTAATGTTCTATAAAGAATTTAACATTTTATTAGATCTACGCTATGAAATTCCTTTTCGAAATCGACAAAGCATAGGAAAACATTATTTGTTGTTGATTGCATTATTTCTGCAACAGTACTTGTAAAGATAACAATATGTTACAGTACAATCAAATCATATTTTCAACTGCGCATCTTTAAGAAATTGTAGTACAGAGTTTATTTAATTCGAGTTGTTTAGGATATCTCGTACATCTGGTTTAAGGCGATACCGTCTTGTAGCTGAATATTGGTGGCATTTGGTATGTGTTTGACTGTCAAATTTGGTTGACAGCTTTGACAAGAGTGTCCGTTGCTAGGTGACCGATAACCATGGATTAATTGTCCGATTCGAAGTCTTCTTGCCACAGTGAGATCTCTTCTTGAGAGATCTATAGGACCAAAGATGAGGACTATTTATTATACGTCGTATGTCATGTAAGACTGAGCAGTTAGTATCCCAATGCTGTTATAATAAATAAAACTGCCAAACATTTAACGATAACAATTAAAAAAAATGAATTTTGATCTTATCATCAGAGAAGATCCAGAATCGAATATCACTGGAATTTATGAATGGAAAGGTATAAGATACAAATAGATTATTTTAGTGATAATATATATAATATAATAATGATAATCCAAATAGATTATTTTATCAAAATTATTTTAGTGATTGTTTCTTTGAGCGACAATATTTAGACATAGCTCCGTATCATATGTCTCTCCACATCTCAAAGTATTTAATTCAGATTATTTTCGCTTCCTTGGACTACGTTTGCTGCCAATATTTCCTCATACGGTTTTAAAACTGTCTTTGTATCATCACAACTCTTCAGAATACTTTTTTGGTATTTTGAAACACCTTCCTATCTGAAAATGGAAATTATTTTGTCATTGCAGTTTATTCCCAACATATATATTTGTTAAAAACGATAAGTGACAAAAGTATCATGCTCTTTTGGTAAATTTCTCCGTTTATTATTATTATTTTATAATAATATAACCTTGTTATGTATTTAGTTATTTTGGACCTACTTTTTTATTTTTACACAACGGAATTAGTTTGTAAAATATTTTTGTTAACTGACAGGTTGTTTTGACAAAATTGTAATGGATTTCAGTCAGACGAGTTAGGTACAGTTATATTAAAAAAAAAGGGTACAAGTATTAGAAAGAGAAGTTAACGTCATTATATTTGTGTAAAACCGGCTGGGATTTTTGGAGGTTATCAAATGTCACAGGTTATTAAAAATAGAAATCATTGGCGTTGAGCATTAATTAGACGAAACCATTTATTCAACAATTATATAAAGAATAATTTTAATGACTGTTACAAATAGAATTTAGTATTTGGTGATAGAACCGTCTGCTTCTATAACTTTATTTAGTCTATTTGGCATACTTTGAATTATATTAGATATCATATTTGGATCAAGATCTTCCCAGCACTCTAAGATTGTATCCCACAATTGATCTGAATTTTGTGGCATAAAATTTCTTTTATATATTTTTTTAACAATTATGCCCCAAATGTTTTCAATTGGATTTATATCTGGACTGTGCGCAAGCCATGGCAATACTTCCAGGTTTTGCGTTTGAAACCAATTCCTTACGGCATGGGCAGTGTGGACTGAACAATTATCTTGTTGATATATAAAAGTATTATTAGGATACAATTACTCAATAGAAGGGAGCATTACGTGTTCCAAAACGTTAATGTAATTGTCGGCAGTAAATCTTCCCTCTAATCGCCAACAAACACCAGGTCCATGTATACTAATCCAACCCCATACATTTACAGAAAAACGTCCAGATTTATTATGAGAGTGAATATATCGTTCTTCAAACCTAGTATTGGCTGGACGATAAACACGGATTTGACCGTTATAGGTCGACTGAAAAGTCTTTTCATCAGTAAAAATGACGTTGTTCCAAAATTGTGGGTTGCGGTAAATATAGTTTAGTGCAAATATTACTCTTGCTTGCCGATGTTCAACAGTTACTAATGTTTTTTAGCAGCTGGTCGGTTTTTTAATTCAGATTCATTGATCCTTCTGCTTACAGTAGGTTGGGCACCAGGAAATCCCGTATGAATCCTTGAATCCTTCGACGTCGCAAATGGATTATCTCTTAAGAATTGAACTAAAGCAACATCTTGTTGAGGAGTGGATACTTTGGAACGCCCAACTTTTCTTTTTAATGATTGTTGTTGGACCCATCGTTGCTTAATTCTGAAGATTGTTTTTAAATTTCTATTATAGAAATTTGCTAGCGCACGAATTGACCATCCTTCTTCCATTTTTGTAATTATTTGAGCCTTTTCAATCTCACTTAAATGACGAGGCATATTAATTTTTTATTGTACGTAACGTTAAACCTTCTATCAAATTAAACGTCTTTGACGTCTATGAGTTGCATTTTTGATCACTTATGACATTTGATAACCTCCAAAAATCCCAGCCGGTTTTACATAAATAGGATGACGTTAACTTCTCTTTCTAATACTTGTACCCTTTTTTTGAATATAACTGTACAATTAGCGCTTTATTGTAATAGGTAACGATCATGATCAGTTGTGAAAGGTAGGTGGTACTTAGCCTGTAAGAGCCTGTTTGGTGGTACAGGACATACCACCCTTCAGGCAATATTCAAGGCTTTATAGAAACTAAATCATGTTCGCGATAGTAAGCTACCTACGTTGTTAGTAATGAAACTTACCTTACTTTTTCGAGACAAACTCAATTGATTTTTGTTAATTAACTCGTTATTGATTATTCAGTGCTCATATTACACAATAATATAGTTTAGCGTTAGAGAATTCTGCTAAAAGTTCATACATTATGCATTTATACGACTTATTTAAAATATTAAGAATTATTGTAAACATAATTTCTGATAGATATTATTTATATTTTGTAATTATTTGTAACACTGCCCTACTCATTTTTCAATTTGGTGTACATTGTTATATGTATATTTAGAGATTTAATTTAGTATTTTAGTGAATATGTTAGAAATAACCAAACTGCTCTCTATATGTAAGTTAATTTAATGTTATTAGGTAAGTTTTGAAAACAATATTTGCTGCCTTCTAAACGTGACTGTGTCGGTCAGGGGTCAACTTAATAAACGTATTAAATCAACCATTGCCGAAAACTTTGCGAAATAAGTTCGGCTTACCTATTGTAATATGACCGGTGGTAGGCCCTTGAAGTTTCGCGTTCACTACAACACTTTTAAATTTAGCGTAGGTTCTATTTCCCTCATCTTCTACACTATATACACAATCTATACACACAAAATGTGGTGCTACAGAAACACAACGGAAATTTTTAAAGTTATGTCGCCATGCGGTTTATACCATATAGTGATCTACAGTCCCGTTACTAGGGTGTAAGGTAGTCCTTCTGCAAAACTAGAATATGCGCTCTTCGGTTTTTTTAAACTTAATTATATTTATTTAATATTTTGGTAATCGTTTTATGTTAATCGAATGCAACATTAGATAATGTTCTTTTAACTGCACAAAAAGCTGAGAAACTATTATGTATTACTAAACTAAATTAACAAAGCACCTAATTTAACTTTTATGTAAAATGTTTATTTTACTACAAATCATTCATTATTACTTTTAACTATTGACGCAAAACCTTTAAACAACTTCAAAGAAATTTGAAGAAAATAATAATTGTTTGTTTTTTGAAATATTATATATTTACGATAGGATAATAATATAATTTATTAAATTAATTATTACATTCGTAGTAAGTACTTGTATATGACTTGTCCCTTAAGATTCATCATATTCAGGCGTAGTCTTCTGTTTAACTTCGAATAAAATTTGGTAGTTGTCTTGTGTTATGGTGTATTATGCAATGGCTTATCTCTCGTAATACCCAAGGCCACAGTTTATATTATATTTAGTCAATCGAGCATTTACATTACGTTTTCTTGATCCAATGTACACTGATCAAGAACTACAGCGAATGCGGTATCGGTTCTCTTAGAACTTTGACTAATAATATATTTTCTTGTTCGTCTTCGTTGATTTGAAGATGATATTGAAGTCACGTTCTGCTAAGATTTTACCCATTCCATCCATGATGCTTTAATATACAGTCCACTTTTGTGACAGAGTCCGTTATATCTGTTATTACAAGAGATACCAAAAAAAAGCTATTTACAAAAATTGGAGGTAGCTGTAAGCTTCACATTTTAAAATTAGTCACAAATATACAGGGTCTCCCATGACACTGTACCACATCAAAGATGTTTTTTAATGATACACCCTGTATTTTATTTCAAACTTAAAATCCGCTTCACTTCTTTCTTCGTTACAATGGAACAAACCTGTTATACTGTAACCTGTTATACTGGGTATTTAAAAAGTTATAACTAATATTATGAAAATCGTATCAAGTTTAACTCTCTGTATAATTTTTAAAAAGGCAAATGCCACCAGATGCTCTGATTACAGAATTATAAGCTTAATGAGCCATGCACTCAAAATCCTTTTTTCTGTTATTCACTCTCGCATATATAGAAAACTTGAAAAAAACATTAGCAGTGTTCAGTTTGGGTTTAGAAGCGGACTGGGAACGCGAGAGGCCCTATTTTCCATACAAGTATTGATACAAAGAGCTCGAGACGTAAATTGCGAAGTCTACGCATGCTTTATAGACTTTGAAAAAGCATTTGACAAGGTGCAACATCAAAAATTATTTCAGATACTGAAAGAATCTAGTATCGATGACAAAGATTTACGCATAATTAAATATTTATACTTACAGCAAAGGGCAACTGGGCGAGTAGACAACGAAACCTCACAAGAATACACGATAAAACGGGGAGTACGTCAGGGCTGCATTTTATCACCGACGTTGTTCAATACTTACTCGGAAATGCTGTTCAGGGAAGCTATTGATGGTTTAAGAGAAGGTATAAAAATCAATGGTGAAATCATAAACAATTTAAGATATACGGACGATACGGTTTTGATTGCTGATAATGCGGAGGATCTGCAAACATTAATAGACCGTGTAATGGAAGCCTGTGACAGATACGGCATAAAATTAAACTGTATCAAGACTAAAATTCTTGTAGTAAGTAAAAACGACATAATACAGCACCAATTCACAGCTAATAATGAACCCTTGAAAATAATCAACAAAGTTACATACCTTGGATGCAGCCTAACTAAGGAATGGGACCACTCACAGGAAATAAGATGTCGTATAGAAAAGGCGAGAGCTGTCTTCTATTGCCTCAGGAAGATTTTATGTAATATGCACCTGAACATTGATATAACAACACGAGTCTTGAGATGCTATGTATTTTCTACCCTTTTTTATGGAGTCGAAGCCTGGACCTTGACGGAGACAACATCCAAACTATTAGAAGTCTTCGAAATGTGGTGCTACCGCTGCATGCTCAGAATTTCCTATATGCATCATGTTACAAACAACACAGTGATCCAACGTATGAATAAAGATCTGGAAATGATGCGTATCGTGAAAATCAGAAAGATGACATACTTTGGTCATGTGATGTGCAATGAGAAGTATCAACTAATTCAACTAATTTTATAAGGCAAGATAGAAGGCAAAAGATCTCAAGGGCGCAGAAGGACATCGTGGTTGAAGAACATCAGACAGAAGGCAGGAATGACTACTATACATCTATTTAGAGCAGCTGTCAACAAAGTTGTATGGACCAACGTGATTGCCAACATCCACAGAGGATAGGCACCAAAAGAAGAAGAACGAGAAAGTGAATCAGGTGTGAACTTTAAAATAAAATACAGCGTGTTTCATTTTAAAAAACATGTCATTGATGCGTTATAGTGTTAAGGAAGACCCTCCCTGTATATTTGTTACTAACACTGAATAACTTTTGGTATCTCGTTTAATAACAGATATAACGGACTGGTCACAAAAGTTGACCACCCTGTATAGTTATGTTCATTTTAACGTACAGACAAAACTTCAGGAAGAATTAATTTCAGACCACATCCCATAAAACCGGAAAATAAGGGACCATTTCTTATCATCGCATGCGAAAGCACATTTCCTAATAAATGGATTAAATAAACGTAATATACTTTTGATAAATTTGGTTTCTACCATTTTCTGTCAATTCTAAAAATTGTATTATCTTTCATTTTTAGGAACTCAATTTAAACAACAATAGATACAATAAAAAAAGAAACTTTAAAAACGTGTTCTCATTATAACCGTAGCTGGTGTCTAGAGCAAATATCCCTCCCCTTAAGAGACAAACTATGTATCACTGCATCCAGCACTAATGGTAGCACTAACTTACTGATAAAATGGGATATTTGATTGATGGCAGGCAAAGTTTTCAAAAATCCCCTTCATGTACGCCTACCTACTTAGTTCATGATGTAAAATAATATGGAGAGCATACAATTTATGTATAATATGAATTTTTTATATATTTTTAAATTCAAATTGTTTAACTATTTTATATGATCTAAATAAACACTTGTTCTACTTCCAATTATTTTTATATGTATAAAATAAACTTTTATATAAATAAATGCATTTCTAGAATTTCTGAATCTTTGTTTTCTTCAATACAAGAACTGCATGCGAGAAAGCAGATTAAGTCGGGAGTAAACAACAAAGTGAAAATGTATTATTATGCAACATTGTATTTTGGAATAAATAGTTGATTGGAAAAATAGTAAAACTATATCCAAATCATGAATAAAATTAAACGTGTCAAAATAAACGGTATTTAATTTGTAGATTCAAATATTTGATACAGTTATCCAGTGGCGCACCCAGGGAGGGGTTTTGGGGGTTAAACCCCCCCCCCCCCAGGACTCTATTCTGGCACTGTTACTCACACATTTTAAGGACTCATAATGGAGGTAACATCATAAAAAAAAATTCGGTGACCAACCAAAACCCCTCCCCCCCCCCCCCCCCCAGAGGCAAATTCTAGGTGCGCTACTGCAGTTATCATTATCGAAAAAGTTACCTGAATTATATAGTATTACATTTATTTATGACAAGTCTGTTATTTTTTCGATAAACAAGCTGTAACCCGCAGCGGAAATTGTTTACAAATTAAGTCAATTCCGCGTTAAAGGTGTTGGTATTTATCTGAGTTAATTGTTGCAATAATTACTGCCACTAGACCTTTTTCCTAGATGTTTTCAGAAGTAATCACTTGCTGTTTCGTTAATGAATCATCCCAAAGAATATTACAAATGGTTTTCCATATTTACATCACAACGTTATAACACTGCACAAAAGTAGCCGGCAAATTATATGAATTTATAGTACAAACGACATTCGGTTAGAATGTGCAGACGTTATTCAAGCTTTTAATCCCTGAGTCATATTACCGATAACAGCGATGAATGAAAATATAAAGGTCCGAACTTTCACAATAACTTTTACAAGCTTAATTGCGATTAGTTTGTATAGATGGCGATTTACTAAGTAAGAATAATGTCTAATCACTTTACCCGAATTGGAAAGTTTGTGAGTCATAGATATACCAGCAATTTTTTATACATATTATCACTTTTCACTGCCAACTGTTGTGAACAAGAAATGATGTTATTCAGTTATATTTCAAACTTAGCCTGTGGTAGATTGAGTTGTGTGTGCTGGTTGTAGTGAAAATTCTTATTAAAGACATTACGTGGATAGATACTTTTAAAATGTGGCGTCCTTGGGAGAACAATAATTCCGAGCATGAGGTTGAAGGACCAATAGAGGAAGATTCTTATCAATTAGAAGATTTACAGGGCGACTATGTGGAACGCAAAAATATTAAATATCTCCTTAACGATGCCAAAGGTATAGTGAAAATGCAATAGCGCACCTAGAATTTTCCTTTGGGGGGGGGGGGTTTGGTTGGGCACTGAATTTTTTTTTGCTACCTCCATTTTGAGTCCTTAAAATTTGTAAGTAACAGTGTCGGAATAGGGCCCTGGAGGGGGGGTTTAACCCCCAAAACCCTCCCTGGGTGCGCCGTCACTGCAGTACGACAGTCGTAGGATTCTTTTTGTACCAAATTTTATCTTCCTTCTTTTTGTTGTAGGTACGCCATATCCGTTTCAAGTTTGTTTCAATTTTTATTAAAAAAATTTGATAACTCGTAAAAACCAAAAAGGTAATTTTACAGGAGACGATAAAAACGATTTTAATGAAACTGGGTTTAACTTTACCTACACATTGGTATTTAAGTGTGGACCACTCTCTATCAATTTGATATTGCTTTTTTTGTACTTTTTGCTTTCCTTCTGAATAATGGACCACAACAATTAGGCGACTAAATATCATAGAAAATAGGAATTATTATATCGCTATGCTAAATATTTTTTGAGCTTCCTAACTCTCCAGAACTACCTTTTGGGGTTTTGGGCCATTCTTCAAAAACAGAAGAAGACTGAATACTTACACATGTTTTCATTTTCATCATTATAACATAACCCTAGTTTTTCAGTTTATGATAAATAAAAATAAAATTAAGCTATAAATATTATTTATATTTAAATATAATATTGTTCAGCATGGGTCATGATTCTGAGATCACAGCTTTTCTTAATTTTCATAAAGACCAATTAATAAGATCGGGTGTGCCGGAACATTTGTGGAAAAGCTTATACAAAAAGTTGGTAAAGCAGACATTTGATGCTTCCAGTACTTTTGATTTACTAAAAATTGAACGAGACGATGACGAAGATGATGTGATACGATCGAGGTTACTTCTTCAAGCTTCTAGAGATATACAAACATCAGATCCTGATCATATCTATCTTATAGACCATGCCTGGACTTACAAAATTCAAGATGCAAAAAACCAGCTTGTGGCTCATGATGCCCTTCGGCAACGACTTTGCAACGTTTTCGACATAGACACAACTCAAGATAAATATGAACTAGCCAATTTATTGTTTGAACATATGTGGAAAATTAATAATTACTATTGTATAAGTAATAATGAAAATGTGGAAGACAGGTTGCCGATTTGGTACATAATGGATGAAGTAGGTATTGCAGTAATACATAGTGATGACCCCAACTGCAGGATAGTACCTTTTGTGTATGTAAATGATCAAATTACTTACTCAATTCTATTTCCAATTAAAGATATAGAGAAAGAAGATATAATTTGCAGAGACTTTGGAGAAGGAATTATAGATAAAAGAAAAAGGGATGCCTTCTTAATACCTTGGGTTCCAAAATTATTTGAGGATGATGTAAACCCAATCACCCCATCTGAGGAATATTTTCTTAGTGGTCATATAAAGGAAAGTTTACCAGATTTGTCAAAATTTGAGAATAATACTCGACAAGGAAATATATTGAAAGTATTTTCTCAGTATAGCTTAGTCAACATGTATATAACTAATCAAAAATTCAGTATAGTTGACAATGAAGATGAAGCCGATATTTTGTGGTATACTCAGCATTTCAAAGATTTTAAAACACTTAGTGAAACTCCAGAAAAGTTTGTAAACCAATTTCCATTTGAGTATGTTTTGACAGTAAAGGATCTTCTGTGTATTATCTGTAGAAGGAAAACTGGTATAAAGTGGGTTCCTACCTCATATAACCTACTGACAGAACTTCCAAATTTTGTAAGTTACTTTCAAAAAAGACAACAGGATGGTAAAGATAACTACTGGATAGTTAAACCATTCAATTTAGCTAGAGGATTAGATATGCATATAACAGATAATTTAGAATATATTTTAAAAGTGTCCCATACTGGTCCTAAAATTGCTCAAAAGTATATAACTAATCCAATATTATTTTACAGACCTGAATGCAATGGGAAGGTTAAATTTGACATTAGATATGTCTTTTTATTAGAAAGTGTTAAGCCACTTAGAGCTCATGTATATAAAAACTTTTTCTTGAGATTTGCTAACAAAACATTTGAACTGAATAGCTTTGAAGATTACGAAAAACATTTCACTGTCATGAACTACACAGAAAATGCAAATTTAAAGCATATGAAATGCATAGATTTTTTAACAAACTGGATGCTGCAATATCCTGATTATGTCTGGGAAAAGGTAGAAAATTCCATTTTCAAAATGTTAAAGGAATTGTTAGAGTGTGCCACAATGGAAGATCCTCCGTGTGGCATAGCTCATAGTCCACAATCAAGAGCTTTATATGCTGCTGATATTATGCTTGAATGGACTGAAGATAAAGAAATTCAGCCCAAACTTTTAGAAATAAATTTTACTCCTGATTGTAAACGAGCTTGTGATTATTATCCAGATTTTTTCAATGATATTTTTAGTGTGTTGTTCCTTAATGAAAGTAAAGACACGATTGTACAGTTATAAATTTTATTTTTATACACAATAAATACTTTGATAAATACACTTTTTTTATTACATATATACATATTAGAAGAAAATATAAAAAATGATATTACAATAATTATAAGGGTAATATAAATAGAACTTTTATTTTACTGGACTAAAACAAGATACAGATTATTTTATATGATGTGTTTGGGTGTCAAGAAGTGTATGTACTTGTTACTCATTTATTTAATGATTAGTATTATTTTCTCTTTAATATTATGTTAACAAATATTGATCTTAAATAAATTTTTATTTTATTTTTATTTAGGTTTAATTTTGATCATTTTTGGATAAGTAGAAGGAAAAACATGATACATTCTTCCACATTATTTAAATTTTCTAATGTAGGTTTTTTCACATATCAAGAAAAAGAAAATTATGTTTATTACATTTTGACTGCAAAAATTGGTAGAAAGATTAGTTCTAACAGTTTTCAATTTATTTGTTATCGAAAGTATTAGTTTTATATCGAAAAAAAAAATCAATGTTTTTAATCAGTTTTCTGCTAATAACTCAAAAATTCTTTGTTTTATCAAAAGACTAATTAATAAAAAGGTAACTTAAAAAAAACAAACTGGTTTTAAATTTTCTTTAACACAAATGTTAACCCAGCTATACTTCATTATAGGTTAGCTTTTCTTTATTGAATGCTAAATTTTGGAGTTTCAAAGTCAAACAACGGGAAAACTATGCATTATTCAAGGATAATATATAGAAACTGATTTAAAGTTTTTAAAAAGACCTATGTATCTTAAAAAAAAGTCTGTAGCACAAACATTGAGTGACTTATGATGAAACGAAAGTCAGTCACAATTTTTCCAGTAAGAAAGTGAGCGGCAACAAGCCCCTGGTTAAAATTAGTCGTTGGCCCATTTCAGTCTTTTTTAATTATATATTATTAATACATTTTAAAAGTTTGACCGACTTCAAATGATTTAGTTTAAAAAAAAGTTGAGTTAAAAGCGAATAACTAATTTTTGTAGTTGGGTAAAAAATGCCCTTTTCTTCAAAATAGAAAGATTAGAGATACAAAAAAATGTTTGTATATACAATTGTAACTTTTTTAATTTCCAAGAATTTTATAATAACGTGCAAAAACTACCTTTATCTGAGGAGTTTTGAAAGAATTATAATACACAGCCGTGTATTATAATTCTTTCAAAACCAAAACCTTCAAAATGATTTTTTACAAAACTTTCTAAGGTAAACTAAAAGTTATGGTTAAAAAACCAAAACGTTTTTTTGGTAAAAATGGAGAAATCCAATTGGAACCATAATAATGTAAGGTAGCGGTGTTTTTTTTGTATTCTGTACCGTAAAATGGGGTGAATAGGAACAAAACTTCACTAAATAATATCAATAATATTCCCAAACATAATATATATTATTTTCGTTTGGCTATTTAAATTTTTCAGGTTGGCTAATGTGATATGACTTTAGAAATTTAGGTTTGTGTTGTTGGCGTCACTGGTTCCTATGTTTTTGGCGTGCAAACAAAGTCATTAATTTTGAAGTTATTTCTTATCATAAAAATTTTCTCGGTAAGTACAAAATCTCTGTCAAAATAGATTTACGAGTACTCTTTTTTTTATGTATTCTAAGCTTTACAACAATCTAACATGATTGTATTTTAATTTATATGTTAACGTTTTTTGCTAAAAACAAGTATTATTGTTCACGTCATGAATTTGAGATATGTGGGGTGAATACGAACATAATATTTACCGTGTTCCCATTCACCCCACACATTAGAAATTACTTTTGTTTATCTAATACCTCCATAGAGTAAGATTTGTTTTTGTCAGTGGCTGCTCAATTTACTTTTTTATTGTAATGAGTGTTTTATTACAGGTTTTCGCAGATATGCCGCGAAAATATCCAAGCTGTGATAAGTGGGAAGAAAAGATGCTACACACGACAAAACCTACAAGAAGCCCTAAATGAAATAAAAGAAGGTATTAGTTACTGACAGTGTTCCCTTAAGTATAATATACCTACTACGGTCTACACAGATATATAAAAAATAAAAATATAAAGATATATATATATATATATATATATATATATATATATATATATATATATATATAAAAAAAAATAATACAAAGCAAAAAGGAGGTAAGACCTCTCTTGATGAAGATTTAGTTCTCGTTGACAGACTAGCAGTTTGTGCTGACTGGGATTACCCAATAGATTCTCTCACCTTACGGTTAATCGTGCGAGTATATTTGGAGCGCCAAGGCAAAGTTATTTCCAAGTTTAAGAATGGTGAAACCAGAACACCCCTGGTCGGGATTGGGTGTATTGTTTCTTACTCGGCAAAAACAATCACTCTCAAGCAGAATGTGTCAGAATAGATTTAATCCAATTGTGCCAAGAAAAAACATCTAAGTTTATATTTTTACCAAGTAATTCCACTCACCTTACTCAGCCCCTCGATGTGGCATACTTCAGACCCATGAATATTATGTGGCGCAAAATAGTTGAGGAATGGAAAACATGACCCGGCAGGAATGAATCCACAGTAGCTAAAGATAAGTTTCCTAGACTATTAAAGAAACTGGTTGATAATCTTTCAGAGAAAAATGCCAAATCAAGGTTTAAAAAATGTGGCATCGTGCCTTTGGATCGCACCAAAGACCTAAGGACGCTGCCGAACTCAGACAATGATAATACCAGACAATTTGGAACACAAACACCCTTGTCAGGTTCTCTTCGCGTGGAAGGTATTGATGACACTTTTAAAGAACTTTTGAAGACATTACGACAGTCTGATACTCAGAGACAAAAGAAAAAGAAAACAAAAATGAATGTCGAACCGGAAAAAAGTGTTGTGGCGACAGATTTAGAAGAAGAAGAGTTTGAACCTGAAGCTGGACCATCAGAATATAGAACTGAATCCCTCAAAAGAAATTTCCAGTCGCACTAAAAAGCTAAAACGAGAATCTAGTGCTTCAGAAATCTCTCTCCAAGACAGTAACAAGGAGCTAGTGTTGTCATCTGATGAAGAAACGAACACTTGCGTTAACCCTGGAGACTTCTTACGGCGTTACTAAAGTTCTCTGTCATCAAGATGGCGGCTACGTAGGAATCTTTTTTTTAGAAGGTTCCCCAGGCTTGGAAATTTTCCGAAACTGAGGAGGAAGCATTTTTTAAACCCGATGATAATTATAAGACAGTTGTCTGTATGTATAAACGTGAATACCTCGTCTCAGTTTAAAAACATGATTAGTTTTAACAATGATCTTAGTGATTTGTGTTTATATTAGTCGACCTTAAAAGTGTATTTTTCATTTCAACAATAAATTTTTCCAATAAAACAAACTTTATATTTATATGTGTATGTTACAGCCTAGAACAGAGACAACCCTAAAGGAAAATCGAACAGAAGCAAATAACACAGAGGAGATATGGAAAAATATAAAAGAATCGATTTTGAATTCAGCTGAAGAGGTGCTAGGACAGAGGGAAATAAAAAGAAGGAAAGAGTGGTTTGATGCAGAATGCGAAATCAAAATCAAACAGAAAAACCAAGCAAGAAAAAAATGGATATCAACTAAAGAAGAACATCATCGAAACGAATATAAAGAAAAAAAGAAAGCAGCGGATAATTGTTGCAAGAACAAAAAAAACTGTGGATGGAAGAGCTGTTAAAGAACCTAGAAAAGAATAGTAAAGACAGCGCCAAACTATTTGGATACCTAAAAGCTCAACAAAGAAAAGGCATATCAGTAGTTAAAATTGACAATAGATCATGGGAAACACACTTCACAGAACTATATAGATGCAAAGAAAACCCGGAACAGGAAGTAGGCGCAATGGAAGACATTAGAGATAATGAAATAGGGATACCAACATATGATGAATATTTAGACATCATTCAAAAAATTAAACAGAAAAGAACACCCGGTCCAGATGAAATTCCAAATGAGCTGATTAAAAACGGAGGGGAAAAGTTATTAACCAGCAACTATAACCTAATAGTTAAAATATGGGAAGCAGAAGAAATGCCCGAGGATTGGAAAGAAGGCAGAATTATACCAATATTTAAAAAAGGAGAAGTAACAAACTGTACTTATTAAGTTGAGATCCTTGCTGTGCTGCAGTGATCTCAGTTTGGGAACCAAGATGCGAATAGTGAGGTGCTACGTTCTTCCAGTGTTACTATATGGAGTTGAAGCCTGGACACTGACGCAAGCCACTTAAAACGAATCGAAGCCTTCGAGATGTGGATATACAGAAGGATACTAAAAATATCTTATGTGGACCATGTCACCAACGTTGAGGTCCTACAGCGCATGACAAAAGAAAAAGAAGTGCTTAATTTAATTAAACAACGTAAGCTTGAGTACCTCGTCCACGTGATGCGGAACGAAGAAAAATATCGAATTCTTCAACTTGTTATGCAGGGTAAAGTATTTGGCAGAAGAGGACCGGGACGCCGTCGTATCTCGTGGTTGAAAAATGTCCGACAATGATTTGGGATGACCTCAGCGGAGCTGTTTCGCAGAGCAGTCAACAAAACCATGATAGCCTTGATGATCGCCAACATCCGGACCGGATAAGGCACTGAAGAAGAAGAAGAACAAATTGTAACAACTATAGAGCAATATCTCTATTAAGCACAACATAGAAAATTCTAACAGCCCTCATCAAGCAAAAACTCACTCAATTCACAGAGGAAAAAATTGGGGACTACCAGGAAGGATTCAGAGAAGGCAGATCCACTACAGATGCGATCCACATAGTTACACAAACAATCGAAAAATGCCACGAACACTCTTCGTAGACTTCAGACAAGCCTTTCGACTGTATTGGAAGAAATAAATTATTTATTGAAATGAAAAATCAAGATATACCAGCAAAATTCAATCACATCTCTCAATCACATTATTCAACATAGCAGTAGAAGGAACAGTCAAGGCCAGCAAAATGAAAGTACCTATATCCCACTCCTTAACACAAATAGTTGCATATGCAGATGATTTAGTTCTTATGGGAAGAGACAAGGAAAGATTGAAAGAAGCAGTAACAATCCTGGCAAAAGAAGCACGGAGATATCATAGGCTCATGAAGGACAAGAACTTATCCAGAAATACAAAACTGAAAATATACAGAGTTGCAATCAGACCAGTAGTTACGTACGCAGCTCAGACAATGTGCCTCACGGAAAAAGACGAAGAAAAATTAAGAATTTTCGAACGGAAAATCCTCAAACGGATTATGGGCCCGATAAGAATGGACAACGGAGAAATGAGAAGAAGAATGAACCATGAACTAAGAGACATAATGAAGGGAGAAGATATAGTTAGATTTATTAAAGCACAGAGGCTGAGATGGCTGGGACACATAGAGAGAAGGAAAAACGACCTACTGATTAAGAAGATCACCAGATGGAAACAGCAACTGAAAGACCAAGGGGAAGACCCAGAGAGAGATGGGAGGATCAGGTCATGAGAGATATCAAAATTATGAAAGTGAGAAACTGGAGGGAACTATGCACATATCGAAATGAGTTTAAGAAAATTGTAACGAAAGCCAAGTCATATAACAAACTTTGACAACATACAAGTGAAATGCTCAGTGATTCACCGTAATAAGCGAATCAGAGAGCTCTAAGAAAGAGTGGCAAACATTCCACTCGGAATGAAAAGCCCTGATGATGATGTTACTTTACACCTTATACACTTTTTACCTGTTCCTATTGACCCTACAAATGTATGAATAGGAACACAATAGTTTTTCATACTGTTGTTCCTATACACCCCACTTGGTGGGGTGAATAGGATCAGCAGGTTTTGATTTTTTTGTGATTAGAGTATTAACTTTCTAATTTTTTAACACCTAAATATCAAAAGAGGAAGATAGGACCCAAATAACAATGCATAAGTTTTAGGTTTGCAACATGTGTTAGTGGCTTTTTTTTAAATGAACATTGCAAACCGTTCCTATTCACTCCATTTTACGGTACGTTAGAAACTTATATACACGCATACATTCATTCATACTCGACTGTGTAGCGCAATCGGCTTCAGACCGTAGTTTTGAAACAGTTGCGTCGTGGGTCCTGAACCTAAGTAATTAAATTGTTTGAAAAAATTACAATTAGAAAAAAAAATTACAAGAGAATCACTTTATTTTTAACACTTTAACTTTTTGCACAATGTTTGCGTTGAACTAGAAATAATGCACGTTAACCACATCATATACAATTTTATATTTTAAAGTTAAAAATAAATATTAAACGGAACATTAGGACTTATCATGTTTAAAATATTCGCTGTGATATATCGTTAATTTTGAAATAAAGAATGAATGCTCTTACATTTTAGCTTACTTTCACTGATAATATCCATTTACCGTTATTGATGCGATGACGTCAAGGTAAATAATCATTAATCCCATATTGTATATCTCTAAAGACGGATACTGGAGAAGATACAACTGGTAATTTTATCGTAATGTAAGATATGTAATGTAACTATGTAACTGTTCAAATCTCAAAAACTTTAAATATTTTAAACTGATAACTCAACAAAACAATTTTAATATCGATATATACATAGTTTAACCACTTTATTATGTCTGTTTTGTATTATGATCGGCCACAACAAAAATCTGACCTAATTCATCATAGGTATATGTACGTTTTAGGAACGTATCTAGTAATTTTATTCCCGAAAGTGTTCTCAGTCCTGGGAGCAATGGAATGCATCTGAATTCTAAAACGGTATGAGAATGTGGAAGCAGAGGTTCTAATTGTCTTCCAGAAATATCACACCACCCAATACCTTCTACGTTTTCTAAATAAATAATAAGCTCAACTGTCCGCTCACTAAAAAATATACAACACATGAATAAAACATTAAAAATATATTCGCAGTACTTACCAATTATTAATAAGTTTGCATTTAAAAGTAAAAAGTTCCTCTAAGGTAACGAAATTTGGCAGTTCTACTATTGTCATTCTTATATCTCCATATTCAGGACTCTATAAAAATTAAATGTTTAAATATTAACAATGATGAATTCAATGAAATATTTAAAATTATAAATTGTTTGCAAATATGAGTCCATTTTCAATAGGTGAAAAAAAAGTAGTTGGGTATAATACAGCCAAATGTGAGTAAGTCTTTTCTTTGTCTTTTACCTATTAATATTTAAAAATTGCACGGATGACTGATAAAACAACATAATATTTCTATAACAGATTCTTAACTGTAACATCAACATCGATGTTTGATCTCCAAGAACATTTTCATTCTTAGACAGTTATTTCTTAAGTGACTACAAAAATTGTTCTATAACTTGTAGCATTTGCAATTCATTGATTCTTTAAAATATATTAAAATCCCCTCGTATATGTGATATATTGAAATCACCCCATATATGTTTGAAAAATCGAAGAATATTTTTAATGTATCTTCCTATCGTACATATAGAAACCCAAATATGTTTTCAATTCCTCTTAGCCTCGCCAAGTAATATAAACCATTTTAGAGTTGTTTATTATTTAACAGATGTGTACTTCCTCGATGTTTCTTTTAATGTTTTATTCGAACTGCTTGATATTGCGTTTTCTAATAAATGATTTGCGTTAAAACTAAGATAATGGCATCAACACCCAACAATAGAGCCAGAAACATCGGCCACCAATTCACGGTTGATAATTCTACCTTTGAAGTGGTGGACAAATTCACATACTTGGGCTCCCTGATCACCAAGGAGAACGTCATAACGGAAGTAATCAAGCGAAGAATAATCCTAGCAAACAAATGCTATTTTGGACTGAGTAGACATATGAGAAGCAGAAACTTAAGCCAAAAAACAAAAATAACCATATACAAAACCCTTATACAACCAGTGTTGACATATGGGTCGGAGACATGGACCATTTCCAAGGCAGATGAAAATCTCCTGCTTATATTTGAACGAAGGATCCTGAGAAGAATATTTGGTGGCATCTGTGAAAATGGTGTTTGGAGAAGGAGGTACAACTACGAGATATATCACAGATATAAACATATATTTGGTGGTAAAGACGTAGTATCCTTTATAAAAATAGGAAGACTAAGATGGGCAGGACATCTGGCAAGATCACAGCAGAACAACCCTCCTAGAAGAATCCTTATGTCACAACCTGTGGGAAGTAGAAGTAGGGGTAGACCAAAACTCAGATGGAGGGATGGTGTAGATGAGGATGGTAGACAAATAGGCGCAGCAAACTGGCAACAGTTGGCAATGGATAGAACTGACTGGCGTAATAGACTTAGGAAGGTCGAGGCTCTTTTATAGGGCTGTAGCACCGATGATGATGATGATTTGCGTTTCAACCATCGTTTGTTTATTAAAACTTATGCGATCAATTTTTAAAGATAATTTCATCACTTTCGTTGGAGCCACGGTGAAGAGCGGTGGTCTTCAGCGTTATGTCCAAATTTTACGTCAAATTTGAAATGTTCCTCGTTGTTCGTCTTTTTTTATGAAGAATATGTAAAATATAGTAGCAGTTTAATGGTTCAGTTACAGTTTTAAGTGAGTTTTGAAATGTTGCCATTGTATCCAGTTGTACCTATTCCTGTTTTTACGAAGCCAAGTCCAGTTTAGTTTCCAAGGTTTGTGTTCCAGTGACCCAATTTCCTTTTTGTTTGTGTGTCAGAGATTCCCAGCCATTGTTGAGTTTTTAAGAAGTCCAGTTTACAGCTCAAGTGTAATTTTTGTGAAACTCAGGTAACTTTTTAGTGTTTGTTTAATTTTCATGTTTCAAGTCAAGACAAACATTTTTTTATAACAATAATTGCTTTCGTAACAATTTAAATTTTTGTTTTTTTTTAAAAATTGCAAATTTAAGGTTTTAATTTTAGCTGTCATTTTAATTGTTGTTTTAAATTTAATGTTAATTTATGACAGCTCGTTTTAGTATTTTTGATATTGATTTGTTTTGTTTAAAAAAAAAAGGTTAACCTCCATGCAATTTTGCAAGTTTATGTAGTATCTGCAACTCCTGGAGTTTGTAAACTGATGACATGTAAGTTTTTTCTGTATATTTTGAATTGTAACTATTCATATAGTATTTTTGTATTGTCTTATTTTTATAACTGTTTGTGGTGACACAACAATAAATGTTAAATTTTGTTTCTTAACATTTTGTTTATTTTTTTTAACTAACCCTTTTTGAGTTTAATTTGAAAAAGATATGTTTTTCATTTTTAATAATTATTTCGATAGTTACAACTAGCTGTTGTAATAGTTAAAATTAGGCACCTCGAAGTAGCGCCCTTTTTAAAATTACTAGAGGTGTTTCCTGTTTCTTTGTGTTTTGTTTGTCCCAAGAGATTCATGACCTTTTGTTTCATATTTTTGTAGTTGCCCCGATCTAAACCCCTCGTCATTTACTTATCCACGACCCCAGCTCTCCTAACAAACCCTGAGTGCCGTTCGCACAAGTAGCGTTTATTTTGCTTGCCCTATCTCCACCCCCATAGTTTCTGTCCCCAATCGTCTACCCCTTATAATCATACCATATGGTAGGCAAAATAGTTTCGTTACAAACTACATATATTCAACTTTTAGTATGCTAGAATATCAATGTGATCTAGGTAGTTCGTCCGAAGAGTAAAGTGTTACACGGTACATGATGAAGGTAAATATCACTACATACAGAGAAAAAGTGTTACCCTTTTTATAAACAATAAACCACTTACCATCCTTTGAAGTTGACTAGTTTGCAATCTTCCCCTTTCACCTAAATTGGATCTCCAGACAATATCCAATTTACCGATATTTGTTGCTCCACTTAATGATTTTAAATCTGACGATAATTTTTCGTTAGGCACTAAACAATAAAGGAATTGGCAAATAGCTTGAGGTTGAAGAATAGTCATTTTGCCAAATATACTGTCACCTTTTGTATTTGAATTTAATGAAACCACTAAAAATATGTGAGTTTAAAATAAATATTTGTTATTAATTTTGAATTAGGTTTGTATTATTTAAAAATATTACCAATATATACAGATAAAATAAGTGTCTAATAGATGGATATGTGAGACACAGATCTTCGATCGGCTGGCCAAACATTGAGGATGGATGACGAAAGATTGCCAAGTTATGGATAGATGGATTATGTTTTTAGATTTTGTTCAAAGCATTTAATAGTGAAAAGATGAACCTTATGTGTCAACGACATGTCGCTGAGCTTACATTTGATCCCAATGTAGCTAGGAGCATGCTGTGCAACTCCCAGGGGGGAAAAAGGCTTATGTACGTTATCCTTTAGGCGTGTGTTATGTGGATGTAGATCAGCGTTCCTAAGGAATGTTTGTTCATGGTTTTTTATATACATTATTAGCTGTAAAATATAGGCTAGGAAGAGTTAAGATGTTAGCTTTTATAAATAGTGGCTTACATAATGTAGTTGGTGATACTTAAACATAGTTCCTAGTATTTTTTTGAGATATAAAAGCTCTATTCATATATGAAGATGAGCCCCAAAATATTAAGCAGTACTGAAGGACTGACTGCACCAAGCCATAGTACATTAGTTTTAATATATGGAAGGATACAGTATCCCTTATATTTCTAATTACATAACAACGACTACTTAGTGTCGAGGTTAGTTTATCTACGTGATCTTCCCAACTTAGCTTTGGATCTAGCATCAGTCTTAAAAATTTTATTACTTCAGTATTTTGAATGGACTTGTGATCAATATATAGATAAGGATCATAGTCAGGGGCTATATTCTTTGGTAAAAATCTCATGAAACTGGTTTTGGTTATATTTAATTTAAGGCTGTTGTCTTTGCAATACTTGCTAAATTCCTGAGATGCTGTATTGCCCTTTCTAAGTGCCGTAGGTAATAAAATGCATGATAGGACACGAAAAAAAAGACAGAGTGAAGCAAAACCTACTGGATGACAGGAGAGTGGCAGCCAAAGTTGTAAGCATAAATTATAATATAGTGCCACTATTTGAAAGAGTGTTTTCATCGTTTCATACTTTTATTTCAACGTTAATTATATTATATTTTTTAAGTAATATTTGTTCGAAATATGCCACAATATAAATTTATTTACAGGTTTTTACTGACGTTTCGATCTCTATATCCAAAGCCGTTTTCAAAGATATACACGATAGTTACATTTATTTTATTTGTTTATTATTATATATTTATATAATATTATATAATCTTATATTATTTATTTTCTTTTTTTTTCTAACTTTAAAAACGGTCTCTGGAATAAAGATCGAAACGTCAGTAAATTAACCATGTAAATAGATATATTGTGGCTTATTTTCAAAATTCTCCCTAAAAATACAGAATTCCACAAGCAAAAAGCTATAAAAAAATAAATATATCTATCATTTATATATGTATTTGAAAACGGTCTCTTTATAGAGATCGAAACGTCAGTAAATTAAACATTTGAATATATTTTGTGGCTTATTCCTACATTCCCCTAAAAATACAGAATGCCATAGCAAAAAGCTATAATTGATGAATTCGACCGTTACTTGATGGAAATTCATTTTATGTAACAATAAAACACTGAAAACTTTGTTTTCGAAACTTCCACAAAATTTATTATAAAATCTTAAAATCACTATAGCTGTTTCGACAGAGTGCCTTTCTCAAGTGATCTATTTTTTGTATGCATTTACACTTTATAGTCTTTGTGAACAAGAATCGGCTACACTGTACGGCATGTTGTGGTAATGTTTGCTATAGAGAAGCACAAATAAATGTATTAATTATACATTCTATGATTTCTGATGAGAAAACGCAAATTAAACGGGTAGTTTTCGGGGGCCGCTGAGGAAATCACTCTTCCAAATAGTAGAATTTTACTATACAAGAGACCAAGGGCAGGCCTAAGACTTTTAGGTCCTGGAGATCTCTTTAGTTGATCAACTACAACAATCGCGGAAATTATCAAATGTCACTCCCACACGCATACCGTGAAAAGAGGGGAAGAACGGCAAAGATGTAGACTTGCCAAGGTAACACTAAGTAACCTTGAAAAGTCAGCATCAAAGAAGTACTTGGGAATGACCAGGAAAAACCTAGTTTTGAGCTTAGCTTGATAGTGGGTTTTTTAACTGGTTATTGTCAACTAAGCAAACACCTCCACACACTGGGTCTAGTAGACACACATCTATGCAGGAAGTGTGAATGAGAAGACGAAACTGTGGGCATGTCCTTCGTGAATGCCTGGAGTTATCATTGATACGAGAGTACACGAGAGTTCAGCGGAGCCATGGCCCACACCTGCCAACATAAGGGAGATGTACCTGCATGACTTGTCCACCTTCCTACAAATGACAGGATGAACAATGAGCTAAGGATGACGCTTCATGGGAGAATGTATAATGTGTCAACTGTGGCCTAAGTGCTGTGGGACATCACTTGCCCTACCCAATACAAGAGATCAAGACACAGTTTGGGCTGTAGCGCCATTGAACAAAGTATTATGTCAATAACCATAATATTTTATATCTAAGAAGAAAATCAATATACTTACTGATGCAGATTTTTTTTTTTGCTTTAGGATTAGTCAATACAGTCAGAAACGAAGTAAGATTTATGTTCAATGAATTGTTTAATACAGACACAAACAATCAGATATCACATTAAAACACAAAACATTAAACCAATATATACACTCCAATTTTAGGATAACATTTTTAAAGGGTATCATATATCTAGAACTACTAGGATAGTATCAGAAAAGCAAACCTCACTAAATCTTACAGTCTGAAAGCTTACCATTAAATAAATGTGAAGCATCTAGAGCGACTTTTTCTAAACATATAGGACCAGCTGTTATGTTTTGTACTTGTGCTTCTAAATATACATCATCATTTTCAGCATTATAGAATTTTGTCTTAACATCTAATGGCTTTAAAACCATAATTTTGAAAAATTTTCTAAATGACATGGGCGCACCATCTGATGGTTGATATGTAACTTCACATATTAATCTAAAAAGGAACATATTATAGTTAGAATACTTGAAAAATATATGTATGTATATCAGTATTTATTTATTGATTTTATTAAAATATAACAGGTATTCACATATTTTAGTAAACTAAGACAAAGGTTAGAGTTAGAACCTCAAAAAATTAACAAAAATTGCATATACTCATATTTGTATAACATGGATATAACATTTGTGGAAAACGACATCTAAAAACAAAATCAAATATATCACTGAAAGGTAAATGGTGGGGCTTTATTAATCCTCGCCAAAGATGTTTTGAGACATTTTAAAATTTTTCCAAAAATCTTTTAATTTAGTGTTCACAAACGAAAAAAAAAATAATATTATAATAAATATATTTTTAAACGAAATTCTTTTATTGTGTATAAAATTTTATCAAGTACTTTCAAAATTAAATTTTGAGACAACGAAATTATAACAGACATTACCATATATAAAATATTAAAATTCAGAATTATTACAGTTGAAATATATTTAAATGATAAAATAGGTGACTACAAATATATGTACCAACACAAGCAAAAGATCAAGAGACCATTATAGAATTCCACACAGAACTCCAAAATGCAGTAAACAAAATGTGAGAAACAATAGATAAAGTAATAATTTTATTTATTTATAATATTTAAATGCAAGTGTGGAATCAACAGGTAATTAGGAAGCATAGGAAAACATGTGGAAAAATTACAACAAAGAAAGATAAACGACCTATTGATTTTAATACAACTTAATGATGAAGAACACATTTTGGAAAATAAAATATTGAAGACAAGTATATATTCATGGAGAAAGAAAGACACAAAAAGTTTGATAGACTATATCTAAGGTGATAAGCAGTAAGAGTATAAGTCAAATAAAAGTCTAAAAATATTAGAAAAAAGATGGGATTACTTCAATAAAGTATTAAAGAAAACAGCAATATAATTATGTGGAATCAAGACAGTTAATAGACAATATAAAAGGACAAGGTGGTGGAAGAACAAGTGAAGTATTTATGGTCTGTGGTGAAGATAGAACTAAAGAAGAAACTGTCATGGAAAAATAGACTGAAAGCAGACTAGAAAAATACAAAGCAGAATATATAATATATGGACAATCAGTAAAAACCATAGCAAGACAAGGAAAAGCAAAAGTATGGGAAGAGCTTGAAAAATAATTACAGGAAAACTATGTAACAAATAATAGAAGAAAAAGTCCAGAATATTTTCGGAATAAATATTCCATCTTCAGTGCTGCTACAAAGGTATACTTGTTTGACACCACTAAATACATGGGTGAAAATCCTTTAGTTTTCTATTAGATGGTATTAAATTGATAATAAATTTGATTGCTGCTAATTTTATAGAATGTTTAAAATGTAAGTAGATTCATTTCATGGCAATATAAACTCCCACCTAAGTTACTGGTCCAAAAATATGTTCTTCAAGTGGATCTTGGGTAGCAATAATAGAAACTTTTGAACAGTTTTATATGTTTAATAAATGGAAGTTACTTACATATGTGTTCCTATTTCTTTAACTTCATGATGTATAACAATATCAATTGTTTTATCAGGAGGAAGTTGATCTGTAGTTGGATTCGACGACAATGATAATCTTTGGGCGCTTGTTTGCAAATCAACCTACAAGACAAACTTTTAAAAATGCAATAAAAAGTTCATGCTAATATTCTCAATAATCTTTATCCAATGTAGGTATACTCACTTTAACATTAACATTTTTAACAGTTTCTTTAGATTCACTATAAACACAAATATAACTGGAGAATGTTTCCCCTAAATATATATTAACTGGAGTCTGTGGTAAAAGCAAAAATTGTCCTACAGATAAGGTTTCAGTGCCTTCTACAGAAGTAGGATCTTGCTGCAAGGCGTTATTTAGTAAATTACCTGGCAAATCTTTACTATCACAAGTAATGGGAAGGGGACTTGCTAAGGTAGGTCTAGTTAGCCTCATCACTAAAATGCAAACAAGTTTATAACAGTTATACAATAAAGTTACCTTATACCTTTTAATGCCATTGTATGTTCTTCAGATTCCATTTTTTTTAAATAAGTTTAAAATATATTTTGATGTTTACGTTTATAGGTTAGCAAAGTTAAAAACTCATCACATGTCTTGATCAAGTTAGTTTATCAGCCAGATAAACCCAAACATTTCATTAAAAAAGAAGAAAACTTATTGACAGTAATTAAAGGTGGTTGGTAGGGTAGGTGTGACATAATAAAAACAATTTAAAAAATTTAATTATATTTATAAAATTTCAGGCAAACGTGAATATAAAAATCATGCTTAATTATATAGCAACGAGGTCTGTATCATTTACTCCGCGAATGTCACATCGGTTGATTAAATTTAGATATGGGCTTGCCAAAACCCAGCAGGTCCAACCGGCAGCAGCTTCCAAAAGTGGAATTCAAGGGGGTCAACAAGCACAGGGACAGGGAGCAGTACTTTGGGACTTCGAATTACCCCCTCGATTTAGAAGAAAAGCTATCGATGACAGCGAAATAGCCGTAATTAACAATGGTGGACCTTTGTAACTTTTTAGGATATAAATAGTATTACTTTTAATTAAAAATATAAATAAATATTTAACAATTAATTTGTTTTTTGATTCTTTTACTAACCCTTGACATAACTTTTAATGCATCAAATAGGTCTAAATTTTAATAGTTATTTGGATTATTTTCGATATAGAACTACAAGATATTCAGGTATGGATATGAATGAATATCTCACATGAAAAATCTATAATAGGTGGAATTCTGCCTATGTACTGGAGTTAGTAGAATTACTGGGCTAAGTTTATCTTCATACATGCACTCAGTTTTCTGCACAACTATTTTCAAGCTCCAGTCACAACTTAAGATTCCATATTTATAAGAGTATCAAAAGTACTTTAACCATTGTTTATTCATATGGGGCTCAAAGCTCTTGCACCCTCTTTTATATTACTGATACCTACTACAAGTTTTGATTTTGATGCATGGCAACAGCTGTTAACTGTATCACCTTTCTTGTGTCTTCTTCCTATGCCGTCCCCATTAACGGAGGTTGGCGACCACATTTTTAAAAGCTTCTCTGTCTTTTGCAACGTGGAATAATTCGTCTACAGTCATGTTTCTTGTGTAAAAGTGAAATTTTCCAAAGAAGTAGTCATGCTGATCAAAAGTTATCATTGCGCTACCACTCAGAGATTAATTGTTTATGAGTTACAACAGAGGTTTAAGTTCAAAGTGTTGGTTGTTAATCCTTTTGAATAAAATGTATTTCTAAAATATACACAGTTTTAGCAAGTTTTAGTAAATACATGCAACTAACTTAGGAGTTAGTGCAACTGATTCCCAAATGAAGAGTTTAATGATCTATCATTATGTGCAAAATCGGTATTCTTCTTAATTTCCGCTTTAACTAGGGAAGGCCTCAAGTGATAACTGTTTCTCCTGACCACTTCCCCATTTTCTTTCTGCACTAAATAAGATCTGGGTGTCTCATCTACCCTTTCCAGAATTTTACCTGGTCTCCATTCTCTACCCTCTCTGACACCTACATTCTCTCCTGGCACTATTTCCCTTCTTACCTTGGTGTTTCTATCATAATCATTTTTATATTCATAGACAAAAATGGAGCCTACCGCACGGAAAAACAAAGATTTGAGAACAACAATCATTCCTTTTTTTTAGTATAAATTTGAATGATTTTTTTTAATTGCGCTACCGATCGGCTCTTCACATCTCCACAATTGTTTCACTGGCATTCAAATTTCGCATTATAATAAATAATTTGTTTTTAAAAGTTTTTATTAATATTCAATTATGACATAAATTCTTTGATGCCTTTATCTCTGCTTTGGGCTTGTAATCTATTCATTTCTAGGGATTGTATATATGTAAAACCACTATTCTTTAGGCAGGAATAAAATAAATGATGATCTCTTCTCTTCTGTGATCTGGCACAAGAAACGAATAAAAATAAAATCACGGATAATTTAAAAGCCTATTTATTTTTTAAAATGAGTCAATACTAAAAAAATTAATTTAAAATGTACAAAAATTGGAAGTTGAGATTTTTTAGGTTCAGTGATGATGATCATGGCCTGAGCAACAGTGATTTGAGTTCACCTTCATTGGAGACATATGAGGAGCTAGTAGTTTATTTACTTTGCTCAAGATTTCATAAGGATAAGAATCTTCTTCATCATCTAATGGAGATGATTCATCTAATTCATAATTAAGTGCTTTAAAGAACTTTGAATATTGATTATTCTTCAAACTTGTAAGTACAACCTTTTTCATGTAGTTCTTAAACGCTATTAATTCCAGTACTTGCATCATAAACTTTCCTAGGCCTTTCCTTTGAAAAGATGAATCAAGCTGCAGTTCATAACTAAAATTAAAATATATTTTTATTAAGAAACAATATTTAAAACGTACTACTTCTAAACATTATTATATCATAAGTTACTGATATATTTCTAAACACTATTTCTATTGTAGTATAATATATAACAATAGATGATTTGTCTGAATTTTTTATGGAATGTGGTTAATATTTTTGGAATGTGGAACTCAGTATGTGGTTAATATTTTTTTGTAACATTAATTCAAGTTGACAGAAATCTACTCTTAAGAAAAGCTATCACAGACAAGAAACAAATACTTGATTTGCCATTTGCTTGGTTTGTAAGTCACATCTATTAAACATACACCATTAATTAAAACCTACACCATATGTTATGGATGCGAGACATAGGTGATGACAGATGACACAAAAGAAAAGCTGGAAGTCTGTGAACACATACAATAGAACACGTGGAATGCATTTAATCTATATAATAATATATGCTTTATATATAGATTATGTTGGGTATATGCTTTAATCAATATGTTAAAAGTATAGATGCTGAATTGAAAAATAATCGTAAATATTAGAATTACAATCTATTTTATTTGAGCCTAGGACGACAGGTTTGGAACACTAAAATTTCTGTTATAAAATATTGGAAATATGTTAATGATAAACGTTCTAGTCATAGTTTACCAAATGCTATGTTTTACAGGGATCAGTCTGCTTCTAATGGGTAAGGAATTGCTAATTTGTTCCAGGACTTCCTCCAAACTGTCTATACCCCTGGGGTTAAAAACCTTCAGATTCCCAATATCCTCATCAATAGCAATACTTAAATGGCTGAAGACATAAATTATAATGTCTCTGAAATTACTCTCATTGATATTGCTGATTGCATACATTTTCTTCTTAGGATTACTTTTTGACCTGATGGTGTTCCCAATTTTCTTTTAAAAAAGTGTGTTTGTATTGTTACCATGCCATCACATACTTTATTTAGTAGCAGAATTTTGTTTTGCTGATATTCAAATATGGTCAGAAAGAAAGAACTGAAAATTATCGAAGTATATGCAGCAGTAAACAATATCTAAATTTTTCGATAGTTTGATAGCAAAACAGCTAGCTATCTTGTTTGTGCAGTGGACTTATCTCGAGTCTCAGCACGGTTTTTGTGCAAAAAAATCTACAGCTACTAATTTAGTCTGCTATCAGACTGAGCCTCATGTTCAGTTTGCTGAATGAATCAAAATTTCGTTGTCAGGTTGTAGTCAAAGAGTTAAGGTTGCTGGTAATCTTGGCAGAGTCAATAATGATCACTTCAGGTGTTCCTCAGGGAAGACACATCACCTATTTTTTTCAACATATGTGTTAATCATATTGTGAGCTATTTTTTAAGTAGTCTGTCTTTAATGTTTGCCAATGACTTAAAATTCCTGATGGTTGTTGATGATTCTAAAGATAAACTGCCTCTACAAGCTGATCTTGATCGTTTATACAATTGGAGTAGTAGGAATGGTCTTTGCTTAAATGTTAATAAGTGTTGCTGTTGTATCAGTTTTACTAAAAAGGAACAGGATTGGTACAACTTATTTAATTGATGAGCAACCACTTAAATCTGTCTTCCATTAAAGACTTAGGAGTTACTTTAGATTTAGAGGAAAGGCTTTCCTTGGTGAAGCTTATCAACTTAATATCCACAAAGGCTTCTAAATTACTTGAGTTTATCACAAGAAATTGTAAGTATTTTTCTATTAATGTAACTTCTTGTTGCGCAGTCTCCTTTTGAAGGTTGGAAATCTAAATGGCAATTGTAGCTTTGGAAACTGCTGCACAAAATATTTCTACAGATAAGAGGTCAAACCATCTCCTCAAGTCTTTCAGCTATGAGTTCTAGTGTTTTGTCTGCGTCCAACTGGTTCTGTTTTGAGATACTGTTCATTTAGAACTCATAATACTGTTGCAGAAGTAGGTCATAGGTTTATGACAAATGAATGGATTGAAAAGAAAAGTACTTTAAAAGTGTGTAAAGCATTTAATTCCTAGCTGAGCACTTTCAACTTACATAGCCATCTTCAGAGCTATGGTCAATTTTTAAAATTACCACTACAACTTTTCATCAGAATTTTTTTTATATAAATATAAAGCTTCTAACAAGTCATAAAAATGACAGCACAAAAAACACATTGAAAGTTTGGTTATGGTATGGGTGCAAGGGAGCATTCAGGTGGGTGGGCACCCACCCACCCGAAGAGAATAGAGGCAAGAGGCAGACTAATTCAGGCAATTAGTCTGTAATAAATTAATAGTTATATTAATACCTAATATTCATAATACTTGTTCTTACCAATAGAGTACTTCAATTCCTTCATCCATATCAAATCTAAAATGAGAAAATCCAAGCAAAGTACCATCTGAAGCTTTAGCTACAAGATACCATGCTGCTTCATCTGTTAGTTCTTCAATTTTTTTACTATCACTCCAACCCCACGTACATTGTTCATACCTGAAAATAATAAAGTGTACATTTAAATTCAAAATGTATATTGATACATCCATAATTGGACACAGACTAACTATAAATACAGCCCATGACAATATTTTACTTAAGAGTAATTTTACCTTGGGCATTTGGCAATAAAACTGAATATGAATCTATCCACTACAAAGCTCTGCAGCTTGACTCATTTAATTTAATGTAGAGTACATGATGTAACTAGTATTGCCTTAGTTCTAATTTTTTATCATGATTTCCCTACTTAAAGAAAATAATAGCATTTTCCATGTATGATCATTATTTACCATCATAACAAGTTAACAAAAACACTTGCCAAATAACAGTTGCTATTTACAAACTTTTAATGTGTTTCTTGTTAAATATTCTACTCAACAATCATTTCAAGTTGGTAAATGTTGATGTTATTGGTAAACTAGAATTTCAAGTAGGTACATTTATATTTCTAATTTTATACAGCTTTCAAATCTCACCTTGCAACCCCCAGAAATTAAACTTTTGTGTTTTACTACAATTTGGTGTAACTGGTAATTCCCATTTTCTAGTTGTATTGTTACTATTTAATTATTTTCCAATATACAATTTCAATTTATTTTTACCAATAACATTGTGGTTTTAAAGCCCATTATCATAGACTTATGTTTATCTATATTGTTCATAAATGACTTTGCCTAGGGCAGAAACAAGTACCTAGGAATCTTGTTTATGCAATTGTTCATGTAATAATGTTCTAACAAATGTCCATTTTACTATTGCGTTTCTCTTGTTTAAACAACTTTATAAAGTTTTGATAAGTCTTTGTTTGATGTAGTTTATTGCTTATAGTCTTTTGTTTTATTCTCTTATTACAAAACTATACAAAAGAGACAAACCATAGTACAATAGTAAACATGATATATAAAAGAAAGTTAATGACATGAGTTCCAAAGTTACCCAAAACTTACTTCAGTTGCATGTTCTTTTTCGTCAAGTTAAAAGCCCAGTCTTTAACATTTTGATCTAAGTCAGCCGACTTTTTTACAAAGAGTTCAGCTTCTAAACCATTTTTATTGAATTTTCGGAATACCGGAAAGGGTTCTAAAGGGTCATCCAATTTATTAGCATTTGCAACAATAGTCATAGCTTGACTTATCCTGCTTTGTTCCTCTTTCCTTTGCAAACGTTTTTCTTTACTCTTTGCACTGCTCGCAGCTGTTTTTCTCTGTAAAATGATTAGGTTAATGAAATTGCCCTATTTTATAAAAACTATAATATACAAAAATACATACCCCCATTATTATCTAAATTTCTATTTAAGGACGAGTTTACAAACATAAAAAATAAGCGCGCTAAATGTAACACACACCACTACTTCGAATGTCAAATTCTTCTTCTAATCTATTAGTAAATTCACTTATCACACAGAACGCAGAGTAAAGGTTTTTGAAGAAGAAGAATAACGTCAAAAAAACTTGCATCTTCTTCCATTCATTTTTATGGAATTTTGCTCCTCTTCTGTGGAGTGTCAAATTCTTCTACTAGTTTAAAATTTAAATTGCTTATTATACAGAACGCATTGTGAAGGCCTTTAAAGAAGAAGAATAACCTCAAAAAACTTCTTCTTCCATTCATTTTTATGGCATTCTGCTCCTCTTCCTCTTCTGTTTCTTGTCATAATATTTATGTAACCTGAAAATTTTAAATTTTTTGGTTGAGTTTTTAAATAATAATAAAAAATGTTCAAAAAAGTTGCAGTTGGAATATCAGGAGGTGTAGATAGCGCCATAACCGCGTTACTATTAAAGAGACGAGGTAAAATATAAACTAAATATGTAAGAAAAAGATTTATAAAAGAATTTTTATTTTTAGGATTTAATGTCTCTGGGGTGTTTATGCAAAATTGGGATATACGAGATGAAAAGGGAATTTGCAGTAGCGAAGAAGATTATAAAGACGCCCAATTTGTATGCGATAAATTAGGAATCAAGTTACATCATGTTAATTTTGTTAAACAATATTGGAATGAAGTGTTTTGGTAAGTTAAATTGCAATGTATAATCCTTACTTGCTGTCTTTTTAAATTTGATATTATTAGATCCTAATACTCTTACACCTTATTCAGTATCCTTGGAATATGATGTAGAGTTAGACTTTATCTGGTAAACAAATATGAGCTTCATTATAAACAATTAATTTTACACCAAACAAAAATTCATTTATGTCATTTTATTTTGAAGCAACCCTTATATTTTTAGCCAGTTGGTGAAAGAATATGAAATGGGAGCTACTCCAAACCCTGATGTTTTGTGTAACAGAAATGTAAAATTCAATTACTTTTACAAGTATGCTACAGAAAATTTAGGTGCTGATGCCATAGCAACTGGCCATTATGCAAACACTAGTTTTGGACCTTACCTTGAAAAATATGAACCAGATAAAGGTAAATTTTAAAGTAAAGTAAATTTAAAGGCATGGAAAGTAGGTCTCATGTGAGTGCTGTTTTGAGTAAGCACATATTGTTCCCAAACAGTTAAATTTGTAAACATTGACATTATGTTGTTTAATACTTTTAAGTGTGTAATATTTGAACCCACCCTCTGCTTGGTGATAAGGTTATATAGCAAGTACTAAGCAAAGTTCACTGAAGATGGTCTGATTAGATAGAAAACTTTCATTCTGCACAAAAATTGTAACTATTTGGATTTTTTGATTTAATTTTTAATTCAATGTATACCTATTACAACAGAAGTTTTCACTTCAATGTAAAAGTAATCTCTGGTGTCCCTTGGGATGGTCACATCTTTTTTTTATCATCTTTATTAATGATGTTACTTACATGTTAAGTGTTTTATATATTATAAATGTTTAATATTGGCTGATGATCTAAAATTATGGAGAGTTTTGGATGATAATGGATCAAGCTTTGTTGCTAGATGATTTAAATTGACTACATGATTGGTGCAATCAGAACAGACTCAATATACTATTCTTAAAATATTGCATTACAATTTATAGACCACTTGAGTCAAAAGATATGATGTATTGATACTTTCTAAACCCAACTTGTTGAGCTAGTTTATATGGTTTAAGGGTTTATTATGTTGACTATATTATTCTCAATATGTTATTTTAGCCATAAAGCTGTTGTTGGCTAAAGATGTCAGAAAGGACCAAACCTTTTTTCTTTGCCAAATAAGACAAGATACATTAAGAAAAACAATGTTTCCTTTGGGTAATTTTTCTAAATTTGAAGTCAAGCACATGGCAGCAGAAAATAACTTGCAAAGGATAGCTTTAAAACCAGAGAGTATGGGGATTTGTTTTATAGGATCTAGAAACTTTCAAGATTTTATTAGAGAAGTAAGTATATAATATAATGAGGTTGGAATTACTTTCTATTCTGTTAATTCAAATTTTGAAATAAAAAAAATTGATAAACTGATTTAAAAACATTAATAAAATAGTTTGTATGAACATAGTATATTGTATTTTATAATTTGTAGTATATTTCAGATAAACCAGGAAATTTTGTGGACATAGATACAGGACAAATAGTTGGACACCATAATGGCATTCACCAATGGACTTTGGGCCAAAGATCAAGAATTTCAGGTGTACCTGAGGCTTATTTTATAGCTAGGAAGGATGTTGAGAGAAATATTATTTATGTGGTAATTTTTTTTAATATGAGATCAAGATAAAAATATACATAAATGAAAATTGTGTTACTGTATACTTCTGACAGCTTAGTTGTTTTGTACATTTATTGCACTTTGAGCAATCCATAGCACACTTATCAATGTCTTGTTTTCAGTGGTTAAGTTTACAATATTATTTTTCTTATTGAGCCACCAGTGTATGTAGGCTCTAATTGATATATTTTTATACATAACACAAATTTGCTTAGCTGTTCCAATTTAAATTTTTTGCCGATTCCCAGAAAATTATAAGACCTCCTTTTATTCTAGGTTCAGAGCCTCTTTACTATAAATACAAGATCCATTTCACAACATCAACCCCAACTTTAGCTTTGGGTTAGTTAATGTATAAGAAACATTCTTCTCTAGTTTTTTTTTAATTTTTAGCTTTAATTTTTATTGTATGCTAACTAGCTTAACATTAAGCTTACTTTCATTCTTTTTCTCCTAAAATAAATGAATGTTGTGTAATTTTATGTATGAAACGGAACTTTGTGACACACTTATCAACCTAATGTAAATGTAAATACATTTTTGATTGGGTGTAAACAAAAATTTCTATTTTATAAGAATTTTGTTAAGAGATTCAAAAAATAAAATTTAATCTTTGTAGGCTTCTGGTACTGACCATCCCATTCTTCTCAGTGATTTATTTTTCACTGGTGTACCTCACTGGATCCATTCAGAGCCACCTGAACTGCAATTAAACAACATTTTAGAATGTGATTTTAAATTTCAACATACACAACATTGGAAGCCATGCCAAGTTTGTAAAACCACACATGGATTAACTGTAAAATTACATGAGGAAAAAAGAGCCTTGACAAATGGACAGTATGCAGTTTTTTCCAAAGATGGAGAATGTTTAGGTAGTGCTAAAATAATAAGTACACCCATATCTAGTTTTTCTTATAATTATAAGTTAGATAAATATGAACGAGGCAATCAGGATGTTGAAAGAAATAAAATAGCTACTTGATAAATTGTTTTATTTTTACCTTCTATGTTTAGAATCACTATTATGCTTATATTTTTTATGTTTACTTGAATCATGTTTATCTTCCTTTTTTCTTTTATGTTTATGTTTTTTTGACATTTCCTCTTCATCAGAACTACTATTTTTACTCTTCTTCTTCGATTTATGTTTCTTTTTCTCTGGCACATCATTTTTTTCCTTTTTAATTTTCGGCAATTCATCATCTTCTTTTTTAATTGGATATATTGGTAAACGCTGAGGTAACTTAATATCAGCCTCAATTTGGTCAGCTAATGTCTCTCTCAAATTTCTTGGTGGGCTTTTATTAATAGTGGGAACTACACTTTTAGGAGCACATCCCTCCTGATACAACTGTTTCGTTTCTTCATCAGTTTTTTTACCATCTTTTGGGGCTTTGTAGTCAGAAACATGATCTACTCTTATAATTCTTCCCAAAATTTTTATACCATTGAAATTATCAACTGACAATACAGTTGATCTTTGATCTTCATAACACAAAAAACAAAATCCTTTTGATTTTCCTGTATCCTTATCTCGCACAAGATTAACATTTACAATCTCCCCATATCTAAAAAAAAAAAAAAAACAGAAGAGATATTTAAATAAATATTATATTATACTTATAGGTAAAATAAGCAGAAAATGTGAAAAATCTATCAAAGTATAAGGCAACATTGCTATTGTGTATAGAACTGCAGAGCGTTACAACTTTTTCACCTAATGTTTCTGCTAATGTTTGTTATTTCTTACACAAAACATTTGTATCATATTCGTTCTGTTTATCATATAATATTAAGTCATATACTCTTTTAGTTTATATATCCGATAAGATATTAAACTGGTACATGAAGTAAGCTCTGAATATCTTACTTTACTAAATGAATATCGACTAATTATTATTGTTAGATTTAACACATGCAGCTCTTACTTTAGCTAGGGAAAAAAGATCTAGAACTGTGGGGGGACTCTTTCTGTCTTATGAAGTCCTAGGTAATCTGGTATCCTTAAGAATCTACTACGAACTTTCTAATACATCAAGATGCCATGAGCAGTATTATTATAATATTCTAGGTATTATGGTGATGAGACTATTAACTTACTGTGAGAATATACAAATAATATCTCCTTCCGTTAAATCATATGGTAGGCCCCCAACAAATATCCAGGCACTATCCCTGTACTGATCATGCCAAGAAGTCTTATTTTTCGTTCCTAATTCATTCTCGCTTAGTTTTAAAACATTTTTCATATTCCTACAACACAAATATTTATTACTACATTTAATAAAGAATTGATAACTGACTTACGTTAAAGGATTCATTTCGGATATTTTTGTTTTGCTTTTTTTCAGGTTAATTTTTTAATTTTGTAAACAATGTTTCACCAAAGTTTTTTGACAGCTATGTCACATGGACATGGTTACTTTTTTTTTCTGTGAAAACAAATGTGTGTGAAAGTGACAAATCATCTATCCTCGTACTTCTTTCGATTTCGGATGGCCTTTCTCTACTTAGGTAAAACAATTTTTTATTGAAGGTCTACTATTTTGAACTTTGCGAATATCCCCACCAATGCCGGTAATCAAATCGAATTGACAACGCATGCGTAGATCAGACAGTGACGTTTGTGAATGGCAACCACCCCTGAGTTGTCATTTATGAACTTTTTTATGTGTTTATAAACAATTAAAAAGGAAAAATGAGTCTCAAACCAGAAAAAGATAAAGTAAAGCAATTACAAGATAAATGCCAATCAGTTCTCAACTCTCTGTTAAGGGATGAAGATAATAAATATTGTGTAGATTGCGACTCTAAAGGTATGTATTTTTAATATTTTTTATCTTTGCATATTATAGCTGGTATCAAATAACAATATGTTATCGCTAATGATTATGAGTAGTAGATTGTTCATTGCAAAAAGAGGCGTTAGTATTAGTAATATATATATAACCAGAGAACATAATATGCCACCTGCCTGGGGGCCTAAAATTTTTTTAATATATAACATTTTTATTACTAAACTTATTTTCAGTATATATCTGAAACTCATCAATAAATAGTTGTGTTATATTTGAAGTATAAATCTTTGTTTAAATTTAAAATGATTTATTTACTCATTGTAATTTAACAGAAGATAAGCACTGGTAATAATGCTAGTTTGTGTAAAACTTATGTATTTTAACATGCTACTGCTCTAACAAGGAGCATGAGAAACGAATTTACTAAGGTTTATGTTATTACAAGTTTATAGATTTAATGGGAAATCCTATTTGTCATTTCTATAGATTATTTAACTTTTTTGTTTCCTAGTATCAGATAAGTATATAATAAAGTTACATATAAAGTATTTTAGCTTCATAATACTTTTTCATAATGATAAAGTTCATAATACATTTTAAAAAATATTAAATACAGTAATTTAAATAATGGGTTGCTAACTGGAGATGACTAACCAGTGAACCAATCAATAGCTTTTTACAATTTTCATCAATTAGGTAATACAAAACGGAAATGTTAAATTTTGTGAACAGTTAAACTCTATCCTTTTACCATTTATTTTATTGATTTATTATTATTTTATACTTGTAATAATGAGTGTTAGAGGAACAAATACTAAATGAAACATTAAAATCAATGCATTAAAAGAAAAACTTGATATTTTAAAGTAACTGTTTTCTTCAACAGAGAAACTCAGTGGAAACCAAAAATGAAATTAAATAATGTATCACAAAATGAATGAATTAGTCATAAAATATATAATAGCCCTGATTACAGTTGAGCACTGTTGTAAATTTATTAAGTATTTACAAATAAGTGATTAGAATGGAATATCTCATTTAGTTATTATTCACAGATTTTATCAGTTGTAACTTATATTTTAAATATGACTATTTTAACTTTTTTTCTAAATCTTCAATATTTCACTATGGCCTACTCTGGATTTGGAGAAATAATAGATGCTTGGATCTCTGGAATCAAGTAATCAAACTGTTATTTACTATCTATAATGGAAACAAATTAACTAAAATTTCAGTTTAATATAGCTTATTTGGTGTATTGATTTCTTTCCTTCTTGTATGAACAACATGTAGAGGGTGTTTTCCACCTTTGGACATTTACCAACTTCTATGTTTTCCTGGTCCAGATTACTATCTTTTTTCATTTTTTTAACATGTTACCTGTGAGACGAGGTCTATTTGACCCTAAGTTTTTCATGTATGGCGGAATCAATTTTTTTAAGACTTTTATTGAGACTAAGATTTTTATTGAAAAAAAACTTAAAAATACAAAAATTTGTAAAAAATGAAATTTATGAATTATACATTGTTCAATTTTTTTTTCGTGGACATTCTTGAAACATATTAAGCAGTAGGCTGGTTTCCTTCACATGCTTCACAAAATGTAATTACATTTTTTTTTATCTGCATGCTTGCTGTTAAATGTTTTTCTTAACATTTGATAACACCCTTTGCATTTGCATGTCTTTTTATTTTCGGGGTCACTTTTTACAAGCGTGTGTATCTGTTTTGGCATTCTTGACCATGGTAGTTGTTCAATAAGTTACACCCAAAATAAATCTTTAAACAATACATCTTGAAACTCCAACATGGACTTTTTATTATCATTGTATATTTTGTTATAAATTATGCACATATTAACTATACAAGTATCAAAAAACAAAGAAAATGCCGCTTTTCTATACCATGTTTGTGTTTTTCTTAAAACAGTATAGTATTATCCCATTTAATTACCGAAAAAATAAATTATTATGCAGTTTTATAATTATTATGCATAATTGTAGTCTATTATGCACAATACATGATGGTTTTAGAACAGCTTGGTCATCATCTTAATATTCATTGGTCAATAACATTAAAACAGGTCTTTTATCCTGCCTTTGATTACTTTTACATTTTTGTTTTGCTGACAAATAACTTCACCTTTTGAATCATAAATTGTAAATTTCCGACAACACAATATCGGTAGATTAAACAGAAGAATTGCGGGCTGCAGTTAAAAAGGGTATTTATTTATAGCCACGGCCGGGCCAAAAACGTAAAAAACACGTTTTTCGATCTTATTTTCTCTCGTTATAACCAAATTTGCCTCGATACAGAGGGTTATAGTTCTATAGAAATTTCACGGGACATCTAATGTACCTCGTTATAAGCGAAACCTCGGAATAACCGTGTTCGTTATATATAGAGAGAGTATACTGAATGTATATTATATTCGGCAGGCCTCCGGGGTTAGTACAATTAAACCTAAAGGTAAGATTAATATTATCACAAAAATTAATATCAAATTCATCTGGCTTTCATGTTAATCCGTGTCTATTTTCACTACACCGAACTTTCGACATCCTCTCCGATGTCTTCTGCAGGGCTCCGAAGTCTCAATCTCCTGAGCTCTCAGATCTCTTCACTACACTTTTTACTACTCACTGCTCTACTGCTGCATACTTTTACCTCCATAATTTGTCTGATTTTTAAATTTGTGATCCTTTCTCGTCTTGATTTTCCCGCTGATCCTCTTCAGTAGTCCATCTCGTTGGTTCTTAGTCTGTTTTTTGTTCGTTCTATCAAAGGTCATACTTTTAAACTATACATGATTATGCTCTCTTTACTATAGTATAGTAAATTCGCTTTTTATTCTCAATGTATAATGTTCTATCCTATAAGACTCCATTTAACATTGATATTGCTTTCCTTTCTTTCATATTTCTGTCCAATATTGATTCTTCAAGTGTTCCATTTTTTGTAATTTTCATCTACAGATATTTGTACACCAATCCTTGTTTAATTTTCTAACCGCTTGCTATTTTTAAATCTTGTTGTGTTTTCCAATACATATATGTTATGTTTTACCTATGTTGACTTCTAGACCTCAAATTTTATATTCCTCTACCTTATTGCGTTTCATATATTCTATATCGTATACATTCTGTGTTACAATAATTTGATTATCTGCAAAGTTATGCCCATGTTTTGGCATTTCTTGTTCCAAGTAATTTGAGCACTTTCCAAGTATATTTTGAACAATATTGGTGATATACCACATCCTCGTTTTATTCCTTTGTTATGTCAAATTCTGGTGTTACGTTTTGTCCTTGTTTGATTTATGATTTGCTGTTCTTGTAGAGTTATTTTTTATTTTATTTTATCTATTTGATTTTTTAAAGGGTTTATTTAATTTTTTTTTCTATTATTAGTGACAGAGTAAGCAAATGGTCAATTGTTGATCATGTTCATTTTCAATTCTGTTGTTTATTTATTTATTTTTTTATTTATTTATTTAACCTCCTTTAAAATAAAACACAATATGATTGTTATTATATTAAAAGAGTGCTTACTACTGCTAAGAACTAATAACTATATTAAAAACTAAACCTAGACAGAATAAAACAAGTAAAAAACAATATACATCTAAATTAAATTTTAAGACAACTTTTGCAGACTAGAAATTTGTTTCAAAAGCAACTTTTATTTGTTTCACAGAGGAATTTAAAAAGTCTATACCACAGTTAATTATCACATGGTTACATTCTTCTAATATCTTATTTATGGGTGAACAATCAGTCTTATTAGTTTTGAACAGTCGTTTGTTATTAATTCTTAGATGAATTTTTGGTACATTAAATTTAATATTATTTATAAAAAAGCAATCTTTATATTTAATGTGATTTACAACATAGTAAATAAAAAGGGCAGAATGAAAATTTCTTCTATTATCCAGTCGCTGAACTTTAAAACAAGTTAACATAGCATTATAGGAAATCATGTATGGATAGATACCAAACTTTCTGACATAAAGAAACCTCAAGAATCGTTTTTGAACCTTTTTAATCAGATCAACATTGAATTCGGTTTGTCTTGCCCATATAATAGACGCACTGCTACTACTCCAAGTGAGGTCTTACCAGTGCATTGTATAATGATATTAGAGTTTCAAATCTTTTAAAAAATTTTGAATTACGAATTATGAAGCCAAGAGTTCTGTATGCATTTCCAATGATGATCCGATAAAATCTCAAATTTTGCTGAAACATTACTCCAAGATCTTTGCAAGTGTTCTTTCTTCCAAGTACAGTGCTAGAAATTTTGTATTGGTTCTCCATGTATTGTGTTTTTCGAGTGATAGTAAAAATATGACATTTAGAAGTGTTTAGAAACATTTTGTTATCATCGAACCATTGACTTACTGAGTTCAGATCACATTGCAGCATCTCAGAGTCCTGTGGAGTTAAAATTTCTCAAAAAATCTTAAAATCCTCTGCAAATAGCAGGCTTGTCAAAAACTTCACACAGTGAGGCAAATCTTTAATAAATATAGCGAACAGAAGATGACCCAAGTTGTTACTTTGTGGTACACCTGATGTCTAACTATGTTTTCAGTTCCATACAGAGTCACCAATTTAGCATTGCGACATCTTCTCCAATCCCCTGTGATTTCATCTCTTTGAGGGCCAAATATTACTCTGAGAACCTTTCTTTCAAATACTAGAAGCTTATTGATTTCCCGCTGGTTGAGAGTCCATGTTTCACTGCCATATGTAATAATTGGGCGAATAATCGACTTGTACAGTGTTAATTTAGATTTTCTTTTTGCAGCTTCGATCTTAATAATGTTGAAATGGGGTATAATGCTCTATTTCCCGCAGCTATCCTTGCTGAGACCTCTTTTTCTATGTGGTTGTCCGCTGTGATTTACTACTTCGAAGTTGTGATCATTAATACTGATGTTCTGCCTAACTCTTAGTCTTGGATTTTTGGTTACTACCATATATTTCGTCTTTTCTTCATTGTGATGACAGGTAGACCCAGAAACATGTGTTAGGGAGAGGTAAGAGACTCAACTTAGATCGAAACGCAACCGTCTTCGTATATTTATCGTCCTTACTCGACACAATGAGTACAAGAATGATGGTAATTTATATGGGTAAGTTGTTGATGCATAGTGGAATATAAATATTCCCAGCATCGCTCTGAATGACTTGATTAAGCTTGGGTAGACAGTTTACTTTAATTACCATCGACACATTTAACTTCATCTTTCCTCACTAGAGGTCTCTAGTAGCATACTCTGGTAATTATTTTTCCTATAATTGCCAGAGTAGTCGGTGCGTTTTGGTTTAGTTTGAGTCTTCTTACAAACTCTCTCTGATGACGGGTAGACCCAGAAATACGTGTTAGGGAGTGGTAAAAGACTCAAATTAGATCGAAACACAACCGTCTGCGTATATTTTCTTCATTTATTCGGAGACCCAGAACGAATACCTGTTTCCTCCTCGAGCTGTGAAAACACCTCTCTCACGTCTCTTGTAGAATGTGTGACTGTATCTATATCATCAGCCAAGGCCAGCAACAGTTTTGATCCTCGATCAGCAAATCCTGTCAGCTCAGACGATATTTTACTTATTGCATATTCTAAAGCAAAATTGAACAGCAACGGTGATAAGAGGTCCCCCTGCCTAAGTCCTGAAATTATATCAAATGGCATCGATGTTCTGCTTCCTATCTTTACTTGTGCATATGAGTCTGTCACGCACATTTGCGTTAATTCAACTAATTTTCTTGGTATTCCCATTTCTAAGATTCCTAGTTTTTCTCTAATATTTGTCGGATGATAAATATCTGATCTATAGTTGACCTTCCAGCACGAAAGCCGCATTGGTAGTCGCCTAGAATATCTTCCGAATATGGTGTGAGTCTCTTTAGTAAGATAATTGATAGCACTTTATATGATGTGCTAATAAGCGATATGCCTCTATAGTTTCGGAATTGTTCTTTGTTTCCTTTCTTATATATGGGAATTATAACGCTTTCATTCCATTCTTTAGGCATTTTCTGTTGTTGCCATACTCTCAGAATGATATCATACAATTTTTGGTGTAAAAGGTTTCCTCCTTTTTTTAACAACTCTCCATTTATGCCATTATGCTGTAGATTCTACTTAGTGTATTTGTTACAGCAATTTCCCGGTAATTATCACTGTTGCTTTTGCCCCCTTTTTTGTGTATTATCGATATATAGCATATTTTTCATTCTTCTTCTTTCCATTATCTGATTTATTGATACAATTCTAAAACAGGTCTTTCATTAGAGAGTATAGCTTATCTGTTCTGTCCTCCTACTAGATTTCCTGGGCCCTGTGCTTTGCCGTTCTTCATTAATTTACAAACGTATTTTAGTTCTTTATGTTGTAGGAGAGTTTTTTCTGGTAGAATGTAACGATAACGATATAATTTTGTAAAGAAGTAAATCTGCGTATTATACCTTTTTTAAAATGCCGAAAAGGATACTGAGGTGGGAGCCTTTAGTTATAATCTCATTTGTGTCTTTATTGGTTTTAAATTCTTCTCTGTTTTTCATTATATAATTTATTTTAACGTTATTTGGATTCTTGTAAACTTAAATTGCAAACAAGAAATAAAAGATTAATGCACATATGTATAGATAGTTTTATTTATCTAATTTTTAAGACAAGACAATGCTAATTTCTGTATTTCTATTTTCTAAGGACCAAGATGGGCGTCGTGGAATATAGGTGTATTTTTATGCATACGATGTGCAGGTATTCACAGAAACTTAGGAGTACACATTTCGAAAGTAAAATCAGTTAATTTAGACTCATGGACTCCCGAGCAAGTAGTATCATTACAGCAGATGGGTAATTCAAGGTAAATACAGCGTATTTTATATTATGTAACATAATTAAACCTTACTTTAATTCGATAAAACTCATAATTTCTATCCATTAAATTAAAACAATAATAAATAATGTCATCCTATTATTTTTGACATAATTTTTTACCAAATCACTGGTTCATTAAAAAAATCAATATACAAATATACACTTAGGAAAGAAGATTTAAATGAAAATATTGGTGAAGGTAAAGAAGAAAATGTAGGTGAGTTTGGTCTGGGAGAATGTAATGATAACGATCTTCTTCAAGTGCCATCTCTGCGGCGGAGGTCGGCAATCATCATAGCTATTCGGACTTTTGAGACGGCTGCTCTGAAAAGTTCATTTGATGTACATCCGTACCACTCTCTCAGTTTGCGCAGCCATGACATTCTACGCCTCCCTATGCTTCTCTTTCCTTGGATCTTTCCCTGCATAATCAGTTGGAGCAAGGTGTATTTCTCTCCACGTGTAATATGTCCGAGATATTCTAATTTTCTTGTTTTTATTGAATTTAAAATTTCCATTTCTTTGTTCATCCTTCCGAGAACCTCTTTGTTTGTAACGTGTTCTGTCCAAGATATTTTCAGAATTCTTCTGTACACCCACAGCTCAAATGATTCCAGTTTTTTCATTGATGTCGCATTCAAGGTCCAAGATTCCATTCCATAAAATAAAGTCGAAAAAACATAGCACATCGCCAACCTAACTCTTAGTTCCAGTTTTAAATCCCTGGTACATAGAACTCTTCTCATTTTGTTGAAATTTGCTCTAGCCTTTTCTATTCTTATTTTTATCTCCTGATTGTAATCATTTGTGGAGTTAATCATTGTTCCCAGGTATGCATATTTGTCCACTTGTTCGACGTTGGTTTCGTTTATTAGAAGATTCTCGTTATTTCTTTGAGTTTTCGATATTCTCATAAATTTCGTCTTCTTGACATTCATTGTTAGACCATACTCTGCTATTCTGCAGAGTAACCCATCTCATCTGTGGTCTTCCTCTTGGTCGTTTATTTTCGTAATAAGACAAATAAGACACACAAGCTACAATATGGTGGAGCTAAGTAGATGATGTGTTCTCCATTTGATGGACATCAGAAACAAAGAAGAATCAGTCAAATTCACTATGTAAAAAGAAAACAACAATTTACTTGCTTTTCTGGATGTGTTAATCACAAAAGAAGACACAGGATATACAACCAATGTTTACAGAAAATCAACCCACACCATCTGATATTTAAATTACCACTAAAACTACAACATCAAAAAGAAATTATCGAATCATTATATATGATAGAGCCCCAAAACCGGCTCCAATAAAAATGCATCTGAGTAAGGAAAAACCTGCTAACCAAGGTTTTGATTAAAAATTGACTACCCATTAGGGTTATTTATAAATAAGAAATTTCACAAGATTGTAGAAAAGAAACATCAAAACCTCACAAGCAATGTAGAAACAATCACAAGAAGAGATTCAAAAATGATAACAATACCATATGTAAAGGGCTTATCAGAAAAATTGAAAAGGATATGAAATAAGTACATCACAACAACATTCAAAATAACCACAGATCTATCGTGTCTAAAATCAAACCCAACAACACCCAAGAAAGATCAAAGAATTGCATCTATAAAATATCCTGTGAATGCAATAATTTCTATGTGGGAAAAACTGCAAGACCACCAAGTGTCAGGATAAATAAGCACGAAACATACATCAAGAACAGAAATTTCAACAAATCTCAGATGTGCAAATATGCCTGGGATAACCAGAACAAAGTACAATATAAAGATGCATTAATAATGCCAATATAGAGGCCAAGTAAGTCAACAGTCAGTTTTGGAAAAACATAACCTAACAACAACGAAACAAAATATCAACTTTTATAAATGATGAGTTGTTTACCCATCGTTTCAACCTCCAACCTCAAGGATCAAAATTTTGTTGGGATTTTTCCCTTAGCCATATTATGTTCTAGTATTAAGGCTCCAGAACTCTTGTCTGCTACATGATACACACCTATTGTACGCTAATCACCCAGTGGTAACAGGACACATTACGTCTTCTTTGATGTTAGAGAAGGATTTACTAGTCGACTGAGTTTTATTCGTATAACCCCAACCAATTTGTTAAGATCCAGTGAGAATTCCTCAGAGTTTATTACAATCTAGATATCGGCCGTACCTCTTGCTTCCAAGACAATTTACCAGCCTTTCTTCTTCTGCCTATCCGTTTCGGATGTTGGATCATGGCAATCTGTATTTTGCACACTGCTACTCTGAAAAGATTTGTGGTTGTTGTGTTGAACCACGTACGTAGAATCTTCAGCCAGGAAATCCTTCGCCTTCCTGGTCCCCATTTTCCTTCTACTTTTCCTTGTAGAATTAATTGCAGCAATTTCCTTTGGCTGTTCCTCATGATGTGACCAAAGTATTAGATTTTGACTGTTTTTATTGTGTTTAACAACTCTTTCCCTTTTTGCATTCTCAATTAAAACGTCCTGGTTAGTAACGTCGTCGGTATAGGATATCTTCAGGATTAGACGATAAAACCAGCCTTTAACCACTGTTAATTTTATAAACATATAATATTTATGTTAATATTTGTTCTTTAAAGGGCCAGAGCAGTATATGAAGCCAATCTCCCAGACAACTTCAGGCGTCCCCAAAATGATTCGAGTTTAGAATCTTTTATAAGAGCAAAATATGAACATAAAAAGTACATTGCGCGCGAATGGGTACCTCCTCCATTACCTAAAGTTAATTGGGAGAAAGAAATAGAAGAGGAACTTGAAAAAAACAAGCGTAAAAAGAAAACTATAGTTGAAAAGAAATCGTTAGGGGCCGTAGAAGTGCCTCAATTGCCTAAACCTACTAATCCTAGCCCTAAACCATCCAGAGCTGTGAATAGTGTAGAGAGTACTAACAAACCGGAGAAAAAAGATAGTGATCTATTAGGTAAAGTATAGATTGTATTTTATATTAATTGATATTAGGTATTATAATGTTTATTTTAATTTATTTACAGTCTTCTAACACAAACACTAAAAATACAATTAATTTATAACATTTAATTACGTAACGATACAAATTTATATTATTGGCTAACTTTCTACAACTGAAATCGCTCTTACGCCTGTCCAGTTCTTTATGTTCCCTAGCCACGACATTTGTTTGCGATCTACTCCTCTCTTGCCTTCAATCTTTCACTGGATGATTAGTTGAGGGATTGCGTATTTTTTTCCTATCAGAATATGGCCGAGGTATCCAATTTTTCGTACCTTGATCAAATTGAGTAGTTCTCTCTCAGTATTTGCCTTTCTTAAGACTTCCTCGTTTCTCACCCTATCTGTCCATGGTATGCGGAACATTCTTCGCAACGTCCACATTTCGAAGGCCTCAAATTTATTAATGGAAGGTACTCTTAACGTCCATGTTTCCATGCCGTATAACAATATGGACCATACATAGCATTTAACCATCATGTAGCGGAGATTGAAGGAAAGGTTGCGGTTACACAGTAGCGGTTTAAATTTGATAAAAGCTTGTCTTGCTTGTTCGGTACGGCATTTTATTTCTTGTTGAGGATCCCATTGGCCATTCATCATCATTCCCAAGTATTTAAATGTTTTCACTGGATCGATTGGAGCATTATCTACTTGCAGTTGTATTCTTAACAGTGCGTTTTTTCTTATTGCCATGCATTTAGTTTTTCCAGCATTTATCTTCAAGCCATATATTTTTCCTGCGGTGTTTATTTTATTTAATATCAACTGCATATCATGTTCGTTGTCTGTTATTATCGCGGTGTCGTCGGCGTAACGAATGCTATTTATCGGGAACCCGTTTACCTTTATTCCACACTCAGAGCATTCCAGTGCCTTTGCAAAAATGTTCTCCACATAGAGATTGAAGAGCATAGGAGACAAAACACACCCCTGTCGCACCCCTCTTAAAATTTCAAATTCTTCTGTGTTGGTTGATTTGTTCAGTTTCATTCGTGCTTTTTGATTCCAATAGAGATTCTAGCGTAGCAATGGCGGGAGTAATAGTATGCTACAAATAGACAGGAATAGTTACTTTTGCTTTATTGTTTGAATATAACCAATATGTATTACTATCTGTATTTTCTGATTCTTTTTCTTCTTTATTAGCAGCCTCTTCTGGACCACTCCTGGACAAATGCATCGTGTTGTGTTTTCCATGTTCGCCTTTATGAGCTATCTGGTGTCAGTTTCTCACTGTCTTTTCTTTAATGTCGTCGATCTCTTTTATTTTGTGGTCTTCCTATGCTTCATTTATGTGCTCTTGGTCGGCATTGTATTAGTCTCTTTATCAACTTCTCTTCGCTCTCTCGTAAAAAATAGGACAGGAGCCTATTTCCACTTACATTTTGCGATAGCTTCGCAAATATCTTCTGTTTTGGTTTTTCTTCTTAGATCTTCGTTTTTCGTATGATCTCTTAAACATACATTTACCATAATTCAATAGCTCCTTGAGTTATTTTAAGTCCATTGAGAGATTGGTTAGTAAGTGTCATGGTCTCCATTTTATGCCATTTTATGTCATAACAGGAAGGATACTTGTGTCAAAAACCTTTCGTTTTTAATTAATTAGGATATTATCTACTGCTATCCAGGTCATTTGTATCTTCTTGTAATTTCTGCAGTTTGATTTTGTTTTCTTTACTTTATTTTATGACCCAAGTACATCCTTCTACATTTTCAATCTTTCTATCATCACGAGTGATATCCACTTCTTCAGTTAACATTACCTTAGTTTTCTTAATATTTATTTTTAGTCCTACCTTCTCTGATACTAGTTTTAACTCATCTCCTCATTAATATTTTTATATAGTTAGGATAACTTATATAGTTTCAGTTATTTTAGCTTTAAATGTTGCTTTTCTGTAACTGTTTTCTAGGAGCTTTTTATTTCGGCAGTCTATTCTTGCGTTATCCATTGCATGTAAGATTACCTATTGTTCTATGGAATCGAAAGCTTTATTATAATCAATAAATGCCAACTGATGAAATTTTATAATCCGTGAATTTTTCTACGAGTTTGACTACTATGGCATTGAAGATGATCAATTATGGCAAGAGATGCTTTGTTCGGCTTGAATGTGCTGGCCCAGAGATGCATGAACATGAATAAGGACATGTACTTATGTTTTGTAGATTTTGAAAAGGTATTTGATAAGGCTCAACATAAAAAGCTTGTAGATATATTAAAAAGCAAAAATATTGACAGTCGTAATATGAAAATTATATCTAATCTATGTTGGAATCAAACTTGGGTAAGAGTTGACACCCGAGATATCAAAATATAGAGATATTGTGCAGCATTTCTTCCTTCTCCTCAATCCCTTCCTCTCCTAGAACCTTCCAAACCTCCACATGTATTCCATCAGATCCTACTAACTTCATCCTATTAAAGCCTCGACAACCTCATCTCCCGTTATCCTCGGTATTACATTATCATTTAAATCTTCGAATCCTTTGTCTTTCCTCTGGTGTTTTTCATTTAGCAACTTCTAAAGTACTCATACCATCTTTGCTTTATTTCAACATCGGATCTTAACACTCTTCCATTCGAACTCTTAATCTGCCGCACCTGAGTCAAGTCCTTTGATGATTTGTCCCTTGCTTTAGCAATGCTGTATAACCTTTTCATCTCCTCGGGTGTTTTTAACTCTTCATACATCTTTGCAGGCGATCTTTCCTTAGCAGTAGCTACAGCGCGCTTTGCTTCCTTCTGTGCTACCTTGTATGCATCCTTATCTTTCTCTTTTTTAGCTCTCTGATATCTCTTTCTAGCCTCTTTATTCTCCTTAACTTGCGGCTGTAGTTCATCGTTCCACCACCAAGTTTCTTTGTCACTAGGAGGCCTTTACCAGATGTTTTTCCTAGTACTTCCTTTTCCACTCGTACCACAACTTTGCCGTTGGCTTATATGGGAGTGGTGATAGACTATAGAACTGCGAGAACTGAAATAGAAAAGCTATTCACGACGCTTTTAGAACATACTCGTAAGAAGGCACATCTGTACGAGCATGGTATCAACATAAATGGAGAGAAGCTCAGTCATTTGAGATTTGCAGATGACATCGTCCTTGTAGCCAATCGTATGGATGATGCAATAATAATGTTTGAAAAATTATCACGCTTCCTTGGAGGTCGGACTAAAGATTAATATGAACAAGATGCAAATAATTACTAATCTGGTTCTAAATCGAAATATTGCTGTTGATGGAAGGGGTATTGTGCAGACTACATCGGATAAATACCTAGGACATGGAATTCGGTTGGGCAGAGATAACCAGACATGTGAGCTCCCATGTCGCATAGGATTAGCCTGGGCAGCGTTTGGTAAATTAAACTATGTATTTAATTTGGATCCACTCGTATGCCTCTATGGAAAATCTATGACCAATGTGTGTTACCTGTACTCACTTGTGGAGCGGAAACAATAACACTCACAAAAAAAGGTAGTTAATAAGGTTCGTGTGACTCAGATGGCTATGGAACGCCAGATGTTGGTTGTCTCTCATGAGAGACCGAATCCCAAACGAAGAAATACGTAGTAGAACAAAAACAACAGACGCTATTGAAAAAATTGCGTCGTTAAAATGAAATTGGACAGGACACGTCGCCAGATTATCAGACAACCGATGGACAAAACGTATTTTAGAGTAGAGACCAAGGCAAGAAGCAATACGGAGCAGAGGACTCTCACCAGCTAGATGGACTGGCGACCTGAAGCGTGTTAGCGATAACTGGATGCAAGCCACACAAGACAGAGACAGATGGAAAGAGCTGAGGGAGACCTATGTCCAGCAGTGGACGCATACAGGTTGATGCTGATGATAGACTACTAAATTAATTCAGTCGCCGACATTATCACTTTACGCGAACTTATTATATTATCGACCATGGAAATAAGACTAGTTCTCAGAATAACTAAAAGTTAGAACCGATATATTAGCACAAGCCAAGTCGCCAGCATAAAAGACGGGAAATTGGACAGAACAAAAAAATAATTGAATATTATACTAAATACTTAATAAAAACGAACACTTAGTACATACCGGTTAAAGATAATAAAAAATAATTTAAAAAATAGCAGAAAACAGTAGGAACGCATGAAAGAAAAATCTCCAAATATAAAACAAGAACTTTGCACAGAAAAAGAAGAACGCGACGATATTGTATTTTCTATTGGTTACGATTTTTTGTAAATTTGTCATTTATACACACCTTTATCGACATTTTTTCATGTCACGCCATTGGTTGTTCATTTTTAATAAGAAATCAAGTTAGGTGGAGAAAAATCAACATCGTTGTTGATTTCGCGGTCTAATCGTTTGTCATCAAAAATTTTTGTGTACCTGTTTCCGAAGATGTAAATTTTTGGTAAGACTTTTTAAAAACCTAATTTTTTGATCTTAAATATACAATTTTAATAATATTTTTCTTGAATAATGGGTTTCTTTTAATTTCCGATTTTTTCTGAATTAGATACATATTATTTTTATTATAATGTCAAATATCTTAACATTGAATTTAACGTTTCCGTTTTTTACTTTTAACATATTTAGTTCTTATCTAGTTTTCATATTATTTTCGTGATAAAATATTTTAGAATTCGAGTACTCATTGTTTTAAAAATATAAGTAGCTTTATATAGTTAGATAAGCAAAATTAGATACGGTTTATAAATATCAGAATTTATCAAACTGTTCCTGTGCAGTTAATTTTTTGGGATCATTTAAAGGGTTATTAAATTAACTATAATCTAGGCATTGAAAATTTGAATTTTTCAATAAATGGTGTAGCATTTTATAAACTGTCTTATGTAATTTGGGATCTGTCAAGGATTTTGAAGTTTTAAGAATATATCTGAAGACATCTCTTTGAATTGATACATTTACGTTACTTCATCATCTTCATCATTAGCTTTAGCTGGGCAATCCTTTATGGGTCTTGACTTTGTCCAAGATTTTTCTCTAGTATAATGTGTTATCTGCTTTGTTTTTTCAATTATTAATTTTTAACATTTTCAGGTCTTGTTCCTTATATCTGAGTTTGGTCCTTCCCTTTCACGCCTTTTACCGCCAATCTTGTCTTTCTTTCTTCAAACTTTCTTTCAATAATTCTGTTCTTTAGTAATATTTTCAATATTTGAATTTATTTACTATATCTCTTTTGTCTCCTTTGTCTGTCAGGTTCTTTCGTTTAAATTATTTTTTTTATTTTAGATATAATTTTCTGGATTCTGTGGGTTTATTCAGTTCTCCTATCTTTTTGAGTTCTTTTTTCATATTCTTCCCTTTCCTCCTTTAATATCTTCTCTTCTTCCCTCAGTTGCGTATATTCTTTAAACTTGTCGTGTCCTCTGTTGTTATAGTCTTTGGTATTTGACATTCTTCATCAAATTATTGTGCTTTAGTTCTTTTATCTTCTTCTATATGTTCACGATTTCTTTTGCGGCTTCCTAATAATTCTTTTACGTAATTCCCATTTTTTGTGTATGTCGGTTTTCTAATCTATTTATACTTTCTTTTATATACTTTGTTTTTTTGGTTATATTTTAAGTTCCTTATATCGTATTTTTCATTCCTGAATCCCTTTTTTATGTTTGATCTTTTGGTTCTTATTTTACTTTCTTTTTTTTACTCGGACCAGATACTGGTCCCAGCCTGCATTTGCTCTTCGTCTGCTACGCACATTTATTACATCTGATTGATGTCTAGAGTCTATAACATGATTGATCGTGTTCACTGTGGCTCCATCCGGAGATCTCTATGTTCCCTTAGGCTCTTGTGCGGGAAAGATGTATTTACGATGACCAAATTTACTCCGTAGCGTTACAACCCTTCGTGGGTTTTAGACGAGATGACAACGTGTCTCCATTCCTCTCTGTCTTGAGCAGTCTCCATCCAATTCTCCACGCCCATAGTTTTAAGGCCTCCTGCTATATTATCTCGCCACCGGAGTCGAGGTCGTCCACGCGATCTTATTCCAGTTGGGGTTTCTTCCCATACCAGCCTTACTATTCTTTCGTCAGAATATCTTCTGAGGTGTCCTGCCCACTGGGGTCTTCTGGACTTCCTATTCTTCCTTCTTTTATGTAGGCTTTAAAGCCTGTTTCTTCTTCAATATTAGCCTAATAAATGTTTAAATTATCGCACCATCTTTTTCTTGCTCTGCCAATACTTCTTTTTCCAATACGTCCATTTGGTGACTTATCTCGTGCTATTCGTGCTATTCTATCCTCTGCCATTCTACTAATGTGTTCGTTCCACTCCTGTTTCCGTTTTATCACCCATCCATTTATGTCTTCTATATTGCATGCTCTTCTTATGTTATTAATATAAGCATACGCTTCTCTCCATATCCAACAGACTTTTCCCTGATATTCGTCGGAGTATTTTCATCTCTATTGTTTTTACTAGCCGTCTCGTTTTAGATGTGTCAGGTCTTGTCTCCGCCGTGTATGTTGATATAGGTCTAATTGCTGCTTTATAGATTCTTGTTTTTGTGTCTTGTCTTAGGTGTTAAGAGATCCTGCCGCTTTACTTGCTTTTCAGCTTTGTTGTACTTCTTCTTCAACATCTCTGTAACTAGTTATATCTATTCCCAGATATCTAAACTTTGCTTCCTGCTTTATTATTTTCCCATCAATTTCGATTTTACATCGTAGTGGGTATTTAGATGTTGTCACCCATTTGGTTTTTTTTGCTGATATTATCATATTGTATTTCTCGGCTGTTGTATTGAAGATATGTGTGAATCTTTGTAGCTCGTCTTCTGTCTCGGCGATTTATGCGGCGTCGTCTGCATAACATAAGATTTGAATTTCTTTGTTCCTCATTCTGTAACCACGAGCTTTATGTACTGCTTGTGTTATTTCGTCTATTATTATTTTAAAGAGAAGTGGGCTTAACGAGTCACCCTGTCTGACTCCGTTTTGTACTGTTATACACTTCTGGACTTTATTTCTTTTATTATGTTAGCGTCTAGATATAGTTTTTCGAGTTCTTTGTTAGTTCTTATCCTCTTCCGTATCCTCAAGCACAGGCCAAAGATTTTCCTTGGGATTTTTATTTCCCAAACACGTAGTGGTTCTTCGTTTGCCTTTGTTATCGTCCAGGTTTCGTTACTATTCATTACTACGGGCCCTTGATTTTTTAGGTTTTGAAGGGCATTAAGACATCTGTTGCCAGCTTTTATCCTATATTGTTTACTTCTTGTGATCAGTTATTGTCTTCAGTTATTGTTGTTCCAATGTACTTAAATTCTATGACGCGCTCAAATTTAGTGGTCAATGGTGATGTTCTGTCCGATTTTTTCTCTGCTTCGGTTATTGCGGCTCATATGCATATATTTTGCTTTGCTATTTATTAGGGGCACCATCTTCTCTGCTTCTTTATCGAGCCTGACGAATATCTTGTTCATCCTTAATTTGGTGTTTACTATCAGATCGATATCGTCTGCAAATACCAACAGTAAATTTTTCTAGATGGAATACTGTAGTCGGTTTTTCGATTTTTGAGCTTCTGATTATGTGTTTCAGAGCTAAATTGACGAGTTGTGGTGAAAGTGCATCCCCCTGTTTTATAAGTTGATTTTAAATCTGAGTCTCACCAACTCACCAGTATTGTTGTTTAACTCTCACCTTACATCGTAACCCTTCCATACACATCTGTGTCAAATTGACTAGTTTTAAATCTCTCTATCAAATACCTGTTTAACATCTATAAACATCTAAGTGGGGCTCAGGATCACCAGCATTTTTGATAATCCGCAACGATTTCTTCTGTATATATTTTGGTTCTTTCTAACAGGTTGTTTACAAGAACTTTGTAGGTGGTAGATACTATATTGCTTTTTGTTTCCTTTTTTTGTGAATTGGTTCGTACTTTTTTCATCTGGCATTATTTCTTCTCGCCAAATGCCTTGAATTAGCTTGTATATAGATCCGTACAACGTTTCTCATCCGTATTTTAAACGCTTTGCTGGTATACCTTATTCGATGGTCTGCTGTCGTTTTGAAGAAAGTTTCCTGTTTTTGCTTGGTACCGACCTTGATCTCTCAAACTCCTTTAAAGAATTGTCGTTCTTGGTTGTTCTTCCGCTTTTTTTTCTATATCTTTGATTATTTGTTCCTGGTACTCCTTTTTTTTCCTATTCATTAGCTTTCTTTTTTTCTCCAAGATGACCACTTTATGAATGACTACAATGACCACATTAAGAGACGTTTTTAGGCTCATTCGCCCAATGTCATTATCCTTGGATATTTCATTGGCACTGTGTTTGGTGTAAATTATAACTTTTTCCAATTTTTATGTTGAGGTGACCGTAGTTTATTTTGATAACGTAGTTTATTTTGATTCTTTTGGCATGTACGATATGCAGTTTCTAATTCATTGTAAAACTGTTCTTTAAGCGAATCATCCTTTTCTTCAGTAGGGGCATACACATTTAAAATGCTATAATTAAAAATGATCCTTTTAGTGTCAGGATGTACATTTGGGGATTTATCACCCTAAAGTTTTTTATGAGATATTTGATATTTTTTTTTATTATGAAGCTAATGCTTAGGGGGTGGTCTTTAGTATCACTACTGTAGAATGTTACGTGATTTCTTTTTCTATAGTACTACTCCCAAACCACCTAATTTCTTGTAGAGCTGTTATACCCATTCTAAGCTTGTCTACTTCTCTGAGTAAATTTTGTAGAGCTCCTGGTTTGTAGATGGGTGAAGGTGCAAAGTCATCTCGCGTAGTCATTCTTGCTTGATCAGTCCGGTTTCTTCTTCAAATCTCGTAATAGCTGATTTTTAACGATTCTTAACCCTAGACCCAAATCCCAACCTGGAGGACCAGTGCCACTTCTGTTAGGGTTGCCATATCTTAGCCTCGCGGTTCTAGATTTAAGGCGCTGGAAACTCGCCCTGATCCATCCCATCCTGGTTAGGATTTGTTAGTATCATGAATGTATTTCTTGATATTTAATGCTAGCAACCACTTGGCATGACTTCTGCCACCAAGACCCTTCCACTAATCTTTCACCCTTCTCTCTTCTCATCTCACTTGGGACAAACCTTGGTGGATTGATCCTTTGGATTATCTGTTCTTTTTTAGCGGACTAGACACAATCATTTCTTGAAATTTTTAAAATATTTAATTATTTTTTGTCTTATTTCATTGATATTTTTGTTCCATTTTCTTTTTCCTACAATGGAGTTTTTGCATTGCTATTGTTTGATGTTTCTCTCATCGTTTCCTTTTTCTCCTATACTGTTTATTACTTCAATACTTTTAAGGGGAGAAATCATATTACGACCTATAATATCAATTATGTCTCTCTTTCACTTCCGTCTTCACACTGGGAGCCTCTCATTCAGATATATTATGAAGAGTGTAGATGCTATGCAGCAGCCTTGCTATGAGTTGTAACGTTGTGGGCTAATATTTCCTTAATAACTTGCTTTAAGAGAAAATATGCTCTCTCTATAAATGATCTGCCTGCACGAAAGCCATTTTTTCTTCTATATCTGTCATCTCTTTTTCAATCTTATTTATTATTTTCTATAGAGTCTTGAGAGTTAATTTGATACTTAACCCTCTGTAGTTTGAACATTTTTTTCAATCTTGTTTTTTGTAGATGTTGCTAATATGTGCTTTTATCCAATCTGGTGATAATTCATGTCCTGTATAGAATAATATGAAAACATATGCCAGTAACTCCTGTAATACTATGAACTGTGTTTTATTAATTTGTTCAGTATACCTTGTGTTCCACATGCTTTTTAATTTTTTAGAGTTCATATTGTATCTTCCTGTATTGCTATTGCAATTGCGGTCTTGTTTCAGTTAGAAGTTGTGAGTAATGTTTCATCAAAGATCTTCTGTTAAATTTATTCTACTCGTTTCTTTTCTGTTTGTAATAAGGTTTTTGACCGATATAGATGTATATTATAGAGATAAATGTATTTATACATACATAACCTACTTTTAAAGCTGAACGAGATTGAAATGAAAAAGAAATGAAAGAAAATGAAATCGAAACTATCTTACCGATTTTTCTGAACGAGATTGTTCCTCGTGTTGCTTACACTGGTTCTACTTTTTTAGGCCACTACCCAGTAAGTGATATACTGTCTCAATATTGCTGTATAAATCCTCCTCAGGATTTTGGATTAAAACCCCAATGCTTTTCTCGTAATATGTTACTGATTACCCTTTTATTAATCCTAATAAACGATACTCATAAATTTAAAATTATGGAGAATATATTATAAAACCAATTTCTGTTTAGGTTTACAAAACCCCGAAGACAATTTCAGTAGTTTCGTATCCGCCCCTACAACGACGGTAAAGCCGGAAACACAAGAAGCTCTCGATCCAGTTAAAACAGAAGAAGAGAGCTTCTTTAATCAAGTATTACCAACCGAAAAAGAAAAAGTAAAATTAGACAAGGATAGTATTATGGCATTGTACGGCAATGGACCAAGCGCCAATAATTTTAGCCAATTCCCACAGGTAATTATTTAATATACTTTCCTACATTTTTTATGCAAATGAGTGATTTATTTGGATATATGAAATTCATATTTCTGCATTAATTTAGTGGTGTATCTGCTGAGCGTTATTTACTGCTAAATTGAAGATAGATTGAAGAGAGTATGGCCAGAAGACCTACTGCAATAATACTTAGAGAACCGTCAGTGGACGGTACCTAACTCGCCGCAATTTACTTACAGACTATTTACTTATTAGTCTGAGTATAGAGTAGATTGTAAACATGTATGATTTATTCCCATAAAATATAATAGTTACTATAAAGTGCCAGAATAGTTTTGGAACCTATTAAGTGTTAGTTATTATCTATCTGATAATAACTATTATCTATCTGTTAGTTATTATCTAATATATGTTATTAGATATCTGCTATTCAGATGGACTTGCACCCGCCACTGTTTCGTTTTCACGATTTACTAACAAACACAACACACATCTCTCTAGCATAGTATACCCTGTAGTAAAAAGTAGGAGTAATAGCGCCTCACGCGACCGGACCTTGACTTAAATCGTTTGGCGGCAAATTCCAAACGCATGTTTCACTATTCCAACGATGTAATATATTAAAGATGGAACCTGTGAACAAATATTTTCGTCCAAAGTAGCTGATAACAACGGCGGACTCTTGTATATAGAATGTCGTGGTTTAAAAAAAAAAATCTTAACAAACACCATTCAAAATGGGCCCTTTTAAACCTGCACGACGATAGTTCACCGTAATTAACGTTTCCTGTAGATTAAGTTGTCACGACTCTCATGCAAATAAAGATATCTAATTAGGCAAGATCTTACAGGTTGAAACGGAGTATTTTTAAGTAATCTAATAGTTTATTTATTTAATAACGTTGACATATATAATTTTTTTGCATTTTTATTTAGACTGGAGGACAACAAGGAGCATTCCAAGGATTCGGAACTTCATCAAATTTTCAAACATCCGGCTTTCCTATGCAAAATGGAAGTATGAGTCAAGCATCTGCGCATGGTCAATGGCCCCAACAAGCCCAACAACCGCAGCAACAGAATTGGTTTAAACAGCAGTATCCACAAGGTCCACCCCCAAATCAAGTTCAGGTATTTATTTTATATGATTATTGGAAGATTCATCTCATTTAACAGATCTTTATCATTCTTTATCAATAACAGTAGTGAATTTGCCACAGACCGTTTGTACCCAAGTCAAAAAAGTTTATTTTAAAAACAAACTGACAAACAAAGAACACTGCTACATAATGTAAGAAATAAGATTAAAAAAACTAAATACATACTTCTTCTTCCTCTTTATAAGCAATTCTGCTTGTTCATTGGCGGATCAATATCTCTATGGAAGGTTGTCACTCCATCTTTTGCTCGGTCGTCTGATACTTCTTCTGCCGATTGGTGACTTATCTCTTGCTATTTTGACGATACGGGTCTCCTCCATTCTGCTTATGTGGTTATTCCATTCTTTTTCTATTTTGTGTCCATTCATTTATACACTGTACGTTACATTTTCTATATGTCATTATTGGTCTTACAGTGGCTTTATAAATTCTTGACTTTATCTCAGTGTCAATATGTCTGTTTCGCCATATAGTGTTATTAAGGCATCCTGCCAGTCTATTTGCTTTTTGTACTTTATCTCTCACTTCTTTGTCCAGATCTCCGCAGCTAGACAGTGTAATTCCCAGGTATTTTATTTCCATTACTTGTTCAATACTGATGCCATCAATTTCTATTTTACATCTGGTTGGTTCTTTGCAGACTACTATTGTTTTAGTTTTTTGAGATGAGATTGTCATATTAAATTTTTTTGCTCTTATGTTAAATCTGTGGACCAGTCTTTGCAGACTATCTTAGATTAGATTAGATTAAGAGAGGTGGCCTTTCGGCCTATTCCACTGCGACCTTTTCAGATCTATTGTGGTCCTCTAGTCCTAGATAACATTCTCTAGCCTGACCCTTTTTATAAAGTCTAGTAGCTTCGAGACTGTACCTTCCATGTAGCTATTTGCCGGTGGATTTTCTTCTCCTAATGCAAAGAACCGCACATTTGCCAGACTGTCACACTGACATAAAATGTGCTCTGCTGTTTCTTCTTCGAGTTGACAGAATCTGCACAGGTCATCATCTGATAATCCCATCAGCTTCAAGTGCCTATTCAGCTTACAGTGCCCTGTTAGAAGACCTACTATGACCTTGACTGTTTTCCTGTCTTTGCTTATTAGGTCTGCAGACTATCTTCATCTTGGGCTATCAATATTGCGTCGTGTGCGTAACAGAGTATTTTTATTTCTTTGTTTTCCATTCTGTATCCTCTTCCTTTGTTTTTTCGTTCTTCTCTTTTGAGTAGTTCTTCAGCAAACTACTCACCTTTCATGAGTTTTGCTTATTCTCTGTGAAATGTACCACTTGATATTAATTCTTGGGATTACCAACAAGGCACACACCACATTTTGGTGAAATTCTGTGACACTCATTTTCTTTCAGGTCACACCTTTGTGCACAACCAATAGCATTAACTAAAACAATGTTTGCCAATAGTTTTTTAAAACAAGATTTTTCCGGTACCATTTGAACAGACGATGTACTTGAAAACCATAAGAACCATAAGAGCGCTTTAGCTGCAGAGTAATCACCTATGGTTGATGGTTTTGAAACAGGACATTTTTTTGTATCTTCAACTTTTCTAGGACAACTCCTTTTGTCAAAAATAAAATGTCTTGCTTCTCCCTCCATTTTCCTACTAATACTTCTGTGTTATTTTGTCTTTTAATGTTTTTTAATGTAGCACTTTGGAAACAGTCTTTGATCAGACCACTTTAAAGGAAATCTGCCCCTTGATCTCATGCCTTCGACGATCAGTGTTTCCTTGCTCTCTTTCCTTCTAGTGATACAACCAAAGTATCTCAACATTTCTGGTTACTGTTGTAATGAGTCTGATATTAATATTTAGTTCTTGAAGTACAGACATATTTGTACGAAGGGCTGTCCATGGAATTTGTAATATCCTCCTGTATACCCACATCTCAAAGACGTCGATTCTGTTTGCGTCAACTTTCTTAATAGTCACGTTTCAGAGGCATATGTTGCAATATTGAATACCAGTGCACATGCAAGTGGACGTTTCGTCGCTTTAGTTATATCAGTTTCTTTCCAGATTTTCGTCAGTTTTGCTGTCGCTGACCTAGTCATTGATAGGCGTCGCGTCGTCTTATTTCTTCTTCTAAAAAATGCATGCAGAGTGCTTTTGTGCTCATAACAGGTAGAACAGGTATTCATTTAATAATAGAATCTTGACTTTTTTCTAGAATAACACCCCACGAAACAATTTAAATTGTTACGTACTGTTCAAACATTTTCAAATACCATAGATATAATTTTTAAAATGTAATTTTATATATAAATTAACTTTAACTATTTGTTGCAGCATTTTACTCCCAATTCAAACCAACCTCAAGGAAGCCAATTCTTAAACAACTCATTTGGAGGATTCCCACAACAGAACTTCACGCCTTCATTTAACCCTTCACAACAGTTTCAAACGTCGAACCCGATGGGCCAACAAAATACCCCAAATCCATTTTTTAATAATCAAAACTTACCTCAACAGTTCAGCAATTTGAGTGTGAGATCATCTCCACACTCGCAACCGCCAATGGGAAATTTATGGACTAACTGAGGAAGCAACCAAAAGTGTCTAGGTGTAGTAAATACAAATTTAACCTGGAGTTAGCTATAACGGGATGTGACCCCAACGACTGCTCAGTCACTAAAATATATTTTAAATAGAGAGTGGTATATATTAAATTTGAATTTGAAAGTATCCTTAACGTTTTTCAGTTGTTGCAAAACGTTAAATAATACTTTTAAATAGTTTTTCATTCCGATCATTAGCAATATCAAATCTGGTTGATCAGAAACGCGCATTTAAGAAGTATATATATCAAGCCTATTGCTATCGCGGGTAAGTTCACCAGGTTTGGCGTTTGCTATAACTAGTCCTTATATAGAAGGATTCGTTAGGTTTTCGTAACTCTATTTTCATGTTCTAGTAAACTATTTAAAAATTGTGAAACATACATCAAAAGACTTTATAAAAGTATCTATTTTAAAAATTATTTAATGTATGTCAGACATATGTTTCAGATCATACTTGGTGAATATTACATTTCACTTTTTTCAAAGCAGGGATACTTGGATATATATATATATATATATATATATATATATATATATATATATATATATACAGTTATATCAAGAAAATATTGTTGTTTCTATGGGTTGTTTGAAAACTTCACAACCGAAATAATTAGGAAAGCTTCTCTTGGCAAACAAATGATTGGCATGGTTTGAGAAGCATTTTTGTATTTTTTTATTTTACAATTTTTATTTAGTTAATTTGAGAAGCTTCCTGGCGTTTGTGAATGAGTAATAAATAATTACCAAATCTTCCCATTTGTTAAACACTTATTCAACAATTAGTGATTTCGATACCACATTTAAAGTAAAGTAGTATTCACCTGTCTTATTTTTTAACAATTATATCTTTTTATAGTAATCTCTAGGTTAAATTTTATTTATTCCCGGTTGCGTGGGGTGAATAGATCATTTAAAGTATGGTGATGTTAACGGTAGTTTAGTCGAAATAAGTACCCAACTCTAAATTTAGCAAAAAAATATTTTTATAAGCGTTCAGTAAGATTCCAAGACAAGGAGCTGGCGTTTATATTTGGCTGGGGTGGCTAGTTTTCGGGCTACAGGGTGCTAAAATTAGTCTAAAAGGAATAAAGTAATACCGATGTCAAAATTATTGTAAATTTGATTTTAAAACCCTGAATATAAGCTCAAAAATTTAGCTTTGAACTGATGCTATCCATTCCCCTTCCTATTCCAAATGTTGTAAATACTGTTTTTTATGAATGTCACTAAAAGCATACAGGAAAACGAAAATATTTATTAATATCAAAACTAGAACCACTTCCATTTGGAATTATGTTCATTATTCTCGAAGGTTGGTAGTAATATAAAAATACTAAATCATTGAGTGTTTGTTACTAGCTATGGTCCACAAGCACAAATCATAGATTGGTGGGAAACTGATATGTAGTTCAAATGATTGAAATTTAATTTTGTCGTGAACCACTTCAACCACAGAAAACTTACAACAATTTTTCGACGGCATTTGATTTATTTATTGCTTACAACTGCAGTTATTATTTGTATAACTATTTCTGAAGTGAGTAGTTCTAATTAATTATTTAGTAGGTCTTGGCCAACACTTGAGTGTTTTATCTTTTATGTTCAGGAGTGGATGTACTCGATGATTCGCATGATTTCTCATCTACGATCTCCTAATACTCAAAACAAGGTTGTGAAACACAATTTGTTGGATAAAGAACACATGTGCTCTAAGAACACATGTGCTCTTACTTGCGTAAGTTTTTCTGAGTGAACATTTCTAATGAATCATTTAGTATGTCCTTTTAACCAACTCTTTAGTTTTTTTTCTTTTGGGTTTGGGAGTGGATGAAGTAGTCGATTGAAATGTTTTTTTAATCTTTTATTAGACTGGAAATCAAAATGAAAACAAATGTGTGTAGATCAATTTGTTTCCTCAAAAACATATGTGCTCATATTTGCCTGCTATGATCTTCAGTGAGTAGTTCTAATGAATGATTTAGTAGATATTTTGGCCGACTTTTCGAGTTTTTAAACTTTTTGAGTTCAGGAGTGGGTGAAAAGTAACCTTTCTAAGCGTGTAGGATCTTCTAATATTCAAAACAAGGTTGAGTAAGTCGAGATGTTGCCGAAAGAGCATTTGCGTAACTTTTTCTGTGGTGAGTAGTTCTAATTAATTATTCAGTAGGTCTTTTGGCTAACTCGTAATTTTTTTCATCTTTTGGGTTCAACAATGGATGTATTAGTTAATTGGCATGATTTCTGGTCTATGATGTTTCGTATTTTAATTTGTGATAATGTCTTTATGAGTAAAAATCATGGAATAGTATCAGATTAGATATCAGAGGGCACTCGCGTAGTGTTGATTAGATTTTATTGAACAACCTCTGAGCAATAACCATGATTGGCACAATTGCGGTAGTTTAATGGAAATTTAAAATTAACTAAATACTAAAATATTTTGTTTAACGTTAATTCTTAAAATTTACTTTCTACCTATAATGTCCAAAAAAATAAATTTAGGTTCTTAGGCCAAAAAGTGTTAAAAATAGCAAAATCATGATAACAGCAAATACAACCATATCGAAAAACAATCGTTGCATGATTGTGTTCAATTTAGACTTAATGCCGTAGATTTTCTGTTTGATTGATTGTTTTGGATTATGAATTTTCGTTTTTCGTAGTTACTATTGACACCTAAAACTACTGAATGTTTAACATGAGTTTATTTAAGTATACATTTTTTTAATTTATAAAAACCAAACCGTATTTCAAGTAAAAATTGCACTAATGTAATAATTTTTATTTATTTTAAAGTATTTTCGTTTCTTTTAAGAACAAACCAAAAATTGATTATATCTAGGCTCTAATTATTTTTACTTAAACTTACTCCTATTTTTTGGTAATTTTTTCAAAACTTTTTGTGAATATTATGTTGAAGTAAGGTTAAGTACATAAATTTTAATAGAATTTGTCCGGTTTTTAAGCAATCTAGTCGTAATTTTGTTCATTTTAAGCTTTTTACAACCTAATACCACTTCTCTTTTTTTAGACCCAACTTATATTTCATATTTTTTAGTTACTTTAACTTAATGTTTAAGTCAATTTAGTATGCAACATTTTTTTTTTCTATCGAAACAAGTTTTAACCTATTAGAATGTATTGGTAGATAGTTGTATAGTTTTTTCGTTTGTGTATTTATGAATCATGTGAATAAAATATCTACAAGTATACTACAAATAGGTTTGAAATCGAATAGAGAATTTTATATCATGTTTAACCAATTTTTCAAGATTTTTCACGTTCAAGTAGGCATTACGGGAGGTTACGCTACATAATATGTTGTTTTGATCAAAAGTGTCGCCTCTGATTTCCTCTGTCGAGAACTTTATATGTCAAAATATGTTAAAAATATGCATTAATATGTCAAAAAACTAGCGACCCCAACGGGCTTTACATTTACTGAATTTTGTTGGTAAAGTTAATGCTATTGACACCGATACTAGTTAAGAGTGCAGTTTCATAGAAGTTAAAGAAAAGCATATCAAGCTGATAACATTTTCTGGCCATTAATTTGAATAATTTATTTTTATTGTTTTTTTTTAATTAGATATCAACTTGATATGCTCTGGTTTAATGAGATTTATGTATATTTCCTTTATTAAAAAGTATGAATCTGTATTAAGTCGTGTTGCTACCGGTACCCTGTAGCTTTACCGCCAAAATTGATAAATGTAAATCCTGCCAGGGGCGCTAATTGCAGAATTCATTCGTCTCTGAACCGCTTAAATATAAACAACGTGATTTTAAATGTTTTCACAAAAGCGTGAAAGCGCTCACTTTGACTTACCTACTGAATCTTTGGAATAAGTAGTAAAATAACTATTATACATTGGGATATATAAACTATTGTGACTTTTTTCAAAATAACAATTTCAGACCGGTTTATCACATTTTTAATAATCTTGACCTTTTTGGCGTTTTTGACATATCTTTTGACAGTTGACATAAGAGCCGCCATTTTGGTCTATTATACGTAGCCATAATTATACCAAAGAATATAGACGCTTATCTATATTCTTTGATTATACTATAATTATAGTAGCTATAATTATAGCTATTATTATACGTAGCTATCCGTAAAGCTAAGTATATTGATAGCCATGTAATTGAACTATGTCAGAGACATTAAAAATTAACTCATGCCAACTTATGTAAATGTAACTTATTTGGTTACTAGCTTTATGAAAATTATACATTGTGATAAACTATTGTGATTCCTGTGAAAATAACTTACTTTTTTCTGCGTTTTTGATTTAGTTGACAGTTGACACAAGAGCCACCGTTTTGGTCTTAAGTAGCTATCCGTAAAGCTAAGTATATTTATAACCATGTAATTGAAGTATGACAGAGACATTAAAAATTAAAACTCATGCGAACTTATCTAAATGTAAATTATTTGGTTACCTACTACCTCTATGAAAAGTATATTTTAAGTTGTCTATAAGAGTATAGTTCTTACTTTCGCTTTAGTCAATACAGTAAGATTCGTAAAGGACGATTATAAAAGAATCATCATAAGAACCAGTTTTTACAGCACACAAAAATATATACATTTTTAATTTTTTTTTTATTCACTCTGTAGTTAAGAGAACGTAATTTTTCATTGGGGTTTTTGGTTGTGGTATATCATTTCCGTTGTAAAAGAGGGAAGTCTACTATCGTTAACATCCCATATTTAAGTTTTCAGGGTAGAGATTTTTATATCTATTTTTAAACACCCTCTGGGATTCGTCCGATGATTGTAAATTAAATAAAATTGCGATTTTAATTATTTGTCTTTTAATATGTAAGTTCAGAAACGAAGCATGATGACAGTTTTTACTGATATTAAACATGTGTAGTCAATTATTTATTGTTAGTTAGTTATTGGTTTTGACAAAGGATACTCCACATATTATTATTACGGAACTTAATTTTTCAGGAAATTCAACTCTTAATGTATTTCACCGACATATTCAATAAAAATATACAATTTGTACAAATTTTAATATATTAGATTCAGGGGGACGATGATTTGATGGCTCATTTGGTGAACAGGCATTGAAGTATGTAGATTAGTAGTTTGTTTGATTCACACGATATTCAAACGCGTGCAGTATAAAATTCAAATGATCTCCGGCTTCGAGATTGCGAATAAAAGGATACGAGTAAAATTGAGTAGGCCGATAAATAACACTGCTATTGCAATTAAGCTGTTCATTGCAATTACATTGACACATACATCTAACAAAAGCGATACAACAATAGTATGCACCTGCTCAGTCCTAATCCCTTTTGGGATGTGGTGACACAATTAGGCCTTTACAGTTTTTTTACGATTTCCTTCCATCCTTCCCTGTCCTGGGCTAGTTGTTCGGCTTCATGTAATCCTTGGTTTATTAATATTTTTGTTTGATCTACCCAACGGCTTGGAGATCTTCCCCTAGGTCTCTTTCCTTCAACTCTACCCTCACTATCAGTTTTTCCATCGTCTGTTCTAGCAATGTGTCCAAAATACTGCAAATATTGTTGTATTTGTTTAAGAAATCTATCCTTTACTTTAAGTGAAATACCATATAAAATAAGACTTTAACAAGTATTTACTGTAACTTAAAGTACAAGGAAGATCCATGCTTTCAATTACAAAACCCAAGCCGAAAACGGCAGAATATCGCGTGAAAAAGTTGAAAACCAATACTCTCAAGGTTTGTACTGTCATATCTATTTTTACATTTTTCTTATACTTTAAAATATTTAAAATTGTTTATCTATTCCACCTGTTATATATCATATATTTTTAAATAATCTCCGAAAATTCGTTGAAACAAATGTTTTATCTAAAGCAAAAAATGTTCTGTTAAGCTATGGAAGTGTTTAGACTCTAGTATCATTCCACGAGATTTGTAAGTTTTTGGTTCGAAAGAGAAAAATATCAAAAATAACTTGACCCCTAAGCCTTTCAGGCTATTAAAGCTGTGATGTTAAGCAAGATGAATGAAGCTTACTAATCTTTTCAAAACTAATAATTATACGCAAAAGCCAATAATTTATACCCATTTATATGGTTTACCTACCGCCTCGGTAACACAATGGGATGAGCGGTAACTTACCAATGGAAATCTCGGTGAGTCTTGAGCTCGAATAGGCCGAGCATCAGGATTGTCTATTAAACACATAGGACTTGAACCATCGCCCGCTAAATCGTTAGTGGGCAAAGAAGAAAAAATGTGGATAATGAATTTTTTTTTAAATCGGTATCTTCGGTACCTAACTCATGTGTATAGAGTAGATTGTAAACATGCAATGTAACAATAAAAAGAATGTATATGTTTGTCTGAGAAAAAATGGTCAAAAATTAGGATTGCCAGCTGTTAAAAACGCGAGGTATTAAAGATAAAGTAAAAGAAAGCTAGCGCGCAACGCTACTGGTTTGAAGTGTCAGTTGTGTGAGTTTTTAAAGCATGTGTCGGTATATATATATATATATATATATATATATATATATATATATATATATATATATATATATATATATATATATATATATATATACATCGAGTTAGAATCTATGGAGAAGCTATGAGCATATTAATGTGTGTATTAAAAACGGCGTCAGTAGGTGTGGCTAACGATCATACCAATATGGCGGTGGGATCAGGGCCAGACTCAATAATATTAAAACTAATATACAAATATGACTAGTTATTCAGAAGATTTAATCACAATCTAAAAAGTGCAATACATTTTTAATAAACTATGATTTATTTATGCCGCGGTAAACACTAAAAACACGACATATTATACATAAAGATAAATTAATACAGTCAAAAAACAAGTTTTATCTGAAAGAGATAATAATATAAATAATATTTTAAAGGGTAAAATGAATATACGGTATGAAATAAAAAAAATATGTTCGTTTTACAACTTATATATTTGATAACTACAAATTAACTGACCCGTTAAAAATTAACAAAGTTATTATTAAAAAAAAAACAAAATTGCATATCTGCCGAATATCACAATGGAAATACTGTGTAGAAATAAAAATAATTATGTTGCAGTAGTTAATAAGAAATTTTAAGATATTTAGGATGAAGATATTTGAGTATTCTCAAGAATAGCACGATCTACCTTACTTATAAGATTTTTTATGAATACTATTAATTTATTCTCTGAAGTACGGGCCATTACTTTGTTTACATATTTGTATACTAACCCGTGGAACGTTATTCCTGAAGATTTTTTATTAACATTGCTTCTGCTACTGCAACTACGTTGAGAACAAGAAACCATTATTATGCACTATCACAATATAATATTATAGTTTTTACAAAAGTATTATAAAACTAAAAATATTCGAAAAATAACAAACCGAGACAATCATACACGATCTGTCAAAACGATCATAACAATATGGCCGAAGTGAGGTCGTTGTTAGTCACGTGATGCCCTCTCCATAGATTCTAACTCGATGGATATAATAATACTTATATATTATCACTTGTCAAACCAGTGTCGTTGCGCCCTAAGTCTATTTTACTTTATCTGTGGTACCTCCACAGCTGGTAACCCTAATTTTTGATCATTTTTCCTAAGCAATCTTGAAGCTTAACATACTTTGGAAAGTCTAATGGAACTTCGTGGCTCCTGATACCCGAATTTGAGCCCTGTGATACTTTAAATTCGATTGCACTTATCCCACAGAATTGTTAGTGGTAATTAGATAGTAGTAGTAGGTTAGATTCTCATGCAAGTCGAAACATTTTTCAACCGTCCTAGTATAAAATTCAAATTGCCCTCTATGGCTCGCTGAATTCTCATTTATTGTACCTAGAAGCTGAGAGCCATTATGGACTGTAGATACAGTATTATTACATAAAAGTTAACATTAAAATAGCAAACAATCTAAAATTATTATACAAAAATGTCTTCAATCATTAATTTTAATTACGAAAGAAATGAAGTCGGATTATATCTTATGGGCCTTTACGGAGTTTGTATGGAAATGTTTATTAGTACAAAATGACGACAGACTTTGATAGTCCACTACACTTTGTCAAAACTGGGAATGATTTTGAAAATCCTATAATCGACACGCCGACTTGATGCGCAGCCAAATTACCGCAAATATTTTAGTAGGAAGAAGTAAACTCGACCTGTAAACTACGTATGAAACTCCGTAGCCGAATCCCGGTGTATTGTAACTTCTTTCCGAATTTTTTCTCTGTTGGCCCTTGCGTTGACGAACAAAATTTCGAAAGTCATTCCTGGTCTCGACGAATTGTAGGTACCTTTTATTTATAAGTTTGTGGCGTATCTTTTGACTTTGATTATATATTAGTTAGAACCAAGAAACATGTTCCGTATTGTAATTGATGAGTACAAATTGCTAGAGATATTCTTATAACAATATTACCTATATTTTTTATTATTATTGAAGTCATAAAATTAAAGTATAAAAACAATGTTAATACAATGTAAACTAAAATGTTCACTAATACAGTTTCAGACAATAAAAGTGGAATAGATGAGCTAAACCTAAAGTTAGAATTATATAGTACCCATATGGCGATATAAAAAGATAGAGATTTGAGGTTTGAATGTTCTCATTTAATAGCATACATCAAAATTAAATCTTAACATATTCGAAAACACTTACCGACGTGAGGTTAGCTACCACCATCTTCTAGTGCTCTTCCATTATTTGCGATTACATTGGTACAATTGATTTCGTCCAGCTGCTCTGAAGAGTTCTGTGAATGAAATTACGGTCCATCGAAGCAGATTTTTTAGGTGTGATGTTTTTTGTCACCCTGTACTTCACCTTGTAAAGGATAGCTCTATTAGATACCAGAGTCAGTAAGGCATAATTTTAATTTAAATAAAAATATATTCGAAATAAATAAATAATAAAATAAAATTAACTTTTATGCAATATGTACATTAAAAAAAAATAAACTAGAATTAATTGACGACGCTACGATCCACTGGTAACTAAGAACAAATATAATACGGGAAATGCTAGGAAAATTAAAAAGGACAGAAAAAGGAAATTGATCAGTACCCAAACATCATGGAAGAAGACTGATCACTACTTATTCTAGGTTAGAGTTGACCGAATGGATCACTACCCGATCTGGACTAGGAACGGAAAGCGACCAATCAGTACTTTATCGCGGAATAGTTGGTCTAATCGATCAATAGTCAATTCGCTAAGGCACGGGAAGTGACCAATCAATACTTGGTCACCGTCGAGACTCTTTCGCCTTCGGTCAATAACCAAGGACCCGGTGAAGTTCTTATCAGATCAATACTATGGTAGAACTCCAGGACGTTTGACATTTGGTTAATACCCAAAGGCCCGGTGGAGTTCCTACCGGATCAGTACTCTGGTGGAACTCGGTTCTCTCTTGCGGCGGACGAATTTTTACACGACTTTGGACTTGTGTCCCAAAATGTGTGTCCCGGACAGCGAGTCACCGACCTAAGTCGGCGACTCCCCGCCCTGATTGTATGTGCTCGGTCACTCAGCTGCCGAATTGGCAAAATAATTTTTGTTCTCCTCGTCGGCTGAGCGCCCGAAGGGTATGGCCATCAAGCCCACGTTTGTCGGTACGTGACCTCGATTCTCAAGTTCCAAGAACCTTTTGACCTACGTGAAGGGCCTTTTAGCTGAACAGCTGTTCTGCATGTGCTGCTGATCAGCGTTCACTCTAGTTTTTTTTTATTTTATTGGCGCTGTAACAAAAGGTTATAAGTATTAAAAATAAAAGTAACTTAATAAAATAAATAAAATATAAGGATTGGGTATTTTTTGGGTCTTCTGTTACTGAGAGATTGGTGAAAAGAGCAAAAAACAGGTTGGAATTTCAACGAGGTGACTGTCTCGTCAATACAGATCTTCTAAGAGTACGATATCGTTGGAATTGAGGAAGAATGGTCTTAAATATCGAAAGCGATGCAAGTACCCCAAATACTCTCAAGCGCAACTCGTTCATATACCAATATGCATTCGTCAACTGAGGTTACACTTTGTCACATGAGGGTACACTTTGTAAATGAAAAAATTATAATTTTAGATGACGAAAATTATTTTATTTTGAGTAATTCTGAAATGAAGGTAAAACCATGGATTTCATATAACAGGAGTGTATCCCGACCTTTTGTGGAAAGAGTGAGTGGTGAAGCTTTGAATAGTCAGAGCTATATTGATAAGTGTGTTTCCAAATTGCTTCAGTTTGTCCACGAACATCATGCTAATGACGATAACATGTTTTGAAGAGACCCTAGCATCATGCCATTACTCAAGAGATACCCAAAACTTTCTTCGACAACACCACATACCTTTTGTTTCCAAAATAATCATCCAAACTTGCTGCAGGCTCGTCCAGTTGAGAATTTTTGGGCTTTTTTGGAACTAAGAGAAATTGATCTGGATTCCATCCAGGTTCTCATGAAAGACATTCGAAGAAATTTGTGTCTGGTAGAGCAGAATGGACCACTCCACATAACAAAATCAAATTATATCACCAAAGCTCTTCACTGCAACTCTAGAAAATATATTCAGCAAAATGAACTGACAAAACAAAGGAATATCCAATGATGGAGATTTCTTCAGCCATCTAAGATTTGCACACGACATCTGATTTATAATAATGCTACAGAATTACAAGAATTTATAAGCGACCTAAATGCAGCTAGCAATGAAGTTGGCCCGAAAAATGAACTTGACAAAAACAAAAACCATGTACAACGAGCTAGTGGATGTACAAGATTTAATAATAAATAACACTGCACTTAGTAGACAAGTATGTATACCTGTGACAATTAATACATAAATCTGGCTCCTTACTTTCAATAAATCAACAGAAGAATGAAACTAGCTTGGACATCTTTTGGTAGAAATGCAGTTATATTCAAATCAAAGATGCCAATCCACCTGAGGAAAAAAGCATTCGATCAGTGTGTACTACCAATCATGACATACGGCTGCGAAACTTGGACACTAAAGAAAGAGATAATATCGAAACTGAAAGTCACTCAAAGGTCAATGGAGTGATGCATGCCAGGTATAACAAAGAGAGATCGAAAAAGAATAGAATAGATCAGACAGAAAACCAAGATTATTGATGTAATAATATATAATATAGAATTAAATCTTTAAAATGGCAGTGGGCGGGACATTTAGCGAGAAGAACTGACAGGTGGTCCACTAGAATTACACTGTGGTATCCAAGAGGCGCCAAGAGATCAAGAGACGTCCACATTTGAAATGGGCAGTAAAAATGGGGGTAATTTTAGACAATCATGGGCAGATATGAAGAAAAAGTATGTAAGGGAGGCTACATCATAATCGGTAGAATATGCTGAGAATGATGATGATTATAAGAAAAAAATTATGTGGCGATGCAATAAATTATAAAGGAAAATTAGCAAACGAAGCGAAAATACAAAAACAACTAAAACGAAAGTACCTTAGCAGCATAAACTTTTCGACATAAAAATAAATATAAGATAGTACAAAACATTACTTTTATTGGCCGTTGTTGATGTCTGGAATCATCTCATTTTCGAAAAACATCAGACAGCAAATATGTGAAATGTTTTTTCACAATATTTTTAAAACATGTCCTTTTTATAAAACATATCTGCTTCGATCACACTACATGTTTCGCTCTATATTGGGGCTTATCAGGAAGTGGCGGGTCAAAAACAATCCGGGTACAGAGAGCTTTCTAATCAAATTTCCCACTACGATATTATTTTGATCCAAGGTAGATGGCGCCTACATACTCGTGCTCTGTAGTGCGAAGTTTCTTATTTCAAGGTATTCATGCCTTCTAGTAGGTAATAGATATGATTGTTATATATTTACACGTACAAAATGCTAAAACAAATGGTGTTTTAAAGGAGAGCTTGATAAATGTGGTAGTTACTTACCGTAAGAGGAGTAAGGGAAAACTTCAGCTATTTTCTCTTTCATCTGTTTGCCTCTTAAAGCAACCGAAAAAATAAATCTTTATTCTCTATACCACAGCATACAAGATATTGTCAAATATTTTGCACGAGAGATTAAAGCCTTATACTGAGATGTTTCCAGGAGAATATCAGGCGGGATTCAGGCGTGGACGTTCAACCATTAACCCGATCTTTACACTACGACAGATCCTCGAAAAAGCGCAAGAGTTTAACATAGATATGTATCATATTTTTGTCGATTTTAAAGCGGCATGTGACAGTGTCTTAAGACCAAGTTTTTACAACGCTATGAATGAGTTAGTAATTCCAAAAAAAACTCATATGTTTGATAAAAGTGACAATGGCGAAGATGCTATCAGCAGTAAAAATTCAAAACGACTCGTCAACCCCATTTCAAATACATAGGGGGTTAAGGCAGGGATATGCGCTGGCGTGTCAGCTTTTTAATGTCGCCTTAGAAAAAGTTGTACGAGACGCTAATTTAGATAGCAGGGGAACAATATTTAATAGATCAGTCCAAATTCTAGCATATGCAGACGACCGACGTGGATATTATAACAAGAACTAAGGCGAGAACTGCGGAAATCCTAACCGAGCTAGTAGCAGCAGCAGAACGAATGGGGTTACAGATAAATCAAAATAAAACCAAATTCATGGCGAGTAACACAAACACAAGAGCTGGAAATGTTGACACAAATTTAAACATCAATGACCAAAACTTCGAAGCAGTCAAAGAGTTCATATATCTAGGGACATCGGTTAACCCCAATAATAACACATCTGAGGAAATAAAAAGGCGAATAATAATTGCAAACAGGTGTTATCATGGTCTATCAAAGTACTTAGCTAACAAACGTCTGTCTCAAAAAACTCGTATAAGGCTGTATAAAACACTGATAGTCCCCGTTCTCACATATGGATCAGAGGCATGGACGCTAACGAAAACAGATGAATCCGCTCTATCCATTTTTGAAAGAAAGGTGCTACGCAAGATATTCGGAGCGGTCTGTGAGAACGGAATATGGAGGCGTAGATATAACTTTGAACTGCAGAATATCTACAAGCATACGTTTGGTGGTAAAGATATTACCACTATAATTAAGCGAAACCGCCTGCAGTGGGCAGGACATGTAGCCCGGGTCCCTGAGTCAAACATGATAAAAAAGATTCTAACAGCGCAACCCGTGGGAATGAGAAGACGGGGTAGACCAAAGCTGAGGTGGATGGACGGGGTAACACAAGATGCCGAGAAGATCGGAGTCGGCAACTGGAAAATGCAAGCGAGGGACAGAATAAAATGGCGTAGAAAGCTTGAGAAGGTCGAGGCCCTCTAAGGGCTGTAGCACCAAGATGATGATGATGATGATTCTCTATACCATTTAGTAAGCTGTCATGAATAGTAAACTTTTGAAGTTACTACCCAAAAAGTACTAAGTACGTAAACTTTAACTATTTTTTTTTTTATTTTAGTTCTATATGTTTTTACTATTTTTTACATTACTTTGACAATTTTAAAGTTTAAACATGATACAAAAAAGTGAGCTTTTTATGGATATTTAAATAACATTTTCAATTTTTTTTTATAGTACCTATATGATAATAATTGTAATTTACAATACGGAAAATATGTTTATTCATGAAAATTCTTAATTTGTATGTTAGTCGACTACTCTGAGATTTTAAAATAATTTGTTTTTTTTTTTTCGTATTTTTATTTTTGGATCTCACTAAATTAGCATTAACTACTGTTTTTCCCAAGAAACAAACAAAATTGGTTTTTTAATGATGATAAAACTGGGTTGCTGGGTTATGATTCTTTGGGAATTGTTGCAATATGAGAAACACATCTAAGATGGTGCAAATGTATCATTTAAACGAATTTTTAATGTTAGGGTTTAATAATAACAAAATGTTGCATTTTTTTGTCAAATTTGGCACGATTTCTAGTTACTGCTTTATATGCCAATAAAACGAAACAATGGAAAAACTATTGTTCCTTCGCACTTGCTAGTAGTACTGGCCATCGCATAATTTAGTTCCATATTTACTTTCTATAAAAGTATTGAAAATATTTATAAACTACATGAAACTACTACAAAACAGTTATAAAAAGTGTAACTACACGGGACATATTACAATAGAAATACAAGATTCTACTGCATTACGCCATCGGGCATTCCAATCCTCCAAAGTCCAAAGAATGCTAGATTCTATGGTCCATTTTACAGCAGAACTAATATAAATTAGGAATAGTCTGCAGAATAAATACAAAGAAATTCAGAGAAACATCAGAAAGAAAATTCAATAGGCAAAAGAGAAGTGGCTCTCAGGCAGATGCAATTTAATCGTTCTTTGCATTATGTGTACGCTGAATATTTTATTTTTCTTTCGTTATTTATGACTACGGGTAATAGATAAAATAGTTTGGTACGCAGATGACGGATGCAGATGCCATGGTCATAGTAGAAAACGAAATCATCTCTAAAATACTTACATCAAGCAAACCTGGTAATCGACAATATATATCTCCCCCAGTCCCAGGATTTTTTTTTTAATTTCTATATTTTGGTGTTTTATGTTACATTAGGGATCAAGATAAGAAAAAAAAATTATGGCAGCCATAAATCCAATGTCTCCTATGGGCAACATTAGGTTTCAAGATAATCAAAAATTCTCAAAAGCAATTTGTGTTTTATGAGTAACATAGCCATGATTTTTTATGAATACATCGGAAATAAATACAAAACATTAGTTATATCTTTATTAAGTAATAAAATATGATAAAAAATAACTGGTAGATAATGCACTGGTGTCAGTTCATTCATAACCTTGATGCTGATTCGGTTTTCTTGGAGGCAGAGGAACACCTGACATGTAGAAGATAGATTCTGGCTGAGTTGACGCACTGGTCATAGTTCATGGTATAGCTTAAAGTAGTTTCTGTTTTCTTGGATGCAGAGAAACATCTGGCATGTAGAACACCTGATTCTGGCTGAGTTGGCTGAATATCCTGGCATTCGGCATCTATTCTTTTTGGCTGGGGTTGAGATTTCTGGTAAATGCAAAGTGTGCTTTTTACGGAGCAAGTCTGAAGGGTGGGATATCCTGGGTTGCTTCCAAGGAGGAAGCGAGGAACACTCATAATCTGGATCACTATCCTCCGAGCTCTTCTGGTCCATTGGCCAGGAAATACGCATACTTTTCTTTAAAACTGAAGAGATCCATAATATCTTTTCTGTGGGTTCCTAAAAGTCACTGATCTCGTCGGTATTCGATCCATGATGCTGAAATTGCGAAGTCAAACATATGCATGATAACTCTGACTGTCCATTTCCTAGTTCGCGCAGAAGTCCTGTATTAACTTATCATTCGGTCTAAGAAGTCAATGCCTCCCATATTGGCATTGTAAACCTTAACTGCCAGAGGCCTGTTGACTTAAATGAATCGTTTTTGTATTTTACACCATATTTCTACACTTATCGACAGAATGTGGATATTTGACATCAAAATTACGGCTCTATTATTAAACCATTTTACAACAGACACTTGCCCGTCTGATCTTATACTCTCATCAATTGCCCCCCAACCTTCTTTTTTCATATCAGTATCACTTCTTAGTCTGGAGTTCTTTTGTATTCTTATTTGTTTCAAAGGGCCAGTACCTGTAGCTTCTCTTTCTGAATGTAATAAATCTAAAATATTTTAAGAATTAAAATATCTATCCATATAAACTGAAACCACAGGAGGAAACGGTCTCAGAAGCTTCAACACAGCCTTACCACCAACATTTAGAAGTTTGAAACGTTTATCATCAATTATAGGGTCACCTTTTCAGGTCACCTAGCAGGTGATGCTACCTATTGGCTATCCAGTGAACTACTTTTCAAGGCTGCCAACCTAAACTGACATCCCAGAAAAAATTCCTAAACAAAGCATGTTTTATATGGCGTGTAGACGACGCTGGGACTAAGGAGGATACAGTAAGTAGTATACATAATAAGTAAGTAAGCAAAAAGCGATAAAATTATCTAGAGTTGTCGGATACCTGAAGGACATTGTATGGAAACACAAAATGATGAATACAAAGAGCAAGATTATAATTAAGACCTATATTCACGTATGTCAGGATCCAGAGCCGAACATAATAAAAAAATGAAACATAAGAACGACCGATGTGAAAATATTCGACGAACTATCAAGGAAATAACGAGTAGGGATAAAATAATATGCAGGCGTATTAGAGAAGAACTGGGATTGCAGGATGTGGTGAGGTTGGGTAGAGTCGCAAGCAATATTGGAGAGATAAAGTTGATAGGATGCCAGAAGAGCCATGAGAAATGTGGGCTAAGATTTAGAAACCTAACACAGAGAGAATAGTAGATAGAACAAAAATATGGTACGAGAGTTGAAGCACATTCAGCGTCATAGGAAGAGCCCAGAAAGACTGAATATTAATCAAACAGGATCTGGCGCTACTAAAAGAAATAAAAGAAGTAATATACGGCGTATGATACGGATATTTTCCGCCATCCATTCTAAACGATTAAAAACACGCAATTCAACATTTGATGATCTTATTTGATGAATGTTTTTTCTATTTTTTATTACTCCATTGATTGAGAATTTTGCTCCATACTTATATTAATATAAGTTTGTTCTATACTATATTCAGTGCTTAATGATCAAAATATCAAGTAAATAATGTTTGATAAAAATTGAGAGACCACAAGGAAGCCCTTTCAGAACAGTATCCATAAATTAGTTTTAAAATTTTAAATCATTTGTCCAAACAATTTTAGCCTATTTTCTAAAAGTTTGCTTAACTTGCCTAATCACAATAAACATTTCACCAATTAAACTCAAAATCATACAGATTTAGAACGTATTCAGTGAAGACAAATATGGAACCAAATAAATAAAGGGTCATTTCGTAATAAGAAATTTATTGGCATACATAAATCGGTACTAGAGATTGTTTATTAAACGGTGCAATAATCATGAAATCATTTTTTACAAAAACAAAAAACAACAAAGATTTTTTAATTTGAAATAATTTATATCTATATAGAACCAGAATTATATATGTAGCATTTGATTTTGTTTTTAATTTTACTAAAGATATGTATACAATAAATAAATTAGAAAAACTATGTTTATAGAGATACAAAACAGATTTTTTCTGGTAGATTACAATCGACAATATTTTCAATTTAATACAGTAATGAAAAAATAAATTAATGACACATCAAATATTTATTCATCGACTTAAAATAAATGATGTGTCAGTATTCTGCTTGTTCAGTTTTTGTAGTATTCAAGGAGAACCAAAGAAATACTAGAGATGCTGAATTAACGAACTATTAGGTACACCTGGAAGTTACATCCCATGGTGGATCGGACATAACTAAGTATCTGCCTCCAAACAAATCAGTTCTCAAATATTGGTCACATTTCTTCACTCCTAGCTTCCTCAAATATTTTTTAACGGCGATTTAGAAAAGATGGTTATATCTTGATGTTTTCTCCTGGAGAATCTCTTCACTGATCGCTCTTGATCATTTTTCTCCATGTGACATCCTGATCTTAGACTAACTGCTTTTATCTTAACCTAGAGCTCACGTTTTTCAAATGTGTACACCTCGTGCTTACGTTTTATACGCCAAATCGATTGTTTAACTGCTTCGTATACCTTTATTAAAACCCTTCCCATCTATCTAGTTAGTTCCCACTCCCCTTTGTATGGGTCCAAATTGCTGCTTCTTATAGCACGACACGTTTTAAATAACTTATTTAATACGAAGAAACACCTATTTCTAACTGCATTTATTCTTTGTCCGGTAATGTTAACGCGTATTTGGGTACACAAGTTTGTGAAACTGAAGCAGTGTTTGCACTTATCCACCATCTTGAGTGATATTTCTATAAGGTCTTTTGTCACGATAGTTTTCAACGTATGTACTTGATTTTCAAACCGTTTATCTTTAGATCCAGACTCTCAGCGTTCTTTTGGCAATATAATCTTCTTTCAAAGCAGCTATAGTTCTTCCTACAGAGGCTATGAATGGGCATATATGATGTATTGCACTAATCTATTACAGAATTCCCCGAATCGGTTTCTTTCTTTTTTCCAGTGAAAGATTAAAAAATTTGACAGGAAAATTTCTCTGCGTACTCTTACACTTTTAATGTCTGTACGCATAATCCTAACCAACCTTGATTTTATTTGGTACAACCTTATCCCTGCCATGTAAAACTCTATACAGCTAGTGCACATTGATTTTATGGACATCTAGAATCAATTATTACTAAGTGTTAATGTTTTTTATCATTAATTATCATATCCATCACATTACCCACATTTTGGTAAGAAGATACTGTGTAGACCCTGCAGATTTTGTGATTAAAAATTAGTATCTATAATGGAATTTCTGATGCGTACCCATATTTAGAACAATATATATGGATTTTATAACTTTTGAAATATTCTCTAATCTCTTTCATTTTGAAAAATCTTTGTTGTGGAATCGTGCAATTCAAACATCTATACATATTTCCTTGATTATTGAACTAACACATTTTAACGAATTTTAATATTATTAAAATTAAGTATTTTGACAAAAACCTCTTCTTCTAATGCTTATGTATGTTGTATGTATTTTCGTTTATAATATATGAATATATTGAAGAAAATATTATATTGTATGGAAATTTGAAATGAGGTTTTGTTGAAAGAGACAACCTGCTGATACTGAAAATAAATATTTAAAGTAATTATGCGTTTGATATCAAACTTTAACTTTATCAATAAAATCTAACTTGGATAAAACACTTCGTAAGAAAAAGCGCAGAATCAATACTATTTTCTGGAAAAAATAGTCTTCAACTAGTAACAGATGGCCAAATGAATTTAAAAACAAGGTTTACCTCTGTATGTATAGTACATAAAGATGAAAATAGAATCTACGGTTTGTATAGATATTTTGGAATCCCCACAATTAATTATATATATATATATATATATATATATATATATATATATTGCACACTAGCAAAACATACCAATTGCAAATACATTCTTTAAGAAAAAATCGAATAGAGAATGGAATTGGGTAGCACCAAATGGAATTACTAAGAACGAAATTGACTTTATTCTAACCAACAAGATTGCTACCATAAAAAGATGTCAGTACAATAAATAAATTTCAAACAGGCAGCGACCATAGACTAATCGAACAAAAATTGTTCTAGATCTGAAACTAGAAAGAATAAAATTAATCCCAAAACCAAGAGTAACTGGTATAAATATTAACAATCTAAAAGAAAACTCTGATCAATACCAAAGGACAATTGATGAAAGATTACATGACCAAATCGACAGCTCTCAATTAATGGAAATCATCCTTGATAGTGCCAAAGAAATCGGAGGCCCGCAACAATAAAATGAACATAGTAAACTGTCAGATAAAAATAAAATAATGCTATAACAAAGAAGGGAAATTAAAGTAAGTAGCAACATACAGAGAATACAATACACAGAACTTTGTAAGACAATAAGGAAAAGTATTAAGGAAGACAATAAAAGACTGGTAGAAAATGCAATTGAAAACAGGAAAAACTGTAAGAAAACAAGAAAATCATTAATCATTGGGAAGAAGCAAATCGTTGCTCTAACAAACGAAAACGCCACAGTTACAGACAGAAATGAAATAATACAACTAGTGACTAAATTCTACAGCGAACTATACAAAGCCCCTGAAACGCTTAAATAGATGTATCCAAGTAATCAGTAACCAAGAAGATGTACCAGAAGTCCTTCTAGACGAAGTAGAATCGACAATTTCAAAAATAAAAAGCGGTAAATCAGCTGGAATAGATGAACAGATAGATAACAGTGGAACTGCTTAAATACGCTGGCAATAAAACCTGGAAAATCTTGCAGGCATATTTACGAAGTCCCTAAGATCGAGATACATACCATACCACTGGAATACAGCAAACATAATTCTCATTCATAAGAAAGGTAGCAAAAAGGAAATCAAAAACTAGAGACCTAAAGGCATTGAAAAACCGTACATAGAAACTTTAGCAAATATTGACCGATAAGCAAAAGCTAAGGTAAAAACTTATAAAAACTCCAGAATTTCCCACTACCAGAGGCGTCTGACAAAAAGACGCAATATCACCAAAGCTCTTCACTGCAACTCTAGAAAATATATTCAGCAAAATGAACTGACAGAATAAAGGAATATCCATTGATGGAGAATACTTAAGCCATCGAAGATTTTCAGACGATATCGTTGTGATTGCTAATAATCCTGCAGAACTACAAGAACTTATAAGCGACCTAAATGCAGCTAGCAATAAAGTTGGCCGAAAAATGAGCTTGACAAAAACAAAAATCATGTACAACGAGCTAGTGGATGTCCAAGATGTAGTAATAAATAACACTGCACCTGAGACAGTAGACGAGTATGTATACCGGGGACAATTAATACATAATAATAATCAACAGAAGAATGAAACTGGCTTGGGCATCTTTTGGTAGAAATTCAGTTACATTCAAATCGAAGATGCCAATCCACCTGAAAAAAAAAGGCATTCGATCAGTGTATACTACCAATCATGTCATACGGCTGCGAAACTTGGACTCTTAAGAAAGAGATAATATCGAAACTCAAAGTCACTTTGAGGTCAATTGAGCGATGCGTGCTAGGTATAACAAAGAGAGATCGAAAAAGAATAGCATGGATCAGACAGAAAACCAAGATTACTGATGTAATTCATAGAATTAAATCTTTAAAATGGCAGTGGGCGGGACATTTAGCGGGAAGAACTGACAGTAGGTGGTCCACTAGAATTACACTGTGGTATCCAAGAGGCGTCAAGAAACCAAGAACACGTCTAAATTTAAGATGGGATAAGGAAACAAGCCGGTATAACACGGCACAGAAAAAGCGAATTCTAGAGAATCATGGACAGAAATGAAAAATGAATATATAAGGGAGGCTGCACCATAATAGGTAGAATATGCTGAGGATGATGATAATGATAATGATGATGATATTGTTATACAATGTGGCGCACCAAAAACGAAACAGAGGCATTTACTGGCAGATGATTCCTTTTTTGAAAAAACGCTCGGACCCGTCGATTTTGTTTTCGAGGGGGACACAAAATTGGCATAAAATCACTTTAACATTTGCAGCCCCTTAAGCGGGGGTGGCATCATCCCTAAAATCTTAAATAAAAAGGGGGGTCGAATGATCCATTATTTGAAAGGTCTTTCAACTCCCTTTATAATGATGTAAAATTCATGTATTCAATTCAGTAGTTTTGGAGATTTATTGATTTAAAGTTTAAAGTAGACTTTAATAGGTACATCAAATTAGTTTGTACTTCTTTCAGAAGAAATTTGAGTAAAAGCATTTTCTTGATAAGTAAATGCTTTTATTTACTACGCCCATGGTTTATTAATAATAAAAATAGCAATTGAAGTGTCCTTTGTGACAAAAAAAGTTGTTTCTTGAAGAAAGATAAGTAGAGAATGCCACGTACTTATTTTAAATAGGAAATAGTACATTAGTTTGCGATTGATTTGACCAATCTTTGTTGTTAAAATATCACTTATTGCTTTATACATAAATTAACCATGGTATATTCCACGGCAGAAAGGGTTGAAATTATTGAAATATTTTTCGGAAATAATCAGTGCGCTAATAGAACAGCACAAATTTTTAATGAGCGACTTGAGAACAATAATGTGCACCGAAAATATGGAAATCCTATAAGGAACGAAGCAACAGAAGTGGGGGTTTTAGGTCAAGTTATTGTAGATCCTACATTAAGTACCCGCAAATTGCAAACTTCGTGTGGTGTTAGTCGACGTACTATCCAACGGATTCTAAAGGCCCATAATTTTCATCCGTATAAAATTCACCTTGTACAAGAACTTAATGAAGACGATTTTGATAAGCGATTAGAATTTTGTGAAGTTATGAGTGAACGAATTACAAACGATGAACAATTTTTATTTAACATTTGCTTCTCCGACGAATGTTCCTTTTTTTTAAATGGCGAAGTAAATCGTCATTTGTCGATATTGGTCGGACTCTAATCCCAGAATTTACCATGAGGTACACACACAGCAGCCACAAAAATTAAATGTTTGGGCTGGCATTTTTGGCGATCATTTGGTTGGTCCTTTTTTCTTACCTGGAAATTTGACTGGTGAAATGTATTTGGAATTACAGATACAATTGAAAACAGATATAATTGAAAATCAGAATGATGGTCGATACGTTGAGAATATGTTGATGTTCCAACAGTATGGTGCCCCACCACATTACGCATTAAGAGTTCGGCATTATTTAGATCAGACCTTTCCAGGTCAATGGATTGGTAGAAGAGGTGCCGTTGAATGGCCCCCAAGATCGCCAGATTTATCACCTTTGGATTTCTTTTTGTGGGGTTACTTAAAAAGCAAAATCTATGCTACTCAGCCAACATCCTTAGAAGATTTACGACAAAGAATTGTGAATGAATGCCATCAAATTACTCCTCAAATATTACAAAATGTCCGGCAACGTTTTCAGCAAAATCTTTATTATTGCATGAAAAGTAATGGTGGTCATTTTCAACATTTACTCGGCTGACAGGTCAGTTCATTCTTTATTTTTTAACAACTTTGCTGCTATGTATTGATCTCCTCTTACGATGATGTATTTAAACTTTAAATCAATAAATCTCCAAAACTACTGAATTGAAGTACATAAATTTTACATCATTGTAAAGGGAGTTGAAAGACCTTTTAAATGATGGATCATTCGACCCCCCTTTCCATTTAAGATTTTAGGGATGGTGCCACCCCCGCTTAGGGGGCTGCAAATGTTAATGTGATTTTATGCCAATTTTGTTTCCCCCTCGATAACAAAATCGACGGGTCCAAGCGTTTTTTTTTTAAAAGGAATCATCTGCCAGTAAATGCATCTGTTTCGTGTTCGGTGCGCCACCCTGTATATTTTTTTATAAGTAATAAATGTCGTTTGGTCTTTTGCATATTTTGTTTATTATATATACTGTTATCACCAATTTATCAAAAGCAATTGTTAGATACTTGTATCAAAGAGTATCACGAAAAAAACAATTGCTTTGTTAATTTCTCTGGTCTACTAATTGAGTTTTCCGTTGTAATTCTACTACACAACAGGATATTGTTATTTTTATTTCAGTTCAAATTGCTTTTTGTTGAGTTTTTAAAAATATTGTGTTAATTAGTCCATCAACTATATTCTATTGGTAATTACAATAGCTCTGCTTAAAATACATATTTCTTTATTTTTATATGTAAGTATCAAATAAGAATATTTTATTGAATAAATTTTACATTGCGTATAAATCCGCTCACTATAAGTAATTGTAGAGTTTTGGTGAAAAGAGTGAAATTTAGTACCGCCGACCTAATCTTCTTAGACCGAGAAGGAAGAAATGAAAGGAATTAAGCATGCTGCACTAGACAGATGCGAAAAGGTAAGATTTGTTTCCACAACAAACTGTTAAGCCGCGGTAACAGAAATAAATGACTGCTTTTATTAAGCTGTCTACATCTTTACATCTTATACTTTTCTCATTATCCTGTGCTCTAATATCCTGCGAAAAGGCCAGTGGCGGCTGGCTGTCGTTTTTACAAGGATTAAATAAAAAATTTTAATTTTACATATTTACTGACTTTATATATATATATATATATATATATATATATATATATATATATATATATATATATATATATATATTATATATATATATATATATATTATATATATATATATATATATATATATATATATATATATATATATATATATATATATATATATATATATATAAAGACCCTTTCTATTCCTTCTTCAAGACACTGTAATTAGAAGAAAGTGTAAATATTTACAAAATATCTCAAATTGTCATTACAACTTACTAGTCGTTGAGATTATTTTTCTAAAGCTACGACACTCAACATTAAAAACACACATATAAAATATAACATTTAAAATAATGGACAATATACATTTTTAAATTTAGTTGGAAAGTTAAAATTTTAAAATTTTGTTAGTGACATTTTTTCAAAAAAAAAAACAAAAATAGTGTGATTAAAAAGTAATTAGGAGTTCTTGCTATTATATTAATGGAAGTAGTATCTTAAACCTGTCTTGATAGTATGCAACATGTTTTGTATGCAGGTGTATTACGGTGTGTATATATACCTAATATATAGGATACATATATATATATATATATATATATATATAGAATAACATTGAAATAAGGGAGGCTGCACCGTAATTGGAAACGGTTGATAAAGCTGCACATGATGATGATGATGATATATATATATATATATATATATATATATATATATATATATATATATATATATATATATATATGTATCCTATATATTAGGTATATAAAAATTTAAATAATAGGAACTGTTATTGTTGTTTCTTTTGTTACTTTGTAAACAAATCAAACTAGTTTTATCTCATGATTTAATCGAAATTGCCTTTATTATACTAACATTATCAACAATCTAATCAAATATTGGAGAATGGGGCTCCAGAAAGAACTTATCAGCTAGTTTAAAAAAGGACCGACGATCGTATCAGTTGAAGGGAGTACTTATATCAGTAGGTAAACATAAGATATTGCCGTACACAACTTTAAAATCTTATTATATATGTAGGTATTAATTAAAACATAAACTCTAAAATTGAAATCTATTTCAAATTAAATGTTTTTTAATTTAGGTTAACATCAGAAAATAAAAATCTCATTTGAAGAGATAGGTATAGCACTTTAAATGATGACTACGTTAGTACGGTATTTACCGAATCATTAGAGTAACCCCGTACACGTAATCGGCTAATTTCTTACATACGAGTACATAATACCGTTTCATTATTGTATTAACCATAATAAAAACACTGAAAATAAGGCAGAGTCATATCAGGAATATAAAGCATCGACCAGTTTACACACCCTTACCATAGTTCTTTATCTTTCCTTACCGAAATCACCACAAATGACGCATAGTTCCGCAACTAGTCTCCCTTCACCTTCCTTTAACTAAAGATTCATCTAATTCTTCTTCATTATCACATAAAACGTTTTGTCTTCTCTCAGTACAGTATGTTCAAGTATGTTCTAGAAGCGTCGTGAATAGCTTAGGAGAGAACGTCCCCTTACCGTACTCCTCGCTGTATACAGAATTTATTTCTTTCTTGTTCAGATAGTATTACGTTAGGTGACTTAAAGTTTGATTTAATTCAGTTTCTTTCTGTGGTACAATTTCGACTCAACTAATCCTAACTATGCAATTGTATATATTCTTATAATATGATATTCGATACTCCTACATTCTCAGACGAAAAAGTCATTAAATTTTAATTGCCTTCACCAGCCCTCAGCCCGAGAGACGATACGCTGATTATCGGATTTTTAAAATAAACGTTAAGTACCTATTTACGCGACAGATAGTCTTACGCTAGCCGTGGCATTTTGGTAGATATATTGGATCATGTTAGTGTAGTGATGGTCTATTCGGCATTCTGTCGATACTTTTGACATTTTCTGCTGGCTTATAGTATTTATTGCTTTCGCGTAGTCCATGAATATCAGTGCCAATGGTTTGTTGTATTCTGCAGACTTCTCTATCAGGCTCTTCACCACTAGCAAGTGGTCACTAGTGCTGTATACCGATTTAAATCCAGCTGGTTCTCTGGGCTGATAAAAGTCTAACTTAGCATCCAGTCTTTTTTGATAATTTTTGTAAATATGTGTGATAGCAATAGCAAACTTCTATAAAATACTTCTATAAATAAATATTCTCGTTCAGTACCGGAGTCCACTTTCATTTTATTGCAGTGTAGATCCATTTTTTAGGTTAATCGAATTTTTTAATTAAAAATTGTTAAAAAATTAAAATTATTAGTGCGTACCACGCATGCCCAAGCGTGAGCATGCCTGAGTTCATCCAGCGGAAATAAGGTACGCTTAGTAAATTTAACAGCGGTTCAAGATTTCTAGATAGGAGATGCTATTTAGAAATCTTGACAGCGGCTGACAAAGCAACTTGTGTGGAGGCGTCTGAACGCTACCGCTTAGTCAGCTGTCCAGTCGCTGAGGTCGTCTAAACTCTAAACGCATCCAATCACTGCATTGTTATATTAAGATACATTCGGTTTTCCTTTCGTAGATGCATTCGGTGAAAAGTTTGGCCAAAGCGTGGATAATTTTATTTCCATCTAGTTTGATCGCTCCGATCACTATTCCATCATCGCCAAGGAATTTGTTATTTTTTATTTCTGAAAGTGTCGTTTTGATTTCGCATGGTGATATTTCTGTCATTTCTCCTGATCCCTGGTTTGTGATTTTACATCCATAGTAATGTTTCCATCTTTGTTTTTTATTCTGTGTATATTTTTGTTGTCTATGTATTTCACCTCAAAACTTTTAAACTTTTGTTTTCTTGATTTATTTTTGTCATTTCTCTTTTATTGTTTTCTTTTACGTCATTCAGAATGATCGGTGGATCCGATTTCATATTTAATTTCTTCATTGTTGTGTAGTTTGAGTCGTATTTTTTAGTCATCTTCTTTCACTTAGGAACTCTTTGGTATTTTGGCTGTTTTTTTATGGGCCACGACGGCGACGGTCGGGCAGCGCTCCTTTTCCTTTCCTTTTAGTGCCTTCGTTATGACATTATTTACTTGTTCAATATCCTCTATTTCGTTTTTTAAGTTTTGTATATGTCTGGTTAGTGTATATTTATACAGTTCATTGTTTTCTGGAGGAATACATTACGTGTTTTTAAGATCATCTTGGTTCTTTCCAATTTGACATTTAATCAGATCTTTGCTTAGAAAGATGTTAATAAATCTTATCCGTTATCTGAGAGATAACAAGAAACCATAGTGATTCAACCTACGCCCCACAAAGGTGCAATGGAAAGCATTTAAAAACAATTTCTGTAAATTTATATGTACAGGAAAATATATCATACTATCATACATATGAGAACAGTAGTAAAATATATGAATATATAATTGACTGAGCAAAAATATTGAGTTAGATGGTACAAAAATTTAATTTTAATCAATATGAGTCTATCTTTTTGCCTTAAAACTCGTTACTTTGTTCGGATCCACCGGTGGTGGAAGGATTGGCCGCCCGAGGGGCGTTTCCAGGGAGCGCCAGTGACATTTTGTTCTTATAATATCACTTGCGTGGAGGCTCCTTCCGTGCTCCCCCTAGTCATTCGGAAACAACCTTCTCCGGAAACTTGTAGGAAGCAAGTGGGGTGCAAACCCCCAGGTCTTGAAGACAACAGCTGAGGCCTTATGTTTCTCAACAGGGGAATATGCTTGTACCGTCTGGGGTAGATCTAGACACGCCCAACAAGTCACCACGGCGTTAAATGAAACATGCAGAATAATTACCGGTTGTATGAAGCCTACCCCCCTACCCCTACTGTACCGGGTAGCTGGATTCTCATCACCAGATGACCGTAGATGCGCCTCACAATATGTGGAGAAGTTCAGGCAAACTTTCGATGAAAGGCACCAATTATACGGGTTTGACGAACCACCAGGAATCAGCCGACTTAAATCAAGGAAAAGGTTTATGAGAAATGTCAGCGTCGAACCACCCGAACTGTTCCCCATACATCCAGAACGACCTAATGGAATGAACCTGGACTGGAGAACCTGGCGGACATTGAATCGCATACGCACAGGTGTTGCCCCTGTAAAACAGAATCTCATTAAATGGGGCATCAAGACAGACAGCGACGCACTTTGTGAATGTGTGGAAATACAGAACGTGGAGCACCTGAGAGTATGCAGACTTTGCCCATCACAGTGCACCCTCGATGATTTATGGCTTGCAAATACAAAGGGTGTAGACGTAGCCCGATATTGGGCAGAAAAACTGTAGTCGGATCCAGACACGAAAAAGTAAGTAGTGCCTTAAAACTACCGATATACTTTATCGATGTTTTAAGGAGATACATTTATCCATACCGTACATTTTTATAGGTATATACTTAATACCCAGATATACACATATTGTATGTAAGTATAAGGGAGTCCGAATACTTTGACCACAATTAAGTACCTACGTCTATGGTCGGCAGCTAAAAGGCTATCAATTACTCTTATTTAAAATTAATGTATTATTTACCTAGTAAATTGTTATGATCAGTCTTGCGAAAAATCATGGCTATTCTTTATTCAAAGTTGTTTTGAATAGTTGTGTAATTTGACACCACAGGGTGTACGTTACAAAGGGGACCGACGGTACTTTTGTTAAAGTAATCATGGGATAAATGGGGTTTAACGGATATAAGAGCTTTGGACTCGTGCCTGTGTATTATATACTAAATCTATAGAGAACAAACATTATGAAGTACAAACCATGCTATAGTATGCATCCAAAATACTTATTATTTAAACATGTAAATAATCTTTACTTCTTGTTGTCACTTATATATTGATGGACGTGATTATAATTTTTTAATCCTTCAGTCTTTTCTGGGCTTTCTTCAACATTCTTGCTATTAATTACAGTTTCCTTTTGGTTCCATCTCCTTTATTTGATTGTCGCCTACTTTTCTTCATGCACATACTGAACTCCATACATTGTCTTGTTCCTTAATGATAATATAAGTTTTCTATTATTTCCATACTGTTTCACAACAGCCCATGACTGATCCAAAATCTTGTTTATAAACTAAACTAATGATTAATTAATTTCTCTGGATTTTACAGCGCTTAAAAGTTGGCTGAATTCTTGAATACTCGCCATCTTGGAATAGGGGTGCAAAGGGTTTTCGTGCTGTATCTCGTAAACTAGCAACCCTACAAAAAATTTTATTTAATTAATTTGTAGCTAATTAAATTGTCTACAAATTTATTCCTATTGCTTTTTATGGTAAAATGGAAAATAAAAAAGTTATTAACAAAAATAACTAAACATTTTTGAACAAATTTTCTTTCGGTCATTTTACAATAAAATTATGTAAGAGCAATATCATAGAGGGTATTGCAACGAACCATTTTTACTACAAATTTATATAATTTTATTAATTTCTCTGAGTTTTACAGCGCTCTGAAGTTGAATGGGTTCTTGATTATTAAAAATACGATAAAATGAACCATTAGACTTAGGTTTCTATTACATATATTTGTTATTCATATCGTTTTAAATCAATTTATTATTTTCTTAACATTACTGTTACTATTAATTTATTATGGAACCGTTCCGCCACCACGAAACTTACCACAGCTGCAGAGATAAAGTTTAATAAAAGCACCGTACCAGTATTATTCCAAGATAAATTTCTTGGTAATTAAAAGAACCAAACAAACTTAATAGACATTCTCAAAACTGCTCTATCAGAAGTGGTTTTTAGTCTCGACCAGGTTGAATCTGATGCAGATACAGTCATCATCCGTTCTGTACTTGCTGCATTCCAAGCCTATGATGCTGTGACTGACATAGCAGAGGACATTGATTTTCTTATCTTGCTGTAGGGATTAGGAAGGGAGCAGTCCGATGTTGTGTGTCCAAATTTTCTTTAGTCGATTCAATTATACTGTCCTTTAAGTTTTATACATGACGACGTCATTGGAGAGAATTTACTGTTTCTCCATGCTTTTTCAGGCTGCGACACAACATTAGTAACTTACACGATCGGCAAACGTAGAACGTTTTTTCATCTCTTATGGTGGAAATAAAGATGATTCTCTAACAGCATGAGATACAAACGATTCGCCAAGACAGTGACCAAAATTACATTTAACTTATCACCTATAGGAGCAATATATTCCATGCCTATTTCATCCCCAATCTACAGGATCGCAGTGTCCTCCAGTGATTTGCTGATGATAAACTCTAACAGTGTGGAAACGAGCAATATCTCTCCAGTTATAAGCGAAAATAAGGGCGCAAAAAGCAAATTTTCGTTTTATTTTTCAGATTTTGTTAAATAAAAAATTAAGCATACTTACTTTTGCTACTTGCATATCGTGATTTTTTATACAAGGTACGTCCTGAAATAATTCCAGCAAAAAAATGGACTCCTATGGAAAATGTCCAATTATAAACAAATCCCACTTGTACTATTAGGGGTTTAAAAGTCGTAGTCAGTAATGTTATTGGAGGATAATTTTTGGAGGCTGTCGTCGACTTTTTAGTACAATAACAGTGTTACTGCTTCGTTCCAGTCTTCGGGGATCTTCTTTTCTCGTAATATTTTATTTTAGTAGTGCGTCTAGTGTATTGATAATGGCCTTTTTTTCCATTCTTTAACATTTATGTAGTAACTTCATCTTTTCCTGTCGATTCTGTTTGTATTTCTTTGTATTATGTTTAGATTTGTTCTTTCTTTCTTGCTCTTTTATTAATTTTTTGAAGGTTTTATTCAGTTCAATAATTTCTTCACTTCCTAGTTTTGCATATTTTTATGAGTTTTCTTTTTGTCTCATTAACATTTTCGTTGTATTAGAAATGTAGTTTACCTGAGGTTTATCTATTCCTATTTTTTCACAAGCTAGCAATAGGATATTTGTTAAGGCGGTTTTAGTTCTTCGATATCTCCTATCTCCTAAGTTTGGTTTCCTTATACTCATTTTGATGTTCTCTTAATTTCGTCATGTCAGAGATTTATAATAATGTCGAATATTTAATTTACTAAGGTATCATATATTCATTAATAAATAAAAAAATAAAGCATAAGTAAAGATATATACATTTATTTAACAACTACATACTGTACAAAATGACTCTTTTCTAAAACTAAAATATACTTCCTATAAACTTAATTTTTGGTCAAACTTCCTATCACATTATTAAAAATAAATGCATCAATGCGAAATCATCGTCAATATTTTAAATGATTTACCATTCTAAGCAAGTGTCGGGAATCTGTCATCTTGTCTAATATAATTAACGAAATGACCGTTTTGTGGATTGGCTTCCCTAGCAACCCTGTGTGGTACATTTTCAACTTTAACATTTTCATCAGTACGTTCAGGTTGGTCTGATTGTGGTTTAAGAATGGTGGCGGGTTTTTCGTCGACTTCTTCAGATTTTGGATACGGTAAAGCTTGTACTACTACGAGTGCCAGTAGTACAAGTAAAGCCTAAAAACATGACATCATAAAGTATAAAACACATTTGAGGCAATTTGATAATTATTTAAGAGCGAATCAAATAAAAAAGTGGATAATTTTAAAATTCCTAAAATTAACATATAAAACTATTTTTAAAATAATTGCCTGTACTATACTCTATATGCTATCTTTATTGCCAATATTTTTTGCATGTGGTTTTTTCCCCCTATTCTTATCGGCCCTTATCTCGTACAAAGAGAGACATGTTGTTCCAAACATGAATATATCATTCGTATAAAAGTGCTTGTATTGGCTTTACCAGTTTTCAATAAGTCAAGAAATCTATCTATCACAAAAACATTATGCCGCAAACACGTTTAGAACTAGTGCAGCTCGAGCAATTAGTTCGTTGGATCCAACAAGGCATAACTCAACAAGAGGTTGCTATGAGGCTAAATGTGTCGCAAAGTGTGATAAGTCGTACATGGAATTGGTATGTAGCAACTGGATCTGCAACATACAGGCATGGAGGAGGAAGGGAACGATCTACAACTCGTCGGCAAGAGCGTTTTGTAGTTCTGACGGCAAGAAAAAACCCAACATTCACGGCTTCCATAATTAACAGTATCTTCAGACATGCTACTGGACAAGCGATTTCCAGTCAAACTGTCAGAAGATGGTTACATGCATCCAATTTAAGGGCTAGACGGCGCGCTACCCATCCACGACTATCTAGGGAGCAGCGTGCATGCAGATATCGCTGGGCGATGAAACACTATCAGTAGAATTTCGAAAATTGGACGAATTGTCTCTTTACTGACGAGTCCAGATTTCGTTTGTATACGAATGATGGCCGAATATTGGTGTGGAGGGAAAGAGGACAGTGTTACAGTGAAAATCTGAGAGTCCCAACCACTCTTTTTGGAGGTGGATCAGTTTGCGTGTGGGGAGGCATATGTTTTGACGGTCGCACGGACTTAGTCGTCTTAATTAATGAGACAACGACTACTACACGATATCGAGGAGTCATAGTACCAATAGTTGTTCCATTTTTTGGTACAATAGGCGAACAATTTGTTCTGATTGATGATAATGCTCGCCCTCACCGTGCGAGACTTGTCAACGAGTGTATAGAAGCTCATAGCATTACAAGAAGGGAGTGGCCACCGTGTTCACCTGATATGAACATGTTTAAGCCGAAATGTCTAGGCAACAAAACAGGCCCCTTTAACCGCCCCAAACCTTAGATCAGTTGGCCAATACATTACGCGCGATTTGGGAACGTATACTGCAGCAGTTCATCAATAATTTAATAAGAGGTGTTCCAAATAGAGTTAGAGCATTAAGGTGACACAGAGGTGGACCCTCATACTATTAATTTTTCTTTCGGGATATTAGAAATTGAGCAGCAATAGAAATTTTAGGTTGTTAATTTTTTCTTAAATAATTTCTTTCTTTCGGTTCATCTGTATGAAAATAGGAAGTAATAATAAATCTTTATTTATATCACTCCATTTTTTTATTTGACCTTATGAACAAAAAATAAAATACACATTTTCATAATATCCACTTCAATTGTTGAGAAGTGTATTAACAAGAAATTAAAATGGAAACCAATGATATCTAAAGCCGATGGTATCTGTACTTCTAAAGTACTGGAGAGATTAGGAAATCCCTAAAGGTGTTAATCTAGATAAAAGGAAAATCCAAAACTGCATCTATGTGATAGAAAACGAGAAGCCCCCAGTTGGAATACTAACGCAGGTAGAAACCGAAAGATTGCCAGTATCAGCAATCCCTCACTTACTGCCTAACGGCTTTTAGGCGTATGAGCTGGTATATAACTCCACCAGCAGTGCTGTTGGGTGGCCGATTAACAGTACTGTTGCCTGTCCTACGCCTTAATGAAGGAGGAGGAAGTCTTCAGCAAGGTTAGCACCCTACTGGTGGATTATAAATATTTTGTTACATAGACTGGGTTATGCCTCGGAACAGGACGGATTCAATGATTACGACAAATGCGAGAAAAAGGAAAACGAGAAATATTCTTCGAATCGGTACGTAAAATCACTAACCACAAGAGGACAGAAAATAACCAAAGAACTTAAAGATAAGAATATTGATATCTGTGCACTTCAAGAGATAAAGAAAAAGGTAAAAAGCCTATGTTAAACAAGTACTTAAGGTTCTACAATGGTGCTGTGACAGAAACCAGAGCCAAAAAAAGAGTCACCCTAGTAGTACAACAGAAACTTTCAAACCAAATAGAAGAATAAATATGTGTTAAAAAGAATAGTTTGCATAAATATTAAACTAGAATAAAAAAGCAATCTATGCACCTGAGGATTACAAAATGTAAATAAAAGAGAAAAGTTCTACGAACACCTCCAGAGCACAATAAACGAAATTCCACAGAATGAATGTATGTTCATTATGGGTGACTTTAATGTTCGTATTGATGATGAAATAATACCAGGAATAAAACAACGATACAACGACGATGTCAGAAATGGAAACGATGATCTTCTGAGAGATTTCTGCAGCAAAAATGAATTACGTATTATTAATATTTCTTTTCCTTACAAAGAACAACACCAATGCACCTTTGAAAATAACAAAGGACAAAGATATTATAGACTATATTCTTTCAAATAGAGAGCTACTACTACAAAAAATAGATATTGAAAACATAATGTACAAAAACAACAAAATAATCATTGCAAATGCAGAGAAAATAAATAAATGAGAAGAATATATAAAAAAGCTATTTGAAAATGACGAAAGAATGCTTGATGAACCAGGTTTTAAAAGTCTTCTTGCGAGTGATACACGAACGTGTCTACAAAAAACTAGACGATAGAATAACAGGAAACCAACTGGGATTTCGAAGAGGCTTCGGCACTAGAGAGGGGTTATTTACTATACAAACACTCATAGAACGGCATCGAGATGTCAACTGTGATGACTTTGAGAAAACTTTTGACAAAATACAACACAGAAGGCTTGCAAACATATTACGGAACATAGAACTAGATGATCAGGATGTGAAAATCATTACAAAATACCGATATCAGAAAGCCATAATACGAGTAGACCAATAAAAATCTAAAGATATACCTATAAGGAGAGGAATACGATAATGATGTGTACTATCCTCTCTACTTTTTAATATGTGTTCAAAAGAGATGTTTAAAGAGACACTAGAAGACATCAATAAAGGCATATCAGTTAACGGAACACTATAGTGGAAGCCACAGTTAGATTGCAGTGGAGAACGGCCAACCACGTTGCCGGTTTGCCCCGAGCGGCGCATCAGGACCGGATTTAAGAATCATAGCACTGGAATATACGCGCACGCAACAATTGTCTACGGTTGTATAAAAGACTATCCTTCTTGTTTCAACTAAAGCGTGATTCAATCATCGATGTATAAATAGGAGAGTTACATTTTCGAATTAAACGACATGAAGAAAAATATTATAAAAAAAGTAAAATATATTAAAAACTCTTATCTATATTCATCAATTTTCATTAGCTTCCATTGTAAACACATTCTTTGGGAAAAAAAGATCAGTATAAAGCCATCTGGAGAAGCGAATCAGTCTTAATCCCCATTGTCCACGCAAAGTAAACTTGTCGATTTGGGTACAGGCCATTACACCAAAAACTTGTTGACAAAAACTATGAAAGCTCAGTTCTATTTCATTTTCGCAAGCGGATGAAAGTAACTACATCATAAAGCCGTTGCCAGTATCTGTCGTGAATTTCAAACAGGATACAACTCTTAGTGTGCAAGTAAAAAGTGTGGCGTTGAATGTATTGAACTGTCATCTGAACTTAAAAACCGGTGACAGCTTGACTATTACTGTGGAAAAAGTTTCGAAAATATGCGGTGTGAATGTTCTCAAAATTTATGATATCCGCGAAGAGGCCCAGCCAGGCGAACTGAAACTGGTACAAAAAGGAAGAAAAACAGTTTTCAGTCCAATTCACGTAAGAATACTTACGTGGAGGGAGTGAAATCTCGAATAAGGAAATGTCAATTGTCAATAATTTTTTTTTTTGGAAAACATACCACCAACCGTCGACAGCATAATAAACAGAGTAAAGGATGATAAGGACCTATCAGCTTTTTCAAAAACCACATTTTGTAGGTTACTAAATGACACGGATTTTGAAAATGCTTAAAGAGATCGATATTCGATAATGATGGAAAGAAAAGATATCATATTTTGGAGTACAAGTACCTCAGACAAATACAAACATTGAGGAAACACATTATTATATTAAATAATCTCAGATATGCAGATGATACAATACTCCTTGCGGACAGAAGAGAAAAGCTGCAAATTTTGGTTGATCGCACTACGCAGTACTGCGAGGTATGGAATATGTACGTTAAAGGAAAAGCTAGGAAAATATCCAGATACAATTAGTTGGGATGTGAACTTGCGTTGAATAAGCCTTGAAATAAAACCATTATGCAATGGAATACTGGGAATAAAAATTAGAATTATAGTATTGAGATGGTACATATAAAAAGACTTGCCAACTTTGAGTTGTGGTGTTATCGAAGAATGTGGAAAATATCTTAGACACATAAAAAAAAGAAATACTTGACACTATGAAGGAAAGAAAAATGAACTACTTTGGTGACATACTAAGAAAAGAAAAATATGAGTTCATGGGATTATTTATACAAGGGAAAGTGCAAGGAAAAAGAGGAAAAAGAAAAAGAAGAAGTGTTCATTGAAATGGAAATAAGAATTATAGAAAACACAACAAAAGGTCTCTTGCAGGTAAAAGACAAGAGTATGAGGATAATAGTGTGAATCGAATACCTATATACATTAAGTTTTGCAAATAATGTAAAAAGGAAGACAGTGACATAAGATTGATTGATTGAAAAAATAGTAACAGAAAAAAGCACCATAGGTAGAAAAATGAGACATCGAACTAGATCCTTTGAAAACCAATTTGAAGAAGCGATAAGAAAAGAGAATTCAGAAATAAGGAGAGAGTTACAAGAAATGAAAAAAGCAGTCGAAATAATCGAAAAAAAAATAGAAGAAAAAACAACATTGTAATGAATGGTCTAAAAATGGATACAAATGAACCAAGCAGCCTAAAAGAAAGAATAAAAGGACTTTTTAATAAACATCTTCAAGTTGATATTACACCTACAACAGTAAAAAAAATAGGCGAGAATACACGCGTAATAGAACTAAGAAATAAAGAGAGAAAACACGAGATCATGGCAAAAAAATATAAACTAAAAAACGTCGTAGGAGAGAAAATATTCATCAATGATGACTAAATAGAGAAGAGAAAGAAAAGCAGAAACACTTAAGAAATTTTGCAAAAAATGAGAAAGAGAAAGGCAAAGACGTCAAAATTGGTTACAACAAATTGTTAGAAAACCAAGAAGAATGGAGACGGAACAAAATAAAAAAGGAACTGGAAAAACATCCAAAAAACTAGAAAACTACACCCACAAAAGGAATATTGGTAACGACCAAAGCAACGTAAAGGATCTGACAATAACGACCAGGGCGACGAATAGGAATAACGATAGGAAGAAGCGCGATGCAAAGGTAAACAAGGATGAAAATAGGAAGAAGATGAAAGATATACTGCAGAAAAAAGGAGAGATAAAAATGGGAATGTGGAACGTAAGAAGCATCAATGAAAAAGAGGTAGAACTTGTAGAAGAAATGATCAGACAAAAAAATAGAAATATTAGGATTAACGTAAACGAAAATGAAAGGAAGAGGTTTTAAGAAGATACACAAAGGATATTGGTTATTTTGGGTAGGAGCTGATGCAAAGGAGAGAGCAAAAGAAGGGATACTAATTGCACCGAATTGACTACAATACGTTATAGAAGAATCATATGTTAACCAGAGAATATTATCGCTGAAAATGAAACTGATAGACGAGGAAACATGGACAATAATATCAGCCTACGGAGTAAATGAAGATGCAAAAAAAGAAGAGAAGGATAAATTTTTCGAGGAGCTTCAAATGCAAATTGACAATGGGGAAGAAAATATAATTGTAATGAGAGATCTAAACGGTAGAGTCGGAAATAATAACAATGGAATTGAGGAACGCATGGGAAAAGAAGGAGAAGAAATACTAAACAAAAATGGTGAAAGAATAAAAGAAATATGTATGGAGAATAAACTTGTTATAACAAATACAAAATTTAAACATAAAAAAGTTCACAAATACACGAGAGTACAAGAAAGCAGAAATGACAAATTAATCATAGATTACTTTTTGGTAAGTAGCAACAAATGGAAAAGAGTACAAGACACGAAAGTGAAAAGAGGCTCAGAGATTGGCAGTGATCATCATCTAGTAATAATGAGAATGAGAACAGCAAAAGAAAAGGAAGAAAATAGGAGAAAGGTAGTAAATGAAAAAGTAAAAAGCTACAAATTAAAAAAAGAAAAATATAAGAAGATATTCCAAGAAAAATTAGACAATATTTTGAAAGGTAGGGCAAAAACTGCAAGTATAGAAGAAAAGTGGGAAAATCTCAAGACCAACTTAATCATAGCTGCCGAGGAAACTTGCGGGAAGACAAAAATACCAAATAATAGCATGAGGAGAACTGAATGGTGGACGGACGAAATACGAAGGAAAGTAAAGAACAAAAAAGAAAAATGAAAGAGATATCGAAGTACAAAGCACCCTGAAGATTATGAGGCAAATAAAGGAAAAAGAAAAGATATACAGACGTAGACAACATAGTGGAGATACAAGAAATAAATGAAGAACAAAAAGTAGAACCCATAACAACAGAGGAACTGGAAAAGGCAATTGAAAGAGTTAAATTAGGCAAAGCACCAGGCAAGGATCATATCACCCCGGATGTGATAAAATTCATGGGAATAGAGAATAGAGAATGATATCATAAAGAGAGCAGAAATACCACAGGACTGGAACAAAGACATTATGCGACCAATACACAAAAAGGGCGACAAGAGAAACTGTAATAATTACCGAGGTATTACTATATCAAGTATTCCTGGGAATAAATAAAGAACTTAGTTTCAAATAATTACAGATTCTCCGCGCTAATATGGACAAATCAATTATCAACATTTTATAAAGGATTTATTTGCCATAGAAAACATAATAAATTTGTTATTTGATAATTTTATATTTAGAAAATAATAAATACATTTTGGAGAGAGAAAATAAGCGATACTTACTATTTGAACCAGTCCCATCTTGGTTTTCTGCTATGAAATATTCGAACAATTCAAAGATACAATTAGGAACTCTTGGGCAAGCATAAGCTTTCTTCAATCTTATATACTTTTGGTGTATGCTGAAGTTATTAGCATTAAGAAATCGTTGTATAACGACTTCATTCTGGAGGGATTGTCAATAATTTTATTGATACATCTCCACTAATTTTAAATTACTACAAAACGTTCATTTCTTACGATCAAACAATGAGTATTTTGATCAATATTGTTCAAATATTTTGAAGTTGTTTTAATAGCAAATTAAATATTTCCACATTGAGAGTATACGATTATTTTTGAATTAAATACAGAGTGATATGCAAGTAGGATGGTCTAAAACAGCTACGAGTTAATCCAATAAAAAACTACCAAACAATCGACGTAAACCTTATGCCGCTTTGTTTTTCCATATAATTTTATTTTCTTCTTCTTGACGTGCCTTCTCCTTTCGGAGGTCATCATTATGTGTGGAACTCATATTAAACCACTTCCTTAAATTTTAAAGCCAAACAATTATCGTTCCAATACTGTTCTTGTCCTTTATTTTTTCTTCTAATATTAGTTGTAGCATATATCTTAAAAGGCTGCTCAAAATTCAATAAGTTGATTATATTAAAAATAAGTTCAATAGTAGTTCAATATTAAAAATGAAGGGGTCTTAAAAAGAGATAATATCCAAATGGAGCTTGTAAATATCGTTATAGAGTGAGAAGTCTCATATTTAGGCCATATTTTAAGAGGCAGTAAATATAATATTTTAAAAACCATTTTAATGGGCAAAATTAGAAGTTGGAGAGGACCATTTTGCAAACAATAGTCATGGTTCGGAGACAAGAAACTGGTGCGACTACCTGATATCTTTTCTTAACCATGTGGCAAGGTACTTATATTTTCCTACTATTTTTATTGTTGTATTAGAGACTATTTGCTTCATTATTTCTGTTGTTTGTAAGATTTTTAGTGACTTTCATAAATGTTTTCTTATTCAGATTTATTCCAAAGAAGTTGCACGTGTCATTTAGATGGTCTATTATATTCTGTAAACTAATTAAAATTATCTGCAATTATAACCATATCATCAGTGTAGCGTAAGTTATTGATAACTGTTCCATTTATTATTGTGCCCTTTGTTCTCTCGCCCAAATATAGCTTGTTGGAAAATGGCTTCACTATATACATTAAACCATAGACATATAATACAGACTGAGCGTTGCAATACAGCGTCGTTCCCACAGTGCGAAAAAGACAACTGACGCAAAGCAGTCCCTTCTTCTCTTTCTAATGGGCAGGATTTTTTTACCAAGTGACTTATGACCAATGGGAAGGCGAAGATATGAAGGGAGTTTGACAAGACTGTATTGTCACCTCCATTAATATAATAGCGGCTTCCCATGATCGGCAATTCTACAAATCATCGCGCACAGCCGATGAGCACGGACGGCAACGCACCACAGACAGAGCTCTTCCTACGGTCAGTGACAGTCTGTATAGGTCCGTGACAGTAGTGTTTGATTTAACCTTATTTTAAAATGCCAAGTGAAAGAGAACGTATTCGGAATACGGACATGTACCGCACCTTTGATACGACGATACGACGCGCCAGCACAGACGTGCCTGTGCTACCACGGACGAGACATTTCCCACGGTGCGTGGGTGCGAGCTGGTCCGCATCCGTCCGCAATATCGCCGATCGTGGGAAACCTCTTTAATTACATATTACATATTACATTACACAATTATTAATTACATATTATTATAGTTAATAATAATTTTAATAATATTTTTAAGGTAGAATTTAATATAAAATAATTTAAAGCTTTATGTTAGTTTAGATTTAAAATCCTAACGCCATCTGAACAAAGAAATCTGAACTACTGACATTTCAACCTATGAGTCAATCATATTTTGTTTTTGAATCTGAACAGATAAACTGGCAAATAAAATAAATTAAAATTATCTGACATATAAAATATAAAATATTTAGGTATTTGCCAAACAAAGTACTGAATAAAAAGTTATCTGGAAAATAAATTGTGTTTATTGTAGTTCGTTATTATGTTGTAGGTTATTATGAAATCAAAAATATAACCTAAATATTGTTGTTAAGTGTAGGTTAGAAACATGGATATTCAAATATTTAATAAAATCGGAGAGAATGATCAGTTTAATGTTTATAAACTCCGAAAATATAATATTTGATTCAGAATTCTTCTTCTTCTTATTCTTTTTATATAGACATGACTCTGTCTGTTTTTCAATGTGCCTCCAGTAAGTTGTCATTCCATCGTTTTCGTGGTCCTCCTACTGATCGTCTTCCTATTGGGAAACCGTCTCTTGCCGTCTTTACTACTTCTTCTATTTCTTACCCAGTGCTTGTTGTTCCAGTTTGCTTCTACGTCGTATATCTATACTTCTAGCTCTGTCCCATAGTGTCTTACCATCAATTTTTCTACGTTTTTTCATCTCGGCTGTTTCTAACATCCTTTTTGTCCTCTCTGCGTCAGGTCTTGTTTCGTCCGCGTATGTCATTATTGGTCTAATGACTGTTTTGTAAATTCTGCCTTTCGTTTCTTTGTAGAATGCTGATGTAGAATTGAACATTTTAATTTTTGTAATGATAAAGCCTTTTTTAAAAGGTTAAGATTAAGTAAACCGACAGTGATCTATATTCTGAGAAAATTTTGTAAATAGTTGTTAATAAATAATTATAAAAGTAGGTGTATACATATTTTCATTAACTTAGTTTAGAGACTCTTAGGGATATCTCTTTTTCAAGAGATATTAGTGCTCTTGATTTAATAATAGTAGTATCGGATTCCAAAATGAAAAATATGTACATAGTACCTAGGTTGTCAGATTATTTTAATAATTATAAAATATATTCAATTATATATAAAAAAGAATTAGTGTAAGTATACAAAATATCCAGAGTTTAATAGGAAATTTTCAAAATTTTCAATAAATCTTCTATATAATATATAGAATATTATTCTATATATTAATAAATAACAAAATAAATAAATAAATAAATCGAATCGATGAATTGTTTTGTTCTTTTCATGAAAATATTTTAGTCCTAATATAAACAAAATCATCGTATAATATGTTACACCATAATAAAAGATGGTCTAAACTTTTTTTTCGTAGTCGGTTTAGAGGTTGTGGTTGTAGTTGATCTTCTAAATGGCCGTTGTGGTGCACCAGCAGGAATTTGGTTAAAATTTAGACGATTTAAATTTGCAGGATTGTTATTAGTGCGAAATGGTCTTCTAACAAAATTGTTGACATTATTAGAAGTTCCGAATTTGTTCTTTGTTTTGACCGGAAATAAGGCTTGCCTTCTGAATCCATTAGCTGTGTAGGTTTGGGGTGGATAATTCCATTGATACATTGGTTTTGGCCTGAAAATATTGTAGAATTATATTATAATACTACCTTATCCTAAACTGTTGTATTATTTTATTATTTGTATTGTTTTAGTATGTTGTATTATTTATTAACTGCATGAAAACAGAAAGTAGAACGCAAGATAAAAGAACTTGTATTTTCCTTGGAAAAATAAGAAGACTTATATTGGAAAGGCACAGCAAGTAAGTGACGCATAAGCTGCACAAAATTCAATTTTATGCTTGCGCGGATGTGCGGCCTCAATAGATCCAATGGATTGTATTGAAACTCGTTAAACAGCTGCTGAAATTAATGCTCGAGACAAATGAAGACTGGCCCCGTTAAAAGCGGCCCACAACTTGCGTTATTGCTCGACAGTATTTTGTTTGACGAACAAGTCTGTTCGAACAAAAATGACGCAAAACGGAAGTGTGTGACTAGAAAACTGTCGTTTTTGTGGGCATGCAAAAATGATGGAATAATCAATTTAATGGAATAATTTATGTCTGTCGAACTTGTTCGATAAGCAGCTCAATTCGAGCAAATCTGAAGTGTGTGGGTACAACAATTTTAAAAACCGACTATTTAGCCATAAGCGGCGCATTCATATATTTTTTTATTTTATTTTCAATTTATTTTTTAAAATATCTATTTCAAATTCAATGGGTACATTTCTCAACGATTTTTTTCATTTTTGTCAGAATTTATAGAACTCTCGTAGTTTTCCGTGTGTGTAGAAGATTAAAAGTCGCGAGTATAGTGATCAAGTTATGAAAGACAGCATATAAAAGTCTATTGGCAAAAGAATCAGGAAAGAAAAATATTGATTTATTATGAACAGACTACAGAAGGGAGTTAAAAATAGCGGCGCTGGAAGTGATGACATATGAGGAGGTGTCAATCAAAATCAATCATGTCCATAAAAATCAAAAAATGAGTTAGCAGCTGTTTCATAATATAAAGAGTGAATCCTATTCTATGGTGTTTTCGGTTTCGGTTAAAAAAAATCATGTCCTGTTTAAAATGAATACACAATATTAGGTTCTCAAATCAAATGAAATCATGTCCACAGTTGGTTTCAATCATACCACCACATGTCCATTCAGCTAATAGGAGTGCCCCGATTTGGTCACGTGATTTGACCATGTCAACACATTGTCTGTGTTTTCCCTCTAGGTTATGTCGATAGCGAGTATTGAGTTTGTATTGCACTGTGGTTTAATTTTAATATTATTATAGTAGTTTTTATTAAATAAAATTGAAATTTTCCATGGATGAAGAAAACTAAGTGAGAGTGGGCGATGCCAATGAAGGATCTCGTAAAAATAAAAAGACTGTGGATAAAAAAACTAGAGCCAAGCTTAAGCGATACAGTACTCCAGTGGGATGTCGTGCGATTGTTCCATGTAAACACATGAACAAAGGTATGAAATGTGCATTAGTTAGGCCTATAGATGCTATTTTTGTTCGAAATATCCTCTACAAAATACCTGACAAAAACACTCAAGATAACACCATTGCCAGTTGGATAAATCAACGTAACATAAAGCGGCGAAGGCCTAGGCCTACCTCTGAAAAATCAAAGGCTAAAAGTTTTAGTGTACAATATTCTATACTTTCATCAACCGGTAAAGTTATACTTGTGTGTAGGAAACTTTTCATGCATATTACCATGGTGAAGGGAACAAGGTTGACTAATATTTCTAAAAAGGTGAAAGAGGGAAAGGCTGTTAAGGATCAGAGGGGTGGCGATAGGAAGAGTCACAAATCTGCTGCGAACAAGGAATCAGTCCGCCTTTTTTTGAGAAATTTAAGAGGAAAAGAAAGCCACTATAATCGAAAAAAATCGAAAAGGATTTATCTTGGTGCAGACTTAAACATTAAGAAGTTGTGGCTTATATACAATGATTCTGTACTTGATAATCTTAAAGTTAAGAAATCTATGTTTAGGAGAGTTTTCAATGAATTAAATATCGGATTTTCATCACCAGCTTCTGACGTTTGCAGTACATGCAATAAAATAGATCTTCAGCTGAAAATTGAGAAGGCTAAAGCTGTGAAATACTTGGTAGTGGTCAACCAATTTATGATGGAGAAAAGAATACACAGATTAAGAGCTAATGCTTTTTATGGGCTCTTAAAGGAAAACAAAGAAAATGAGGTTACTTTCTGTTTTGATCTCCAGCAAATTCAAGCACTTCCCACCTCCTATTCAAGACGCGTTCTACAAAAGACAATTACGTTTTTACTCTTTTTACATTGTAGCATCAAACGCAAAAAACCCCATATTTTACGTATGGACTGAAGAACTTGCAGGAAGGGGTGCGACCGAAGTTTCATCTGCACTTATAAATTTCTTGAACTCCGCTAATTTTTCAAATGTAACAAGACTGAATCAGTTCTGTGATGGGTGTGCCGGTCAAAACAAAAACAATGCCGTTGTTCACACATTAGTGTATTACTTAGGATCAGTGCAAAATGCTTTAGAGGAGATTGTTCTAACATACCCTGTTCGCGGGCATAGCTTCCTCCCCGCTGATCGGGTGTTCGGAAGGGTTGAAAAGTTACTCAGGAAGCAGCCTACCATTGCAACAAAGGAAGAGTACTACAATGTATATAGTTCTGTTGGAGAAGTACGGAAACTTGGAGGGGATTGGGGATTGATTGATGCTAAAAGTTTGGCTACACGATTTAAAAACATTGAAATGATATCTGAAAAGAAGAGGATTTTTGTGAGGAAAGAGAAAGCTGTCAACCGCAATGGACAAGAACTTACTGTTATCAAAGTGAAATCGGCACAGAATTTTAGGTTTGAAAGTGATTTTGAAACCTACAACAAGCCTCAAAAAAAAGGCTGGCATTCTGCAAGGTCGTTCTCAACTCCTGTAGAGTCACTTCCACTGAGCAATATAGTGAAAGCAGCTAAGAAGAAGGACGTGGAGACGTTACTTGTGAAAATGTATGGTGATGACTGGCAGAAACATGACTTTTTATCTTGGTATAAGACCATAATAGTGGACGTCCAGGACAACGAAATTGATGCTGACGAAGTGGACGAATCCTGTGATTGTCTAGAACCTGACATTGTACTACACATTTAAACATTTATATTTTGTGGAAAGTGTCGTTGGTAAATGTTAGCCATTTTTCAAGATATTTTTTGTAACAATACAATAGATATTTTAAGTAGTCTAAGAGTTTTTTTATCAATCCCTTCTATCAACGTCCATGAAGTCCAATCAAATAAGAACATGTCCTTTTTTTAAAATGTGTTTACAGGTTTATTTATACCTTCAGATTTGAAATATTTACTAAGAGTCAGTTAATTTCAATAAATAAAATGATATATGCTAATTTATCCGATTTTTCATGTAAGGTTATTTACTAATACGTTTTTTGCGATTTCCCTAAAACTTCTTAAGGTGGACATGATTGATTTTGATTGACACCTCCTCATATGTATATATATATATATATATATATATATATATATATATATATATATATATATATATATATATATATATATATATATATATATATATATATATATATATATATATATATATATATATATATATATACCAAATCTGTGGTATTACGATGACCTGTCATTTTTGAATGACAACGAAACCACACGTTGTAGTGTATCAAATTTAGAGAATATTGTCTTATTACGGCAATGACAATAATACCTATAATAATACTAATATAATTAATAAGGTGTTTACAAACCTTTATTTTATTCAAAATTGTAAGCGGAAAAATACATTTCTCCAAGAAATTAACGCACCATTTTAAAAATTGGCCATTTTTGATGGTTCGAATTTCCTAAACCTGTCTTCCAATTTAAGTGATTTTTTTAATATGTTATAGCGTTATTCTTTAACAATATTGCTGTAATAATATTGATGTTAGACAATAACTGTCATTGTATACCGGGTGTACCAATCAAACTGTGATTTTTTCTCAAAGTTCGCGTGACATTGTGGAATATTCTAGCATTTATAAAATACTGAAATTAAAACCCAACTATAGCCCCATATTTTCTTAACATTCTGTTTTTTGACTCATTCGCTTATATTGGATAATAAAAAAGTTAGGTACTTTAACAACTAGTCTTGTTTTTCGTTTTAAAAGGGTGCAATATGTTTCGTAATCCATTCTCAAATAATTAAACAAATCACCACGTTCCAATTTTAATTCCTTTAACAAGTTTACATGAGAAAACTGGTTTCTCATCAAAAGACATTTTTTCGCCCATTTTGTTCATTTACGTTTTTTGTTTGATTTTATGGCAAACGCCGCCGCTACTTCAAACACATAAATTCGTTTTATACTCCGACAAACTACTAAACAAAATTGAAACAAAACTGAACTGTGTGTAAGTCGTATTCGACATTTTTGTTCGAACAGAGTAGTTGCTCGTCGAACAAAACTGTTGAGCAACAACGCAATTTGTGGGCCGCTTAATACCGGGACTGACAGCGCCGAGGGTAATGCCATGGAAGAGTATATGCAGTAGTCACTAAACTACTAAAACATTGTAAATGTACATTATTTATTTATAGGCCTTGGTGTGGAATTTTCTGTTTACCACTCTTCATTGAATGACGCGAAAGCTAGTATTTATATAGTTTTTAATATTTTTTGCCTCAGTCACAGACGCGGCAAGAACGCAGAGAAATGCCAGGAATAAATAATTCCAGACCAAGGCCTATAAACCCTAATATTGACAAATACTGACCGTGTTTGTGAATAGGAAAGGCTACACTCTTTAATAAGAAGCTTTTACGAAGTGGAGGTAGTGCTTACCGACTTACTGATTTGGGGGCTTAATTGGCTGGCCAAAAAGATAGCATAATTTCCCTCAAGCCAGTGGTGGAATAGTTACTAAGTTGAATGAGTTACCTACTATATATGACTTCTGGTATCAGTGACACCCAGATTTCATTGCCTTCTTCCGGTATGTGGAGGTTATCCGAAATCTATGGAACTGGATCCCGTTAGAGGCCATGCTTCCGCAGATGATAAAAGTATTGAAAAGTAGGCAAAAAATATGAAAGCCACCAATATAGATAAGGGTACATAAAAAAGATCTTTCAGTTCGCAGTGTGGTAAGTTCTACAAAGCTAAACAACCATTTTGAAATCTACAATTTACAATCAACAAAGAGAAACATGAACTCACTATATTCCTCTGAGAGTAACCATACAAGAAAGATATTGACAAATAATTTACATATATAGGTCGTGATAAAGAGACATAAGAAAATAAATGGAAATTTTACCTGTTATCATAATATTTGTTGTTAAGGTTCATATTATTGATTCTTCGCATGTTCGCTGTATTCGGAATACTGTAATAGTTGATTTGTTTTGGTTGTCTATGTTGATTATTTTTGCTAAATGTAGCATGAGTTATGTAGTCGCCTTCCTTTTTGCTTGCATCTTTAATACGTTCTTCTTTTTCGCAGAGTATACTAGCTACAGGTATAAAAAGTAACAGAAGGCGGAAAACCTAAAATAAAAAAACTGTAAGTTTGTATTTTATTATAAGACAGGTTCAATCTTATTCTTCTTCCAAAATATAAAATTAACTTGAAATCTGCTTCTATTAAAAAACACAAGTAAAAAATATTATTTTTGAAATCATCAAGTATCTAAATTCAAGTCCAAGAACTTCTATTAGCTCCCAATGAAAATTCTGGACATTTTATTTTAAAACATTGCTTTTCAATTGATAATGAGGCGCGTATAGTAGGGCGGGCGCTCATTTGTACAAAGCATATTCTAGATATCCGAACTTTAAGCTCAGCAGACGCAGGGAGTGAACACAAACTAGTACTAGCAAAAATAAGAATGAAAATAACAACAAAACATTTTTAACAGAACGACCCTACAAGAGAAATGTATTAAAGAAGACTAGCACAGAAGATACAGCTGAAACAAATAGACGACATCGAAGATATAAACGCAAGCTGGGCGAAAATTAAAAACAACATTGAAGAAGCAGCAACAGAAGTTCTAGGAAAAGGCAAAGTCATACTGAACAAAAGAAACAACAAGAATACACATGGTTCAGAAGAGAAATAAAAGAGAAATGTAAAGAGACGCGAGAAGCCTACACAAAGTATAGAACAGCAAATACTCCAGAATTCCGAGACACCTATAGAAGAATACGAAATGAAACAAAGCAGTTGGTAAGAAGAACAAAGAATGAGCACTGGGAACCATTTACAAAAAAGATGAAAAATACTGTATAAAAGAAACATACCAATCAATATTATACAAACCATCGAAAACATCTACTTCTATAATCGAATACAGGCAAAGATAAATGGAAAACTAACACAGTGTATACCAGTACAAAGCGGAGTCAGATAGGGTGACTCGTTAAGCCCACTTCTCTTTAATATAATAATGGACGAAATAATACAACCAGTACGTAAAGGTCATGGTTACAGAATGGGGAACAAAGAAATCAAAATATTATGTTATGCAGACGACCCCGCCTTAACTGCCGAGACAGAAGACGAGCTCCAAAGATTTACACACATCTTCAATATAACAGCCAAAAAATACAATATGATAATATCAGCAGAAAAAACCAAATGTATGACAACATCTAAATACCCACTACGATGTAAAATCGAAATTGATGGGAAAATAATAAAGGAGGAAGCAAGGTTTAGATATCTAGGAATAGATATAACTAGTTACGGAGATGTTGAAAAAGAAGTACGACAACAAAACTTAAAAGCAAGTAAAGCGGCAGGATCTCTTAATGGCACAATCTGGAAGAACAAACAAAGACAAAACACAAAAACGAGAATCTATAAAGCAGCAATTAGACTTATATTAACATACACGGCGGAGACAAGACCTAATACATCTAAAACGAGACGACTACTAGAAATAACAGAGATGAAAATACTTCGACGAATATCAGGGAAAAGTCTGTTGGATAGGGAGAGAAACAAAAACATAAGAAGAGCATGCAATATAGAAGACATAAATGAATAAGTGTAAATATTGGCAGACCAAGAAAAAAAAGGTACGATAATTTAAACAATTTAGGAGGCTAATATTGAAGAAGAAACAGGCTTTAAAGCCTACATACAAGAAGGAAGAAGAAGAAAAAGAACAATTGTTTATAACTTGAAAACGATCGAGTTTACAGAAAAAATACAAGAGACCTAAAAAATTGATTGTTAACAATTTTTTCAAAAAAATTTGAACATTTGTTAAAAATTTTGAAATTTTGTTAAAAATCCTTTATAAAAGGTATATAATTTAAAAAACCCAATCGGGCTAAATCACAAAACGTTTTCGGAATTCATATTCCATCATCAGTGCACTAGGTGGGTATACATGTATTCAGCCACTAAATATGTGGGTAAAAACCCGTTAAAAATAGTTTTTTTAAATTTAGTTTACATTACATATATGGTGTTAAATATTATGATGTTAAAGTTACCAGTGGATTTGGTAACATGGCGACGTATGACTTCACGTGAAGTTGCTGGTCCTGAGACGATATGTCTAGGAGGACTTGATGAAAGCAACTGAGTTGGATTCCGAAAACGTTTTGTGATATAGCCCGATTGGGTTTTTTAAATTATATACCTTTTATAAAGGATTTTTAATAAAATTTTTTGTTGTATATGGTATACAGCCAACTACAGGAACTTAGATTCCTTGTGAACCTCTTGATCCTTATTTTGGGGTATCTCAGGAAACTGTTTATTTAAAAAAATCCCATAGGAATATTTTTCCAAATGAACCCGAGCTTTTCGCCTTGTTTACTTATTTATGGTATTTCACGAAGTAATTAAAAAGTAATTACCAATATTATAAATATAATCTTGTGTATGTAATATTACCTATAAATAAAATCGCATTAAAGTGGTAACTGGTAGTTAACATTAATGTGTTTAGTATCCTTGTAAATTTATTTTTAATCAATACTACAAACAGTTAAAGAGAACTGTGAAATTTAGCAAGAAGTCTTTAAACAAGTAAAATCTTTTAAATCACACTACTTGACATTTATAAGAGCACAATTATGGCAAAATAATGATATAATGTTATTCCTATCTAATAATACTGTATTTATAAAATCAAAATTCATTTATAAAAATATTGTTAAAACTCCATTCATCTATACTTATAACTAGGTGGTCAATTGCTGAAAGCGCCATATAAAATCAATGGAAAATTTTAAACTGTAGAATTCCTCAATTATTATACATCAAAGGCCATTATAAACTATCTTAAAAGGCTGAACACTGTAAAACAGATTTAACCAACTGTTATAGCTATTTGCCAAATTACGTATATTCCAAAAATTTCAGTTTTAAAAGTAGTATATTTTATTAACAGTATCTTGGTTTGCTATGAAATGTTATTTAGTTATTGAAATTTAATAAAATGTTAAAGTAGGTTAACGAAAAAGTAGATAAAATAAATATGTTTTATTTATACCTGAACACTTAACTCACCTTATTATACTCGGTTTGTGATTCCCAGTCCGAACTCTCTAGTGAATTCAGCGATTATTTTTTTGCGAAGTTAGTTACTTTTTGACAGACTAAAAGTGACTAGAAATTACTATACAACCAAGCACACGTACTCATAGCCAATATTAATAGTAAACAAACTAAATAGTAAATAAAATAGAACTTTGCGAATTACCGATAATCAATATTTATTTATCTGCACCATATAATAAATAGTTATGTTAAATTATAACAACTAAAATATATTTTTTAAATATATACTACCCAACATTTGATGGGTTTAGTATACACTTCCACTATTTAAAATAATTCTTCTTTTTTTTAAGAAAGAAGTCAGCAATAGTAGGATACTTGAGCTATTAATACTGAGAAGTAGGAATTGTTGTTTTGTAGGTTTCCGACAATGAATCTGTCAAAATATGCCCGAGCTAAGCGAATGGAGTATAGTCGACTATATCAAGATAAATTCGAATGGATGGATGCCTGTCTGATGAATGCATTGTCGAGAAGGGAGTACGCCAATGATGCGTTTTAGCTCCCTTATTATTTAACACCTAAACAGAAATCTAGGCAATGTCAAGATATCTAACTTGTGTTTCGCCGACGACAGTACTTTTAGCCCCTTTTCCACAAGAAATCATTAACTTACTAAAAACTCGAGGTACAAATTGCTAGATAGAACGACTTCCAGTCTTGCTTCACTTCCATTTTCCGTTATGTAAGAGACAAGGTATTTAAATTCTCCTACTCATAAGTCCTCCCTATTCAAAAACCCTTCTCCAAAATTCCAACTTCTACAAAATTTTTTCTTTCCTCCTTTAACACAAAACTATCTCAAAGCAAACAATGCATCTGTTCTCCTCCTTTTGTTCCCAAACCCAAACCCAAACTGTTTTTTTCCTATCGATGTCTTCCTCCTTAAACATCGCTCTACAGTTCTCCACCAAATTTTCATTAAGTGCTACATTGACTTTATCCGTCTATAGCTCTTACAGTCCTGAATGCCTCCTTAATCTTTATACGGTAGTATCACGTTCTCTCTCCATGCAATGGGCATCATTTCTTCTTTATATATCCTCTTTACCATTTGGCACAATACATCAACCCCTTCCTCCCATTGAGTCTTCCAAATCACCACAGGTATTTTATCTGGTTCTTCTGTCCTACCATCTTCTCTTTTTCCTCTGTTGTTCTTTATTTAGTAACTTTGACACTTATATCAGCTTTGCTTTATTTCAACATCGGTTCTTAACACTCTTTTATTCACACTCTTAATCTGCTGCATGTGAGTCAAGTCCTTTGAAGACTTGCTTGCTTTGGCAATGCTGTATAACCTTTTTATACCCTTAGGGGTCTCTATCTCTTTAATACAGCTTTGCAGACCATCTTTTCTTAGAAGTTGGTACAGCGCGCTTTGCTTTCCTCTTTGCCACTCTGTATGTATGCTTGTCTTGCTCTCTTTTAGACCTCTTTCTAGCTTCTTTCTTCTTCCTAACCTTCTGTTGCACTTAATCGTTGCACCACTGTTTCTTTGTCCCTAGGAGGCCCTTTACCAGATGTTTTTCCTAGCACTCCCTCTTCCACTCTTACCACAACTTTGCTGTTGGCTCTTACCATAACTTTTTGTTAAACTTTCCAGCACTCCAGTCTTGAAGACTTTTGAATAATTAAAAATAAAAAGTAACGCGACCGCAAAAAATTATTAAAAGACAAATGCTTATGAAAATATCAAACTGAAAAACCGAAAATTAAATAAATGAAATAGAAAAAGTATCTCAAAGAGCAGATGCAAAATATTGAAAATTAGCTAATCATTGGCTGAGATAAAATGATAATAAAAACAAATGCATAAGTTAAAAAAAATTAAACGTATTCTACAAGAATGATTATTAAGGTTACTATATAGATAGACAGATATAGGACGATTCATGATCATTGATATTATTTATTCATTATTAAAAGTATTACATGGAAAGCTACAATGAAGGAGAAAATAATATAAATTCTTTATATTAGGGATGTTGGAGGGGCATTCAATATATTGAACTAAAATATTCACGTTTGATTTACGTACATCTCTATATGGACCCGTTAGAGTTTGGTTTACGAAACACTATGGGAACTTGAAACTCGAGAACTTTAATGCAAAAGTTCGTACATCTGTATATGGACCCGTAAGAGTTTGGTTTACGAAACACTATGGGAACTCGAAACTCGAGAACTTTAACGTTTCTAAGTTAAAGCTTTTAAGTTAAAAATGAAAAAGTTTTAAGTCGATAAAGATCTTAAACACAAAATATCTTGGTTCGTACATACATTTAGATAAGACATATACAATTTCCTGTAGTTAATAATAGAAGAGAAAAAAGAAGGCAGATTGTTTCTTGTTAAGAAAAGCCAAAAACCTAAAGAAGAAAACATTGAAATGCCATACTGATACCAGAAGGAAAATATAAGGAAACTTGAAATGAAGTACCTAATTATAAAAATTAATTTATTGAAAGTAATTTTCGAAAAAGTAAATACGAAATTATCTTGTTTTCATGCAGATTCATATAAAATAAGTAAATTATTTCTAATTTGTATAAAATTTACATTTGTATGTATATTTCATCAATAAATACTACTTACCATGGTGAAATACACGTCTTAAGAAACAAGACCTATAAATGTCGGGTAAATCTATTTTTTTCTCTAACTGTACGTGTGCCGTTAGAAATATTTAGCAACTTAATTTAAATGTTATTTAAACACGACTAAATTCAGTGGCGTGGAAATATTGAGAACATTAACACGTGATGTTAAATTATCTAAACGTTGATGTAATTTTCGTGCTAATTTCCTTTCCTTACTTTTTTCCACTATTGTTTTTCAGTTTATTTCGTAGATCTAGCTTTCCTCCTTTTCAAATTAGTTAGCCTCTTACAGACTTCTTGGTAATTTGATATTTGGTGTTGAGTTTATTCTGCAATTTCGCTTAATTTTATTTTGTTTGCACGAAATCTTTAGTTTTGCTTTAAAATTAATCTTATTGCTATAACTATACTTCCCGGTACTTTTTTCTGTTTATTTTATTTTTATTTATTGTATTTTTTATGTGCACCACAATTATTCTTATCTTTTTTTAAATTCTATTTATTATTTTACCAGTTGACATTCTATTAATTATTATTCTCCTCCACGTGCGGCACGAAAGAATTCTGTCCCCTTAACCAACGAGGCTTATTATTCCGATGTTCTATTAGCAATTAAGATCCTAATAGGCTTTTCAAAACAATTTAAGAATAAGAAAATTGTCAAAGATAACGAAAAAGAAGGTGGGACAATACCAATGTGGATTCAGAGAAGGAAAATCAACAACAGAGCTTTCCTTTTATTTCGGTATACTTTTTATGAGTACTAGAAACCAATTCGCTAAGGATTTTTGTTTAGTTGAGGAGATATGTTGTGGAATGCATTTTAGATTCCCCATATCTCTAATTACATCTTTATCAACGTCTGTTTTGCCTTGTAATTCTTAGAAGGCACAGATTAAAGCAGAAATCTGAATTTGGTTTCGACAATTAGTTTCCGGATTTAATATAAGTTAGTTTATAATATATTGTAATATTTTTAACGTCTGGTGAAGATAAAAAAGTAAATAAATAAAAAACAATGGGACAAATTTTCTGTAAATAACTTTATTTTATATACAAATAAATATTCAACAAACTTTTTTAATAATTGGCAAAATAATCAGTATCTATATTACCGAGGATTAAACTCTAAAATATTTTGGGGACTAATATACATAAAAGGACCGAAAGCTGTACTGTTTTGCGAGATGGTACTTTGTAATAAACTATTTGTGTCTGTACTAATAATTGGTGAAGTTCGACTGCTTGTGGAAGGTTGCAGAACCGGTTCCATATGTTCAGTTTTCGGTATTTTTTCTTTAAAATTTTTGTTCATTTCTTCTCTTCGTTTTCGAGCTCTTCGGTTTTGAAACCAGATTTTAACTTTTATATCTGCTAGTTGGAGCTTTCTCGACAGGTTTGAAGCCTCTTCGCTGCTTAAATATGGACTTTCTTGAAATTTTTCTTCGAGGGTGGCAATTTGTTCATTGGTGAACGGAATCCTAGGATATCGTCCCAGTTGTCTCTTTTGAGGAGGCTCTTTTTTTTGAATTCCTGTAATTAAATTTGTCATGGTTAAAGTGTGTAAAATAACGTAATACAATATTGATTTACATAGTTACTTATTACTAGTAAAAATAAATATTATTCATTGCAATCAAAAGAGGAATTCAAATGCTTCAACAAAGAATAAACCTACCAAAGTTGATAGAAATAAATTAAAAGATGCCAGGAACAAATTCATCGTGAATTTTATCACGTTTTTAAATTACAACTGAGCAAATTTAAACCTCCAACATTACTTATTGGATGACTTGATGGAATTAAATCTTAACGACCAATCCTGTGCTATGATTTTTGGAGACTATTTTTCATTTCTACTTAATGCTGAATACCCTAATGAAAGACTAGTCTTCTATCCTAGTGTGTGACTAATCCTGTGCTACGGTTTTTGGAGACTATTTATCAAATTTACTTAATGCTGAAAACCCTAATGAAAGACTAGTCTTCTATCCTAGTGTGTGACCAATCCTGTGCTACAGTTTATGGAGACTATTTTCATTTCTAATTAATGTTGAAAACCCTAATGAAAGACTAGTCTTCTATCCTCTTGTGTGACCAATCCTGTGCTACGGTTTTTAGAGACTATTTTCATTTCTACTTAATGCTGAAAACCCTAATGAAAGACTAGTTTTCTCTCCTATATATATATATATATATATATATATATATATATATATATATATATATATATATATATATATATTTTACTCAGGCAAATACACAATGGTATCTCTTATACTAAATAAATGGATAATAATAGAAAAAAAAAACACTCAAAGGAATATACAAGGTTGCTCGCTTCTTCTGTAAGGACCCATCAAGACCTTTATAAAGACAAACAATCCTGGACCACTGATAAGGTATTGTTACATTTATAATAAACAATGGAAACTTATACACTGTCATAGAATATTCTAAACACATATACTAGTCTTATAGACCCATACAATTGTCCAAAAAAAAATCTATAATTATACTATAATTGGTTAACAGAGACTGTATATTAAATGGTACATACAAATTGCATTTGATTAATTTGTTATACAGGAAGTTTAAATGCTGGTGAAATTTAAGATACTCTAAAAAGATATGACCAAGATTACTCAGGTTTCCGCAATTTTTGCAATTATCGTCCTAGATCACTCTTATTTTAAATAAATGAAATGGACAAAATGCACGTCCAAAGCATAATCGGTTGATGGTGGTTATATGTTTAAATGGAGTGCTAAAAAAACTCTTAAAACAAATGGTTTGTGGAATAACTGGTTGTAAGGTGGTGTACCTTGAATGTTTTGTAAAACAGTAATGATTCCATTGATCTTTCTATATGAATAGCTGATTTAAAAACATAGTAATGGCATCTAATATATTTAAGGTATATGGCAATGAAGAACTTATTATATCGTAATTAAGTAGTCTATATAGACCCCAACCGCCTCCATGGAGGTCATACTTGACCACCCTCCATTACAGATATGGATGGGGGAGGCGAAGGTAAAAACATACAGAAGACGGATAAGAAGCAAGGAAGTAGGGCAAAAGGAGGATACCGAGATCAAATTTGGAGAGATAATGACAAATCATCCTGAGTTGAAAATGCTACCAGATGCAATGCAACCTAAATATAATTTCAAAAAGCCGATTACTGTCGCCTTTCTAGAAAGGGGCGAATGGTAGTCAAATGCAATGAATCTCTCAATGGCAGATCAATGCTGAAATACGGACGGTTTTCGTAATGAAGAATTTGGAGCTGGAGTATACGAAGGGAAACCAAGTCTAAGCCTTAGTGAAAGCACCCTACTATATTCCAAGCAGAAATTTATGCTATCGAGATGTGCCTGCAGAAACTAATAAAGAGGCACTCTATAAAAATTATATTGGATAGCCAGATGGCATTAAAAGGAATGAAATAGTATAAGATGGACGCAAAGTTGGTTTAGAACTGTCTTCAGAATCTGATTTGGATCCGAAAAAGTAACAAAGTAAGTTTAGTCTGGGTGCCTGGACATACTGAAATTGAAAAGAAAAAAAGTGGATCTACTTGTAAGGGGAGGGTTAAAAGAAACATTCATAAGCTCAGAACTTTTTGTTGGCATAACCAAATGCAAAGCCAAAAGAACGATATTAGACTGAGTAGAACGGATGAAACGTAACCGCTAGTACGAACAAATGGGTCTTCTAATAACCTTATTCGTTATCTTTGAGTCTACTATTAGCTACATTATTTGGATAACACAAGGACTTGCAATCTATTCTGACGATAGATATATTATTAAAGAAAAATAAAATTTATTGAAAAAATAATAAATACAGATGTATAGATAGAGATAGCAATACAGCTAGGCAGCTAGGAAGGTAAACATGCTTGGTTAAACTAGAGAATAACCGTAATAAAGAAACAGTTATGCAGAATACAAATAAACTGGAACAGATGAAAGAACATTTAGTCATAAACAATAATTTAACAAAAGTATAAGTAACAAAAACAAGATAACGAACGAATTAAGAAATAAGATAAAGAAAAAAAAACGATAAACTAAAGCTTAACAAATTAAGAATAGACTGTGAAAGGAGAAAATAAAGTAAAAACAGCAATTAATAAGAACTTTGTTTACACTGATACACAAAAGATGACATACTCGGTAAGAAAAATTGAAAAGAGCGGAAATAACAGAAAAAAATATCGGAGAATAACGTAGAAGTAGACACAAGATACAAAAAAAAAAATTATCTAACTTTTTCTTTTTTTCTTTATCTTCTTTCGTTTTTTTATAAAAAAAATATGGCTAATTGGTTTATCAAAGGACAACATCCCGAGAAAAAAGAATATTGGAATCTGTGAACCCCATATAACAATAAAAAACTGCTATTTCTAGCTCAGTTTGCGCTTTATTCCAAATAAATAAAATACACAGTTTTCAATAGGATTTAAATAAAAAACAAATAAAATACTAAAAATATCAAAACGTTAATAGTTTCTAATTAATATAATAATTATCAGTTTAGTTATGAATAAACCAAGGAATTTTTTTGCTTATTGTTAATTGTCCTCTTACTTTTACAAGGACTTTAATATCTAATTATAATATATACACTGAAATAATATACAATTATAATCAATATTTAGGCAAAAATATAATAATCATATAATGCTTTAACTTTATCAATTTAACTGATAGATCAGGTTAGGTTTACAAATAATTTTGTTTTAACTGAATTGAAAGAGCGAAAATTGAACAAATAGTCTATCCCATCAAATGTCGACTGTTTTTTATTATCTAGAACCTCAACAGTCAATGTTTCTCTGTGCAGCATTATAAGCACGAAAGAAAATTGCTTTAATAGATAAAATCTATTAAATACAATACCGCAGGAGTATATTCAAGGAACGGAGTGATTTGAAAAGTGTATTTGTGTATCAAACGATGAAAATGGTGAGACGTATTTTATGTGTAGATGATTTAGCTTTTAATAACATGTATCTTGGAATGAGAATTTTGGAAACCATCAAGACACGAAAGCTGCATCTAAGCATTAGAATAGCCATGATGATTGCCAACCTCCGTCGCGGAGATGGCACGTAAAAAAGAAGAAGATCTTCTGTTGTTCGCAGCAGTGACTCAAACTGTTTTTCTGCTACATTACTGGAATCCTCTTCTATTAAAATACTCTAAAATCAATTAGAGAACTAATAGATTTAATAAATCAGAGGATAAGCTTAACACAAACAGCAAGGTTTCCGTACTGGAAGATCGTCTACAGATGCAAAATTCGTCATAAATTAAATTGCCGAGAAATCAATAGAGTATAATAGAGCAGCATTTCTATATCTGATTGACTTAAAGAAAGTATTTGGCAGAGTTAGACTCAAATATGTAATCCATCTTCTGTATAATAAAGAAATTCCCTTAGATAGAATATTTTGATATGATCTTTTGATCATATCAAAGTTTTTTCTCAAAAATTACACATTTTTTAAATTACATAAAATTGGACAATTATGATAAAATAATTTGACAAATACTCAGTTTCTGTGAAATTTATAAAATATCTGTCCGGTTTGAATATAAAATACTTTATGATACACACAGCTCATGGGTAAAACTTATTGAGTATCACCACATACAGAGGTCAAAGTATTAAATTAGATTAAAAAAATTATTGAATGTTTTAAAATTAATTATCGGAGGATATTTTTGAGAGCCTTGTTTTGAGAAACAAACAAATCAAAGAGGTTTTCTGATATCTGAAGGCAATAAACAAAAAGCATATGTAGTACTCATACTGGTGTGCCCAATCATGAAATAAAATAAAATGTTTAACTCTGAAAAAATGAAACAAACTTTATGACAAGATTTTGGTTGAAGGCCTTAGTGACACAGACCAAAATTGAATAATACACCATACTCAATAATAATAATTAAATTAGTTACTTTTAGTTAATACATATTTGAAAAACTTATTGAGTATCACCACATACAGAGGTCAAAGTATTAAATTAGATTAAAAAAATTATTGAATGTTTTAAAATTAATTATCGGAGGATATTTTTGAGAGCCTTGTTTTGAGAAACAAACAAATCAAAGAGGTTTTCTGATATCTGAAGGCAATAAACAAAAAGCATATGTAGTACTCATACTGGTGTGCCCAATCATGAAATAAAATAAAATGTTTAACTCTGAAAAAATGAAACAAACTTCATGACAAGATTTTGGTTGAAGGCCTTAGTGACACAGACCAAAATTGAATAATACACCATACTCAATAATAATAATTAAATTAGTTACTTTTAGTTAATACATATTTGAAAAACTTAAAAATTTATTGAGATGAAAAAGAAATAATTTTTGTAGAGATACAAATAAATAAATAAATAATATAAATAATATTTATATTTAAATCAGTTGATACAAGTAATAAGCAATATATTTATTTTATAACGAATCCATAAAATATTCTTAAACATAATTACTTACTTGGTACTTTAGGTGGACAAAACCTCGTACACTGTAACCAGGAATATGTATTTAAATCATTTACCCCATCCCTATTCGGCGACGTATTATGCTCTAAATTAACCCCAGCTTTGTTTAAAATATGGTTAATACTAAAATCACTGTGACTCTTTGTAACTGCCCCCTTATCTTCCATTTTGAAAATCATCACTTGGCTATTTTCAAAAAATATACTGTGTCAAAACATTCAACCCCGGTATTATATATGAGGGTACTACCCCACTCTCTGCAGCAAGGACGTAGCTGTGTTTACTTGTAAAAGGGTGAGTTTAGAGTTTCAAATATTTTTTCTTTTAAAGATACGGGACAATATTTTTAAAAATAGACATATACACAGTGTTTCTTACAATTACAATCCGGTCTTAATTTATCAAGAAAAAATTTTAATTCAACTTAAATTACTAATGTTCTTTAAAGTTAAAAGCGTATCCTATGGCTTCCCTTTTTTGAATAGACACCAAGAAACTGCTTATGAACATTACAATCTAACCAATCACTATGATTAATAAGCAATTTAAACTTAAATTATTACTAAAACTTAAGACTAAGGACAAACTCACTATACATACCGGAGATATTATATAAATTTCCTAAATAATATAAACGATAAAGAAGAGACAATAACATTAACAATGGAAAAGAAATATAATAACAAACTACCTTTTCACGATGTTTTAATCTCAAAAAAGGATACTGGATATGAGACTCAGGTGTATAGAAAACAAACACAATTTTTTTTAAATTCGATGTCTAACCTATTGAAAAATGGCTTCGAAAAACGCTAAATTGGTTTTTTTCGGCATTTTAAACTTTTTATTTGCATTTGCAATTTGTTTAAAGATTATTATAAACAGCTTGTGAGTATGAAGTCGGCCTTTTTCGATAATAACCACCAGCCTAATACTCTGCTTTTCATTTTTTACTTAACTAACTCAAAAAGGCTTTTTCCTCTTTTATCCTCTAATCGAGCCTGCGTTTGTCAAGGAGCTGGATGGCCTCAAAATTGACGTGTTAACGAAGTCGTTGTTCGTGACTCTTGCAAAATTGTTGATGGTCTTGTAGCATTTTTCCTGCCACTCTGTACAAGTTTTTCATTTGCGTCCTACAAATATTCGAAAGAGAAACACTTTAGTACCTCTTCAAGTAGAATAAACAAAATGCAATTATTTATTTACATTGACCAAAGTTGCTATGAGGACTGGCTGGGAGAATTAGCATAGCAGCGACAAATTTTTCATTTAGATTAGTTCCATTTACACCGTCAGGGAGTGAAGTCAAGGTTTTGACCTGACATTTCGTCAGTCAAGTGGTGCTGGGATTATACCAGTACTGTAAATTCCCGCTTAGCCCATCTGAGAGAGCCCATATCTACATTTCACAGACTTGAGGGCGGCTTTTGATACAATAGACAGAAGAATGATAGATACCTGTCTCATAAAATTAGAAATACTAAGATTACTGCGAAAAATATTATTAACTTTGGTTGTATTAACTATTATTACAGAATAATTGCAAAATTTGAACACTTTCAGCCTTTAATCCAGTTCAGAAAATTCGATATGGCTTGGCGCCAGACTTGATTGAGGTCGCCTATAAATTGTGCTGATAAATCACCTAACAGTCGACCCACTAATCGAATATTATCGAATAATATTATATTTTTCGATAATAATTTTGCTAATAGCGTACTGCATGAATACTGGGTTGTGGATTGTGAATTGAATATAGATAAGTGGCTTTTCTTATTGGTCGGTTCATTTGGTCGATATTATTTCGTAATATTATGATTAAACCATATCTTTTCGTTATATACAAACAAAACATGATAGAAATCTGTTATTTAAGAGTGTTTAAGATTACAACGATGTTTAATATAATAATTATTTTGGAATTAAATTAAAATCAAATGTGAAATTATACAATAGCCTACTAATAACTATTACCTTGTATATCCAATTATTACCAGAAATATATTCAAGAACACGTGAATTTGTATTATAAATGAAAAAAATCAATAAGGAAGCAATCGGTTCTTTTGGTGCTTTAAAACAATTTTCCAAATTATTTCTCACCCTAATGGCTTCCTTGTGCTCCGGCTATGGATTAAACTGTAACTAATCCTGTAGATCTTCATCTTTTTGAGCAATTAGGCGTAAAATCTAGTGGCCTGTTTGTTTGCCATTCAGAAACGCCCTTTGGTGTCTTTTACAAACCGAAACATGGTAGCGAGGTTGTATGGGTAATTTGGTTTTGTAGGGCACCCTATGAGATTTTATCTTGATCTTATAGGTCGGTTTTTTATAGGATGATAATAATAATAAACGAAGGTTAATTTGATTTTGATATGGCAGACCTCCCTGTAGCTATATATTATAATACGGTGGTAATTTATATCTATGTCGTATATGGTTTCATATATATATATATATATATATATATATATATATATATATATATATATATATATATATATATATATATATATATATATATATATATATATTTAAATTTTATAGTTTAATTTTCAGTATAATTTTGAATTACCACCCGACTATGTATTAGTTAGTTTTGTGTACCATCTCTATTCACCAATATGCCTTTGGATTTAATCATAAGCAGTGTGGAAAAGCATTAAAATGAGATTTTATATCTTACTATTGACTTGTTCCATTTCAAACACTTGTCAAATTTGTGTTTGGTTTAAATATTTTCCTTTATTTTATTATTTATTATACATTCCTTTTATTAAGAGATATGTGGATGATTTGGTTTTGGTACTTCCTAGAGACAGAATTCATGAAACTGTCAACATTTTCAACAGTCATAATCAACATATTATACAGCTCTCAGTTGAGGAAGAGGTGGAGGATCCTTTACTATTCTGTGACATGAGAATTGCTAGAACTACAAAAATAATGTGTTAAAAACCAAATGGTTCAGAAAACCCATATGTAGTAATACATAGATTTATAAGCTATTACTCACATCATCATGAAAATGAACCTCATAACAAACAGGATTAAAAGAACGTGTCATAAGCTGTCTCATCCAGACTACCTACATGAAGATCTTCAATTATTGAAAACCATTTTGATTGAGAACTCTTATTCTCCACATATGCTACACAGGGTACTTTTTTCATATACGGTTAATGTGAATAATCTGATACCACTTTTTGCCAGGTCTCAGAACATTGCATCTAATAATCAGAACGTATATTTTTATTATATATCCTCTGTATTCAAAGACAAAAATATCCCGTAGATAAGGTAGAGAAAACGAATGTAGTATACAGGATAAGTTGTACTTAGTGTGATGCTGTGTATATTGGTGAAACTGGAAGGAATCTGTCAAATCGTATTATTTCCCATAAAAAAGACTGTATAATAAAGAAACCATCTTGGGCTTTGGCAGAGCATATAGAACCAATCCAAAAAGACCTTTCTAGAAATGGTATGTATAGGAAAAAGTGAAAATAATTCGAAAAAAAGATCAAAAATTCAGAATCTAAGTAAAATTTATAACTACATTATTTCTTTATAATTCATTCACAGCACTACCAAGGCATCACATCGGTGGCTTTCTTTTTTGTTCCATATCCTTGTTGCATTCTTCTGGGGCGTGTGAATTGAGAAAAAAAATTCGTATTATTTAAAATTTATTTAAATTTTCACTTTGGTAATATTGTTTTCAAAAACAAATTCCACTACAAGCTACTTATCGCTTAATGTTGGCTTTAGTGAGGTTATGGGTTTTTTGTACTCCCTTTATTATTCCCTGAGACACAATATCACCAAAGCTCTTCACTGCAACTCTAGAACATATATTCAGCAAAATGAACTGGCAGAACAAAGGAATATCCATTGATGAAGAATACCTTAGCCATCTAAGATTTGCAGACGACATTATTCTGATTGCTTATTTAAAATATATATTCAATCATCGCTAGGGCAGTGGAGGAAATAAGTATCCGGAATGGGAATAGACATAGGCGTTGGTAAATGTCTAACAACTTTATTTTTCGCAGATGATCAGGTAGTCGTAGCGAATGATGAGGAAGACATGGACTACATGTTTAGGAAACTAAAGAAAGAATATGAAAAATGGGCCTCAATATGAATATGTCAAAGACAGAGTATCTTAAAATAGGAGATCATGAAGAAGATCAAGAGTTAGAAATTAGAAACACAAAAACATGCAATGATTATAAATATCTCTCTATATCTATATAATATATTTCTAGATCTATAACATCTAAGAGACATCGAAAACAGAACGCAGCAGGGAAAAAAGCGGTAAACATTCTAAACTCTCTACTATGGTCTAAAGATATTAGACAAGAAACGAAATTGACAATCTATCGAACCTTGGTAGAGCTTATGGGGCAGAAGTTAGTGTGGTATGGTCACGTGAAGCGAATGAATGAATATAGATGGCCAAAGAAAGCTTTAAATTACATACCACAACAAAGAAGAAGAAGGGGAAGGCGTTCATTTGCCTGGGAAGAAAATATACGGCACATAATGAGAGATAGAGCCATCAAAGAAGAAGAATGGATGGACAGAAAACGATGGCGGTCGAAATGCGAGAAGCGGCAGAGGCTGTAGGAACCTCGCTTATATATATATATATATATATATATATATATATATATATATATATATATATATATATATATATATAAATATATATATATATATATATATATAAATATATATATATATATATATATATATATACATATATATATTATGATAATATAAAATCCCATTGTAAATCATGACGAGAAACAAGGAAATAACTCACGATAAAATTCTCTCAATACTGAGATCAAATTCTAATTTTATATGTGTATGATTTTAACGAGCAGCGGCAGGGGTGGGATTGCACACTAGATTAACAGAACAAATAAATAATTGGGAAGCCTGGTCAGAAAGAATAATAATAATTGTATATGGTCCAAACGATGACGACTTGTCTTATAATAACGATAAATTCTGGGAAGAATTAACATTGGTCACGGAACAAGCAAAAGGAAATATAAATATTTATTTAGTAGGTGATTTCAATCGCAGAATAGGCGCAAATAACCAGGAATATAACAAGGTATTAGGAAAATATGGAGAAACAGCACGAAACAATAACGGTGTAAGAATGCTAAACTTCTGTATGACGCGCAATTTAGTAAAACTAATTAACTTTTAATTACGGGTAAATTGAGTAAATACCATACCTATTCTTTGTAATTTTATTTATTTGCTATCTATATTTAACCACATTTTGTACTTATACACATTATATTGTATAATATTCAGTGATGGTAGTATAGAGTTGCTTATCATCGTAATCGAAGTTGCCCATGCAATAAATTAGAAAACTATATAACCATTCATGAAATATATTAACTGACAACGTGGGGAGTATCAATAAGATCTTTGGGGTCGTTGAATTATTCAATTGAATTGTATATTAGTAGACGTAGGCTATAGAGCTGTTCATGACAGTTCATTATAATAAACTATTTTAAGCGACAGGCACGAAATGTACTATATCAGAAAGACAGAAAAGCAAGTTAAAAATGTAATACGGAAAAATTGAAAAGCACAAGGAGAAGATACAAATACAAACGAACAAATAAATTATGGAGGAACATTCCTATCAAAGGAAATAACAAAAATGTTCAATAAAATAATTCAGGAAGAGGAAGTACCTCGAAAGTGGAAAACAAGCACTACTACATTAATATTTATTATTGTAGCGAGATTAAATAAAACGAGCGGTTCGAATTTATATAAATAGATTTATTTATAAGTTTACAGCACGATTATATCTTATCAACTAAACTTAACTCATAGAAGGTATGCCTATATATAAAAGTAATTATGTACTAAAAATATTTTGGAGTAGTCTACCTCTAATTCGTCTCATCGAAAGCGCATCGAAGACGTGCGCTATTGAAATGCCAACTCTTCGAGTTTTCTAGATTTATCCTTCTACGAATTGTGACACATACCATGCATGGGAGATGGGCTATTTCGTTACATTATATAAGGCGAAAGAATAAATCCAGTTAACTATGGAGGAGTATTATTACTGGAATCAATATTAAAAATTATTACGAAAATAATAGTCGAAGAACTAAGGAAAATAATCCTTATAAACGAAGAATAAAAAGAGTTTCGGAAGAACAGATCGATAACAGACGCCATTTTCATAATTCATGAGAAACTTAGTTGAGAAAACAATTAAATACAACAGTTTATCCGATTCGTGGATATAATCAAAGCATCTGGTAAGATACGACCAAGTGACATAATAAACATACTTAGAGAAAAATGTATTTTTCAAAATGATTAGGATTATAGAACTTAATTCTGACTGCTCAGCCAAAATAGACGAAGATGGTAAGTTATCATTCTTCTTCCTCTTTATAAGCAATTTTGCTTGTTCATTGATGGATTTATACCTCTATGGAAGGTTGTCACTCCATCTTTTGCGCGATCATCCGATATTTCTTCTGCCGATTGGTGATTTATCTCTTGCTATTTTGACCACACAATATTCTTCTAATATTTGTACTCCTCTTTCGATCTTTTAGCGTATTTTCTGTAATCTTTTTCAGTAGTGCCATCTTTGCCGTTTCCAGTAGCCTTTATATTGTGGCTGTGTCGGGTCCCGTTTTTGATGCATATGCCATTATTGGTCTTACACTGGCTTTATAAATTCTTGACTTTATTTTAGCGTTAATATGTCGGTTTCTCTATAAAGTGTTACTAAGGTATCCTGCCAGTCTATATGCTTTTTGTACTTGATCTGCCACTACTTTCTCCAGGTCTTCATAGTTGAACAGTGTAATTTCAATGTATTTTATTTCCATTACTTGTTCAATATCGAAGCAATCGATTTCTATTTTACATCTAATTTGTTCTTTGCTGATTACTATTGTTTTAGTTTTTTGAGTTGAAACTGTCATGTTAAATTATTTTGCTCTTATGTTAAATTTGGGCAATTATCTTAATCTTGGACTATCAATATTGTGTCGTCTGCGCAATACAGTATATTTGGTTCTTTGTTTCCCAGTCTGTTTCTCCTTCCTTTGTTGACACTTTTGATGAAATAAATTCATCCATGATTAAATTGAAGAGCATAGGGCTCAATGAGCCACCATATCTTATTCCGCTGCCTATGTTTGTAACTTCTGTAAGTTGTCCATCTATTCTGACTTCCGTTTTGTTATTTTGGCAAACGTTTTCAATAGTTTTTAGGATATCTTCTCTATTCTACAGATTTTGCATTCGAAAACTCTGTTGTTTGTCTGCCAAATCTATTCTCTGATTCATTAGTTCTTGTAAACTTTTAGTTACAAGTATTAAGGTAGTATTTAACAAATTTATACCCCGGTAATTTTCTGGATGCTTTTTATCTCCTTTTTTGAATAGGAAAATGAATCCACTAGTTCTCCATTCTTCTGGTATTTTATTATGTTTTATAATTTTGTTAAATATTCTGTCATTGCTGCTCCAAAATATTTCAGCAATTCGTTTGATATTCCGTCTTTACCTGCAGATTTTCTGTTTTCCAGCTTTTCAAATGTTTTTAGAACTTCCTATGAACTTTTTTATCTGTGGTAATTTCTAGTGTTTCTGGTTCTAGCGTCATTTGTTCTTCCTTTACATAGAGCTTTTTTTCGTTCTTTGGAAAAATTCTATATTCGTTACTCTGCCATTCTATGATATTTTTAACACGCGGCAGTAACACCACCTTTCAAAAGCCGCAGGCTTTCCGTTTTCCTGAGTGTCCAAATCATAAAGGAGAGTTCAAAAGAGGTAGCATCTCATTCTTGTTCGGAGCCTTAGATTGAGGCTGCTACAACAAAGAAATTGTTTGGACAATTGTTGTTTGCTGCTACAACAATCTTTATAAATGCTGTTGTTGCTACTTCTATTTGGACTTTTGTTTCATGTAACGGATCTAGCGTTTCGGCTAACCAGCAATCAAGATATTTATATCTTTTTACTCTCTCTATCTGCTGGTTGCTTATGACAAGATTATCCGGGACGTTGTCCTTCTTTGAAATGACCATAAATTTTGTTTTTATCAAATTTATTTTCAATCGTGAAAGTTGTCTGCTATAATAACTTTGTCGTCTACATAGCACATATTGTTAAAAATCTCTTCATTAATATTTAAATAGAAGAGCAGAAAAAATATGGCCCTGCTTGATGCCACGCAAAATTTATACTTCTTCAGAGAGCTAGCTCATCATCTTCTTTAACTTTTGTTGTGTGCTTTCAATAAACATTCGCTATGATTCTTACATCTCGGCTAGAAATGTTCATGTCTGTGAGTATCTCTATGAGTTTGTGGTGTTGGATTTTATCGAATGCTTTTTAGAAGTTTCTTCTTCTTCTTCCTTATTGTATGTAGGCTTTAAAGCCTGCTTCTTCTTCAATATTAGCCTCGTAAATTATTTAAATTATCGCACTATCTTTTTCTTGGTCTGCCAATACTTCTTCGTCCATTTGGTTACTTATCTTGTGCTATTCGCACTATCCTATCCTCTGCCATTCTGCTAATGTGTTCGTTCCACTCCTGTTTCCGTTTTGTCACCCATCCATTTATGTCTTCTATATTGCATGCTCTTCTTATGTTTTCACTTCTCTTCCTATTCAACAGATTTTTCCCTGATATTCGTCGGAGTATTTTCATCTCTATTGTTTCTAGTAGTCGTCTCGTTTTAGATTTGTTAGGTCTTGTCTCCGCCGTGTATGTTAATTGCTGTTTTATAGATTCTTGTTTTTGTGTCTTGTCTTAGTTGTTTGTTCTTCCAGATTGTGTCATTAAGATATACCGCCACTTTAACTGCTTTTAAGCTTTTTTGTCGTACTTCTTCTTCAACATCTCCGTAACTAGTTATATCTATTCCCAGATATCTAAACCTTGCTTCCTGCTTTATTATTTTCCCATTAATTTCGATTTTACATCGTAGTGGGTATTTAGATGTTGTCATACATTTGGTTTTTTCTGCTGATATTATCATATTGTATTTCTTGGCTGTTGTATTGAAGATGTTTGTTAATCTTTGGAGCTCGTCTTCTGTCTCAGCGATTAATGCGGCGTCGTCTGCATAACATAATATTTGGATTTCTTTGTTTCCCATTCTGTAACCATGACCTTTACGTACTGCTTGTATTATTTCGTCCATTATTATATTAAAGAGAAGTGGTCTTAACTAGTCACCCTGTCTGACTCCGCTTTGTACTGGTATACACTGTGTTAGTTTTCCATTTATCTTTACCTGCATTCGATTATGTAAGTAGATGTTTTCGATGGTTTGTATAATATTGATTGGTATGTTTCTTTTATACAGTAGGTGTAAGACGTCTTCGACTTGGATGCGATCGAAAACCTTTGTAGAAGTTTATAAAGCATAAATATATGTCATGATTTACATCCAAACACCTTTGCGCCAATACATTAAAACCAAACAACGTCTCTCTACGAGAGATAAACGCTACAAAATATTATGCAAGGGAAAAAAGCAGGCGCATGCAGTCCAGGGCGAAGAAAGACTTCATAGTTGAAGAACTTGCGAGGTTGGTATGGTATTAATAAAAACATGCTATGTAGGGTGATTGTGAATAAAATTAAGATAGCTATGATGGTAACCAAGGTTCTGAAAGGACATGGTACATGAAGAAGAAGAACGTCTCTCTGGTGATCAAAACCCTACTTGATTATCGCTGATTTCAGAGTCAACCTTCTCAAATACTCTGTTGTAAATAACCCTAAGAAAAACCTTAGGGATGTGACTCATGAGGGCAATTGAAATATGGTCGAAACATTCTTTGGCGTTCGGTGTTTTGGTCCGTGTAAAACTCAACTATAATTTTAATGATATCTTCATTAATGAGTTTAAGGGGTTCTACTGGTAGCTCATTAGGTCCGTTTGCCTTCCCCTCCTTCGTTTGCTTTATGGCATGTCTAACTTCCTTTGGTTTTTGGCCGTAGAAAAGGTCTGTTGTGTATTCTGACCGGTGGATTAGCTGTTGTTCGACACTTGAAATTAATAAATCATTGCTATCTTTAATACCAGTTGTTTGCCTGTAAGTTTGCTTGATACGGTCATCTCTTTGACCTTTTGTGACGGTTAAAACTATCATACTTCCGTTCGTATTCTTCAATTTTTGTGAATCTAGTCTTACTTGACGCATTTTATGTCCCTTTTTATCTTTTGGTTTATTTCCAATTTCCCAAAATTAATATTGTTAATTTTTAGTTTACAAAACATCCGGATGCCAGCAGTAGTTAGTCAGTAAAACAAATTGTTTCAAATGATAGTATAAGTAATAAATAAAAATTTTAAATATACTGCAATAATGCTTTTTAATTTGTCTTTGTCTTAAAAACACCAAATCACTTCACTGGTTGAAAACGAATATTAAGTATTTATAGTTAGGTATGTCATTCAATAGTACTAAGGCATTTTATAGTCTATAAAAAAACACTCTAAGTGATGCATAACGAGTTATAAATATTCCTTTGTTGACTTAAATTTTCTCACCTACTTTAAATGTTTTTATTCGTATCGAAATACGAAGAAAACCAAACGGTCCTCAGGTTATAACTATTCTAATTGTTTTTGCAAATAAACAAATCTGCGAAACCAAACTGAATCACGGTACTTTGGAAACGTACCGTACAGAGTGTGTCATTTATTAATTAGTTGTGTACTCGTGTGTGTCTACTGCAAAATATCCTGTTAAAAGGAATTTTCTAAAATGTTTACATGTATTGTATTAGTCAATTTTCAGGAAAAAAATTAGTTACTTTCCACTTGGTTCCTATTTCCTATTAAACATTCTAATTTTAATTTATCTACGATGATGGAAATTACTAGGATGGAAACGAACCAAATGGTTATGGCAAATCTTTAAGAAAACATCGAAAGAACAACAGATAATAGAGGAATGAGAAACTAACCTATAAATTGGGATATATATGAATATGAATAAACCCATATTATGAGGAAAGGGTAAAAGAGACAGAATGTAAAAATTATAGAGCTATATGACCGCGCCACAAAATTTATTCAAAAATATTAGAGACAAGAAATAAGATTAATGCAAAGGAGATGAATCATTTAAGAAAGATCACATGGAATACCAAAATTGGATAGCATAAAATAAGTATATGTTTCCAGATAACTGGCGTATTTGTTTGTTGTCATTTTAAGAGTATATATGCGAGACAGAGCCGCGAATAAGATGTCAGGACGGAACTCTTAAGATTCCTGATCTTGTCGCCCAACAGGGTTAACGGGTAATTGTCTTGGACGTTGCCGTCAGCTGGGAGGGTACTGAACCCCTAAGTACAGCCGTCGCCAATAAAACGGCGCTGTATACTGAGCCTCGATTCCTTCAGACCATGCAAACCCGATATCCTGGGAAGACTATTTGCATGGCACCTTTAATTGTGGTAGCTCGCGGAACATGGTGTCAGTCGAATTTTCGTGTCCTGAGAATTTTTAACCTTTCAATGTTCGACGTCCGCAACTTTATCACAACGGCTATTCAAAGTAGCATCCATATTCATAGTCATTTTATGATGTCTTAGCATAAGTGGCTTATGGCAATTTTACTTCGAGTGCAAGTACCGGCTTCTTTCTATCGGGGGATCTACGCTTGTCTAGTTATTATTTTACTATTTGACAAAGCTACATGTTTGTTTCGTTTTTTTTTATGTCTGTGAATGTTCTATTTTTACTATATTTTTATATTATTCGCCGCAATTTTTGCGAACATCGATTTGGCCTGACGAACTAGTAATCGCAGGGGGGGATGGTGGACTCTCGATTGATAGAATACTGGTCAAAGAACGGACCATAAAAGGCGATACGCTGCTGGTTTGTTAATTTATTCAAATCTTCAATGATTGTTTGTAATTTTCTGAATATGTGTATAATATCGTCAGCTATCTCGTGGTTTACATATTGTTCAATTATGTTAATAGTTTAATATCTTAATAGCTGTAAGTTGTTCTAGCTTTTTAAAGATGGCACAATTTATCATGTCATGATTTAAGTCACAATTAACAGTTAACATCAAATTGCTTATTTACAAAGTCGTCCTAAAACAGATATGGAGCTACGGAATTCAATTGTGGAGGACAGTGTCACTTACAATGTTATTACTCATGATCTTAAAATGAAATTTGCCAAAGAAGGAGTATCCTAGTTCTGTCACAAATATGACGAACGCATAGAAAATCATCACAACGCATTGGATCAACCCGTAATGAGACGTATCATCTAGCGAAGGTTAAGAGGGCATCTTCCGTGTGATCTGTCTGTCAGATTTTCGAACTTTAGTATTGTTCTATAGTGTAGTGTTGTATAGTAGTTAAATTTCCCAAACCCAACCTTAGATAAATGAAAGGAAACTATCACTGGGCAGTTTTTCTAAATGTTTTGTTACTGTCATTAACATTTGCCTGTTGTAAAGTTTACAGATTGTAAATTAAATAGGATGTTTAAAAAAAGTATTGAGAACAACTTATTTTCCATAGCAGTCATTGCATATAAAATTGGCATGTTCCAAACATATAAATTTGTGGCATCTTTTACAAAAATATTTCGTAGGCCTATTTTTCTGCCTTTTTGGGGAAAAGATATATTTGGTTGTTGTTCTTCTTGAAATCCACAAATTTCTCTAATTCTTAGTTTCAAAGTTGTTGGTAATGAGATTATTGAAGCCCTTATAAGCAAATGACCTTGAAGTAACGCAAAACCTAGATCTCGTAAAAATTTTCGTCTTACGATCGTCTCCTCTTCAGTATTATTTGCATAATAAACAACTTGACTATTGATTCCAGCAACATTCAGACAAGCATAAAAAACGACCATTGGCCACTTACTTGTAGTTCTTGCGGTCAGGCGCGCACTTACTGATACTCCGTATCAATCAAAAACAAGGTATACGTTAACACTTCGAGCTGTGCCTCCGTACTAATGATGAATCGATCAATGCAAGAAGATAGAAAACGTTGCAGGGTGGAAGAAACAAAAAAAGGCCAGTTATACACTATTAGCAAGAAAAGAATAAGAGAAGGTCAACTCTACGTCAACCAATCCCCTGTAGAAAGAGTGACGCACTACAACTACCTCGGCACCATAATAAATGAAGAATGGACCAACAACCAGGAGATTAGAGCACGCATCGGAAAAGCGAGATCCACCTTCAATCGCATGGGGGCCTTCTTCAAGAGTCTCAACCTCTCTCTTGATACAAAAGTAAGAATGCTGCGATGCTACGTCTTCTCTGTCCTTTTTTATGGTGTTGAATCGTGGACCTTGAACGAAGATATGTGCAGAAAACTGGAAGCATTTGAGATGTGGCTATATCGGAGAATGCTTAAGATCCTGTGGACTGACCGAGTCACAAATGAGGAGGTCCTCAAAAGAATGAATAAGAATCGAGAAGTACTGACCACCATCAAATCTCGAAAGTTACAGTTCTTCGGACATATTATGCGAAATGAATCCAGATATACTCTCCTTCAAGCCATCCTGCAAGGAAAAATATTTGGAAAACGAGGTCCAGGAGGAAGAAGAACATCTTGGTTAAAGAATCTCAGAATCTGGTTCAATACATCTGTGCAGCTTTTCCGAGCTGCTGCAGATAAGATAAAGATTGCCATGATGATCGCCAACATTCGTAACGGATAGGCACATAAAGAAGAAGAATACACTTTTCTCGGAAGGGATAGTTCAAGAAGCATTAAAAGAAACATCGATTGGAATTAAAGTTAACGTAAAACCTATCAATAATAGTATAAGATACTCGGATGATATTATAGATAGTAGCGAAGAGGGCAGACTAACTTTAAATACCAAAAGACGAAATTCATGACCATTGCAAAGACACAAAAACAAGAGAAGTTATGGATTAAGGGCTAACTCTTTCAAAAGGTGGATAGATATACATTGGGAACATTCGTAACCGAAAACAACGATTATATACAAGAAAATACATCAAGAATAGAAAAAGTCCGATCAAATTTAATAACATGAGAAAAAAGTACTTTGCAGCAATGATTTTAGCGTGTAAAAAGTGCGAATACTGTGTTACCTTTATTGCGTTATGTGATTTGCATTATGTAGTTTCGGTGTTATTGTATAGAATGGAGGCATGAACGCTAAAAACAGTTTTAAGTTTTTACAGTAAGTCAAGTTTTAAGCGATAGCCTTGAGAATGAGCTTGTCAATTATTGTCTTGCTATTTAGGATTCGTGTTTTGGACTTACTCGTAGTGACCTGAAGAGAGAATGGCTGTTCAGTTAGCAAAAAATAACGGCATCAAACATCCGTTTAAAAATGACATCGCAGAAAGGAAGTAGGTTCAACTTTTTTTAAAACTTCATCAAGCTAAGTTGTCAGAAAGGACAACCGTTCAGTACATCTTACAGCAAAGCCCTTGATTTTAGCAAAGAAAATACAGATAATTTCTACAACCTTTTAGAGGATGTTCACGATAATGGAAACTTTACCCCAGACAAAATTTATAATGTGGACGAAACCGAAATTGCTGTGGTACAATCCAAAGTTGCGAAAGTAATCGGCATGAAAGAGAAAACAAATAGATGTTTTAACTTCAGCAAAAAGATGAACTCTTTTAACTCTGCTGTATGAATGCTACCGGTACTTTTGTACTACCTCTGGTAATTTTTCCTCGCAAAAATATGAGTGAGCAATTGAAGAAAGGTGTACCACTGGGGACGATATTTGCGGTGTATTGTTCTGGTTGGATACAATTCATTCTTTTCACCAAATGGTTTTAAAATTTTATAGACTTGTGTAGTCCTACAGAGGAAAAGCCAGCATTACTCATTTTAGATAGGCAATTTAGCCATATACAGAATATTGACGTCATTGATCTAGCTAGAGTAAACCATATAGTGTCACTGCCTCCCCATTGTTCACACAAATTACAGCCTTTGGATAGGACGTTCATGAGACCTTTGTAAACCTACTACAGTGAAGAAGTTAGGCTGTGGCTTAAACAAAACCGTGCTCTCTGTGCTTACAGTATAATGGACTTATTTGGGAGGGCCTATGCCAAATGCCAAACAGCTCAAATTGCTGTTAATGGATTTAAGGTAACGGGGATATATACCCTTAACAGGCATTTGCTCTCATATGCAGAATATAGTGAAAAGGCGAACAAAAAACCGTCATCTTATCTGTATGAAAGACATAAGTTATCAACATCTTCTACAGCACAGGCAGGTGAGTCGTCAACATCTTTGTGGTTAACTCTACCACCATGTTGTACATCACCATAAATTAGCTTCTCAAACGCAGCAAATCCATTCGACATATGTCCTGTTCCGAAAATAAAAAAGGGGACTTCAACTAGGGGATGGAAAGCTTATCAGTCTGCAGTCATTACTGCTTCGCCCTACAAGGCACAACTAATTGAAACCCAAAAATGTAGAGAAGATAAAGAAACTCGGCGTGGTCAAGGTCAACGTGGTCGCAGTTCCAAACCAGGCATCTCTTCGGGCAAAGAAAAGAACTAGTAAAAAGGAAGTTTGGTTTCAAGGAAGAACATAATCTATCTATATCTACAGAATTTATCTAGCAGTAGTAAAGAAGACAAGAGCTTTTCCAGCGGAAAGTGCGATGTGATAGAAGGAATTCCAAGAATTGTAGAACCTAATGAGGCGGAATGCATCTTTTGCCTTGGCAAATTTTTCAATGACACGGTTGTGGCTAATGTGCATCATGTGCAGTTTGTTGTCCCACACAGTCTGTGCAAGGGCTGACAAAGACATTTAGTTTTTCCGGTAGACGATTAATTTTCATAATTTTAGTTAAATGTTTTTTATCATTTCTTTGATTTTATTCAATTAAAATAATATTTCTAGCTTTGATTGTGTTTTAAGTTCTCTAAACGATACTGTTTAACTTTGTTTTAGTATTCCGTTCGCTATATCCGTAAAAGATAGGATTCCATGAATAGCTGTCTTTTATCTACTTTTTTGTATCCAAAATCTATCCTTCTTTTTCTTCTTCCTCTTTATAAGCAACTCTGCTTGTCATTGGCGGATTAATGCCTCTATGGAACTATGAAATATAAGTGGATTTCACGTAATATCCCAGTGGATTCACATAAGTGGTTTTTGGGTACTTTCCTCTACTAATGCCAAAAATGTATCTTCAAAAATGTAAAAAATGGTTATAAACAAAAATTAATGATGTTAATTATTAGGCGCCCGAAAAATCTGTAGCTGAAAAGAATAAATATTATGTTATCATAGGAAATAGAGTAAACAATTAACAAGTTATTACCATTCTTCTAACTATTGCTCAATCGATAAACAAACAATTCCGAAAAGTAATCTCACACTTATAACAATATGTTTAATAACTGTATATTAATATAAAATACTGTGTGAATTGGATTTCATCTCTTTGTCATCTTTGTGGACATTACCAATTGATCTTTCTTGTTAACTACTTACTGCTCAGGACTTTCCATATGATTGTTGTTTTTATATAAATGTGGCAATGTCTTGTGGGTTTATTCAGTTTATCTTTTTACCCTCTAAGAGTAACATTGACATTGAATATAGGTTATCTTTAAAAAGTGTGCTTACAATGAAAGTGCTATACTTGGTGAGTAATAAATTGGAATGTTTTTATTTTTAAAATCATGTTGGAATAATATTTAAAAAAATACGAATAAAATATATATTTAATTTTAGTACCACCTACAACTTTTGTGTAGATGGTACCTTTTTCATTTTTACTGTTTGGTTTAGTGGTATTTATTTAAAGATATTTTTTGTGGTTGAAAATTTCCAAGAAAGTGAAGCATGTGCCCTCTTGAAAATTTCCATTCAAGTCAAGTCAAACACTTCTTTAGATATAATTTTGCTTGAAATGGAGAAAATTGTTTTTCTTCAGATGTGTTTTCCTTTTTGAAGTTTGGTTATCATTATAGATATTTGAATTCTTGATACAGTTGCACAAAATAGTCGATTGGAGTTGCGATCTAAAAATTTTTTTGAGTTTGTCGCTATATTTCGTGTTTCCACAAAGTTTCTTTGGATGTTGATCTTCTTTCCTAATCCTTCCTAGAAGTTAATATGTATCCTCCTTTAAAAGTTGCACTTTTAATGGTTAATAGTAATTGAAAGAAAGGTACAGGGGAAGAACGGCAATAGTCCATTTGGATTGATTACGAGAAAATTACAAATTAAGATTTATTGACTTATTATAAAGTCAAATTTAAAGAAAAATAATCACAAACAATATTTTTGGGTAAATAATATATTTTTTATTAAAAAACAGTAAAAATAAGCTTTTCCTATAAATCAATTATGTAAAATAAAAATATAATATAGTGCCACTTATTCTCCTATATTAGACGTCTATTGGCGGATCGTCGACAAATTCGTCATTGCTCTCTTCAGATTGTTCGACAAATGTTAATTGTTGATAAAACAACTTGGATTCTGGTTTCACGAGGAATGCAGTCAGATCTTGCAGATCTTTCCATTTGAATTTTTTAATAGAAATTGTGCGTTGATAATGTTTTCCTAATGTTCCTACTACTATTTTATTGTGATTATCGTGTGTCGTTTTTAGACACGTCTTCTCTGTCCTTTTTTATGGTGTTGAATCGTGGACCTTGAACGAAGATATGTGCAGAAAACTGGAAGCATTTGAGATGTGGCTATATCGGAGAATGCTTAAGATCCTGTGGACTGACCGAGTCACAAATGAGGAGGTCCTCAAAAGAATGAATAAGAATCGAGAAGTACTGACCACCATCAAATCTCGAAAGTTACAGTTCTTCGGACATATTATGCGAAATGAATCCAGATATACTCTCCTTCAAGCCATCCTGCAAGGAAAAATATTTGGAAAACGAGGTCCAGGAGGAAGAAGAACATCTTGGTTAAAGAATCTCAGAATCTGGTTCAATACATCTGTGCAGCTTTTCCGAGCTGCTGCAGATAAGATAAAGATTGCCATGATGATCGCCAACATTCGTAACGGATAGGCACATAAAGAAGAAGAATACACTTTTCTCGGAAGGGATAGTTCAAGAAGCATTAAAAGAAACATCGATTGGAATTAAAGTTAACGTAAAACCTATCAATAATAGTATAAGATACTCGGATGATATTATAGATAGTAGCGAAGAGGGCAGACTAACTTTAAATACCAAAAGACGAAATTCATGACCATTGCAAAGACACAAAAACAAGAGAAGTTATGGATTAAGGGCTAACTCTTTCAAAAGGTGGATAGATATACATTGGGAACATTCGTAACCGAAAACAACGATTATATACAAGAAAATACATCAAGAATAGAAAAAGTCCGATCAAATTTAATAACATGAGAAAAAAGTACTTTGCAGCAATGATTTTAGCGTGTAAAAAGTGCGAATACTGTGTTACCTTTATTGCGTTATGTGATTTGCATTATGTAGTTTCGGTGTTATTGTATAGAATGGAGGCATGAACGCTAAAAACAGTTTTAAGTTTTTACAGTAAGTCAAGTTTTAAGCGATAGCCTTGAGAATGAGCTTGTCAATTATTGTCTTGCTATTTAGGATTCGTGTTTTGGACTTACTCGTAGTGACCTGAAGAGAGAATGGCTGTTCAGTTAGCAAAAAATAACGGCATCAAACATCCGTTTAAAAATGACATCGCAGAAAGGAAGTAGGTTCAACTTTTTTTAAAACTTCATCAAGCTAAGTTGTCAGAAAGGACAACCGTTCAGTACATCTTACAGCAAAGCCCTTGATTTTAGCAAAGAAAATACAGATAATTTCTACAACCTTTTAGAGGATGTTCACGATAATGGAAACTTTACCCCAGACAAAATTTATAATGTGGACGAAACCGAAATTGCTGTGGTACAATCCAAAGTTGCGAAAGTAATCGGCATGAAAGAGAAAACAAATAGATGTTTTAACTTCAGCAAAAAGATGAACTCTTTTAACTCTGCTGTATGAATGCTACCGGTACTTTTGTACTACCTCTGGTAATTTTTCCTCGCAAAAATATGAGTGAGCAATTGAAGAAAGGTGTACCACTGGGGACGATATTTGCGGTGTATTGTTCTGGTTGGATACAATTCATTCTTTTCACCAAATGGTTTTAAAATTTTATAGACTTGTGTAGTCCTACAGAGGAAAAGCCAGCATTACTCATTTTAGATAGGCAATTTAGCCATATACAGAATATTGACGTCATTGATCTAGCTAGAGTAAACCATATAGTGTCACTGCCTCCCCATTGTTCACACAAATTACAGCCTTTGGATAGGACGTTCATGAGACCTTTGTAAACCTACTACAGTGAAGAAGTTAGGCTGTGGCTTAAACAAAACCGTGCTCTCTGTGCTTACAGTATAATGGACTTATTTGGGAGGGCCTATGCCAAATGCCAAACAGCTCAAATTGCTGTTAATGGATTTAAGGTAACGGGGATATATACCCTTAACAGGCATTTGCTCTCATATGCAGAATATAGTGAAAAGGCGAACAAAAAACCGTCATCTTATCTGTATGAAAGACATAAGTTATCAACATCTTCTACAGCACAGGCAGGTGAGTCGTCAACATCTTTGTGGTTAACTCTACCACCATGTTGTACATCACCATAAATTAGCTTCTCAAACGCAGCAAATCCATTCGACATATGTCCTGTTCCGAAAATAAAAAAGGGGACTTCAACTAGGGGATGGAAAGCTTATCAGTCTGCAGTCATTACTGCTTCGCCCTACAAGGCACAACTAATTGAAACCCAAAAATGTAGAGAAGATAAAGAAACTCGGCGTGGTCAAGGTCAACGTGGTCGCAGTTCCAAACCAGGCATCTCTTCGGGCAAAGAAAAGAACTAGTAAAAAGGAAGTTTGGTTTCAAGGAAGAACATAATCTATCTATATCTACAGAATTTATCTAGCAGTAGTAAAGAAGACAAGAGCTTTTCCAGCGGAAAGTGCGATGTGATAGAAGGAATTCCAAGAATTGTAGAACCTAATGAGGCGGAATGCATCTTTTGCCTTGGCAAATTTTTCAATGACACGGTTGTGGCTAATGTGCATCATGTGCAGTTTGTTGTCCCACACAGTCTGTGCAAGGGCTGACAAAGACATTTAGTTTTTCCGGTAGACGATTAATTTTCATAATTTTAGTTAAATGTTTTTTATCATTTCTTTGATTTTATTCAATTAAAATAATATTTCTAGCTTTGATTGTGTTTTAAGTTCTCTAAACGATACTGTTTAACTTTGTTTTAGTATTCCGTTCGCTATATCCGTAAAAGATAGGATTCCATGAATAGCTGTCTTTTATCTACTTTTTTGTATCCAAAATCTATCCTTCTTTTTCTTCTTCCTCTTTATAAGCAACTCTGCTTGTCATTGGCGGATTAATGCCTCTATGGAACTATGAAATATAAGTGGATTTCACGTAATATCCCAGTGGATTCACATAAGTGGTTTTTGGGTACTTTCCTCTACTAATGCCAAAAATGTATCTTCAAAAATGTAAAAAATGGTTATAAACAAAAATTAATGATGTTAATTATTAGGCGCCCGAAAAATCTGTAGCTGAAAAGAATAAATATTATGTTATCATAGGAAATAGAGTAAACAATTAACAAGTTATTACCATTCTTCTAACTATTGCTCAATCGATAAACAAACAATTCCGAAAAGTAATCTCACACTTATAACAATATGTTTAATAACTGTATATTAATATAAAATACTGTGTGAATTGGATTTCATCTCTTTGTCATCTTTGTGGACATTACCAATTGATCTTTCTTGTTAACTACTTACTGCTCAGGACTTTCCATATGATTGTTGTTTTTATATAAATGTGGCAATGTCTTGTGGGTTTATTCAGTTTATCTTTTTACCCTCTAAGAGTAACATTGACATTGAATATAGGTTATCTTTAAAAAGTGTGCTTACAATGAAAGTGCTATACTTGGTGAGTAATAAATTGGAATGTTTTTATTTTTAAAATCATGTTGGAATAATATTTAAAAAAATACGAATAAAATATATATTTAATTTTAGTACCACCTACAACTTTTGTGTAGATGGTACCTTTTTCATTTTTACTGTTTGGTTTAGTGGTATTTATTTAAAGATATTTTTTGTGGTTGAAAATTTCCAAGAAAGTGAAGCATGTGCCCTCTTGAAAATTTCCATTCAAGTCAAGTCAAACACTTCTTTAGATATAATTTTGCTTGAAATGGAGAAAATTGTTTTTCTTCAGATGTGTTTTCCTTTTTGAAGTTTGGTTATCATTATAGATATTTGAATTCTTGATACAGTTGCACAAAATAGTCGATTGGAGTTGCGATCTAAAAATTTTTTTGAGTTTGTCGCTATATTTCGTGTTTCCACAAAGTTTCTTTGGATGTTGATCTTCTTTCCTAATCCTTCCTAGAAGTTAATATGTATCCTCCTTTAAAAGTTGCACTTTTAATGGTTAATAGTAATTGAAAGAAAGGTACAGGGGAAGAACGGCAATAGTCCATTTGGATTGATTACGAGAAAATTACAAATTAAGATTTATTGACTTATTATAAAGTCAAATTTAAAGAAAAATAATCACAAACAATATTTTTGGGTAAATAATATATTTTTTATTAAAAAACAGTAAAAATAAGCTTTTCCTATAAATCAATTATGTAAAATAAAAATATAATATAGTGCCACTTATTCTCCTATATTAGACGTCTATTGGCGGATCGTCGACAAATTCGTCATTGCTCTCTTCAGATTGTTCGACAAATGTTAATTGTTGATAAAACAACTTGGATTCTGGTTTCACGAGGAATGCAGTCAGATCTTGCAGATCTTTCCATTTGAATTTTTTAATAGAAATTGTGCGTTGATAATGTTTTCCTAATGTTCCTACTACTATTTTATTGTGATTATCGTGTGTCGTTTTTAGACACGTCTTAATCGGTTTATGTGCTAATTTAGAATTATAATATAAACCCATATATGTAGATTTATGGAAAATTAGCGATTAGCACAAAAAATAACGAATTTTTTACTTCCAATAACTTTTAATAATTTTTATTATTATTTTTTTATTATTTTTCCAATAATTTTTACTTCACAATATTATAAAAAAAGTAAAAAATTGAAAAGAAAAATTTCCATTACATGTCGCTCTCTGTCAGTTCTTTTATGTTTCTTCGTTTTTCTGCTTGATAGACCAGTTTAACTTTCACTGGACGCTGAATAGTCACTGTGAGTGGTAGTCTCACTACCTTAGTAACCTACCACAAAAAGTAACAGTACCACAAAAATAAATAGAGACCTCAGTTTGTTGAAAAAATCGACTGATGACGTTTTCTCCCTGGACCCTTTAATTCTCTTTCTGTTCTTATTCTTTTGATTGTTCGAATACTTCTATCTTATTGCAGCAGTATTCGTTCATTGGTTAGACCTCTACACCATACAGTCGGAGATAGTGTACGGCACATTTTATTAGTAGTAATTTTAGTTGTAGACTTGGATGGTAAATATTCGATCAATGATCGATTCAATTTCCATCCTTCAATGGCGTTTCGTATTATTAATTCGCCATATATGTTGAACAAAATAGAACTTAGTATACAGCCTTGTCACACTCTTGATTAACATGAAACTTTTAGTTAAATTTTCAGTCACTTTGCTATGCAGATATGGACGCTTGATGATGAAGAAACCGAACGAATAAACTATTTCTCCCGTTTCCACTCTTTCCAAGGACGTAAATATATAAACCAGCGAAGTGCTGATAAGTTTACTGATGTTTCAAAGTATTCAACAACTTAATCAATTATTCGTTCAATTATTCGCTCGTGAATCGCTCCGGTATGCAGAAGGTATATTGTTACGGGGGCAAATTTTATGGAAGCATCTTTCTTTTCACTTATCCACATTGGCGAAGCATACACAATAAAAATGACCCCGGCAAGAGCTAGTAAGAATTTACTTCAGACATTTAACATTGTTGCCGTTAGCTTCCAGTTCAACTTGTAGATGAGTCACCTTTAATTGCAAATTGCTTTAGTATAGTTTGCTGTATGCAATCCAACCAAAATTAATTCTTTTTGTATCTGGTTATTTCTAGTGCTTTTTTGGTCGTAATGTAGGCATATGTATATATTGTTAAATTTCTTCTATGGTGTAATTTTCTAATTTTATAATTCCCTCGATAATCAAGTTCAGCATGTTATAATAATATAACAGAATATGGATCATAACCTCAAAGTATTCTAAATATGACTATAATTGACTATGATTATGATAACCACAATGAAATAATATTTTAAACATAACATATTTTACATTTCCTAAAATTTTCATAAAATTGTAACCATATTTTTTAACATTTTTTCTTTATATTGGTTTCAGATCTTTCTAACGATAATCGTTAGTTTCTCAACACATGCCTTACCAGTTCCAGATGATTCGCAGTATTTATACTACGCTGATAGAGAACCTGCTAATCTCAACAGACTCTTTTTGGTAAGGAGACAAGCGGAACCTGACATTGGATATTCGGACGAATCGCTGGAGGATTCACCAACAAGACATTATTATCGTCCTTACGTTCGTATCAGGCGAGTGTATCGCACTCACTACAATCAGCCAAGGCACCCATTATCTAATTATGCGGATTCTTATGACAGATTTCCAACAGTAGCTTAAAATATATTATAAAGGTGAAGTTTACCTCTGAAGAAGATATTCTTAAAAACGATTTGTTAGTTAAAACGTATATCCAATAAAACAATCGTAGTTGCACATCCTAGTCATGAAACTTATTAAAGAAAGTACATAGGTACATGCCAAAAGCATTTAAAAATTTCTAGAATAATTTTTGTTGTTTCTAAAACCATGCTTAAATATAATATGCAATGACATTTGTTTTCTTTGGATATCTATATTAGCTCGGCATGAAACTATTTATTTCTAATTATTTTTAACTGATCTGACATAATGACTGCTTAGTTTATAAAATGAATATATTACTAGTTTTTCATGCTGTTCTTATTAATTTATTGTTTAGTTTAATTGTTATAATAGATATATATTTTTATATGGACTCTCTTTATTATTTAATAAATTATTTTTAAAATTTATGTTTATTTATTAAAGATAACGTAAAGGCAAAAATAGTAAAGATTTAATTCTGTGGATTACATCAGTGACCTTGGTTTTCTGTGTGATCCATTCTATTCTTTTTCAATCTCTCTTTGTTTACCTAGCATGCATTGCTCCATTGACCTTTGAGTGACTTTGAGTTTCCCGATTATCTCTTTCTTTAGTGTCCAAATTTCGCAGCCGTATGTCATGATTGGTAGTATACACTGATCGAATGCTGGAGTGACATCTTTTTTTGAATATAATTCAGTTATATTCATTTAAATATAACTTAATTTCTATCAAATCATTCTACTATTGATTTCTGGGAGTAAGGAGCCAGATTTATCTATTAATTATCCCAGGTATACATACTCGCCTACTGTCTCAAGTGCAGTGTTATTTATTATTACATCTTTTACATCCACTAGGTCATTCTCATTGTACGTGGTTTTTTTTGTCACGTTCATTTTTGGGCCAATTTCATTGCTAGTTACATTTGGGTCGCTTATGTTCTTGTAGACTGCAAATCTTAGATGGTTGAGGTGTTCTCCATCAATGGATAGACCTTTGTTCTGCCAATTTATTTAGCTGAATATATTTTCTAGAGTTGCAGTGAAGAGCTTTGGTGATATTGCGTCTCCTTGTCGAACGCCCCTGGTAGTGGGAAATTCTGGAGTGTTTTAATAAGTTGTTACCTTAGCTTTTGCTTATCTGTATATATTTTCTTAAGTCTCTATGTACGGTTTTTCAATGCCTTGGTTGGTCACAGCTTCTATTACTGCCTTGGGATATATAGAATTGAAAGCCTTCCCGAAATCTATGAAGGTTAATGCTAGTGGCATTTCATATTGTTAAGCTTTACTCATTAGTTCCCGAAGCGTATGCATATGGCCCAGGGTACTGAATCCACTTCTGAAACCAGCTTGCTTTCTTGGCTGTGCAGCATCTAATGCATTTGCTAATTTGTTGTTGATGATCTTTGTGAATATCTTGTGTATGATTGGTAGTAGACTTATAGGTCTGTAGTTTTTGATATCCTGTTTGCTATCTTTCTTATTAATGACAATTATGTTTGCTGTATTACAGTGATCTGGTATGCACCTTGATATTAGGCAATTCGTAAATATGCCTGCTAAGATTTTCCAGGTTTTTTTTGCCAGCGTATTTCGCAGTTCCACTGTTATGGCATCTATTTCAGCTGTTTTTCATTTTTGTAATTGTCGATTCTACTTCTTCCGGAAGGACTTCTGGTACATCTTCTTGCTTACTAATTGGTAAGTGTTTTAGGGGCTTTGTATAGTTCGTTCGTTGTAAAATTTAGTCACGAATTGTATTATTTCATTTCTGTCTGTAATTCTGTTGTTTTCGTTTGTTAGAACAATGATTTACTATTCTCTATGTTGCAACTTATTTTCATTTCCCTTCTTTTGTTTTAGACTTTTTTTGGTCTTATCAGACAGTTTATTATGTTCATTTTGTTGTTGCGGGCTTCCGATTTCTTTGTTACTATCAAGGATGCTTCCATAAATTGAGAGCCGTCGATTTGGTCATGTAATCTTTCATCAATTATCCTTTTGCGGTGATCTGAGTTTTCTTTTAGATTGTTAATATTTATACCGGTTACTGTTGATTTTGTGATTAATTTTATGTTTTCTAGTTTCAGATATAGAACAATTTTTGTTCTGAATAGTCTGTGGTCACTACCTGTTTGAAACTTATTTATTACACTGACATATTTTGCTGTAGCAATCTTTTTGGTTAGAATGAAGCCAATTTCGTTCTTAGTGGTTTCATTTTGTGCTACCGAAGTCTATATTCTGTTTGATTTTTTCTTAAAGAATGTATTTGCCATGACTTGTTCCTTGCCGTTCCTCTTTTCCACTTTGGCATTTAAGTCACCAATTAAATACTTGAAGTGACTTTTATTGTTATTTAATGCTTCAGTTATGTTACTGTTTAGTTCCTCTATATCTTCGTAATTGTGAGTAATCGTTGTGAAGTAGGTAGATTTGTATATTATATTTTTTTTGATTGTTGTAAGGTTACGCTAGCTACTCTATCCAAGATATTAGTTATTTCTACTACTCTTCGTTTCCATTTCTTGTTGATTAGGAATCCAATAACGCCTGTTCTGCCCGTTGATATTTCTCGGTAGTAGAATGTGTTTCCTGACGCTAATTTCAATAGTTCTTTCTCTGACGTCCCGTTTTATATTTTCAATTTATTTTTCGAGTTCTACAAGTCTGGATTGATTTGATAGCGAGCGGCAGTTTTAAATATAGCTATATAAAGCATTGTTGTTATATTTGGGTAGCGGTTTAGACTCCGCAGATTCTTAGCACCCCTTTACTTCCTGGCTTGATCCCAAAAACTACCAAGTTCAGCGCCATTTGGGCATACGGAGAATGAGGGCCATGATTTTGAATGCCAAAATTTGAGGGTCATTGAAATCTATTTGGTCAGAGACATAATCCGTGACTGAGGCAGTCCCTCTGCTTGTCACTTTTATATATTTGCTCCATATCATAGCCAAATCTTTCGTGAAACCTGCCGAGCTATTTATGAAGAGCCGAAGAAAAAATATTTGAAGGTAAGTAAAGTAAGTAAGCAGCATTCGAGAACATAATATTTATTTTTATGTAATACGACATTCAAATAATATTTTGTCAAATCAAACTTTGTAATTTTGTTTGAAATAACATGTATACAAAAAAAAAATAAAGAAAACGAAATAATGTGACAACTTAAATAAATTGTCTGTTGTTATTACACTTTGCCAATGTATTATTGTATTATTGCATTGTATATCTATTATAGTATTATTAAGATTATGATGAAGAATATGATTTGTGTAAGAGCAATTATCGCAACTATATTGAGCAGATGGATTACTGCAATATACAGTAGCGTCTTCAGATATCTAGCATCTATCAGATATCAGTTTTTCAGCAATAATTCTTTGACGTTCTTCCACACCTTGTAGTTGGTAACCTATTCGTTTTCCCGCAATTGTATTCATTTTCATTTTTCATTCATTCATTTCCATTCAATTGTATATTCATTCAACACACTCTTTTTTGTTAAATAAATTTTACTGCTTTCCTTAGGAACTCTTCTCTTTTGGATATTGGCAGTAACTGTGCAGAATGAATTTGTATCTATCTATGAAATAAAATACTAATTATAATTATTAAGTTATTATTATTATTAAGTTGATACAGGTATATGTATTTATTTCAGGTTTCTCATAGGCGTAGCCAGGATTTTTTAGTGTGGGTTCCAATGCTGAAAATTGCGCCCCTCCCCATGTGCTTTTTTTTTAATTTCCAACAATGATATTTTTATATATGAAAAACAGTCTACAATGTTTTAAAATAATTTTATCAATTCAAAATATATTTGTTAAAACAGTAAATTTTTGAAACGAGTTACGTTTGTTTTGACGACTAATGTGCGAAAGCGGGCGTGTCCGCGGATTTTAGAAAAATGGAAAAAGAGCAATATCGATCAGTGATTCGATTCTTCTTTTTACAAAGGAAATCAAAGAGCGCTTGAATGCTGTATATGGTGACTTTCCTTCGATGACAACCCTCGAAAATTGGTTTAACGAGTTTCAACGTGGTCGTACGTCGGTTTTTGATGAGCCACGCCCAGGTGCCCCAAAATCGACTACCACGGAGGATAACGAGACAAAATCCACGATCTCATATTGGCCGACCCCGCCTTAAGGTGCGTGAGATAGCTGAGACAGTAGGCATATCAAAAGACAGAGTATATCATATCCTACGTGAAATTTTGGACATGGGAAAGCTGTCATCGCGTTTGCTCACTCCGGACAACAAGCTTAACCGTACGACCACTAAAGAGCAGTGTTTGACGATATTTAAGCATAATCCGAAGGAGTTTGTACGTTGTTTCGTAACCATTTTGTAACCTGAATCCATTGGTACACACCAGGGACCAAGAAACAGTCGAAACAGTGGCAGTACCCAACGAACGTGCTCTGAAGGACGCGAAGACTGTCCTAACGGCCGGAAAGGTGGTAGCCTCCATTTTCTGTGATTCACAAGAGGTCGTCGATGACTACCTTCTTCTTCTTCTCGTGCCACTCCTAGCGGAGATTGGAAATCATCATGGCCACTGCGACTTTGTTAGCAGCGCGCCTAAAAAGTTCAATCGAACTACACCCGAACCATTCACGTAGATTACGAAGCCACGATATTTTTCTTCTTCCCACACTTCTTTTGCCCTTAATTTTGCCCTGCATGATATTTCTTAAAAGTTCGTACTTTTCACCTCTCACAATGTGCCCCAAGTATTCCATCTTTCTAGTTTTTATCTCATTTAGAATTTCGCATCTTTTGTCTAAAGTTTGGAGTACTTGCGTGTTAGTGACGCGGTCCATCCATGATATTCTGAGAATGCGCCTATAGCACCATATCTCGAAAGCTTCGATGTTTTTTGTGGTCAACTGTTTTAGTGTCCAAGCCTCTACTCCATACAACAGGGTAGAAAAGACATAACACCGCAGCATTCGTATTCGTAACTTTATATTGATATCACGATTGCAAAAGAGTTTGCGCATTCTATTAAAGACTGATCTAGCGATTTCTATTCTACATCTAATCTCTTTTGTTTGATCAGTATCGTCTATGATCCAAGCACCTAGATATTTATAACAGGACACACGCTCAATTGTTGTATTGTCTATTACAAGATTAGCTCTGATGTTCTTTGATTTCGTGATTACCATAAATTTAGTTTTTTTCAAATTAATTTTCAAGCCGTAACTGTTACAGTATATATTGAGACTTTGAACGAGATGTTGTAGTTCTACTTGCGTTCCCGTTAGGAGAACCGTATCGTCAGCATACCTTATATTGTTGATCGTCTCACCATTTATTATCAGACCAAGATCTTCTTCCTCGAGTGCTTGTTCACAAATAGCTTCACTATACAGATTAAATAAAAGTGGCGACAAGATGCATCCCTGCCGGACTCCTCGACGGATTTGAATTTCTTCTGTTAGCCTCCCCTCAACCTTCACATTTGCTGTTTGATTCCAATATAGGTTGCATATAATTCGAATATCTCGGCTGTCTATATTTTTCTTTATTAAAATTTGTCTTAGTGGTTCATGTTGTACTTTGTCAAAGGCCTTTTCGAAATCAATAAAGCAGGTGTAAATTTCTTGGTTCATGTCTAAGCATCTCTGTGAGAGAACGTTCATTGCAAACAGAGCCTCCCTTGTACCCAGCCCTTTTCTGAATCCCATCTGAGTGTTACTGATGTCTACGTCTAATTTCCTATAGATCCTATTATGGATTATTTTCAGGAACAGTTTTAGAGCATGACTCCTCAAGGCTATCGTACGATATTCGCTGCATTCCCTTGTATTTGCCTTTTTTGGCAGTAGTATAAAGGTCGAACGGAGCCATTCCCTAGGTATTATTCCAGTTCTATATATTGTGTTAAATAGATCTAGGAGTATTTTAATAGATTCATCGTCCATAAGTTTGAGCAGTTCTACGGGAATTTCATCAGGACCGGGGGCCTTACCACTTTTTGCTTGTTTGATTGCATAATCTATTTCTTCTCTGATTATATCAGGCCCTGTATCATCTGTATATTCGTTTGAGATTTCTTGTCTATCTTTGTCATCAAAAAGTTGTGATATGTATTCTGTCCATCGATTCATTTTTTGTTGTAAATCTGTTATGAGTAAACCATCTGTATCTTTGATCTGTCCTGTCTGTGTTGTTCTTCTCCTTCCTGTCATTTCTTTAATCTTTTTGTGTACATTAAAAAAGTCATATTTGCGCTCCAGTTGTTCCAACTCCTGGCATTGCTCATTTAGCCATCTTTCTCTAGCTTCTCTTCTTTTTTATCATTTTTTTTTTTTTTTTTTTTTTTTTTTTTTAAAAGATGACTACCTAGAGAAGCGCAAAACAGTCACAGGGCTCTATTATGTCGAATTATTCAGATAAAACGACCCCATTTGACCCCAACTTGACAAAATTGTCAAATGGTACAACAAATGGATAGTCACACTTAATCCAACAAAAACATAAGACATGTGTGACTTGACATAGACTTCCATTCTATTTGGGTGTCCAATTTCAGAGGAACTTCAGCTGGGACACTAAACTAAACCTAACTGTAAACAGGGCGAGAAAGAGGTCTAGACTCCTAGGAGCGCTATCAGGTAAATTCGGCAGCACGCAACACAAAACTCTCCTGCACACGTACAAAACCTATATAAGGCCAATCGTTTAGTACAGGGCGGTTCTTTACGCCTCGCGTAACAACCGCCAAATAAACGCTATAATGACAACCGAGCCCAAAATCTTAAGAAAAATCATTATAAAATGGGCAGACTATTTGTCGACAAAAGAAAGTTGGTCCCAGTCCCTTGGATGGGAGGAAAGGAACTTACGTTGACTAGAAACGAACTTCCTTATGAGTACTTCGACACCCTAGAAGCGACGTCACTAAGATATCGCAGATATTAACAAGCTGCAAGCCAAAATACTCAATCAAAAAAGGCGTTCACACAAGTCTAGCTGGTAACATGCGAAGGTACCTGGTTCAGAGTATCGCCAATTTTAGTTCAATATGTTTTTAATGCACAACGAAAAATGTATAACAAATATACATCCAAACAAGATTTTTTTTGGATTTAATCGAAATCATGTGAAATTTATTGAGTTTTTAAATTATCCCATGAATAGATAATTGCGTGTATTACAACCTCGGATATGAATTAGATTTATTAGATCTGCATAATTTTCAAAGTAGTAAACAACAAATACATTTACTTCAAATAGTACTATATTGATTGTGTACATAAAATATCATAGAAAATAGTAAACACTATCTGATTTATCAAATTATTCCAGTTAATGTTTTTCGAATAAAATTAGCGACAAACGTTGCAGCTTTCACTTTAATCTTGTTGGTTTCAGAATAATCAAACATATGCGAGAAATCATTAACGACCACATATCGATGGATTGGTTCCAAATGTTGCTAACTATAATTTTTCCATTTTGAGCTATTTACAGAGTAAACCGCATAATTATTTTAAGTTTTGTTCCAAATCTGGCAAATCGCATTAGTTTAAAAATTGGCGCTAGAATATATAGAACCATTGGTATCTATGTACAGATTGAATGTAGTTCGCACCTCCATATGTAGCTAGTAACACATAGCCACCTTTGGAATGGACATCTTTCGATGTAGGTGAAGTTAGCGCCATTTGTCTTATTATAACCCATGGTACAATGTATTCATTGTGCCATGGGGCTGTAGTCTGGCGTAGGAAGTGGAACAAATAAGTGATAAAATAATGAAAGGATTGGAAACCTTTTACAATGTAACTCTTGAAGGTCTCAGTCAGATAAGAGGAGAAAAGAAACAAAGCAAGACGTTACTATTCCATATATTAGCGGAAACGGTTCGTTTTGTACTTACAAAACAGCATCAGTCCAAATCTGCAAGAGTAATACTCTTTTAGAAGCATTAGTGAAGTTCTTCAAATTAAAGAAGGCCAATAAGTGACCTCTTATGTTAGCAGAAAGGAGAATAATAATGAAAATGTGACTTACATGGACAGTAATACAATCTTCTTAAGATATTTGTTCAATTTCTGTATTATCTAGTACTAGCTTAAGTTTGATGTTTTGTGCTTTTTTAAATACCATGAACTTGGTTTTCTTCAAATTTATTTTTAGTCCATAATTGTTGCAATATATATTTAGTTGTTCAGCAAGGTGTTGCAGTTCTTCTAGTGTTCTTGCCAGAAAGACGGTGCCGTCAACATATCTTATGTTATTAAGTGGCTCACCGTTTATTATAAGGCCCTCACTGACCTCGGCAAGCGCTAATTCTGAGAGGGCTTCACTGTATAAATTGAATAACAAGGGTGATAAAATACACCCTTGGCGGACCCCACGGCGAATCTGGATATCCTCGGTCAGTTCATTTTCAACTTTCACTTTTGCTGTTTGGTTCCAATAGAGGTTACATATGATTCTAATGTCTCTACTGTCTATGTTTTTATTTAATAAAATTCCTTTAAGCCGATTATGCTGCACTCTGTCAAATGCCTTCTCAAAATAAAAGTAATACAATATCGATGGTAATTACAGCTAGCAGTGTTACAAAAAATTGGTCAAACTTGTAAAATTCATATCATATAATCGTATTAGTAAGGTTACAATCACTTTCCTAATTCTTGAAAAATCATTCAGATTTAAACAAGTATATTTGAATTATAAAATTAGCCTTGTAGACGAGAAATGTCTTCGAAAAATCGAAATAAATCAAAGCACCCTGTATTTAGGTATGGAGGAAACTTCTAAAAGTATAGCTTATGTTTTACGGACAATTCAAAAATGTCATCAAATATTGGCTATTCCATAAGAAAAAATATAACTTTGATATACCAATCTTTTTTGGAGCACCCTGTACAATTCACATTATTTTTAAATTGTAGTGTTAATGACTCTGTTTAATTCTGTGAAGAAAAAATCTTTGGATGGATATTAAGTCGTTTTCCGTACAGAGATCGAGGCGTATAGGATGGGCCACCCTGTATATATATTATTAAAGATTTTTGCAAGGAGATGTGTTTTCATAAATATTATAAGAGCTTTACAATTTCACTGTAAATGTTATCCGGACCAGGTACTCTTTCATTTTTCATGTTTTTCAATGTATATTTATTTTCTGATGTTAGAATAGGTAAATTATTTATTATAAATGTTTGTTCAAACGTCTGTTGATATTTTTTTCCGTGCTGTCTCAGAATATATTTAGTATATGTTTTCCATTCGTCCTTTATTTTTTTGTGTTGTCAGTAGAGTATGTTTCAACTGTAGTGGCGGAAATTTCTAGGAACAGTAAAGCCTCACCAAACAAAGCAGTGGCGTTCCAAAAAATACTTATCATTTAAATCAAATTGTTAAAGACAGGTACACACAATTTATTAAACAATGATATTATATTATATTTTTGGCAATATTTTAATACATATTATTATAATATATCACATACATATATTGTCTTTTTATACTCGTATGTGAAACCATAGATACGTATTACAAATTACAGTATTAATAAATATTAATTACAAAGATTGTTTTAACTTTTAAACCTTTATTATTTATATTATTACTCACTTAAACGTCACAAAATTAAATAGAAGAATATACGAAATTATTGTAATAAAGTAAAAAAATAATACATACATACAGGGCAGTTTGGAAAACTTATATTCACATAGGTTACATCGTAATGTTAAATTATATTATTCACTTTCATAATCAGATGCACTGTCGTCGTCACTAAAATCATTTAAATCAATCCTTAATTCTTCAGTAATTACATTGATGCGACGTTCACTTTCCAAATACTTATGTACCAAATATTATATTATTTCCAAATACTTATAACCTTGACAACATGTTCACATACTTTCTTCCAGTTATCTACAGTTACTCTAGAAAATTCCTGTTCCACCAACACTTTTACGTCTTCTAACTTAAAATAAACGTTTTGTTTTGCAACTTCATTTTTTATTTGCGCCCAAACCATTTTTGTAGGGTTCCAGTCTGGATGATATGGCGGCAGTTTTAAAGAAACATGTTCACATTCTTGCAGCACTTTGTCAAATTTATATTGAATATGATCTTGTTTCTGTCGTTTGATTGCGGTTTTAACATTGACATTACAAATGGTAAATTTTTTTCTGTTAACCAAGATATCATATCCATTTTTTTAGATTTACTGGTGGGTGCTTTACTAATTTGTACATTATGATATGACGCATTATCACTAACAACAACAGATCCAACAGGCAAATTGGGGATTAACTGTTCTTTCATCCATTTTTCATAATTTTCTGAATTCATATCATCATGATAATCTCCTGTCTTAGCTCCTGACTTAAAAATCAAAAGGGTATTCTGGCATTACGTCGTTTTAAAATGTTTTTGAACAAACCTTTGCCACTGTCATCTGTCCAGTTATTTAGCTTAGTGTGTCCTGCATGTACATAGGTTTCATCAACATATACAATTGACTTTCCTTCGCGTAATATTTAATTTTGTCCAAATATTTAATGCGTAGAGCACGAATATCATTCCGTTCTATTAATAAACGTCGATTATCTTTCGTTTTCTTCCATTTAAACTCCAAATCTTTCACAATTATGTAGAGAGAACTCACACTTCCAGTCCACTCGTACATCTCTTCAAACCTTTTCTGCAAAAGCTTCAATTGTCCACGACAACGTTCAGTCTCATAAAAACGGTGAATGGTATTTCTAATGAACTGTTTGTCATACTCCCTCAAGTCTGTCACGGTTGTTTTCCTTTTAGCAAATGTTGTAGCTGGAAATTTTAGTGTATTATTTGACTCTGCGTTTGTTAACATACTCGCTTGTTGAATGATCCTTTCTACTGTACGTAAAGATACTCCAGTAGCTTCACTCACACGTTGTTTAATACTGGTTTGATTCCTACTGGATCTTCAGGAAATAGTATTTACCTATATTTAAATACATTGTAAACTATTCTCTTGGATTCTGGTGTGAATCTGATCTGTTTACTCGTACTACACTTAACCATCTCCATTCTACAAAATAGTTCTAATACGCATGGTAGCACCTTGCTTGTTGAGACTCGACAACATAATGAGACTATATTATGAACTCGTTTGAAACTCAGTGACTAAAAATTCTCGGAAATGATTCTTATCAGTTCTTTGTATGTCCTTAACGAGTCGTTAAGGAGTTATTAATAATGACTTTATAATTACTGTTTTTAAGGTAACTGATACTAAATTAAAAATTAACTTTTACCAAACTTTATAGAGTATCAATTATTAAAGATGGTATCATAACAAACAAAAAGTTTGATATCTATAAAACAGTCTGTGTACAATCAAACTCCATTTATTATTTAAGTGAGTAATATTTTGTAATTAGTGCGATTTCAAATAATTTAATTTGTTTAATATTGCAACGCCACTGCATGGGTCTGATCATAGATATTTTATTGTCTGCGCGATTAACTATTTCGTGGAAGGGCTCGTTACTCGATTTGAAATAAGCTGTACCCTATCATACCTGCTTGTTAGCATGCCACACTGTCTTTTATTTCTATTTCCAGTTATTTCCTTTGTTTTCTTGTGGAAAAGTCTCTCATTGCGTTTTTTTCTATGTCTTCTATCTCTTCACACGTTTCCAAGCCGCATAATTTCTAATATTTCATCATCCATCCATAGTTTTTTCCTGTTGGTTTGTGTTTTTTAGATTGTCTTATTATTGTCAAATTATTGTTTTTAATTCAGACCACAACTTGTCAGAATCTTCTCTGTCCCTCCAATGTCCATATTTTTATTCTTGAGTTCTTAATAATTGTCCAATATCAAATCTTCATAATTCATATCCGAAATTGGACAGTATAATTTTATCACCCAGTAGACCGAATGAATCTATTTGTTATTAAATACACACACGTAGTTAATTAGGTTACATACACATTTGGTCAATTATAAATAATAATTTGGACATCAGTCAAAAGTACTGACAAAGTTAAACAATTTACATAAATTAAATACACATATCACGCTAGGTACGCGAAAAATATTGACCCAAATAGAATTTATATAAAACTAATATCTCTTGACTAGAGAAGCATTCAATCAATATTCACTCAACGAACATATAGTCTTCAACGATCAACTTCATCAGTCTCTACTCAAAGTAATCCCGGGTCTACACCCATAGTGTACGTCTCAACAATAAACTCTGCTACTATTATTTGGTGTTTCCATTACAACAGAACGAACATCTTCACTGAGCCAACGAAGGAAATTTGTTCATGGTCCTATCGAGAAACAGAATACTTCAAGGAAGTTTGAGAGAGCCTATACAGTCCACGCCAGCAACACCCTCAGTAGCAGAGAGAGACCACTAGACCCGGGAGAACGAGAGCAGTACCAAAGCCAAGAGCCATACTAGAGCCGAGAGCAGTACCAGAGCCGAGAGCAGTACCAAAGCCGAGAGCCATACTAGAGCCGAGAGCGGTACTAGAGCCGAGAGCGGTACCAAAGCCGAGAGCCATACTAGAGCCGAGAGCGGTACCAAAGCCGAGAGCCATACTAGAGCCGAGAGCGGTACCAGAGCCGAGAGGAGTACCAAAGCCGAGAGCCATACTAGAGCCGAGAGCAGTACCAAAGCCAAGAGCCATACTAGAGCCGAGAGCAGTACCAGAGCCGAGAGCAGTACCAAGCCGAGAGCCATACTAGAGCCGAGAGCAGTACCAAAGCCGAGAGCCATACTAGAGCCGAGAGCAGTACCAAAGCCGAGAGCCATACTAGAGCCGAGAGCAGTACCAAAGCCGAGAGCCATACTAGAGCCGCAGAGCAGCCAAAGGACAGGACCGATTGCAGAACCCACCAGAAGCGAGGGATCCTCAACGTCTAAGAACACAAAAAACCGTAAGTTTTTGAATAATTACAAAATCTTCCAACTTTTACAATCTTACAATTTAACAAGTTTTTTTTATTACAATTTAACAATTTAGAACAACAATCTCCACTCTATCAATCGTATAATAATGTACTTTAGAATGCATACCATTTAAATAATACAGAGAATTGATAAAACAAAAATAAACGTCATTCACAACTATAATTAACTAAACAGTAATTTTGTATGACAATTTGAAAAAAGAAACGTTCATACATATAGCTTGCTTTTAATTACAATTAAATATTTTATTTCGAAAAATTAAAATAATTACGTAGCAAATAATTTCATTTATTTTGATAACAATATATATATATATATGTATATATATCATTATAAGAGTGTGTGGATTACATCTTGACCTACCTCAATGCAAAGAATAGCACAGCAGGCAAGGTCAAACTCATATTTCGCTAAATTGCACATTCCGATAGAAAAGAAAGTGTTATAATACAGGTATACTTATTTAATACATAACGTACATTTAGTATTGTCTAATATATTTACCGCTGAATGTAAAAATTTTTAAAATAATCATGGAGAGTCTATACGTTAAGCAAGCGGAAATAGGAACAGAAATAGTGAAACTCGTTTCAAATACAAAAAAGGATTCCCAATCTCGGAAAAATCAACAATACATCCGGGATAGACAGGAAAAATTAGAAGAATATTGGGCAAAATTTTTAAATAACCACGAAAAGCTGCTAGAAGGGGGTATAACGAAAGAAAAATATTTTGAAACAAAATACTATGATCAGGTATTTAAGACATACATTGAGGGGAAAACCTTGTTGGAAGAATATGGAAGGGTGCTGAAAAGAGGAAAAGCACCGAAAGTAAAGGAGATACAGATAAGAAAACAAAGAATCGAGGAATTATTACGGCCAGAAAATGAACAAGACTTGCAGGAGGATGAAGAATTGCAGTCAGAGTTAAGAGAATACATGGAAAAGGTGAATACACTAATGATTGAAGCAGCAGTAAATGAGGAACTGGACGCTACAGATATTGGAGAAGTAGAGAGAATAAATCATCTAAAGAGGAAAGTCAGGGAAGTTTTAAAGAAAATAAGGCCAGGAATGCAACGGCCAGAAAGCACACAGAGGAGGGACGGTGTGACATTGCCGCAGGTAAAAATCCCTGTGTATGAAGGCAGATATGAAACGTGGAGAACTTTCCACGATCTGTTTACTAAAGTAATACATGAAAACGACCAGTTATCAAACGCAGAAAAAATGCAGTACCTAAAAACTCAAGTAAGAGGGGAAGCCAACAGAATGATACAACACTTAAACATATCCGAGGCCAACTACGAAGTGGCCTGGAACATGCTAAAAGATAGGTATGAGAACCCAAGGATGATATTGTTTAAATTAATAGACAGGATGCTACTAGCGCAGGAAGTAAAGGAATCTTCTGCTAGAGCATTGAAATCACTACATGACACCTTCCACGAAAGTCTGGAAGCCATAGGAGGGTTAGGAACAGACACGGAAGCGTGGAGCCCATTGATAGCCCGAATTATCATAACGAAATGGGACAATGAAACTAGGAGGCTGTACGAAAACCACATTGGAGACAGTAGAGAGATACCGACGTACAAATCGACACAAACATTCTTACAGCGAAGATTTCAGACACTGGAACTGCTGGAGTCAGAAAAAAGACAAGAGAAGCAAGGAGGATCTCTTAGGAAACCAAGAACACATTGCGTGATATGCAACGGAGATCACGGAGTACCGAACTGCAGAGAATTTCAGGAACTCAATGTAAGAGACCGGAACAGGATGATAAAAGAAAAAGGATTGTGTACAAACTGCCTAGCACATAAAAAAGAAAAACAATGTTATTCACAATATAGGTGCAGACACTGTGGCGGAGACCACCACCATATGTTGCATTATGAAAAAGGAAACACAAGCAACAAAAGAAACTCCAATGAAACGAAACGAGAACAAACACAAGAAAGAAATGGAAGAGATTCAAACAATAGAAGAAACGGGTACCAAGCTGATAGGTACAGAGGAGGAAATAATAATCCATACAACGCCAGAGAACAAAATAACGGAAGGCGAGAAAATACACAAGATACCAATGGGCCTAGGAATAGCAACGACCAGCAAAGAGGGCAGAATTCAGTAAACTGTGCAAGCCATAAGGAAGGTGAAGCATTACTAGCGACAGCTGTGGTACGCATAAGAGATGCGAAAGGAGATTCACACATAATGAGAGCACTAATCGACCAAGGGTCACAATGCGCATTTATAACGGAACAAGCTGCGACGACGCTAGGAACAACAAGGAAGCCCATACAGGCGACCATATCCGGGATAGGCTCGTCAGGAGAAAAAACAGCCAACTGGAGTATGAAACTTATAATCGAAACTCATTACGAAAGTGACTTCGAGATGGAAATAGAAGCACTAGTACTACCGAAGATAACAAGGAATTTACCGGAAAAGGATATAATTCTACCGGACTATAACGAGAAAAATGCAATACTGGCAGATCCAAGATATTACAAGGTAGGGAAGATAGACTTACTACTAGGAGTAAAAGAATACAGTTACATATTGACAGAAGGGATGCACAGAATAAGTAATGGACTCCTGAGTCAAAACACCAAACTAGGATGGATAGTTTCGGGAATAGCACGAGAAAGGGAGAATATAAAAGCAGAAGTAAGCTGTATGATATCAAGACAAGAAATGGACGTACAAATAAAGAACTTCTGGGAATTAGAAGAAGTAAATCAGGATACAAGTTTCTCAGTGGAAGAACAAGAATGTGAATAACTGTATCGACAGACTGTAAAAAGGAATGAAGAAGGGAGATACGAAGTAAAAATTCCGTTTAGGGAAGACGTCGCAAAGTTAGGAGAATCTAAACAGCAAGCATTCGCCAGATTGATGCAACTAGAAAGGAAGTTTGCAAAAGACAAACAGTTAGAAGCGAATTACAGACAATTCATGGAAGATTATGAAAACCAAGGTCATATGGTAATAGCAGAAAACCAGGGAGATGGGTACTACTTACCTCATCATCCAGTGAGAAAAGAGGACAGTACTACAACGAAAATAAGAGCCGTGTTTGACGCATCAAGCAAAAGCTCATCGGCAGTAAGCCTGAATGATATTATGCACACAGGGCCGAAATTACAACAAGACTTGACAAATATACTATTACGATGGAGATCCAATAAGGTAGCATACTCAGCGGATCTGGAAAAAATGTTTAGACAAATCAGAATGGCAGAAGAAGACCAAAAATATCAAAAAATTTTGTGGAGAAAGGACACAAAGGACCACATACAAGAGTATAACTTAACGACGGTGACATACGGCACGGCCGCAGCACCCTTTTTAGCGTTAAGAACAATACAACAATTACAAGAAGACGAAGGAGCGAGGTTCCCGTTGGCATCGAAAATTGTAAAAGAAAACATGTATGTAGACGATATACTAGGAGGAGCTGAGACAGTGCAGGAAGCAGAAACAGCCCAAAAGGAATTAATACAACTGTTCAGAAAAGGAGGTTTCACTCTTAGAAAATGGTTGAGCAACGAAGAAAAAATAATGGAGAACGTACCGGAGGATATGAGGAACGTAGACTCGAAGGCATTCAAACAAGAAGAAGTACGGAAAACGTTAGGAATACACTGGTCACCTAAAGAGGATATAATCACATTCAAAATAGGGATAACGACGGCAAAGAAAATAACGAAAAGACACGTACTGTCAGAAGTAGCAAAACTATACGACCCACTGGGATGGATAGCACCTGTAGTAATTCAGGCGAAAATGTTCATACAGGAATTATGGGAGCAAAAGACCAGTTGGGATAAATAATTAACTAGCAACCAACAAAGCAGGTGGAATACATACCAGGCGCAATTAGTAAATCTGGAGAAAATAACATTGCCCAGGTGGAACAACTTAAGCAAGATAAACAGAGTAGAACTACATGGATTTGCAGATGCGTCTATGAAAGGATATGGAGCGGTAATCTACTCAAGGGTATTAGGCCCAGAAATTAAAACGAATCTAATGATAGCAAAATCGAAAGTCGCACCATTGAAAGGGAAAACGACGTTACCGAGGCTCGAGCTGTGTGCCGCGGTACTACTAGCAAATTTAATGAAGAAAACCCTACGAGCATTGAACAGGGAAAACATTGAGGTATATGCATGGTCGGACTCAACGATAACCCTGGCTTGGATAAGGGGATCATCAAAAAGGTGGAAAATGTTCGTCGCCAACAGAGTAGAGGAAATAAGACGCGTTATAGGACCGAAAAATTGGCATAAGGTAGATACAAAGGAAAATCCAGCGGACATCCTCTCACGTGGAAGTACCGCATCAGAATTATTAGAAGCAGAGCTATGGTAGAAGGGACCAACTTGGCTGACTAGTAACAAAACTTTAACTCAGGAATCAGAAGAAATACCAGAGACAAATGAGGAGGAAGTCAAAACGAAAATAACGGTGCACACGACAACGATAAAGGAGGACATATGCGAGAGATTCTCAAATTTAGAAAGAATGAGAAGAGTACTTTCATATTGTAGGAGATTTGCAGACAAATGCAGAAAAAAGAAGGACAATGGACAAAGTCAGCTTACAGTCCAAGAATTAGAGGAAACGCTATTAAAGGTGATAAAGCACACACAGCACGCCTACTTCAAACCAGAAATAAATAAGCTGGAGAAGAAACAGCAATTAGACAAGAAAAATAAATTAGCGTCATTGGTACCATTCCTGGATAGACAAGGAATTCTAAGAGTCACCGGAAGACTGAGACACACGAATCTAAAGTACGGAGAAAAACATCCGATAATTTTGCCAAAGGATAGTGCATTAACAAAGTTACTTATAACAGATAGTCACGCAAGAAATCTACATAGCGGATTACAACAAACACTACAGTACATAAAAAGGAAATACTGGATAATCAACGGCAGAAGAACCGTGAAAGATCATCTAGCAAAATGTTTAAGGTGCAGGAGGTATAAAAGCCAAGCAGCACAACAATTAATGGGAGATCTACCGAAAGACAGAGTGAACCCGAGTCATCCCTTTACTAACACAGGGATAGATTATGCCGGGCCAATAAAAATAAGTACCACGAGAGGCAGAGGACAGAGGAGCTATAAGGGCTACATCTCAGTATTTGTGTGTCTGTCAACGAAGGCAGTACACCTTGAGGTAGTAAGCGATATGTCTACGGATGCTTTCATCGCAGCGTTCAAGAGATTTACGGCACGCAGAGGACAGTGCAACAACGTATTCAGCGATAACGGAACCACATTCGTAGGAACAGCAAATTTGTTGAAAAAAGAAAATCAAAAAATAGATGACGAGATAAAACAAGGATTACTGGCACTAGGTACCCAGTGGCATGTCATACCTGCATATGCACCACATTTCGGAGGATTATGGGAGAGCGCAGTGCGAATAATGAAATATCACTTGAAAAGAATCATCGGGGAAACAGTTCTAACATATGAAGAATTGAGTACGGTGCTGGCACAAATAGAAGCATGTATGAACTCGAGACCATTATGTGGGTCATCAGAAGACCCTGAAGGGAAAATAGCCCTGACACCAGCTCACTTCCTTATAGGGAGAGAAATTATATCACCAAATCGGGAAGAAGAGCTTACGACTTATTTGAAGATGCCGACGAGGTGGAGATTAGTGGAGAAAATAAAAAGAGACTTCTGGAAAATTTGGAAACAGGAATACCTGCACCAATTACAACAGAGAAATAGATGGCATAAGGCGCACCCTAACATAAAAGAAGAAGATATAGTTATAATTAAAGAAGAGGATACACCTCCAGGCAGATGGCCATTAGCGAGGGTAACAGAAACACACCCTGGAGCGGAGGGATTAACCAGAGTAGTAACAGTGAGAAAGGCAAACGGGAAACTGACTAAAAGACCCATACATAAGCTAATACGACTGGAAGAAGAGAAACAGGAAAAGCCGAAAAAGGCAGCAGCACTAAGATGGAAGAAAATACTAGTAGCTATAATGTTTTTAACGATGTTAAAACCCATAAAGGCAGAACCGTATAAAATATATAATCCGGTACCAGGATTTTTCACAGAAGACCTTGGAGAGGTCGTCATAGACCGGGGAACATTTCGAATAAAGGTGTTACTCGAAAAAGGAAGAATTCGAACAGAGCACCAACTAATAGGAAATATGATACAAGGCGTACGAGAACTGTGTCATGAGATAAAAATCGTGAATTGTAAGGATATAATAGAGAAATTGGAGGAAGGACAAAGAAAGGCGGAGTCAGTAAGCGAGGGGCTGACAGTAGAAATAAAAGGAAGGGAAAAAAGAGGAATATTAGGAACAATATTAACCTCAGTATTTGGAGTCAATGACGAAGCCTACAGTAACATTGAAGCATTAGATAATAACCAAAAGGAGCTAATAAAGGGATCACAGCACCAGGCGAAGATAATGTTAGAAACAATAACATCAATCAATCACACAGAGAACAGGATAAACGAGCAAATGAACAAGTTTAACAAAGCACTAATCACAGGGCTACAAGAAATATCTAAAGGACTTAACGAAGTAGAAGACAAAGCACAAAAACTAGAAACCGAATATAGCACGTTACGAATACAAACGATAGCATTACAAGTTATGGACTTCATAAACGAATATACTCAATTTTACGAGGGAATATTAAACCTTCACTATAACCACGGACACTTCATTGATATAGTGAAACCGGGTGAAATAACCAAATTAATAGGGAAAGCAGGGCAGATACTGCCTCAAGGGGTCGAAATACGACGACAACCCATTATAGAAACAGAAGTCAGTCATGACGACAGATATATAACAGTCATCGGCTACTTCATAGTGACAGGGAAAAATAAGTACAGCATGCTCAAAGTCACGGCCATACCACTTAACGTTGAGGGGTCGGTGTTGCGCACATTTGTCGCCCCAAGGAATCTACTGGTCGTAGATTATAACACACTGCACTACTTCGAATTGACCACGGAAGATAGAGAAAGGTGCTTACTGTTGACAAAGGCGCAGATAGCGTGCTCACCAACGGCTATAAGAAACATGGATACCCAACCAAACTGCATACTAGAAGAAATTTATGAGCGATCTAAGAATAGCACATGTCCAGTGGTAGCCAGGACAATACAGACAGCTCAATGGAGTAAGATGGGTACTCCCAACCTCTGGCTAGTTATCACGCCAGTCACGATACACATATCCATTATTTGCGATGGAAATCGGAGCGAAAGAGTACTGGAACGAGTCACATTCCTGAAGCTTTCACCCAAATGTATCGCCCAAACGAAAAATATTACATTACTCCCCACTAGCAGTGGGGTGGACAGAGCAGTGACGAGTTACCTGAAGTCGCCAATCACTCCCGTGGCCCAACTGGTGGCGAGGACACCCCGCAAGTTTAACACGCCTCTAAACACCTACCTTGACATACCAGGAGGAGAGCTACGTCATGTGTTACTTGAGGAGGAGAGTCTGGAACAAGAAATGACGCATACGCAGTGGCGATCGATTCACGAATCTAATTGGCATTATTTTGTGGCCACCGGGATCATTACTATAATGGTAATAATTGGGATACTCACGTTATGGAAGTACCGTCCTGTTGCACGACTATGTCGTTCAGGGAATCCACAAACTCAGACTAACGAACAGGAAGTACCTGTATTAGTTAGTAATCGGCACAACAATGTACGGTCGACTTCCCAAGTTGACATCCCACTTTCCACATTTTCATCCAATTGCCCCAATTTTAATCTAGAGATAGAGTCGGACATTGATAGCTAGGGTACGGTTGGAAGATTATTGATTATTCTTAAACTATTTATAATTTATCATGTTTGAATTTTACTATGTTATGTAATACTTATATGTAAACTTTGAGTATTGACACTTGGGCCAGATTGCCCGATTCCGCAGTATGTCCAATATCAAATCTTCATAATTCATATCCGAAATTGGACAGTATAATTTTATCACCCAGTAGACCGAATGAATCTATTTGTTATTAAATACACACACGTAGTTAATTAGGTTACATACACATTTGGTCAATTATAAATAATAATTTGGACATCAGTCAAAAGTACTGACAAAGTTAAACAATTTACATAAATTAAATACACATATCACGCTAGGTACGCGAAAAATATTGACCCAAATAGAATTTATATAAAACTAATATCTCTTGACTAGAGAAGCATTCAATCAATATTCACTCAACGAACATATAGTCTTCAACGATCAACTTCATCAGTCTCTACTCAAAGTAATCCCGGGTCTACACCCATAGTGTACGTCTCAACAATAAACTCTGCTACTATTATTTGGTGTTTCCATTACAACAGAACGAACATCTTCACTGAGCCAACGAAGGGAATTTGTTCAATAATTAAGTTTTATTTTTATTAAATTATCGGTAAAATTATCAATATAATGTACATACTTATATAAAGGGTGATTTTTTGAGGTTTAAAAATTTGAAATGAAATAAAACAAAGATTATTTTTATAAATTGACATGAAATTTACTTTATTCGAAAGAGAATCTCTTGGCATTATAATTTAAATATGATTTTTGGCATACGACCGTCATGGCTGGCTTTGACTTAGTCTAATCTGGAGGTCCAATTTTCGATCACTTTTTTCAACATTTGTCGCAGTATATCCGTAATAACGCGGCGAATGTTGTCCTCCAAGTGGTCAATCGTTTCATGCCTATCGGCATAGACTAACACCGTCATATATCCCCCATAAAATAGTCTAGCAGTGTTAAATCGTACGATCTTAGAGGCCAATTCACGGTCCGAAACGCGAAACTATGCGGTTACCAAACATGTCCTTCAATAAATCAATTTTGACTTCGGTTTATTTAATGGAATCTTTGTTTACGTTAATACGATGTGTTTTAAATGGTTTTATATGGATTGAATAAAAACTTATTACAATTTTTCTTCTCTTTAGTTAGGAAAACACTTGAATTTCGCTGTTATTAACAAACCTATTTTTAATATTTGGCATAACAAAAAACACTTTTTATTGGGAGCTGAAATTATTGACAATTCTCTAAATAAATATTTTGACAGTTCTGATTTATTTTTGATTTTATCTACAGTGCGCGTCACCTACGTCTACAAAGACCGTTCTTTACAACGCACTTCTTTGCAAAATCGGTTCTTTACGGCTAGATCAATCCAAAACCGTTTTCAAAATGCTCATGGGTGGACTCTAAGCACTTCGACCGTGAGAAGAAGGTTGAGGGAATTTGGTCTAAGGGCTCGCTGCCCAGCAACAGGACCTTTGTTAACAGCAGCACATCGACAACGCCGACTACAGTTTGCTAAAGACCACGAGCGTTGGACGATAGAAGATTGGAAAAATGTTTTGTTTCGTGATGAGTCCAGGATGGTTCTTTATGGTTCAGATGGTCGCATCAAAACATACAGAAGACGTGGGGAACGATATGTTGCTTGTGTTCGACGAGTACGTGTTGCTTTTGGATGAGGTACGGTAATGTTTTGGGCAGGCATTTCATTCGAGGGCTGTACTGATCTCGTTGTCAGTTGGCATAAAATTTTTTTAACGTAGCCAAGATGGTAACGCAATATCTGGAAACTGTCGGTGTGCCAAAAATGAACTGGTCGGTTCAAAGTCCAGATTTGAACCCGATTGAACATGTTTGGGACCAACTCAAACGAATTGTAAAAAACAGAATACCTGCTCCAATAAATCGTGAGCAGCTTCGGTTGGCGCTCATGGAAGAATGGGAAGCTTTTCCTCAAAACGACATCCAGAATTTGATCGATTCAATAACAAATCGAATGAGGAGTGTAATTCACAATAGAGGTATTACACAGTATTAATAATCACGACTTAATTGTAATTTTTTAAAGAAAACAGAAACAATGTACAATGTTAATTTTTTTTATTTTTCAAAAAATTCATTATTTTGGAAGAAGTTACTTTTTGACATTTGTTATTTAAAAAATGATTGCATACTGCTTTAGAACATATTCTTAAACATTACACAAACATCTAATGACAATCACTTTGTGGTATGATTCGTAAAAATTAAAAAATGGCAAAAATTTTAGGTGGCCTCTTTTTCGTGACGCGCAGTGTAAGTATATTCCCATATTACACTGGTGCCTTAAAGAACTCAAAATTATGAATCCTAGACTACGCGTGGTTATAAACTGATCATTCCGTATGTATTCTTCGTTCACAAATTGTTGAGAGCACGAAATATGCCTCAAACTCATAAAACGGTCGTAAATCATAGGCGTTCCTAATTTAAGGCTATTAAATAATAATATAATGTTTTAATACTGTTATATATAATATTGATAATATTTTAATACTAATATATTTAGCAAAAAAACAATTAAAACTTTCAGGACTAATGTTGGTTATTATATTATATTAATAAAAATAAGAATTTAACCATTAACAATTTTGTAAATAAGAATACCTTATCTCTTTGGATATTTCAATACTAATCTTCGCGTTTAATCACTTTACTAGAAAACCTGGAATTCATATCCGAAGGTACTATTCGTTGCAAGATAATTAAGATGGAATTCCCCAGAGTTTTAATAATATAATTATATTCGAAACTAAACTTGAAAGGGTGAAGTTATTACGAACGAAAACAATTTTTTTGTTTAGTACGTTTTTGATCGCATGTAATTTACGGCTCGTCGGTGTTTCCGCGTCTACGGCAGTAATTAGCGTCTCGAATATTTCTTTTGCGAATTATATGGAGTGCGTGAGTGATTTTTTATTCCATATACCTACGAACATATACGTACCTTTCGCTCGTGCTCGTTTTGTTGGATTGTTTGTGATGGCTTCATCATCAAGTTTTACGTACTGTTGCGTACAGTCAGTAAGTCTGTCTATTCACCAAGAGAGAAGACTATTGTCCTGAATGTTCACGATGCTCTGGTTTCTCAGAATCCCACAAACACTGTTCGCAACATAGTCGAAAGTTGTGCCAACATGACGCGTAGGAGAGTCAACTTTATATAGGTTCCTATCAGAAAGAAAAAAACACGGTATAGCTAACCCAAACACAAACGAACACTTAAAGAGAGGGAAAAAGCCTATTGAAATTGATGAATTTGCCAAAAATGGTATTCGAAGGAAAATTCATGGATTTTTTTTTTAAAAAAGAAATACCAAACCTAAACAAAATTTTACAAGAAGTTAGAGACGACCCGGATTTGCCTCATATCGGACGAACTAAATTGTGGCTGTAAAATAAGTTTTAAAAGAATTAAATTTCCGGTGGGAAAAATCAGACCGAAAATCACTTTTGATTGACCGGGAGGAGAAGATGTTGTTGGAGAAGAAATTATCTAAGATTCATACGAAAATTCCGGGCTGAAGAAAGGCCCATCTTCTACCAGGATGAAACGTGGGTAAACTCCGGTCATACTCTAAAAAAAATTTGGTCAGATAAAAATATATTAAGCTCCAGGCAAGCCTTTATGGAAGGTTGGTCTACTGGTATCTCTCCACCTTCTGGTAAAGGCAGTAGATTAATAATTTCTCACATTGGCAGTGAAAAAGGATTTGTTAAGCATGGTTTGTTGGAATTTCATTCCAAAAGCACAAAAGACTATCACGAGGAGATGACAGCTGATGTTTTCGAAGAGTATTTTGAGCAAATGATTGAACACATACCACCAAATTCAATTATAGTATTAGATAATGCACCTTATCATTCACGACTAGTAGAAAGACTTCTAACGAATGCGTGGAAGAAACAGGATATTCTTGACTAGCTGCGGAATAAGTATCTGCCTTACGAAGATGGAATGGTAAAAGCAGAACTTTTAAAAATTGCCCGGCAACACAAATCTAACTTCAAGAAATACGTAGTTGACAAAATGGCGGAAAGGCGAAACATCACAGTCCTTAAACTTGCACCCTACCACTGCGAAATAAATCCAATTGAACTCATTTGGGTACAAATGAAAAGTTATGTGGCTAGAAAAAATACGTCATATAAAATACAAGCTGTACGTGAATGTTATACGAGTCTTTACAACATATTACAGAACAAAACTGGAAAGATGCAGTAAGACATGTAATAGAAGAAGAACAAAAAATGTGGGATCTTGATAACATAATTGATGCGACCGTAGAGATTATTACCCTAATTATTAACCCTGAAGACCACTCGGATTCCGAAGTTGATCCTATTTATTTTGAATTTGAATAGTTTTCTAATCGTAATTATATAAGGTAAGTAATAGTAGTTGTAATCGTAAGATATTAAAGGGGAAAGGCGCAAAATGTCACCTGTCACGTGTTTTAAATGTATCCATTTTTTTTCAAATCCTGAGAAAACTAAAAAGCATTTTTGAAAAATTTAAAAGCAGAATGAAATATGTTTTAGAATAAATAAAAAGTTTCTTTTGCATGCAATATTTTCAATTAAAAATTATACTATATTTTCTCTTTTATTTTCACCCCTGTTACATAACATATTAAAATAAACACTGTAGAAGTTTTCAGGGACTTTCTGCCCTGAGTAATAATGTAATATTTCATTCTGCGTTTAAATTTTTCAAAAATATTTATTAGTTTTCTCCGGATTCGAAAATAATGGATACATTTAAAACACATTGGAAATTTTGCCAGGCGACATTTGGCGCCTTTTTCCTTAATTAAATAAATGTATCTTTTACAAATGGCAAGAAACTTTTTATTTTTGAATAAAATAAATAAGTTTTATTAAAAAATACAATTTACATAAGTACAATTTAAAAAATATATTTATTTAGTTCAAATAAATGTTTCAATCATATACTCTACGACACTGGTCGTTCCTCTCTAGCCATTCAAAATACCCCCGTAATAGGATTATAAGGTATTGTATTCCTTCAGATATAAGGTGGGTTAGTGGAAAACGTCTTAAACCGTCAGTTTTAGGTTGATTTTTACTATTATATCGTATTACCTATTCTCTCTGTATTTCAGTTTTCTAATTAGGGTTAAACTTGTAGTGAGCTATCAACAAATTGTGAACCGGGTATAGTTTAATTTATAATTTGTAAGGCAAACTGAATATTTCTCTTTTAAAAGTGTTATCGAGATATAATGATTAATGCAGAAGAGTGCTTTAAGTTACAAAAAACGAAAAATATTTGACAAGACAGTTTTCGTATAAAAACATCTGCCTATCTGCCTATCTAAAAATTATACAGTCGGTAGCTATATTGAGATTGTCATCAAAAAAGTATGGGACATTGAAATGTATAAAATTGAAGTGGTGTTTTACCCATACAGTAAACGTTATTAGGTTACAATAAGATAGGGCATCTTTCTGCTTATTTTGTTCTGTTTATCCATCCCGTTTTGAAGTTATCTCTGACGTTAATCTTTTGTAGTTTTATCCGACCACATCTTGACGAGTTTTGCGTCCACTTAGCTCGTGAAATACAGATGCTCTGCCCATCGATTTAGTTTGAAATAAAATATTTTAAATTAGGGAAACTCAAGCAGTAAATATATTTAAAATTTACGCATTTAATTATATAAGGTAGTATGAAGAAAGTTTTACAAATCATATCTGTAATCAAATTAGCAACTTAAAGAAACTAAATTTTATGATATTGAAAGGAAGTATAAAAACTTATTTTCTGTATTTAAAATTATTCTGATAAAAAATTATCGTTAGTTAAGATCAAAACTTTTTCATAGACATTGTTTTTACATGCCGCATCGACCACGCAGGGTTATTAGCGTATTTGGATTGTATTACAAAATTAGAACATATAAGAATAGATAATTAGAAGTAAACCTATTCTATACAAACTAAAGTACCAAATTGTTAATAAAAGCGTGCAGTTTCTGAGGAAAGCGAAAATACTTTTTGTATCACCGTCTTTTCCAAAAGCACTATTTAGTGTTGGTTCTTCATGATCTTCCACTACGAAAACCCTGTTGTTCATTTGCTAAACCTATCCTCTGATTTATTAGCACTTGTAAAATTTTAATTATAAGTTTTAGCGTAGTATTTAACGAGTTTATACCTCTGTAGTTTTCTGGCTGTTTTTTATCTTCTTTTTTGAATAGTAGAATTAGTTCGCTCGTTCTCCGTTCTTCCGGTATTTTCTTGTGTTTTATAATTTTATTAATTAATGTTGTTAATTGTTCTTTCATTGCTGCGCTGCTCCACAATATTTGAGTAATTCCTTTGGTATTCCGTCTTTACCTGCTGCTTTTCTGATCTTCAAATTTTCTGAACTTCCTCTACATTTATATTAAGTTCTTCATTTGTGGTATTTTTTGGTGTTTACGGTTCTAGCGTCGTTGGTTCTTCCTCTGCATAGAGCTTTTTTAGGTAGTCAATCCACGTATCCTTTTCTATGTATTTTGGTTCTATTAGTTCCTTTACCTCCGTTCTTTGACCTCTTATGAAGCGCCATATTTCTTATTGCAGGTTATTAGAGGCTAAGATATTAGACTTAATTTATGCCTAGCTTTCTTCGACTCCATCACTTTCTGTGATATATGTGTTTCTGCTTATTTCGGTTATTCTTTTTTGGAATAGGTATCTTGTGGAGTCATCCTATAAGCTTTCGACTTTTAGTTTTGTGGTGTAATCTGGTGTTTTGTTATCACATATAGGTGTTTTCATTCGGATTTTGCACAATACCAATTTATCATCGCTTCCTATTTATGCTGATGTTAGTGCTCTTACACCCAAGATTTGAGAGGACTGTAACTCTCTATTCAACAGAATATAGTCTAGTATAGATATATCAACAAAGTCGTTATCAATAAACCACTTATTAAATAATATAATGGTAATTCGCAAAAAATGAAAAAAAGGCAAATTGCGTTTAGCGTTTTACAAGAGCAGACTAAAACATGTTTTATCTTTAAAGACCATCTTTAAAATTTTATTAGACAAGACAATTTTATCAGACCATCGAATTGGTCTAAAAGAATATCTGATATACTGGATATGAACTCGTCCGTCATATAGTTTACGTGTATTTAGACATAAGTTCTTGATTCTGTTTTTTGGAATTGCCAAGTAGAAATCATGATTGATTTCTGCTTACTGACCGCTCTACGAGAAAACATTATGGATAAAAAGCGAAAAATTGTTCAGGAAAATTGAAGGTATTTTGTATTTACAGGACACCCACCGAGTCACGGCGGCGAACTCGGTTCAAAAGAATAGGTGCACCTTTTGACAGTCATCTCTACAGGACACGACTCCATATACAGATCGCATGTTCTCATAAAAACAATTCGCGATTTAAGGTTTGAATTACTTGCAAACCCCCCTTTACTTACTAAATCTAGCTTTTTTCGACTATCATGTCATTCTTTAAGTGAAAAAAATTTTTAGTGAATTTCCTCCAATGAAGAGGTGATAGACGTTGTGGAGGTCTGGTTTACAGATCAAGATCATTTTTTTAAGATCCACGATGGAACCACCTTTAAACAAATTTTTTCCTACTGCACGAGTAATCGTACGCTGGGACCACCAGACGGAATGCGATGTATACGTCGTGTATTTCACTTCCCACGCGATTACAAAATTCCAGGAGCAGTTATGCATAGTGTACATAATACATATGGCGCACTCACAAGTGAATGACAGTGAGGTTATTTATTGTTGTAAATAAACAAACATTCTTCTACCGATAAAAGGTATGTATTATGTTAATTTGTTGATAACTAGACGTATTTATGTATTATCGTATTGGGTATTTATGATCTACGTAGATAACTAACTGGATTTTAATATTTTGATCGGTGGTTCCAATAGATGCCACTAGGCCGAACAGTAACTAATAAGTATGTTTTGTTACAGAATTCCAAAATAAAAAGACGTCTTGATTTGAGTAAATGACAAGTAATGACGTTTACGCTTTACTAAGAGATATCCCATCGGATGGATCTGACGTATCCGATTTTGATGAGAACGAAAATGAAGATATCGACCTGACTTTGGAGTCATCTGTTTTAGATGAACAAAAATATATTTCAGACAATGAAGATGGTGCGCATGACAGTGATGGTGAAGACGAGGTATCAGTTGTTATTCTTAATGAGTTAAAATGGACCACCGACCCAAATAATGCACTTCAACTCCGTCATTTCTCAGGAAAATGTTGGACCAAATGTTCCTGATACTTTAGAGAGCCCCCTTGATGTCTTCCTTTATTTGTTTAGGGAGAACCTTGTTTCCCAAACTAATTTATATGTTGTCCAAGAAAATAACAAAAACAACACTTCCACAACAGTTGAAGAAATAAAGTGTTTTTTGGGAATAACCTTTTGATGGGTGTGAAAAAGTTGCCCAGTTATAGAGATTTCTGGACTGCAAATTTTGTTACCAGGGATCAATTTATTTTTTCATGTATGTCGCGTGACAGATTTGGATGATTGCTTACTCATCTTCACATAAATGACAATTTAATACAACCTAAGAAAGGTAATGGCAATTATGATAAACTCTACAAAGTGCGGCCATTGCTAGAGGATTTTTCAACTACTTATAAAAGCTCATTTTATCCCAGCAGGCAACAATCAATAAACGAATCGATGATAAGGTTTAAGGGACGAAGTAGTTTATGCCAATATATGCCGATAAAGTCCATAAAAAGGTGATATAAGCTATGGGTACGTGATGATCAGTCAGGATATATTTTACAATTTCCAATACACACTGGAAAAGTAAAATATGTAAGAAAACAAGACCTTGGTGCAAGAGTAATAAAAGATCTTACAAGAGGTTTAGTTGGAAAAAATTATGAAGTTTATTTCGATAACTATTTTAATTCTATTGCATAACAACGCGACTTGATAAAACACAAAATCTACGCATGTGGAACAACTCGAAAATATGGAAAAGGTTTTCCAAATAAACTTAAAACAAATAAAAAAAATTAAAAGGGGTGACTCAAACTGGAGAATAAGTGAAGACAGCGTACTAGCTTTGCAATGGCTGCAATTTTTGCACAAGACAGGGAGGATATGGAATATATGATAAGGAAATTAAAGGAAGAATATGAACTTTGGGGACTCTAGATAAATATGTGCAAGACCGAATACTTATGTATTGGACCCGAGGTTGCAGATTTGAACTTAAGTTTTGAAGAAGAGACTATTAAGAGTTGTAAGGCTTTTAAGTATTTAGGGTCAATGATTAGCCGAGATGGTACTTGTATGAAAGATATAGAAATAAAAATACCACGGGGAAAACAAGCCACAAGAGCACTTCATGGAGTGATATGGAACAACACTCTAACCAAAGAAAACAAAAAGAGGATCTTTCAAAGCATAGTGATGAATATTACCCTATATGGAGCGGAAGTATGGCCAATGATAACAACAATACGAAATAAAATAAGAACAAATAAATATAAATAAATAAATATAAGGTTGAATGCTCGAATAAATGAACTTTGATCAGATAAAAGGCATATATCGAGCACAGTTTAATCTAATCTTGCCCAAGTACTTTCGATCACTAGATCATCTTCAGGGGCATTTCGTCAATTGCGGCCTATCCGACAAGAACAAAATGTCATAAACATATAAATGTACATCACACTACACTACAAAATTACAAACAAACACTTTAAAATTATTTAAGAAAGGCTACATTACTTGCAGAAGCCGGAGACAGAAAAAAAAATAAGAACAGTTGAACTGGACTTTATGAGAAGATGTCTAAAAATCACAAGAGCGGATAGAATACGAAAGGAGGAAATATGGAACACAATGGAAGTAAAATGCTCAATTACAAAAAAGTTGGAAAACAGAGCAATGCAGTGGTACGGGCATTTACAAAGAATGCCAGAGCATAGGTGGCCGAAAAAAATATTAAACTGGGACCCGCCGGGAAGAAGACGGAGAGGAAGACCTGCTACAAGATGGAAAACATACGTCGGAAATGCTATGATAGATAGATACCTCAGAGAAGGTGACTGGGAGAATAGAGTGCTGTGGAGGACGAAAACGGCGAACTCATAATGGGAAAAGCCGAAGAAGAAGAAGAAGAAGAATATTACTAAACTCATATATAATTTTCAAACAATCAACAACTAGTACGAAAATGTCTTTGAAATAATTTAAAGTTGCTGTGGCCACCGGTTTGACCACTGACAAAGCAGCCCATATGTCTTAGCATGGAGCCAAAGTACGTTGTACATACTGCAGTACCATGGCAACTGCTCATCGTACAAGATAGCACTGTACTATATTGTAAAGTAGGTTTATGTCTATCTGAAAAAAAAATTGTTTTGTTCTACTTCACGCTAAATATTTTTTTCGTTTGTGGCCTAGTGGTTTCACATGGTACCTTTTTTTCTAATAATTATAAAAATAAAATATAAAAATCCTTTGATTGTTCTAAAAACAAATAACCTAACCTAACCTAACCTAATATGTCCTAAAAACAAATTATTAACCATTTAATATAAACAAAAAAAAGTCCGTCCACAAAGGATTAAATAATAAAATACTTTGATTTTAAAATTTTAATTAAGACTTGACAATTGACTAAGAATTTTTCAATACATCCAATGCAGGAATACTACTTTTTTTAATTTGACACATTATTTAAGATTAAAATCATTATAAAATTAAACTAATATTTCTGGTATTTTTATAAAAACCTTCATTTAATCTTTATAAAGAATTAAGAAAACAATTGTTTAAATAATCTGAATAATTAGAATAAAAAAGTGATTTATACCAGTTTAACACGTCCGTTCATTAACACATTTAATAAAGTCTTCTTTACATACTTAATAAGGTTAGTGGGCCAGTATACGTACATATAGCAACCTTGGAAAACTTCCATATAAGAAAACCATTTAAGATAATTTAAATTTTTCGCATTAATCGATGCTACAAAATTATCAATGTAAAGGCCAATTCAGAGTCTGAACGTGTTTCAGTTAAATAGCATAAGAAATGCAATCTGAAAATAATCAAAATATAGGACGTTTGTATCTATTGTTAATAGAATACATTTCACTCATCAAGTATAGAAAGAAATGGTGTAAAAGTAGTGTCAAAAACAAATCGTGACGCATATAATTTTTTTAAAAATCCCTACGTATGTACATCGTCGCCATACCATCATTTAGATTATAAATTCGTACACTGCTGGATGTAAGCCTCCCTTGAATACTTCCATATCTCTCTATCCTCTGAATTTTCGTCGGTCCTTCTTGTTTGAGGACGTCCCCTATTGCTATAGGCATATTCTCTGAATCTTCATTCGATAATTATTTTAGTTTATCCATTATGGTCCATTCTCGCGACATGTCCTACCCAATTCCATTTTGGGGTTGTTATTTTTTCTCCAACATCTTATATTCTGGTTCTTCTTCGGATTTCTGTGTTTGGAATTCGATCTCTTAGAGATAGGCCCAATATTGGTCGCTGCATTGCATTATATTTAACTTTTATCAGAATTAGTGTATTTTGCACCGTACATGAGGATAGACCTTTCGTTTATGGCAGGCATGCCATGTCAGTTCTATTCCCGATTGAATCCACATGTTTGATTATCTTTTAATACATATTCGTCGGTAAATACTTATGCGAAGCAATTTCCTTTCTTTTATATCTCCTTTTTTTATGTGTGGGTACGTTGATTACATAGTTCCACTGATTCAATGTTATCCTTTCCAGAATATATTAATTGAATATTTGAATAGGACTTTTAATGCTTGCAGTTGTGTGCGCCCACCTACTTTTGTGGCTTCGCTTTCTATTTCGTCTTCACCGAGCGCTTTGTTGTTTTCCTTGAGGCGAGTGCATTCCTTATATCCCACAGTAATTTCAGAAATGTTTGCTGATCCTTGATAAACTACAAGAGCTATTATGGTGTTTGACATATTGCCTTGACGATTTTTATACAATTATTAGTATATATATCAATCGGTTTTAAAACGTCTTGCGACGTTGTCCGATGCCTAATTTCCATGACACTTTATCATCCCATTGGCCCTCTGGCCCTCACAATTATTAGTAAAAGTTTTTATTATCACCTATTGTGTTTGTTTTTCTACCTTGAAACTTTTTTTGTCTAAGGACTTTTAAACTTTTATTCTCTTCTACTAATTTGGTGGTATATTTTCGTAATTATCTTAACTTTATAAGATATTTCCATGCGTGTCTGTTAGTTCTCATCGTTCTTCCATTAATTGTTTGTGTCTTTACCTAGTTTTTCTTTTTTTCTGATCTTTTTAGGGCAAAACTTCTTTTGGTATCTTTTGTTTCTCTCACTATGCATTCGTTGTTAAGTATTGTTAAGTTCACAATACCATTTTTCATATACTATAGTTCATTTAAGTTCTTTTCATTCAACTTCTTTTTAAGTTGACAAGTTTTCAGAGTAGGCCCATTTCTTATTTTGGTAATTTAATAGCATTTTTGTTAATTCTTTAGCTTTATTGCTATCTTTCCCCAAACTAATCTGTGATAACTACTAATGGTAATTTTACGAAAACCTGGAAGACAAAAGAGTAGAGAAAAGCGGAACAGACGAGAGGGAAGAGGAACCGCCAACGATTCTTGAAGTTAAAGACGGAAAGTTAAAAGTAGCCAGAAACAAATACCAGGAATAGATAATCATCCAGCTGAACTATATAAAGAAGGTGGCCATGATACCATAATATTAATACAGCAGCTCAAAAAATAAATATGAACACAGAAATCTATCCCCAGTGATTGGAATATTGGAATACTTTGCACCATATACAAAAAAAGGAGATAGCTTTGAATGCTCTAACCACACAGAAATTATGCTCCTAAATGCAGCAGAGTTCTCTACTATACTATGCCACCGAGTGACATTATATGCAGACGAATAATATGAGAATACCAGGGTGGTTTCAAAGGGGTAAATCAGCAATTCATCAGTTTGCAAAAATAAGACAAATTTTAAAAAAATTACTAGAATATCTCATAGATACTCACCACATATTTATAGACTACAAGGCAGTCTACAACTCTGTAAATAGAAAAGTTCAGAGCCATGAAAAAACTAATTGTACCAAACTAATTGGTACCATTAGGTAGGTACCATTAGGCACCAATTAATTTGGTAGGTACCAAAACTAACCCCTGAAAAATTGAATGCAGAGTACGAATCCAGGGAGAACTGTCTGAACCTTTTAATACAAATAACGTCATGGCCTCTTCCCAGAGAATCTTCATAGTATTATGTAATTATGAAAGTATTGGAGACTCAAATCGTGTATTTTTCGAATGTCTTAATAATAAAGTTCAGACGAGGAAAGCATATCTCGAATTAATTCATCTCAAAATTAATCTACCAATTAACATCAGCAATATATTATCTTGTTCGAGAAAATATATCTTATCTTATCTTATATTATCTTTGATGTTCTAATTAGGTTTATCAAAGAATCTAAGATAAAAATTTGAAACACGTCATGAGGATTGCTTTAGAATAGAAGAATGGGTGGGTGGAGCAATGGTGGCTGGCAGAAAACCTCCAATTTAAGATTTGCTGATGATAACAAACTTACAGCAGTAAATTAATAAACATGTAAATGATAAACAAAGAAATAAAGATATTATTCTACAAAAAACCAAAAACTTGGCTTTAAAACCAAAACCAAGAAATTTAACATAAAAATTTCGTCACATAAAACGAAAAGCCTAGTAATATCAAAGGAACCAGTAAGGTTCCTTTGATAGGGAACAGGATAGGAAAGGGAACAAGTGGCAAAACCAAGTAGAGCAGCAAGATGCCTTAACGGTACAATATGGAGAAACAGACACTTGAAAACGGAAACAAAATCTCGAATATACAAGTCTGTAATCCGATCTGTCATGATGTCAAACAAGACCAGACACAAGCACGACAAGAAGATATTTGGATACATATAAATCGAGATATCTCTACGTAGACTAACAGTAGAAAACACTACTAGACAGAACAAGGAGTAATGAGATTAAAGAGCTATGCAGAGTCCACAACATTAATTAAAGGGTGAAAAAAAGAGAATGGAGCAGCCGAGAATGAAATATCGGTCGAATGGCAGAGAATAGAGTAGTTAGAATAGTCCGGGATAAGTCGCCAATTGGGAAAAGTACCACAGGTCATTCACGGAAAAGATGGAATGATAATATTCCACTAGGATAGTAGGTGACGTGAAAGAAAACCGAACAATTTATCTGTATAAAGGTCACGACAGTCCCTGACTAGTTTTCGACAAGTTTCGGACCAATTAGTTATAGGTTTAAATTCTCCGCGAACGATTTTCGGACATTTCTTACTGTTTCTAACCTAAAATACACAAACATTTCTAACATTAACAGCATTAGCTTATGGTTTTTTAGACCGTAGAAGGTGCTCTCTGATGGTTAGTATACTTAGCGGCCACTGTAGACTCTGGCGGCACCTTTATCTGCTTGGATTGGCGGATAGCCCACGGTGCCGTCTTTGTAATCAGGAGGAGGAAACCTCCTCACATGTCCTCTAGAAGTACCCGGCACTGGCCTACCAGAGGTGACAGATCCTGGGTTCGATCCTTATGTAACCGAGCCAAATGAGGGAGTTTTTCTTAAAGAGACTTGTGACTTTCTGTGAGGCAACAAGGTTACTAAAGGATTAAATCGTTCAGAACGGCAAGAGGGGCTCAGACTTGAAGCCCATGCTAATTACTGCAGATATGCCCTGGGGCCCTGAACTGCATGGGCCCCAGAAACGCCGAAGAATATGTCCTTATGGGCACATCCAGTATGATAGGGATGATACAATGGACCCGTCTTAGGATGTCTAGGCGTCTGTAGGACTCATATATGGGTCCTGCTCCCATCAACCATAACCAACCATAAGCATGGTTTTCCACTATATATACAAGAAAAACTGTAGTTAGAGCTTGTGAGTTTTCTAAACGGCTATGACCTTGAAAATATCTGCTCGTGGTGTCGTCCAAAATTATTAAAATGTGTACGGTCGAAGCGTAAATTTGTAACAACAACAAACAAAAAACTTGACAATTTACAGTGTTTGTAAGCATAGCGCTTGCGCTGACTAAAAATCTGCACTGGTCATAAGCCATAGAAAAACTCCGCACACATCAAACTTTCTGTTAAAGTCCCGGATTTTTGAACACCGCGAGCGCTGCTGGTGCGAACATATGGAATGTCTCCGCGAACAAAGCTTATACATTATAGATAAATGCGTTAAATTTATAGTTCATTAATAATTTATTGTTTAACGATTGTTTAATATAAAGTTTAATCAGACTCTCAATTTAAATTACAATCAACGTAAAGAAAACAGTCGTGAAAACATATTCAAAACAGAAAAACACAATAGTAATTACCTAATATAAAAAAATATATAATTTTGTAATATCTGATTTTTATATAATTTAAAGTTGATAATGGTTAAAGCCAAAATTATATTTTACATCTGGTGTGTCATTTTCCCATGGATATTTCTTCTCCTTTGTTACTTGTTCACTTTTTGGTAATCGTTTAAAATTGTCATATCCTAAAGCCGATCTAGCGCTTTGGAAATTTGAAGGAATGTCTTTGGGCTCATATGTAGAAGGTTCCTGTATTTTTTGTGCTTCGACGGTTATTGTGAGAAGAGTAATTACGATACATATCTGAAAAAAAAATAAAGAAAAAGTTTTTTTTAATATAAAAAACATAAACAAAAATATGTTATAAATGGATAAATGATTAAACAAAAGATAAATAAACAAAAATATAGACAAGCACTGGTTAATTTTAAAACAGAAATATTACAAGCTAAAAACCAAAGTTGGAAAGACAAATGCCATTAACTGCATACATATTATTGAGGGCAAAAATCTCGAGAATTCTGAAGATTTATTAAAAAAACTGAGAACAAGCAAAATGGCAGGTGATGGATGATAAAAGAAGAAGATGATAAATCCCATAACAGCGTCGAAATGGAAAGATCATTGTAAAACATTATTGGAAGAAATAAAATCAGAATATAATACTCCATCAGGAAATATAATCCAGGTTTTGGGAGAATCGATTATGATAAACGGGGAAAAGGTTAAAAAGCAATAATCTTCTTAAATAATCTTCTTAAAAAAAAGCAATAATCTAAAGCAATGACTTCACACCACTTCACAGCCAACAAAATTTTGAACACGGGTGACTAGAATACAGATAATGTAAAATATAAATCAAAAAAGAAAAGGTTTTAGTCTGGTATACGATATCAGCCAGAGGCATTTGAGGGCCTAATATTGCCCGGGTGAGAGGGGAGGCATTAGACTCCAATATTTATACTGAATGTTGAGTTCCGAAATTGGTTGATTATATAAATGTAGAGCAAAGGCAGGAGTGGGAATACTAATCAAAAATAAGTAGAAGAACAGGGTTAGAACATGGGAACCAATCAACGAGCGAATAATTAAAATGCATATAGACTTATATGGTAAAGAGACAGTGATACTCGGAGTATATGCACCAACAGACGATTCCCCGAGAGTAGAAAAAGAACATTTCACGGAACAACTTCAACATAAAATAGAGCTAATTAAAAAGAACGTGGAGATAATTATAACAGGAGACCTTAACGGCAGAACCGGAAGGAAAGAAATCGATAAAGTAGTGGTGAGATTTGGAGAGGATGAACAAAACGATAACGAGAACGTCTGATTGAATTATGCGAACTAAACAACCTAAAAATCACCAACGGATTCGTCAGACATAAAAATATTCATAAATATACATGGACGCAAGAAACACGAAAGAAATCGATAATAGACTACATAATAATCAACCAAGATACCACAATAAAGATCAAAGATGTGCGAGTCAGAAGAGGAGCAGAATGTGGAATGGACCATACACTACTGACAGCAAAAATGGGCATTAATTGGAAACATAACAAGACCCCCTCCACAGAAGAACAATCTACTACTCCAAGAACAATCAATAAGAGAACTATACCAACAACGTCTAGACCAAAAATTAATAGAATTTAGATACGGCAACATCGAAGAAATATACGAGCATATAAAGGCGAGTATAAAGCAAGCAGCATTCGAAGCCCTCGGAGAAAAAGAACATATAACAAATAAACAGCACTATTATAAAATAAATGAACCAACAAAAACAATAATTGAAGAAAAAAAGCAACTAGACAGAAAATGGCTGACTGCAAATAACGATGAAGTTTATAAAGAATATAGAGAAAAAGATAGAGAAGTGAAAAAACAAATAACACAGCAAAAGAATGAAGAATGGGAAAGAATCTGCTTAAATATTGAAACATATATAGGAGATACAAGAACTTCGGAGTCATGGAAAGTACTGAGAGGATTGAAACAAAACTCAAAAGAAAAAATTAAATTAGGAAATATACAGGACAAAGAATGGAAGGATTATTACAAGGAACTATTAACAGAACAAAGACCACAATTAATTAGAAAAGAAAACAGGCGAAGACGAAGCAGATTCCCACAACAAGAAATAGAAATAACAGATAGGGAAATGAGAACGGCCATAAAAGCAATCAAAAATAAGAAAGCACCGGGATCTGGAGGCATCTCACCTGAGCTTATAAAATACACATCAAAAAATTACATCGGATGATACAATGGATATTTCAGAAAGCCATAAATGGAAAACAGCTTCCAAAGGAATGGACGGAGGCATATATGACATCTATATTTAAGAAAGGAGATAGAAAACGATGGAAAAACTGCAGAGGAATAAGCGTAATATCATAAATAGGAAGATTATATGGGAAGATACTCCGAGAAAAGAGCAAGCGATAAAAGGCAAAATCGGGGAGGATCAGGCAGGCTTCACGGCAGGAAGATCATGCATAGATGATATATACACTGTGGAACAACTGTTAGAAAAGAAAAAAGCAAAAAATAGAGATATACACTTGGCATTTGTGGACCTGAGAAAGGCGTATGACTATGTACCAAGGTTAGAACTATGGAAGGCAATGTACAAATTAGAAATACAGACGGAACTCATAAAAGCTACAAAACCTCTGTATAAAGAAAATAACGTGTCCATTAAAATGGGAACAAGAATCATAGGAGACTTCACCACAACAAAAAGGCTCCTACAGGGTTGTTCCACATCTCTAACCTTATTCAAAATATACTTAGAGAAAGCCTTGACTACATGGAAAAGAAAATGCGAAGGCATGGGAGTACCGGTACGGAACGAATACCTATATACGATAAGCTTTGCAGACGATCAAGTAGTGATTGCACAAGACCAAGACGACCTCAGCTACATGATGAAGAAACTACAAGAAGAATATACCAAGGCTGGCCTAGATATTAACCTCGCGAAAACAGAGTACCTATCTACAAGTGAAGAAGACATAGAAGATCTACAGATTGATAACAACGTAACAATCAAAGGAAAGGATACATTCAAATACCTGGGGTTTATAATCACGAAAAAGGCAACAACAGAGGAAGAAATTACACAAAGATTAGGACAAACAAGAACAGCAATTCGACAACTTAACTCAGTATGGTGGGGTAGACACCTAAATATAAAGACAAAAACGCAGATTTATAAAACATTAATGCGAAGTATTATGACATATGGGGCTGAAAATTGGATCATAAACAAGAAAAACAGCAGTAAAATAGTAGCAACAGAGATGGAATGCCTGCGAAGATGCTGCAGAGTAACAAGAATGGATAGGAGAAGTAATGACGAAATAAAGCAAAGAACATCAATAGAAACAGACATACTAACATATATAGAACAAAAAAGACTAAAGTGGTATGGACATGTAAGAAGAACTAGCGACAGCAGATGGATAAAGAGAATAACCGAACGACTGGATGCAGGAGAAGTTCACAGTTATTGATACCTATGCCCCATCAGACAATCAACCAATTAATGCAAAAGCCCAATTTTTTACCAGGCTAATTGAAATAATCGGCAACACACGTGAAATATTGCTATTAGATTTAAATACCAGAACTTGTCGGAAAATAGAAGCAAAACAGTAGATAAACTTAACGACAATGGCCGAAGACTAATCGACATCTAGTAATATAATGACCTTAAGATGACCAACGGTTTCATTTTCGGTAGCATGTTTCGACCATCAGTACATTAAATTTCGATATCTTTTTAAACGTAAAGAGTGCAACTTTCGTACGCAATTTATGAAAGCAATTGGCAGTTTCTATAAAGCTGTTAAATATAAAAATATTGCAGAATTTTTGCAATTTTTTACAATTCTTTTGAGATCAATAAAATTTATGACTTCCTTTAAATGAACACTATGGTATTTTCATTGTTAGATCCTAATCTTCAAAACTTATTACATGAAATTCCGATTTTCCTAAAATATGGGGCATCTGAAATATGCCTACAAAACGCTAAATTTAAACTGCTACTTAACTTCAGCTACAAATTTCACCTTATGCCGTCTTCGCGGAAGCATTTCCCGTGACGTGAGATCGTTTGTAATGTGAAAGTTTAAATTCAGTATTTTTTAGGCATATTTCAAATGTTTATCATGTCATGTTTATTGGTCTTTCTCAAGATATCTTGCGTATAACTATGAAAATTATTCTCGTTAAAAAAACAACACATTTTTCTAATTACATATATTAGAGTTGTTAATGATGATACTGAGAGAAGGGTAAAATTGAATGTGTACAAAGTTAATAAAACACGTAAATTATAAGAATTATTATTGTAATTTTACAAATTACTACTTAATAATAATAATCTATTTGTCAAATCAATTTGAAATTTTAAGTTGGGAATAAGCCGGCATACTCGCGTCGGCAAATCCGATCGCTAGCGATACAGTGGACGCACTATGAAAAACTAATCCGATGCGTACGATGCGTCCGATGTGTACGATGCGGACCTATGGACGCTTAGCTTTAATCGATGTTTTCTTCTCCCCCTCCCTGTGAGGAGGGTTTTAGGGCAAAGCCTTGGGAGTAGGAGTGGAAAACTTTTTTGCATCTTATTTAAGGTAACAAAATTGACATTCTCAGTAAAAGTCAGCTGTTCAGTCAGAATTCTGTTTCTTGTTACTATAATCTGTCTGGTCATTTTCCCTTGCAATGGCTTCTTCTGCTGCTAGGAGTATTTGCGTTTTCAGGTTTTCATATCATTCTTCATTTGTTATTCCTAGAACATCTTTCGTTTTAGACGATAGTCTCAATTTATAAAGAAAACAAATCGACTCGTCTTTTAGTTTATCTGTAACTTACCTTTTTGATTTTATGTTTTCGCTCTCATTATATTTTCTTTTTATTAGACTCTGGTGACCGGTATTTCTTATTTTTCTTTCTCTCACCAAGTGGTGTTCTGATCCACATGTTACTGCTTTATATACTCTCGTTTCTTCGACATAATTAAATAATTACAATTAATAATATTATTGATTTTTGATTGAGAACTGGTTTTGTATATTATGTATATTTATGTATCTCTTGTACGTTCTATGTATATTGTCAACGAATACTGGTCACATAAGTCAATCAGTCTCGTATCATTCTCATTCAAGACAGTTTCTCCATATGGGCCTACTATTTTGTTACTATCCTTTCTTCCAGTTCTTGTATAAATTTCTCCAGTCAATATAATTTATTTCCGACTGTTTACGTTTCCTAGTGTTTCTTTAAACTGATCTTTTTCTTCTCCTTCACAGGTGAGGGGATATACTACTACTATTATGACTTTACTTCTTCTGTTTATTTTTATGTCTACACTGATTATTTTTTCATTTATCCAATCTTTGACATGTGTCTTATATTTTTGTTTATTGCTAAAGACACTCCACTGTTTGCTCTTTGGTCTTTATTAACTCCGCTGTAGCAATGAACCTATTCTTCTATTGTTTAATTTCCTTGACCTTTTCTTTTTAATTCACTAAGTACCGCTATGTCCATTTTAGTTCCGTAAAAGTTTCTTGATGTTTATTGTATATAAGCTGCACATTCCAACCTATCTTTATCCATTCCTATATTCATCGTCTGTTTTCATAGCTGAGTTCGTTTCCATTTGTTTTCGTGCAGTATTCAGGGCTTTTTATTGGGTCTGTTAGCCTATATTTTTATTTTTCAAGTGCCGGGAGTTAAACCAACGAACTAACTCTTCTCCTTACCAAACTGGACTTGGTACCCACCACGGTGGAATTATCAAGAACCTGTTGAAATGGCAAATGGTGATGAAAACTTTTTGAAACGTATCATCACTGGAATCTATACCCATTCCATCATAATGTATAATATTATTATTCTAGCAACAAAACGACTTAGAACGATACAAATTATTTTATAACCCCATTAAAGCATTGAAATAATAGAATGTAAAATAAAAACATAGGATACTAATTATTGTTTTATTGTATGTAGTTATTTTTAGGGATTTAGTCATTGTGATTTTTACTTTGTTAATTTTTTAAAGATTTGTCATCTTAAAGAAGCACAGGTCGAGGTGAAAGCCATAAATTTCAACTTTATTATTAGATTATTGGATAAGGTCAGTAGTATAGATTTATTCGATCTTTCTTTAAAATTAAGCTAAATATATTATAAAATTAGAATACAAATTAATATTTTGAAGTGAATACTTCTTAGCGCTCGGTATGATGTTTTTCACGGGTACGAAATCCTATTTAGCGTGACTCTAAAAATCCAGACGGGTGTAGTAACCTTGCAGTTACCGTAATACACATAATATACATACATACCCTTATTACAATTCCATATAATTTTTATAACAACTCGAGAACGACTAGATTGGTTTGGCTAATTTTGATTTTAAAACTTTTGTAAAAAATAATATAAAATAAATTAAATAAAATTAAAAAAAATTAAATAAAATTAAATAAAATTAAATTAAAATAAATATAATTAAATAAAATTAAATAAAACTAAATAAAATTAAATAAAATTAAATAAAATTAAATAAAATTAAACAAAATTAAATAAAATTAAATAAAATTATAAAAAATTATAAAAAATAATAAAAAATTATAAATAACTATAAAAAATTTAAAAAAAAAGTATAAAAAATTGTAGAACACCTGAACACCAACACCTGAAAACAAACTTAACTTCAGTTCCCTGTGAGATACAATCAGAGGAAGAGAAAAATATTTATAGATATTTGGTCTGCCCATGCCAGATGTCTCTAGCTACTAAACCATTTGGAAAAACCGAAATTATTACCGCAATACTAATATTAATAAAAAAAGCTCCTAGTTATGAGCTGATTACTGGATTTGTCTTGTGTCAACTACCACAAAATGCGATCGTCTTATTTACACAAAGCTACATCTAGGTATTAAGATTAGGATATTTTCTTTCGCAATGGAAAGTGGCTCGTAATTTCATATAGACCCATTAGTTTACTACCAATTCTTGCTAACTTTTTTGAGAAATTAACAATAAAGAAATTGAGTTCTTTCATAGAAGAAAACTGCTTAGTTCCTGACTACCAATTTCATTTTCGCCAAAAACACGCTGCAGTTAACCAATTGCACAGAATTCTTAATATCCAAAACCAGGATTTGGAGAAAAAGCGCTATTGTTCTGTAGTGTACTTGAACATTACACAAGCTTTTGATAAAGTGTGGCATACAGATTTACCGTATAAAATTAAACAACAACCACCATCTGAATTCTATGGGATATCCTACAGTAAGTCAAAATCCTACATAAAGATATTTCCAGATAAAATATGGTGCGGTAGTAACAGCATTGAAACCTATAAACTCCGGTGGATCTCAAGGTAGTGTGCTTGGTCCACTCTTATATCTATTGTACACGGCCGACCTACTCACTTCTGATCAGTGTTCCTTGGCAACATTTGCTGATGACACCATCATCCTCTCATTCCACACAAATTTGATCGAAGCATCTAGAAGATTACACATAGATAAGTCCACATGAACACCATTCAAATGTGGTTAAGAAAATGGCGAATTATGATTAATGAAAGTAAATCAAACCATGTAACTTTTAAAACTAAACGTCTGACATGCCCACCTGTACAACTAAACAATCAAGATATACCGCAATCTGATAGTGCAACATACCTCGGCATTCATTTTGATAGACAAAAATTAAGACAATTTTACTGGCTACGTGGAAGAACATCCGAACTACCACTAGAAAATAAATTATTAGTGTATAAAGTAATTCTAAAACCCATCTAGACCGATGGCATTCAACTGTGGAGCTGTGAAAGCGAATTCAATATTGAAATACTGCAGAGGTTCCAATCGAAGGTCCTTAGGCAGATTGTTAATGCACCATACTACGTCCCAAATGAAGTCATACATCGTGATCTCACACAGCAGGGAAGTGAGAAGACTAAAGGGACACAAACCCTTGGACTTAGCAGATAAATTTCATAAGTATATTGTTTAGAATATGAGATTTTTTTTTAAATAATATTTTAGTTAAATTTAATTAGGAAAATACTAACACTGGTAGGCCATCTTTGTTCATGCTAATTTTTCTGTTGTATTATCAAATTTGATTATTGTCCAAACAGGACAGATTGCAAATCAAAATTGCAATTAATATGGTTTGAAATCCAAGTAAATTTGCTAAATGAGAGACTAATAAAATACAGAATGTTTCATGGTTTTGAATCCAATTTTTAGTAATTTAACATTCCTATTTATGAAAGTTATGTTGTCAGCAAAAATCGAATTTAATGATTGAAAACTTCTCGTCCAGTCCCCCCTAAAAATCATACGAACAAGCTAAATTTTGCTGACAATGTCAATTTTGGGACCCCAAAAAAGATGCAAAAAAGTTTATCAATTTAAACCCCGGACTTCCTACTTAAACCTCTTCGTAGAGGGGTAAAAACGCAAAATAATCGATTTATGAAGAATCTGTACGCCATAGAAGAAAATATTTCAAATAAAAAATGTAGCTAAGATAATTTTAAACAAAAATGTTTATTAGCCCCTTTTGCGTAAAATCAACCGTTCTCTCAGAAACAATGCTTAAAGCAACCGGCGATTCGGCGTCAGTTCCGCGCGCGAAATCAATGTTAGATAAAATTTGTATCAACTCGACCGGAAAAAATCGATATCTTTTGATCAAAGACGGTTTTGGATGTAATTTATATCAGAAGCTAAATACTTTGGAAAAACGTACTAGTGTAATTAAAAAAGAACAGCTTTAAACGTTTTAAATCGTTTGTAATGTGAATGTTTATATTCAGCGTTTTTTAAACATATTTCAAATACCTCACATTTGTTGCCAAAACTCAAAACTAAAATTTTATGCTATAGGTTTTGAAGATTAGGCTCTAGTTATAGAAACTCTATAGTGGTCAGTCAATAAAGGGATACATTGTATTCATCTCATGAGAATAATAAAAAATGACAAAAATCGCGCCACGTTTATTTATTTAACACCTTTATAAAAACTCAGTTCATTTTCGGCAAAATACAAAAGTTGCACACGAAAGCTGCACTCTTTACCTTTAAAACGCATCTTAATTTTTATCGATAGGACATTCGGATCAAAAGATATTGAATTTTTACCGTCGAGCTGATACAAATTTTATTGAACATTGATTTCGCGCGCGTTACTGCTGCATTACTGCTAAAAAATGCTAATAAACGTTGTTGTTCAAAATTATCTTAGCTACATTTTATTTAAAACATTTTTTTCCTATGGAGTACAGATTCTTGGTAAATCGATTTTTTCCGTTTTCCCCCCTCTATGTGTGGGTTTTAAGGGGAAAGCCCGATGGTAAAAGTGGTAAACTTTGATTCTAGTGTCCCAAAATTGACATTCTCGGCAAAATTCAGCTTGTTCGTATAATTTTTAGAGGTTCAGCGGCATTTTCGTCTCTGACGATTGGAGTATTCAGAATAATATCAAAAATTATAGTCGTAGTGTTAATACATATAAGGTAAAATAAGATTGAAATGCCTAAGCAATAAGAAATTAGCACAGATAATTCGAAAGAAAGTCAAGTATCAAAGAAAAGGATAGTTTGAATAAAGCAAAATAAATAAAAAAATGCAAAAAAGAAGAAAATACTTGTATGATATGTATATCGCTGATTGGATATCTATCTCAACAAAAAAAACATAGAAATATAATGCTAATATATATCTTGAAAATTCATAATGTATTCACAAGTTATAATTAATTTGCAGTTTAAAAATATATTGCTACACCAGTTCTTAACGCCTACTTAATAAAAATAGACACCTTACCTGATACAAACTTAACATCTCAACAAATTGTAAGAAATCTTGATAACTCACTAACGTGATGATGTAGTAGCGAATACTTAAACATAAATAAGCAATGAATGAGATGCTGCACCTTCAACCATTTAATTTTTGCATGGTTCGTGATCATGGGCGTACATTAAATAAAAAGGTTGTTACAAATGTTAATCACATATAAAAGGTTACATTATGCAAACAATTAAAAAAATTTGGATATATGGATACTAATAATTAGTTTCCCAGCCCTTCAATTTTTATTATTTAACAAACACCTAAGCGGTACCTTGAATATTTACAGCTAGTCACAAAATATTTGACTAGCGAGCAAATTTTCTCTATTAATATTGACAATCTTAAAACTATTTATTTGTTGAGTTCCCATAATGATATTTCTCATTTTTTTAACCGGCTTAATCATATCGCTTAACACTCACTGGCCTTTTAGACATAAGCTATTTGTACTTAGTCAAAAGGTTTTACACTAAATCGAAAGGTTTAGTTCTTTTGAGTCTTCTCACTATTCCATGCTGATCAAGGAGTTAAATAGCCTCTACGTTTGCATGGTCATGAGGTCTGTTTTCATGTTTCTTTGCAAATACTTTAATTACATCTGCGACCATTTCCACATCTAGGTCTCTGTGTAGGTCGCTACTTCTTGTAACATTTACAGTGTCCCTTAGTACTTTATTCGAAAAACTTTAAAACATTTTGATGTTACGCGCACTGACACATCCCCAGAGCTGTATGCCATATTTCCATAACCCTACAGTGCGTAGTGAAGCACATATGCATCAAACGACATTTTTGACGTGACAACGTCTTAAATTAGGTTGTGGCTCGGAGTCACTCATGAAAAAGTGTAACGCCCGCTCACGTCTGTTACGATGAGTCACCGAACGAGAGAGAGGCCCGCCGGACCGGCGAATGCCTTGCGTCTCTCTCCCACTCAAACATGATCGGTCTGCTGCGCGCGCAGCACTAGAGAATTAGGCGCGTTGAATCGGTGCGTGCTTGTGTCTCTGTCTTTCTCGAGCGTTCTTGGCGTTGGAAAACCGAGAAAGCGTCATAATACAAGTTCACACGTGTGGTTAAAGTATCGTCAGCTGTGTCTGTAGTGAAAATGTGGAGTGCTTAGATTCGTCATTTACAACAACTACAACAATAAAGGTAAATAATTGTACACTAATATTTCATTATCGTAAACTATGATTGATTGATTAATTGTTAGATTGACACAAAAGTTGAGAAACTGAGTTTATAGGTTATGTCATACTATTGACAAATGTTGATAGTGTTAAGTAAATTATTAGTTTAAATCACTCTGCAATCAATCGTAATTCAGTCGATTGAGAAGAAACAGCGCGTTTCAACTGCAAACAACTATTGTGCAATTTAATAATATTCATATCAATAAATATTCTACCGAGAAAAAGACGTTGTCACGTAAAATCTTCGCCCGTAAAACCGACTTTACAGGCAACCGATTTTTTTACTCATTATTCTCGCCAAATGTTAGGAATCATCAGCAATCTAACCTAAAATAAGTCAGCCACACGTGTTCGTGTTCATATCGTTTGAGTATTGTGGTACTAGATTGTCCATTTTTCAAGTGCTATAAAATCACTTTATTGAAAAAGGTAAGCAAAAATAAAAAATACTATACATTTTGGTATGTTTACTGTGCACAGAGTTTATATTATAATTACAGTTTATTATGTCTACTACCCAAATCAAGAAAATATGTTTGATTCAAAAATGAACCACTGTGCAGTTGTAATACGATCTTTATTTATACATTCGTTATATTCCGTCAATATAGTTTGTTTTATTTTTTGTTTCAGATGCCTTTTGTTTTCAAAAATTCGAACAAAAACGTTAATTTGCGCAAAATTTAGACAACATAGACTCTGATGAATTATATGATTTTATTGAAAATATACCCGATGTTAGTGAAGATTAATTAGATTTGTCGGATGATGAACGTCTTGATGTTAACATTGCCTGATTCAATTCCTACAGTAATGACATAATGTTGATAAGCTTTTTAGATGAGTGTGGAGAAGAGCACGTTACAATAGAAATGCAAACGCAGTCTCAATCTGCGAATGCTAGTAATTTAGAGCCAGTTCCTTCAACATCATCTTCTAGTACTATCACACACACAGATAAGAATAAATCATCTGGATCCAAAGAAGTATTATGGAAGAAGAAGAATGTTGGGAATATACCATCAACCATTGTAAGTAATACTAATTTGCCATTGTCAGTCACAAACACATTTTCAATACTTTTTATACTTTTTTGATGACCAACTGATGGAGAAGATTTTGCAAGAAAATGTACGTTACAGTGTTTTGAAGAATCCTTCAGCCCCTCGATTTATAGAAGATTTATAGAAGGAAAACCATCAGAAGTACTTAGGCATATGCATAATGACATCAGTTAATTGTATAAATAATATTCGGCTATACATTAAACATACCTATCCCATTTTAAAGTCAAATATCATTGTTTGGTATAAAAATAAAAAATTGCGCATTGTAGGGTTGTATACTTTAATTTCATCTGCGACCATTTCCACATCTATGTCTTTGTGTAGGTCGCTACTTCTTGTAACATTTACAGTGTCCCTTAGTACTTTATTCGAAAAATTTTAAATCATTTTGATGTTACTCGCACTGACACATCCCCAGAGCCGTATGCCATATTTCCATAATAGCTTCAGTACATGTTTATACAGTGTGGCGCACCGAAAACGAAACAGAGGCATTTACTGGCAGATGATTCCTTTTTTGAAAAAACGCTCGGACCCGTCGATTTTGTTTTCGAGGGGGACACAAAATTGGCATAAAATCACTTTAACATTTGCAGCCCCTTAAGTGGGGGTGGCATCATCCCTAAAATCTTAAATGAAAAGGGGGGTCGAATGATCCATTATTTGAAAGGTCTTTCAACTCCCTTTATAATGATGTAAAATTCATGTATTCAATTCAGTAGTTTTGGAGATTTATTGATTTAAAGTTTAAAGTAGACTTTAATAGGTACATCAAATTAGTTTGTACTTCTTTCAGAAGAAATTTGAGTAAAAGCATTTTCTTGATAAGTAAATGCTTTTATTTACTACGCCTATGGTTTATTAATAATAAAAATAGCAATTGAAGTGTCCTTTGTGACAAAAAAAGTTGTTTCTTGAAGAAACATAAGTAGAGAATGCCACGTACTTATTTTAAATAGGAAATAGTACATTAGTTTGCGATTGATTTGACCAATCTTTATTGTTAAAATATCATTTATTGCTTTATACATAAATTAACCATGGTATATTCCACGGCAGAAAGGGTTGAAATTATTGAAATATTTTTCGGAAATAATCAGTGCGCTAATAGAACAGCACAAATTTTTAATGAGCGACATGAGAACAATAATGTGCACCGAAAATATGTTCTAGAACTTGTAGCTAAATTTCGGGAAACTGGATCAGTCGCCAATAAAAAACGTAATATTGAAAATCCTATAAGGAACGAAGCAACAGAAGTGGGGGTTTTAGGGCAAGTTATTGTAGATCCTACATTAAGTACCCGCAAATTGCAAACTTCGTGTGGTGTTAGTCGACGTACTATCCAACGGATTCTAAAGGCCCATAATTTTCATCCGTATAAAATTTACCTTATATAGGAACTTAATGAAGACGATTTTGATAAGCGATTAGAATTTTGTGAAGTTATGAGTGAACGAATTACAAACGATGAACAATTTTTATTTAACATTTGCTTTTCCGACGAATGTTCCTTTTTTTTAAATGGCGAAGTAAATCGTCATAATTGTCGATATTGGTCGGACTCTAATCCCAGAATTTACCATGAGGTACACACACAGCAGCCACAAAAATTAAAGCCATAATGTCTATTTTTTTTTAACACACTGCTCTAAACAAATTAATCAATCTGCATTGATACCAATCACGTAGATTTTTCAACCATGTGTTCTGCATTCGGTCAACAGATCTTCTTCCTTGAATCTTTCCCTGTATTATGAGTCTCAAAATTTCATATTTTGATCCCCTCATCATGTGGCTTAGGTATTTCAATGTTCTGGTTTGTATAGTAGTGATTAGTTCTGTTTCTTTACCAACCCTCTCCAGTACTTCTTTATTTGTAGTTCTATCACTCCATGATATTTTTAATACTCTGCAGTATAACTAGAGTTCGAAAGCAGCGATTCTTTTTAAATTTCATTTTTTTAATGTCCAAGTCTCAGCTCCATATAATAATATTGAAAATATATAACAGCGAATGGTACGTAGTCTGATCTCCAAATTTAGATTTTTGCACGAGGCGTGGCTCATTCGTATAAATGCTGATCTGACAATCTCTACGCGCCTGTTTATTTCTGCAGTATGATGCTCATACTACTCATTGCTCAAAGTTCCCAAGTACTGATCCTGACATCTAGGTTCATGTTAAAATATTTTGCTGTATTGGCATATGGTATAGCAGTACCATTTAATAGTATTGGTGTTTTATTTATTGCTTTGTTGGTGAATTATACATGTATTAATTTAGTCTTATTGAATTTTATACGCCATTTCTTATTCCATGCATTAGCCCCATTGAGTGCCTCTTGAAGTTTTACTTCCAATCCGGAAATAGTTTTAAACAAATATTGTTTTAAAAAATTCTGGGAACTGTGTGAAATTGGATAAATCTCATGCGGAACCGGTGATTTATATAGGTTTCTGCCGATATGCGCTCGACCGTTTTGCGCCCTTACCTGAAATCGGCCGGTTTGCGCTCTAACACTTTCTTAATGGAGATGTATAGCTAATTATTTTCTTATATCGACTGTTTTGCGCTCTCTTGTAATCGACGTTTAATTTTATTCTACCATAACAATCAGGTAATGGTTAGGCTAGTAAAATTAGTTTTAAAAAATCATAAAACTATAAAAAAATAAAAATAAACCATCTTCCCTTCCCTTCCCTAAACACTTTCATTCAGGCTTAGGACTGTCATAGTTTATACATAATATAAACATTGGCGTGTTTAGAAGATGTTTTTTTTATTTTTTAATTTTTTTTCGTTTTTTTTTAATTTGTTAATTTTTTTTTTGTTTTTTTTTTAAATTTTTTTTTGTTTTTTTTTCAAACTTTTTATAGAGTAAAATACAAAAAATTCTTGGGAATAAAAAATTTCGTTTTGTCGCTCATTGTAATAATTTCTTCTGGAAATACTATTTTGGATGCTGTCGCTGGATCTGTGAGCAGCCCAAGCGCACGTTTTCTACAATAGTTTAAACCACTTTTAACTGAAGAGAATTTTGGGATGTCTGTCACGAAATCCAGTCCTTGACTATATAATCTTTGAAATTCATCTTGTTATATTTTTGACATTGGCAAATAACTATTGTCTTCCCTAGCTCTTTTTCGAGCATTGATGACACACTGCGTCACTTCTGTCGCTGCAACACTCGGCTTACACAGATGTTCGGCTTCCTTAATTATTGTGTTATTATCCATAATTATGTGGCCTCGACATTTTTCAGTTTTCTCTTTCAAACAACTCCAAAAAACCGAACCATCTTTATTTGTTTTTTTCATACGAAAACTGTACCCTTTATACAATGCACATGGTTTTCCCTTCGAAGTTTCAATAATTTGCACATCCATTTTTAAAACACTATCTCACACTAACTCACACTGATTCACAATAATTATTGATCCTACTATCTCAAAGAACGCAATAGAAATGATTGACAATCAATATGGTCATTATCACGTAGAATTTTTAGGTAATTTTTCTGTTACCATACCAGTATTAGAAAAATTTAATAATTATGTTAGTTTTGATTTGACATTTTTTTTTTAATCTAAAGGAAAAAGATGTTTCTGTTTATTTGACATGTTAGTTTGTTCATTGCAGGTTCACCAGACTATCATTGTAGAATGAAATTAAAATTATATTGCAAGAGAGCGCAAATTGGCCGATTAAGGAAACTATAGTAGTTAGATATTTCTATTATGAAAATTGCAAAGCGCAAACCGGTCGATTTCAGGTAAGGGCGCAAAACGGTCGAGCGCAAACCAGCCGTATTCATTTATGGTCAATTTTAGTTATTCTTGATCTACCACTTTTTGGCTACATGCCAGTTTCACCTAGAACCATAAATTATGGTCTTCAGTAAAGTATGCTGCCATATGTCTAGTAGTACCAGTTTTGTTACAGACTCAAGAAAGTGCACCCTTAAAAGTTCTTTCAGAGTCTTTTCATTATTTTGAGTGACTCACCTCACCTCATCTGACTCATTTTGGAGTGAGGGTATACTTATCTGATGGTCCTTGGAGAGATTTTTATGGAGCCTGTACATTTCTGCAGTCTGTTCTATCTCCTCGAAATGCTTTCTCCATGATACTCTTTTTGACCTTCTCAGTTCCTTACTATATTCAGTCAGACAAAATTAAATTTTCGTCTAACTTCTGTCCTTTGATTTGGAAGGTTGTTAATCCACCAGAGCACTTGTTTGTTAAAATTCCTCCGTATCTTTGTACAATTGTCTTCGAACACCGAAATGGCAACCACTTAAAATTGTCTATCTTTAGTGTATGTCATATCATTCCTTTAATACTGCCTAAATAATATTCCAGATCTATTCGATATGCTTTCAATCTGTTTTACAAGGGTTTTCTATAAGTTTTCTTAATTGGCTTATTTTCTCTAATTTCAAAACAATGTGTCGATGGTCATCTGATACTTGCCATTTTGTAATAGTTTTAGCCATTTGAGTCGTAGCCATTGTTATATCAATTACTTCTTTTAAATCAGAGACCATAAAATTCCATAGAGAAGTTAGACAAGGTTGTATACTCTTGGCATTTCTATTGAACCTGTACTCAGAGGAGATCTTTGCACGAGCTCTGGATGGAACACAAGCAGGTATTAAAGTCAACAGAAGAACTGTTAATAAAATCCAATATGTCAATACAGCATTAATTACCGAAAACGAACAAGAATTACAAAATCTGCTGCACAAGATAATAAGATAGCCTAGAAACCGTCTGGAAAACTTTAAGCTGTGTATATTTCGCCGCATTCTAAAAATTACATGGACTGACAATATTAGAAATAAAGAAGTTTTAGAACGTATGACTAGAGATCTTGAACGTGTCTTCTTCTTTAGGTACCGTCTCCTCTAAGGAGGTTGGTAATCATCACAGCTATTCTCACTTTTGAGATTGCAGCTCTGAACAAGTCGACGGAACTGCAATTATACCACTTTCTCAGATTGTTGAGCCAGGAGATGCGTCTTCTTCCAATATTTCGTTTTCCCTGTATTTTCCCTGCATTATGGTTTGTAGCAACACATATTTATCCCCTCTCATAACGTGGCCGAGATATTGTAACTTTCTTATCTTAATCGTATTCATGATTTCAATTTCCTTTGTCATTTTTCTGAGGACTTCAACATTTCTTATTCGGTCTACCCAACTTATTTTTAATATTCTTTGTAGGTCCACATCTCGAATGCTTCAAGTCGATCGCTCACCTCTTTCTTTAACGTCCAGGCCTCCACCCTATACAGCAGCACCGAAAACACATATAAACGTAATATTCTTATTTTGAGTTGTAAACTAAGGTCTCTACTGCATAATACTTTTCTCATTTTATTAAAAGTTGCTCTAGCTTGTCCAATTCTCATTTTTATTTCTTCTGTATACTCGTTATTTTCATTAATACCTAATTGTACCAAGATATCTGTATTTTTTTACTTTTTCTATTGGAACCCCTCTTATGTTTAAAAAGTCTTGTTGTGTTTTGGAAATTGTCATAAATTTTGTTTTATTAGCATTAAGCGTTAGTCCGCTTTCCTCACTAGCATTTACTACATTATTTAAAAGTGTCTGTAGATCTTGTATATTTTCTGCAATTAGTATAGTATCATCGGCATATCTGATATTGTTGATGGGTCTGCCGTTGACTTTTATTCCAATTGTTACATTTTCGAGTGATTTTTTAATTATTTCTTCCGAATATAGATTGAACAATAAGGGGGAGAGTATGCAACCTTGCCTTACGCCTCTTTTTATCTCTACTTCCTTCGAAAGTTCTTTGCCTACTCTGACTTTTGCTGTTTGGTTGAACATGTAAACATTATTAAAAAACGGAAAACATCTTATCTTAGACACATCTTATCTTTATATTCAGACACAAGAGATTTAACTAATAATGGAAGGAAAAATAGAAGAAAACGCGGTCCTGGCAGACGACAAATGACCCTGCTATCAAAGAAACAAAATATGGGCTCAATGCGCCTTCTGATTTCTATATTTTTCTGTTTAATATATATACCTCCCAAATATATATTTGTCTATTATTTCTAACTGTTGATTTTGGATATATATTTGAACGTTTTGTGATCTACTTATAGTCATTAGTTTGGTATTATTAACAGTAATTCTCGTGCCATGTTTCTCACAGTGATTATTCAAATTTTCAATAAGCTTTTGAAGTCCTACATCTGGGTCTACAGCAAGAACTGTCATTAGTGCATCGAACCTTTTTTTAGGTTATTCCATTCCTCATTATTATTTATTATTTTTATTCCTTCTTACATTTCTTTTAAGGCAGACGAACGAGAATATCATTTCAGAAAAGACATTAAATAATGTAGGAAAAGTATGCTTAAGACAAAGTACCTTCTATTCCTTTATGGCCTTCTTGTTTTTAGTAGAAAATTTCAATAATTCGCATATCATTTTATCTAAGTCTACGTAGCTCTATATTTCCATTATATTTTGTGCTTGTATTTGAAGGCAGAACATATCTTCTCTAATTCACATGCCTTTCTTGAATCTAAATTGCTGATCTTCAGAAACTTCGTAGCATTTTTTATAGATTCTATTTTGTATAATTTTCAGGGGTGTTTTCAAAACGTGGCTGATAAGGCCAGTTAGTTTGTATTTATCACATGATTTAGGATAACCGAGATAAATAAAAAAAGTTAAATTGAAGTTGAATAAATGCGGATAATTCTGACAATGGCAGTGTCGTAATAGTAACGGAAAATAAAGATGATCTACAGAAAATAAGTAAGTAGTTCGTAGAATCAGCGATCCAACGTCATGATTTCTCCGAACAAACATAAATCTTAAGTGAATTCATAAAAAATCATAATGTAAATGACTAGTTAATGTAAAGATTTAATTTTATCTATGTTATTATAGAACGTGTGTTAAAAGTGAAATATTTTTAATAAAAAAAAAATACAAGTTATAGGATATTCAAAATTAAAAATATTTGTAGAAATAAGTTAACACAAGGCACCCATAGACAGTATTGGAGATATACTGGACTGACAATTTATGCCGGGGTCAATTCGCATTTTCTCAGCTCTCTATTCTTCCCTACTAGGAAGAACTTCAGCCCTCATCCAAAGTGGCTACCACGAATGTCATGCTCAATCTCAACCCAAAGTTTCATACCCTCATCATACGAAATGTTTTCATCCTTACATCAAAGGTGTCACAAAATCGACAACATTCTCGAACCAAGAGGAATAAAAAAAACAAAAAAAAACTTTCATCTCTTGTCCGATCAGTCAAAAACAATATTCCAAATGAACAACATGAAGCTTATGAAATTCTTTGTGTAGACTGTCCCCGATATTATATAGGCCAAACTAATCGTAGAATTCAAAATAGGATTTATGAACATTCCTTCAGCTCTAGGCCTATCTTCATACAGGTCACAAAATTGATTTTGAAAACTCCAGAAACATAACCCCCCATCCAAAAACATAACCTCCAATTTTCTCTTTTTTATGGTAACTATAACCTCAGACCTTTTGTCTATTCGACATAATACTTCTTCATTTGTGACTTGGTACACTTATTCTTAATATTCGTCGATAGCACCACACCTCCGAACTGTCAATGATTTCTATATTGCTCTGTTTGAGAGATTCCAAGATTTTATGTCGCACAACAAGGTACTTAATACATATGATCATAACATTCTTATTTGCGGATGGAGACTGATACCACGATTATTAACCAGGTTCTTAATTTTTATGAAAATGGACAGCGCAATTTCAATAAGTCTTGTGATCTCGATATTTGGATCACTTGACTTGTTTATCATAGCTCGCAGGTAATTAAAATTATTCACCGTTTGAATGGGGCTCTTATTTTTTACTTTGTTTTTTTTTTAATAGATTGCAACTCATTTTATGAGTATAGTCAGTTTTTGATCCTTGTCTATTTGTAGTAGTTACCAAAGAAATTTCCAGATTGCAACGACTTATTTAATCTTTGTATCTCTTTAATAAGTTGGTATATTTTGTTTGTTATTTAAGATTTTTTTAGTTTACCCCCTTTTCTGGCTATATTTTGATCCACTTCCTCCATAACAATTTTTAAATCCTGTAAATCCATAATAGGAATTATCAAAGAATGTCTATCTATATAAAAGGATAGGACGATAAGTTACTACGCCACCTAGGAAAGAAATATGTACTACATTTTGTTCTTGAAACAATACGGTTGATTTATTCATCCTACAAATTGATGATTCAAAGATACCTATCATATCATATATAATATATACCAAATATAAGATCAATGATGTATAATAGATTATATTTATTATATGTTATTGGGTAAGATAAACATACACTTACTATAAAAATAAAATAACGCCTAACAAACGTCAACGTTTTACCAAAATAAAATAAAATTAAACTAAATAAAATTAAATAAAACTACAAAAAATTTAAAACATTAAATAAAATTAAATAAAATAATTAATATTAAATAAAATTAAATAAAATTAAGTAAAATTAAATACAATTAAATAAAAGCTATATATCTTACTTAGCTAGATCTTAGCTAGAAAAAACATACATATCGGCATTGCCAAAAGGTCATTACGTCTCCGTTGTTATTGGTCCGATTGAAGCGTGTGATGCGTTAAATGGAAGGGAAGGATATAACGAATATATTAAGATGAAAAAACAAACAAGGCGATTAACAAAAGGGCACTACACAGTGTCTTCATTAATAATTAACGTATAGTTACATACGAGATATCATAGGGCACTATAGATAAAAATAGTTTAACTAAAAGACAAATTTTGATTTATTGACTTAAAGAAGGCCTCTGGCTGAGCACAAAATAAATAAAATAAAATAAATAACTAAACGAATCTTAACGTGCAACATAGCAGATGAAAAAGGAGGAAATATCGAATTTATTAAGTAGGAAAAAACAAATAAGGCGACTACCAAAAGGACACTACACTTTAGCTTCGTTATTAATGAACGTATAGCGACATACAAGATATCACATTAGAATATAGATGATAATACACATACTATAAGATAAATTTGCTTTATTGACACAGGGTATATTAAAAACATGATGTCAGGTCAGAAGTGCTCCAGATCATACTTTATATTTACTTGGTTTATATACAAAAAGCTATATATAAAAAATAGTTATATTTTAAAAATTTAATGACTGACTGTAGATGATCATTTTTGATTAGATCTCCCGTCGCATGCGGGCATAAAAGTATAATAAATAGAAGAAAATATTATTACAATATCGTAATAAATAAAATAACTTAAGAAGACGGAAATCAATTTTTAGCAGCTACCATTGGATTTGGTTTCTTCAGAAATAAACATACAACTACGCACGTACTATATCCGGATTTCGAAAAAGAAACAGTTAAGATAATTTAACTGATAGAGTTTATATAATTTTTCTCTCTGTAATTTATACCGTAAAAAATCCATCAATTGTAGTGGATGATGCTACGGTCGTGACTTAAAATAATTATTGTTTATAATAAATATTCATGTTAAATTGCTTGCCGATATTATAACGTCGGTGGTATATACATGATTACAACTTAAAGAAAATAGTCAAAAATGGTATAATAGAACAATATTCATGAAGATTCCAAACAGTTTAGGTACTAGTTTCTTCTTTTTCTTCCTTTATATAAACAATTTTGCTTTTTCATTGAGAAGTTTTTACCTCCTCTTATACCACTTGGTGATTTGTGCCTTGCTATATTAACGACTCTTGTGCCAGTCACATTTTGTTTTGATATCGTCACTTCTTATTCGGTCCCTCGGCGTGTTCCCTCTAATTCTTCTGAGAATTCTTATTTCTGCTGTCTCCAGCACTCTCTGTTGACTATTGCGAAGAATGAAGACGACTTTCAAAAATGCTACATCGCTATAATTTGAAGGCTAAAAGGTTCATTATTAAAATGTCGCAAAAAAACGAAAGTCTAGTAATATCGAAAAAATGAATAGGATGCAAACTAGAAATTGAAAACAAAATAGTAAAACAAGTAATGAAATTTATTAGAACCTTAGAATCGATTTATCAAATGATAACAATATCGAGAAAAAAGTAATGGAACAAGTGACAAAAACAAGTAGCACAACAGGATGTCATATTCATTCAATATAGAGAAGGACACATCTAAACTTAGAAACGGAAACACGCATATATAAATTTGTAGTAAAATTTATATTATTATATGTCTATGCATATACCACTGAAACGAGACGAGAAACTAGCACAACAAGAAGATATCTTTTTTTTGGGTGTGAAATCTTCTAAAGATGTTTGTTGGATTCAGAGTATAAGGATACACCCAGTCGCAGTCCATTTTCCCTTTTGGAAATCGTACCCTCGAGTACGTTATAATGCCCTGCCTTCCAACTAAAACCAGCCCCAGCCACACGTACACGGCTAGTCTTGTTTGAACTATTTATTATTCTTGTTATTGCTCCAGGATTTCTTTGTATTCATTTTCTCACCTTCCCGCCACTTCCATTATGTTATTCGCCTAAACTTCACCAATCCTTTCATATAGCTCCATCCTCTGGTTCGTGAACCTTATGCAATCGAACAAAGTGTTCTGCTGTGTCGTTAACGCCACAGTCAACTCAGTTGCCTCTTCTTGCTTTCCTATCCTTACCTGGTAGGCTCTGAAGGAGCCGTGCCCCGTAAGGAACTGTGTAAAGTAGTTAGTCTCGCTATGGCCGTATCCTACTCAATCTCGCAGGTCCGGTATGAGTGTTCTTGTTCATTCAGCCCTATGTTCGTTTTCCCACTCTGCTTGCCTTTTTGACTTGGTCACCCCTCTCTTATCCGCTTTGTCGATTTTATTAAAGCAGTACATGATTGCTCTTTCTCTAACTAGTAGGTGAATTGTTGACACCCCTGCTATCACTTGTAAGGCAACTTCTATGCACAGCCATGTTATATGCTCAGGCATAACCTGCTGCCATACTGATGCTGCATATAGTATGGTGGAGTAAACCATTCCCATAAGAATTCTTTTTCTACCTGTCCCCAGACCTCCTACGTTTGGCTTAAACTTTATTAGCGCTGCTGTTATTTGATCGACGCTTTTCGCGGCATCTATTAGGTACGTGTTTACCGAAGCTCTGTTTGGTGTCCAGTATTACGCCGATATTTGATTTTCTAACATACTTTCTCCTGCCAAAGTGAAGGAGATATGCTCTCTCACCTTGAACCCTTGAAGATTATGGCCTATGTCTTCTGTGTGGCTAACGTCAGTTCTCTCTGCTCTAGCCACATCCCAACTAGTTTAAGAGCTGTGTTAGCTCTCTCCTTTATGGGCCCATTCTTGAAGAGCTTTGCTAGCATGACCAGGTCGTCCGAGCACGCAATTGCCTGTATTCTCTCTTTTATATTTCATCTCCAGTATGTCGTTATAGAGTACATTCCAAAGAATTAGTCCCAGAGCCGAGCCCTGTGGAAGTCCTGCAGATGTTTACATTGTAATATCTTAAGTTATATAAATGCTCCTCTCTGTGAAATAATCCCTCACGAAGTTCTGCAGGTATGAGAATATTTCCATTTCGTCTAATAGTCTAATAATTTTCCCCCAGCTCGCGTTGTTGAATGCGTTCTTGATGTCCAGAAAGAGTGCCACCATCCACCTTCCCCTACATGGTTCTTTCTTCCCCACTAACCTGTTTATGGCGTTTATGGCAGATATTCCTTTTCTAAACGACAGGATTCCCTTTTCTTCTATTTCTTTTTCGAGCCTTGACTTTATAAGCATTCAGCCTTTTCCCCAAGATTGGTCTTTATCCTTTCCGGGCAATTCTGTCAGGTCCGGGTGCCTTCCATATCTTTAGTGCCTTTTCTTCTTCCATTATCTCTTCCATTGTTGAGCAATTTGTTGATGACTTTGTTAGTATTATTTCTAAGGATTTCTCCGCTTTTTGCGTGAACAGTGCCTCCCCTAGTTCTCTCCTGCGGCTGTTCGTTATCTTAAAAAAGGTGGTTCCTTTGAGTTATTTTGAGGTTTTCACATAGTTGTTTCCAGCACCTTCTCTTTTCGCTCCATATTTCTCTGATCGATTCTTTCTTTAAGGCTTTTAGTCTATCACCCCTCTCTTCTACTAGTTAGTTCTTTTTCTATATCTGGTCACTTTTCTTCATAATTCGTTGTAATTTCTTCTTATAACTTCTATGTTATCTGTCCACACCTGTATAGTATGGGCAGGTGCTCACTCTTCTTCCCCTTGGGCAACATGCCTCGGTCTGTTCTTTAATTTTTTTATATCAGCTTCAAAAGTATTTGGGTGTTCCCCCATTCCCTGTAATTCTTCTTTTAGTTTTTTCTTGTCAATGAATAGAAACAAACGAAACAAGAATTCTAAGAAAAGAATAGGAAAAATACTAATAAATAGATCAAGAAGTAACGACATCAGAAGCACGTGCAGAATAGACAACATAAATGAATGGGATATGTGACTATTCCATTTCAAAAAATGACGGAAGCAGAATGGCAGAAAACAGAATAGTTAGAATAGCCCGAGATAAATCACTATTCAGAAGAAAAACCATCGGTCAAACTAGAAAGACGAGAGACGTAATGTTGAAGAAAAAGATGTAATATGTACAGATAAAGAAGAATAATAAAAATGCTAACTGTTATTTCATATTGTCAAAAAATAAAATTACATTTAACAAAATTACCAGTACCAGAAACTCTATTAAAAAATACAGTATAAATACAATGAAAACCACTGAAAAAATTTTTGGAAATCGACGCCTAATTATAGATATTAATTGAGTAATCTAAAAATATACAATCTTGCGTAACTTGCATGAGATCGATCAATATAAGTAGGTATCTAAATGATTCTAAATCTTTGCGAAATAATAATCAACGAACACTGCAAGGTTAAATGCGAAGGAGTACCCATACGAGAATCGTAGATAAAAATGTGCTTAGATAGGAAAGATTGAGATGTTACCAACAAATAACGAAGAACAATAAGCCAGAATTGTACCTTTATGAGTAAAATATTATATAGACAACATTATAAGTAAGAAGCCCTTAAAAATAGGGCAGGGAATTAGGTCATTAGTTTATAATTAAATCATAAATGGTAAAAGAATTTTAACGATTTATACAAAAAATTATTAGCCTTAATCATTATCCAAAACTATTGTAAAATGAATGCGATGTTATACTACTAAATGTAGACAACACTAATTACAAAGGATATACTTCAATATTGCCTAACACTTTAAACTTTTAATTGTTTCCATTTTGTTTACCAATATTTCTATATTTAATTTTTGTGCACATAAACATATTATAAATTATAAGAGAGATTTAATCAGAATAAATTATTTTTTATTTACTCAGTGATCTATCAATCTCTGTCATAAACTAAATCTATCATAAACATATTTGTACGAAAATATAATCAGTCTTGGTAGTTCTTAAAACTTCTAGTTATTGTGCTATTGAATATCACTTCCGCAAGTTGTTTGTCTGAGAATAAAAATATTTTAAATTATTTTAGTAATTTCAGTTAAAAGTTGTTATCCTGTTGTCCATAATTGTTATGATATTTAATACCCGTTACGGTTGGTAACAATGTTTTAGACATAACCTTATTTTATGGTGTCGTGCCAGCAGAAAATTTTAAAAATTCTTGTAATTGTTTAGACATTTCGCAACAATTGTGAACAATTTTGGAAAATATTGCTTAAAAGCTATAATTCTAGATGTAAGATCAAAGTTTTGTAGTCAAAATGGCTGGTGTATTCGATTTAGAACTGCATGATGTTGAAACTGTAGAAGTAGATGATTCAGACGATGCAATCGAAATTGAAGAGGTAAACGAACTAATTATTAAAAATTATATTTATTTATTTTGTGTGCTACAAATTTAACAATAAATTTTATGTAGAAAAACTTTAATTTTAATATTTTTATACAGAATAGTTTTCAATGTCATATCCAAGATTTCTACTGATTAGAAACCATACGTTTTTATTATTTCACAAAATATCTAGATTTATAATAGCCTATTGTTTACATTTATAATTAATCAAGAAACCATAAAATTTTCTATATGAATACTTGCTAATTCTTTTTTTTTTTAATTTTTAGGATGAATATGATCAAAATCCTAATATCAATGCAATTGTTGAGTAAGTAATAAATAATTAAGTTAGCTATGTATAATTTGGATACTTTATATCGTTTACTGATTGAGCAATTTTTTAACATTCAATTTCCTTGTGGTTGTCTACATGATTTTGATAATAAATAATTTTTTTGGTATGGAAATTTTAATATTCTCCTTTGTCAAATTCTACTTTATTCTTTATTTCTTTCTTGTGATTTTCTATTTGTTGAATAAAATCAGTGCTATAATCTATAATATTTGCTTAGTCACATTTACTTTTCATTAACCACAATAACCAACTTATCAGATATAGAGTATTTATTAAACATTGTTAGATTCTCTAATGAAGGAAAATGTAAATTTGTTTTTCTTATAATCACCTGTTGAGGTTGGTTATCAAGTTTGCTATTGTAAGTTTGTACCTGTTCTGAAAATTTGTGTAGGTGTTCTCAAGAATTTGTTTAGAACTTATCTATGTCAATATGGTCTAGGATATCCCATTACTTGCATTTTGTTCATTGACTGCCATTACCATGTTTTTCTTTTTGTATCAAGATAACAAGCAGAGGATTTTTTCATAGTTTATAAAATGATTTGAAACAACCTTCAATATGTTGGATACTGAGGTATAGTTTTTTGCCTAATCCAGATAGTTCCATAGATTCAAGGAGACTTTCTCATGTTTTTTTAAGAAACTGTTATATCTATTAACATAATTTCTTTTGGATATTATTATTTACTTAATATTTAAGGAAATCTTTGAAGTATCAATAACTGGATGGGTGTTAATAACTAATAGGTTTATCTTATATAAGTTTGAGTACCCACAAAAAAAATTTTTTGACTATTTTAATTTCTCTTTACTGCAGTAGATAGCATTTTGCAAAAAGTGTGTTTTGACTGTAGGACACTTGACCTCCTGTAAAAATTTTTCAGATAAAATACATAATTTGTTATTTTTTTATGCTTTATATGAATATTTCTGGGAAATTGAAAAATTGCCTTATTTTTTGGTTGCTTCACCCATATATAAAAAAGGGGGTAGTTTTTTTTAAGTTTTAAAGACTTATTGTCCAGTTTTTTTAAATATAATCAAATAATTTTTGGTTTATTATAATTGGTCAAGAGAAAAATGTCCTACTAATTGGAAAATGGTAGTTTTGACAAAAATGCATTAAAAGTTTTTTGTATCATAATATTATTGACTAAGAAGTTGATAATTTTTTTTGCCGGATCCTTTTTCTTTTCATTTTTTTATTAAAAAGCATTACTAACATTTAGTAAATAATATAGTCTTTGGAGAACACACTGAAACACATTCACCATACTTAGTTGTTACTGCTATTTTAAACCTACGAAATATAACTTTTATTCGAGTGGGAATTTTAGGAGGTAATTTTTGAATGTAAATGGAAAATATGTAATGTAAAAAAATTGATTGATATAATAATCAAACAGTTGATCTGGTATGGACATTTAAATCAAATGAATAATGAGAAGCTCACAAAACAATGTTTATAATGAACATAAGAAGCAAGGAAAATAAAAAATTAGTTGTATGGCTGGTATCCACTAGGCGATAAGAGCAAGATTCATCAGGGATGACCTATGGCATAACAAGAAAGAATGGCAATTCAACCAAAATATATGTTGGTTTAGAAGTCCAAGCTGCACTGAAGGCGCTGAAGCCTACAACTTATGAATAGTAACAGCTTGAAACTGCAAACAGTCCTGTAAACAGCTGACAGAGTTCAACAAAGTCATTTTGCTGTGGATGTCTGGGTATAAAGAATGTAACGGTCGTAGTTCAGTAGCTGTGGTACTGGCTTGTCAAGCCAGAGGACCCGAGTCTGATCGCTGTCACTGACACCAGAAATTTTTAATTCATAATTTAACTGTTAATTTTAAAATTTCAATTTTCTCATTTACCTAAATGGTAGTAAAGTCATGCGGGTTTGCAGAGTAATCACAGGTGTTCTCACTGGACACTGCTTACCATATCAAGAAGATCTTAAAACTTGACCAGGTAACAAATATCTCTCCTAAACAGTTAGCCTAGATCTGTTGGTCTAAGCATAGATTAGGGTATGCACAAAGTGATGTCACAGTGTAGAAAGATCTGCGAGGCCAATTGACACCTTTGTAATCTACAATCTACTTGTTTCTTTTCTCATATTTTCAGGTTGGATTTGATTTTTCAATTTGTAGTAGTAATTTTGATGTGTAGCATTTTGTGGTTTTTATTGGTATCTACTGATTATTTAAATATATCCAGCATTTTGATCATAAATTCTTCCGGTTTGTTCTTCCATTCCTTTAGTTTTTCTTATTTCAATCTCCTATAGCACTAATGGATAACGAATCAATAGCAATAATTGCAAAGATATTCAACAACATATACAACTCTGGAGAAATACCAACGGAACGGCTGAAATCTGAGTTTATTGCAGTTCCAAAAAAACCAGGTGCCAAAAAATGCTAGCTTACTATAAGCCTTAAAGATTACCTTACTGTAAGCCTCATGAGTCATCTCCTAAAATTGTCCCTAAAGATAATTCATAAGAGAATCTACAAGCTGTGTGAAAGTCAAATTTCCCCCAACCAGTTCGGGTTCATAAATGCTGTTGGTCCTAGAGAGGCTTTGTTCTCAGTACAAGTCTTATTCCAGAGATGCAGAGACATCAACTGCGACATATATGCATGTCTGGTTGATTACGAGAAAGTGTTTCATCAAGTACAGTACGCCAAGATGATGCAAATACTAAAAGAAACAGGAATTAACAACCAAGATCTCAGAGTTGAAGGTGAACACACTGACTATGTGAAAATCATGTGTGCAGTGAGACAAGGCTGTATTTTGTCTCCTCTAATCTTCAATCTGTACTCTAAAAGAATATTTGTCGAAGCTTTACACGAAACTGAAAGGGTATTCTACTAAACAGTTACCGGCTAAACAACATCAGATATGCAGATGACACCATAGTATTTGCGGACAACTTAGAAGACCTACAAGTTCTTATGATTAAAATCACATATTACAGTCAACAATATGGACTCAATATAAACGTTAAGAAGACAAAGCTTATGATAATTAGCAAGAAAAGGATAACAGAAGGTCAACTCTACGTCAACCAATCCTCTGTAGAAAGAGTGACGCGCTACAACTACCTCGGCACCATAATAAATGAAGAATGGACCAACAACCAGAAGATTAGAACACGCATCGGAAAAGCTAGATCCACCTTCAATCGAATGGGGGCCTTCTTCAAGAGTCATTACCTCTCTCTTGATACAAAAGTAAGAATGCTGCGATGCTACGCTTTCCTTTTTTATGGTGTTGAATCGTGGACCTTGAACGATGATATGTGCAGAAAACTGAAAGCAGTTGAGATGTGCCTATATCAGAGAATGCTTAAAATCCCGTGGACTGACCGAGTCATAAATGAGGAGGTCATCAGAAGAATGAATAGGAACTGAGAGGTACAGACCACCATCAAATCTCGAAAGTTACAGTTCTTCGGACATATTATGCGAAATGAATCCAGATATGCTCTCCTTCAAGCCATCCTGCAAGGAAAAATATTTGGAAAACGAGGTCCAGGAAGAAGAACACCTTGGTTAAAGAACCTCAGAATCTGGTTCAATACAACATCTGTGCAGCTTTTCCGCGCTGCTGCAGATAAGATAAAGATTGCCATGATGATCGCCAATAGTCGTAACGGATAGGCACATCAAGAAGAAGATAGCAAAGTGCTTTTGATCATCATTTCATATGCACTTTTTTTACTTTCTCAAAACAAAATGTACCATTACCAATTATTTTCTTCTATTCATACTATTCTCCATTTGACGATATGTGGATCAGTATCGGCATTAAACTCCAGAGATATATCGCCCATTGAAACTTTAGTCCTTTCAAAGATAAGCCCATTACTCATTGCATATAAGTAATTTCATCAATCAATCCGAACCTTCAAACATATTGGTCGAACACCTGAATATTAGTAGAGTTAAAAATATTTCTTTTTGCATAAATAAATTGCATTTTTCCATTTTTTGTATATAAAATGAGAAAAAGAATAAGTTAATTAGCGGAAGTAAATTCTAAATTATTTTGCAGAATGTATTTAAACAAGATTTATAAGTGATAGCTTAATTTTTCAGACTAAAATACTTATAAATGCTTTTGATCATAATAATATTCATTTTTTTATTGTTTTCATGATCTAGTTCAGTATTTTGTATTAAAATTTATAATAGTTTCGGTGCAATGTGATAAAACCCACGTGGCAATCTTTCAGGAAGAAATTTCCCAGAAATTTTTCAGTATGGTAGTGTCCTACATTTATATATCGAATCGTTGTCTTTGGTAATTGTATTACACCATATGCTTTTTCCATATTCCAAAATGTAATACAGTAAAACCTCGATATAACGGACTACTTGAGGGGAGGGGGTGTCCGTTAAAGCCGAAAGTCCGTTATATAAAAATATGGTTAAAATAAATCAAAATACTTTGTTTTTAAAATATATATGTACACTGTAATTAGATATATATAAAAAATACAAAATACAAACAAAATTCTATTTAAGTAATTGTCTTCGGACATTCGTCGTGAAGTAACGTTGCTGTGGATATCGACGCGCTTGCTGTCGGTAATCCCGTTTTAAACAAGTTTCGTTTGCTCTTTCCATGTTTGCTGTTTTTCTATGATCAACTCCCTAAATACAGTTTAATTTAATAATCAATAAATGTTGTTAGATCGTCGAGATGCGATCTTACCTCTGATAACTTCATTTTTAAAAGTCTTGTTTTGTCGTCTTGTTTGCTATCTTTACTTCCGTCCTCATTTTTAAGGTTCATAACTTCATCTGTTATTTCACTTTGTCATGATGTTATACCCAGGGTCACCTTCATCTACTTCTAGCGATTGTAAAACATCTTCCTCAGCTACAAGTTCTCCGGCATTATTACGTATTGTCCTACAGAAATTAGTAACTTTCAACCCTTCTAAATCTATGTCTGCATCTTGGCCATCAAACAAATCCTTCCAACCATTTTTTAATGTTTGCTCTTTCACCTCCTCTCATGCTGCAGCAAAATTAAAAATTGTTGATTTTAAATTGTAAAACCTTAAGTTTTGCAAAGTACGTTGCGCTCTTGTATCTTCTGCTATCTACATCGTACAATACAACCATTACTTCGTCTAAAAACTTTTTTCATGACTCAAAAAGTTTCCATCTTCTGAACGTAGAATATTTTCAGAGGGTGAGCAGGAGCGTTGTCTAAAAGCAATAAACATTTCACCTCTTCTGACGGTATTCCCAATTTCTCCTCTTGAAATTTTCTCACTGAAGGTATAATTTTCTATGAAAAACCAATTATTGAAAATATCTGAGGTAAACCATGCCTTCTTAGAGCTATAATATGAAAGGGGCATATGATGCATTACGTCTTTTAAAACCCTAAGTTTACGAGATTTGCCAACCACTACAGGTATCAATCTATGCGATCCATCAGCGTTAGCACAAAGCAGTGCCAAGATCCTGTCCTTGCTGAATTTTCTTCCAGAATCCGATTTTTCATATTTGGAGGCTTGTGCGCTTTCAGGCAAAGTACGCCATAACAAGCCAGTTTCGTCAACATTGTAAATCTAAGATTCTAATAGCATTTCGTTACTTACTTGCTATATGTGCTACTAATTTTTGCCTAAAAGGTTCCGTTTGTTCTTTAGGTGCAGTTGAAGCTTCGCCGTAAATTCTTTTATTCATGATTTCGTGCCTTTTACGAAAGCGCCAGAGCCATCCATTACTTGCTCTGGTATGTCCATATGATTTGCTAATTTAATTGCAGCAAATATCAATTCGACTGCTCGGACCAGGATCCCACAGAACGTTGTTGGCCATACCATTTTAAGATTGCTTCTTCCAGTGAAGTTTTACGAGCCAATTTCATTCGTTCTCCAAGATTGCTATTCTGTCCTACATCAGACGTGAATGCAAATTTATTTATTTTGTTTTTGTTTTTTTATGTCCGAAAGTTTGCTTTTTTATGCCATATTGATTACTATTGATTACATATATGAGACGCATGTGTAATATTAACAGTATGTTTTTATTTTTTTTACATTTGACCGGATTTTTTGTCCGTTATATCCGAAGTCCGTTAAATAGAGGGCCGTTATATCGAGGTTTTACTGTACTTAATTCCATATTTTAATTTTTTTTTTTGATTATTTGTTTCACCCAAAGTAAATTATTATATTATCTTCCTTTGTATTAATGGTGGGATCTCATTCCTATTCGATTTTATATTATGTGTAATAATAAATATGTGTAATTGCTATATTTCCCATTGTTCCTTTTCTATAAATTGTGAGATAACTATGGAATCAAATATTCAATATATTTTTTTCACTAGATATGCAAAGAAAGTAAATTATTTTAATTTGCAAATGTTTGAATAGACTCAATACTGGCAATAAAAAATTCGTGGCATATTTTATAAGTGCGTGTTGTGACAAGCCCGTCCCTTGAGGTTGAAGTAAAAAAATATTACTGTAGATGTAGATGAATTCGACAACAATGTGTAGGTGTTTTTATGGGTTTACCGTTTCAGTTAAAATTACGTTTACTTAATGAACTGAATTTTATTGACTTGCATTAATAATATATGACTACCTTTGTTGTAAATTTGAGATAAAACGGTCCATTCATGATCTTAAAAAAATTCTTTAATTTAGTATCTGTTATTACACTTTTTCCCAGTTTTTTCTGGTCGTTATTTAAAATTTTTATTTCAATCATTGGAAGAATTTTCTTAATATGTACTTCAAAATCGGACTATTAGATTCATATTTCACGCAGATTGTTCTTTATCCTCTTTTAATGAAATCGTTGGAAGGATTTTATTTTATATTTCTTAATATGTACTCCAAAATGGGACGCTTAGAATTATATTTCACTTACGTTGTTCCTAATGATTTTTTGTAGTTTTTCAATTTATAAAGATTTCATTATACAAGGTGATACACACGTCATCGGCTCTTTTTTTAAATGTAACACCCTGTATTTTAGGACATTTTTAGATCGATAAAAATGAGCTGATTCCAAAAAAGTATATTACTGGCGGTCTAACGGATATAATTTGAAAGATATGCGCTTAGAAAATGAATTTTTATTGATTTCTAATATTAATAAATTATAAATAAATTATAATAAATAACTTGAAAGTAATCCAGTAATTAATACATGACTTTATCTTAAATGTTTGAATTGTAGCGTTTGTTGTATTTGACAGTAACCGAAACGTTGTACAAATTTTTGCAGAACCTTTATTTCTTTACGAATTCTTGTTTTTAAGTCTTCAATATTTGCAGGTTTCGTTTTATAAACAACATTCTTCAAATGACCCCACATAAAATAATTTAAAGTATTGAGGTCTGGCGACCTCACTGGCCATTCAATATGTCCATGTTTTCTAATCCACCTGTTCGGAAAAATTTCGTTTACCTTCGAACATTACAGCATAATACGGAGGCGCACCATCCTGTTGAAACGATAAACTTTTATCAAAACCTCCAGGATTAATTCTACAGGGGAATAAATTAACTAAAGTAGGTATGAGATATCCCCTTAAAAACTAAAGGCATGGCTTGTTTAAATTACCTTTAAAAAAGTAGGGTCCGATAATTCTATTTCTTACAATGCCAGCTTATACGTTTACCTTTTGCGGGTATTGTGTATGATGTTCCCGCATCCAGTTGGGTTTTCTTTTGCACAGTATCTAGTATCTACAGTTCTAACGGTTGACCTCGCCATTTAATGTGATTTGAATGTAGCTTCATTAGAAAAAATAATATTTTGAACCAAGAGAGAGTTTTCATTATCCATCATTGTTTCGCAAAATTTTTCGCAAAAGTTTTATTACTTTGTGTACCTTTGTTTTGCAAACATAGAGATCACGACTAACCCTACGAACAGCATCTTCTTCAAAAGCAAGTAGAACATCTAATGTTGTATCATAATTTACAGATGGACGACCTGATTTGCGTGTATTTCTAACCGTACCATTTTCTCGAAATTTCTTTTCAATCTTACTTAGTGTTGACTGCGTTATGGGTCTTTCTGGATATTTATCATTAAATAAATTACACACTTCCATCTGAGTTCGCGATTTTTCTCCATACCCAATCATCATGAGTATTTCAATTATTTGCTTTACACTTAAATTCATTTCTACTTCAAATTAATTCTAAGCAATAATACAGAACATTCACGAATTAATACAATTATTGTACTACTTAATTGTTATTGAACATTACTAAAAATAATTACATTTCACTAAAAACTAGTAGTAGGCTACTTTTTTGCAGTTGATAATAAATAATTTATTTTCTAAGCGCATATCTTTCAAATTATATCCATTAGACCCCGAGTATTATACTTTTTTAGGAATCAGCTCATTTTTATCGATCTAAAAATGTCATAGAATATAGGGTGTTACATTTAAAAAAGAGCCGATGACGTCATCACCTTAATGTGTATCACATTTTATAATAGAACATTAAACTTAAAAATCGACGTGTTTTAGATTTTTTAAGAAAGTTTTTCGTTTAGGAAATATCGAATTTATTCCATACTTTACGGACACACTGTATATACTGTATACAATGAAAACTACTTTTCTAGATCACTGGTAACTATACGTATTTTTATTAATATTTTATTTAAAGAACATTTATTTAGCTCGTTTTAAGTTTCCGAATTTTAATAACCAACGTGTTGGGAAAATTCCCATAGCATTGTACATAACATTTACTCTTTCAAATCAGCTTTATTCGGGTAAATTTTTGCCTAAATACCCATTACTGTTACGATTCTATGCACAGTGTATATTAAAATTTCTTAGAAATTCAGGTAAAACTAAAATAATAGGTCACTGACTTTTACATTTCTAAAGGTCGTTAGGGATTATCTACTTGTAAGGTTAGGCTCCTCTTTGTAAATATGTAGATGTGACACGTCCCGACAAGTTAATTTTTAACCCCACAGGTATCTTCGGTAACAACACTAAAATTGCTTATTTAAAATAATATCCTCCAGTTAAAACGTTACCAGGCTTATCGTCCTTTTATTTTTCTCATGTTTTATAATATGAAGTGTACAGTTTTAACTATTGTATAAGATTTTATAGAAAGATAATAATCGATTTTAAAAGTTTTTACATTAACGTCTGAGAGATGAAGGGCTTAGAATAAAAGAGATCCAAGTGCAATTTTACTAGTTTTGAGATATTTAAGGTTAAAGTTTTTTGAATAATTAAAATTCCTTCTACATTAGCTACGGTCGTACATAGTATTATTATATTATTAAAGGATCAGAAAATTATTATACCTACACAAATTTTCAAAAAAATAACCAATTCAGCTTTATTTTGAAAAAAAGCACTTGGACCCTTCTTATTCTGAATGGTCAACCAATTATTATCTGGACTAAAATGTATCCGTAGGATCTTTGCAGGAAAAAGGTGAATTTTGAAAAATGTTTGTTTATAGCTTTATTGGGTAAATTATTTATTTATAATATGAAACGCTAAAATAAAAAAAAATCGACAAAAATATCTTTCCACTAAACAAGTTTCACCCATAATCAGAGTCCAGCACTGCTGTATCTTCCATGTCTTCACCAAAATTAGTTTGCTGCGATGCCGACTCACAACGTTTCAGTTTTTTCTTGAAATCCTTCTTCAGACACTTCGTTGACGGTATTAGTTTTTGATTTTTTCTTGTGTTCATTGGCAAGGTTGTTGTAGAACTCGTGGTAAACCGGTGGAATAAAATCAAGAAGTTTTTGAATATTGTTCCATTTCAATTGATTGATTTTTACCGGCTGGGCGTTAAGATTTTTTTAAACATGTTTTCCATGGTAATAATAGGACGTTTAGCTCCCTTTTGTACACATACACATGTAAAAAATAAAACTCTTCATTTAATGTTTCCTTAAGAGAAAACAAAAATGTTTCGGGAAGATTTTTTATACAAAAAGTACCGCACTTGTCTCCATTTAAAAAGAACATCTTTACTGTCTTTTTTGGGATTACTTATAACTTTGTTTATTGTTTCAAAACTATAAAAGTTTTCTTGATTCATTCCGTGTACAATAAACTTTGTGCAAGCTGATTTAATTAGCTGGATCCAGTGTTCTGGAATAACTACATGTAGATTCTTACGCTTCACTTTTTCAATTATACCAAAATCTCTATCGCACTCCATAAATGTATGACCTGGTTCCAAGAAGTTGTGGTGAATCTCTTGAATATGAGTAGATTTAACCAAGAACATAAACAGCATTACAATGTTTTTATTTTTGTTCTGCCCACCGCAGCAATCACTATGTGCGATGATCTTGGTAACACTTTTAGAGAGTATGTTTTTTACAAAATGAATGAGGCAGGAACCAATTTCTTGAGATCCCCAGCTTGAAATGGATTCATCCGAGATGTACATTTCTGATCTTCCTGTGGTTACATTGTGAACACAAAAATTATACGTCTAAAGCTGTCGCAAATAAAACGCTTTGGAAGTAGTTATTAAGGGAGTGGGAAGGGTTTGCTGAGGATCAAAACAGATTACGTTCGTATCTACAGATGCTTTGTAGTTTTTACTATCTTATTGTTTCATTGTTTCAGCCATCTTTGCTTTCCATTGATGAATCTCTTGATCACATTGGCTATTTTTACTTTTCCTGCATCTGCTGAATATTCTATAATATTTCTATAGGCGTCACATCTACTGCATGTATCTGAGTTTGGCCTGTGAAATCTTAGGCTAAATTCCGTGTTAAATATATGTCTCCAACATGAGAGCTTCACTGGATCCTCATGTAGTTCCTCACATTGTTGAACATATAACTGGTACATTTTGTTTAAATTCAAATCCGGAGCCCAGTATCTTGTATTGAAATTTGAATTCCTTGAAGAATGACATATATTTTGGGAATTTGGCTATATACTCAATAACACTATTACGTTTCTGTGGATCCATTCTTTTAGTAGATTGTTGCCCTCTTCGATCTTTTTCGCATACACCAACCTGATCAGTTTTCTTACAAACAGTTCTAAATCTTTTATCGCTTATGTTTAATGTTCGAAGAAATAACAGTTTGCAGACTCCCTTATTTAAAAGAAATATCTCTGTGCTGTAGCTTTTATTTTGATCCAGCTACATTCTTCTTTTTTTATACAGGAAGATAAAAAGGAATTTTGAAGATCATATGATGCCAGTTTGTAAAAGGTTTTGAACAACTGAATTCGTTTTTCTTCCGAGATGTTTTCGTTGCATTTATACCTGCAGTTATGATTGTACTCCTGCACAGATCGTGCAGCATAATTTTTCCCTTTATAGACCACATATGCCATTTCTGTATTAAGTAAGTACGTTTTTGTGTTAATTTTCCATTTACTTTCATTTCTGCTCTTTTTACGTGTTTTTTTAAGTTTACATTTTCCGACGATAAGGATTTTTCTGATGATGATGAACTACCTGGGTTAAATTCACTTTCTTCATCTGTTTCAAACAGGTCGACGTTCTCTGAAACAAAACGTACTGATTACCAAATTGGTTTAAAAGTAATATTGTTAAAAAATTAAAAGGGAAAGTCCCAGTAGCTGGCTGTATACCGTAGTTTTAAAAAACTTCATAGAACTAAAAACTTCGTTTGTATACGTGTTTGGGTATGTGTTTTATTAAAAAACTCTTAAAATACTGCTAAGATATTTAAATAATACTGCAACAGACGATAGTAAAAAAATTAAATTTTATTTATGTATCAAAAGCGGCACGATGTAGCCGTAAACAGCAATCGTAATGAAAAATGTACAATCAATTACATCAATTTTAAGGTTAGCTCAAAACAACAACATAATCAGTCCTAATTGAACTAGCATTTTAAAACTTAGTAAATAAGAACGTACTTACCTTCACTGTCACTGCTATAATGCATTTTATATTAATTTTTTAAAACTAGTTCTATCGTTTTATACACAATTCAAGCCATAAATATCGGTGATAATATACGTTACTTCATATAAGTCGAAGTATACTGACTGAATTTAAGTTGGAAGTTGGATTGGGAACCAACTGCGCTTGGATCCATTTTAAACTGAAGGTTTCTATACTTTTATTTATAAAACTTTTTTCAAATCCCGGTAGATCGCAGTCTATGTATGAAATCACTTACATCCATTTTAAAATTAATAAAACTATACTGTATATGTACACAGGTACATGTACACCTAGACACTGATGATGGAATATGGATTCCGAAAACGTTTTGTCTTCATGACATAGCCCGATTGGGTTTTTTAATTATATACCTTTTATAAAGGATTTTAACAAATTTTTTGTGATACATGGTACACAGCTAGCTACAGGAACTTAGTTTCCTTGTGGATTATACTTTAGATATTCAAATCTGTATTAAACACGATATTAAAAAAAATGCACTTGGACCCCTTTTATTCTAAGCCCTTCATATAATCGTCACTCTCCTTTGTCTGTGCGTATTTATGATTGAATTCCTTTCTTAAGTTTTTTGCTCTGACTCCTCTTTTCATGTCTAATCATTAGAATCCTGAAGATATCCTATACTGACCTCGTTACTAACCAGGACGTTTTATTAAGAATGCAAAAAGGAAAAGAGTTGTTAACCACAATAAAAACAGCCAAAATTTAATACCTCGGTCACATCATGAGGAACAGCGAAAGGTATGGGTTGCTGCAATTAATTCTTCAATAAAAAGTAGAAGGAAAACGTGGACCAGGAAGGCGAAGGCGAACAACCACAAATTTTTTCAGAGCCGCAGTTTGCAAAGTACAGATTGATATGATGGTCGCCAACATCCGAAACGGATAGGCACACAAGAAGAAGAAGTATTAGGATTTATTTACAAAATTTTCTCCTATATAATTCTCTATTATATCATTTTGGTATACATACAGTATGATGGAAATGTATGGAATAAATTCATTATTTCAGAAACAGACGACTTTTAAAAAAAATCTTAAAACACGTCAATTTTAATTTTTGAATGGCCATCAACTAGACATTACGTCATCATTGTCGGCGTAATGACGTAATCGACTATTTTTTTAAATACAAACCGAGGTCACGCAACAGCTCATTTGAAAGGTCTCCTTATCGCCTTTGCAACGATATAATCATTTGAATATTTATTTCAACAGGGTTAACCAAAACTGTTGGTTTATTAATACAATTAACTTACAATCAATGTTTACTTAAATACAATTAAATTACAACAAATGTTCAAATTGACTACCTTCAGCAATAATACAATATGAAAGACGGGTAATAAATTCTTTCCTAACGATTTCGATGACTTCAGGTGTTATTTGTGTAATTTCCGTTCTGATGCGCTCCTTCAACTCTTTTACATTATTCGGTCGATTTTGATACACTCTGCTCTTTAAATATCCCCACAAAAAAAGTCTAACAGAGTCAAATCTGGAGACCTTGGTGGCCATTCGATGGGCCCCCTTCTACCTATCCACCTACCTGGGAAAACGCTATTAAGGTAATTTCGTAACTCAACGCCGTAGTGTGGGGGAGCCCAGTCATGTTGATACCACAAATTATTTCTATTTGGAAATAGCTGATTCAGCTGTGGCAACAGATAATCCTGAAGAAATTCTACATAACGAGAAGCAGTTAAGTTTTCCTCAAAAAAATATGGCCCTACAATTTAATTGTTTATAATGCCGGCCCAAACATTCACCTTCTCGGGATATTGTGTCCTATACTCTTCCATCCAATGTGGATTTTCACTTGCGTAGTATCGATATGTCTGGCGATTTACGTGGCATTCAGCATAAAAGACGCTTGATCAGAAAAAAGTACCTTTTGTATGAAACCCTGATCTCTGTTACATTTTTCCATAATGGTTTCGCATAATTCGATTCTTTGATCAAAGTCATCTTCTAATAGCTCCTGGACCACATGTACTTTGTGTGGATGCTTCTCTTTTTTTAGCACTCTTTTAACAGTTGATTGGTGGACATTATTATCTAGTTCGACCTGCCTAGAACTGGTATGGGGATTGTCTTGCAACGCCAGTAAAACGTCCAGTTTCTTGGCTTCGGATATTGATTTTCTACCACTTCTGGGAAGATCTTTAACATGGCCCGTTTCTCTAATTTTTTTTTCAATTTTACACACTGGTGATTGAGTAATTGGTTCGCGATTGGGGTATTTAGCATTAAATAAATTACGAACTTTTGCTTGAGTCCTCACTCTATCTCCATAACCAATCATGATTAAAATCTCGATTAGTTCTGTTTCTGTTAATTTCATATTTGTAAATGCTGTTTCGTAATGTCGGCAAAAAACTGGAAGAGTAAAAATTTGACGTCTATTATTTGACAGATTCATAGATCATTGACAAATAAAGACGAGTCAATGACAATATTGATTTAAATATTTTTGAAAAATAACTTGGAATACTTACTACAATAATTAATTTCAGATTATAATGTAACATTGTTTGTTATCAATTTTTTTTTTTTTCGGAATTAACAAAAAACAATATTTTGTTTTATTCCCAGTGGCGTTCCTTAGTGTATTTTAGTTCAGTGAATGAATATTTATTGTAATTCCATGTTACTTGACAAAATTCATACTTTTAGTGAACCCTGTAGAAATAAATATTCAAGTGATTACATCATTGCAATGACGATACATAGACCTTTCAAATGAGCTGTCGCGTGCCCTCGGTTTGTATTTAAAAAAATCGTCGATTACGTCATTACGCCGAAACTGATGACGTAATGTCCAACGCATATATGTCAGTTGATGGTCATTCAAAAATTAAAATTGACGTGTTTTAAGATTTTTTTTAAAAGTCGTCTGTTTTTGAAATATTGAATTTATTCCATACATTTGCATCATACTGTATCTAAGTATATATCTGACTTGACGAACCTCGAATCGCCTCAGAATTAATAAAAGTTCTGTTAAATTTTTAGCTATTATAGAGTATAGTTAATTGAAGGTAAGATAGAGGGTCGAAGCGGAGTAGGCAGAAGACAGATGTCATGGCTGTGTAATATCAGAACTTAGACGGGCATGAACGTTCAACAATTACTAAGAGTGGTACAGAATAGAGAATATTTTGAGATAGTGATCGCAAACCTTCAGTAATGGAGTACACCCAGAAGAAGAAGATATGGTATATATTATAGAGTTATATTACTATTGGTGGATTTGACGAAAGCAAAAATACAGATTAACAACCACTTTTCCCAGAATTTTTTGGTAAATTTTAACTCGAGTTCGATGAATACCATCTTAGCGTCTGTTTCTTTATTCCTGTATTTTTCGATCAACCGATGATCTGCCTTGCATTAAGCCAAACTGATTATCGGACATTTCGGTTTCTTCACGTATCCATCTATCAATTGGAACTCGGTGGATTTCTCTGGCCGAGAAAGATCCATACTTCGATAATCAAAGGAATTCATGATTTTACTTCAAGTTTACATTAAATACAAATGTTTAGTCTTAACAATTTGTTGATAATCATTTTATCTAATAATTAATCACCACAAAATCATCTAAATTTTTTTGTTTTAGGTAGTTCAAATGTTCTAAATCTAGATTATTTTAAATATCAAATAAAGAAAAGAGAAATGTTATCAGAACGTGATATCTGTTATTATATCGGGTATTAACGATCGCATTAACTGTGTGCAGATTATTGTGTCATATTTAAATAAATATATATATATATATATATATATATATATATATATATATATATATATATATATATCTAAAGCTTCTGAATACTCTAACAAAGGGAAAAGTAGACAGAATATTTTTATTAACTAGAAAATGTACTGGATTGATAAGTATAAAAAGATTCCCTTCTACAAAAGGAATTCGACTCGATAATACTTCAAATATTATCAGTTGAACTATCTTCATTATTATTTCCAGTCAATATATCTCCAACTTGAACTAATACTTATTCCTATTAATCCTGTATACAGATCGGGTAAGGGTGACTTTGACTTATTTTTGGTGAATTTTGAAAATGTCATAACATCCTTGCTTAGTAAAGCAGACAAACTTATCATACTTGGTGATTTTAATATAAATTTTAAAATTGAATCTGACGCTTTTTTTGATATTCAAAATCTATTAACATTTTTTGGTCTAAAAGTAACCATAAACATTATGACAAATTTTTCTGAAAATATCTAATGTGTGGGCGTACTTGAACCTTGTTTTTCTGACCATCGAGCTCAATTTTTATTTATTGACTCTGAGCATAAAGTTGTTGACACTAATCAAACATTTCAACGGTTTATTACTTCTTCTGGTTTACAGAAGCTTAAACGTGCGCTAGCTAGTCCAAATATGGACTTTTTCTACGATGTTAATAATGATCCTAATTTTTTAACAGTCTTTCTTACCGAAACTTTTATTAACAATTTAATATTAAAGCATTTTCCACTAAAAAAGTACGACAAATGGCTGAAAAAACACCTGTGCAATGGTTTAATAATGAATTAAGGTCTTACAGATCCAATCATTCTCTTATTAAACACATTGCAGATGCCACTAAGAATCCCGATTTGTTCAAAGTAGATAAACAACAAAAAGTTGAATATAATCGGCAATTAAAAATTGCTAAAAAGTCAGCTTACTCTAATTTTATTACTAATTCCAATAATAAACCTAGAGACTGCTGGAAAATAGTAAATTTCGAAAGAAACTGCACAAGATCCAGTTCGGTACAACCTGATCTACCTCCAGACGAAATGAATAAATTTTTTACTACAATTGCAGAGAATATACTTACATCTCTTCCCACTATTAACGTCGATGTCCTCGTCCATTATAGAAATTATCCTTCTCCGAGTAAGTCCTTTTTTTTCGTCCTGTTCTGGAAGAAGAGGTCTCTCAAATAATAAAGTCTCTTAGTAATTCTAATTGTAGGGACTTTCACGAAATTAATAGCAAAATTTAAAAAAAAACCAAATAGTTTTAACACCTTTTACTCGTCTTATTAATTTAATTCTATCAACTGGAGTATTTCAAGAAGTACTAAAATACTCAAAAGTACTACAAATCTACAAAAAAGATGATTCCTCAAAAACTGACAATTACAGAACCATAAGCATTGTTTCTACTTTTGGGAAAGTGATTGAAAAGTTATCAAACAACAATTTTATTCCTGTTCTGAGTCAAATAATTACTTTAGCAACTCACAATATGGATTCAGAAGTGCTCGTTCTACTACGAACGCGGTATTTAATGTTGTGAGCGAGGTGATTGAGGGGCTTGAACGCGGCAATCGCATAGCAATTTCTCTTTGCGACTTGTCGAAGGCTTTTGATTGCGTTTCACACGACATTTTGCTCCACAAATTAAATTACTACGGAATCAGAGGTATCCCTCTCAAGCTTATAACTTCTTATCTATGTGGCAGACTCCAGGCGGTAGTGTCTAAAGGTCATCTCTCCGATTTTCTGTCTGTAAAACATGGAGTCCAACAAGGTTCGGTCTTAGGACCTCTTTTGTTTATTATTTATATCAACCTGCCTAAATTCATATCTCCGTACAAAACCATACAATTCGCAGATGATACGACATACGTTATATCAGGAAAAAATAATGATGATTTAAAAATGTCTCATGAGAAAGTTTCTACTAAATCTAGTTCATGGTTTGCTGCAAACAAAATAAAACTTAACTCCGATAAAACGCAAAATTTGGTTATATCTGCAAGTAATTTACACAATGATCTAGTTAACAAAGAGACTGTTAAACTATTGGGAATAACTATAGATAATCGACTCAACTGGTCGGCTCATATCTCAAAACTTAAGAAAAAGCTATCAAGTTCATTATTTGTTATTCGCCAACTAACAAGGGTTGTCAACGTTTAAACATTAAAAATGACATATTGTTCTTTATTCCACTCTCACCTAAACTATGGTGTAATTATATGGGGTAATTCAACAAATGCACTTCAAATTTTTAGAATGCAAAAGAAAGCTGTCAGGATTTTAGCAGGAGTTAGTTATCTAGAACACTGCCGACCTTTCTTTATCAAATTCAAAATTATGCCGCTACCTACTCTGTTGATATTTCAAGTTCTAACCAAATTCACAGAAAACGTGCCTATTTAATAAAGCAGTCTGATGTCCATGTTCACAATACGCGAAACTGTCACTACATACGAACAAATCGCTGTGTCTTTCGGAAAAAAATAGTCTTAATTATAACTATTACAATATTTTACCAAAAAGTATAAAACAGCTAAGTTGTAATAGTTTCGATAAAGTTATAAAAAATATCTTCTTAAACATTGTTTTTACTGCTCAGAAGAATATATTATTCATTGCAGAACATCCACTGAACTGCTTACCGTAACTTTGCCATAAATGTTTTTTCTGTTTATTATGTGTTCTTGTGTTCTATATTTAAGTTACATTTTATATTCCTTTTTTAATACTATGTATATTTTTTTGGCTTGCTACAAGCAGTATCTGTATCTGTTATGTAGTTAAATAAATACTCTACTCTACCCCAGTCCTTGTCAATAATATCAAAGTATAAAGATAATTCTTCTTATATACTAACGATTTGTAACAACTCGGGGCTTTAGACCATAATATTGTGACAATTAACTCGCAAAAAGGTGGCCACCAACGTCTTAACACTAACAAATCGGACTAAATAGAGATTTGAGACCTCTCTGAGGTGGGTTAGAATGCAAAGAAAGGAATCATCGTAGTCTTGCCCACATAATATATTCTCAGTAGATTTTCTTTCTTTCTCAGTTTGAAAAAAATATAAACTTCTTAAGCTGTGTTATTGTCTGGCTGAAACTTGAATGAAGACATTCTTATTTTTCAAGGCCTAAGAGATTTGTATTCAAATATCTACTGGAAAAGTTCTTGCTTCAGTTTTTTGGGATTGCTTTGGATTTGCCAAGGAGTAATCATGAATAATTGTCTGAATAATAGTAGACCAATCACTGAAAATTATGAGAAAAAGTTATGGATAGAACATGCAGAAAGTTGTCCCAAAGGTATTTTGTTTTTGTAGTACAATATTCCTACATACAAATGGCATGTTGACATGCAGACAATACGTGAATTAGATTTCGAATTACTCGAGCATCCCACTTATTCTGCAGATCTGGTTCCGTTCGACTATCATGTCCTTCCTTAACCCTTTCGAATCGGATTTTTTTTTGAGGATCGGTATGGAATTTAGATCTTTTTTTGTTTAAAACGTATAATTATGCAAAAATAAAAGTAATTGAGCTAAATTTTATCCTTGAGATCCGCCATTTTGTCGGGACATATATGTCCCAGTCAGACTTTTTAGGAATATATATCTAGGACTATAATAACTCATCAGACAACAAATTATTATTTTATTTTAGTGAAGAAAAATCGAAAATACAAATAAAATCTCATATTTTGAAAACAAAAGGACTAAAACTAAGATCAATATTGAATGTAAATGAAAAAGTTTCAAAAATGTTTTGCACAAGGGTACATTGCAGCTCTGACATAGTATGGTGGTTCGTTTTCTTTTTTCTGAGAACATCGTTGACATCTTCTACAGGTCTTTCCTTCGATAGGTAAATGATCTCCCACGTTGAACATTCTTTTTTGTTTCTTTGCTGGAGGACGTCCAAGTGAAGTCCATTTAAATCATTGTGTAGTACATGAAAATTTCCACCAGCCATCATCAGAAATCGAAAAAATACTTTCTTCCACCATTTGGTAGACTTCCTATCAAAGTCATACAAGCCCAAAATATGATCTGTTAGGTCCACGCCGCCCATTTTCTTATTGTACATATCGAGAAGTTCAGGACATCGCACATTCATTTTAGAGCCTTATCTCCAAAACAATTGCTTACTACTAATAAGTCTTTAGTATCTTGCCATCTACAAACTATGGTGTCGTGGTTATTTACTCTGAATTCTGGGTCACTACTATTCAACTTCCCAACAAATTTAGGTACATTTACTCCCGTTGCAATGATTGTTCCTATCGTTGGATAAGATAGAGTATCAAGTAGTCTAATAGATGAGAAAAATATGTTAAAGCACAATAATACATCAGTTCCCCTTAGTCCCCCGTCAGTATCATTTTCTGTTTCCTTTCCCTCGTGTATATTAAAATCGTATACATATCCTGTAGAAGAGTTGCTTCGTACCCATGTCTTTATTCCCCGTTTGATCGGTTTCATGGGTAGGAACTGTTTTAGGAAGACCTTCCATTGACTCATCAATGCTTTGAAAAGCCGCCTTTGTTCGATATTTTAGAAATGTTAGTTTTAGACAATTAGCATCATCATCGATGTAATATGATTTTCTCGCATTGTCAGGCTTTATAATACTCGTATGAGCCTTTGGCAATGATCAGTTTACATCGATCTCGAGAAGTCACCCTTTTTATTGCCAAATTTTCTAAAGAATCATTTTGTGACCAATAATCATTGAAAGATGGAACTCGATTTTATGCCATGATTAGTGTGACACCCAATACAATCATAAGTTCGTGTTTATCGGTAGGAATTCTTTTTTTTTTCTTGATGTCGTTTCCAAAATTCTCTAAACGTAAGTTTGTACAATGTGCAATATGTTGAATGAGGCTTCTGGAAAAGACTTTTAGAAATATTTCTATTTCGGTCATGGTATAAGGAAGAGTACAATCGACTTCTTTTTCTGATGGAACCGAAAAACGTGGTAAAAAGTTCCATCGTTATGAAACCAAATAAACTCGGTTCGCTAATCCCAGTCCGAACTGTCTAGTGAATTTAGTAATTATTTTTTTGCGAAGTTAGTTACTTTTTGACAGACTAAAAGTGGCTGGAAATTACTATACAACCAAGCACCCGTACTCATAGAAAATATTAATAGTAAACAAACTAAATAGTAAATAAAATAGAAGTTTGCGAATTACCGACAATCAATATTTATTTATCTGCACCATATAATAAATAGTTATGTTAAATTATAACAACTAAATATATATTTTTTAAATATATACTACCCAAAATTTGATGGGTTTAGTATACACTTCGACTATTTAGAATAATTCTTCTTTTTTTAAAGAAAGAAGTCTGTAATAGCAGGATACTTGAGCTATTAATACTGAGAAGTAGGAATTGTTCTGTTGTAGGTTTCCGACAATGAATCTGTCAAAATTTGTCCGAGCTAAGCGAATGGAGTTTACCTGGTTGGTACGTACCTTCGCCGTCTTCATCATTTTCGTCCATCTTATTGCCCTCGGAACCTGAATCTATTTCGTGACGCTCTCGTTCTACTTCTCCTTCGCATCCTGATGGATTGTAATCTTCGTCATCGGACCCACTAGTCTCAAAAGGATCGACTTCTGATTCTGTATCACTGGCAAAAATGACTGCTGCCTCCTCCTTGTGCAGATTTTTGTAAAATTTCGATCTATCTTCTTTAGGTTTATAATTTTCAGGTCCATATACATTTACTACTTTTAAGATTATCTTTTTAGCTCGTAGTTGTGCTTGCAGAGTTCCTTCTAAAAAGCATTCTAAGCTTCCGAAGTTTTTTGTCTACTTTTTTTATTAGTAGAACTACGCCTTTTATTCCCGCGTTCTTAGGGATTTTATACAAGGAAACATTCTGCTAGCCATTGCTGTCTATTCAGTTCTATTTCGTTTTTTGTTTCTACATTTAGGACAGTAGAATAATAATTTCAAAATATAGTATTTTTCCTCGAATTCTTACGTGGAATGACGAGTTATCCAAATCTACATAATCATTTCTTATCGGTAAATTTATATTTGTTATTCCCAAATATATTTTAAAATAATGTATTAATCATTATGTAAACTAGAAGTAAATGGCCAGATATCTGTATAAGTGTTAATAAATGATATGTCATTCCAATAACAATTCAGAAAAATATGTAGAAAGTTTTGGTTGCATATCTAATAGATCGAACGGTAACTTTCCAACATTGACATTTGCGAATCAGCTTTTCTTTTTAATCGTTTTAAATTGTAATTGTAAGAGATATAGGTAAATCTCTTTACCTATATCTCTTTTTCGAACCAATCTTTTCACTGCTGCTCTAAAAAGCTGTTTAGACGAGCAGTTAAAGGACTCTGCGGTGGTGGTACAAATTTTAACATTTTTATTCAACTATAGAGCGTTTCACGTTAAGAAAATAACATTAGGCTTATGGAGATCAGTGTTGCCAAAACTCTCAGGCATGCGGTTTACTAGATTGTCGATATATTTTTCGAATTTCCATTTTCAATTAACATTTAACTGTAACGTCAGAACAACTGAAGAACCACAAAAGCCTTATTATCATTATGTAGTCTCAGAGAACGACATAAAATCGCTGACATACGCACACCGTATTATTTTAAGTTGCAATTAGTAATTAGATATATGCATTCCAAGCGGTCCGTTTATTTGCTTTTAAATCTTTAATAGCCGGCAAAGTGCATGATTTAACTAAGCAATATTTTCTACTGATTTCTATGATTCATGGTATATGTTATTCTTACTGAAAAACAAATAAACTGTCGTTACTATAATTAAAATAAGATAAAATAAAATTATCTTTTGTAAATACTATTTATTTAATTAAAATCATTTTCCCTACATTTCATCTCTTGTTTCGAATGGGCACTTTTGGTCAATTACGTTAAAAAACATTAATTTAATTCATGTCTGTGAAAACGAAAATACAAATTATACAACACTGAATCGTGCTTGTGTTCATCGTGGCATCGCTGCGCTTCTATCGTCTATAAGAAATACATGGCCCTATCTCCGCAATGTTATTTTCTTAACGTGAAACGCTCAGTAGTCCATTGAAAAGTTATATTGAGATGTCAATATGTAAAAATGCCATGGTATAAATTTACTTTATATAATATAAGTGACAATAAGGCATTGTTAAAAACTAATTTTCATCTTTTCCTTTCAGATCCGACGATACCGAAACGGTTCATTTGACTGAACAAAATGTGAACCCGGGCCAGGAAAAAACCGGACCCCAAGACTTTGAATTACGCAAAGTCCTGGGCAAAGGAGGTTATGGGAAAGTATTTCAAGTTAGAAAAATTACGGGGAAAGATGCCAATACTGTCTTTGCCATGAAGGTTCTCCGCAAGGCTTCCATAGTTAGAAATCAAAAAGATACTGCTCATACGAAAGCAGAACGAAATATTTTAGAAGAAGTTAAGGTAAGATTAGTAACCTAAACAAATAACTTCGGATGTTTATGATCTTTGTTTACTATTTACAGCTATAATTGAAAAAAAAAATCAAAGCAAAGGTGTCATAAATCTAGTCTAAAAACTATAATTTTTATACATGAAGGTGAAGATGAATATTAATATTCAAACACATTCTTTAATAAAGTCTTAGGATCGTTCTTAGATCGTAGATTACGAAGCCATGATATTCATCTTCGACCGGGACTCTCTTTCCACATATGTTGCCCCGAACAATAAGATGGAGGACTCCCAATTTTCGTATGTTTTCGGTTTTCACTACTTCGGGTTGCGTTTTTTTGACCTTGTAATATCTCTTCATTTGTCACTTTGTCAACTCAGTTAATGCCCGAATACCCTCACATTTGAATGCCTCTCTTGTTCCATGACTATTGCGGAAATTAAATTTTTTTTTATTAGCCCTTTTTCTATCCGAATTGTCGAATAAAGGCCTCTCCCATTTCTCGCCATTCATCCCTGTTGTGTGCTAGGCGTTTCCACATTGGTCCTGCGACTCTTTTGATATCGTCGCTCCAGCGCATTTGAGGTCTTCCTCTTGGTCTCTTCGCATCGTACGGTCGCCAGTTTCCGACTTCTTTGTTCCATCTACCATCTTCGAGACGTTCGTTGTGTCCGGCCCATTTCCATTTTAATTTAGCTGCTTGTTTCGCGGCGTCCTTTATTTTTGTTTTGTTCCGGATTGTTTCGTTCGTTTGCCGATCTATTAGTGAGATACCAAGCATCTGTCGTTCCATGGCTCGCTGAGTTTTTCGAATCTTGTCCATGTTCTTTTTTGTGAATGTCCAGGTTTGAGCTCCGTAAGTGAGAACGGGAAGGATACAAGAATCGAACACTTTGGTTCGAAGGTTTTGGGGTATCTTTTTGTCTTTCAGTATGTATGAGAGTTTTCCAAATGCGGCCCATCCCATTCTTACTCGTCTGCTTATTTCGGTAATTTGGTTTTCTTTGTTTACCTTGATATTCTGACCCAGATTTATGTATTCTTCTACATGTTCCACTTTTGTTCCTTGGATGGTTATCGTCGGTTGATCATCTTTATTCGACATTAGCTTAGTTTTACTCAGATTCATTTTCAGTCCTTTTTTTATGGATTCCATATGAAGCTCATCGATCATCGTCTTCAGTTCTTTCCAGCTGTCGGCTATTAGTACTACGTCATCTGCATATCTTAGATGGTTTAAATACTTTCCGTTTATCGATAGTCCCTTCGTTTCCCAATTTAGTGATTTAAAGATGTCTTCTTAAGGAAGGAAATTAAATTGCGTATCACTAATTTCTACTTCAATTCTATTCAATTATCCGAAGAAAGAGTTTTAAAACGTGACTCATAAGACTGATTACCTTATAGTCGGAACACTTTTTAGCATTTCCTTTTTTGGAAGCATCACAGAGTGTTAACCCAGTGTGTTGGTATTTCCCCTGTTTCGTATATTTTATTTAAAACGCTAAGAAGTGATTTATTCCCTTTATTTCCAAATATTTTTAGTATGGTTACAGTAAACTATTTTCAAAACTCTTCTCTTCTAAAAGTTTTTACATTTACGTTCCCATTATGTGTTTTTACCGTATAGAAAACTAATAAGTGTAAGCTGCTGATATTAGACATTATTTGTAACCACTATTTAAATGGGAATAAGCCACAATTAAAGGTTAAAGTAAGTTTATTGACGTTTCAATTTCCACTTCGGAAATCGTTCTCAAAATACAAACATTAGTAAATAAACAATAGAACGATTTCCGAAGTGGAAATTGAAACGTCAATACACTTACTTTAACCTTTAATTGTGGCTTATTCCCATTTAAATAGTAATTACTTTAACATGCTACAAGAAAATAGCTTCAGAACAATATTATTTGTAACCTTTTCAAAAATTTTACCTCATTAACATAAAACTGAGCAGAATTTATTCTGTCCCTTTTTCGTATATATTGCATATGTTTTTAAATTTTAAATCATAGAACATCTGACCATTTGTTTCTTAATCGACCGATTGTTAGTTCCAACGGGTCCTCCTTCGAATATCTACTGTTATTCTCTTTCATTTTTTCGTTTTATTTACCATGGACGCCGGCGCAGGGTGCAAGGGGTGCATTTGCACACCCCCGTCTTTAAAAAAAGTACATAGCTATACATGTAGAGGGTATTTCAAATGTAGTGTCGGAAATTTCTCGGAACAGTAAAACCTGAGCTAACAAAGCAGTGGCGTTCCAAAAACTACTTACATTATATGATTTAAGTCAAATTGTTAAAGATAAGTGAACAGAATATATTATCTGTCAACCAAGATATCATATCCGTTTTTTTTTAATTACTGGAGCATGTTTTATTAACTTGTACATTATGATCTGACGCATTATCAGTATTAACAACAGATCCTACAGGCAAGTTGGGGATTAACTGTTCTTTCATTCATTTTCTTAATTTTCTAAATTCATATCATCTTGATAATCTTCTGTCTTGGCTCCTGATTTAAAAATCAAAAGGGCATTATGTATGAAACCCATCTCCCCACCACCATGTACGATAACCAACCCACTTTCTTTTGTTAAATGTTTTTGAACAATCATTTGCCACTCTCATCTGTCCAGCTATTTGGCGTAGTGTGTCCTGCATGTAAATAGGTTTCATCAACATATACAATTGACTTACCTTTGCTTCTGTAATATTTAATTTTGTCCAAATACTTAATGCGTAGAACACGAATGTCATTCCATCCAATTAAAAAACGTCGATTATCTTTCGTTTTCTTCCATGTAAATCCCAAATCTTTCACAATTCTGTAGAGAGAGCTCACACTTCCAGTCCACTCGTACACTTATTCAAGCCTTTCTTGCAAAAGCTTCAATGATATACGACAACGTTTAGTCTCATGAAAACAGTGAATAGTATTTCTAATGAACTGTTTATCATACTCCCTCAAGTCTGTCACGGTTGCTTTCCTTTTGTTGTAGCTGGAAATTTTTATTGAAATATTCGACACTGCGTTTGTTAACTTATTCGCTTGTTGAATGATTTTTCCTACTGTAGGTAAATATACTCCAGTAGCTTCGCTCACGCGTTGTTTAATTTTGGTACGATTATCTTCAGGAAATAGTAAAACTATTCCTTTTGATTCTAGTGTTAATCTGATTTGTTTACTCGTACTACACTTAACCATCTCAATTATACAAAATAGTTCTAATACGCGTGTTAGCACCTTTCTTTTTGAGAATCGAAAACATAATGAAACTAAATTACCAACTCGTTTTAAATCCAGTGACTAGAAATTCTCGGAAATAATTCTTAACAGTTCTTTGTATGTCCTTAATGAGCCGTTAAGGTGTCATTAATGATGACTTTATAATTACGGTTTTAAGGTAACCGATACTCAATTAAACATTTGGCAACTTTTACCAAACTTCATATAGTAAACTCCATTCGCTTAGCTCGGGCATATTTTGACAGATTCATTGTCGGAAACCTACAACACAACAATTCCTACTTCTCAGTATTATTAGCTCAAGTATCCTACTATTGCAGACTTCTTTCTTTAAAAAAAGAAGAATTATTCTAAATAGTGGAAGTATGTACTAAACCCATCAAATTTTGGGTAGTATATATTTAAAAAATATATTTTAGTTGTTATAATTTAACATAACTATTTATTATATGGTGCAGATAAATAAATATTGATTGTCGGTAATTCGCAAAGTTCTATTTTATTTACTATTTAGTTTGTTTACTATTAATATTGGCTGTGAGTACGTGTGCTTGGTTGTATAGTAATTTCCAGCCACTTTTAGTCTGTCAAAAAGTAACTAACTTCGCAAAAAAATAATTACTAAATTCACTAGACAGTTGGGACTGGGAATAGCGAACCGAGTTTATCAGTTAAAGATGGTATTAAGTATAACCTTCTGTTAAAATTTTAAGTCTACGTGCCGTAGAAAATTTTGAAAAAACGATCACAAATATTCAAATTTTAACACTGTCAGTACTGAACACTTTTACTAAGATGCTGATTTGACTGAAAAGTTTGGTATCGATAAAACAATGTAAAATTAAAACTCCATTTATTATTTAACTGAGTAATTAGTGCGGTTTCAAATATAAGACAATCTGCTCAAATTGTGTAATATTGCAACGCCACTGCTTATCATAGATATTCTATTGTCTGCACTATAAACTATTTGGTGGAAGTGCTCGACACTGGATTTGAAATACCCTCTATAGTTCTATATTTTATATTGGTTAATGTATAGATGTAAATGCACCACCCTGAAAATAATCCTGGCGGCGCCCATGTTATTTACCCACTAATTTATTTCGTTCCTTTTGCAACTTGTTCTTACGTGTATCAGCCTGCCATAGACCTTTTCGGAAAAGAAGGAACTTGACAGATGGCTCGACGAAAAGAAGTTTGAAAATTAAAATGACAGCTGACAGTTGGTGATACAAAGAAGAATTGACCACACCGGAAATAAAAAGCATTGACAGACCGAAAAGAAGAATAATTGACAGTTGACATTAGTTACGGAAAAGAAGAAGAATTGGCATGACAGCCGAAAAACAAGAATCGACGGACCGAAGAGAAGAAGCGGTGGCCATCTTGACGGGCCGGTCTGTGTGACGCCGGTGGGCGGGGCTTCGTTCTCATTGGCCAATGGCTTGGGTTTGTGACGTTACTGGGCAAGGCTTGTGACGTCAGAGTGGAACAGCTGGTCTCAAGTGCCCAATACTCTGCCGTCTCCGTTATTTCGTAATCAACATGGCCACTCGTAACTTTCGAAGCAACTGGTCTAAAGGGATATTTTGAACTGCAACCATACTGTGTTAGAAGAAGATATTCCTCCCCTCACACTCTTTCTGTCCTCCATTTTACTTTGGGTTACGAGCCGCAAGATGGCGTACTTTTTTCCACTCATGTATCCGAGATATTGCAGTTTTCTTTCTTTTATTTTCTTTTTAACTTGTGTGTAAATGGATGAAAATCACAAATTAAAAATTTCTTACTTATTACCTTTGCTTTGAAAACCCATTCACCTTTGGATTTTCGTTGAGAAAGGGCCTGTTTTCCATCAGTAATTTAAAATAACGAATAAAATTATTTTTCAAATATTTGTTGAGTATTCGTAGGTTATTTCGCCGAAATTCTGACCATATATTATAAGAAATATTTCATTTCGCCACTTTTATCCTCAAATAGTCAGTTTATTATTTAGTATATCTGCAGTAGAGTGCATATTAATTATTGTAAAAAATTAATAATAAACTGTACAGATACACGTAAGGAACAGCCGCTTGAGAGTGATACTCTCAATACCAACTAAAGTGTAGTCATTTATTCGTTTGCAAATTTTTAAAATGTGTTAGTTCGTTATGTCTTTTATTTAACCTCGAATACAACATTTGATCTGATTGTTCAAATAAAACGAACTAAGTAAATATCTTTTATCCATTATCATAATGGATATTCAATATATGTTTGCATTGTACAAATATTATTATGATATTGTCAAACACATTTGCGCATTCAAGGAAATCTTTCTTTGTAACTTTTTCCTATTTTTGTGATATTTGATATTTTTGTTTGTTTTAGCATCCTTTTATAGTGGATTTGATATATGCCTTCCAAACGGGTGGAAAATTGTACTTAATTTTAGAATACCTCAGCGGGGGCGAACTTTTTATGCATTTAGAAAGAGAAGGAATATTTTTAGAGGATACAGCTTGGTAAAGAAAATAAAATAAATTTACAGCTTATTTTCATAAAAAGAAAAAGTAACGTTTAATAAATTAGTACTAATTTCAAGTTTCACAGAATACCAGTATACGTTAAAACTGGATAATTTCGGTTATTTTTTTGACGTGATTCTATTTTTTTACAACACGCAAATATTCTTTCTTCGTGTTCAACTTTTTCTAAGCCACATTATAATGTTATTTCTTTCATAGGTAAAAAAAATAAGAATAAGACCTACTCACAATCAATTTATTCTACCACCAACGACCGGCTTCGCATACTATAATTTGCTATGCATCTTCAGGTCAACGGTACATGGTAAACTAAATGCTGAAAATATATTAACCCATATTTGGGTGCTGTCTGGTACAGAATATACAGCAGTTATGCCAATATTAGATGGGTGTGAGTATTAAATATGAATTTAGATTGATTAAATAAAAATTAAGTGAAAAACGATCTAGTTAAATTGAAATTAAATAAATAAATATTACTTACATGCCGATACAAGGATTATTATTAAATGTTTGAGAAAACATAGTTAAGAAACCGTTATGGTAAACTGGTGACAGGTGATCATCGGTTTTACTGCAACTAGTTGAAAATATCGAATGATGTCGAAACCTCATAAGTCAAAAATAGACCATTTATTTATAAGGTTCTTGAACTCCTAAGTGGATCATAGAGCTTCAGTGAAAACGCGCCATTGGTTTCTACTTTGCGGTAAGGCTTTCACCTCATTCCAAGACTTTCCTTGACTTGACCTCTTATCTCGTCCATGATGGATCTTCTCCAAGTTTGTACTGGGCGACCTCTTTTTCTTCTTCCTTGGGGATTCCACTCTAGAGCAATCTTTGCAATACTGGAATTATTTTTTCTGAGTGTGTGACCAATCCAACCCCACTTTCTGGACTTTATTTTTGATGTTCTACCCTTTTTTGTTCGGTCAGGTGTAGCAGATCTTCGTTTCTGATAATGTTAGGCCAGAAAATACGAACAATTCATCGTAGACATTTATTAATAAGGACCTGCAGTTTATCTGTAAGGGTTTTTGTCAATTTCCAGGTTTCACATCCGTAGAATAGAATAGACATGACATTTAACTGGAATATGCGGATCTTTGTCCTTGTAGTATACTCGCGAGATCTCCAAACAGGATTGAGCATGCTGAATGCTTGTTGAGCTTTTCGTGTCCTCATACGAATATCGTTCTCTGTACCTCCGCTTTCTGTTATGACACTTCCAAGATACATAAAGTTTTCCACATGGATTTGGTTTTACTAATATTGATTTACAAACCTACTTTATTGGCTTCAATGGAAAGTGTTTCCAATTGATTAGCCACATCTTGAAATCTTTGTCCTAACAGGCAGATATCGTCAGCGTATTCCAGATCGCTTAGGCGTGTGGTTAACGTCCATTGTAGCCTCTTACGTCAGAGTCTAGTTTGGATAGAACGTAGTCTACTGCTATGTTAAAAAGAAACGGAGAACTTACTCCAGTAAGTATGTCAAATTCGTCGCTGTTGATTTCATTGTGTGTCACGCTGCATTTCGCCTCAGTGTACAGTACTTTATAATGGAAATTATTTTATGCGTGATGTTTCTTAGCTCTAAAATTTTCCATAAAGCAGCATGAGATAAGCTGTCAAAGCCACGCTCGAAGTCAACAAAAACCATGTATAGGGTATGTTCCATTTAACCGATTGTTCCATTATGTTCAGTATTAACGTGGTCTAAGCAGGAGGATTCTGGTCTAAAGCCTGCTTGACCATCTCGAAGTTCAATCTTGTTTGTTAATCTTTTAAGTATGATGGTCGTGAAGATTTTATTTATTGCGGTAAGCAAGGTTATTCCTCTCTAATTTTTGCACAGTGTGAGGTTGCCCTCTTTTGGAAGCTTAATAATGTTCCCCCTTTTCCAGCCCGCTGGAATGCGGTTTGTTTCCCACACATCTCGGATTATGGGGAGCAAAAGTTCAGCAGTTAGATGCGGATCAGTTTTAAGTATTTCGGCAGCAATGTTATCGATTCCCGGAGACTTGTTATTTCTCAGAGATTTGATAGCTGATATTATCTCCGTTTTGGAAGGGATCTCGCAAGATATACGCAAGTCTACATTCTGCGGGTTTTCGACAATTTCATCTGCGTTTTCCTTGGTCGTGCCTAGCATCTCCTGAAAATGCTCTCTACTTGGTTATTTGTTGTAGTAATTAATTCGCCTGTCTTGGATCTTACAATGTTTGAACAGTTGGTCAATAGCTCTCTAGTTCTGTTGTGCTATGCAGCTGTTTCAGCTTGTTTTGCCAGTTCTTCAGCCCAGCTTCTTTTGTCTCTTCTTGCATTTCTTTTAACTGCTTTATTTATTGTTTCATATTCTCGTTGTCGGTTCGCTCTTTCTTCTACAGTTCTTGTTTGCAAAATATTTTTCTTTTGCCGTTTTCTTTCCTCGATAAGATTCCAAGTTTCATCTGACATCCATTATTTTCTGTTTCTCTTTTTTTTTAGATTAGACCATTTTTAGATTTATGAAAAGCCCAGATTCATGAAAAGTATGTTTTGGCATGTTTTTGTCAAACTAATAATTAAATAAATACTAAGGAAGAAAAAATATGTACTAAGCATCGAAGTTTTTTCGCTCTCCTAAAAAGTTGTAAATTTTGATTTGTGAGGTTTCGATATTTAACCATCGATATATTGCTTAGTAAGTAAAAAATGACGTTTAATCTTTTGCATATTTTGTTTATTACATATTATCACCAAATTTATCAAGATCAGTGGTTACATACCTGTTTCAAAGAAAATCACGAAAAATGATTTTATTTGTTAATTTCTCTGGTCTAATAATGAATCCAATAATGAAAGAATGGGAATGGCGACTTTAGTTGAATATCAGTGAAAATAACGAAGTAAACTACGTTTGAATTCGTTTCTATAAAGTCATGTCATATATACAATGCTAACAGCCACAAAGGTTATGGAAGATTTAAATAATCCATTTCTTTCAGATTTGTACAATATATGCTATACATACAGCAGTAAGCAGTTGTCAAAAGGTTTTAGTTGGCGAATTAATATCAATGGTTGATTAAGTGAAACGACTTCTTTGGCAAATTTCTGACATATTATTATGTTAGTTTCTTTTGTGAAATTTAAGCTGCAAATTTATTTTTTGTTAAAGTCTGTATTTTATACAGAAAGAGTAATGAATTATTTTTCAGCTTTTATTTATCCGAAATCATTCTCGCCCTAGAACATTTACATGGACAAGGAATTATTTATAGAGATCTAAAGCCTGAAAATATTTTACTTGACGCCCACGGTCACGTTAAATTGACAGATTTCGGTCTGTGTAAAGAACACGTTAACGAAGGCATATTGACTCACACGTTTTGTGGAACTATTGAATATATGTAAGTAATTATTTATAATTATTATTTTGATAAAACAGTTATCATCAACTTGTCTTTATTATGCAGTTTTGGAAATTTTATCTTGATGCTTTTATCAGAGTGTTAAAGCAATTACGTACGTAAGCACATCTATTTTTCTCACCATACGTAACTAACAACAACAACAGGTAAAACATATAAAAATAATTATTACTTTGGTTGAGTGAATAAGAATTACTTTATCTTCTTCTTCTTAACATGCCATACACCAAAGTGCATAGGCGACTATCTCATTACTAGAATTCTGTTCTTGGCAGCGTAAATTACTTTATAGTAAAAATTAAACCCCTAATAGATAAAATTCATATAAATTTAGGTATTTCTATTAAAAAAACTGAAGATTCTTTATAAAAAGTATATTTATTTAAAAAAATCCTTACCTATGCTAATACTAAAAGACTAAAAATGATAATAGACAAAGATAAAATAATTCCAGAACATGAATTTGAAAAAAATATTGCTCAGCTGCTTTCATTGACATATCTCAGGCATTCGATAAGGTTTGGCATACAGGACTGCAAATAAAACTAAAGAAGCTCTTACCCTATCTTCATTTACGGCTATTAAATAGACACTTCCTGGTTAAACAAGGAACCGAGTACACTGAAATATGTCCTTTATACTCAGACATGCCGCAAGGCAGCGTGCTTGGCCCAATACTACATCTCTATAGTAAAATACGAAAATTCTAGGCACTAATTTCTGAGAAACGATAATTGAGTTTTAACGATAACACTGCTGCCAGGTTGTGATTATAAATAATTTATCAACTTATATATAAATAAATCACATACAGTCAAATATTCATAGAATAACGAACTTGTTTAAGTGTCTCGTACAACATGACAAAGAGTCCAAGGGGTTTGACCAAAAGGTCAAAATATTAATTATCGTCTGAAGAAAACTCGTCATTACAATCATTATTAGTCACATTGATAAATTAAAGGTTTAACTGAAACATCCACTCTTGTGTCTAGATCCCATATTCTGCTTTTTTCTTTTCTAGTTTGTGTAATGCAATTTTTAAATGAGTCTGTCGTGATGTTTTCTATAGCAGTAGCTAGCAGACGTTTCACATCATCCATTTTAGAAGTTCAAGTTTTCCCTCGCTACTTATTTTTTATTTGAGCCCATATAAGTTCGATAGGGTTCATATCACAATGATAAGGAGGTAGGAACTTGTATTCGGGTATGTGTCTCCTTGTAAGATTTAGTAATTCTACTTTCAACATACTGTCATTCGAATGCAATATTTCTTTGAGAGAGCCAGTTCATGATGTGAGCTTTCCACCAGGCAGTTTTTGATGACGGTTTCAATTGTCGACTATGGCATTATCGATAACGACGCGACGACCGAATTTGGTTCAAAGTTTAATAAAATCTTGATCTTGAGATTAAGTATGGCCTTGATTTAGCCAAGTTCCGTGTAAATAGTAGATTTTTCTTCCTTGACGATGATAGTCTTGGATTTTTTTCAGATAATGTCTCCGCCACAAAATAGTATGTTTTATTTCTATAACAATAGGTACTGTTCCTACTTATTGTCATATATTTAATGTTCATGTACCTTAATGTTCGCAATAATACACGTCGTAATTTTTTGGTTATCAAATCGTCGGAGTCTGTTTCGGTTGCGACTTTCTTTAAGGTTAGAATTTCATTTCGGAAAAAGAAAGCATTGCATTTTCTTCGAATAGCATACTTACTAACTCCTTAAAGTTGAATACGTTTTCTTTTTCTGATTCTAATTTCAATAGACGTATCAGACTTAACTTCGCGGTGTTTGAATTGTTTTTGAATTCTGTGACCACTTGTCATAGTCACGGAGTCCACAATACACGTTGTATATACATATTTCAATAATAGCAAGAACACGGTCGTTATCAATAACCAGTAAGTTGTTGATAAACAATATAGTGGGACTTTCCAAATAATTAAAAAAAGTAAAATTGTGTTTGGGAACAAACTAAAGCATCTATTGATTTATGTTTAAATTTAAAGTGTGAGTTTTGGTAAAATCAATGATGTATTAAATGACATTGGAAGTTTTTAATTCTATAAATTTTCTGTTTTTTCTGAAATGTAGAACCATTTAGCGTCTATCATTCATTACTGTATACCTGATATTTATCTAGCGCAAATTTTTTTGTCGCCCATGTATCGAGGTGATGCTGCATGGAATTTCGTGTCTACAATTCGGATACTCAACTATAGTCTACAGCGGACATTTCAACAATAAGAACAACTACAGTAGCAACGTATATATACGATAATGATATTTTGGCATTCCACACAGATTCATCATCAGCCTCAAGAAATCTACAATCAAACCTAAATAGAATTCAGCAATGTTTAAAAATAAACTTAATAGGTACGCTATATACCCGTAGTATACAAATAATGGCATACGCTGATGATATCGTCATAATTGGAAGAACCCAAAATGAAGCAGTGGAGCCGCAGAAAACATCGGACTTCTGATTAACATCCAGAAAACTAAATATATGCCGGCCATATCAAGAATTCAACAAAATAACTTAGAGGTGCAACACGAAACGATAGAAATGGTAAAAGAATTCTGCTACTTAGGATCACTGGTAGACTACAAAAATAACACATCCAACGAGATAAAAAAAAGAATATGCGTGGCTAACCGCTGTTATTTTGGCCTGGGCCCTCAACTAAGAGCGAGAAGTATGTCAATAGCAACAAAGTGCAAACTTTATAAAACAATAATACGCCCAGTGCTCACATACGGATCGGAAACATGGGCAATGACGACCCGAGATGGAGAGTTACTGTGAGTCTTTGAAAGAAAAGTATTGAGGACCATATATGGCGGAGTAAACGAACAGGGTCTGTGGAGAAGGCGATATAACTTTGAACTCTATAGACTTTTTGGTGATGCAGATATTGTGAAGACCATCAAAATAAACCGCCTAAGGTGGGTGGGCCACGTTATGCGGATGGATGAGAGTGATCCCACTAAAATAACTATGCTAAACAGGTCGGTCGGAAGAAGAAGAAGGGGGCGACCTAAACTCAGATATCTGGACGATGTACAGGAAGATCTGAGGGAGATTGGAGTGAGGGGCTGGAGAAGACAGACACTCGATAGGGAAGGATGGAAGAATGTTTTGAAGCAGGCCAAGGCTCACGAAGGGCTGTAGCGCCAACTGATGATGAATGTTTAAAAATATGGCGCATCAAATCTAATGGAACTAAATCACGTAACATTTAGGCTACGTAGGTAAACATGTCCTCTTGTATATATTGACAATAATTGTCAACTTTCACAATCCAAGGATGCTAAATATCTCGGCATGCATTAAGACAGCCGTCTAACAAAGAAAAAACATATATTTACCAAACGCAAACAAGTTGGACTTAAATTTAGGCTCATTGGCTTAAACTCATATGGACTAATGGGATCCAGCTATAGGGCACCGCCAATATCTCAAATATAAACACCGTACAATGATTTCAAACCGCCCGTGTCTCAAATATAAACACCGTACAATTATTTCATAGTGCGCCATAGTCAATGCGCCATATTATGTCCCCAACGAGATGATTCAGCTCTAGACCACCTAGAATCCGCCAAAGAAGCCATACAATATTTTAGTGCGAAATACAGTGAACGAGTACTTGTGCATCCTGATGTGCTGGCCAGACAATTAAATGTGCACGTCGTTTCCGAAGTGCGTAGACTGAAACGATAACTGCCGTCCGACTGTCTTCAGGTCCCAATCAAACTCAGTGAATTGCATTCAGACTAATAAAGTCTTAAGGAGGTTACTCACTAGAGTAACTGTGTGTATGTCATTAGATTTAACAAAATGATTGCTTATTGTCCATGTGGACAGATTGCTATGTTCATTGGAGTTAAATATATATATATATATATATATATATATATATATATATATATATATTCTGTTTGTTTATGTATTTGATAACTCTTCCACAAAATATTTTAAAGGAACATTAGGATGCATGCCAAGAGCAAATTTTTAAATGATACTTTTTAGGGCACCTGAAATTTTAACTAGACATGGCCATGGAAAAGAGGTTGATTGGTGGTCGTTGGGAGCCTTGATGTACGATATGTTAACCGGTGCAGTAAGTACTTTTTTTTATTTTGTTGACTATTTTTTGAACCAAGTGGTATTAGTTCCTTAATTATTGCTATTATTTTTAGCCTCCGTTTACTGCTGAAAATAGAAAAAAGACAATAGAAAAAATTCTAAAAGGAAAATTAAACCTTCCGCCTTATTTGACCGCCGATGCTCGTGATTTAGTACGCAAATTACTAAAGAGGCAGGTTCCTTCGAGGTTGGGGGCTCCTCCCGATGATGCAAATGCTGTCAAACGACATCAATTCTTCAAACACATCGTCTGGGATGATGTCCTAAGAAGAAAATATGAACCTCCATTTAAACCAAGTCTTGTAAGTACAATTAAAAAACGTTTATTTTAAAAACTTCTGTTTAAAATTATCGTACCACCTCGTATGTGTCATGCCCTCCTAGAACGTCACCAAATTGCGTGACCTTCACTTTAGCTATGAGTGCCAGGAATAGTGATCGGGTATATTGACTAATGTGCCTTCGATTATAAGTTGCGACATTTTATAGTTTTTGTTTCTCGTGAGAGAGTCGAAATATTCTAATTTTCTTTTTTTGATTGTGTTCATAACTTTTGTTCGTTTATTCGATTGGCATAGAACTGATCACGTTTTGGAAGTACCCTTTTGGAAAAGTTGTCCGTTTCTCAATGAGAGCCATTCGAAGCTCTTCACGTGTTGTTGAAACAGGTATACGACGTCTCATACGCATTTTGAGAAGGCTCCATATATGCTCAATCGGATTAAGGTCTGGACTTGAGCCGGCCCGTCCATTTTTGGAATACCGACATCTTCAAGATACTGTGTTATAATCCTTGCCGTGTGTGGTCTCGCATTATCTTGCATTAGGAGAGAACCATTGTCAATAAACCCAGCATATCACTTGATGATTTAGGATCTCTGTTTTGTATTTGTGTGCTGTTAATGCGCCCGTCTCAATCAAGACGATAGCCGTGTATGCCTCAAACCAAAACATTACTGAGCAAAGTGTAGAAAGCGAAACCGGTCGTTTTGGTAGTAAAATTAAATTGAAAAAAAAGTTGATTGTAAGTCTTATTTTATTTCTTTTACCAATTTTTTTTTTCAATTGTCTATTATCCAATTGACGTGTTCACGGGCAAATACAAATCTGCGTCTTTTGTGAGCAGCAGTAAGTAATGGCACCGTTGCTGGATTGCAAGCTGCCAAAGTGTGTTCTTTTAACCTTAGTCAAACAGTATAGTCTTCCCACTGCAGGTTCTCTACGTTCATAACGTAGAAACCAAACTCACGTTTTTATATACATTTAAAATTAGGAGAACACATTCATAATAGGTTGCCAGTCAAAAAGTGGCCCAAATATTTTTAATTCAATTAATACTAATTAATTTTTGTTAAAATTTTTTATTTCGTTCATTTATCTTCTACAGTTGTCATGCATGACAGTATATGCATGTTTTTATATCAAATTAAAGATAAATTTTTTAAAAGGTAAAAGAAATAATAAATTAGACTTACTCACAATCAATTTAATTTAACTATCCAGACGACCGGTTTCGCTTTCTACAATATGCAAAGCATCTTCAGGTCTCGATACAAAGTTAAATAAATGATGCCGGTACTCTATTCATTGATGGTTGAAAGAACATGGTTCAAACTATCCTGTATTGTTGATTGGAGAACTTAAGTCTGCTATTGTAATTGTTTGATAGTAAACGGGGAAGTTCTCGAGGAGACAGATTTTATCCAATGAAGTAGAGATAGGTGTAATGTAATTGTTTGTTTGATGAAAGTAATGTTCTATACCATTGAGTTATTTAAAAGTTATTTATATTTATTCTAGAGATATATTTATGAAATGTGTGTTATTTATTGAGATTTTATTTTTTTAAGGTGACAGTTGTAAGACAATGAATGAGATTAGATGTACAAATTGTGTGGGTGTGCAATTCTATCAACTTTGTAATTATCAAATTTCTTTGATAAAGTTCTGTTGCAATATGTGGCAAATGGTTGTAAAGTCAAGTATTTAAAGTTAAAAATTAAAAATTAAGGACAATTTAAGACACACAGAAAACACTTAAAAGGGGGACGAAATAGACATTAAATTTAAAAGGGGGAGGACTTGAATGCACTACATCTCTTACTTGGACACAATGAATTTTTTATCTAAGTTTTTTCTTAATATGATGATGTAAGGTTGCCTAAGAAAAAATGGTCGCAAATGAGGATTGCCAGCTTTTAAAAACGCGAGGTATCAAAGATAAAGTTTCAAATATCGACCCATTAAACTAATACATTTTTTTGTATTTCAACTTGAGTTCTTCTTGCTTTTTCTTAACATGTGTTGTTCATCCCAATTTAGCGTCCTTTGTATACCTAAGTATTTAGCCTTTTTGACATAAGGAACTATATGGTAATTAATATATATGGATTTATGACAAATCTTTTTGTTGGTAAAATCTATATGTGCTAATTTCAGTTCATTTAATTTAATACGCCATTTGTTTGTCCACGTCTCCACTTCGGCAATTGCATTCTGTAACTTATCTGTTGATTCAATTACGTTGTCACCAACAGCCACAATTGCCGTATCATCAGCAAACGTAGCTACAACATTTTGCTCTGAAACTGGCAGGTCTTTAGTATACAGCAGATATAGAGCGGGGCCTAGTAGATTTCCCTGTGGTACTCCTGCGCTAATTTTCCTTAGTTTTAATAAACATCTTCCTGCTTAATCGTGAAGTATCTCTGTACAAATATGGAAATAAGATTTTTGAGTATTGGACAGGAAGGGCCATTTTTATCTTATGCTCCATTCCTTTGTGCTAGACCTTGTCGGAGGCCTTCAGCTTCATAATAGGTTTCAGTCTCTTGAGCAAGAGCTTTTCAAACAGTTTTGACATTAACGGTAGCAGGGATATTGGCCGATACGACTTCATTTCATTTGACGGTTTGCTTGGTTTTGGGATCATGATGATCTCAGCTACTTTCCATAGTTGTGGAACATAATTTAAACGAAACGATGCGTTAATTAGATTGGTAAGTTTGGTCATCTATGTCTATTATATATGGTTGGAAAACACTTTCGAGGTAGTTTGCAAATACTAATGCATTTTGTTCGTTGTTTTTCGGCCAACCTCCTTGTTTATTTTTTATAGGAGGCGTTTTGCATTATTTTTCCCTTTTAAATGCTTGATGATCTTCCATAGCGTGTATTCAGTACTACAAACATTTGTCAAATGTATCAAGAAGTGTCTAATGGATTCATTCTTAAGCTGCCTAATCTCTCTCTTTAGTTGTGAGGCAAGTTGGTTTACTTTTGTTCTGTCTTGTGGTGCCCTGATTAGTTGCCATTTTTTTCTTTTCTTAGTTTTCAATGACACTGCCAAATCAATTCTTTCTTCTACTGTAATTATAAAGCTGTCACAGTCCGTTTTATTTTGACCAACACAGGGTTGTAAGACTTTTGAATGATATTTTCACTAATAGTTAATACAATGGGAGTATGATCCGAGTTGACTTCTAAGTTCTCTTCTATTTTTATATAGTTGATCGATACGTTCTTAATGATGTAAAAGTCTATTAAATCAGGAATTTCATAGGGTCTATGGGCCAATACGTAGGTTTTCAAGTTGAGATTGCTTCACACTTGTTCTCATTTATCACTTTAAGCAATGTTTTCCCTTCGTTGTTATGAGTCTTGAACCCCATTGTGTGTTTCGCGTTAAAATCTCCTCCCATGATGAACCGATCACCCGCGAATTCAAAAAGTGTAGTATATCTTTCAGCTTTGATATTGTAAATTTTAAATGTGTGTAAAAATGTGAGTAGTGATGAATGATGAACGTAGTGATCCTGCAGTGGGATCTTGTACTAGTAGAAACGCTGATTGCTGGTCCTTGAGCTAAGTGAATATGGCTTTGGAGCATTCTAGTAGTTTGCGTCCGGTGTTGCAATGCAGTAATAGTAAGAACATCAATTGGCTTGCCACATCCCTTTGAATTACTCCGTTTTCCAGCAATCTGAACAGAATTTTGATATTTTTCCGTCGTTATTAAAAAATACACTTTACTATAAGGATATCAATATAACACTAAGATATCTTTAAAATCCTTCGGAACAATACACTAGTTCATGCTGTTCTCAAAACAATTAATTCTGCGAAACTTCGTTAATTCATTCATAATGAGTTCTGAGAATTTTATGGTTTAATAGGTTTTGTTAATTTGTTTATTGCTTATAGACTCGGTCTAGCTTCTCAGTACACGTGATAATTCATTTAATTTAATTAACATAAAACAAATTTCAAAGAATATAAAAAAATATATAAAAAATATATAATATTTGGTAAATTTTGTGATTGGCCCGTTTTCTTTGACACGTTTGGATTATCATTATCAATGAGACAGATAAAATTAAATTATTAGAATAATTTTTTGTAACAGTTTCCGACCAGGAAATGGAAATGTCAAAATAAACTTATTCTCATTTAAAATTGTGGTCAATTCCTGTTAAAAATAAGAGATAGCAAAAAAATGTCACAGGAAAATAGTTTCAGATTCATTCATTCATTCATTCTGGCTTTACAACCCTACGTGGGTCCTAGCCTCCTCAAGAATTTCTCTCCAGTCGTCCCTATCCATCGCCTTTTCTGCCAAGCATGTCTTCCTCTTCTTCTCTGACCAATGGGTCTATCAAGGAGCGTTTTTCTAGCTGGGTCATTTTGTTCCATCCGCATTACATGCCCTATCCACCTCAGATGTCCTATCTTAATATGTTTTACGATATCAGGTTCCTGGTATATTCTATAAAGTTCGAAGTTGTATCGTCTTCTCTACACTCCATTGTCATTCACTGCTCCATAAATTCGCCTTAGTACTTTTCTTTCGAAACATCCTAACATGTTTTCATTATTTTTTGTTCAGGTCTCTGAACCATATGTTAGGACTGGGCGTGTTATTGTTTTGTAGAGTTTTATTTTTGCATTTCTCAATATAATTGTGGATTTAAGGAGAAGATTGAGCCCCAAATAGCACCTGTTGGTCGTGCAAATTCTGCGGTTTATCTCTGCGGTAGTATTATTTTCAGTGTTAATGGGCGCTCCCAGGTATACAAATTCATTCACTGCTTCGATGACATCGTTTTCTATAACAAGTGGTCGTAGTATTTGTGGTTGCGTGCTTATTTTCATATAGTTCGTTTTGTTGGTGTTTATTATTAAACCCATTTTTATACCTGATGCTTTTAATTCTACATACGCCTCTCGTACAGCGTTTTCCGTTCTCCCAACAATATTGATATCATCAGTATAGGCCAGGATTTGCACTGATTTAATATATATTGAACCAGTAGTTGTGATTTGTGACATACGTATTACTTTTTCTAGAGCCAGATTGAACAGTATACATGAGAGAGATCCCTGGCACAGCCCGTTATTTGTTTTAAAAGGTTCAGTCAGTTCCCCCTGAATTCGTACTCTACATTCAACTTTTTCAAGAGTTAGTTTTGTTAAATTTACCAACTGATTTGGTATTCCTAGCTTCAGATTCACGTAACAATAAATTCACTAATTGACATAAGAGTAAATTCATTAACACTATGGTAAATATAGAGAAAATACTGTTTTTGCATCGAAATCTATTTTAAACCAGGCACAAAGTTAAATAATTTAAAAAAATTTAAACCAAATAATATTTTGCAGGCTAGTGATGATGATGTCTCTCAGTTTGACACCAGATTTACAAAACAAACTCCAGTAGATTCGCCGGACGAATCGACTCTTAGTGAAAGTGCCAACATGATATTCCAGGTAGGTTATATTTATATTTTTTGTCTAGTGTTTCACACCAGCTAAAATGGAATTAATCAAAAATAAGTTTAGTCCAATTTTTTACTTAGTTGAATAGTTTTATAGAATTCTACCAACGAATTATTGTGAAAACGAATTTATACTTACTTAAACTTAAAAACTTTAAAACTGAAACATCAAAACAGGTTTATAGGTCGATTAAGCTAGTTTTTTACTCGACACAACTGTAAAGACGAGTTTGGCAGTTGAAATGTATAGTATAAGAATAAATAGTACAATAGTACTAATGATAATGAATAGTAGTAATGATAGTACAAGAAGACTGTCAACCAGGAATTCATCAATTTTTTAGTGGAACTATAAATATATATCATTTGATAGTAAATTTAATTACAATATAAACTATATAAGATTTTAGTTTCTATATATTTTAAGTTTAAAAATAATTGTATTTATATGAAATTATGTTAAAACGAGAAGTGTTATAAAAATTTAAACAGTATTCAATATTGTTGGCATTTATGACTTTTAACTTTTGGTAATCATTACGAATCAAATCTTTTATTGACAGATATTCTTCTAATTTTTTTTCTTCTCATTTAGTGTTTATATTTTGTTTTGTAATTTTTTAAGCAATTTTTAATTTAAACCTGCTTAGAATAAATATTCGATGCTAGAAACGAATTGATGAGAGTACTGGAAAGAAAATTCCTCGGCACTTGGATTACAACCAGCAAAGAGACGATCCAAGGACAAGCTAACTTCATTATCGCGTGATAAAACTTACGATGAATGAACAAAGAGTAGCATTCGTCGAATAGTGCATGATTTTTTTCTTAAGAATACACCCCCAACATTACATTCTCTATTAGCAGTAGTAAATAAAGACGAACATCTACCTAATTTTTCTGGAACTATACTGCATAGACTAATTAAGGACATGGGATTTGTGTAGATAAAACGGGACAGAAAGTCAATGTTGATAGAAAAACCCGAAATTATTTCTGGGCGCCATCATATTTGCGAGAAGTTCGTACATTTCGGGAACAAAACTACAACATTGTATATTTGGACGAATCATGGGTAAATATTGATTACAGTATCAATTATGAATGGAAGGACACTTCCGTATCGTCACATTAGGATGCATTTGTTCATGGACTCACTACAGGCTTGAAACCAACTACTGTACGTGGCCCACGCTTCGTTTTACTGCATGCTGGAAGTAAGGATGGTATTATTAATGGAGCCGAACTAACTTTTTTACCAAAGAAAAATACAGCAGACTGTCATGACGAAATGGATGAACCTCTTTTCGAAAATTGGTTTAAAACTAAACTTCTTCCAAATATTCCCGATAAAACTGTAATAGTAATGGACAATGCGTCGTATCACTCCAGGAAAGAATTCTGAAGGATTCTGACAATAAGGAAGAAATAAAGGAGTGGTTGTTTCTTCTTCTTAGGGTGGTTGCTGTACGAAATAGCTGTGTTGAGGTCTTTCTATACCATGCTCTCAGGTTAGCAAGCCAGGATATTCTTCTTCGTCCTGGGGCCCTTTTTCAATTTTACTTTGCAAAATGCATTGAAATAGCTCGTATCTGCCTTGATTTCTCATTATATGTCCCAAGTACTGCAGTTGTCTGCATCCTCCGCAGTACTTCTTCATTGGTGACTTTGTCTGGCCATGGTATCTTGAGGATCCTTCTGTATAACCATAGCTCAAAAGCCTGAAGTTTTGATGGAGTTTCCGCCTTCAATGTCCACGTTTCTACTCCGTACAGAAGCACTGAGTACACATAACATTTAAGGAGCCCTATTTTTGTGTCTAGGGTGAGGTCATGGCTCTTGAACACAGAACTCACAGTCAAGAATGCACTTTTTGCCTTTCCGATGCGACATTTAATCTCTTGGGTATTGTCCTATGACTCATTAATTATAGTTCCCAAGTAGTTGTATTGTGAGACACGTTCAATTCTCATTTGGTTCGCATACAGATTTGCTCCAGTTATGTTTTCCTTGCTGATGATCATTAGCTTGGTTTTGCTGGTGTTTATATCCAGTCCATATTTTCTACTTGTTTCCGTTATTTTGTTCATTAAGTTTTGCAGCCCTTCTATAGTATTGGAAAACACTATTGTATCATCTGCATACCGCAGGTTATTGAGCTTGACTCTATTTATTGAGATGCCTTCATCAATCTCTTTTAGAGCCTCTTCAAAAATGTTCTCCGAGTACAGATTGAATATCAGTGGTGAAATTATGCACCCCTGTCTCACTCCCCTTAAGATTTTGACCTGATCTGTATGCGGAGTGGTTGCGTTCAAATGATATTTATTTCGAAGATGATTACCTAACCTCCGAACTGTTGGACGTTGTAGCTCATTTTAAATCGAAGTATGATGAGCGTATCGTAGATGAAATTGTAATAAGTAAGAATGTTAAGTTGCTAAGATTACCTCCATATCACTGTGAACTAAATCCGATGGAGCTGGTATGAAGTGAAATAAAAAGATCAGTGGCAAGACATAACACAAACTTTAAGATGGAACAAGTAGAAAATTTAATACATGAAGCGTATTCTCAAGTTACTCCACAAAAATGGAATAATTACTAGCAACACTTAATTAGCATAGAAAAACAGATTTGGAATATCGATAAATTACTGTACAATATCGACCCAGTGATAATAAACCTTAATGACGGCAGTGGCAGTGAAAGTGAGGAAGACGGGAGTATAGAAGAAATATAAAATACACAGTTTAAATACATTTTAATTATTTATGTAGGTACCTACGTGTTTATTAAGGTTTAACATATTTATGCTTAAATACCTTATTATACAAATATTTTATACAAAATTATTTTTATTTTATTCGAATAACGGTATTATTCAAAAAAAATGTTTTAGAACCCCTGACAGCTACAAAATGTCAATAATATTAATTCCTAGGTTATTTATAGTTATAGTCCTTTTCCATCATATTGATAGCACATTATGTATGCAAATCCTCAACAGGTCAAAAAACCATAGGCTTCACTCTATACTTGTTTTAAAATAAATAAAAAAAATTAATATTTTAAGATGCCGTCAACAATTCATTATCTTTTAAAAAATCTTCTGTAAAAAAAGTGTCCACTAATCTCACTATACCTTTTTTGTGCGTAAAAAACGTCGGATATATGCCACACGATTATTGTTAATTATACACGGGTGATTAACGAGAGAATTCAATGTTTCACGAAATAAATTAATGTAAACAGTAATTTAAAGGTGATTATTGTTTTGTATACAAGTTATCGCCTGACACAAAAAGAATACCTTCTTTGAACGATTACCTGGTATTACTGATAAGGCTTCACTAATGATAGTTTAAGTAGTTTTTATGCCACATTACAGCTTATGCCAATAATATAAATTAGAAATTGTTTGCATCTTCCATTTAGTTTGTAGATGTACATTGTTCATGTCTTACCTACGTTTTTGGTGTCGATATTTTGTTATTTGCATTTAAAAATGACGTCGACAACAGGTTTTATCCCGGGTAAGTCTAGTTTTAAAGGTGCCTTCAGTCTAAGAGAGAAAAATATAATATTAATTGTACACGATGCACTTGTACATCAACGCCCTTTAAGTAATGTTCATGAAATCGTTAACATGTGTTCAAATATGACAGGGGTTGGAGAAGCAACAATTTATAGATTCCTAAAAGAAAGAAAAGGAGGAACTGTTTCATCTCCCAAGAAGAATGGAGGGAGTAAACCCTTGGAAATTGAAGAAATACATAAAAACATGATAAGACGCAGCGTCCACTCATTTTTTTTTAACAAAGAATTTCCAACATTGGACAAAATCCAAACATTAATTAGAGAAAACGAAGAGTTACCAATCATAAGCAACAAGAAATTATGGGGACTATTGAGAGAGATGGGATTTCGTTGGCAAAAGAATAGAAGAAAATCCGTTTTAATTGAAAAAGATTACATTGTATGTTGGAGACGAGATTATCTAAGAACTATTAAAAAGTACCGAGAAGAAGGGAAAACAATTTTTTATTTGGACGAGACTTGGCTAAATGAAGGTCATATTGTACCATATCTATGGGTTGATACAAATGTGAAAAGTTCCCGCCAGGCATTCATCGAAGGTGTATCTACTGGAATAAACAATATTCCCGTTGGAAAAGGACGCAGACTCATAATAACCCATATTGGAAACGAATACGGTTTTGTCAATGGTGGATTATTAAGTTTTGCCTCAAAATCAATTAAAGATTACCACGAGGAAATGACTGCTGACTTTTTTGAAGAATATTTTGAGCAAATGTTGGATTTAATTCCAAAAAATTCTGTCATAGTCATGGATAATGCTAGTTACCATTCAAGACTAGCAGAAAAATTGCCAACAACGGCATGGAAAAAAGGAGAGATAATCGAATGGTTGGATAAACACGCAATTGAGTACAAGGAGAATTCGACAAAAAAGGAATTATTACCTATTGTAAGGCAACATAAAGCAGCTTATAAAAATATATAATTGATGAAATGGCATTAAACCGTGATGTAATTATTTTACGTTTACCCCCATACCACTGTGATCTGAATCCGATAGAAAATATATCGTCTCAAGTAAAGGGTGAAGTCGGACGCAACAACAAAACTTTTAAATTAGAAGACTTACAACAATTATTAGAACATTCCTATCAAAAGTAACTCCAGAAAATTGGAAAAATGCTGTTAGTCATGCTCACAAGGAAGAAAATAAAATGTGGAATTTGGATAATATGACTGATGCAATGCTGGAACCGGTAATAATTAACATTGGAGTTGAAGATTCCTTAGATTCTGAAGAAAGCAGTGAATCTAAATGGAATTTGATTAAAATAATATTCATTTTTTTACAAATCGGCCCCTGTTACGGCCACAAATTATTTTATATATAACCAATAAAATAAACATCTTACATTTCTTGCAAATTCATTAGTACCTGTTAATCTCCATCACTCCGACACTGGCAACTTTATTTAGGGATTAGTAACCTTCAAAACTATTGTATTCTATTCTGCTTCAACCTTTATACCTGGTGGTCATACTCAATTTAAAATTGTTTTCCTATATACTTCTGTAAACTTTTGACAAATATCTATTTTTCATTGAGTCACCCGTATCAACAGTTTAGGGATTTGCATACATAATGTGCTATCAATATGATGGAAATGGACTATATCCTATAGAAAAAAGTATATTTGCTTCAAACCTGTTTCTGATAAAATTTGGCATCACTGTTGGTCATAAGAACCTGTACTGTAAAGTCAAGGTGGGACAGACTATAGGTCGCATTTTATTGTTATTTTATAATTTATTTTTGTAAACAATTTTTTTCTGAAAAAGTTGTCGACGTTAAGTCTCTAAATACACAAGTTTTTAGATTATTAACAAAATAATAAGTTTGACGTTCCAAAAAAAAAGTTTATGAATCCCTAGATACGAGTCTTTTTATATCTCACGGATTTGGCAGTTGACACATTTCAACTGTCAAACAGTTGTGACAAAAAATGCTTATTTTTTACTAACTTTTGATCTAATATTACTGACTGAAGAATGAAACGAAATATATAGAAAATAATGAGGCAATTTAGTTACAATTATTAGAATAACTGTCAAAAATATTCTATTGATTAAATATATTATTTGTTATTTGATTTTACTTAAAAAAGTTTATACAGCTGAGTATATTCTGTATTCAACGAAACCATAAAATTGTCCAATAATAATTGATTGTTTGATAACTGATTAATGTTTTTTCTAGGGCTTTACCTACATAGCACCCTCTGTCTTGGAAGATATCTATAAACCAACGATAGTTAAAGCTCGCTCTCCCCGTAAAGGTTCCTATCGCCCTCATTTCGGTTTTACGCCTACTCATCATAGTCATCCCAATAACCTAGATCCGAATTGCAGCTACGTAGCAGGAATGTCTTCTGCGCACGCTGCGCACTCCAATCACGTGCCTCCACATGCTGCACACGGACTTGCGCATCATCCACATGCGCACCATCATAACCCGTTTGCGCAACAAGCAGTGTTTAATATACCAGCAAATGCTTGCGCAGACGAGATGATGGAAGTCGGCAGCGGACTACCTCATGTATAGTATATATGATAGATTAGGATCGGTCTTTTTATATAAGAGTTGATAGGAAGTTTTTGATAGGTATCGATTTATTAGTTCAATTTTGTTTTTTATGATTAATATTATTTTGACTGGAGGTGTCAAATTTTCCTAATGGTATACTTAGCCTCCCTTAGTCGCATTATTAAATATTATCATAATTTAAGAACTAAAATGTCGCATGTGTCAGAAGTTGATATCTTCGAAAATATAAGACTTTAACTGTGTTGTTATTAATTGTGTGCTACATTTAATTTATCGAAGTCCAGTTACAAAACGCCCAATTTTATTAAAATGGTTTTGGCAACTACACATAGATCAGTATTGGTTGCAAATTAAAACTGGTTAGACATATATATTATGCACCGTTGTAAAAATGTTAATTAATTATTTTTTTTTCATATTCTTTAATGGTTTGAGTTTTGTAATAGAATAATCAAATTATTTAAGAATGATTTAATCTTCATCGGACGGCCTCAAAATATTACACAAAAGACGGGCCGGGGTCTGAACGGACCCGATTCTTAAATGGGTGAACTATGCTTGTACGAAAAAAAACTGTACCAGTAACACATTATTTTTATAGTAACATTTATTAGACTAAAGCATACACATTACTACAAAATACATTCTACTGCCGATGCAAGAGACTAAATAACAACTACATACTATTTGTACAATGTACACAAACTATCTCTGATTTTGCGTGTTCTAGACATACTAAAATTGTTATATTTTACTAGTTTTTCCGCCTTTGCGTCTACAACACACATGGCACCGCCCCTTGTATTTTTTGTTTGTTCTACTCTGGGCTCAATAATATTCAAAAGTTCTGGGAATACATCTGCCATATGATGCTTTTTATTCTTTTCGGTGTGCTTATTGTTATAACGTGTGAAAACATATTTCTTTATAAGTTCCTTGCCCAGTGCCAAAATATACATTTTACGCTTACTCATATTGTGTTTTTTCCAATCAGGATATTTTAGTAGCCACAATTTATAGGAATTAATACCTGCGACATCAATAAGATGAGAGAATATACCCTTCGGACAACTATTTGTTTTTATTTGTACCGTATATTCTTTAGCTAACTTATAGGTTGTATCAACGGCTCGTTTCGTTTTGTTGTAATGTAGAATAATTTCAGGTTTATAGGAGTGTTAGTTTTAGTTTAGTAGGAGTTTTTTAATTTGTATTTTGAGAACGATTTTCGAAATGGAAATCGAAACGTCAAAAAAACGTTTTATAACTAAAATTAATTCCCATTAAGATAGTTAATAACATAAAAATGCCGCAAACGCTTCAGAATTACGTCTAAGATGTTTCTATAATGCTCGACGGTTAATCTAAAAAAAAAGCGCCATCTAATTTGAGTTTCTATGACGACAAAATTGAAGATTGAATCGTTTTTCATAGGAGAATACCGCATTGTTCCAAAATTCCTTTTTTCTGGCATTTGTGATTAATTGCATGGCCGTAGGCCGTATTTATTTTTTATGTTAATGGCCTTAGTAGTTTTTTTCAATTATCTCGGGAACCGCTTACTAATAAAATTGGAGATTAATATCAAATCCACTAATTGAGGGCTTTCATTTGACCCCTACTTTAACCTTAAGTGACGTCTATGTTTCATTTATTATAAGTAATGACTAATTTTTCCTATACACTGTCCAGACCACTAGAAAATTATTTTGAAGTTACAAGAAATTTAAGAAAGAACAACTTATTCAGTAATTTCATGATTAAAATAAAAACACAAAAATGTTGTATTGAGAAATATGTAACTGTACATTTTTGTTCGAATTAAGTACACCCATGTCTAACCATTTGTAGATTTGTATTTACCGTTAATCTATGGGCTTCTGCCAAGAACGATTTAAAAACATTAATTGTTTTCCATTTGGGTCACACCTAAATGTTAATAACTTGGACAATATTTTTACAACTAGTACAATTCCTTTCTTTCAAATTTTCAAATTATGAGGCGTAATCCAACATTTTGAAAATTTGACACGGACATGTTTGATTGATTTGTTACTCTGTTACCATTTATTTTAATTTACTATTTATATTTTTTTTACTTGTGCTTACAACAATATTTCGCATTTGTTATAGTCATGTCCATTTTTTGTGGAAGCATTTTCCTCTGTGTACTGCTCAAATGTGGTAATATCTGCTGTATATTACCAGAGATTTGGTGTACGCGTTAAAAATTGACCATTGACATAATAAAAACTATTCAGGGTTGGCAAAATCGGGTGGAAAAACATTAAGTTTTAAATTTTTCTGTGGTAATAAAACTAACTGGAACATTGAAATCAAAATATTACTGTTATACTTAATTAGGAGAGTGAAAGAGAAAAAACTGCTATTAGCAGCTTCTACGGTAAAAACTATACTTTTTTCCAATAAGTGATACAGGTCATCTAAATAATTGTATTCAAAATGTTTTAACATACCATCTAGAGTTGTAGATTATAGATCAAGATATCGTTTCTGCGACGTGAAAGATCATTTGTGTGTATCCTACATCAAGTTATTTTCCAAAAGACTGAAGATGATTGGTTTATTTATGTCCATTCGTGTCCCAGTAAAAGTTAGGAAATTGATGGTCTTCTTCTCATGGCGCCGTATCCTTTCGAAGGTTGGCGATCCAAATGGCAATTGTAGTTTTGGAAACTGCTGCGCGAAAGATTTCTGCGGATGAGCGGTCGAACCATCTCCTCAGGTCTTTCAGCCACGAGAATGGATGGTCACAGAACGCTAATTAAACTTGGGTGTCGCCTGGAAGTCTCGATTGAGCCGCCAATTTAAAAATGTATAGAGGGAAAAATAAACGTTATTGATATTAAGTACCAATACGCCATCGACTGAAGTCTTTCAGCCAATTTACAGAATTATTATGGATACATTAAATTATTTTGTAAAACTAATTATAATACAATAATTAAAAAAAATAGTGGTAATTATAGTATTGTCAGATTATTAAGTTACAATCATGAAAGGAAAGACACCAAAAGAAAGTTGTTTATTGTCTTAATATGTAAAGGATTTCTTCAAATATCTTCATAACGTGAGGCTCAAAGAATTTTGGCATGTTTTTAATACAGAAAGATGTAAACAAATTATTGAGTCTCTCATTTATAGATTCTATTCCAGGTTTATTTATTGTAAAGTGTTTTATTTGATGCATTATGAAGTAGGCTATTAGAATGATGCATTTTAGTAATTTGTGGAAGGCTGGCTGTTTCTCCCACTTTTATATTATTTTTAGCGGAACCTTTACAATTATAGAACATTGTAGAACCATATTCCATCGTGGAATCTGCAAATCTTTTTATAAATATTTTTCAATCGTGGTTCTCTCATCATTCTTGTATGTTAAGGTCCTAAAGGGTTTTGCTGTACTTAATAATTTTTCTTTTTATACATGATGTATGGTATTTGAACTTTAATTTGCTGTCTATTTCAATTGCCAAATACTTGACATATTGGGAGGGATGATGATGATAGTGTGTTTGGCATGGAAACTAGTCCATTTGCCACATATTCTTGAATGATGTATGTTATATTTATGAATTGAAACTTGAGTGTAACAAATTTATATTATACATCTGGATGCATATAAGTGATTACATACGATTTCGTATATTGATTTCTGATTCAGTGACAATAGGTGGGTTATGTTTACTGGAAGGTGCCATTACGTTTAATATCACACTGGAAAATATTATCGCATGGGCACTTTCCTGATTCTATAATATTTAATCTAGCCAGGTGACCGGGAAATAGTGGGAGGGTTCAATATTATTATTACATATGTTTATAGTTACCGAGTTACCTTTGGTTCTATGGTTAAATATTATTAGTTGTGTTTTAGAGGGAATTATTATTAATCCCCATTGGCCCAAAATATTGTGTCATCCCCGTCCTTGTAGTGAGTTAATTGTACTTGTTAATTTTTACCAAAAGATATCACTACCTTGTCATCCGCAAATTGTAACAAAATGGTTAGTTTATTTTTACACATCTCACTGCAGTAGAGGCTATACAATAGATGAGTCAGCAGTGAACCCTATGGAACTTCTTGTTGCGTTGAAAATGATTGGGAATGTGTTACCTTAATTTTGCGTCAATCCTTGTAATGGACTTGTAATTACATTTTTAATGTAATTTGGAAAAATGTCATGTCTTACATTTAAAAAATTCCTTCATTCTACTGTTAAAAGTGTATATTTTTTACCTTATTTAAGTCTTCGTTAATCTTGTGAATATTAACTATTTTTCCTTGATCATCTTTTCCTTCTAATTGTAATTAGTATAAGAGGAATTATCAATACTATTATTTTTTCCGGTTTTTTTTTCTAATAATAGAAATGAAGATGTTTGCAGTGATGACTCAGATAAGACACTGGATATTTTATGAAATTTGAAAGTGTTAATTTCCTTGGTATGAAAGATGAGACATATTGTCATGGGACTTTATAAGTCAACAAAATCTGGCTACAATTTTTGTCTACAAAAAATTTTTGCACAAGGAATAGATGAATGGATAGCAATAGTCTTCCTAATGGTGTAACTTTATTACATCCTTACGAAGGATAACAGACAGCGGGAGGTTGATTGTGCTTAATCGCTGTATTCATGGTTTTTTGTACCTATATGTAATGCACCTTACAAATCTAGTTCTGTCGGTTGGATGCGCAAATACTTCAGATATTACAATTTAACGTTTATTCAAGAACAACTAACAAGCATTGATCTCCATGATAATCAAGACAATGACAACTGTCAAAACTACTTAACTCTGTCTTCCGTTCACGGTTACTAGTGACAGGGTACTTATTATCCATATAATAATAGCTGAGTTGTCGGGATATCGACTAGAATAAAGAGTCACTATATGATCTTCCCAATGTGTGTAATTGAAATACTCCATAATGTGTTTGACATATTAGTCTACAAGTTGATAACGCTTAGCTCACATCTAGATGACCGATTATTAATATGAATACGAACGAAGGAATGAGTCTGAATGTTTGGCAATGTTCGAAATGTCTCTTTAAATAACATCTTGGTATACAAACATGAAAGCATACCTATAAGTGTATACTAATTTCATTGCATACAAGGGTTGCTCGTGTAGGAATGTTACCTTCAAAAGTATGTGTATATTAAACCAGTTCTAAAAAAAATATATGGAATCACTACATAAAGCCATTACACGTACAGTCTACCAAACTAATAATGAACATTTTCTGAGTATACATATAAAATTTTTAATGTGAGGTTTATTGATTTTGATTGATGATTTAAAAGATCTAACTAAATTCGTGTTTACTTTTTTTTTCTCTTTTTTTGTTTTTACATGTCAAAAAGAAAATTATTTCTGTCCTTTATTAAGTTTTTAAATTATCATAAAACTGTGTTGTTTGATTTCTAATAAGCATAATAAGCATAAGAATAATTTCATGCAAAGGTATAAATAATAAGAAAATTTTTACTCGCAATTTTTACACAATAATTACAAGTATTACAAGTACAATATTTACAAGTAAGTACAAGTAATCGGTAAGTTAAAAAAATCTGTACAAATGTACTGATGATAACCCGTCCAGTATAGGGTGTTCAGAATTGCATTAAGTAAGAGATGTTTATAGAAGTTCTTGAGGAGAAATCAGAAAATAACGAAGCAGTAATGATGTGAGATCTCAAAGCTTAAAATGAAAATATTTTCAAGAACACATAATTGGGACAATACAAAATACAAGAGCGCATAATAATGAATAGTCAATATAAATATTTTATTTGACGATTGGATTTTTAACTCTGAAAGTGTTCAAATACTAGACGTTAGCTGAGCGGGTATTGCAACTGCGCACCAAACCTACAGCAACTGTCAAACAGTACCTTATCGTGTTTAATTAAGATTATGATGACTTTATAGTTTTTGTTTATTTTCCTTATCTCTTTCCCATGGAAAAAATTCTATTTCGTTCTGTTTTTACAAAGAAACCAATTACAAATTTAAAGAAACCATTGTTGCAGCAATCCTAAAAATTGCGGGAACTCATTTATCTGAAGCTTTCAAATCGTGTAATTATTTAATTTACCTGTCCAGTTTATTGGAATAAAAGTTGTGTTTTCATGCGAAGACGAAACTGCGTAAAGTAAGTTTGTAAATTTAATACTTTATTGTTGTATTCAAGAAATTTAAGAGTGAAAAGTTTGCAGTGAGGTAAAAGCATATTTTTTATTCTTTTGAATATGCATTTTTTTATTCTAATCTGAGATTAAAAAGTTATTTTTGTTGGACCTCTATGCATATATTGTATGTTGATATACAGCAGTCAATGTCTTTTGATTAATTTATTAATTATAATAATAAAAGATTTTATTTTGGACGTCAGTTGTTATTTTATTACACAATATAACTATCCTAGACTGTCACTGCGCATATTTTATATGTTGTCTTTCAACCCATATTACCTGACTAAAAAATATTAAGATTTAAGGACTTTGGAAAGTTCCACAGGAGCTGTGAAAAGTCCTTTAACTAAGGTCTTTCCACAACAAAGCAAAGTAAATTAAAAAATAGAAATTATAGATGTTCTACCAAGAACGGCATATGACGGAGTAAAACTCAATTTTAGGGTATTAAGCATCGCTCTTTGTACATACAATGTTTGCCAAAATAAACTGTACAAAAAATTATATTAGCAATTCATTCAACACTGTATTAGCAACTATTTACACACAGTTGTTGCTGCAGTTACTGAAAATAGGTTCTTATATTTTGTCGCAGTTCAGGTGGTGCCAGAACAGTGACTGAAAAGGATACTCAGAAGTCTATTACACAAGTTATTATTGTATTCTATGTTGTTTATAGATATCTCACAACATAGGATAAGAAATAATCACTGTGAAGTTGTTGCTCTACAACGACATTATGTACTAATTGAAATCTAATTGTTTTTAAACGGATATAACCGTTAACCCCTTCACTGCGACATTAGCTTTCAGTGTCATGACTTCAGTAGAACGGAACGGAACATAAATCATTTTTTGGCAAGAAGCGTATACATTAGGCCTCTAAAATTGCAACCCTCCCCCCCGCATTACTTTCTGAATCATAAAACTTTTTTTGGTAACTGAACTAAGGCAGCTGTACATTTTTTTAATGACGCATTGTTTCAAAAAGGCAAACGGACGCCATTTTACAAAATTATTTTTAATGTGATAATACGGCAAATAATACCTAATTTTAAACTTGTGTCACTCAGTATGATTCTACTTTTACTTTGTATGATTTTGTTGAGCACTTCCAAAATTGGTACCATTCAATAGTCATTTGGGAATGTGTTAAACAAATTATGGACTACTCCTAATAATAAGACAGTCTTTAGCTTTTATAGAAAATGTTCGCACTTGCAGTGCATTGGCAGCTGCTTTTTTTATCTGCCTTACATGACCAAACTCGCGAAACTGCTTCTCTATTTTACTTATTGTTCCTTGGGATATAGGCGGTAAATTAGGAAATTTCTCATGAAATAGGCGAGTTACTTCCTGTTGTGTTCGGGTGTTATCTCCGTAACCAATCATTTGTAAAACTGTTATTTTATGCATTTCCGTTAATCTAACCATTTTTTAGAATTGAATTGAACTAACTTTTTACTTAAATTAAAATACTGACAACTTAAATAAAACAATTTACTAATGCGTGTTAAAATAACGTTGCCACGGAAATTCTTTAAAGTTTTTTAATGGTTACCATCTAAAAACCACATTGCTATGGTTTTTGTTCACTTTCTCATTATCAAGACCTAAACGGGAAATAAGTTTTGAGTATATTTTAGCGAATTTCGGTAACCACATGATTTTAATTTATTTTATCTTAATTAATCTTAATAAACTTGAAAGCGACAACATTTTTGAATGGAGAATGAAAATACCTTTCAAACGATATATCACAAGCCTATACTTCCTATTTTAAAAATTGGGGGTTGTACCTGTCATTCTAAGGGGGTTGAAGGTAGGGGTTGCATTTTCACGTTAAAGAATGTCAAGTTATAATTTAAATTTGACGTGTTTCGGGATTTTTTATAAATATGTACAGTAACCTAAATAATGAATTTATTCCATTTGGCTTTTACACACTGTAGATAAATCATTTGAAAGCTCTAATGCGTTTCTATATTTTTGTTCACTGTTACACTGTTTCAAAATATCTTAAAATAATAATTATGATCTTAAGAACAAGAAACCCTTTTTTGTTTTTAAGGTAATACTATAGTGGCACAAGAGCTTTCAAGTAATAAATCACATGTCATTTATGAAATTTTGTTTAAGAAAAATGTCGTTGGTGTCACATTTTTTAGAGGTGTCAATAAAAAAAACAAATGATGTTTATTAAAATGTGTGGAAACTCAAAAAATAAATTCACCTGTTCAAGCTTTTTGCATAACAACTGAAGAACCATATTATTAGTGTCAGTCTATACCTTTTATACACAGTCACCATTGAAGAACCATCGCCATTTTGAAGCAGCATGGTAATATCGTACAACAATATAGGAACATAAGTGACACAAGAGCTTTAAATAACTAACCATATGATCCCGTTTAAAATAATCTTACAAAATCTCTCCTGTGACCATTTTGAGTGACTACGTAATAAAAATATCAAAAACAATGTCCAGGTGGCTTAGTTTAGTTGCTCAAAAATTTATTAATTCAATTAGGGTTCCAAAAATAATTGGGGCACGCGAACTTTAAACTCTCACTGTATATACGGCCGGAGCAGTTTCGAACACAACATATTTATACGTCTATAGCAACGTTTATCATATATTTTAACGGTCGACTTGTGGATGTTCCGTTAATATTCAATTTACATGCAGTTCGTCGTAGGTTTTATTCGGGGATCTTAAGATCTGGCCAAGGACGCGCCTAGTAAATTAATATTGACAAAAGCGATTTTTCGACGACCCGAAAAGCATTTGCGTTGATAAAACACACGACCAGTATGACGAAATTTTTCAATCATAGGACTTTTAATCGCGAAATAGTGTCATCCATTTTTTTCGTACAGTTTTTGTAAACAAACATGTTAAATTAAGTTATACATCACATGCACAATAAAGTGCATGTGAATACATAATTAAGACAAAAAATACCAAAGTAAGTCGAGTTATCGAAAAAAGAAACACATAAATAGAGAAAAAAGTGTCTCAATTAGCAAATCATTTTTTTAATTAATTATTATTATGATACCTGTACGAAAACGAACAACGAAGCGATGTCGTTATGGAGTATGTAAGAATGATATAAGCTTAAAATCATTTAAAGATAATACATATTATTTTATAAATTCAAAAGCCAAAAATTTCTTTATAAACAATCGTGTGCTGTACTTACAATATTGTATTTGTATTAAATACTATTCAGTACATGCATTTGGCATTTTTAGCCTTAAATTATCATTTAAAAAATATCAATGTATGTATCAATTAAAAATATCTCTGAGAAATAATGATGCCTAGCCTCTCAATTGTTGATCAAAACTGTACGATATACATGGCGGTTGCGCATGCGCTCTCCCATGATAAAAAGGCCTATTACTAAGGTTAATCGCTATTATTGAGGGGGCGTTCTTACACTTTTGTCGATGTTTTTCTGGGATTTCCTTCAAACTTATGGCATTGTTCCTCGATTTCTGTATAAGCGGCAAAAATTCTCTGTTATAAATACTTTTGTCGTCGAAAGCTCCTACCGGCTTCTTCGACTGTGGACTCAATCCGACCCAGCCAGAAGCGCAGTTTAGAGAAAAATACACGAGTAAGATTGGCGTGACTAATTGGTAATTGACAGGAACGACTGGCGAAGACTAGGGACTAGGTCAAGGTTCAACTAGGGCTGTACCGCTGAGACCATTTTGATACTATATACCTATGTTAATATGACAGTTAATCATAAATTTAAGTCTAGCATGACACCTACATATTGCGCGTACAATTTCATAAACGTCTTAATGAAGGTACTGTTTATTTTGGCGAATTCTATTTACTTAACCTTGCTCAATTTGTTTGGCATATTTGTATTTTACTTCATATTAATTTCGTTAGAGCCATTCTAGTTTTTAATAGATAAAAGCTTAGATATGGTTCAATTTATTATACAACAGGAACAAAAAAAGCTTCTGTATGGTTCAATTTATTATAAAACAAAAACAGCAACAGCATACAACTTGTTTTTATATTTTGATCAAAATGCATGGTGCAATAATTAAGGACAAAAAGAGTGTTAATATTTAAACATGTAATAGAGGTTGTGTGAATAACAGAAAAATCATTAAATGTACAAATTTGTACATTATAAACTCAAATACGAATGATACACCAATCGATATACTTCGGTTCTTGAACTGATATTATATATGATACTATCTTATAATACTTATAGTAGTTGTCTTATTTTTTTCTCTACGAATAATAGATTTCCGACTAAATTGGGTAGCTGGTCGACCAACGAATTTATAATCTTAATCTACATAGACTTTTAGTTTTATTTCAAGCACCTCAATCTTCATTAAATGTCTTGTAGTAGTGTATACACGATGTAATTACTTGCAGGGGTGTAGCGTAAAAAAGTAGAAAAGGATGCAATAAATTCTGATAACAATTAATAGCATCAGAAGGGTTAGTATAGTACTAAATGTATCACATGGTCTGGAAAACGATACAAAAAATGTAAAAATGAAGAATTACTAACCACAAAATTATATGTCGAGGAGAGATCTAGTCTAGTTTCTTAAATTCAATTCTAATATTTGGTTTTTGTCCTGTTTAACAACAAAAACATTTATCTCGGCATGTTCAAATTTTGGTAACGAAACCCTATTTTCTAAGATCCTTCTTCGACAACCTCCCTTGTCTAGTAGACTTTCGCAAACACATTTTTAAACAAGACAATGGATCTTTCCACAGAACTAGTAGCAGGAATAGTCAAAAATTAAACGGCATAATTCTAGGAAAATCGAACAGAAGCGAAGAGGTAAAATACGGTCCGATAAGTACGTAGCTTACAAAAGAAAAATGCAAATTTTGGAATAGTGACGATTTATGTTTCTACATAGGCATCTTTTAGCTCGATACAGTTACCCAGTGATACTCCAACTTCTTTAAGCCGCTTGAAAAATAGGTTTTCACGAGGTTAAAACCAAAAGAAGTTGTACGGGGCCCAATCTGGAGAATACGGTGGATGGGGCAGCAGTTCGTAGCCCAATTTGGCCGTGGAGACGGCGAAAGTGTGAGCCGGTTCTTTTTAGTGATGGAACAGCAGTTTTTTCTTCGCCAATTGGGGCCGGTTTTTTTCTAAAATTCGTCGTAGAATCGGCTCAATAATTAGACATAGTAGAGCCCTGTGACCGGAACAGTCTTCGCCTTCTCCGGAGCTCGTTCGCCGCTGAAGTTAACTGTTTCGACTGTTACTTGACCTCTGGTGTGTACCAGTGGATCCATGTTTGTGTGTGTATTGTGGTAGACGTTTTGGAGTCCCAGGGCGTGGCTCCCAAAAACCGATGTGAGACCACGTTGAAACTCATTAATCCAATTTTAACACTCGAAGGACAAGAGTCACCGTACACAGCATCCAAGCTATATTTGATTTCCCTGCGAACTATACGATATTCAGTTTCTCTTGCAATTGTGGTGCCATCGGGTGGCGAGACATAAGTACTTATCGGACTGCCTCGTTTACCCGAGAAATGCAGATATACTGTCATATCATATATTAATACATATTCAACAAAAAAGAAAGAAGTTCGCCTGAAAAATTTTTACACATAAATTAAATTGAGCCAAATCGTAAGACATTCAACAACCGAAACTTTGAAAGCTCGCTAAACCATTAAGTAATATTTGGATTAATGCCATCCAAAATTTCATAATCTATTCTTGACTGGGTATCTTTTTATCTTTATCAATGAATAAATCTATCAGTATTGTTCCAAGAATCACTAAATTCGTTTCTCAGTTTAAACTTATCGATGCTTTTTATCACAGTTTAACTGATATTTGAAATTTAACTCCAGATTATTTATTTTGTGTTTGTTGTTCTAAATTTTGTGAAACACCCAGTAGAGTCATTTATTTATCTTCTAAATATTTCTCGCGGTAACATTTTATGACTGCATTGCAAAATTTCTGTGGTAATAAAAACCCCTTTAAATATTTATTATGACTATCCTTGATAATTCCTTCTAAAGACGCCGCGAAATACACCGCTATAATTTCGACCACCTAGGATCAAAAACCTAAACGCTCTTAAAATCCCGGTCCAAAATCGTTATATCGTGTTGGCCTTTTCAATGCACATCACCTCTTGGACTTTCCAACGTATGAAACGTGCTACACTTAACTTAGACTTAACGCCTACCAGTAGGGTACAAGGGATGGATGTGGTGACTTTCCAACGCATGAAACGTGCTACATTTAACTTAGACTTAACGCCTACCGGTAGGGTACAAGGGATGGATGTCATGGAGCTGCTGAACCCTATCTCCGAGCGGACTACTCTTTCATAGATCGACTCATTCACTCTCTTCGGCGTAAAACTTTCTGGTCCATTGAGCTATAGAGTCGACAAAATATAATTTTACGTTCTAGTGGTAAAACTTTCTGGTCCATTGCGCTATAGAGTCGACAAAATATGTGTAACGCATAGGGAAAGAAGCGAATACGACAAAATAAAGAAAAATTATGAAACGAGCACATAATCAGATTAAACGATATGTGGTCACCATATATTGACAGTCAAGATACACGAAACAGATTTTGGAAAAAGGTTTGGCTGTCCGTGAAAAATATGGAGTGATACCATTAATTAACTAATAAAGAATCGAAGAAAAATAGGAAATATTGCCCATTTTTGAATGACGATGAAGTAGACTAGTGTATAGAGTCTGTTTATAATTCCTTTCATTGTTAATGTTCTATTTTAAAGCCGAAGCTTTACACATTTAACAGAGAGGAAACACGTTTTACGAAATCGCTATACTCACCCAATTTTAAGACAGGTTTTATTATCAGCCGATGCAGACAGTTTTTGGTGAAGGTTAAATTGAATATTGTTAAACACCCAATAAGTCTCGTGTCTGTCTGTCTGTGCGATAACGCTCGAAGGAAAAGTAGTAGACTCATGAAAGTTGGTACATAGGTTTACTCTTGGCCTAAGAAAGCACCTTATTAACCTTGTAGACAATAGATCAAAAGTCACCAAAGTTACAGTTAATTCAGACAAACCTGCAGACGTATACATTGCTATTATTTGGCAGATTAAAAGAAGTTGATGTTGGGTTGTATTGTGGAAAATATGGCATAAATTAAAAAATGCATTTTGTTAAAATTGGTAAATAATATTGCGAGAAAATAATTTCAAAATCATTGAAAATTTGCTTTTTTCTCAGTGCAATGATATTTTTAAAACATAATTTCTTACTCACACTTTCCAACCGCTAAAAGGCAGCAAAAAATACTCACAGTTAAAATAAAGAATTTTAATAATTTTCTAAACTTCTTTTGTCATTTTGCTTAATATGTTTTACCTTATGTTAACCCGATCGTCATGATAATTGTACAGCATTATAGACGGTAATTGTACCTTAAAATATTTTTAATATACATAAATATGTATAATATTATTGACTTAATCGAGTTGTGAGTCACCTAAACGACTGAAATTTGGATTTTTCTGAAGATTATTCTACAATATTAATAAATAGAATAATCCAAAATAATTTATTTATAACAGTCAATAAATTTATTACGCCCAAGTAACCTAGTTATGACACTCACTTCACAAATCCAATAAAGTCTGGCTAATGGGTCCTAACCAAAGCCGTTAATACCAGGAAAAAACAGTCAATACACGCAAGTTAACTGACCTTCTTTGCCAACCCTGCAATCAAGAATTATTTATTAAATTTATGATTTATAAAGGTATATTTTTTGTTACTTTTTTGGAATTTGATGGTGTGTTTAATAAAATTAGAAACAATTAGTAATTTCATAAAACTAGAAATATCTATCTTTAAAAATTTTAATTCACTGAAAATATTTTTAATTCTCCAATAAATAGTTTTCCAATATTGCTTTTTAAAAATTCTTTTATGACATATTGTTATCAAATAATTATTTTTGAAATCACAAATTATTTCGTATAAACTGTACATCATTTGTAGTGAAATGAAGGTTACGTCAGAACGTTTGTTAACTGTCACCAACGAATGTAGAAGCGCACATGCACGTAATTATTTGGTATTTGCAGTGACGGAACAAGACATTACTTCTATTCCGTCAATATCAGTGAGCGCGTATATGATCCCCCTTCACCACCACACCGTCCCTCGTCAACAAATTACTACTGCTTCTAAAATATGAAAGAATGGGACTCGACAAATGCAACTTTAGATCAACGAATATAGGGGCTATAGTGAAATTCACACTGAGAGTGCAGTACGGTTAAGGTAGCAATGCGCGTTTGCCGGATTTCACACCCTGTGCTTGGTAGCACAAATAGGTCCAAGTAGTGGTCACGTACAAAACCATAGAAAGATCTTTACGGCTGGACTCCATTACGAGTCCTCTTTATAAGCGTCTATATTCATTGGTTTTTTTTTAAATGTGCTATTAGCGTCTATATTCGTTGCTGTCGCTTATAACTCGGACACGATATATAAGATAATAATCCTGCACGAATCATTTCAAACATTAAATCTGGCACAGCTGTATTATAATCAAACCGATATTTTTTGTAAAAGGTATATTGTAGATAAAGGGCTTTTGGTGTCATATACCTTTTCCCATTGTAATCTGTAAGATCTAATGTGTTTACCTTACATCTATATTTGTGGCTTTTGGATTAGCCTAGGCGTCTGCTGTTCTTTGGGTCGCCTTGCTTCAATCGGTACTTTTTTTCTCCTCTGTGCCGCTCAGGCAGGCTCGCGTGAACTTATTCGATTTTTGCCGAGCTTCATTGTGATTTTCTTGAAACCTTAGCGGGATCCAGTTGCACAATTTCCAACGGCTGTCTTGTCCCTATTACTTCGCTTTGTTCCTGGTTCATTTTTGTCCCACGAAAAGCTAGGGCATGAATGATCACTCCCGACAGACTCCTGCGTGCCTGGAGGAGGAGGCTTATGAAACATTCTGCTGTCAATACCCTGAGTTGAACCGTCCTTAGGTTCCACTTGGTCGTATGTACCTCACATAATTTGAGATCACCACCAAACATGAGGTGTCTCTCTATTACGACAAGATCTCACAGCTCTTGAAGAGGTAAACATACCTTGTAATGAAGGAAGATAAGTAAAACATGTTTACAGTGTTTAAACTGTATGTAAATGTTTTTATTATATAAATTATATTATTATATAAATTTATACTCGTTTGACATGAACATAATTAGTGACTATGTTCACCCATGAAAAGCCCTCCATCACGATAATGTCTCGCGGCTATCGTTAAGGGTATTGTAAACGCTACCATTTTATCTGCATATTTACATATTATATATAAGATTGGTCAGTGGTCTAATATAAGCAATTAGCACAAAAGTAAGTGCCTACCAACCAAACGAAATGAATTCAACAGTAAATCTAGTACATTAACCTTAAATGAGTAGATAAAGTAGATCTGTTAATAACAAAAGGGTTTTGTGACTAATACATCAACAGTTGACTCTATAAAAGACGGTTCCTTGTTTATTACTAATAATTAGGAATTGTTTTAAATATTAGAAAACTATTGTTTACTTGTGAAGTTAAATTTTATATAACATGGGTAGTATATTTTTTGTAATATTTAACCAACCAATGTAACGTTTTTACTATGATAATTAAACACACTTTTCACAATTCAAAAAAGATTAATTGAGCAGATTATTAGTTTTTAATTTTAAGTTAAACATATTGGTCGAAAAATAAGTTTCTAATTGTATTAATTTTGGGTTTTTCTCTAGTTTTATTTTAATTTTGCAGCTCATTCAAAATTGAAGATTGATATTTTGAAAGTCAAATGCAAAGAAACAAAAAATACAGTATACATATTCGAATTAAAGTAAGTAAATATTGCAATTGTACCTTTTTGAAAATGAGTTTGGATTTCCAAAACCAAAGGATTCTAGGATCTAGTTAGTTTCATCTCGATACATTTTACAATTGGCTATTTTTGCGAATCGATTCGTGTAGTTGTACCACATGCCGCTCAACTACAATACTTCCAATATGTGTACTTAATCTTCTGTAGCAGTATAGTTTCATTTTAAATATATAATCAAAAACAATGGCACGTATAAACGTGACAAAACATTTTCCAAATTTGTGCCATCGCCATAGCGGACTAATGTTAGAAAAAATAGTAGAGCAACCCGACTTGAAATTGTAGCTCATTTTCCAAGGTTCTGAGTAGTTCAAGATTTGTTCAGAATATATTTTAAAAACATTTTCACATCACCTGTTTACTATGTGACATACATATTTTTTTATATTTTCAAATTTGATTGAGCTTTGTCATTTTTTTGTTAATTAGTGTGAATGATAACATTATGATGCAGAGTTTTGAATACTAATTCAGGTATATAAATCGAGGGTTCCAATACCAATATACCTGTTTAATAATCGAGAAGTCACATGTGAGAACTATTAACTAGAGGTTGGTATATTTTTAAATTTTTTGATAACGTTTACCATCTGTTGGAAATAAATATTTTTAATCGATAAAAAATATCATGCAAATGATCACCAAAAATATTTTATAAAACATATGCCCAACCACTAACAAACACTATATCCGTCATCAATTCATGCTACAGTTACCATGATTTTTGAAATTAATATTTCAGTCGAGTTGCTGTAAGTGAATCAAAGTGCGTCAAACCAAACGAAAGAACATGTAGGAGACTATCCAGTGACAATATCCTATAAATGTGTAATTTTCAAAAAAATATATTTGACTTTGAAATTATTACAATAAGATATTGAAAATGTTAGGTAAAATTAACTTCAGTGTACAGTCTTTGGAATGGTTAAGACCTCAAAAGCTCCTCAGACGTCTTCTTAACTCTTGACATCTTCTACTTCAACTGTCATTTGGTACGTACATACCAAGATGCATTTGTGATGGTACGGGGGACTTTTGATTGATATCTTTTCAATATACCGATGTTAGATATTGAGAGAGAAAGGTCTTATGGTGATCAAGTCATAGCCTGGAGGTATTTTTGAATTTAGTTCGGTAATTTTTTTGTACAATTATTTCGCATTGAATTTCTCCAAGTATGGTTTCATTTGGTAGGAGAACTTTAAGATAATATGAAAACCGTTTTCTATATTACTGTTGTTATTTGGTACATTTGACTCTAAAATTTCTACAAGGTGATTCTCAAAGGCTTCGACTTTTTCTGGCGTGTTTTTAGCCTAACCTCCGTTACCTACTCGCAGTAGTAAGAAATTTGAGCAGTTCAGGTCTATTTTGCTTTCGTGGAGCTTTCCATAGTAAAATTTCTGTTCTGTGTGTATGCATGTGTCACACCCAATATAATGAACTATATTAAGTTATTACAAAGATTAAGCTAGCTATATATTTAATTGGCTCGTTTGCTCGTTTGACCTGAGTAAGATCTCGAAAGTGTGGCGAATGATTTGGCTGCAATCAGAGCAAGGAGAAGATTTTTTTACTCCACTTGAATCCATTCACACAACTTCCCTGGTTTATGTGGATTCTATTTAGGATCGACTATTACCTGCAGGATGATCTGATTCATTTCGTTTTGGTTTTGACAAATTTGTCATTTTCTCTCACTGTTTTTTTTAATGTCACATGCTGTGGCTACATAACTCCTGGGTAAAAAATATTACTAGTAGAGAATTAAGTAACATTTGCACAATCTGCACTTACTGTCTGTTAAGGGTGTCCTTGCAATTTATTTTTAAAACATTCAGAATCATCTTCCACTGACCTGTAGCGCCATCGGTAGAATACTAGAATTTTCCTGTTAAAATAAATAAAATTCATCTTCAAATCGATAGTCACTCGAGGAGCCGCGTCAAGTCGACCTAACAGGGTAATAAGGCATTTGTTTAATACAGACACACACCTCAAAAAAACACAAAACTCGACGATTAAAAAAGTCGTTAGATATTGAGATCAAAAGAAATAACTTTTAGTTTTCGTGTTAGAAACAATTAGCAATTGAGTTAAATGTTGAATTAGTACTAAAGGCTAAAATATACCTAAAAAGTGCTAAATATTTTACATTTTTTGTGAATTAATTTTTTGGTATCTCAGCATCACCGATTTTTTGTTTGTCGTTGAGCATGTGTTATGTAAACATCTTTTAGTAAAAAGTTTTTCACTAACTTCCTGATTTATTGACTGATTTACAATGAGAAATACTGAAACCCTCGATATAAAAGTTGCATTTTTAATATTCCACAGGTTGAATTTATACTTCGATCACACGCTTTTTTATGTAATGTTGTATACTGTTTTTGGAATAATAAGAATGTAAACAATTTGTTAACTAAGTGGAATATAACATATGAAAAGCCTAAAATTTTTAATTTTTTATGTTAGGAAAGTTTTTGAATGTGATTCAAAAATTTAGTTATTTTCTAATATTAATAATTTATCGGATTATTTATAATAAAGATTGTAAATACTAATTATTGTTTTTTATTTTTTCCTTTTTTTTTTAATTTTATTCAAGTGCCGTTTTCATTTCAAAGGTTGGCAATTTCTTACTATTTAGTTTAGTAAATTATTCTTTTTAAGAGTCGGTACAACTTTCTTATCTTGTCTTGTTCGTCGTAAAACCCAGCCTTGGTAATTTTCTTACAGTGTCTCTCCGTTCCGGATGTTTGCAATCAGCATGGCTATCTTTACTTTGCTGGCAGCTGTTCGGAAGTCTGGTTGTACACGTGTTGAACCATCTTCTCAGATTTTGAAACCAAAAAATCTTCTCCCTGGCCCTCTTTGAATGTATGAATGATCTCACATTCCTTCCCCACTCTACATATCCTCAATATATAAAAGGAAAATACCAGTATTAGTAAGTCGGTAACATATAGAGGATACATTATTTATGTTTTTTTAAATAACAAACATATAAAATCAGAATTTGGTGTTTATTGAAAGTAAACTAAATGCACGACCAAATACTTACCATGTTGGGATAGTATTATGAGGTTTTTTTTCCTGGTTTTTCCCTCATAATTTACTATGGAATCACTAACAGGAGATTTTTACTGTCATCACGGCATGTGTTTGTCTTTTTAAAGACGAATTGCATGCTATGATTTTTTCTGACGGATATTCTCAAGTTAAAATTGATTTCATGTAATCGAATGAGTAAAGTCTGAAAAGTAAAGTCGTCCCAGGAACGCAACTCAACAATATTGGCAATATCATTTTAAAGTCGTCTACTTTAAAATGTATAATGTATGTATGAATTGTCAACATAAATGAGTCAGATAAAATTAAATTAGAAGAATTTTTCACCAAGTAACAAAAACACTTTATTACTAGCGGACCAGATAAGCGGCGATATATTTTACACTACCTTTATGAATAACATTTTACTGCTCTTTTGTTTCAACCAGCACTGCTCAACAAGTTATCGTTTATTTGTTTTAATATTTTATTGCAATAGTACGAGTACGGAATATTTATTTAAACAGTGAATTTACTAGATGTTAATTTTTTTTAATTTCTTCTGATGTATCGTATAATGTAGGTTTACCCAACAATCAAAGCTATGCCTTTACAAGAACATAATATTTGAAAAATAAGGAGTACCATGTGTCATAAAAATTGTAATCTCCTTTATACACACTTTAAAAAGTTTAGTACCTAATGTATTTCTTAAATCCACACAATCATTGAAAAATGATTCATGTTATTTAAAAATATCTTTTGTCAACGACACTCATATCGACAAAGTAGATCAAATTCAAACGTCATCATATTACACTTCTATTTATCGTTAAAAATTAACTGATGGTCGTGGGTTGTATTAGTGTTATTTATTAATTTAGAAAATACCTAATTAGCAAAAATCTTATTTAAAAGATGCGAACGGTTTTTGCAATCACAATCAATGCAGTGTTTATGCTTGTTTAGCATTGGCTGTTGAATAATTTGTGTTCGATTGTTTCGTCTGTTGTGCTACCCTCGTCCTATTTAGGGTATAGTAGTTGTATACAAGTACCTATTTATAAGTATAGTGAAGCGGTACTTTAAAGTAAAATGAGTAATTTGGAAGAAAATAAATACAGTCGAAACGTAGAGTGTTATCTCCAGAAGAACGGCGTTTAGTTCTGAAAGTCGAAAGTTATTTCAATTTGGAAAAAAATAATATGTGTCCATTGACATCTGTTATGGCAGTTCAGAAACGCACATGCGATGCTTGCGGAATCTTAGGGAGGACATTCCGAAGAATTAATAACATGAGTGAGGATGAAATAAATAAAATAAGCAAGAGAAATCCTCGACATCCAAAAACTGCACCAGTCAATTAAACTTGCAATTAAAAATATTATATATAATATGTATAAAACCAAAGAACACATAAGGTCTGATAGTCCGAGGCAAGTTGTATTTTTAGATGAAACTTTGATTTTCGCTAAAGGAAATATGTCAAAATCATCCTGGCAAGATGGCACCACGAGTTCCGGTAATGGTAAACGCTACATTATACTTCATGCTGGAAATGATGAGGGTTTTATAACTGACGCTAGTTTAATTTTTTCGTCCACAAAGAATACAGGTGATTCCCATGGAAATATGGATGCAAATATTTTTGAAGAATGGTTTGAAGAAAATTTGTTAAAAAAATTGGAGTGACCATCCATAATAGTGTTGGATAATGCATCCTACCACTCAAGAGTAGAAGAGAGATTTCCTTCAAGCAGCTGGACAAAAGAAGAAATAAAGTTGTGGTTGACAGAAAAGAAAATTTATCAGTGACATATTTTTAGTCGATTTACTTCAAAGGCGTGGAAAACACAAAATTCAAAAGAAATTTGTTACTGACCAAATGGCTCTTAAATATGGCCACTAAGTTTCGACTTCCGCCCTACCATTGCCACTATAATGCAATTGACTTAGTTTGGGGTATAGCCAAAAATTTTTATGATAAACATGCATCCAAAACAACAGATGACGCTAGCGTTCTTAGTTTATGGAAAGAATCGCTAGAACAAATAAAGGCAGAACAATGAATTAGACATACGGAAGACATAATCTTTCAGTCTTTTCAAACCGAGCGAGTTATAGATGAGGTCCGGCCTCTAATTATTCGGATGGACAATTCAGATAGTGACGACTCTGATAGTAAAATATCGGACAGTGAATAGGACAAATCGTTTGCTAAAAATAAATAACAAAAAAGTGTTTCGGGAATTCAATTCGGACTTTGTAGTGTGTGTTAGTTAAACGATAAAGTACCTTCGGTCTAATTACTGGACTGCATACTCTCAATAGCTTTGGTATTAATTACTGGACTACACGTGTTTAAACCTTTTGTTTTGCTGAAAACTCAGAAGTGATTTAGTGTCCATTTGTTTCAAGGTTATATTTAATACAGTGTCTGCAGAAAGTAAAGTCTTGGATGTATTTTATTTAAATTTGAACATACCAGCAACTTGGCAAGTATTTTCCAATTTTATTGCATGCAAAATAGAGACCTTGATGAACATTTGATATCAACAAATTATTACTGAACATAAAATACAGGAAATTACATATTTTTACTTTTCAAACGATCAGAATTAAATATTAACGCCCCACTGATCATATCTTAATTGCATATCGGCCGTCATAGGGTAAAAGGACTTTATTTAGGTTTTTTATCGCTATTATCTCTGGATGACAATATTTATTATCTTTTTATCTCATGATAAAGTACTTGAACAAGATTTAAAACTTGTACAAGTAATCCATCAAAAGTTGTTGTCAAAGTAATTTCTATTTATTAACGATGCCTGTATATTTCTTATATTGATCTTATTCTTTTTTGAATTGAATATTGAGCTTGTTTCTTTTATTAAAACAATTCTGTAGAGGAAAAATAAAAAACACGGATTTGTACCTAATACTTTATTTGAAACAATATATCACTTTAACTACGCACTCACTAACTCTGTCCTATTTGTTTCAGTTTTCTGATCTTCAAACAAAAACCACTTCTTTTTATTTATTAAAAATAGGACCATTATTAACGGTAAATGAATTAAAGAAAACCGGAACAGTTTCCTTGAGGTAGCACTTGACGACTCTTTGTAAAATTTATAGGCTGAAAATTAAATTTTTTTATTAATATTCACATTCGTTTTTGACATGACTACTATTATAATTTTAAATTTCGAAGTAACAAGCTTTGTTAAGAAAAAAAAGGGTGTGGCAGTCCAGTGGGACTGCCGGTAGAAGTTATACTTCTATACAGGCGTTCGCCGTTAAAAATTTATATGGGAGTCAATCTGCACAATCATTACATATGTAATGCTATAGGTAAGAGAGACCAGAAAGAGAAACAGCATTAGGTATATATAGGTATATGGTGCATCGTTTGCTGTATATAAACATTTGACCTCTAATAAGAGTATAGTAAATGAAGGATTGAATCAATATTTTGATGAAAAGTAATGGAAATAAAATATCATTAATACTAATGTGCAGCTATGGAGTCTTGGACAAAGAAGTGAGAAATCAAGTGCAAAAAGTAAATAGACTGACAGGATGAATTAATAACACTATATGGCGAAACAGACACATTAACACTGAGATGAAGTCAAGAATTTATTAAGTCAGTGTAAGACCAATAATGACATATGCCTCAGAAACAAGACCCGACACAGCCACAACACAAAGGCTACTGGAAACGGCAGAGACGAGAGTGAGAGTACTGAGAAGAGTTACAGGAAATACGCTGAGAGATCGAAAGAGAAGCGAAGACATTAGAAGAAAATGTACCGTACAGTGTATAAGCGAATAGACAAATAGAAAAAATTAAAATGGAATAACCCCATAAGCAGAATGGAGTAGACCCGTGTCGTGAAAATAGCAAGAGGTAAGTCAGCAGAAGTATCGGACGGCCAAGCAAAAGATTTTTCCTTTATAGCTATAGCAGATAAAGGCAGAAAAACAGACAGACAATAGCTATTGAGCCCTTAATAATGAATATTAAAAGGGTCAAAAATTTTAGTATATAGTTTGTTCTCATAAATTATGGAGATAATTACAACATATTCATAATATATTCTAGCGAAAATAAATGAATTTATTCAATATGCTAACGTGGAAAAAAAAATGAAATAACATAAACAACTCTTTTCTGAACCTTAAAACTTGAATTACTAAATTTTTAGGTAACTGAACTAAGCATCAGTTTTATTAATAGCGTCTTGGCGCCATTTTGTAAGATACTTTTAAATGGGACCATGGAGAAATTAATATATTATTTGAAAGCACTTGTATAAATCATAAGGTCCCTGGATTTTTTTTATGCTTTGTGCCGTTTCAAAATCCCCACTAAATTGTGAAAATCTTATTAAATTAACTCTCGGTGAACGAATAACTCTTTCTCCCAGATGGATAACGTCACTAGTATCATATTTATGCCAAAAAATCTTAATTTAAAAATAAAATCGACCTTTTTTGAGATTTCTACTATATGTACTAAATATTCAATGATAAATAAAATAGTTTGGAAAATTAAATAATGTATAAAATTATCGAAACAATATTAAAAAAGATATGATTTTTCTATTCTTTGATTTTTAAAACCAAAGTGACAAAAATTAGAACATAATAATTAAAAAAAAATATTCTCTCATTGGGATCGAACTCGCGACTTCCTGTTCTAAATACCGCCAACTCATTCGACCAGTAACCTTAAATAATAAGGTGGCTAATCAATGTCATTATTTGACAAGAACGTTACTAAGATGTCAGTTTTTTTTTAAATTTTTTTAAAGTTTTTAAACTAAGAATATTTATTTGTAAACGACTTTGGCCAAAATAATATAAAATAATAATAATATTAATAAATATTAAATATATTTACAAAAGGAGCATTTTTATTTTCGAGAGAGAAAGAGAGAGAAAATATATCTTCTGGCTCTCTCTTACCTATAGTTTACATATGTAACGATTTTGTCGATTCACTCCCGTGCAAATTTCCAACGTTGAACGCGCGTATAGAAGTATAACTTCAAAAAATTATGTTTGTATGGATAAAAAGTGTAGTATTGAGGTTCAGAGAGGCCCTGGACGCAGATGTGTATCCTGGTTGGCCAATCTTAGGAAACGGACTGATCTAACCTCAACTGATTTATTTCAAGCTGCTGTAAATAGAATAAGATGGGTCAATGTGGTCATCAACATCATAAGAAGATAGGCACCTTTAGAATATGAAAAAGTGTAGTATAGAGTCTTTAGTACGCGCTTCCTATTTTTAAATTTAAACAAAGTGTGTATAAGATATTATCGAATTTTTTATTCGTTCTAAATATCTCTCGATGCTTGTCTCTATAAGGATTTTAAAAACCACGATAGCTTATCTTAAAATGTCTCAATACTATACCGTGTAACTGAGTTGCTACCCTACTAAACAATATGTTGTGCGATAGGTCTTTTCAAATAATAACTGCAGGCAGTAAGAGCAGGGTAAGGAAATTACAAAATAGACTTCGTCAAGGATCAGTGCTTGCCCCTTCTCTTCAATTTATATATAACTGATATCCTTCCAACGTTGGCAAAGAAATATACATATGCTGATGACTTAGCACTAGGTGCCTGCCAAACACGATAAAAGGCGTAAGCAACATATTGACAGAAGATTTGATAGTTCTTGGTAAATACTTCAGTGACTGAAGGCTGAAGAAATCATCAGGATTATCAGCGGATGTATTAAAAATGACCCTACTCCATGGATTCCTGCTTTGAGTCATATTACACCTCCAAATATCAGTAGAAAAGAGAATCTCCTAAGGAAAAAGGAAAACTGACAAGTACTTTCACTTAAAAGGCAACCAAATTAACGGACAGTTACATGCACTACTATTGGAGTGAAGATTTGGAAATGGAAAAATTCTGGGCAAGTTGGGTGCTGCTTTTGAAGAAAATCACACCGGAGCAAAAATCGTGTGCTTTAAACGATACGAAACGAGTGTTTCGATACTTTGGACACATTTTCGACAAAAACCGAAGGTTTTGTTTCTTATACAAATGATAGGGCCCATAAAAACTGAAGATTTTGGAGAAGACGTCAAACATTTAGAAAAAGCGTTGTTGGAAGGGAACAGTTATGCCCAGTGAAACATCACAGAGCAGAAACACATGCGCTTACTTAGAATATCACACTACTGTCCACAGATGTTTGGAGAAGTTATCGAAATTCAAAAACACCCGATTAATTTTAACCATAAAGAACAAGCTTTGCATCTAAACATGATGTGGCTCTCTACACTACGACACACAAAACATCTCCCTAGATGTAACGAAAATTTCATTACCGATTGATTCCGGGGACACGCAACGGCAGCGACAGGAAGTTAAATCTTTGCTCCCGCATCTTCTTTGATACCTACCGCCATTGCACATGAAATGTAAGGAACAAATAATTTCAGACCATAGACTATAACCCCGATAACAATATACCTTTACAGAAACATTTTTTTCTAAGCACCTAATATAATTTTATTTAAAATAACATGTTAGATATTATACTTTACCTAAATAAATAAAGTAAATATTTAATGGGGTAGTCTCCAATAAAAACCACCAGTTGGTAGTGTCTAAGAGAGGAGCAGCCATAGACATAGCTTGAATGGCAATAGTATGTCTTAACGCGACTCTCCTACAAAGTGCCGGATCAGTTACAGCCATCATCCTATAGCCTGCTCTTGAATAATCTGGTCGTAGATTCCAAGATAAGGCGTTAAAATGTGGAAATTGCCAACTGTAAAGGAGAGCGGCCATGAGCCATGCGCCAGGTCCTAATGAATCTGCACAAGCAGCCCAACCCATTAAAGGAGGTATGGCACCAACTGAAAAGAAAAAGTATAATATGTATATTTTTAAGTACTTTTTAAAATATAAATTTCAGATATTGTCCATGATTTTGTCCGTTATGTACATAAATAATTATTATAATTGATTAAATTTAATCTAATTTGCTTTCTTTTTACTGTGGTTTTTATGTTATTATTTAATACAGAACTAATACTAGATATTTAAGTTCACATTGTTTTAGCCATTGACTGTTTGTTTATCAAAAATTTTCTTTTGGTAAAGCATCACTTTACCTTTATTCCTTAATGGAAGCACAAAGCTTCCATATTTTCTTCTATATTTTTATTATATTGAGATTATTTTGCATTTCTTGGGTGACTAATCTATGTATGTCAAACAATTTTATTCATTAAAAACAAGTAATTCAGAAAATTATGGGAGAACCAAATTAAGTAATGGACTAAATAAAAGAAAATCCTTTGATAACACTAAAAGACTGACAAAACTTTTACAGAAAGGAAGGTAGGGAGAACAGTGTGAAAATTATTCCTAATGGACTATTGATTAAATGCTTTGGTTAAAGGGGGTTTATTATTTTATATGGTCAATGGACCACAAATCATAGATGTATATATCACATTGTATCGAGAAGTTACGAGCAGTATAAGCACGGTAGAAGAGGACTAGTGAAATGAGGAGAAGTGCCTTAAGATGACCTTTTTGGTAAATTATTAAGTTGGGGCAATGAACATTAAATACCGTAACAGTGTTGCCATATTTTTTTGTATAATGTTAACATATGTTTAAAATTTTACTCAACTATTATGTCTAATTTATCATTTTTACATGAGTTCTCCATAATTTTCTCACTGTCTCCAGCTTTGTAATTCATGTGACATATTTATGTAGTTTCATTTGCTTAGTTTCAAGTACATAAAGCATATGTGCACCCTTCTAACAGTCTCGTATTATTTGGGAGAGTAGTGATTTATTCTTTCTTTCAATAGCTTTTTCATTATAACGTTTACATATACTAGTTAAATTTATTTAAAATACATTATACAACTCATAGGTAAGCAATTTTCGAAATTTGATAATTTGTATCAATTTGATTAATTATGACAATATTTTGGTGATTAGTCCAATATTTTTAGTGATTTACTTGAATACAGATGTACATAAGGAGTAAGCATAAGTAGTATTTTTAAAGTTAGATATAATTTCTATAATTTTAGAAGAAAAAGAACAATAAAATCATGATTTTATAATTGTGAATTGTAGTTATGTATTTTGGACCAGGCAATGTTTAGTGGTATTTAAGTATATTAAGAAGAGCATTATCAAAGGAAGAAATGCTCTATGCACAGTGAAAAGAATATAACAGACAATTTTGATATGCCATTTCAAGAAAATAAAAATATGTTGATAAACATTTAATGAACATTCAAATTAATATAAAGTGAATATTCTAGAGAGTAAATTTGAAATTAATGAGTTAATTGAAATAATAATAAATATTAAATTAGTCTTCTGACTAAAGGAAAATTAAAATATAGTGATTCAATGTTAAAACAAAGAAACATATGGAAAATAGAAATAAGTTGTAATTAAATATAGAAAGAGTGTAGAATTAAACTAAAATATAATACTTACCTATAGAACCAACCCATGTGTTTAAAATACTTATCCTTTTTAATGGTGTATAAACTGATGTATATAGAATTAAATTTGTTAGTCCTAAACTGGCAGTGAGACCATTCACCCCATAATACAATATTCCCAATCCAGTAATACTTGTAGTAGCAGCAAACAACATTGAATGTGTAGGCCTAAAACATAATCAAATTAGATGGTGCCAAGTAAGTATTTTCTGAACATTACGTTAATTTTCCACAAACTAATACTCTGTTTTTTGTTCTTGACATCTGTGCATCAAATGGCACTTCATGGAATTGGTTTGTTGCATTTGCAGCTGCAGATAATAATCCAGTACCAACAGTACACAACAAAAATGTTGTAATTTCAAAAGGAGCTGGTGCTACTGCATAACCAGCCATAGATGTTATCACGACAAGGGCTAAAACACAATAGAATAGATTATGAATGTAATAAAATATGATATAAATCTACTAAAAAGCTACCAGTAGTTGAAAATTTATTATGTGTTTTTAGATATAAGCATCATAATTAGGTAGGATATTTGATAACTTTTCACCCAAATGATATATTTTTGGTAAATAATGCTAATTCTTGTTCAGCATTTAACTACCCAGAGGAATAGCTTCTTCGGTCCAATAGTGAAAGGTGACCTGGTATATGTTATTACCTAGACAGTAATTCAAAAACATTGCATAACCAGAAGTGAAAACAAATAACATCTAAAGAAAAAAGTTCACCTGTTAGTGAAGATATCTTAAAAATATTACTAAATGAATTATTATATAATATTGTATACTTAGATTTTTATTATACATTTTATTTATTTTTATTTATATATTTTATTTTAAATCTCACAGTGTCACACATATTATCAGCTACTGGTGCTATTAACCTAATGACATTAAAAAAACCATATAATTACATGTAAGCCTAATTTTTGACAGTTTCAAATAATGTTTTACTAAGTTGGAACTGTTGGTGGATGGAGTAACTTGCCAAGCTGGTGCAACCTTCGGCTTGTGAGGTAATAACTCTGACAAAGGTAATGCACCATTGTCTGCTATATCTACAAGAAGTGGAGGTGATGATTTTGAATTTGTTTTATTAACATAACAAGTGCTGGGAACAACGAAGTTTACTCCACATTTGTATTGCTAAAAAAAACATTATTATTTAGGCATACATATCACTATATTAATAAAAATGTTACCTTTAGTAAACTAGTAGTATGTGTGGTGAGACTTTTATGTAACCTAATATTTAAAATTACACCTTTGTACATATTATACTTTATTTGGTTACATTACATCACAAAATAAGTTAAAACTATTTAATGTTTTCGTAGTATATAAGTCAGTTAAGTATTTTCAAAATGTTTTAATGTTAACATTTTGAAATCAAATGCCAAAAGTAGGGTTAGGTCAGATGTCTCGTCTCACTGACATTTAAATTTGTCAGCTGTCAATTTTTGATGGAATGGAAGAGTGCAGAAAATTTTAAAAAATTCTCTTTTTCTGCCACTTTAGTGAGTAAAATATAATTGTTTTAATAAAATTGTAGCTATTTTGTAGTAGTCAATTACTAAATTAACATACTTTTTTTCATAGTAGTGAAATAACACATTTTTACTTCTTTATACGAGAGTATATAATATTGCCTATACAGTAGATTACAGATTGTGTTACTTCGTCTTATAGATAAAAAACTATTTATTACTCATATTATTATTATTATCTAATGGTAATTTTAATATATTTTTACAGTGTGACTTTGTTGTTACGTACACATAAGGGTACAAATCTCTGCACGATTTCTAGTGCAGAACCAGATGAAATTGTAACTGCTGAGTCTGCATTAGTAATGCTGTAATTTATATTTCGCCGGCTTTGAATTATCTCTAAAAAAAGATGAATCATGTCTTCTACAATGATGTCTCTACAGGAAATTTGACTTTCTGCATCTCATGAAACCTTTTATATATCTGAATGTTATTATTTATACACTTATCCATCTAAAAATAGTAATGCCATGTTAATTTAACGAGAGCCATGTATTATACAGTTCACTTCCTGCAGTTATACATTGTCAATATAATCATGTTAACTTAAACTTTGTCCCTATGCAAGATTAGCCCTTCAGCTCTTGAACAAAAGGTTTTTTGGCGTTCTTAAATCTGCTTATGCCACTGTAATCGAGAAATTGCTGGTTCGAAATTCAAAAAATTTAGTTAACTCACTTTAGAATCAATCTTTAGAAGAGTGTATTCTGTTACAGAGAAAATTGAGCTAGCAGAAAATGCATTCAAAGTCAGTTTAATTGCATCTTTAAATCCAAATCTCACACCCAAAGAACTTTTGGTAGTTTCATTAGCCACGATTACCGACCGAAGCTATGTATTTCTGTAAAACAGTAAGCCATTGGCACACTATAGTGGTTATAGACATGTCTATTCTAGTCAATACTTTGAATAGTAAAGGTTCCTTCCTAGGTGTTAATATCCTCAGCTGTAAAGTTATTGTTGATATTCTCTGTGTAATTAAAATTGGAATAACTATTATTTATTTTCTAACAAACCAATTTATAATAGTTTATACAAAAGTACGTGAAGCATAAGTTTTTTTCATTCAAATTGCAATTAATTAAAAATAAAGTTTATTAATATAATATACATAAATTAATCGTATAATTCAATACGTAATCAGTCGTTTTATACGTAGTTTTGAGGAGTGTAGTAATTTACGGATTTCTTTGAAAATGTGGCCAATCTTTTATGTCGTTGTATAAATATAATCCGGGGCTAGCAGTCTGGCTAACTTGTCTCGCTCCAATTAGGATGTAATTTTTATCAACTTCTCCAAGCTCCACCGCACATTGTATGAAATTTCTTGCTGCTTTTAATGCTTTACTGTTTGGTCGTTTTTCTAAAATAAAAAAAAGATTTTATTTAATCGGTAATTTGATCGTTTATAAAATCTTGCTGAGGGTACAGATAAAGAGCTACAACAGACCCAGAATAAAATAGGACCAAATAAATGATGAGGTTGACCGTAGATATAAATCGAACAATATGTATCATTAATATATAGTATGAAGAATTGAAGGTGAACAACTGTGTAGGTAGTTTGACTAAAATTAAATCAAAATTTAAAAACATCGTCATACCTGAAAAGTTTCCAATAAAAGCTAAGCCAAGTGATTTGCTATTATAAGTTCTAGTGTGAGCCCCAACTTTGTGCCATCCAGTAGCTTCATAGATTCTTCCATCTTCTCCTACTAGAAAACTAGAACAGACAACATTATAAATTTAAAATTGGTAATTAACAGTAACTCTTTTGTAAATTCTTCGAACAATGCGAAGGTTCGATCAGGAGCGTAGCAAGGGCTAGCGTGACAGTATAATAGATAGGATCATATTGATTTTAACTTACTTCATTTAAATTCAAGTCCAATGGCGAAAAATTCTAAGAAATTATTTATAGCGTAGACAATACGATAACAATGGTAACAATGGCACTGAAGTTCGAAAAATAATTCTGATGAGACATTTCATTAGCTATACGACGATAGCGAACGCTTGAAAACAAACACGGCACACAAAGAAGAAAATCTTTTATTTTATTCCAATGCGGAATCGGCTTCCCTAACTGCATTTCTATCTTATTTCTATCTATCTTTCTTTTTACCTCTAACATTTTCTTTCATTTCTCTCTAACGTGCATGCTTCTCGTTGCTTCCTATAGTTGTTTCCTGGGCATGCTATCGTATGCTTTCTCCAAGTCGATAATGGTCATTTATGTATTTCAATATTTTTTTCTTTGTTCTTTTCCATCACTTGTCTCATGATAAATATATTATCTAGACATTATCTGGATTTTCGGAATCTGGCTTGTTTTTCTCCATAATGGTTCATGTGTTGTTCAATTTTCTGTTTTATAACTGTGAAAAAATTCTTGCTATTGAAGGCATTACACTGATCCCTCTATAGTTTTGTTGATCTTTTGTCACCTTTTTTGAAAATGGAAGACATGTGTGATAGATTACATTCTTTTTTAATCTCCTCTCTTACTCTGATTTTATTGAACAACACTCGTATAAAGCATACGATCCTTGCGCCTGCATATTTCAGCAGTTCCATTTTTACATTCCCTGGTCATGGTGCTTTGTTGTTTTTGATTTCCTTTATTGCTTTAGTTATATCTTCCTCTGTGTTTTCGGCTCCCCCCGTTATTATTGTCACAGATATACTTGTGACAATAATTCCTCCGTGTGAGATACACTTCGGTCTATTCTTCTGCAATAATTTTGTTTAATGCTTTGTCCATTCCTTTGGTGTAGGTAATTATCTGTATGATATTTTTACTTCGTTTATTATTTCTTTCCATGTTTCCATTGATCTGTTGTATCCTATTGTATTGTCTATGTCTCTGCACATTTTCTCCCAGTATTCTTACTTTTCGAGCTTCATTCTTGGCTTCACTTGTTGTTTGAGAGTAACATATTCTTCTCGTGTTCTTGGAGTTCTGTCGTTTAGCCATTTATGAAACGTATCTCTTTGCCTTTTAACTATCTCTTCGAGGTCCTCACTTTACTTCTTCAAATATTTATTCTTGTGTTGTTCAATACCCGGCATTTCGTTTGCCGATTTGTTTATTTTTTCCTTTAGGTATTGAGCATTACCAACATTTCTATTGGGATCCATTCTTCGTTCATCTCTAGCCTATTCAGATATAGTGTTCGAATAGTAAATTATTGTAGAAGTTCTACTTTATGCTTCGTACTTGCGATCTTTTGCATCTCCTCATCTCTCTCGATATTGTCTTTTTGTCGTATTCCCATATATATGAATTTTCATCGTACTGATCGGTGGTTACTTGTATATTCTGTTTGTCTGTATACTGTTACATCTTGTATTATTTTTTTGCTGGTTTTCTTACTATTATTAAATCAATATTTGCTCTTTGGTTTCTACTAGGTTCCTCCCGTGTGTATCTATTTATGTTTTTATGCTGAAATTTTGTGTTAGTTATGGCCAAATCGTATTCTCGACATATTTCAATTAGCCGATTTCCATTGTTGTCCCTTTATATCTTCATCTTAATTTCCTATGTAGCTGTTAAAATTTTCAATTAGTAGAATATCTTATTTTTCATTTCTCATTTCCAATACATCTTTTAGTGCAATGAAAAATCTTCATTTTCCCTTATGTTCCCATTGTCATTCATTGCATACACTCCAACAATTATTGATGGTTGTCCAAATATGTTCATCTTAATTTCTATTCGTTCATGTATTTGCTGGTAAACTTGTATGTGTTTTCTCCATTGATTTTTTATTAATATTGATACTCCTTTTGCTGCTCTTTCATGTTTGCGACCCCCACTTCATATGCGTGTATGTTTCTTTATAATTTTCTCTCCTTGACCCTTTTTTTTCATTCCACTTAAGACTATTATATATCTGCATTTTTTTTCTTTAACTGACAATTAATATTGGCGTTGAATACGCGTGTTTGTTTGTTTGGTAGTTTCCAATCACATCCAGTCGAAGCCAAAATTAATAACTAAATTTACCAGACGGTTCTGAGTGGGTTTAGTAAACAGAATGAAAAAAGAATGGGTGCAAATCGACTAACTAACCAAATTCTAAATTACAAACCGAAAGAAATATGACGCGTCGGACGGCTGGACTGAGATGGACTGACATGTATAATGTATTGATGTATTGATGCCGAACCAGTGAACAAATTACTATATTCTGAAGAAGACATAGAATTATTATAAAACTAATGGTATCACTGAGAATGAAGCTAACTTCGATATTATGTCAATACCACACAAATACAATACAATATACAATACCCTTATAATTTTAACAATATGTAATTCTACTAATACATATAACTATTATTTTGCTTACTTGTAACCGATATCATGGAACTCTAAATTTTCCATATGAAAATTTTGTATACTCTGCATAATTTTGGAACAGCTCTCTTCTGTAGTACATTGTGAAGTTACAGTGTGATGGATGATGACATATTTGACGGGCATGATGGCATATTCAACTGCTATTGCTGTGCGACCGCCCCATCTCGCTTTTGAGACTATTTCTGGGCATATTGCAGGCCAGTCTGAAAAAAATAATATCAAATTGGATGCATATAGGAATGATGAAAACTGTGGAATAAAAACTACAAGATAAAACGTTTAATAAATGTTTAAGTACTAAATGCAGCATTAAACGTTTAATTTAAGTATTAAATGCGGCAAAGACTCACGAGGAGTTGTAACACCATTGATGATGATGATTAGACAAAACCCCCACCTCCTACAAAGCAATTTCAACAGCGATTCGCTTAGAAGGAATAGACGAAACGACATCCTTTAAATTTAAGACTTAATATAAGCCGCTAAAGGTCCAAAATCTTAAAATTTACCGGAAGGAGAAATATAGGATTGGGTGCACTAAATTAGGGATTAGGTCCTTTAGGTATGTACCTGAATGGTACCATTGCAAATCTAATGATACATATGGTGAGTAAAGTAAAGTTCCTTGAGGAATACTAGACTCGAGGCTCACTTGGAATCAATGGATAGAACGAATAACCAAAAGGGCGGTGACCACTTTAATAGTAGCCAGACGCATTCATGGAAAAATGTGTAGTTCATACCAGACGTGTTGTATTTATATCATGGTTATAAAACCAATATGAGCATTTGCATTATGTAAAAGTGTAGCAAAAGAGTACTATCTTCAAATTAAGCAAGGTGCAAAGACTTGTTTACCTTGGATTTACAGAAGCTCTGAGAGGCACACCAACTGCAGCTATAGAAGCCCTTCATTCTATACACACTGTATAGGTGCCCGAATGCATTTTTGGAAAAGTACATCCAATTGTTCCTGAGAAAGATTGTTCCTGAGGAACTGTTTGAAGTGAGAAACTTACAAAAAGATAGCAAAACAAATGGCCTATAAAAATTGGGCACAACATCATAAATATAATAAAAAACTACATATATGACAAAAATAAAAAAATCTGTGATTTAAAATAGCGAAATTGTGTAAATGTGGACCACTTCACCAGATTTACTCTACATTTTATTAGTAAGTATAACAATTTGTCTAATCATCAGAACATGTTGAAGTACAGGAGAAAAAAAATAAAAAGGAAAATTCTAAAAAAATAATGATAACAAAAGTAAACTAAAATATGAAAAAAGTCTTAATAACGAGTGTTTCCACCTCTAGTACGTATAACAGCCTCACATCGTTGGCCCATACTTAAAATTAATTGCCGTATTTCATTTTGGTCTAGTTCTCTCCAAATCTGGATCAGCCTCTCTCCCACTTCCTGTAAGTTGTTTGGTTGGATCGGTGTCGCTCTTAATCGCCTGCCAAGGATATCCCAGAGATTTTCAATCGGATTTAAATCCGGACTATGTGCTGGCCATTCCATAGTATTAATTTCTACCTCTTCTAGATAATTTCTGACGATATGTGCAGCGTGAGGTCTGGCATTATCTTGCATTAGTAAGAAATTTTCACCGATATAAGGAGCGAATAGTAATAGATATTGCTCCAGGATCCCAATATGTACGTTTCAGCTGTAATAGTTTTATTTTCTATGACCACTAGGTCCGTAGGTGCAGTCAAAAAAATACCACTCCACATCATAACGGATCCTCCACCAAAAATCTGGTGTGTGAGAAGTTACACTGAGCATATCGTTCGATGGGTGGTCGCAACACACGAACACGTCTGTCGTTATTGTACAAACAAAATCGGGATTCATCAGTAAATAGCACTCGTTGCCAGTCAGCCTCTAACCAATTAACGTGTTCTCTGACAAAATGTAGTCTCCCCCTTCGATGCTCTGCAGTTAATAGAGGACCCCGGACGGCAATCCTAGGTGTTAAGTTGTATTCCCTAAGTGACTGGCGAACAGTTGCAGTACTAATTTGTATAGCATGCACGTCTTCAAGCTGAATTTGTAGACTTCGATGTGTTACAAAACGTTGTCGAAGAGCAGAAATTCTTAAAAATCGATCTTGAATAGGGGTAGTTACCCGGTTTCGTCCTTGTCCTGGTCTGCGTGTAGGATCCCCTGTTTCGAGGAATCTTTCTAACACCCGTGAGACGGATATGTGGCACATACCAATTCTCCGGTAACTCCAACCTTCTTCCGACAGTATCACTGCCTGGGCACATTCATCTTGGGATAAATTACGTGATTGACGCTCCCCAATAAACACAATTAACAATAATCAACAATTAAACAGTAGCCGAATAAAATTCGTTGAACACTTGGAAATTAGTATATTTATAGAATAAGTACATTTTTTGCTTCTTTTTGTTTTGTTGCAAAAAAAAACTATAGCGATAAAACACAGTCAATAAATATAAAGTGTACAAATAGCATATACAAGGGGCTTGCAAAATATAACATTACAATGGAAATTTTTATTAACGCTAATAAAATATTTTAATATTTCAAAGTGGTGCGTTAATTTCTTGGAGAAGTGTATATATATATATATATATATATATATATATATATATATATATATATATATATATATATATATATATACCTATTATATTGTCTTACCTGTAACAGCCCATGTTAAGTTATTGCAAAAACACAGTAACAACACAATGTATAAAAATGACCGCATGATATACATATATCTACCGGTATTGTTATGGTCAATCACTTACTAAACTTTTTGTTTGCACTGCCAAAAACTTAAATACATTCTCTGTCACTAAACGGTAATTCCCGGTTTCCCAGCTTATCGGAATCCAATGTGCGGTAATAATAAAGAGTTATATCTTTTATTTTTGTTGTTCATAGAACTTTAACCTTGATTTTGCAAGAACGTTGCTCAGCCGTGACCTCCTAACAGGGTTAAATATGTACGGGTTGTATCAAAAGTTTATTATTTTTATGATTATATGTGCATATTTTGCGCGATATATTTAAATTAAGAGAAGCTATTTAAAAACAAACTAAAAATATATAAATATTATGATTTGTTAAATTCAACATACCAAATTCCGACGATGATAAAACGAGTGCATGTTGGTTGATAGTTACAAATTATTTGTTCTTCATTTTCTTTGTTTTTAGTGGTTAGATGATAGTTTTTATATTATATACATATTGGCAGATGTCTAGTTATCATGAATGTTGATGTTCTTCTAGAGTTCTTATTGGTCTTTTGTGCTGGTTATTAATTTTATTCTGAGTTGCTCAGAGTAGTCGTTTCTCTACTGAGTCAGTGTCTGATTGGCAATACCACTGTAATTCTCTTGCTCCTCTGGTTATTAAAAAGCTCCTCCTCAAAAATATTAAAAATTATTGTGATCGTTTGTTTGATCTGGGGATTAATTATTTTCTTCTTTACTTTGGACACAAAAATGTGAACGCCTATAAATCTTGTCACCAAAATTTTAAAAATTCTTAATTTTATCATAATTAAAAAATAATTTTATTAAAAAAACTTAAAGAATTTACAAAACACCAAACAACTACTAAAACTAAACCAAAAAAATAATAGAACAAAACCGAATTCCTCAAGAATGGAGATCAAGCATCCTAATACCTATCTTCAGAAAGGGAGACAAACCGGACCCGGAAAATTACAGAAGAATTAATTGATTAAACTGAATGAAATTATAACAGTAGCAGAAGAACAACAAGGTTTTAGGTCGGGAAGATCATGCACCGACGGTGTATTTATAAGGCAAGTGCAAGGGAAATCATTAGAATACAACAATCCGGCATATATATGCTTCGAGAGATAAAAGTAGAAGAAGAACTAACTGACTATATTAAATCTGTCAATGGGATAAGACAGGAAGATTCCCTGAGTCCTCTATTATTTAACCTGATTATGGGTAAAATAATAAGAAAAGTAATAACTAAAAATGATATCAAATGGGAGAAAAACAACTTAAAATAATCTGCTATGTAGACGACATAATACTACTCTCTCTAGCCATGGAAGGATCGAAACAAAAGTGGAAGATCAAGTAAATAGAGCAAACAGGTTGCCCTAACGAAACAATATAGAGAAATAAAAATGTCGGAAAAGTAATTAAAGGCAGAATTTACAAAACAGTCATCAGACCAATAATGACAGAAGGCGGTAGAAACACGAACTGACAAGGACAAAAAGGATGTTAGAAACAGCAGAGATGAAAATACTTAGAAAAATTGATGGTAAAACACTATAGGACAGAGCTAGAAGTAGGTACATATATACAACATATATGCAAGGTGGAGAACATCAAGGACTGGGTAAGAAATAGAAGAGTAGAATGGAACAATCATATAAGTCGAATGACAACAAATAGAGTAGTAAAGATGGCAAGAGACGGTTCCCTAATAGGAAAACGATCAGTAGGAAAACCACGAAAACGATGAAACGACAACTTAATGGAGGCAAATTAAAAAACAGAGTCATATCTACATAAAAAAAGAAGAAGAAGATACAATTACAAAGTGAATATTTGAGTTCTAAAATTTATAACACTTAAGGTGAAAAACCACTAAAATTTTGTTTTTTCTTCTGCTCTGCGTTGTATAAGACACTGCACCATCTTTTTCTCTTTCAGAAATTTTCTTTTCAGATGATTTGTCTCTTGTGACCAGTTATGGTTAGTTTAATTTATTTATAAGGTATTCCTCTGATATTTCAAGTTGATATTTTTATTGTATTGTACTGTATTGAATGTTTTTCTTTTTGTAATTTCCAAGGATTCCAAGGATTTTCTGATTACAAGTACAAATAGTTTACGAGAGATGGATTTTAGCCATTTGCTCAACTTCCTGACTAGGTGGACAGGTTTTTCTCTAAACGTTGCCTTTCTTAGCCAATAAGTTCTAGTTTTAAGATAATGGAAACTTCTCTCTCCGTCGTTTCCACAAGCGTTGCAGAGGGAACTTCGAGGAGATGTGAGATAGAACTTACTAGGAGAGTCATCCGCACAACGATTCGTTGTATATGCAGGGAGAGGCCTTTCACAGTTTTTTAGCATCATCCATTCTTCGACCATATGGAAGACCACCAAGAACTATACTAAATTCGACCCGCATTAAAACATATAAGCAATTTATTTGTTCTTTCTGCCTCAATAGTAAACTAGACTTACTATTAATGGACTTCGGCAAGTGACAGAAATTTGTAATTTCATCTCCGTAGCGGAATCAATACAACCATACTTTCTCTGTTAATTTTAGGACTCTTTTGAATTTTTCTATTGCAAACCTTTTATGGACCAATGTCTAATGTGTTGTGTCCATCCAAATACTTGGATGCTAATACATAAATCCGAAATAAGATTGGAGTGATGGAACGAACCGTGGAATTTGCTATTCTGGATGATAATTGATGACTCCATATAATAAATAAATAAATAGACCTAACTGTTCTAACATTTTAAGAGTTTGCCGAAAGAATCACACATAATCAAGAAAGTGCATCGTGATAGGGTAATAATCAAAAATAAAAAATGAACGTTGAACTGGAAGAATTATAGAAAGTATCTTATTACTCTTGTTCTCTTTTTGGACGATTATTTTGTTGTTCGTATTGACTGATTATCATTACGCTGTTGAGTTTATTTTATGCTTTCCCATTTTTGCATTAATTAATCTCGTAACTAGACTTTCCCTAAAATAATCGTAATTATACTTTTCTTCACTTTCATCATTCCATTTCGTTCATCGCGCTATGACTCTACTGTTGGTATATCCATCTATTTCCCCATTATTCTTTAATGCCGATTTTATATACCAACACTACTTTATATTATCTTACTACCTACAACTTTATTTAAAGTAAAAAAATTTCATCTTTTAAAGTAAATTTTAAAATAATCTGTTTTTGCCCTACTAATTTTTAAGCCTTTCTTTTAAGAGAATATCTTCACTTTCTTATATTCTATAAGTAGGTATATACATATTTTTTAAAATCTTCCATCTACATAATATCAATAAAAATGATTACCAGACAACAATAAATTATTTATGTTTATTTTACGAATGGAAATTGTTGTGGGAATCTGTCACGAAATTTTTAGGAAATGATTAAACTATAATATTATATTGGTTATAAGTAAACAAATTAATTATAAAGTTGGCAATGTTAGTAAATTACCGCTGACGTTGATAAAAATATTGTAAATCTCAATAAAAAAAATCTATTTAAATATTCTATCAATTTGTATACATAGTATATATCGTAAACCTGAAAAATATTTTGCAATGTACAGTGTGCTCCAGAACTAGATGACAGTGTACGCTGTTTTTAACCCTAGAACACTAACCTTAATTTACACGTGTAGCATGTAGTACGTTTGTTGATTGAGGTCAGCAGCTTCCAAAGGAATTTGAATTAAATCACTAATCGGAAGCTTCACCGAGCGTTGTAAAGTAGGCATCGCAAAACGCTTTTCAAGCCATAATCTTGTGAGTTGTTGATGTAGATTTAACATAAAAGTCTTTCTGGTGATTGTTTCCTGTTTATTTCTTTTTTTTTCCATTGTTTATTTCCATTTTTTAATTAAATTGTCTGTGAATGAAAGAAGAAAATAATATGTAATACCAAAATAAAAAAACTTACGTTAACATTAACCTTTCGTAAAAAATACGAAGCAACCGCGATCTTGCAGTTACCGACTTCACAAAGAAAAAGAAAGGCAACTACACTGTGAATATACTAGACAAACTGATTACCGAAGCTACTCAAATACCTACTTCTTCTTCAGCCTTAAGTAATCCAACTTTGGACATAGGCCTCCCCCAAATCAATCCAGTGTCTTCTATTTTGTTCCACTTGCTTCCAGTTGTGTCCTCCGATCTTCTTAATGTCATCAGCCCATCTCATTTGTGGTCTTCCTCTGCTTCTCTTTAATAACCATGGCCTCCACTGTTGTATTTCGTGGTTCCATCTCTTATTCTTCAGTCGGACGAACCGACACCGGAAAACCGGTCAGCCTCATGGATTCTGGGGGAGGCACAAGCTCAACTCAAATACCTACGCTTTTACAATTCATGCAAGGTTGCCAAATATTAAAAAATAATCAGCTTTCGTAAATTTTACGAATGGTTACTGTTCTAGGGTTAAATATAGACCCCTATTCTTTATAATTGACAAATATTGTGTGTTTAAAACGGTGGTTAGATGGAGTTGAAACCGACTTACTGATATTAAAAATCAGAAGATGGCAACATGTTGCCAGAAACCGAACAGAATGGCGACGAATCTTAGAGCAGGCCAAGATCCACAAAGGATTGTCGAGTCAAAGATGATGATGATGTGTTTAAAAAGTATTATTATAGTATTATAGAGACCTACCCTGGAAATTTTGACCATCGCCTTTACAGAAAAATGTTCTTTTCATGCATGTTATACCTATATAATGTCCCGAATTTCAAACTTAAAATCTTCAGTGTACTTTACTAATTTACACTTTTTCTGATTTTTAAGACTAGCCTGAGTTTTGCCTCACTAATGCATAATGCATCACATACACATTTATGTACGGATTGAACTATTTGCAAAGGCGCAGTAGCTTTTCCGCAGTAAATAAGCGTTCAAATTAAAGATTACTTGATTTATTTTTAAAACACGTCTCGCGATTTTCGCTGTCAATACTCAAAGTCTTTCCAATCACAATTACTAATACTGGTACTAATAAAACCGGTTTGGACTAAGCCACTGTAAATAACTGTTATTCACAGTGGCTCAGTCCAAGTAGCCTGAACGCATGGGTATACTCTGAAATGAATATAAGTATTATCTAACTCATAATACACTGATATAATTCCTTGTACTGATATGTTATCATTATATTTTTTGTATTGCATATAAAATAACTATGCAACGTATACACCAGTTCAGACACCACCTCAGACTTAAGCCAGTTCTTTGGAAACTCACCTCACGTTATATAACTAACTATTTAAATATTAATTTTATATCATTTTTCTGATTTCATTGTTAATGATTCTGTAATTGTGACTGTCTTTGTTCTTGGCTTGTCTTTGCATGGAACGAGGAGGCAGTTTTTTTAGTGTTTCCCATTGTTGTTTTATCTCGTAGGTGTTAGTATCTAATTTGTCAAAGTTTTCGTATATTTTCTGTTCGAGTTTGTTTTTTATCAGCTTCTTTCAGTTTTCTAACATCTAATTTTGGAGTTCTTTGGGGTTTTCTAATACGTTTAAGCTTAAGCCTGACATTAGCGGCTAGTGGGTTATGGTCTGATGTGACATCTGCTCCTGGATATGTTTTAACTGATTTGATGGTGTTACGATATCTCTCTTTAATCATTATATAATCGATTTGGTTTCCTACCACTTTTTCCAGTTTATCTGCTGGTGAGCGCCACTTTTACATCACTTTTTAATTGATATTTTATATTCCTGACCACTTTTTATATTTTTATATAACTGACTATTGACTAAGTCCTATATATTCTTATTACTTATAAGCTGTGTAACTTTTAAACAACCGGTCGCTAAATCTTTGTATCATAAAATACCTACAACTTAACACGGATTAAGAGTATAAGACGCTTGTCCGTAACATTCATGAAATAAACTTCATGTACCTACTTTATATTTTATTGTCTATTATTAGTAATTTCGTACTACCCATGATACGTCTACTGTTTCGTTTGTAGTTTACAGAAGAAAAAATTTGTAGAAAAAGATACTCTTTTTGTAAATTGGTAAAAGATTGTATTCATTTAACGCAGGAAATAAATCTTCAATCACATCACCCACTTACATACGTGGTAACGTGCCATGGGAAATACACGTGTCGTGTGAAAATTTGCTTTGAATTACATATTCTTTCCACACGCATATATTTATATTTACTAGAATATATAAAAACGAAAAAGATAATATTTTTTATTTCTATGGCGAATAATAAGATTGTTGTGACGAAGAAGTACTCGACACAAAAAGAGCAAAAGTGTCCAGATTGTTAATAAAAAAATACGGCAAAGATCTAGTCTTTGAAAATAATTATAAGTATATAGAACTTTATAAATTGTCATTCAAAGAAATTTAACCTACGGCCATTACAACCGCAAGAAATTTACAAAATTATTTTATGTAATAATTTATTATACACCAAAAGTTTTTACTTCAGCGTAAGTTTTAAAATAAAAAAAACTTCCAATGAACATCTTCCATTGATTCAATCCATGCTCAGAAAAGTATTAAAAGTTTATCCTCAGGAAGGAATTTTATGAACTGTGATTATTATTTAGAAAATTATTATGTAAAATTAAAAATATTTATTATTTAAAATTTCCCGCGGTAACGTTAAAGCTCTTGGTAAATTAAAAATGTACTCTGTAATCCCAAAAAATATAGAGGTTATGCAGGAGTAACTAATTTTGTTTTTTTTTTTCAAAAAATGTGGCCTCTCTCCTACCAAACTAGATGGTACAGTGTCCACAAAGGTAAGGTACAGTGGTTATTACTTGCAATTCTTATATTTTTATTTATAATATTCATAAAAAAAGAAAAGTAATATTAATCTTTAACAAATATTATAAGATGATAAATCCGCTTTAAAAGTAAACAAATTTTCTGATCGTTGTGTTGCTCCAGCACTTTTTGGTTGGGTTAAAGTGAGTTCAACATCTTCTTTTGTATTGTGACAGAATCTGTAACTGTCGGAAATGAAAACTGTATTCTGTGACGCCTTAGAAAATTTACATTGTATTCTTGATCAGAAGAAAAAACTTCTGTAACTTGTGCAACATAAAATGTTGAAGTTTTTTTTGTTTGAAACCTTACAAGAACAAATGAATTCACTTCCACCATTCGTGAGGATATGTCTTCGTCAAAAATTCCATCTACTTCTGAAAATAAACTAACATCTTCTTAATCCACAACAACAATTCAATGTCACTGCTACTGTCATTACTGGGAATGCTTTTATTCTTTTTTTGCATTACTTCTATTCGACTTGTTTGAACTATCAATTTTTCTTTTTACTGTTGTCTTAGCTCTCTTCACTCTACTTTGCCTTGATATTCTTTCTGCTGTTTCCGCTTCTATTCTTTTATAAATTGGTCTATCAGTTAAAATTTCAGTAGTCTTCTTTTTCCTTTGTTTTTTAATGACAATAAGGTAGCTTTAGGGTATGGTTGCAGTAATACAGGGGAAATAAATTGATTTTCCGGTGTGTCGTTGGAAGTTGCCATCGTTTCATAAGAAACAGTTTTCTTTTCAGGTGTTATTTTCGATGGATGTTTCTGATTTGTTTCTGGTATTTTATCTGGACAAGTTGATGTTGAAAGGAACTGAATGTCCATTTGTGGTATATCGCTAACATTTGAATTATTTGGTTGTTGTTCTTCTTGATTATGTTTGGCATGTCTGTTACGGTTGAAGCCATAAAATCATCGTCATTAAAAATGTTATCATTGAATGGAAATACCCCAGTAGCTTTAAAAGCTGATACCACATTTTTGGGACAGAAAGCAAGTGGATAAGCGTCGCTCCAAATCTCTGCTGTGTCGTAAATTATTATCCTCTTTCTAGGATTTTTCAATAACCAATTTTGACAACCATGTGAGTAATATTTCTTCAGAGGACCAAATACAGCTTTATCTAGTGGCTGAAGGCGATGACTAGTTTGTGGCGGCAAAGTCAACAAGATTATATTATTTTCTTTTGCAAATTTAATAGATGCTAAAGAAACATGGCTCTCATGGTTGTCCATGATTAGTAAAATGGAAGATTCCTTTGTAGGATTAGTATGTTTGACAAAATGTATCATTCACTGTTCAAATAATTCTGCTGTCATCCTTTCAGATGGTGCAGGGAGCCTGGAGGTGCGTTTTTAACAATATAATCTTTAAAAAATTTCCTAGGGAACACTAAAAACAGCGGAATCAAATTACCTATAGCATTTATTGCATTGCACATAGTTACCAAAGTGTCTCTTTCATTTGAAACTATATGGCCTACTTGTTTTTGTCCCTTTTTGGCTATTACTTTTCCTGTATCTTGCAACGTTGTTAGTGTTGTTTCGTCAACATTGTATACCTGATTAGGTGTTAATGCATATTTTTCATAAATCTTCTTAAGATTACTAAAAAAATTTGCAACGACTGGTCGATTAAACCCCATTGCCCTACCTAGTGAAGTTGCTTCTGCTGATCGTAATGATAATTCTGAATTTCGTTTCATAAAACTTGTAAACCAAAACTTGCCTGCCATCTTGTTTTCTTCCCATTAAGTTGGTATTTTTTTCCTGTTAGCAATTGTCAAATTATAAACTAGTTGTCTGGCACCTTTCGGATTAAGACCATGATGAAGCTTGGTCATCGTCTGTAAATAATTACTCAGTTCTTTTTCCTCGGTTGAAGAAAAAATTTGATTGATACCATAATTTGGGGTCAATCTTGCCGCTCCCTCAAGAACATCTGAAGTCCAATTTATATTATTTTTATTTAATAATATTTCCTAAACGTAGTGCGTGGAATGTCGTATTTTAAAGCAGCAGCCTTTTATGATAATCCACCTTCCCAAACATCATAAATCATCGCTTTTCTCATATTTTCATCTGTAGTTTTTTTAATTCCGGGATTTTTCGTGGCATATCACTATCTGAAACAAAATTATTTTTGATATATAAGTGTCACCACTGTTCCTGCATAAGTGTGTGACCACGGTACCAAAAGCTCATTGTTTAGGAGGCATAATCTAAAATCTACTACTTTGAAGATAGATCATAATTTGCATCACCTGCAAGTTTTACTACTATACTATACTATACTGTATACCACAAAACATACAGAACATTTAATATGTATATTATTATTGGTTGAAAAGATGTTTAAACTTACCTGCTACTTCTACACAACACACCTCTCAACAGGTTCGTACACAAAATGGTTCTGGAAACGATGGTGCAGGGGTCAAGAATAGTAAGCGACTACTGTGACTAAAATTGTTAGCGTTTGTACTAGATGGCGCGTCTGTATCTATCAAATAACAACAAAATATTTAAGTTGTGGCATGTTAGATTAATTACTATTTAAATGGAATAAGTCATAATTTGTGGATTATTCCCATTTAAATAGTAATTAAAATATTTAAAAGTGGCCACTGTACCTGACTGGCCACTGTTCCAGCCTCTCCCTTATTTCGTGTTCTGGGTTATGCAGGCGATTTAATTATAGTGATTAGAGGTAAGCGTAAGAATATTATTGCTGATTGCATTGATGGAATGACACTATAATTAGAAGATATTAGTATTTGGAATTATCCATGATAGGAAATTTACGTGAAATGCTCACCTACCAAGTATCATCACTCAAGCAAAGAAGGGCTGTTTAGACTCTTTTTTCAAAAAATATAATGGTGAAATTCCTTTTCACCTGGTATAGATTCTAGACCATGCCGATATTGCCATTTTTAGAAGGAATCGAGAACTATCATTGATTAGACTATCCGAGCTGCTGAAGCTCAATGATGAACCACAACACATCTGCCAATATGTTAATGAGTATGATGATGAGAAGGAATAACGAAGGAAGGTATTTAACGGTACTTTGGGATAAAAAAAACCCCGTCGGTAGCCGCCTATATAATTTGTCGCAAATTGAAATTAGTCGCAAAATCTCGCAAGCCCCCCAGCTAAAATCGCTAGCTCGCAAAATGTTCGCTTAGCTTATTAGTATATATTTTTTGTAACTAAGTAGTTCGCATCGCATTATTCTCATACCGCCATTTACTATCCATTCTACATATGAACGTTACTTAATCTCTAGCTAAAATCAGAAATTGCTGTTTAATCCTAGAATTAAATTTAAGTTAGTGTTTAATCTGTTTTTCATTCTAGCCTATGCTGCTGATCCTTAAATTCTTCTCCCTACGCCCTTTTATACCACATAACCTCTTAACAACTTTCTTAAGATTGTTAGTTGCTTATACATTTTCGCAGAATTTTTAAAACAATCTTTTTTGAAAACAATTTCCGGAGTGAAAATCGAAACATCAAATTTTTAAGTTAAAAATGTAATTTTCGTTACAATCAATTGTCAATTACTATGTTTAAATAAAATTTTTAATTTTCAAATAATATATACTTTGTTATAATAGATATTTCATTCACACTTTCTCTTAGTTATATAATGTTACGAACATACTCTCGGCATGGCCCAGGTAACGGTTGCATTGCATCTCTAATACCCTTCTCGAAACTTCGAGGCGTATCGAGTGCGAAAGAGAATAACCGGTCACGTAGGCGAATTAGAGGTGGGACTACGCCAGAATATTCTCGAACGTAGTAACTGTAGTATATATAGGTAACAATGTTAGAAGTAGAGTTTAGTTGTTAAGATACTATCGAACTGTAAACTTATAAATAAATATACTCATATAAATTCGAACCGCTCGTTTTATTTAATCACGCTACAGTGGTGTCACGGTGTGAGGATAATTGATTTATTTAAATATAAATTCAGCAGTGACTTTTGAAAAAGACTTTTGAACATTTTAAAAAGTACGCGTGCCTGACCAAAGATGCTGCTAGTAGAACTGTCAGTAAAACAGTTGCGTGAGCAGCTAGAAGAACGCGATGAAGACTGCAGTGGGTCCAAGAAGATACTCCAAGAACGACTGAAGACTGTGCTTAACAAGAATGGAGAAGACCCAGAGACATTCCAGTTTCAATCAACAGAAGAAGCAGTTTTAACGAAAATAATTGATGGAAAATTTGAGAATGTCTCGAAAAAAATTGAATCTTCTAAAAGAGATGATAATAAATTAGAGAATGTTCCCAAAAGATTCGATGAAACATTTGAAAATGTATTTAGAAGATTCGACGAGACTTCACTCGTCTTCTTCACTAAATAATTAAAGAAATATGTATTCAAAACAATGAGAAATTTGAAGAAGTCTCAAGAACATTTGATAAAGTAGAAGAGAAGATCAAACAGTTAGAGAGCATTATAACTAATACAAAAGTGCTACCACCAGTTAACACAATAGCCTTAGATCCGGTAGTGAAAGAAGAATCACCTAGAGACGAAACGACACATAATATGAGATTCAAATTGCCACCATTTGATGGAAAGTCTTCTTGGTCCATATACCTTAGACAATTTGAAGCTATTGCGACAGCCAACCCTTTTCCAAAACGTTTGTAAATTGATTGGTGTCAATAATACCAGAACGACACCCCTGCATCCTCAACAGATGGAATGGTCGAGAGGATGAACCGAACGATGGGTAAACACCTGGCCAAAGTTGTATCAGAACATCAAAGAGATTGGGACCAGCACATTCATTTATTCCTAATGGCCTACCGCTCGACCGTGAATGAAACTACAGGCCAGACTCCAACCTGCCTGATGTTAGGTCGTGAAGTTCGTTTGCCTGCCACCTAGAGTTTGGCTGCAGACCTTCCGAAGAACATGTTGCAAGCGAAGATTATGTCGACCGCCTGAAGTTAAGAATGAATAACATTCATGAACTTGCCTGACAACACATCCAGTTAGCTAGTGACAGAATGAAAGAATAATATGATTCTCGATGCAAGAATGAAAGCTATGAAGTAGGTGAGCTTGTTTGGCTTCATAATCCACAACGTCGTCGAGGCTTGTCTTCTAAACTTCAAAGACAATGGGAAGGTCCGTATGAAATTGAAAAGAGAATAAATGACGTAATATACCGAATTAAGAAGTTGCCGAGAGGTACACCAAAAGTAGTTTACATAAATCGTCTTGCACCATATGCTGGCTCAAATGAAACAGAAGAAGCACGAACCCTTCAACATGAGATCAAAGATGACCGGCGACCAAACTTTAATAAATTTATGTCAAATTACGTAGAGAGAAAGAGTGCTAGATTCGGCGTGACCACAGAAGTTCAGCAGGATCTTTTTAGTGTTCCGCATAACGTCTCTCTAGCCCACTGTGTTGCCCAAGATCTTGAGATGACTAAAGGGATCTCATCCGTATTTTATAAGAAATTCGGTCGTTTGGACGAGTTAAAAAACCAGCAGCCTAAAGTTGGAAGAGTACTGAGATTAGAAGATGGTTCCCGATCTTTGCTGTATATGGTGACCAGGAAGTCTTATACAGACAGGGCAAGCTACGAGGATATATGGCGTGCTCTAACTAATTTGGAGAAAATTGTGTGCAATTACGACATCAAGAATTTGGCCTTACCCAAGATAGGCCATGCACTAGATAATCTGGACTGGAAGATTGTCAAAAGCATGCTTAAAGTAATCTTCCGAGAAACCGGCGTACGAATTACTGTGTGTTGCATTAACCCGATGAGATCGTATCCTTCAAAGTCAGTAGACTGTTATTTCTTTCTAAAGGGTTCATGCAGAGCTGGAGAGTCCTGTAGATTCCGCCATCCTGTGCCTACATATAGAGTTGCTGATCGGGACGATCAGATTTAAGAGGGGAGCAGTGTTACGAACATACTCTCGGCATGGCCCAGGTAACGGTTGCATTGCATCTCTAATACCCTTCTCGAAACTTCGAGGCGTATCGAGTGCGAAAGAGAATAACCGGTCACGTAGGCGAATTAGAGGTGGGACTACGCCAGAATATTCTCGAACGTAGTAACTGTAGTATATATAGGTAACAATGTTAGAAGTAGAGTTTAGTTGTTAAGATACTATCGAACTGTAAACTTATAAATAAATATACTCATATAAATTCGAACCGCTCGTTTTATTTAAAAACGCTACAATAATATGTAGATATTTACAAGACGATAACATTTCGTATATAACCTATTTTATTCCCATAAATATTTAATATACAAACCCAAACACCCTGTACAAATCAAACTGCAAATTAAAAGCTCATAAGCTGTCAACGGCAACGTTTAGTGGCCAAAATTTAAACGAAAGAAGGGTGTGGGACAAAGCATCCCTCCTTACACATCATAGAAAAGCCCTATAGAGGTGTGTCCCTCGTGTGGGGTCCGTTTTCTGCTTTCTGTGCCCAGGTACCACTAATATTTGGGCCTGTCAACAAACAAGGGATTAACAATTGTGTTGTTAAACTGTTTGTAATCGATACTAGGACCACACTGCTACTGGGCACACCAAATTTTCTGTTGACAATAACAATATTTTATTTCTGAATATTGTAGTTCATGAATGGTATTTTAAATTGTAAAGTTCTTTAGAAGATGAATATACCCTTTTGATGGATCGTATAGAATAAGAATGTAAATATGTAAAAATAATTTGTTTTCAAATATCTTTGCGTAAGTCTTTTATGTATTTCTGTGTGAGCTGCCTCGTTCCAAAACGAGAGCTATCAGTTTAATAATACCTATTATTTCAGATTTATCCCCTAAACAAACAGTAAAGAGTATTGTGGCATTATTGTAATATTCTAATAACTTATAAAAATATATAAAAGCTATAGATTATAATAAAACGTATTTCTGGCTTAATCTATAAGGAAACGAGAGATGTATTGAAAGTATTTTTGGAAAACTTTATTAGAGATGCGGTTATCTATACTGAACACGCCAAGAGGAAAACAGTAACTGTTATGGATGTTGTATATGCACTTAAACGGCAAGGTCGTATTTTATATGGTTTTGGTGGTTAATTTCTAATAACACCATTAACCCTTTAAACAAACTTTCCTTTTCAGAGCCACAATTTATTGCTAATGTAGAGAATTCATAGTACAACAATATTTCAAGGAAACTTTTTCAGTATCTGTCTTATTTTATTTTGCTGTGTATTATTCCTAAATATATTTCACGCCGAATATATGAATCAATTCGCTATACATATCATGTCTATGGCCTATATATATATTACTTCTTCTTCTTCTTCTTCTTCTTCAGGTGCCATCTCCGCTACGAAGGTTGGCAATCATCATAGCTATTTTAATTTTTGAAGCAGTAGCTCTAAATAATTGTTTTGAGCTGCATCCAAACCATTCTCTCAGGTTCTTAAGCCATGAAATTCGTCTTCTTCCGATGCTTCTTCTGCCATCTATCTTTCCTTGCATTATGAGTCGCAGGATGCCATGTACTGTAGCTTTCTTTCTTTAATTGTAAGTTCAATTACCTTCTCTTTACCTATTCTTCTCAGTACTTCATTGTTCGTAACTCTATCTACCCAGGAAACCATAAATCATAATTCTTCTATAGGTCCACATTCCAAAGGCGTTAAGTCGTCTCATTGTGTCTAGATTTAACGTTCATGATTCCACTCCATAGTATAGTACACTGTATACGTAACATTTTGTTAGGCGTACTTTAAGAGCTAATATTAAATCTTTGTATATATATATATATATATATATATATATATATATATATATATATATATATATATATATATATATATATATATATATAACAGATAGATAATTTTGAACAATTAGTTATATATTAAAGGAAACCAGAAATCAGAAATTAGAACGACTCCTATATAGGTACCTTCTTAGTCCAAGCTGTAGACACAAAAATGACTGATTTTGAGATTTATTTAGTGAATTTTACAAACCAGCACAGTGTTATGAAGGGCAATGCCTGGAGTAACCTCCAAGTGCGTGCAGCTCCAAACTATTGGTTATAATTTTTTTATGTCACTTTATTGGTGCAAAAACGGTGTTTTTTAATTATTGAAGTTATACTTCTATACGCGCGCTCCACGTTGGAAATTTGTATGGGAGCGAATCTGTGAAATCATTACATATGTAAGATAATGAGTAAGAGAGAGACAGAAGATATATTTTCTCTCTCTTCCTCTCCGGAATATAAAAATGTTCCTTTTGTATATATATTTAATATTATATATATATATATATATATATATATATATATATACCTATAATATTATATATATAATAAAATATTTATTAATATTATTATTTATGTAATATGTTTTGTATTATTTATTAAATGTTCATAATTATATTAGTCTTTTATATTTCAAAATAATAATCTCAATAAATCACTGTATGATCCAGAACTGTCAATTTTGAAATACGTTTGTGTCATCTCCTCGGTAGTATAGTAGTCAGTATCCCCGCCTGTCACGCGGGAGACCGGGGTTCGATTCCCAGTTGGGGAGGACTTTTTTATTAATATTATTACATGGTAAATTAAACATATGCGTAAGTAGAAAAGTTATATATATTATTGTCATTTTTAAATACTTATGAATATTGAATTTTAATTTGTATTGTATTATTATATTGAATTATGTTGCAGTGTATTGTATTGTATTTTTATATTAATAACAACATAAACATTTTAGTGCATAGTATGTGTAAAAAAATTTTTGCATTCCACTCCTTTCATACATATATGAAAATAAAAATATACATTTTCATCAAAATATTGATTCAATCCTTCATTTACTATACTCCTATTACAGGTCAAATGTTGTTTATTAATTGTTAGTAAGTTGTTATTAATTCTGTTTCTCTTTCTGCTATGTCTTACCTATAGCATTACATATGTAATGATTGTGCAGATTGACTCCCAAATAAATTTGTAACGGCGAATGCTTGTCTAGAAGTGTAACTTCTACCGGCAGTCCCACCGGACTGCTACACCCGTTTTTTTTTTATTGTATCAAATCACCATTTTAGGGTAAAATGAGAACAATATTATGAAAGTATATGAACAAAGCTTTAATTTGAGCTATGCTACATTAAATTTGACCCAATAGTTTATGCAAAATTAATTATTGGAGGTCCAAAAATGTAAATTTTTCTTCATTTTTAGTTTTTGAAATAACTTTTGTAAAATTTCGTTTTTTATGCAAAAATCAATGAGATTGCAGCTCTTTTAAATACAAATCGAATGAGACTTGCGATATGCGAATGCGAAAGAGATCTAATTCTAACGGATTTTTTCTTCATAGATTTTATTTATATTTATTTCCGCGGGAGTTATATGTGCTTTCTGTAGTTTTCCGGGTTTGACTCCGCGTTGAATAATTTTGAATTTGATGAAAACCATTATGTTGACGACGTTTCGGCAAACTCACACTTGCCATTGTCAAGTCAGGCAGTAGCGCTTCTCGCTGATGCAGTTAACTTTAAGCTCATGCTTGGATATTGTATCTGGTATAAATATCTTAGGGCCAAATACAAATCGTTCTACAAAAAAGGTATCGAATTGTCAGAGAAATCTTGTAATACTGCCAACATATTTAATATTTGAGCCTGAGATTTATTAAGTATTTATTATAAATATTAACTATTTAATATTATAAAAAATTTATTATAAATATAACCCTATTTAAATTCTGCTAATTTTTTTATTTTCGAGTATTTTATGTAATTGTAGGAAGCGTTTGAGATTTCCCTTCTTTGGTTGTCTAATCAATAAAGCAATATGTTAAGGTTTAAATTAATTCAATTACCATGAATTACAAACATAAGGCTAAAACATAAAAAGCCCTGTGTAAAAAAACTACTTAACCAACTTCTTAAAAAGGTACATAGGTATAACACGGATCAAACAAAGGTCGATTCGGAAATTATTAAAAATAATCTCCCGTGGTACATAAAAAGATCATTGTTGTATTATATATATTATTGAGGTTCACTGTGCAGTGAGACATCCAAATACCAGATGCGAAATCTAAAATCCAGTCTAAGCCATGTCGTAGGGTTGAAATAAATCCATCTTTAATCCGGCAATATGGATTAAAGTGGCGTATGAAAGAAGCTATCGTTGCATTTGACAGTTGTGATGTAGGTCCGAAATCGGGGTAATCTGAAAATATCCATTTCAAATTTTCCTAACAAGGACGTAACTAATAACACATTATAGGGATGACATTGTACGAAATTTCATGATGTTGTAAAATAGCACTATCTTACTTCCATTTTTTTAATTAACTAGAATTCTATTCAATTTTTACTTAACTTTCATAAAAATATTTAAATGAAATACAGTAAAATATATTGCTAATCAAAAAAACCTGAATATTTTCTGATTTGTTTCAAATTTCACATGGCATGAATCTAATAAATACAACTTATATATTTGTACAAGGAAATCGGGAAAGCTAAAAAGAACATCTACAGAAAATCTGCGAAAATATTGACTCAAGGTCCAATCTGTCTAAACTACATCAAGTTATGTCAAAGCGTGTAGTTGACAATGTCATAGCCTTACCTTATCATAACCCTGGATGAGTTTTTCTGGCTGGGGCATTCCATTAGGACCTCTATTGTGCCCTTCTCCTCCATTGTGTTACGTTCATAATTTCCAGGTCGTCTTCCACGTCATCCAACCATCTCGTTCTGAGTCTACCTTTTTTTTTAAACATATATGCATCAGCATATATGTTTAACATAGACTAAATTGGATGATAAATACCTTCCAACCAAATAAAAAATTACTGAGACCAAGTCCTCCCAGCCCTAATACAAGTGAATGAAGATAAAATTCTACTGCATGTCACAAAAAAATGAATAGAATGCTAAAATATCAATAATCGTTTTCATACGATTTGGAACAAATTTTGAATAAAAACTTGAGGAATACATTCGTATTCTTCACGAAGCATGTTTTAAAGTTCTCCAAGACTTTCTAGTTGGTTGGCCTGATTGACTTGACAACGATGAATTTTATCCCAAAGATGTTCAATGATATTCAGATTAGGGCTGCAGGTTTGTTATTCTAGAGTTTTAATTCCTACTTCCTCCAAGTAATTTGTCGTGATTCTTGCAGTGTGTGGCCATGCATTATCATGCATAAAGATAAAGACGAAATTGTCCCCAATAAATAAACCAAATTTAACTACTGCTTCTATCAAAACAACCTTTATATACCGGTGAGCATTCAGGAGACCATTGATGAAAATAAGTTCAGTTCGAGCTTCAAATGAGATTCCAGCCCAAACCATGACACCACCACCGCTAAACTTTCTTCTCTGGGACATCCAAACTTGGACAAATATTTCATTTCTTCGTCTCCAAATGTTCTTTGGGCCATCGACAGACTTCAAACAGAACCGCGATTTTTCAGTAAAGAGAATTCGGCTCCAATCCTGTATATGCTAGTGTTGATGTTGTCGAGCAAAAATTAATCGATTCCTACAGTGATTGGGTTGTAATTCTGGAACAATAGCCGACGTTCTTGCCATTAGTATTTTTTAATTCAGGCGTCTTCTAACCGTCCTCTCACTTACAGTCACATTTCGAAAATCCTGCAGACGATTTCTTGCAGCAGTTATTGCAGTGGAATGGCTATTTATTAAAAGTTTCATCAAAATAAAACGATTATCTCTTTGACGAGAACTACGTCGACATAAGTATGTACCAGTTTCTATAAAGCGATGGAAAGCTCTCCCTACTGTAGTTCTCAGAATAACTAAAGTTTTGGATACATAAACTTGACAAAAACCTGTCAAAAACAACCATACATGGTCGCAATTAATATTTAAATTGAGACGCAATAAAAAAATTTTCTGCAAATTTGGCTATTTAAAACAAAAATGTTGAGATAATGGTATATGGCAATAATGAAATCAATGATCACTGGCGGGACAGGGACCTACAGAAGTTTACAGTCTCAACAGTGTCAGCAACAGTTGCGAAGCTTCAAAAATTAGCTTCTGTATGCATAACAGGTGCAACGTACCCAACGGCTACCATGGAGGTAATCCTTGATCTCACACCTCTACACATCCTCGCATCATACAACCTCGAACGTTTACCACTGAACATATGTTTCCTCCCCTTATTTCCGTTTATTATGCTCATCTCCCTTCCAGTTTTTATTTATTTTCTTTAAGTTGTTAGTCCATCTTGCTGGTGGTCGATATTGACATTTCAATTAGTTTTTATTCTACATGATTTATTGCTTCTGCCACTATTTCATCTCCACCTGGAGCTCCATTATTTTTTATTTTCTTTAAGGCACATGTGATTCCTGATTTGGTCCTGTTTTTGCAGTGACTGGAGCTTTTTCTTCTTTAAGTTCCATCTTTTATCGAAGGTTGGAAATCATCATGGCTATGCGGACTCTGTTCACTGCCGCTCTATAAAGTTCTGCACTACTGCATTCAAACGATTCTCTTAAGTTCTTAAGCCAGGATATTCTTCGTCTTCCCACATTTCGCTTTCCTCGGATTTTGCCTTGCATAATAAGTTGTAATAATGCGTATTTTTGCCCTCTATTCACATGTCCTAAGTACTCAAGTTTTCGCCTTTTGATAGTTAATATTATTTCCGCCTCATTTCCTATCCTTCTAGTTACTTCCACGTTTGACATTCTTTGAATCCATGATATTCGTAGGAATGACTGGAGTTTAGAGGCCGAATAGACTGGAGCTTGTGTACTTTTATTATCCAGATTCTCTCATTTTAGGTTTTATTAAAGGTGTAACAAGCCAAGCTGTTCAATGGATTTACCATTTCATGGATATCTTCTTCTTGTTCAATTAAGACTTTCTGCTTATATGGTTGAAAGGCATGCATTCCATCGCATTCTATGTTTAGTCTGTAATTTGCCTTGTGGTTGTTAAGATGGAAAGCTGTTACTTCAGTCTTAGATGGGTTTGGTTGTAGGCCCCATTTCTTAAAGTATCTGTTAACAGTGTTTAGGTCTGCTTCTAAGGTGGTTTCGGCGATATTTATGTCTTCTTCTTGAGCACCCAGAGCCATGTCATAGGCATAAATAAATTGGCGCGAATTAGATTTGGCTTAATTATCTGGATGCCTAGTGAGCTACCATCTCTTTTGCAGTACTTTTTTCCAATACAAGGGGATTAAATAAGTAAAATATGAGTCTGGGTTGTGTTCGTAGGTAATTTCTGGGATGAATGGCCAAGTTGTTTGCTGAATATGTAAAAGAATGAACTAAAACTGATCAATCAATAAAAACATCAATTACCTGAAACTCATCGCTTGTAAAAGTGATAGTAACGTAGAAAATGTTAGATATTGAAATCAAAAGTGTAAAATTAAGAATAAATTTTCAATTCCAATATTAAACCAAAAAATAAAGACTGGAAAATTGACAAGAAATATGAGCCCAAAACGAATCAATATTCCATGGAAAAGATATCTAAGAACGAAAATGAAATTAAATTAGTAAGAAACAACGAAGGACAAGATCGAATGAAGAATTATAGATGATATTATATCAAAAATAAATTTCAGAGACGGGAAAACGAGGGGAAATAAATGAGTATAGATATATTTGCAACACAACCCTTTCAAATCTAGATCAAACTACTACTATGAATCCGCTAGAGTATGAATTTTATAACAAATAAAATTTGAACGGATTTGAACAATGAATGCAATTTCAACATCATTTTTGTGATCACTTAACGCGTAAAATTGGTCGGTACCGTCCGAAAGGCGCTTTACTCAATCTAGCGTGCGCCCTTATCCGTTATGAGTTCATAACTTTTTTCAAAAAAATAAATCTTGTTACGATTGAGCCTTACCGGATTTTTGTTGTTAGATACGCACAATTATTTTTAATACCTACCACAGCTGATATGTCTTTACTTGGAAAACTATATTACCTGCTATACTGTTTCAATAAGGGTTGTCCTATTGTGAAAAGGACATAGAATAACTGAGGAGTTTCTGTTTCAAAATAAAACGTTTTAACAGAAATTGTTTCGGTAAAAAGCTGCTTGTTTTTAAAATACTAATAGTTTAAATTCTCCTTCGTCTTGCCCCGGGTTTTATTGGAAAAGTGTCCTTCCATATCTTTCTAAGACGACCTACGCTTCTTCCAATTGGTGACTTTCTCGAACTATTCCAACTACTATTCTATGTTCTGCCGTTCTGCTAATGTGACTGTTCCATTTTTCCGTTAGAAATTTTATACATTTTTTATGTTTTTTATCCTTACATGTTTCTGATGCTGTTAATTCTTGATCTGTCTATTAGCATCTTTCCTGTTATTCTTATTAGGATTCTCATGTCACTTATTTTTCTGATTTCACATTCTGAATTAATTTCACTGATTATTTCTGAATATTTCCAAAATTTCTGCAGAACCATCAAGGGCCTGTCATTCATCAGATGTTAAATGTAAGTTACTTCCTAACAGCGTTAATTTAGCTGATTATCTTCTTTTTGCAGTACATCTATTTTTAGCTTCTAGACCCTATTCGGTTTTAAAACAGAAGCATATAGAGGACAAAATCTTTTGAATTTAGTAAGTTATTAATTGTAATTGGGGTGTTGAGTTATGCTATAGAGGTAGCACCTTTTATCGGAACGACCACATCGAGCGTCATAGACGGGAGATGGTTCTTGATAACTGGTCCTCATAAGACAACTAACTCTCACTTATGGCTCCACGTGCCACACCCCGGGCAACTGCATTGGTCTGAAGGATAAACTAAGTGAGGGTAGCCAGATATGGCAAAAATTCCACCGAACGATTGCCGGCATAAGCAATCATCCACTTATTGACCAACGGCTTCAGGCGTACGAGTAAGTAAACGGCGGGGCACTCTCTTGTCCTGGGGTTAAGAAATTGACCCCTAAGGCGGAGGAGTTACAAATAAGTAACCAACGGCATAAGGATGTGGAAAGCCACGGAATGACTACTACATTAAAGATCCTTAAGGATATCCCTAGAACAATCATCATGGCAATGATTGCAATGGTAACAAAACCAGTAGACATTACTGATCACGGAAATCGGAAGCCGAGATCCGGCAGGAGAGGAACAAACCTAAAAGATCACAGAGCCTCTCAGGTCGTCAACAAGCGAAATCCCATTGATGTATTGAGAAAAACATCTACAAGACCAGCCATACAACTAAATACACTGAAAAAAATAGACACTTGGAACGTGCGGAGTTTGTACAAAGAAGGAAATGCCCATAATCTAACACAAGAAATGAGACGCTTAAAGATAGATATCCTTGGATTTAGTGAAGTCCGATGGCCGAACAGCGGCAGAAGTGTCATAGACAACTACGTGTTTTTCTATTTCGGAGACAACAACACACAAAACCGCAATGGAGTAGCAATAGTCATCAGCAAATAAATCGAAAGATCAGTCAAAGGGTTCATACCGATAAAGGATAGAATGGCACTATTGAAATTAAACGCTATACTATACCGTGCAACATACACACATTGTAGTGTATGCACCAACATCTGATAGCACAGAGGAAAAAGTAAACAGCTTCTACGATGACTTAAACAAAAGATTCAATGAAACTAAAAAAGAAGAAGTAAATTTGATTTTTGGTGACTTCAACTCGAAGAGATGGAGAAGTAGTAGGAGAACACGGACTGGGAACACGTAATGAAAGAGGTGAAAGACTAGTTCAGTTTTGCAAAGATAACGAACTCATTATCAAAAATACGTGGTATAAACTCCCAAATCGAAGAATATATACATGGAAAGCACCTAGAGATGATGGTGAAATTATAATAAGAAACCAAATAGATTACATAATAATAAATCAAAGATTCCGAAATCCCATAATATCGGCTAAAGCGTACGCAGGAGCAGATATAACAAGTGACCACAATCTAGTCCTAGCAAACATGAAACTTAAGTTACAAAAGTTAAAAATAACTGCCAAAACACCGAGAATCAAACTGAGAAAACTAAAAGTAACTGATATATACCAACAAATTAAAGAACACGTACACAAAGAAGTTCAGGAAGTAAAAGGCAAAAGCAATTGACAACAACAGATAAATGGAGGAAAGTAGAGGAGATCTTAAGAAATATCACAAAACAAAAACTTCAAGAAGACATCATCTAAAAATAAACAATGGATTACACAAGAGATAAAAGAATTGATGACGTAAAGAAGGACACACAAGAATAAAAACGAACAAGAGTACAAAAAAATTAATAACATAATCAAACAGAAAATCAAAGAAGCTAAGGAACTGTGGCTATCAAAAAAGTGTCAAGAAATAGAAAGGTTAGATAAACAACATGACAGTTTTAACATACACCGGAAAATCAAAGAGACAGCTGGCATATACAAGAAGAAGGGTATAGGATAAGACAAGGACAAGATCCGTGCCTGCGGTAGCAGTTCGCACAAAAACACGTTTCATATTTTCGGGAAATGCGCCTGGTAGCAGCGTCCTGATTCCAACACGCCATGACGTCAGTCGTCAGTCGTGTTAGCGCAGTTTTCGAGACTAGTCTCAAATTTTACTTATTTATTAGTGAAGTGTTTTTGTGACGTTTCTAAAAAATGAGCGGAAAGGACGGGGGTGCATTTTGGAAACGACAAAAGTTAGAAAAACAACAAAAATTAAATGCAGTATTAAAAAAAACCCTCAAGATTCAGCTTTTTTTTTTACCAAATCCAGGCAAGATAGTATACCAACGAGCACTTCTTTTCAAGACGATCCAATTGCTTCATTGCGATCCAACAGTTTCAGATGTTTTAGAAGGTAGGTTTATTTGACTGTTTTATTTACTTTTTTAATAAAATAAAATTTGCAGCAGGATCAGGTCGAGATGATTCATCCACAGCAAATTCCACATCCCACTTCGTTATATCGAGTTACATCCTGAAAAGTGTTCTCCTGAACGTCAAATTCTAGTCGAAAGTGGTGTTAATCGAGTTGATTTACAAGATCCAAAATTCTGGTCAAAAAATTGTGTAGATGAAGTGCTGAAAGAATTCAAAACACAGGATCTTAATGCTTCAGACTTTAAATCTTTAAAAAGAAAAATAGGAAAACAAAACAGGTACTGCACGAAATCACTATTCTATAAGGTTTTAAAGAATGGTGAAAAAATCGGAGTGACTGGTTAGTTTATTCCAAAAGGGCTCTTTATTTTGCTTATATTGTCGACTCTTTTCAAGCGAAAATTGCACTTTTTCTTTTTTTACTATATTTGACGACTGGAAAAAGGCTAAAGAAAAATGTGACAGTCATGATAGGTCAGTCATTCATTTAGAACATATTAAAAATTTTATTTCAAGAAATTCATTGAGTATGAGAAAGATCGATGATTCTCTGTGACAACAGATTGAACATGAGACCACATATTGGCGAAACATATTACAAAGAGTCGTTAATGTCATAATATTCTTGGTAGGGGACTACCTTTTAGAGGAACCGACGAAAAATTTGGTTCTACTAGCAATGGCAACTACCTTGGATTACTAGAGTTGTTGGCGGAATATGATTCTCTTTTAAAAGAACATATTGAAAAATATGCTTCAAAAGGCTGTGGTTCATTATCTTATTTATCAAAAATGATTTCTTTTGAATTTTTGCAAGTGCTTTCGGACCACCTATTAGAAGAAATTGTAAAACAAATTCATTGTGGCAAATATTATTCAATCAGTGTTGACTCTACGCCTGTGTAAACACGTACAGATCAACTGACATTCATTATTAGGTATTGCTCGGACACCGGAACACCTGTCGAGAGGTTCATACAGTTTTTAGACAGCACTGGCCACAAAGTCGAAGATATGGAAGCCAGCATTGTAAAAATTTTGTCCAACCTGAATATAAATATCGATGACTGCAGGGGACAATCGTATGACAATGCGAATAACATGTCTGGCGTTTATAGCGGTCTCCAAACCCGAACAAAATCTAGGAATAGTTTGGCAAAATACGTACCTAGTACATTGTACACTATGGAAAGTACTTATTTTTTTTAGTTGCTGAAGAAATTTATGTTTTATTCTCAGCTTCAACTTACAGATGGAAACGACTCACTGATCTATTGAAAAATTGTGGCCATACAACATTTGTTCCAAAAAGAGTTAATGTGACTCGATGGTCATGACGATTTAATGCATTAATACCTCTTAATTTATGCTATCAAGATATAAAGCAAGCACTTTAAGAGTTATCCTCTAACGACAACGAGAACATGCCAGTTCGCTGTCAAGCAAACAATTTACACGAAAAGATGGCTACGTTAGAATTTGGTATTTATGTTGCCTTTTGGTTCGAAGTACTGGAAAGAACTGACCTAGCGAGTAAATCTTTACAAAGCGCAAATATGGACTTACATACATGTTCGTGTTTGTATAGCTCATTACAACATTTTTACGAGTCTCTTCGTGATAAATGTAATTTATTTAAACAAAAGGGGTAGCTCTTATCACAACAAACGGAATACAGCAAAGATATTAGAAGTCGTAAAAAAAATTACAGTTTGACGAAGCAGATACAGAAGAGATCCTTACACCGCAAAATAAGATTAGAACCCAAGTGCTGTATAAAACAATTGATTATTTGGCAAATAATCTGAAATCTAGAGGAAAAGCTTATGAAGATCTTGCCATAACTTTCTCATTTTTATTTTCTCTACCTCTTTCAGAGGATAACGTGATTTCAGACAAAGCGTCGGCATTCGTGAATATTTATTCGAAGGACTTGGATACATCTCCAGCAAGTAAGTGTATTCAATTAAAACATTTTATAATGTCACTACTAGGCCAAGTTGAGTATAAAAATCCAACAACTCACAGTGCTACTTTTGTGATGGAGCTTTTGCATAAAAATAGTAATATAATTGCAACCTTCCCAAACATAGAAAGAGTACTAAGAATCTTCTTACCGTTGATGGTTACTAACGCAACTGGTGAAAGATCATTTTCCACTTTAAAACGGGTCAAAAATTATTTGGGAAATACGATGACGGTAGAAACATTAAATTCGTTCGCTGTTTTAAATATTAATAGTACTCTGCTTACAAAATTAGATTTTAATAAAATCATCGACCTGTTTGCAAGTAGGAAGTCTAGGTAAATTTGTTTGTAAATAATTATGTTAATTTACTTTATAAGTTGTGAGTTTGTGTCTTTGTGGCTTTTTTGTATATTTCTAATAAAATACCTAATCATATTAAAATAGTTTTAATGAATTGTTAACCTAAGACGCATCTATACCTACTGGAGAGTGGCGCTATAGTGTGTCTTAGCCCCCGGTGGTCCATTAACTAAATCCGGCACTGGATCTACTGTTTCTTTTTATACAATTACTTAAGGACCACTCTGTATACATTGTTGTATCTAGAAAAATAATAATCGTAGTTTCTTTTTTAAGGTTAACAATCTATTATCTTTTATTAAAAATAATTTTTCTACAGATATGGTAACTGATACGGCAGGATACGTCATACTTTACCTCCATAATCAGAATGTTTTGATATATACAGGTAAAAAATAAACAAATTGGCTTTGATATGAATATATCCACACCCAAACTTATTGGTTTTAAAGGCACACACATTCTCGTATCGAATAACCAACATCCGTTGCTAATGGATTTACATACAGTCAATAAGAAGATTTCCAGAGAGGCATATGGTGACTACGGGTACCTAACAGCTTTGTTTATTTCCAATTTTTAAATTACATAATATTCAACATATTGTGTTAGTTTTTTTTTGCCTACTAAGAAATGGTACAAAAAATATACCAAATAGTGTTTACCATTAAATAAATCCCCTATTGTCATTCTTATTAACTACATTGGACGTAACGGTTACAGTAACGCAACAGTTTTTGAAACACGACAAGAAGCATTAAATACTGCTACTCCTGCAGTTTGGGAAAAAAGCATCAAAGCAATTAACCCAGTCATTATTTAAAATCCAAATCAAGATACTGACAACAGTGTTTATGAGTATGGATCCAATTCTTGATTACACTGTTAGGTAATTTGTTTTCATTTTCTTAATAAGAAAAATTTTAAGTGTCATTGTTATTATTTTATCTGTAAATACTTACCACTATAATTTAGAAACAATAGAATTTGTAATTTTTTTCTATTTTTGCACGAATAATTATATATTTCTCTAAATTAATCTAAAATACAATGTTTTGCTGGTTTTCGACAGAGCTTCAAATATGTGATATTAACCTTACAGATCAAACTTGCAGGTCGTATAAAGAATACATAAATAAAGTAAATTGTAAAGTAGTAACGATAAATTGTATTTGGACTGCTTATTAGGGGGTGATTTTCACGATTATTTCTATTTATTCCAATGTCGTGTCCTAGATTCTTATATTTGTAGATTTTTTCGATGATTTTGTTCTCTAGAGATACAACTCCCCCTACTACCAAAATTAGTCATCAGTTTTGTTAACGATTTACTCAAGTGCTAACTTTTTTTGATATCTGTTTCAGTTTTTTCATTAAATTAAAAAAAGTATCGATTCATTTTTTACCAAACCATTTTGAAATTTTCCGAGTTCTGTTGATTTGAAGTCCCGAATTAAATTTTCTTAAAAAAGAGGTTATTTCGGCTCCTATCGGACATAGAAACTTTTTTAAATGTATGTCTTTAAGCTAGCAATCATAATCTGTGAGTTGCAAACTGCTGCGATGTTGCTTATTGGGAGGTGATTTTTACGATGTTTTTACCAAAAAAAGTCACTAGTTTTGATGCTAGAAACTTTTTTAAAAAACAAAAATAACGGTTTTTTAAACACTTTCAAAAAGTTTTACACATTAATCATATACTTTTATTTTTAGGTTCATCGGTATGTTGCTTTCAAATGCTAATTTCTATTTGCAGTTCCTGTCTTTGATTCTTTCTATTTATCCCAATGCCGTGTCCTAGATTCTTATATTTGTAGATTTTTTCGATGATTTTGTTCTCGAGATATAAGTCCCCCTACTACCAAAAGTGCTAACATTTTTGGATATCTGTTTTAGTTTTTTTCATTAGATTAAAAAAAATATCGATTCATTTTTTATCGAAACATTTTGAATTTTTCCGAGTTCTGTTGATTTGAAGTCCCGAATTTAATTTTCTTGAAAAAGAGGTTATTTCGGCTCCTATCGGACATAGAAACTTTTTTAATTGTATGTCTTTAAGCTAGCAATCATAATCTGTGAGTTGCAAACTGCTACGATGTTGCTTATTGGGGGTGATTTTTACGATGTTTTTACCAAAAAAAAGTCAATAGTTTTGACGCTAGAAACTTTTTTAAAAAACAAAAATAACGGTTTTTTAAACACTTTCAAAAAGTTTTACACATTGATCATATACTTTTATTTTTAGGTTCATCGGTATGTTGCTTTCAAATGCTAATTTCTATTTGCAGTTCCTGTCTTTGATTCTTTCTATTTATTCCAATGTCGTGTCCTAGATTCTTATATTTGTAGATTTTTTCGATGATTTTGTTCTCAAGATATAAGTCCCCCTACTACCAAAAGTGCTAACATTTTTGGATATCTGTTTTAGTTTTTTTCATTAGATTAAAAAAAATATCGATTCATTTTTTATCGAAATATTTTGAATTTTTCCGAGTTCCGTTGATTTGAAGTCCCGAATTCAATTTTCTTGAAAAAGAGGTTATTTCGGCTCCTATTGGACATAGAAACTTTTTTAATTGTACGTTTTAAAGCTATCAATCATAATCTGTGAGTTGCAAATAGCTACGATGTTTAGGGAGCGCTCCAGTTCTAAATGTTAATAAAAAATATTAATCATATTTTAGTGTAATAAATAAGCAATAAAACATTTTTTAGGTTCTGTTTTACACTATAGTGATAAAATAGAAGTCTTTAAAAAGAGAATGAAGCCTTGAGATTGTTTTTCAAAAAGTTATAGCCTTGTGTTCAATCACAAATTAAACACAACAACAATTAAACAATATTCACATCCAGCAACGGATTGGAAACAAGAGTTGAAGAATTGGTTGTTACTTAAAGACTATTGTCATCCTGTTGAAGCGCTTATGCAGAGGTCAATACTAAAACAGATCAACATACCCAGACATAACATAGATATTCGGGGAGATGAGTTACCAAACATAGTAATTGACGTAGAGTATTTCGACCAAGAAATATCTGAACACGCGTGGAAAACCATTGATAACTATTAGTGGATTCCTCATTTAACCATGGGACTAGTGAAGATACTCATTGTTAAGCTGATCGTCATTATGTGGAAAATAGGAAGATGTCTGCTGAATTCCAAGAGAGCTACAAAACAACCACAGCCAATGTTACGTAATCCTTTTAAAACAGTCTCACCTAGATCAGTTTTATTTAATGAAATTCGATTTGAATTAGATTAGTTTCTCTGAATCATAAAATGTAAATGTTGGAGTTGTGTAGCACAGCTCGGGTAAGATAATAATTCAAAAACCTAGTCAATTAGTTAAGTGTTTATGATGATTTAATTACTATTTAAATGGGAATAAGACACAATTAAAGGTTAAAGTACGTTTATTGAAGTTTCAATTTCCACTTCGGAAATCGTTCTCAAAATACAAACATTAGTAAATTAAACAAATTTTGTTTTTTTGTTACTTAGTGAAAAATTCTTCTAATAATTTAATTTTATCTGACTCATTTATATTGATAATTCAGACATACATTATATATTTAAAAGTAGACGACTTTAAAATGATATTGCCAATATTGTTGAGTTGCGTTCCTGGGACGACTTTACTTGTCAGATAGTTCATTCGATTACATGAAATCAACTTTAACTTGAGAATATCCGTCAGAAAAAATCATAGCATGTAATTCGTCTTTAAAAAGACAAACACATGCCACGATGACAGTAAAAATCTCCTGTTAGTGATTCCATAGTAAATTATGAGGGAAAACCAGGAAAAAACCTCATAATACTATCCCGACATGGTAAGTATTTGGTCGTGCATTTAGTTTACTTTCAATAAACACCAAATTCTGATTTTATATGTTTGTTATTTAAAAAACATGAATGATGTATCCTCTATTATGTTTCCGACTTACTAATACTGGTATTTTCTTTTTTATAACTTCCTCTTTTAATATGGGTAACCAGATCCTACTACATTCTGCCGAGGAATGTAGTAGGACCTGGTTGAATTGAAGCGTCAATAAACGTACTTTAATTGTGGTCATTCCCATTCAAATAGTAATTACTTTAACATGCCACAAGAAAATAGCTTCAGAACAATTTTATGATGATTATTTTATATTATTATTATTTTATACGTTTTTAGACATTTTTTATTGGTTGTCTGCTTCTGTATAATATAGTGGCCAATATGTCCAATCACAAATTAAACCCCTTAATTTGTAATCTCTCTTTAATCTTAACTTTCTATTATACCGTTATATAATTTTTTACCTATTTTAATCATAATAGATTTAATTACGACGTTATTTACTGTCTGGAAAAATTAGATCAGTTAATAAATTCTTTTGCAATAATTTCATACATATTTACACAAATATAATTAGTTCGAATTATATTCGTATAATTACTAGACCAAGTGAGAACTGTGAGCGTAACATACGGACTAGACCTCAATATTAAGAAAACTAAATTTATGGTTGTCAGCCGAGCAAATTTAGATCCCGGGGCACTAACGGCAGGTAGCGAAGAGATCCAGAGAGTCGACAGATTCACTTACCTCGGAACTACCCCCAACTTACAATGGGACTACGCTCAAGAGATTAGATCTAGAATTTAAATGGCACGGTCTACATTTATCAAGTTGAGATCCTTGCTGTGCTGCAGTGATCTTAGTTTGGGAAGCAAGATGCGGATAGTGAGGTGTTACATTCTTCCAGTGTTACTATATGGAGTTGAAGCCTAGACACTGACGCAAGCCACAGAAAAGCGGATTGAAGCCTTCGAGATGTGGATCTACAGGAGGATACTACTGGAGGATACTACTGGAGTATTTGGCAGGAGAGGACCGGGACGTTATCGTATCTCGTGGTTAAAAAACCTCCGACAATGGTTTGGGATGACCTCCGAGGAGCTGTTTTGCAGAGCAGTTAACAAAACCATGATAGCCTTGATGATTGCCAACATCCGACCGGATAAGGCACTGAAGAAGAAGAAGATATTTGTGTAAGCACTCTGTTTAACGTATAAGTCACAAAATTATAAGACAATGGCCTTTTTGACGAATTTTTGTGTAGTCTAACAGAATATTTACCTCAATAAAGATAGTAAGTCATTGTTAGAAGTTAACGTCTAGTGTACTTATTTTGGAGCTACTAATAAAACATTTATTCCACGATTTCGAGAATTATTTTACATCGTCGATCAAAAAGTTCAGACGTGAGCATTTATATTCGAAATACATAGATTTCGATTTTTTAGACAAAAAAGGACTAAACGATTGGTAGCCCGAAAGTGTCTTTTTAAGTATATAGCTTTTATAAAGGATTTTTTAATAAAACTATTGTAATTCATAATACAGGGTGTTTCAAAAAGGTATGTCATAAATTAAATCACGCATTCCGGGGACAAAAATAAATTGATTGAATCTAACTTACCTTAGTACAAAAGTGTACACAAAAAAAGTTACAGTCCTTTGAAGTTACAAAATAAAAATTGTTTTTTTTGCATTATCTCCTAAACTACTTGACATTTTGTAATAAAAATGGACACGTTACTTTCATGTTCTAAAAGCATTTTTCATACAAAAGAAACAACATAATCTAAGCGCACAGAAAAATGTTAAAGGGGGTGTGCACCTAAATCCCCCCAAACTTTTGAGTACGTTCAAATCAAATGAATTTTGTGGCATCATTAGTTTAACACATTATTTTTAAAATTTTTTTGCCACTTATCACTTTTTTCAAAAAACAGTTTTTATTGAGTTACGGCCCTTTTCATTAACCTTTAAAAAACTACGTGCAACTAAATAAATGGCTTAAATTAATTAACAAGTACAAAAAATGTCTATAACCTCTAACCTTTATTGTAATATTATATTAGAATAAATGTTCAATACGATCCCCATTGTCTTCAATACACATTCGGTATCGTTTTAATAAGGAAAACCGAATGCGCTGAAAAATCATATTTTTTTTGACGAAATTGATTTGCAGCTTCAATTATTCTAACCCTTAATTGTTGTTTGTCCTCTATTGTTACAGAATGCACTTTCTCTTTCATAAACCCCCAAAAGCAAAAGTCCATGGGATTAAGACCTGGACTTCTGGGTGGCCAAGAAATAGGTGGGTTACGACCCCTTCCAATCCACCGACCATAATACTGCCTGTAAAGGTATTCCCGGACTTCATTACTGTAATGCGGTGGAGCGCCATCTTGTAGAAACCACATATTTTGCCTTATTGCAATATTCACTTCTTCCAAAAATACTCTTGTAAATCGTTTGCCAAGAACTGCAAATAATTATCACCATTTAAATTATTGGGAAGAAATACTGGCCCTTATTATGTAGATTTTTATCCACAATTCCTGACCAAACATTAACTTTGAAAGTACTTTGGTGATGAGTCGTTTTTTTGTCGTGAGGATTTTCGTCGGCCCAAATGTGCTCGTTATGATGGTTTGTTATTCCATTTCTACTGAAGGTAGCCTCGTCGGTAAACAAAATATTTCTAATAAAATTAACATTTTGAGAGTTTTCCATTAACAACCAATCGCAAAATCCAATTCTTTTAGGATAATCTTCAACCAATATCTCTTGAACCGTTGTTAAGTGATAGGGTTTAAGTAGCTGATCCCTCAAACTCCTCCGAACGCTTAAGTGAGGAACATTTAGTTGAGCAGCTATTACCTTTGTACTTGTTCCAGGGACTTCTTCAATGATTTCTAAAATGTCTTCATCAGTTGCATCCATTATTGGACGACCACTATTGCCAGCAATATCGGTCTATCGGGTGTATTTCGATTGGGGTATTTGACTGCATAACGCCTTGCGCCTGCTGCACTATTTCCTTGACATTTACCTACGATATTCCCGATAGTTTATTGAAATCATAATTTAATCTGATCCAACTTACCCAAAGTTAAATGCATATCTGCCATTTCCTGAAATGTGTAGGCCATTGTAATATTAAAATTTTTTAATATTAATCTTATTCACACAATAAATGATAGCTTCAAATTATTGACTATTATTGATGGAACTGTTTGTAATTATTGTATCCGTAATTGAAGAAATTAATTGTAATTTTAGTTAATTGATAAGAGGCAAAAAAGTTTTAAAAATAATGTGTTAAACTACTGATGCCACAAAATTCATTTGATTTGAACGTACTCAAAAGTTTGGGGGGATTTAGGTGCACACCCCCTTTAACATTTTTCTGTGCGCTTAGATTATGTTGTTTCTTTTGTATGAAAAATGCTTTTAGAACATGAAAGTAACGTGTCCATTTTTATTACAAAATGTCAAGTAGTTTAGGAGATAATGCAAAAAAAACAATTTTTATTTTGTCACTTCAAAGGGCTGTAACTTTTTTTGTATACACTTTTGTACTAAGGTAAGTTGGATTCAATCAATTTATTTTTGTCCCCGAAATGCGTGATTTAATTTATGACATACCTTTTTGAAACACCCTGTAGAGTGAGTTTCATTTTCCTTGTGGATATCTATTACACTTTCCTACTTTGATTGTACATATTTCATGCAGTTTTTTGCATGTTAGAAATATACAAAGAATAATATTGAATTGAATATAAATAATGCTAAATAATAAACCTTATACAAATTACTGATAAACGCTTATAATAAATTTCCCTACTGTAGCCTTCCTTTGACAGACTTTTCTAATATTTCTATTTTATCTTTTTTCGTTTTACAGAAAAGCAAGAAACACGTGCGGATTTTTGCTTAGTTCCCCTTAAGGTGAATACTCATTCCAACGATTGTAACAAATACACAAACTTACAGAATTTAAAAGAAATCGCAATTTAACAAGAAGTTTGTATGTATTAGAAAGGTCCTGTCTCGAGCAAATATTGACCGACTAATTCTTTAAATACAAAAGCAATAGTAATTTGTCATGTTGACACAATGTCAAATGTGCTTTTAAAGTGAGGTACGTTGTCTGCTGGGCCATATAGGCCTACAAATATACGGTAGCAGCTGGCTAGATTGTCGAGTGTTTGGTTTGTCTATTTGGCTGGCGATCTGAGATGCGAAGGGCCACCACACCAATTAGAATCAACTTACCGTAAAAGTTTTTGAGTGCTCTGTCACGGTAAATAAATCCGGTCTGTTAAGATCAAGTTACCCGGGTCGAGGAAGATCATTCAAGAGACGTTTTGCTCTTCATTGGGCCAATATTTTTTATTATCCCTACATTTTCTTTGGTAAAAATTTCATACATAGAGAAATACGCGCATTGTGTCAAACTTATTTGAATGGGGTGATTCGTATGTTTACTAAATAAAATTAAGATTAAAAAAATTCTGAATCTATTTTCTTAAATAGATATACCTAAGTTAAATAATATGTTTACATGGATTCAAGCCACAATTAATTGTAATGAAACTTACGTTTTATAATTATTGTTATTTGACGTTTCGACTTGACCACCTCAGAAATTGTTTTAAAAAAAATTTATTCTTTTTTGAAAATGATATTATTATTGGTATATTACTTGATAAACAAGTTTCAAAATGGTAAATTAAAAATGTTGATATACAGATTTGTTGCTTGAATTTTGAATAAGGCGGAATTTACACCAAAACAATAGGCAACAAGCAATAAGCGATAAGCGATTCGCGATCTGAGTTGCTCATATCATGCTGTATACAAATGCATTGTGTAGGTTGAGACATTTCGAACCGAGACGACAGCGATATCGTATCCAATAATAGGGTCTGGAATCGGACGATTTGTATTGCAAGCGATATTTAGGTTGTGTTGCTAATTGCTTGTTGGGTGAAAATGTCGGAAGACAAGCAAAATATTATATTTGTACAAATCATCAAAAAATATCCTTGCTTATACAATTTCACCAGGGACGATTATTCTAAACGTAGTGCAACGGAGAAAGCTTGGTGTGCAGTTTCCAAGGAAACAGGTATATCAGGTGAGTACAAAAGGAAACCAGCGTTTTGATTTTAATTTTTTATTTTATTTTGTGGTATTTTGGCAAATACACGGCATTTCACAGTATCTTGGCCTACTCGAAATTATATTCATGCTCTACACAGTACTTCCACTGCCATGGAATTGCTGTTTGAGGAGTAATAAAATATTGAGATAAATAATTTCGTAGTGCTGTTGAAGTATTGTGTTCAGTAGTATGTAAACCAATTGCAGGAAGAAGTATAGGTCCAGATTCGTTTAAAACACTAACATCGTCTTCTAACAGAGGTACTGAAAAACGACCTTCAGTGTTTCGTATAAAATTGTGTAGGACACAACCGGCTTTTATTATATTATCAACAGTTTCTTGTCCATATGCAATAGGTATTTTAAAAATGCGGAATTTACTAACATGCCAAATGCGCATTCAACGCTTTTACGAGCGCGAGATAATCGATAGTTGAATATGTGCTTTTCATCATTTAATAGCTTTTTGGGAAAAGGGCGCATGATGTTTTTACGCAATGGGAAAGCCTCGTCGGCACAGAAGTAAAATGGAAATGTACTACCGCTTTCATCATGAGGCAAAGGTCTTGGTGGTGGAAATTTTAATTCATTTCTATCCAGCAATCGTCCAAGTTTACTGCTTTTAAAAACAGCACCGTCGCTATTTCGGCCGTGATCGCCAACATCAACAGTCACAAACATTCCATCAGCATCTGCAGTTGCCATTAATACCACAAAAAAAAAATCTTTGTAATTGTAATTTTGCGATCCTGTGTTACGTAATTTCTTTATTCGGATATGCTTTCCGTCGATGACGTCTATGCAGTTTGGTATATTCCAGAGTTCATTGTATCTATTTGCTATAGATGTCCATTTTGTCTCATCTGGAGCTGGCATGTATTGAGGTTGTAAAGAGTTAAAAATAGCAGCTGTTGTTTTGTGGATGATGTTGCTAATGGTACTGCATCCTCGAAAAAATGCAAGTGATAATGCTGCAAAACTGCTGCCTGTTGCCAAATACCTGAAACAATATTTATTTTAGTTGTATCATGTATCTCACAGTGCAAAGATAAATAAGTATGTGTAATACATAGTATTTATTTTTAGTTACTGAATGCGAAGAAAAATGGAAGAATCTGCGGACTGCACTGAAACGAGCTCAAAACAAGCTACCGTCAGGATCTGAAGCCAAAAAGAAGAACTATTATTTACACGATGTAATGTTATTTCTTTTTCCATTTTTAAAGTCGAGGCCACAGTCTGGTTATCTACACTCACCGAGTAGAGACAATGATAACGACGTAGCAGAACCTCCCATAGAACTGACAGAAACTAATACGAGTACCAATAATACAGATTCAACCGTCATAGAAGAAGACAATGAAGACCCCCCTAATACACAAGACTGTGAAGGTGGTGCTGTTGAACACGCAGAAAGACGCAAATTACCTCTGCGTCCTAAACATTTTGTTCATAGACTAAAGAAAAAGAATCGCGTAGCATCTGTGACTTCTACTTTGTCAGATGAGGCGGATAAATCTTTTATAGAATATATGAAACGTCAAACTAACGCAGAAAAACCCACCAGTGCAGACTTGGAATTCCTACAGAGCCTGCTTCCAGATGTTATGCAAATGGATTTCAGGAGAAAACGAAGGTTTAAGAGATCAGTGTTAGAGTTAATCGACAACATATTGGCGGAGCAGGAAGGAGAACAAAATCTGCAATTTGTAGGCCCCACTTCTTCGTCGGCATCTTCCCAGTGGAGTCACGACAACTCTTCTAATGTATCGGCAGCTGAATATCTTGCTACTTGGAACATGCAATAATAAACTAATTCTTCTTTCTTTTGAAGTTATGTTGTAATCGTATTTTTGTACTAGAATACTTTTGGTTTTAGTTAAATATATAAGTTTTCTTATCCAGACGTTCCTCGGGACTTACTGCTAATCTGTAATTCGTACCTTTCTTGAAGATAATCGGAGAAACAAGTCTCAGCAAAACTGAGAAATTCTCTTTATTCATCCTGTATTCAGGGTCCAAACTCAGTTCTGTAACAACCACACTCACTAAATGAACTAAACTTCTCACATGAAAAGGTCGCACCCAACATCGACGTTTCTTTTTGTTTGCTTTTAATCGTATTCGTCGTAACATGTAATAAGAAATTACGACGTTGTTCACGACGGACATTTTGTATATCGAATGAATATATTGCTTCGATGAGAACAAATGCACGATACGATATTGTATATCGCATGTAGCGTATCGCGTATTGCCTGTTGCCCATTGCCTTGGTGTGAATTCCACCTAAGTGTCGTTGTGCTCTAACTCTATTGGATGCATATACGTCGAGCAGCGTATTTTATTTAAAAAATAAATGAACAAAACAAAATATTTGTCAAAAATTAATTTTAATTGAATTAAATTTTTTTTTTAATTTCTTAATAAAAAGTATAAAAATAAAAACCCTATCGGGCTACATCACAAAACGTTTTTGGAATTAATATTCCATAATTAGTGCTATCTGGATGTACATGTATGAATCCACTAAATATATGGGTAAAAACCCTTTAAATGTTATTAGATTAACTTTAAGTTACATTTTTGATAATCAAAAAACTATGATGTTTAAGTTACAAAAGGAATTGATTACATAGCAACGTAAGACTCTACTGAAGGTTGCTAGTCCTTAGACGAAGTGTCTGTGAGGCCTTGTTGATAGTAACAGGTTTGTCAATGGACAATGTCAATTGTCAATTGCAGAAGCCCAAAAAGAGAAGCCTATTGATCTAGATGATAACGGCTGTACATCTGATGATCCTGTGGAAACTTCTTCGAATAACATACTTAATGAGGAAAATCCACCTCAACTCAGTTGGTAGAACCTCCTCCCCTACCTCTGCCATTTCTCTCATCAAGTTCTCTTTCAAATCCTTTACACAAGCCCCTTTCAAATCTTGCCTGTGCCCAAACTGATAAAAAAATCATCTGGAAGAGGCCGCAAGCCTGCAAGTCGGTCATAATCACTTCGTCTCCTTATAAAGCAGACTTAGAGGCATAAATTGCTAAAAAAGTACTGCCAGGGAAAAAAATTAAGATGCCAAAAAAAAAGATGTAAGAGGCTGAAAATAAAGAAAACTTACAGAAAGAGTGTAAAAAGTATAAACCTAGCTCTCAGGTCAAGGATTTTTACATACACAAGGGATCTTTATCTGAGGAAGAAGATTGTTTATCTCTGAAATCAGTATCTTCAATCCGATTCGATGTAAGACCAGGACAAAACTGGATGAATCGGTCCAAGTCAGTGACGGGCACTGTGTCAATGTTGAGCACATGTTTGGACTATTGCGGAAAAAGATGATTACATATGCGATTTCTGCCAGTAAACTTAAAACAATCACGCCTATGCCTTTTAAGAAAAAGCTAATTTATTTTGATACTTTTGTATTTGAGTCACTTAAAAGTCAGATTTGTACACATTTATTAATCAATCTAATTTAAAATTGAAATAAATTATATTGTAACGAAATAGCCCATCTCCGATACGTCATAATTCTTAGAAGGACGAATCTAGAAAACGCTAGAGTCGGCATGTCAATAGCGCCCGTCCTTCGGACGGGAGACAATTAGAGGTGGGACAACGCCAGAATGTTCTCGAAAAGTAACTTTATTATATATATGTAACGTTGTTAGGAGTGAGTTTAGTTGATAAGAGAGTACCGAACTGTAAACTTATAAATAAATATATGTATATAAATTCGAACCGCTCGTTTTATTTAATCACGCTACAGTTGGTGTTACGGTGTGAGTAAAAAAGAAATAAATTCAGCAGTGACTTTTGAAAAAGACTTTTGAACTTTTGAAAAGTATTGTTCGTCGGTAACATCCGCGTAGATCGGTAGTGATCTTTGTACGAAAGAACATTTAAAAAGTACGTGTGTGCCTGACCAAAGATGCTGCTAGTACAACTCTCAGTAAAACAGTTGCGAGAGCAACTAGAAGAACGCGATGAAGATTGCAGCGGGTCCAAGAAGATCCTCCAAGAACGACTGAAGAATGTTCTTAACAAGAATGGAGATGACCCAGAGACATTCCAGTTTCAGTCAGCGGATGAAGCAGTTTTAAGGAAGATAGAAGAAACTTCTAACAAAATTGAAGAATCTTCTAAAAAAACTGATGATAAATTCGAGACTGTTTCCAAAAGATTCGATGAAACGTCTCAAATGATAGAAGAATCTTCTAAAAAAAATGATACAACAGTCGGAAAACTAGAACGGGTCGACAACAAGGGGCAACTGCCGACCTCGAGAAACACAGCCCCCATAGTAACTGTGAACATTACGTCCTCAGGTGGAATTCATAGCTTGTACATAGAGGGTCGTATCAATAATAAATGTAGATCGTTTTTGGTAGATACAGGTGCAACGAGAACTATTGCACGGCCAGAAGTAGTACGAGGCCATCTTAAATTATTGCCTGCAACAGTAAAGCTTAGAACAGCAACTGGTGAGATAATTAATACATATGGCGAGGCTAATATGTCAGTATCCATTGGCCAGACCACAGTGAAACATACAGTATTAATTGCAGAGATCTCCGATGAGTTCATATTGGGGATGGATTTACTAAGGAAAGTTGGGGCTGTATTGAATGTCAAAGATGGAGTTCTCGAGATCAGTGGTGAAGAGTTGCCGTTTCATGAAGACAAAGAAGATGTTATCAGCTTAATAACTACTTGTGACGTAACAATACCCGGTAATAGTGAGAAAATTTTGATGACCAGACCTGATGGTTACTCCCGAGAGGGAAGTTTAAGGATGGTCGAAGATGTGAATAATGCCGAGTTCCTAACGGCAAAAGCTTTGGTGAGAATTCGAGATGTCGTTCCTGTAAGAGTTATGAATTTAAAGGGAACTGCTATTAAGTTAAGTAAAAGAACTTTGATCGGACATTGTGTTCCCGTGGCTTCGATTTGTTCCATGAATACTAATGAGAAACCGTCGAAATCTAAGTATCCAAAGGAGCTTGTTGAGACGATGATTAAAACGTGCCAAGATCTTGATGATGAACGAACTAAAAAAGTGAAGTCTATGCTGATAGAATTTCAAGATGTTTTTGCCATGGATAAGAAGGATAATGGCAAAACAAGCATAGTAAAGCATAAAATTAATACCGGAGACGCCCAGCCAATCAGACAACAACCTAGACGACTTCCATTTTCGAAAAGAGATGAAGCCGAAGACATCATCAAAGATATGAACAAACAAGGGGTAATTGAACCATCAAACAGTCCATGGACATCACCAGTAGTCCTAGTAAAGAAGAAAGATGGTTCAACACGTTTTTGTATTGACTACCGACAGCTCAATGCAGTAACTAAAAAAGATAGTTATCCTTTGCCCAGAATAGACGATACTTTGGATACACTTTCTGGTTCTCGTTGGTTCTCCACACTCGATCTGAAAAGTGGATATTGGCAAGTAGACATGGAGCCAGCTGATCGTGAAAAAACCGCATTCTCGATAGGATCAGGGCTTTGGCAGTTCACAGTTATGCCCTTTGGTTTATGTAATGCCCCGGCCACATTTGAAAGATTAATGGATGCAGTTTTAAGAGGTCTAACATGGAAAACATGCCTGGTTTATTTGGATGATGTAATTGTAGTTGGAAGATCCTTCGATGAGCATGCCAATAATCTAACAGAAGTCTTTCAACGATTGCGGGCAGCGAATCTGAAGTTGAGTCCGAAGAAATGTCACTTGTTTCGACGAGAAGTGAAGTACTTGGGACATATTGTAGCAAGTAATGGTGTAACAGCTGATCCTGAAAAACTTGCAGCAATTAAGGATTGGCCAGTACCAAGAGATAAACACGAAATTAGAAGTTTTCTTGGCCTATGTACATATTACCGCCGTTTTGTCAAAGGATTTGCCAATATCTCCAAGCCATTAACAAAGTTGACAGAAGAAGGCAAAGAATATACATGGAGCGAAGAGTGTCAAAGAGCTTTTGAACACTTACAAATGGCTCTGATCAGCGCACCGATTTTAAGCTACCCTAGACAGGCAGGAAAATTTGTGTTGGACACCGATGCAAGCAACAGTGCAATAGGAGCTGTTCTTTCCCAAATCCAAGATGGACAGGAGAAAGTCATCGCTTACTTTAGCAAAGTCTTGTCAAAACCAGAAAGAAACTATTGCGTTACCAGAAGAGAATTGCTAGGCGTAGTGAAGGCTTGTGAGCATTTCCATAAATACTTGTATGGCAGAAAGTTTCTTCTTCGCACGGATCACGCTGCTCTAAAATGGCTCCTACAATTTCGTAATCCAGAGGGTCAGATGGCAAGATGGTTAGAACGATTACAAGAATATGATTACGAGATCGAACACAGGGCTGGCAGAGTTCATTCAAATGCTGATGCCCTTTCGAGACGGCCGTGCAGTGCAAATTGTAATCACTGTCTTAAATTAGAAGAACGACTTTGCCCCGTGAGACGAACCACCGTCATTAATGAGCAATGGCAGCCTCAACAGCTACAAGACGCTCAAGCAGATGATCCATGTATAAAAAGAGTATTGGATTGGATGCGTCGAAGTGAGAGACCTTCTTGGCAAGACATTAGTGCATGTAGTCCAGAAGTCAAGTGTTACTGGAGCCAATGGAATTGCCTAGTGCTGAAAGATGATCTTCTGTATAGAACCTTTGAGAACGATGATGGTACAGAAACTAAGCTTCAGTTAATTGTACCTAAAAGTAAAGTGTCAGAAGTATTGCGTCAGTTGCATGACGGTGCATCAGGTGGACACTTTGGTATCACGAAGACTCTGCAAAAGGTTCGAGAACGGTTCTATTGGGTGAACTGTAAAGATGATGTAAGAAGATGGTGCCGGAAATGTGAACTGTGTGCAACCAGTAATGGTCCAGCTGGTAAAAAGAGGGCACCCATGAGACAGTACAATGTTGGTAGTCCTATGGAAAGAGTAGCAATCGACATTGCAGGTCCACTTCCAGAGACAAATGATGGAAATAAATATATCCTGGTAGCCATGGATTATTTTACGAAATGGACTGAGGCTTATGCAATACCAAATCAAGAAGCTGCTACCGTTGCAGAGGTACTTGTTAAAGAATTCTTTAGCCGATTTGGTGTTCCCTTGGAGATCCACTCCGACCAAGGGCGAAACTTCGAGTCAACCCTTTTCCAAAACGTTTGTAAATTGATTGGTGTCAATAAGACCAGAACGACACCCCTGCATCCTCAATCAGACGGAATGGTGGAGAGAATGAACCGAACAATGGGTAAACACCTATCCAAGGTTGTATCAGAACATCAAAGAGATTGGGACCAGCATATTCATTTATTCCTAATGGCCTACCGCTCGGCCGTGAATGAAACTACAGGCCAGACTCCAACCTGCCTGATGTTAGGTCGTGAAGTTCGTTTGCCCTGCGACCTAGAGTTTGGCTGCAGACCTTCCGAAGAACATGTTGCAAGCGAAGATTATGTCGACCGCCTGAAGTTAAGAATGAACAACATTCATGAACTTGCCCGACAACACATCCAGATAGCCAGTGACAGAATGAAAGATCAATATGATTCTCGATGTAAGAGTGAAAGCTATGAAGTAGGTGATCTTGTTTGGCTTTATAATCCACAACGTCGTCGAGGCTTGTCTCCCAAACTGCAAAGACAATGGGAAGGTCCATATGAAATTAAAAAGAAAATAAATGACGTAATATTCCGAATTAAGAAGTTGCCGAAAGGTAAACCAAAAGTAGTTCACATAAATCGTCTTGCACCATATGCTGGCTCAAATGAAACAGAAGAAGCACGAACCCTTCAACATGAGATCAAAGATGACCGGCGACCAAGCTTTAATGAATTTATGTCAAATTACGCAGAGAGAAAGGGTGCTAGATTCGGCGTGACCACAGAAGTTCAGCAGGATCTTTTTAGTGTTCCGCATAACGTCTCTCTAGCCCACTGTGTTGCCCAAGATCTTGAGATGACTAACGGAATCTCATCCGTATTTTATAAGAAATTCGGTCGTTTGGACGAGTTAAAAAACCAGCAACCTAAAGTTGGAAGAGTACTGAGATTAGAAGATGGTTCTCGATCTTTGCTGCATATGGTGACCAGGAAGTCGTATAAAGACAGGGCGAGCTACGAGGATATATGGCGTGCTCTAACTAATTTGAAGAGAATTGTGTGCAATTACGACATCAAGAATTTGGCCTTACCCAAGATAGGCCATGCACTAGATAATCTGGACTGGAAGATTGTCAGAAGCATGCTTGAAGTGATCTTCCGAGAAACCGGCGTACGAATTACTGTGTGTTGCATTAACCCGATGAGATCGTATCCTTCAAAGTCAGTAGACTGTTATTTCTTTCTAAAGGGTTCATGCAGAGCTGGAAAGTCCTGTAGATTCCGCCATCCTGTGCCTACATATAGAGTTGCTGATCGGGACGATCAGATTTAAGAGGGGAGCAGTGTAACGAAATAGCCCATCTCCGATACGTCATAATTCTTAGAAGGACGAATCTAGAAAACGCTAGAGTCGGCATGTCAATAGCGCCCGTCCTTCGGACGGGAGACAATTAGAGGTGGGACAACGCCAGAATGTTCTCGAAAAGTAACTTTATTATATATATGTAACGTTGTTAGGAGTGAGTTTAGTTGATAAGAGAGTACCGAACTGTAAACTTATAAATAAATATATGTATATAAATTCGAACCGCTCGTTTTATTTAATCACGCTACAATATATTTATTTAACTGTGAAATATTTCTACACCAGTCATAATCCATTAGATTCCTAGGGGATACGAAATACGAGAAAAAAGGGGAGACCGAATTTACAGCACTTTTGTGCCCATTTTAAAACTTTTGCACAAATTAGCAGAGTCATATAATATATATTTTTAGAATATTTGAAACTAAGAAAAGTTATTTCAAAATAATGTTAGTTTAGTTTTTTTTTTAAATTGGGATTCAAACTACTTTAGTATAAATGTTATTAATTAAAAACCAGAATAGCAGAAGAGAGGCTAGAAAATTTTACAAGGAAATCAAGGAATGCACCCAAGGATACATAACAAGATCAACAGTTTGCAAGGACAAAAATGGGGCAATTATTAGCGAGAAAGAGGAAATAATGAAAAGGTGGAAGGAGCATTTTCAAGAGCTGTTAAACCCAGAAAAAGAACAAAACGAAGATGAAGAGATAATTCACCACACAGCAAAACAACTAGTTGAGCAACCAACATTGGAAGAAACGATAAACGTCATAAAACATCTAAAAAATAACAAAGCACCTGGCACAGATGGAATAACTGCAGAACTGATAAAGAATGGTGGACATGCGCTATGGAGGCGTATCCATAAACTAATCGACCGCATATGGGCACTAGAAGTCATCCCAGAAGATTGGAAAGTGGGAATCATACTTCCTATGTACAAAGGGGGAGACAAACGACTCTGCAAAAATTATAGGAGCATAACAGTTTTAAATGTCATCTACAAGATATTATCAGGAATTATATATAGCCGCCTGGAATCGTTTTCGGAGGAGATTATTGGTGAATACCAATGTGGCTTCAGACCAAAGAGGTCAACTATAGACCAAATACATATGTTAAGAGGTATACATGAAAAATGTGTTGAATATAACATACCTATTTACAACTTGTATATCGATTTCAAACAGGCGTTTGATGGAGTCTTCTTCTTCCTATGCCGTTTTCATTAACGGAGGTTGGCGACCACATTTTTAAAAGCTTCTCTGTCTTTTGCAACGTGGAATAATTCGTCTACAGTCATGTTTGTCCAGTCTCGAATATTTCGCAGCCATGACTTCCTCTTTCTACCTATTCCCTTTTTGCCATCGACTCTACCCTGCATGATGACCTGCAGAAGACTATATTTATTATTTCTTAGTATGTGTCCAAGGTATGCAGTCTTGCGTACTTTTATCGTTCTCAACAATTTTTTGTCTCGACCCATCCTTCTCAGCACTTCCTCATTGGTGACCCTGGCAGTCCATGGAATTCTTAGCATTCTCCGGTATATCCAAAGTTCAAAGGCTTCAATCTTTTTAACTATTTGCGCTTTTAGTGTCCATGTTTCTACCCCGTACAATAGTTGCGACCAGACGTAACATTCAACAAACCTCAGTCTCAGCGCAGTATTCAGATTTTTGTCACAGAACAATTGTTTGAATTTTAAGAACGCTGCCCTTGCCATTTCTATTCGTACTCGGATCTCTTGGTCTGGATCTAATTCTGTGTTGATGTAAGCTCCCAGATATTTATATTTTGTCACTCTCTCTATTTGCTGTCCACCAAGAGTTAGTTGTTCATTATTTATTGGACTCCTTGATACTATCATAAATTTGGTCTTATCTGTGTTGATGTCAAGTCCCATTTGAATGTATTCACTATTTATTGCATCTAGTAAAGTTTGTAGTTCTGACTTTTGATGGAGTAGATCGACAAAAGATGTTAAAGCAACTATCTAGGTTAGGGATACCCAATAAGTTGGTTAAACTTATACGAATGACTCTGGAGGGTTCCAAAGCTATGGTGAGAATAGATGGAGATATGATGCAGGCCTTTGATATTGAAAATGGAGTTAGACAAGGAGATGCCTTATCAACAACACTTTTTAATCTAACTTTAGAAGCTGTTGTTAGAAAACTGGATATAAACGGCTGTATTAATACAAGATCTATGCATATATGCGCATATGCGGATGATGTTGCCATAATAAAAAGTTATAGAACTGAAACGAGAAGCTGCTACGTTTGGTCTATATATAAATGAAAGCAAAATATATGGAGTGCACAAAATCGAATGAACATGAGAATCTGAAGGTAGACAACCATACCTACAAATATGCCTCCACTTTTCCCTACCTAGGCTCAATAATAAATGACAACAACAACATCAGTCAAGAAATACAAGCACGGATTCTTAGCGGTAATAAGTGCTTTTATGCATACAAAGACTTAATGAAAAGTAAGTTACTGAATCGTGAGTCTAAGCTGAGAATCTACAAAACAGTAATTAGACCAGTGGTCACATATGGATGTGAAACGTGGACCCTCTCAACCACTGATGAAAATCAACTGAGAATATTTGAGCGCAAAATACTAAGGAAGATATTTGGACCAACCCAATGCAGCGATAGTTCGTGGAGAATTAAAATGAACTACGAGCTGGATGAACTAATGCAGAGCGCAGATATTGTCAGATTTGTAAAGTCACAAAGACTAAACTGGCTTGGTCACCTAGAAAGAATGCCAGATAATCGAGCTGTAAAAGTAGTCCAGAGATGGAAGCCCCAAGGAAACAGAACAAGAGGAAGGCCCCGTAAAAGATGGATAGACGACGTAGAGAGGGATCTTAAAACCATGAACATCAGGCAGTGGCGAAGGAAAGTATCCGACAGGGCAGAATGGAAGAACATTGTTAAGCAGGCCAAGACTCACAAAGGGTTGTAGCGCCATTAGAAGAAGAAGAAGAAGAATTAAAAACCAATTGGGGATTCGAATTTGCCGCCTTTCATGTATTATTATTTTTAGGATTACAATTTCTTTGTATTTATTTTTTTTTTTCGTTTATACATATGTAGCAAATTTTTCTGTTAGTAAATGTTATGCGAATACAACAAATATTACTTGATTTAAAGATTTTCAATATTAATTATCATTTTCCCCATGCAACAGTAAACTTTTCACAACTTTATAAATAATTGCTAATCTCATGCTGCTGTTATTAATATTGCATGAAGCTGTTAAATATTTCGCTGCCATAAAAATGTGCACTGCAATTTTTAAATATTGATAAAAGAAAAAATGGAAATATTAATTACCGTTGTACCAGACCCGGTAGCAACTATAAAAAAGGATAAACGAATAAACCAAACTACGTACATACTCGGAACATAATAGACAAAATTGAATTTTAAAATTGACTATTGAAGTTACATAAACATATTGTGTATTTTGCAACAAGGCATTCGATTCATCGAGAAGTTGTTTTTGAAATACCTGCCGATGTGTTCATGGCGTATTTTTCAACTAAATTGAAAAGCGGCTAAGAAAAATAGTTTCTTGTTCACGGCGGACTGAAATATAAGCACACGGACGATATACTGCGGCCAAATAATTTAAAAGGTATTTAAAATCTACAAAAATTCCATCACAAATTTGTGTTGGAACTAAACTGGCGTTGTGGTTTATTCTGCCTTTAACTGTGTCCTGGAACCCCACTTTTGTGAAATTTATAAAGACGTAATTCATTATTTCGTTATAATTTGTAATTTTTTTTTTCCAAAGTCACCAAAAATTTGAACTTCGTCATTTGGTTTATCGATAATTTTCATTGCTCTCTGTAACATAGAAGCATGCTTTGTTTGTTTAGATATGGTTTTCTTCCTTTTTTTGCTTTCCCGGTTAGAGTCATCCAATTCTACTTTTTCATCGGTTTCTCTTGCAAACTAACTACATTAACTTCTATTTTCAGAATGTGAATTTTCTGTTTCTGCTTGCTAAAATACATAAGGAAAATTTTTTTTCAGGTTCCACAACAAACACATAAAGAATGGGACAGGCACTCAAAGTTATTTGAAAAGTATTGGAACTTTGCCCACACTGCGTAAGTGCGTTAGATGGAAAACACATAGCTATGAAAGCACCTGCAAATAGCGGCAGCGTGTATTACAAATACAAAGAATTTAATAGCGTGGTGTTAATGACATTGGTTGATGCAACATATAAGTTTATATACGTTGATATTGGTTGTAATAGAAGAATTTCAGATGAAAGCGTATTTAATAATTGATCGCATGATCTATCAACCAACTCAATCAATCTACCACCTGCTCAACCTTTACCAGGACTTACCAAAAATGTACCTTATGTTGTTTTATCTGATGACGCCTTTGCATTAAACACGTATTTATTGAAGCCTTATCCGTTTCATGGACAACCAGCACCTAATCGCATATTTAATTATCATTTGTCACGAGCTAAACGCATTGTTGAAAATGTATTCGGTATTATAACCAATAGATTTCGCGTTTTAAGAAAACTAGTGGAACTATCTCCAGAAAAAACAACAATCATAGTATCCGCAATATGTGTATTACACAATTTTCTTATGACACGTCCCGCTGGATCTTATGGTACTTTTGATACTGATGAACAACCTGGAGAATGGAGGCATATTGAAATGCCAAATTCTAATCTATTGGACCTACCAAGAGGACAAGCTCATAATTACACTGAATCTGCCAAAGACGTACGTGATGACTTTAAAGAATATTTTGTTTCCTCACAATGAGAAATACCTGGGCAATCTCAATATATTTAACAATAATAATTAAACAAATAAACAAAAAGTATTCTCAACATATGCATTATTCTGCTGGAGCCCAATAGGAAGGAGGAAAAAAAGTAGACCCCGAAGATCATGGAGGGATGAAGTGGACAAGGTCATGGAAAGACGAGACCTTAGAGATGGAGAATGGCAGAACAGAAAGGACTGGAGACGTTGGCTGAAAGAAGGAAGGCGGCGACAGCTGTAAAAATCTTTATACAGATAGATAGATAGGTTATAAATAATCTTTACTTCGATGTGACTACCTCGAATAAACATTAATTCACGGAAAAAATTCCAATTAGTGTTACATATATCTTCAGTTGAAGAACCACTTGGTTTCAGTTCAGATTTTCGAGAAATTTCACTTTCACTGGTTTTGAATGTCACTGATAAACTTTTTAAAGCATTTTGTTTTTTTTTCTGTTGCCGTAATCTTTACTTTTTATGTCCCAGAGCTCCGGAAATAATTCCCATTGCGATATTAAGTCTATGGTTTCCTGTTTCAACCAACACGTTTTATCCGGCATCTTAATTTTATACAACTCTTGCAAATTAAAATAACTATCCAGATACTATCGTACAAGTGTTTACACATAACTGGCCAGATACTTGCAAAAAATGTCACAAGTTAACTGTTGCTAGTGAACTGCTGTGAACTTGCCAGTGAAAAGTACTGGGGGTCCACCTGACCCCACAACGCCAGTTGAGGATTAATATAAAGGACAATTAATAAAATTAAAATTCTGCATATGTGTCCATTGCGGTCTACTCCATTCTACATCCAAGAACCCTTTTGAGATCTGGCCATTTCTAATAATTTATTTTTATTGCTAAAATTAAGCTTTGCAAACACGTCTCTATAAATATAGCTTGTTTTTACTTCCTGATTGTTACAAGTAGTTCTTTATCTTGCAAGACTTCTTTATTCATGATATGTTCTATAAAGAATATTCTCAACAATCTTCAGGTTAATAAATGAATATAAACAAACAAAATAGAGATACCACAAAACGCAATATTATTTATACTGATCTGATATTTGATAAAAAGGTTGGGAATACTTGTTATTGCTCTTGTTTTTTCTAATCTATTTTTAAGGTCTTCTTTTCTAGTAGTTTATAAGCCATCATTTATTTTAGGTACTTAAATGTCTCTTTTGCTTTATTACTCGTTTATTTTGTCTCCAATACCAATTTCACCAAAACCCCTAAAATATCGCTCCACAATCCGGTATAAACCAATAATTTTTTTATTTTCCTGTCTGCATTGCAATATAGGTAATTTGACAGGTTTTACAAACATACCGTGTGACGACGAAAGGGATCAGATTTTAATTTAAAATTTTTACTTCTAACAGCACCGGAGCATCGGGATCCGAGTAGCCTGTGGCGTGTCGAGGGATTTACGCTCGTTGATCCCTGGCAACGCCAACTTTATTTCTAAAGCCTAAGCCTACTTTGCACCAACTCATCGTTGTAATTACTTTATCTATATAACAGCTCATCGACTTTATATATTAATTACATACAATAAGAGACGGACGGATCTCTTTAGATGTTTTGACACGGCATTAAACGCAGACGTGGTTTAGCCATTTTGAAGGGGTAAATGCTTTGTTTAATAAAAAAAGCCTAAATGAGATCTATATTACACATCGTAATATAACTTCTATTTATTAATAATTGAAATAAAAATTAGCAAAAGTAAGATATATTAAAAAAACCTAAATTAATAAAACTAGACTCTGGGCCAAAATTAACCAGCCACCTCAAAAATGGGTAATTTTTGATGTTTATATCTCCTAAACCTGTTGTCCGATTTAAGTGATTTTTTAAAAATGTTATAGCATTATTCCTTGACAATATCGTTATTATAATATGGTTGCTAGACAGGTAAATTTTCATTGTATACCGGGTGTACGAATTAATTTGTGTTTTTTTCTTAAAGTTTGCATCACCCTGTGGAATATTCTAGCATCTATAAAATATTGAAATTAAAACCTAACTATAGCCCCATGTTTTCTTAACATTTTGTTTTTTGATTAATTTGCTTATGTTGGATAATACAAAAGTTATGTAATTTAACAACTAGCCATGTTTTTCATCAATACAGACGATTTAACTCACCAGCAAAATTAACCCCACCACCTTTATTATTGTTTTGTTTACATTACCTGTGACAGTTTGTAACCTAAATTTGTGTTATCGAAGGATTTTTGACATATAGTCGTTGTTGGACGACCTTGTTGCAAATCTGTTTCCGTGTTAATAACAATTCTTGAATAATTTGTAATTAAAATTAAATTTGTAATTAAAATTAACAATTAAAATTGTAATTTTATATCATTGTGAGCGAATATTGTTCGAGTTAAAACTTTAGTGCTTATTTATTGTTTGTGATTTTAAAAATGCCACTCGTTCCAACTGATGATGCTAGGGCAGTGGCTTTAGTTAATGCTGGTTACAGTCAACGTCCTATCGCAGGTATACTCGCTGGAATGGAAGAATATACTGTTCTCAGATGAGAGCAGAATAGCCCTAAAAGGTCGAGTTAGGCGCCAATGTGTCTATAGGCGTCAAAATGAAAGGTTTGTTGCATGCACTATAACCGAAACAGTGGCTTACCGAGGAGGGTCAATAATGATTTGGGGAGGTATTTCTTACGAAGCGCATACTGATCTTGTTGTGTTTGGTAGAGGCAGTGTGAATGCCCATGTATACGTGCAAGAAGTTCTCCAAGACCATGTCATGCCTTTTGCACCATGTAATGCATGACAATGCACGTTGCCATACAGCAAGACAGCTGCGGTAGAGGAGTGGCACAATATCCCCCAATCTGATATCCAGGATATCATGAATGGATTGCCAAACCGTCTCCAAGAAGTCCTGAGGGCTAGAGGCGGCAACACCCATTATTGATACCCAATTTTTTTTTCAATTAGACTTTGATTTCTAAAATATTGTTAATTTGAATTTTCTTTGAAGATTTTATTCATTGGATTTTTACTGTAACAAATGACTTTTTTTCAAAAAGATTATTTTTTCTCTTCCGCGGATATAAAAATTAATAAAAAACATGTCTAGTTGTTAAAGCACTATCAAAAGGCTTGTGACAAAGCTTTACAAAACAAAATGATGGAAGTTCTGCAAGCCAGTGAAATATATTGTGGGACATACTGGTATTGAAGTGAATAAAAACGCGGACCTACTTGCCATTGGATGGGCAAAAGAAACGTTCACTGGGCCCAGACCCAGAACCTTACATTGACATAGCAAGAAGTACAGCCAAAAGAACTACGTCTCAACCGTTCAAGGGCTTTTCTATAAATGAACCTTTGAAGAAGGGACTCAAAAATCCACTAGATATAAATAGGAATGATCTACGAATTATCTTAGGTCTCCTAACAAGATACTGTCGTCTCAACAGGCACATGAATAAAATCGGTCTGACAGAAAGTGCGAATTGCAGATTCTCTCAGGTTAAAGCCGCTACGGCGGAACAGGTTGTATGCTCCCGCTCATGGTTGAGTAGGATAAGGCTCAATACAGTTGAGCATTATTAACTCGAGCACTATGACTCCGTAGAAGTGTCACCAAAGGCCATAGAGACTTTGTATGAAAGGCTGGGCTGAAAGGACAAATTTTATTTAGGAATAAGTTACAGTAGACCTCTTATATCGATCTCAATTTTCATCTTTTTATATTCTTATATTTTTATTTTGTGGTCCCCTTTTTTGATAACTATTATCTTATTTTCTTCTTTTTATTGTTAAACATAATGTTTAAACAACAAGATGCAAGTATATAATATATATATATATATATATATATATATATATATATATATATATATATATATATATATATATATATATATATAAGAAGTAAACGTTAAATAGTGGGTTTGCAGCAATAAGCAATAATAATCCCACAATAATTTAACGTTTACTTCCTTACGTTGTCAGCAAATACTTTTAGTTCATTATATATATATATATATATATATATATATATATATATATATATATATATATATATATATATATTTGAATAAAAAATATTAAACTTTGATATTTTTTTGTCGATTATTTATAATTCTCGTATTTATATAAATATTTTAATACTTATTTACTTTTATCGTGGATATTTTTCCGACAGGGAGATAATTTTATACTCGATTAGATTTCTTTAAAGATATATGTTTAAGAAGATCTAATTAACAATGATCAAGGATTCCGTCAAGATTTATTTCTAAAGCCAAATGTTTGTTCTTGACAAATAACATTATTCGAAAAATCAAGCGTTGCTGATACCTTAAAAATTCAAAGATATCTTAAAAGAGCGGCTTGTTCGTATAAAGTAAGTTTTATACTGACTACTCTTTATAAATAGGGAAATAAACAGTGTATGTATTTATATTTCGTGTTAGATGCGGTCCCATGACGTTTTGTGCTCAAGAGCCATTCAGAGATTTAAGAATAGGTCTAGCATTGCGAAAAATTTTTAATCCTCTAGGAGCACGCTTCGTCAACTTCATTTAACTCTTAGCCCACCCTGGATGGGTTCAAGTCGGTTATGAGTAAACCGACATGGTTTTTGTCGACAATCCCTCCTCTAATATTCTAATACTCTAATGCCCTAGTTCTTTATTTATTTTTCAAATATTTGACGGATGTCTTCAATATAAAATTCAAAATCTCTCCCATGTTTTATGACTAGTTCCCTTGCACGCGATCAATCACAAAACAATGTCTACATTTAAAAATCCCTATCGAAGCCAATTATCAAAAAAAAATCATTTGCTTTAATTAAGTTTGATTATCACATAAATATAGAAAATACACGTTAATATTTAAGTCTCGCTAATTTTTACATGTCATTTATTTGGTTTAATTTAAAAAAAAAATTTTAAAATTATCTCAATTACTTTCACCATTGGGTACTAAAAAATCCTCAAATAATATTAATAATAAAAGAGTTGAAGGCATTTCTAATATAATATTCAGCTTCCTCTCAGATGTTTTAATTGTAAGGATAGTTTACCCAATGATCAAAATTTAATTAAAAAGCACATTTCTAATTTATTAGAAAATTTATCCACATCTAATGGCTCACAATTCAAAGAATTTAAATTTAATTCAATGGAATAGTCGTTCTACTGTATATATTGCGCAATATTTTAAACAATTTTTGTAGTCTAATGCTATTGACATTACAATTCTTTCTGAAACCTGTCATAAGGCAAAAAACAACATTGTTTATTCGCTCCGTGCGTGACCATGGTAGGGGTACTTTAAAACGATGCCAGCGTGCGTAGCGGCGAAATATGACACAATTGGACCTACCTTTTTACGCATAAATTTTATCAAAAATGTGTGCAAATACATATTGCGTATTTAATTGTGCTAATAATAGCAAAAATAGTAAGTGTAGTTTTTATAGGTTCCCAAAGATTACATATAAATTAGAGAAAATAAAAAGATGGATGCGTGATATTAATATGAAAAAGTTAATATCACATAATTTCATTTTTGTGCAATTGAAATATGGAAAAATTTAAATAATTTACCTTAAATGTTATTTTATAAGGCTTCAAGCTAACTGCAGAGTGCCTGATGACTTTAGTTTTTATATTATAACTTTTACTATTACTGTTTTTAAATATATACTCTTTCACGTGAAAAACTTGATTTGCCAGTACTAGATTTTTTCCTTTCTTTTCCGTTTGTGGTTGAAAAGATATATTATGATGAATTTTGAGAAACCCAGTTTTTAATACTACGTTTATGTTGTACATAAACTGAAAAAATATAATTAAAAAGTTAATTATTAATAATTGTCAATTTCGCATGTATTTAACAATGTCAAACATATGTCATATGTTTAACCTGAAAATTGGTAGGTCCAAAACTGTCAGATGAAGGCGGTAGGTGTCGCGTCAGTCACGCACGGAGCGAATAGGGGATATTATATTTTGGAAAATATCGTCAAGGTTGTAGGTTTGGAGGTGTAGCCATATTTTTAGGCATACGGATGAATAATTATAAAATATTGGATGGTATAAATGTTGGAACATTAGAAATATGTGGTGTAAGACTTAATTTTGATGACAAATTAATTAAAATTATTTCGTTATCTAAAGCTGAGAAGTACGTAAGCACCTAAGAATGGGAACGGCTTATTAATTGGTGTTCCTCGCTTGAAAGAAAGACGATACTGGGAGGTGACTTCAATGCCCATCATGCGGTGTGGGATTCTCCAAAGAATGATATTGATGGCAATAGGGTAATTGAAGCACTAGCTTCTTCTTCAGTGCCTTATCCGGTCCGGATGTTGGCGATCATCAAGGCTATCATGGTTTTGTTGACTGCTCTGCGAAACAGCTCCGCTGAGGTCATCCCAAACCATTGTCGGAGATTTTTCAACCACGAGATACGACGGCGTCCCGGCACTCGCTGATGTATTTAATTATTCTAAATGATGGTTCAGCAACCAGAATTACTTCTTCAAACTCCTCAAAATCAGCTGTAGACTTAACGTTAGTAACTCCTGGATTAACTGCAGTAGCTCATTGGCAAACATTGGATAGAACTCTTGGATCTGATCATTACATTATTTCCGTTAAATTAAATATTGATGCACCTTCTACCATTGTCTATCCAACAAGGAAATGGAGATTAGAAAAGGCCAACTGAGAATTATTTCACAGTATTCTCGAAATGGAACTAAAGAATGTTGAATACTCTGATATATGTCATAAAATGGCACTTGCTGTGGATAGAGCATTCAATACAATCTCAGAAGCTTCTATTCCTGAAAACGTACCCTTCATTTCTAAATATGGATAAAAAATCAATTTGATGGGATGATGAATGTGTCACACAGTTACAGCTTAAGAAGAATGCGCTTAATTTGTACAAAATCTCATCCACTCTGAATAACTTTCTCGAATATAAAGGTAGAAGCTACAATTAAAAAATGTTTAAACAGAAAGCCAGAAGCACATGGATTTAATTTTGTTCAAGTCTTAACTCCAGATGCCCATCAACGGAAATATGGAAGATGGTGAAAAAATTGAACAACAAAAACACAAACATTTAATAGTTGCAGAAGATATTCTACAGAAGCTATGTCCACTTTTTATTGACAAACATATACCTCACTTAAGTAGATTTATAGGGGAATATTATTTACTAAAAGAAATAACATCATCCTAACTGGAATATGCTATTATGATATCCATAAACACAGCCCCAGGTCCTGATCAGATTTCGTATGTTATGTTACAAAAAATGGGTATGCTGGCCAAAAGATTACTACTGCATATTTATAACTGTATCTTGCAAAGTGGAATACTTTGTTACAAATTTAATGATTGCTTTGTTATATTAATTCTAAAACCGGGAAAAAATAAAGATCATCCAGATGCATATAGACCAATTACATTGTTCAAATTCAAGGAATTCGAAGAAATTCTAAAATTGAAAATGGAAACTTGGATAAGTCAGCAAAGTATGCTACCAGCAACACAATTTGGCTACAAACAAGGCAGTGGTACGACGGATGCAATCGTTCGTCTGACTACAGATGTTCAAATTGAATTCCATGACAACAAGTGCTTTGTTTATCGACATAAAAAGTACTTATGACAATATTGATTTAAATATACTGTGTGATAAACTTGTATTTCTTGGAGTTCCAAAATCCATGGCATATTTACTATAAATTTATATAAATACAGAAACGTATCGATGCGAGTTGGTCATAATATCATAGGACCAATGATTATATCAAAAGGCATTCCACAGGGAGCTGTTTTAAGTCTACTACTTTTTAGTCCTGATTAAAAGAATTAAAGAATTAAAAAATTCTAACTCTTTTTAAAAGAAGCATTCGTTATAGGAGATATAGTGATGGCTACAGATTCTACATTGTTTGAAGAAATTGTTTAGTCTGTCTAAACAAGGTGATGAATTACGCGTAGTTTATTTGGAGAATAATATGAGGCTTTAAAAGTTAAACAGTACCTATAAATTCATTAAATTTGGACAAAAGAAAGTTTAGATTCTTATACATAAGTAGACTTCGGCAAATATGCATATTCCATATTTTGCATATTGTGCATATTTTATGCAAATATTTCATATTTTGGCATATTTGTATAAAAGTTTGCATAAAGTGCATAAAAGTTCAGATTTTTATACTGTATTTGAAAATTTTTAAACATACCAATTTATTTCAATTCTTGTATAAAATTTTGTAGTCATTTTAATCAAGAAATGATCTAAGTACGTAATCTCTACAGGTACAAACCATTTACAATTTCAAAGAAGATCAATTTAAGTAGCCCTCAACATTCTTAGAAAATCTCGGTCACTGAGGCATTCAGTTATTGGATAATCGCCAAGGGTTCGCTCATTTGCATTTTATGATCTAATCCCCAAATCTATCTACAATTTATTGTATCTTAACAGCAGGTAAACGGCTAATAGTTTTGTTCCTAATTTAGGGATTTTCCAAAATCTCCCAGTTTATTGAATTAGGTACCTAAACATTTCTAATTTGATGCTCAGATTTGTAAATCATTTTTGTTTTGATATTCAAAGCGTAAACACTCGTTGTGCGTAACAAGAAGGAAGATTGTGATTTTATAATGCCTAAAACAACCAGTGCTTCAACTTGGATTAAACCTTATAAAGAGCTGTCTATGGATATGGGAAAAATCTACTGTTCAGTCTGTGGCAAAATTGTAAGTATCTAATATTTTCTATTAAATATCTAATATTTCATACATACAGGGTGTTTCCAAATGACACTTACAACGTTTGACTGTAGATACTTCTCGAAAAATTGAACAAAACGATATAGTTAATGGGGGGTCAAACTTATTTACTTTTCGAGATACAGGGTGTTAAAATTAAAAAAAATTAAATTCTTTTAGTTAATAACAACAATAACTTTAAAACCAATAAACGTATTTACTTGAAATTTAGTACTCGTAGGTTGTTTTTAAATGAAAAATAGCTTCCTTTAGTGAGAAAAAATTGTCCATGGTACAATACAATGGTGTGTATTTAGAAAAATTTTTCACCTTTACTTTTTTTATGAAGTCAGCTATTCTAAAACACAATTATTTTTATTGTAATTGAATTAACAAAAAAAAAACTTTTGTTGAATTTTAAAATAAGTTATATGATGTACTAATGATTAGTAACAAAAACTAATTTGTGGATTAATACTGCATTTAAAACACTTAGCGAGTGTTTTTTTTTCCAAACCAGTTATTTGATTAACCAAAAACACCTTGTATATTTTTATATTTTAAAGGTTGGGTTAAAATAAAGGTTTTTATTTTTATTTATAGATAGCATGTGAGAAGAAATTTCAGATAGACCAACATGTGAGAACTGCTTCACACATTGCAAAAAAAGGAAAAATAGGAGGAAAACATCAAACTTCAATGGCTAAATGTTTCCAATCTACTTCAAAAAAATTAGATGAGCAAGAAACTTTTAATGAAGACTTGTGTCGCGCATTAGTGTCTGCAAACATACCGCTTTCAAAATTAGCAAATGTAAATTTTAGTTCGTTTCTAAAAAAATATTGCAAACTTAATGTTCCAAGTGATCGGTCTCTAAGAAGAAATAATGTGAACGGGCTATACTCGTCGGTGTTAATTAATATTAAGGAAGAAATTGCAGATAATTATTTTTACATATCTGTAGACGAAACCACTGATTCCTCAGGAAAGTATATTGCTCATTTATTGATTGGTGTTCTTAAAGAAGATACCTTACCAAAATCTCATCTTATTTCATGCCAGCAACTTGAGAAAACAAATGCTTTAACAATTTCGCGTTTTATACAAGAAACATTAGCAACTTTTTTTCTTCCGCCAACTATTCCTTCTAATAAATTACTGCTTATTTTATCGGATGCTGCTCCTTATATGGTGAAAGCAGGACAAAATTTAAAAATATTTTTCCCAGATTTAATACATGTTACTTGTGTAGCGCATGGATTAAACAGAGTTGCAGAGGAAATACGAAAAAAGTTTCGTCTTGTAAATACCATGATATCCAGTGTCAAAAAAGTATTTCTTAAATCTCCTATAAGAATTCAACTTTATAAAGAAATGCTACCTAACATTCCTCTTCCACCACAACCTATTTTAACGCGATGGGGAACATGGTTAGAAGCAGCTAATTTTTATGCAGATCATTTTGTTAAAATAAAGAACATAATTGATACGTTAACAGATGAAAGTTCCCAATCCCTTTTGGATTCTAAACAAACTTTTCAGAGTAACTTGCTTCAACAAGAACTTTCATTTATAAAATCAAATTTTAGTTTTGTTCAAAAAACAATTACTCAGTTAGAATCACCAAAACTGTCATTGTTCGAAAGTACAGCATTAATAAAAGAATTTGCGTCATGTTGTCGGAACGTTAGAGGTAATATTGGAAAAGATATTTTAAAAAAATTTGAAGCTACTATGGAAAAAAATAAAGGTTACCATATTCTTTCTGAAGTAGTCAGTGTTCTAGCTGGAAATATTTCGGAAACAATTAATTTAGAACCAAATGTTTTGGTTAGTTTGAAAAATGCTCCCGTTACATCAGTTGATGTTGAACGAAGTTTTTCCATATATAAATATATGTACTCAGACAGAAGCCACAAGTTTTTGTTAGAAAATTTTGAACACCACTTGGTCATTTATTGTTACCATAATTCTAAATAAGTTTATTCATACTTAAAAATGATGTAGTTACTTAAAATAAATGTAAATCTTAATGAATAGTAGGAAATATTTAGTTATGTACACTTTTTTTTTTAAATAAAATTGTTACTATTTTACGATTTTTTTATTTATTTGTATGCATATTTTGTAAAATATTTGCATATTTTCGGGTAAACACGTGCATATTTATGCGCATATTTTCTACATTTTTATTTGCATATTTGCCGAAGTCTATACGTAAGAAACTAATCCGTAAATTTTGGTGCAAGAGCATGAACGAAATTTCACTACCTTTGGACAGCCTTTCACATATTTGATCATATCTTTATTATTTTTACGAGTTTCAAGCTCAATAAGAAGTTTCTTTAATTGAAATTGCTACTCTTGCCATCAATAACAGAAGTTTCAGTTGAATTTTCTTCCAAAAGTTTATTTTTGTCACGAAGAATTTTTCGAGTGTGGTGTACAATCAGTTTTACTTTTTTGCATGCGAGGATAACGTTGATTTAGATTCTGTTTACCGACTCTACAAAATGTTACCTACAGGACATTCATGACATCCGATGACTTCCAGGGCTAAATTAATTTTATTCTTATCATGACCTTTTTTACTTTGTGCGTCTCCTGTAGGTTCAGGGACGCCCCTGTTCAAAATGTTTTTGGAACGCCATATGCGGTCAGCGGCTTTGTTAATAATGCTGTCAGTAAATTCTGTTGTAATATGTATATTGTTATGTTGGAATTTGATTTAATTTATTTCTGAGTTCAGATAGTTTAATAACAAAGTCTTCAATTTTCTTCTTAATTGTCCGCTTTAAATTCCACTAAAAGGCTCTTCATTTCGGTAATATTACCAATGTTTGAACTGCAAAGTTTACATATTTAACGAAATTTTTGCCTCGTAACTTAGACCTTTTCAACTTATTTAAAGTATTATCTAACCTTCTCCTAGCGACAACTAAATTATCTGAAATTAAAGGATGCTCGTTCAATCAAGGTAACATAACCTCATACCTGCCTTCGCTGTCACATCGTACAGTCTCATAGAAAAAATTCTTAGCCTCTTTGGCCGCCATCTCTTGTGTCATTTTTTCTACAGGGTCGGTTATCCCAATAACATCAAGCTTCCAGAGTTTCAACAAAGTTTCAACTGCTACAAGACCACACTTTAACTGATAACTGATATTTCCTCCCTGTATACAATTTGCCAACAACATCAGCTCCAAACAAAATCTCAATTGGTGCTGTCTTTCCGACATCGCTGAGTGAAATATTCACGTCACTGAGTTCCTCAATCCAAGGACCGTTATAAATAGAAGAAACATCTGCACAAATTTTTGATTGATCTAAGGCCTCAAATGAACAAGCGTTAGTTCCTTCACACGCAGTTACCACGTACAATTTATATCATTGTTCAGAAGTGTTTCTACCGCCAAATAATGCATGTACAATCTTTTCCGTTCCCTTAGCAGAAAAACCCATTTTTTTGCGCGGTACTCTGTAAAATATATATCCTCTGCGATCTAGTGTCAATAAGTGTCCTTACTTGTTTAGTACCATATGCACTTCTTATGTTTATTCGCAGAGTTTGTAGAAAAACCTATGTATTATTCAAATTAGCAAGCGTCTGATCCTCAGTTATATTTTCTTCCGAACGGGTACTACTTGAGGTCGATGTATCAATTTTATTAATAGGCAAATTAGAACACATCAAAACAGCATGTCCTACTTTCAGACATCGAAAATAGGCTTTTTTCTGACAAAATTCGACGTTTCTGTTCTATAGTAAATTTTTGTGTTTTAAAACAACTTATACTGTCATGCCGCCCTTCACAAAATATACACCTGTAAACTTCATAATTTATATTTATTTTCAGTCGGCAAACCAAAAACTTCCGTTGATTAATCAATTTTTTGTTCATTTTGAACTTCACTCTGTGAAAAGCTCACAGCATTAAGCTCATTAAACCACTCAATCTTGTTTCTAAAGTTGTAACTTCTGCAGTTTCTCCGGTATTTTCCATGGACACGTAAACATAAGGCCTTAAAAACTGTGACGATCTATGCCATAGTCGAATTGTACCACAAAAGCAAACTGAATTAAACAAAACTTTAAAGTCACATTTGTGTATTTTAATACAAAAGTAATTTTTTGTACTAAAAATTAAATTTTGTATTTTTCGAACCATGAGTCTCTTGCGAAAATTAACCGTAGGACATTCCTAACGTAATAATATAGTGGGGACAGTTCACTAGTTTTTGATGTGGAAGGTGTAAATTGTAAATAAAGATGTACTCACAAATTCTTCTTTTATATTTTAAAACTGAAGTATTCAGTTTATTTGTAACTATTGAAATTTATTGGTACTACACCTTCTTTTGACTTGGCAGGAATAGTTCATTTATCACTTCATATTAAAAACTTGAAATTACTGAGACCCCAATAAAATTGTGTGTACCTTGGTAGGGGAATAATCAATGTTAATTTTTAACACAAAATCTATTACTTACTAAATTTAAGTTTAGGTTATGATATTCATAACCTAAACTTAAAAAACAAAATTGAATGACACGAAAAAGACATCTACTCGATTGAATACTAGTTGCAGGTATATTCTATTGCGTGAAAGATTATTTGAAGCCACAAGGATAAGATCTGGTAGTAGCTGGAATATAAGGACCTAAAAATGATACCACATTTGAGGTGAAGGAAAATTTCTTCAAGCAATTAGGAGAAACAATTATTAGCTTCTATGGAAATAGGAAAATTTGTTCAACTTAATCTTACTGATTATATTCTTGGTATAGTTCTTTCGTCTACTCTTATGTCTTCCCAAGTTACTTAATTTGTTTTGTGTTATTATTATCTTGCTTACAACGCAAGATATGCGTTGCTGTAGTATCCAACCAAGTATTCTTAGATTTTTGTTTTCGGTTTCTTTTATTTGGAATAAAAAACATTCTTAACTAAAATTATATAAAGTGTAAACAATTGTACTACTTTATTTTTATTTAAATAAACATACACAATAAATAATGTATTTAATTGGATAAATATTTATAAATACCACACATGATAATGATAGTATGTAGTAATAATAATGAAAGTTATATGATGCATTTTGTCGCATTTTATGCATTATCTATAATAAAATAATCATAAAATTTATTGTGCCAAAACAGTTGAATTGTAATTATTGGATATTAGCATTTACAGTCGAATGGTTTATAGTCATTCTGCACTCTATTTACAATTATTAATTAAAATTTGCTCGACCCTTTCATTCATCATTTATTAACCTCCATAATTTCTCTCTGTCGACTGCACAAAAATTGTTATTAGTACGGGCATTTCTGTTGCAGCTATCTAAAATATGTATCGAATCTATTTTAAAAAGCAATCACTTTTATCTTAATAATGTACTCCAAATATCCATGTTAAACAAAAGCACTCCTAGCGTCATGTGAAAGTAATCAATATTGGTCAACAATTAACTATTTTATTTTAACTATTTATGAAATTGGAGCTTACTTTATGGAAATATATATTCAATAATAAATCAAAATATAAAAACACAACCGTACTTTTTTAATTTTTGCAGAATATCGTCAAATTTACATATTTCACTATGCAACGGCTTCCTCAGGAGAGAAATTTCACAATTTAAGAACAGGAATAAAACAGACCCTGACCTGCCGCCAGTATTTTGGAGTACACCCTGAGATAAAACCCATCTTGACTAATTTTGGTGAGGTAGTAGCGTATCCATGCTGCTGCCTCAAACCTGAACAGAATGAAGCTTGACAATAAAGAATAATTTTGATCACTTTTCATACGATCAATAACTACCTTATGTCATATCTATAAACGTAAAATAGAATTCGAATTCACTTCAGGAATACTTATGTTTAATTGAAATTGTAGTTTATTCCCATTAAATAAAGTAGTTAATTAGAAATATCCAATGTAAGAACTTGAATGCCATCTCACATAAAAGCGTAAACTTCCCGTTGCTCGCGTAACTGCTTCAGTGTTTTGAGGTCATCGTAGGCCTAAAAGTTAAATCGGGACTACCAGATAACAATCATTTTCAAAAGACCATGTAGTGAAAACTCCGTCTTAATATGTTTCTGAAGCTATTGATTGCACGTGTCACATTAAATATTTGTTTTTGTTTAAGAAACCGGCATTTTAATTAATATTGGGTACATGTTTTTCACGTTTTAACTAGTCCGGAAATCATTTTCAAAACAACTTATTTGGCTTATTTCCAAAAAATGTAGGATATTCAATATAAAACTCCGTCTGACCGATGCAATGCTCAAGAGGCGATCTTCATACTTGAAGTTCAATTCCACAATGTCGAATATAGACTTCGTCATAAAACCACTTGCACTTCTTTCAGCGCCTATCCTTTATCGAACATTAACAATCATTCTGGCAATGATGGTTATGGTTATGGTTGATCGACGCAGGGCTCAGACCTCCAGTGTCCATTGTATTACTCATAAAGACCTAGTCTTCAGCGTTTCTGTAACCCAGCCTGCTCCGGACTCCCATATCTGCTATAATCAGCAGGGTCTTCAAATCTGAGCCCTTTCTGCCATTTTGAACATCTAATCTTTTAGTAACCTTGTGGGCTCATAAAAAGTTACAACCCTCTTTAACGGTAACTCCCTCATTTGGCTCAGTTGCATAAATATCGAACCCAGGATCTGCCACCTCTGATAGGCCAGTGCCGGACACATTCAGATGACATGTGAAGAGGTTTTCTTCTCCTTATTACAAAAAAGGCACCGCAGGCTATCCGCCAATCCAAGCAGATGAATCTAGAGTGATCGGTAAGCATACTGACCAACAGAGAGTGGTCTTATATAATCTAGAAGGAGCAGTTGGGCTGTAAGACTTTTGGATGGCACCACTATGTGGAGCCTAGCCTGTCTTATACCTTCTCAACTGACCCAGGAGTCCTGGAACCTCCACAGAAGAAGCTCTTTGAGCTAGTACTGAAGGGCACTCCAATCAGAGGTTCGGGTCCAAACGGCAGAGTGAATAAGCTCTGTCTTGCAAGCGCGTCAGCTCGTTCGTTCTCTTCCATGCCTGTGTGTCCCGGTATCCATACGAAGTTAACCCTATTGGTCAGCGCAACATCAGCAAGTGCTCTCTTGCACTCAAGAACCAGCTTATAGTTGACTTTGGGCGCTTCCAAAACCCTTGCGTTGCTTGACTGTCAGAGCAGATAGAGATGGTCCTGTCTGAGGAAACCCTATTTATTATCTCCTGAGCATATACCAGGATCGTAAAGATCTCAGCCTGAAAGACATGCATGGTAGCGAAGAGCCTGCCCAGATTCAAATACGATTCACTTCCACATTCAAATACTTTAGCACCTGCCCGCTAATCCATTCTGGACCCATCCGTGCATCAGGTGAGCCCTCTATGACGGAACAGTACAGACTTTCATTCCATCTACTTATCCCGGTCAGAAAATTAAACCAAGAAGAAGCATGAGAACTCAAATTGGTCGGCCATACTGTTCTGTACCATAGAGAGCACAGGACAACAATCGAGGGCCTGTCTCCAAATGTCACAATATCCCATCCGACTATTCATTCCCAACCAGTATCCAGAGCAGTTGAGACGATAGGCTGCCATGATGGCTTCGTGCTCTACAATAAAATGTAGAGAAAGTACAACAAAGCCTCAAGAACCTCTGTGGTAGTCGTCCTCATGGCTCCTTAGATGCTAACGCATGCCAACCTCTGGACGTAAGTAAACTGGGCCTTAGCTGAAGCCTCTCTAGCCCGTCAGTACCCTATACCTTTCCGCAGCATCACACATGGAATCAAAAGTAAAGCAAATAAAGACGCTCTTAATATCCATAAAGATACCCAAACTGTTTTGCTTCCGATCTAGCACCCGCTCCACCCTGTAGACAAGGTGATGCAGGGCCGTCTCACAAGACTTCCCAGCCTGGTAGGCGTATCGACGTGCATACAAAGAGCTTGTCCTAAGTGCTCCATCACATATGAACTCATCACCACCAGTCTCCCTAGATCTGGTAGAAGGAAGGATGAGAGACTGATTGGTCGGAACGATTTAGCAAGGGTAAAATCTGCTTTACCCGGTTTAGGAATAAATACGACCCTAGTCCTAATCCAGGGTAAAGGTATAGATCCTATCTCAAGACAGGTCCTAAATATCCTGACCAGTGTGGGAGCAATAACTGGACCTTATGACTGAAGTAAAGCCGGTATAATGCTGTACTCGCTTGGTGACTTAAAGAGGGCGAATCCCCTAACAACCCAGCACACCTTCGTATACGATACTACCTCCTTCGCCATCTGAATATCCCCCACTCGCGGGAGCCTAATCGTAGCTATGACAGTGCTATCATCATTCCCCTCTAGGAAGTGAGCATCCAAGAGAGTCCTTAGGGCCTCCTCGTCCAAGGAAGATAGGCCCACTAGGAAGACGCACCTGATCCAGATCTGGAGTCGGATCTTTGGAGAGGGTATGATAAAGCTTAGCTGCAGCGGGCATATGTTCCACGCTCTTGTTCTGATCTCTGACAAAGATAGTTTTATTTGTTACTGCTCTAACTAGTCCCTTAGTGGATGTTGCAAACCAGGTTCTTAAGTTTTTCAGCCAAAATATTCGTGTTCTACCGACATTTTCCTTACCCAGGACCAATGCTTCGTTGTATTCGATGGATTTTTCTGTAATCCCTTTGAAGCAATAGAGCTGCAGTTTTTTCTATAACCTGCCCGTTCCCTAGGTAGGTAAAAATCTAATTTTGTTTCTAGTATCTCTTATTATTCTTATCAATAACATGTAAAGGTGTTTTAACAGGCTTATGGATTGGTAATTCTCGAGGTCTGTTGGATCGCCCTTTTTGTATAATAGAATGGTAAATGCACTATGCCATCTTATAGGTGTTTCACTTTGGTGGTTGAACATTTGATATAAGTTAAGCAGTTCATTATCTTCTCTAAAAGTCTGTTTCCTCCAATCTTTGCGTCTTTTATAACGGTATAATCCTCTCTTGGTCCTTTATCTCTTTTCATTTTGTATTTCTTTAATTATCTCTCTGGTGATGTGTTTTAAGTTGGTGTTGCTCTTTGCTTCTATCACTTTGCACTTTTGTCCTCTCTTCTATTAACGCTAAGTGATGTAAATTTTTTTCTAATGGAAAACAGTTTGTTTTCTCGTATACAATATATGTTAGCCCCTTTCAAATTCGCTTAAAAGATTTGTTTCGTGAACGCCGCATAGCAATAATATTCATTGCCAAGGAGATTACGACAATACGTGTTTTGTAGAGATGTGCGTACCCGGGAGAATCATTGGGCAGGTTCCGGTTGAATTGATGATCCGTATCGAGAAATATTGAAACCTACTGGATAGTGCGTGTATTGTGAGAATGATGAAAGAAAAAGAGAAACTAGAAAGAAAAAGAGCAGGAGAACCAAGCGCAAATGTGACGTAGTAGATTCAATATGGAGCACATAAGAGAGTGGAAGTGTCATATTCAAATATATTTTAATACTATCAAATACTTAAAAAAAAATTACCACGCATTTCTCAACGTGTGGAGGTTTTTAGTGGATAAAATTTCCCTATTTTAACCCGTTATTAGTCGAATCGTTTCTTTTTTTGTTCTTACATCAGCATTCTAACATTATATTTTCTAGCAATATACTTTTTTATTTCCTTATACTTTAAGCGATGAAATATATATATATATATATATATATATATATATATATATATATATATATATATATATTATATATATAATATATAATATATATATATATATATATATATATATATATATATATATATATATATATATATGTAAGTAAAAGACTGCATTCTTTTTTAATTCGAACTCCATCGTTCTCCTACACGCGTTTCGAGGTTTCACCTCTCATCAGGAAAACTTGCGGTAGCTCAAATTAAAATAAATTGCTGTTCATCTATATGGTTAATTTTTCAATTCAATGAAAATACATTTTGCAAGTTAGCGGCTCTACTATTTATCATTTTGCCATATACAATTCATCTGTACATAACGTTTAATATTATTGGATTTTCATTTTTTTTTGTATTTTTATGTTTTTATTAATTAAAAAATATTATTTTATGATTAATATTAAAATGATTAAAATTAAAATTGTTTCAGTGTAATAAAAAAACCGAAATAGAAAAAAGTGTCGCGCATTTTAGGCTTAACAAAATCGGGAAAATGGAAAATTGAAAATATTTAATTTTGAGTAAAATCAATGTCGTTATTAGCATAAATGTCTGCATGGAATTTTTGGGAAGCGTTTTAAAGGTTTATTAAAAATTGATTTTTTTAAATTTTGTACAGAATGGAATATACAGGGACTTTATAAACATATTTAACGTTTCTAATTTTAAAGCGAAATTTACGTAGATGATCTAATGGGAAAGTTGAGAGGTTTGAAAATGAGGTACATAAATTTAAAGAGTGACAGAAGTTAAAACCGGTATTAAGCATACCTTAATGTCATCTAGTAAAATGTTGTTGATCGTGAAAAATATGATAAGACGTATTTTATACTAAAAGAAGCTGGAAAAAAAGAAGCAAATCTCTCAAATAGTTTTTTGAAAAATTATCAAATGGAAAACGAACTGTAGGAGAAGTTAATGTAAAATGATAACTAATGATGTACTTGATAAAGGAGTGTAAATGATGTGAATGACAGAGAAGCATTGAAGAAAAGTAATGAGACCGTAATCCGAAATCATAAGCTGCTTATGCTGGACGTTGAAGTAAGAAGCGAAATATTTGTACCAGTTTACCCTCACATTGGTTTTTCATTTCCAAACAGAACACATTTCTCTACTTCGCATGACAATATTAATTTTCTGGCTTGTGGTGGTTTTCAAAGTGATGTCTATTATCAAAATTGTTCAATTTCATCCTCATTTTTGTTGACTGTGGGAGCATCATAGACCTATATGATGTTGATAAAAATTGGCTATGCCTTGGACTTAAGGAAAATAATTTGATCTGAAAATGGAAAACAGCTTGTAACAGATTGGTTGAAAGATTTGTTAAAATAATTCTATCTATCTGTCTATCTAACAGACTTCTTATGTTTCACGTAGTAACTTCCATTGTTAACCAGGAGATTATTGGCACATTTTGATTATATCAGGCCTTGTATGGATTGAGTGACTTTTTAAAAGTTTGCTTAGCCATAATAATCCATTAAAATGTTACACTTTTTATGACTTAACGTGCATTTCTTAGAGGATGCAATTTTATTTTTTTGATGTGTTGGAAGTGTAAGTATAAGCTTATGTTTAAGTTTGTGGAGTCTTTGTTCCCGGCCCCCATCTTGAAAAAAGTGGGGAAAGGGTTTTCGCGCTGTATCTCGTAAACTAGTAATCTTATAAAAAAAATTTATTAAACATTGTTTGTTGCAAACTAAATTGTCTACTTTATTTTTATTACTGTTAATCGTAAAATTGAAAATACAAAAATAACTAAAAATTTTGGAACAAATTTTCTTTTGGATCTTATAACTTTTTTTCTGGTAAGTTTACAATAAAATAGAATTTAAGCAATATCATAGAGAATTTTTCATAGAATAATTTTCACTATAAATTTGTTTAATTTTAATAATTTCTCTGGATTTTACAGCGCTCCGAAGTTTGCCGTGTTCTTGGATACTCGCTATCTTGAAATAAGGGGCGCAAAGGGTTTTCGCACTGTATCTGGTAAACTAGCAACCTTACAGAAAATATCATCAAATATTATTTGTGGCAAATTAAATTGTCTACAATTTTTTTTGTATTATTTATTATGGTAAAATGAAAAATAAAAGACTTATTAACAAAAATAAGTAAACATTTTTGAATAAATTTTCTTTTCGGCCTTAACTTTTTTTCTAGTCATTTTACAAGAACATTTACTAAATGGTGGTCAGCGGGACCCTGGGGTTCCGTAGAATGGGTGCAGAGGTTCCGCGTCCGTCCGACAGTTAAATAAAACTGAAAGAGAGAAATTTGTAGAAAAGACTCATAACTACATCTAATTACGACTTTTCGCTTAAACCGCGGTATGGTGCGCTGCAAACATCTTAAAGTTCTCGATCAAGTCATACAAATTGTTAACTACGTTAAATCATGTCCACTCCAGTCCAGGCTTTTTAAAAAAGCATGTGAAGAGGTAGGAAGTCAGCTTTTGCTACACAAGGAAGTAAGACGGCTTTCAAAAGAAAAAGTTTTATCAAGATTATTTGAATTGCGCAACGAGCTTACGATATTCTTTGCTGAACAACCCATTTGTGTATCTGTTAGTACGCTTGTTGAACTATTGCATGACGAGCAAATGGTTAATGGTATTGGCTGACTTAGCTGATATATCACGTATAACTCAACGTATTCTGCCAGTCCCTACAAGGATGAAAAGTAACCACATTTACAGTAAAAGACAAAATATCGTCTCTTAAAAACAAAATTTGCTTCTGGATAGAATGTGTGGAACAAAAAATTACCAATGTTTTACTTTTTAAATAACTTCCTGAAAGAGAATAAGTTAGGAGTAACCTCAGATGTGGGAAAAAAACATAATTGAACATTTAAATAACCTCGAAAAATCCTTGAAAGATTATCTCCCGGAGAAGTTACTGGACATCGACTGGGTTCAGAATCCATTCACAAAACATACCAAGCTATCGATGCTAAGTATGCCAGAGTATGAGAATGTGATCGACATTAAGTGTTCATTCCTTCTAAAATAAAAATTCGAATCAGAACATTCTAATCTGAATGACTTTTGGATTGCACTTAAAGATGAATACCCCGCAATCGTTGAGAAAGCTATCATGGTTCTACTTCCTTTTGTGACGACTTACCGATGCGAGACTGGTTTTTTAGCTTACTCTTATACCAAAAACAAGTTCAGAAATAGGCTGGATGCAGCTCCAAATCTTCATATTAAATTATCAGACATTAAGCCTAATTGTAATACTATTATAAGAAAATGTGTGAAAAAATTTCATTCTTCACATTGAAATAGTTATAGTTACTTACTTTATTGTATTTATCTTTGTATAATAAATATTTTGTATTCCTTATATTATTTTTCATTCATAATGTCTTCCTTCTTTTACAGTCTTCATGAAAAATATTCAAACTACGAGGTAATTTCTTTATTTATCAAAATAGGGTTTCTCCAAAAAAAAATATCGTCAATTAGGGTTCTGAGACCAAAAAAATTGGGAACTCCTGATATAGAGAGTTTTACAACGAATCATTTTCACTAAAAATTTGTATAATTTTATTCATTTTTCTGGGTTTTCCAGCGCTATACGATACGCTCTTTGACCCTTTGTTCTTTTGCTACTCCAATGTAGATTAGTATGTATTCACCTAATTTTGTTTGTCCTTTTTCTTTTTTTTTTATTTCCTGTAGAGCGCAAATGTCTATTCGTTTCTCTTTTACCGCTTGTGTTATCTTTTGGTCCCTTGAGTTGAGCGACCTTATATTCCATTTAGTAATTGTCATCTGGGTTTTGGATATTTTTCGGTTTTCCATATTTCTTGTCGTGGTCATCTTCATAGTATCAATCCTGTTCCGAGGCTGTACATTGTTTCTTTGAGCAATATTCGTTTGTACGATTGATAGGTTGCTAACCTTGTCAATCACTAGTGCTACCTCTTACACAAATTTTTAGTACTCCACTGGAGGACCAAGAATAACTCTGAATGTTCGCCACCATTTCTTGGAATTTAGTATCTACAATTTCGAAACTATACTATAGCAGTGAGAACTTGTAGAAGGGCGGTGAGGGACCGGCAATGTTGGAGGCATAGTTTGGAGGAGGCCAAGGCTCGATCTGAGCTCTAGCGCCATTGAAGAGAGAGAGTAAAGATTTAAATTAAACTCTCCATCCCACTGATACGTAACTGTTTTATAATAATCAACTAATTATATCACGGCACTATGGAACCTCCTAAAGAATGGCGGGAGCGCTCTACTAGAGCCAAATTCGCGTAAGTATAAATTCTGTGTGAGTAAACCTTTTGATTTCTTTTTATTCTCTGATATAACTGAGCTTTTACAGAATTTGCATTCCAGGTTCTTTAGTTCAAAATGTTTATTATAGAAGAAGGCAATTAAATAATATACAAAATAAATAATCCAAAATGTTTATTAATTACATAAATATTGTACAGTAAACAAACTTACAAGTTGTGCTATTTAGATGCTTACAATAGTTGTGTTTGTTAAAATATTGTTTATTGCTTAGTATTAATATATAGAAACAAAATATATCTACAAGTGACATCCGACGAAAAAAGAAATGAAAGAATTAGTTCATAAAGAGAAAGAAAGCTTATTTAAACGTTAAAAAAAAAACAATATAAAAACTAGTTTGTGTGCCAATATAGTGAAATAAATCCAGGTTTTATAACACTTGGATTTTATTTAATATTTTGGAATTTTAGGACGTAAAATGGATACGTGATTTTCTTTAAATAATGGCAATAAACATTTAATACAAGAGAGACAACGGCAATGGATTTTTGGAGACGCTCTGCAGGTAAATCGAGATTTGATAGAGTTACTAACAGTAAAATATTAGCAATCATGAAAGTAAATCATACAAATGTAGAAGATATTGGTACCCAACAACTAAGATGGACTTCCAAACAAATCCTAACATGGCAACTTTATTTTAGAAGGAAAAGAGGAAGACCTCGCTGTAGTTGGAGAGAAGGAATAAATCGGGAAATGAGAGAAATAAGGCAAATGAGATAGAGAAATAGAGGAAAACCATTTGAAAAGAGAAATATGCCTGTTAAATTCTTAAGAAGCAATTCTTTAAATCATATAGGAAGAGTAATCGAAAAAAAATTTGTCACCTTTTGGAATTAAACAAATAATGAAAAAAATATAGGAAAAATAGTTAATATTGAAAAGTAGATAAAATATATATTTTTGTGCAGTCTTTAGATCTTTATAGAAAGATATGATGAGTTGTGGTGTTAAGATAAAAAATTTATGCTCTTATGATAGTTACCTGTATAATAATTTTTACAAAATGTGATTATTAAAATTCTAATTGCAATAAACAATAATTTAGTTTAATTTTAGAATAATAGGCATATGTTTGATAATTTTAACAATAACAACAATTATAGTTAAAGTTATTTCGTTTTTAAAATATCATTTAGTTTTAACAAAATATTTTAAATGATAGATCTTAAATATTTTATAAAGACGGAAAAGATTTTCGCATAATTCCAACTTATGGAACCAATTGGTCTCCTTAAAATATTACGACGATACTACCAAAAACATCCGCATTCAAAGAGTTGTCCGACAAGGCTATATCATGTCTCCATTAGTCTTCAACTTATACCCTTAAAGAAATACTAGACGAACTTAATTTTGTAACATTTATTCTAGTATAGCATTTTTGCAGAAACTCTTATTAAGCGCACAAGAAGCCAGTGGAAAGTCTGGCATTAGACAATCAACTAGTACTGACTTTTCTTAATTCGACAGCCCATATTTAAATGAAACACTAAGCACTAAGAAACTACATGGTAACTACACCCATGATAACTTTAGTAGAGGTGGAGGCGTAGGAATATGGATTAGAGATGTAATCAAAGCAAGCAAAATCAATGTTTTAGAGGTTTATGCTACTTAACATTTTGTTAACAAGAATTTTGTTGCATTTCTGTTTAAAGACAAATTAAATAACATAGTTATAATATTAAACTGTTATAGATCGCCATCCCGAAATATTAATACTTTTTTAGAAAATCTTGAATCTGTTTTGAATTTCGTTTTATAAATTAATATGAATTAATAAATTGTGTAAGAGCTTTAAACTTAATTTAAAGGAATTTTTGACTGCACACATTTTCTATTCAATTGAAGAATTTCTTCAATTTTAAATGTTACTTTTTGTTGTTAGTTTGTTTAGTGTGTTTGTTTACTTGTTTGTTTTATTTAATTAACTGACCAGTTCTACACAAACTATGTTAGTCGAAAAGGAAACAAAGTATTTATTTATTTATTAAATGCATTCCTCTCTTGAAAAAAAATATCAGTAATATCTGTAAAACTTGCGAATAGTGTATACTTTAAATATACCATATAAATACTCATATTAGTTTAATTTATTGTTTTAAATCAATTATTTAATGATTAAATACTCTAAATCGTCGTTATTTTATTATTCCCAAATTGTCCTAAATACGTACCTGTCACACCCCCCCTCATTTGTCCTAACTAAAAATATTTGGCAGCTTTTGCGCATCTGTTTGTTGACTGAATGTTATATCTTTCGTTTCATTAATATAAGATTTTTGAAATTTATTTAAAAAAATTGTTTAAAAAATTTCTGCCCAAAAATGTTGTCTCTTATGTTGCAGATTTGTTTAAAGGGGATATTTTTGAATAAGAATCCGTAAAGAAACCGAATTAAAAACATTTTTCCTACGGGAACAGTCTCACAACATGGTTTAAATAATATAGGATTCATGGTTCGCATTACAATGTAAATTTTTATAAAAACTTTATTTATATTTTTATAGTATATTATTTTTTTTCCCATTTTATAAGCGCTTATTCTCACTTAACACCAAAAAAAGTAAAGTAATATTACTAAGAAAAAGAACCAAAAAGTAGACCAATAATAAAAAATATCCAAAACATAAAGAAAATATGAAAACGAAAAAGTAAACGTATTAAAGAGACACAGTAAAGAAATTTGTAAAAATACTGCACGAAACGTTTTCTATTAAAAAATTGAAATAGTACATATTTTAATTTTTTACTCTCTCCTTGACCGATAACCTCAATCACAGTGAGAATTTTGTTCCAAGGGAAAGACTTTGGATACAATTAATTAATTTAAAGTTAAAGTATTATAAAATCATTACTTGTATTTAAAAAAAAAACGAAATAACTCCAAATGTACAATTTGCTCAAAGTTATTATTTCCGTAGGTTCTTCTACTCATTATAGTTTTATTAATGAACTACTATGACAAATTTTAATATTATATTTAATTACAATTCTTTCAGCATGCATATTACGTCTGATACTATGATAATGAACTCTTATGATAATGAAATCTTAGTTGTCGAGATTTATAAATACTCAATATTACAGATGGTTTATACACGTAAGATATACGCTTGTTCAATTGAAACCCATCTTTCGTCAGGTTGAAAACAATTGTAATTATTCAACTGACATTCTGCTGTATTAGTTGTTTGTAAACGTCACATTGATTAGTTCCTATCATTTGTAGTTGACTAGTGATTGTTGTTAACAATCCATCCAAATATAATCAGCGTGTGGTCATTTAATTTTTGTATACTGGAGGTTTGCAGCCACTGCAAATTCATACGTCAAGGAATGGTTTTGAAAATTTAAGAGTGAACAAAGGGGACGAAAGATAGCCGCGACCAGTCGCAGTACTGTATCAACAGATAACAATGTAGCATGTGTGAGAGGCTTGATTAGAGAAAGTCGTCGAATTTCAATCAGAGCAATTTCAAAAAATGTTGGTGTGATTATACGACCTGTCCGCAGTATCGTCCAAAAACTAAGTTACAGTAAAATTTGTGTGCAATATGTCCCTCGCCTTTTGTCAGAGGACTAAAAAAACTTGCAAATGGATTTATCTTTCAAATATCTCACAGAATATAAACAAAGCGGTAATAACTTTCTTTCGACAATAATTTCTATCAACGAATATTGGCATCATTCTTTTGAACTATCCAATAAACTGCCATAGATGCAATGGAAACAAGCAATTCTCGCAATTTTTATGCAACAAAAGAACTTTAAATTCAAACTTCTGCAGGCAAGGTCACGTTACATTTTTTTTTGACCATGAATGATCTTTGCTAAAGTTTACAGAACGTAGAGGACTTATCAATGCAAACCTGTATAGTTAAACTTTGAACAAGCTCCATCAAGCAATAAGACTAAAACGTAAATGGAAGCTCTTACTTGGTGTAATTCTTTTGCTCGACAATGCTGGGCCTCGTATTACTAAGGAAGTGAAATAGAATCTACCACGAAAAAAATGGAGGATATTAGAGCATCTAATAGGCCCTATTTATCACCTTGCTATTTTCACGTATTTCCATATTTTTAAATTCCCACGTTGAAGTTGGTTAATTCATATGTTTTTCGAGTCTGAGCACTACTTGTCAATAATTACCCCAGATTGCTCGAGAAAACCCAAAACACTTTTAAAAGATCGATTTCTTGAGGTTTTTAGCTAATTGATTGCCTCTCTCGAGAAGGGAATAATTTGTACAAAGCTTGAGATAACAGGTTAAAAATCTAATTTATTCACTCGTTCGAAAGTATTCCCAGAGTTTTTCGTTCCCATACCACCTCCACGTGAAAAGAGGGATTTGTCCCTACGAAGAGAGCAGAATTAAACAAGACATTGTGATGAGCGCATCTACAGGTTAGCTTTGAAGAATTATTTTCCTCCCGTCATCGTCATGATGGGGCTGCATTTACCAACTACAACACCACAGATGTGGTAAATACGGTTCTTCTGAACTGATACTAATTTATGAGTTATGCCAAATGTTTTTTCTTATTTACAATCAAATATTTTATTTCATTGTTTACGATTTTAATAAATTAACCAGCGAATTTTAATATTTCTTACATAAATATCTCGGTTGGTGAAACAATGGGATATGTGCCTTAATTTTAGTGGTAATTATTTGTAGATATATTTGCCAATCATTTTTTCTCTACAAAAGATGGGGTTTAGTTGAACAAGCGCCAAGTAATATACCTAATAACCTACTATGTACAATAAAAATTTACATCAACAAAACTTATTTTAGAGACGAGAATTGTGTAGTAATTTTATTCATCTATAGATTTTATCTGTAAAATCATTTTAAAACATAAATACCGGTTAAAAGAATAAAAATAATAAATAATAAATAAAAACAAAGATTTGAAATGGAAAATTTAAATAAAATATTGCAATTTATAGTGATAAAAAATATTTCGAGTTACAAAAGTTAGATTGAAACACAGGGAGGAAAAGGTAAAATTCTGGAGGATAGTTATGTACGCTTCAGAAATAAACATGCGCACAACAAAAATGGAGAAATTACTAACAGTTATGGACAGAACGGTACTTATTAGACCTAAAAACGTACAACGGTAAAGGTTGGCGTTTTCCGGACGTGGTCTGTCCGTGCCTTGCCTGAAATTAATCCCAAATGATATTTTTGTTTTAGGCACTGGCGATGCACGGAAATGCACAGACTTGTATAAACATGAGTGCTGGTAAACAGAGAAGCAGGATATGTGCGGTTAGAATGTTATGGTTTTTTGTAAGAGTACTGTGACATTTTAAAATATTCGTGAAATTTCGTTTCATCGTCCAATAATTCTCAGTATATTTTGAGTTCTCCTTCTGTATGTATGTTTTTCTACATAGAATGCACACTTCATCTTTTTTGTTTCCGCTCTTTCTGCTCTTGCCCTTACTTTTCATCAAGGAATAATACCAACACGGCGAGATGTTCTACCCAAGCCGCCATATTTTTAACAAACTTTCACACAGAAATATGTGATAGTAATAAAGTTTTATTCGACCCGGTATGCACACTGCCACAATGCGGTTGTATGTAAATATAACATTAAAAATACTCGGACTCGGCACTGAGACGGAACGGACACGGCACGAATATAGGGGCAAAATCTTTGGATATACTTTTTTCGTTATCATAAATTACGATACAATTCTCTTACACTTGTTATTAGTAGGATGTTGGTAGTTAAAAATTATATAGTATTTTGTTTGGACTAAGTATATAATAAGAATAATCAAAAGCTGTATATTATGAGTTACAGAAAACCGAAATACACATAGACCAGGGCGGATCTGTGAAAAAACGACTAAATTTGGATGTGATAGGTGGCATTCGAATTTTTGCAGAAATAGTTAGGAGATAACTTCAGAAATAATAATTGACTTAACCTCCCCCCTAAACAGGCCCGGAACATAAAAAAATAAAAGTATTTAAAAATTACTAAAAACATCGAATTTTTCTTCTATTCTTGATTATAACTTTAAAACAATTCATTTGCCTTTTCTTATTCAATGTTTTTGAACCACTTAGATTGCACTTAGGACCTTTATAATTCGCCTAGAAAATTTTTATAACATGAACAGTCCTCCAAATTTGATTTAAATTGATTTAATAGACTAGGTACCCATAATCATTTTGCAATCTAATTTTTTTTAATCTTGCACAATAAAAACTAAACTATTTATTCAAGTTTGTCAATTTTTTTACTTATAAAAACGTACTTAGATTGGTATCTAGAAACGTACTTAGAAACATTCAGCTTGTTCGTATGATTTTAAGAGGCTCAGTGGCATTTTCGCCTCTTACAACTAAATTATAAATAAATTAATACATTTATAATAAAACTAAAGCACCTCTGGCATTTAATAATGCGTTTTTTAGATGGCTCTATTCCAGTTACGTTGGATTAAAAAAATGAAGAATATTGCTTTATTGGAAGCCGAGAAAATACATTTTTTTACGTATATTGATTTTGATACTTAGTCTTTACCAGAAAGAGATCCTAAAGAAAAAGTTAATGGTGTAAAGATTACCATTCTATTGTTTATAACTTTGACGCAAATGCCTTTTTGATTGCAACTTTGATTGGTTGTATCTCAGGAACCACTGCTCGTAATTCATTTTTTTTTCTGTTATAAGAAACGTCGTGCCGAGTGTTTTCCAATGCCGTTTCCTGAATTTAATTTAAGCTTACAGTTAGCAAGATATTCTATTTTTTTATAAGCCAAAAAATTTATTCTAAATTTAAAACATTCCTGAGGCGATCCAAATGAGCCAATTTTATTCTATAAAGTACGTTAATGTGCGTTTTTATAAGTAAAAAAACTAGCAAACCTTTATCTAGTCTAGTTTTTGTTGTGCGAGATTTTAAAAAAATTTATTTTTTTACAAAAGAATAAGATTGCGAAATTATTATGCGAAATCTGTTAAATCGATTTTAATGAAATTTGGTGGACTATTTTATTATATTCCAAAGATTTTCTCGATAAATTATGAAAGTGTAATATAAGTGGTTGAAAAACATTGAATAAGAAAAGGCTTGTTGTTAAAGTCTTCATATATCACTAATAATCCCTCATTATTTTTGTTATAATTATTAATAAACACGAAAATATATTCTATTTATATTCGATGAATATCAGCTCAAGTAAAACTACTTTTCCTCGTCCGTTTTTTCCTTTGAGACGCCTAGTAGAACAGGTTGTTTCTTTCAATATCTAAAAACGCTTCAATATTATGTTACCGCTAGTTCTCCTCTTCTCAATATAAAAGTTATTTTTACGACCAAAACTGATCATGAACGTTTTTTCCTAGTACCAACCGCTTCGCTAATTCATTACAAAAAGAAGTTTTTTGTCTACCTAGAATTAGATCAGTAGTATTTATTTGTTTTCTTCCTCTTTTTCTTCTTGTTCTTTTTTTTTCTTCGTCTTCTTCCTCTTTATAAGCAATTCTGCTTGCTCATTCGCGGAATAATACCTCTATAAAAGGTTGTCACTCCGTCTTTTGCGCGGTCTTTAAAATTATTATATTAAATATTTGTTTTCGGAACTTTGGAAAAATTGGCTTCTTAGAACCTTAGAACCCACCGTTGAAACGTTAAAATTCGTTGAAGACAGTTGGAAATTGGGTTGGAGCAGCATTTAGAGACTCCTCTCTCTGTTCTCATGCGGGATAGTCATCCCAGCGGTACCAGACTCCTCTTTTGGTTCCCGTGCCGGACAGTAGGTACATCCCAGCCTCCTAACATTTGTGTAAAAAGACTATTCTTTCGATTCCCGTGTCCGACAGTAAAATTTTAATTCACTTTGCGAATACGCGCGCTCTACGTACATTTTCGTATGCACATTACAGAAGAATAAGAAGTTTTAGTTTTAGTTAAATACATTTGTAAATAAATACCTTTTGTTACAGTAAAACGTGAAATACAGTGCCTTTAAATTCATCAAGCATTATTATTACCATTTCGACTTTTGTTTTGGAATTGTTTCGATGAAGGATTATTTAATCCTAGTCTACATACTCAGCCAGTTCCAACATCTGGCTCTCTACTTGTGTTGTAGAAAGGATACAAATCATAACACTTGTTTTTTCCTGTTTTTTGTATATATTGCCATTTTGCAGCAAGAGTAATAAATTAAATCATTTTTAACTAGCCGTGAGATCATCATCATCATCATTGGTGCTACAGCCCTATAAAAGAGCCTCGACCTTCCCAAGTCTATTACGCCAGTCAGTTCTATCCATTGCCAACTGTTGCCAGTTTGCTGCGCCTATTTGTCTACCATCCTCATCTACACCATCCCTCCATCTGAGTTTTGGTCTACCCCTTTTTCTACTTCCCACAGGTTGTGACATAAGGATTCTTCTAGGAGGGTTGTTCTGCTGTGATCTTGCCAGATGTCCTGCCCATCTTAGCCGTGAGATAAAAAATTTAAATGTCGCTATTTTATTTCATTAAGACTTTCTCCAAAATGAATTGTTTTAAAGTTATAAGCAAGGAAAGTAGAAAAAATCGATGTTTTTAGCCATTTTTAAATATTTGAATTTTTTTGTTCCCGACTTATTTGATAACGAGTATAAGTCAATCATTATTACTAAAGTTGTCACCTATTAACTATTTCTGCAAAAATTCGAATGCTGCCTATCATATCCACCTCAAAACAGATCCGCCCTAGTCAAACATGAATAAATAAATATGTAGTTAAGCATCTAATTTTAAGAGAAATCTCTGGACTGTTTAGAACAGATGAAATCAGAAGTTAAATGACATTGAGATGAGAAAAGGCTTAATACATTTTCTTTTCTTCTTCTTTTAGCGCTGCAATGCTTTCTTGGTGTTAGTCCACTTAACAGTCCTTCTTTATGATTTTAAGGTTCCACTCTATTTCATTCTGGGTCATTCCCTTCATTCTTCTTTATTTGCAGTAAACTTTATATTATTTTTGACATGATTATCTAGCATTCTCTTTAAATGTCTTAGCCAATTTAGCCTTTATTTCTTCACAAATCTAATGATATCTGCATTCCGTGTTAGTCCTACTGGTTCATAGTTAATTTTAATATGATCCTTAATAGTTTAGACCTAAAGATTCTTTATTCTTTTTCTTAAACGATACTTTGAATATCATCTAGCCATCGATTGTGGAGTCTTGAACACTTTTGTTGACTTCTCTACCATGTCAAACCAATAGTTTATGTGGCGATTACAAGTTTTTTTTCAGACTTTGGATCTCTTCTCGCAACAGTACCTATTTGGTAACCAAAGCAGATATATTCAGATATGATTCCTAATATTCGATTATCAAGTTTGTTTTCTGAAATATACAGATATTCTGGAAATATTTTCTACATAATGACTTATTTGTATATATATAGATGCGCGTATTATCGCTAGGGATCATTGCTCATATTCCTTGACTGATGTTTTTGTTGTTTAATATTGATCTGATCAAGGTGTATTCTTAGGTGTAATTCCTTTAAATCTACATGCCACCGATCTGAGTTTGGGTTATATTTTTTTCCCTCTAATGTTTGGAACAAGTTTAGAAGCTTTTGGTGTGATATATTACGGCAATATTATCCACAAATCCACATATGTAATCAGATGGTGTATATATGTAGCAAGTAAAATCTAATTTTCTCATGATTGATTCCAAACTTGGATTAAAAATACTTTTAATATTACATCATCTTGCCTGACTCCATTATCAACAATAAAGGAATCTGACAGCTATCCATTTTTTCTAAGTTTTAAAGTATACCTTGTGTGATAATTTATTTCGTATTTTTTTTATTTCTACTCCAATAATTTCATTTTATAATCTTAAATTTTCCCAGCGTTAGACTTTTCTGTAAAAATAAAAGAAGCATATGCGAAAACATACAGACCCCAGGAAAAGTCGCCTAATATAAAAATTATAAAGATTTTATTCAATTCATCTAACAACAATGTGAACTTGTGATATATTATCACGTTATGTGCATTATGATTTGATAATATGGAATAATGATTAATATAATTTATTCTAAAAGATGTCCGAGATTAAAAAATAAATGTTAAGGAATAATAATTTAAAACAACAACACCCAACAATACCTACCAACAACCTTTTATGTTTCAACTTAAGTTCCCTTCCCAAACTTAAACAAGCCCAAAAATAAAAACTATGTACAAAACAATTCATTGACTAGATAAACATTATTGACACGAATCATCTCTACGCTACTTCGAGATCTGACGAATCGTCGTCAGAGAAATTTTGAGTTTGAACGGGATGTAATGACTGGTCACTTGTTGCAGGTCGATTGCAAACGTCTTCTTCTTGGACCTTCCTAAGTCGCTCTTGTTCTTCTCTCTTCTGTTTCCGCCATTTTGCTCGACGGTTTTTAAACCAAACCTGTAACAAGGAGAAAGAAGCTTGTAATATTGAAATATATCATTTACCAATGTATTTAATCAATATTGTTTAAATCTTTAGTTTTATGCTACTGAAACTAAATAGTTAAGCTCTGGTTTAAAGTAACTGAAACATTTGAGTTTTAAGTTCAATAATTTACAATAGTATGTTGAATGTTCTTAACATTTAACGTGCTGGGGTCTCTCTCTTCAGTCCTGACCCCCAGTAGGGAGTGTAGTGGTCATGGTTATGTCGTCATCTTCAAAAATCTCTGTCTGTTGTCATTTCTTTTAACTCATGCATAGGTATTTTGCATAGTACTGGGATTTGGTCAATCAATATTGTTGAAGATCTTAATCGTGATCTTGGGCCTTCTACCTTTCCTTGTATAATAAGTCTTTCCTTTGGTACTGGGGTATGTGTATGTTAATACATAAATATTTAGGTATTTTTTCTTTTTGAATCATTTTTATTCTTAATTGGATTTTAAGTTTGTCTAAAAAATCTTTGCATTTAATTTTATTAACAGGTAATCTTAGGATACAGATTTAAAAAACTACCGTCCTATCAGTTTACTTTTACACATATATAAACTTTTCACAAAAATTATCAAAAAAAGACTGGACGCTAAATAAGACTTCTGTCAGCCTAGAGAACAAGCTGGATTTAGATCGAGATATAACACTAACGGCCAGTTACTAGTGATAAAAAATCTGATAAAGAGGTCTGCAGAATACAACAAACGATTGGCACTGATATTTGTCGACTACGAGAAAGCATTCGATACCATAAGCCACCAGAAAATGTTAAAAGCATTGAAAGAATGCCGAATAGACCATCGCTACACTAACCTAATCAAATATATCTACCAAAATGCCACAGCTAGCGTAAGACTGTCTCAACAAGAAATAAATAAATTCTGTATACAGCAAGGAGTACGGCAAGGAGACACCGTCTCTCCAAAACTATTCACAACGCTTTTAGAACATACTTATAAGAAGGCACATCTGAACGAGCATGGTATCAACATAAATGGAGAGAAGCTCAGTAATTTAAGATTTGCACAGGTTGATGGTGATGAGTCTTCCGATAGTTCTGACAATTTTAATGAATGCGTTGGCAAAACAAAATGGTGTAGTAGGATAATAAGTGGAAATAACTGTCAACGACAATGGTACACACTCGATCAAATAAGCCAAAACATAACCTAAAAATGCACAAATTTACATGACAACCAAAAATTAAAAAAATTAACTTGATAGATACAGGACTGAGACTATGCTTGCTACTCCCGTTGTTATTTAACATATTATTTAAGACCGAATATATCTTCGCACAAGCCCTGAAAGAAAAAGAGGAAAGCTTATTGTGCACCTAAATAACAGTAGATACGCTGACGATGCAATAGTTTTTTTCAGAGAGTATATACCTAGGTACTAACATAAAGAGCCATTGAAACAATCTATCAAAATATACCTTCTTCAAGTACCAGTCGGCAATCATCATAGCTATTCGGACTTTAGAGATGGCTGATCTTTTGATATTGAAAGTTTATTTAATGTACATCCGTACCATTCTCTCATGTTGCGCTGTCATAATATACTACGTTCCTTATGCTATTCAAATTTTCTTGTTTTGATTGTATATAAAAGTGTCACTTCTTTATCATCCTTCTCTGCATCACTAAAAACTCTTTTTGGTGACGCAGATATCGCGAAAACCATCCCCACTCTCCCTATCTCCATCTCCATCTCCTTACTCCAATCCAAGGAGATTGGAGTGAGGGGATGGAGAAGACAGACACTCGATATGGATAGATGGAAGATAATGATGATGATTCATCCTTCTCAGAACCTATTTATTTGTAATGTGTTCTATCCCTGTTTAAAAATCTATCTACAATAAACATCAAATATTTGTAACAAAAAAGCGAAAGAAAGAAAAAGTGTAGAATCATGGACATTGCAATTGGAAAGGACGACTTGTATACTTTTTTATTCAAAGAGGGAATAGTTGCTTCCAATAAATATGACATAAGTCAGTGGAAGTAAATGGAATGATAGGAAAGTCAGTCAGGAGGAGGAGCTCCTTAAGCTGATTCTTCCAAGTTTTCAGAATGCAAAGAATTAGAATTAAAGAAACATAAAGTGTTGTACAAATGACATCATCATCATCATACTGACTTTACAACCCTGTGTGAGTCCTAGCCTATTTAAAAATTTCTCTCCAGTCGTCCCTATCCATCACCTTCCTCCGCCAATCACGTGTTCACATATTTCTCATGTCTTCATCGATGTTATTAAGGAACCTTGTTTAATTTTTAAATTTAATTTAATTCATAGAGCAGTACCTTTTATGCGGTCCTGTATAAGATTTTAAAAACACGCAATACATATTTTCGAATGTTTATATTGCTTCCTCTTAAAAATCTCGTTACAAGGGTTTCAGACTGCGTCTTATGGAATTTATCTGATTGGTTACAGAAATTACGCGACGAGAATCTTGCAAAGTTGTTTCGGCTGAACGCCGGCTTATAAAAAATCACGTCATTTTCATATCAGACAGCGGTGCAAAGAGTTGTAGTGTGTCTTTCTCCCAACCCATCAGTTTTTATTTTTTCATAAGTTTTTCTGTTTTTCTAACAATTTTTATTGTAAAAAACACTATTATCCTGTCTCTCTGCTTGATAATAGAAGGAAAAAATACACATCTTTAAAAATATAACACTTTTTATTATCTTCTTTAATATTACTTCTGGTGGAGTTATGGATAAATAAATGCAGTGATTTATGGTTTTCTATTTATTTCATACTTTACCTCACCTCCTGTCACGTAGAATGCTGGATGCATAAACATTAAAGGCATTTTTGTTTTTTTCTGGCCGATGTACCAATGACCATCCAGATAAGTGAACTCCGACTCTTTTAATGCTACATTGCAGTTACTACATGCAGTTCCTCCTGAGTTCGTACTCTATCTTTTTCAAGAGTTACTTTTGTTAGTTTTACCAACTGATTTGGTATTCGTAGCTCTTTCATTGCTCTGAATGTGAATCTTTTATTTAAAGAGTCATAGGCTGCCATATTCCAGTGTTTTTTCTAAAATTTATACAAATATTTTGTAAAAATGTCACCGAAATATGTAATGAGGATGAACGATTAAAATACTAACCATGACAAAACAAAATCTTCACAAGCTTTGTTACAATTATACACAATTAAGAACTTTTAAGGGGGAAAAGAAAAGTTCTAACAGTTCTATCTCTACCTTGAAACTACAATTAAGATATCAAAAATTATTAACAAATATTTTAAAAAAGTTTTCAAAACAAAGTGTATTCTGCTCAAGTACCTAATGTCTTATAATTCAATTCGACTTTCCCTTCCTTCCTGATCTGTATCTGCACTTGATTTATTAGATAACAACACAAATCACAAAATTTAATTACGGGCGATGATGATATCACGCCAAAAAGTGCTTAACGTCATCAACAGACCAAGTCGACGGCGTATGGCTGGAAATGACGAAACGTAATATGAGAGCAGGTTTTATCTGCCTGGCGCTGATATTATGCGAGGAGATTTTATTGCCTTTTTCCTAATACAATTCCAGGATATTTGCATCAGAATAATTCCTGTTTGAGTGTTGGCTTTATTCGAGAACAATGGAAGACATAAAAGGTTTTTCACTCTTTCGTGTTACTGAAAGCAGAGTTGGTTCCAAAACGAATGGAGTTAATAAAATTTAAATTTAAAAATAACCGCTGATAAATTTACTGAATAATTATGTGCATAGTAATGGTTTTTCGTAATATGAACTAGAGATTTTTTAAAACTTAAAAGACTAGTTTTAAAAACTTGATTTAAACACAAAAAGGTAGCTATAGATCTCACCAGATTTTTTTTATGTCAACCTAGTCAGTAGATAACACTATAGACACAGTCTACTATGATACTTATAAGTAACAAAAAATTAAAAATGCATATTTATGGTCAGGGTTCCTAACCTAACAATAATTTTCTGCTGTTCTTCGTACAATGAATGTATATTTCAACATAAACAATAAAATTCTAGTTCTAATTAACACGTTCGCTACCAAGAGAATACTTATGTTTCGTCCTTATAGACCACGTGTAGGATATGTCAAATATTTGAAAAAAACCTTTACCTGTTTGTAATTTAAATAAAACCGTACATGAATATTTAGTTCCTGAGGAATTTTTTGATCCGGCTCCTATATGAGACGTTGGTCTATAGCATAACCGCAAATATTATAGACCATTGGTCTCATATATGAGACGTAGGAGAAATTTTAAAATTTACGTAAATTAAAATATGATTTTAAAAAAACATAAGTAGGGAACAAAACAAAACAACTCAAAAACATATGATTATGTGAAAAAAAAAAGTATAAAGGATCTACTCGCTGGAAACGAACACTACAGGAGCGATACGACCAATTTGTGGCAATAATTAACTCGCAAGACCCTTTTATTTTTGTTTTAAACGTTTGGCATTCCTTTCCGCAGCTAGCTGTAGCTTCATCCGTGGATGTGTTGTTTATTGCTATGAAAAACTCTAGGTCTTCTAACAATATAGCCACAAATTGGTCGCGTTGCTCATGTAGTGATCCTCTCCCAACATCCCAAACGAAGGATGCTGCACAAATCTTAAGATCCCTACTGAAAGATAAAAATCTATTGACGAAAATCGCGAAAATGAGTTTGCGGAATATTTCTCTCAAGAGGGTTCACTGGTGTATTGTAATAATATTCCGGAAGAAGACATGAAACTGGGAGCTGATAATTACGATTCCACATCATGGCGGTTATTTATTGATTCTTCCATGAGAAGTCTGAAGGCTGTCTTGTTCTACAATGGTAATACTTATGCCGCGGTGCCTGTTGTTAACTCGGTGCATCTTAAAGAAACGTATGAGAATCTTGAGCTGTTACTAAATAAAATTAAGTATAGCGGATATTATTGGCAACTCTATGGAGGCCACAAAATAATATCCATGATTTTGGGTTAGCAGTCTGGATTCACAGTGTATCCATATTTTTTGAGTGAGTGAGACAGCCGAGTATGAAATTTACATAATATTAAGAACGATTGACAACTCAGCATCGGAGATAGACTTACAGTTTAGTACCTAAACAAAAAAACATGCAGAGTGATGCATTAGTTGACCCAAAGTTAGTTCTTTTACTTCCCCTTCACATAAACTTAGAATTGATGAAGAAGTTTGTCAAAGCTTTAAATAAACAAGGTGACTGCTTTAAATACCTGTGCGACTATTTCCTTCACTTTCTGAAGCTAAACTTAAAAAAGGAATTTTTGTAGGTCCTCAAATTCGAACCTTAAAATCGGACAGAATCATCCAGAATATAATCTTATTTTCTGGATTCCCACGTTGTCTATTTTGGAAACAGTCAACGTAGGATGAAATCTTGGAACTGTCAGCAAGAAATAGGGCAACAGGTTCCATCAATACATAAAACAGATGGAGATACGTTACCATTACCAACGAAGATGGGATATTAGAATGATGGCTGATTATTATTGGACTTTGAAGATTGAATCGATCACATAAATCCACAAAAAGAAAACTACAAAACGCAGTTCTTACGGAAATCAGACGATTTTATTCAAAAAAACCAAGGATTGTCCAACGTAGATTATACTGCATTGTCTTTTTTTTATGAACAACTCAATCCTGCAGTGTAATTTTCGATTAAATACAGTTTCACTAAATATTTTCTCAATATTTTCGACAGGCTCTATGAACAATTTCAAACATACTTTTCCTGAAAACCGGACGTGCTGGAAAAAAAACTAAGCACAGATTCTTGATCAGCAGACCCCATTTACTATAGACTGCCTATTAAACGTAAAACACTTTTTCATGAAAAAAAAAAATGTCTGGTTTTATAATAGACTTATTTGCTCTCAACATTATATTGGAAGTCTATAGGTACAAAGTTTATCAGATCTAATTAAATATTGTGGGCTAGCAGACATTACAGATTAATGCGAAAATGAAATCCTTTCCTAGATGTTAATTTTATTGCACTTCACTAATGATATCACTTACAAAAATAAATAAACAAAACAAATCTTTAATGCAGCTATTGGGGGAGCTTTTCCCTGAATTAAAGTGAACACTGAAGAGGGTTTTCACCTAACAAAACACAGTTAATAATCCTTCCATTGTTCGAAAATAAATGCCCGCAAAATCCACATTCAATACCTCATACTCATATATCATCGTATTAATAAATACAATCATCATTTTCAGCCGCTGCTGATATAATTTAAATGTTTGTTTTGGGTTAGAACGGCAAGATCGTACAATAAACCTCGATTCATTATGGAAACTGTTTAGTTACATTAGCGTATCATTCGATATATTTTAAAAGGGTTCAATTATGATAACAGTGTAAAGAAATATATAAAATATAAATTAGTACTACTAAAGAGGTGTTTACAACCAATTATACACATTCTTTAGCTGATTTTGTTAGCCTCTGCAAGGTTTTCTATATAGCCCCACATGAAACAACAAATTTTTCACAATTTGAGTGATCGCAGTGGCCAAACAGTTGGTTCTCCTCTGCCTGTCCTTTTCGCAGGAAAATTATTTAGATGATTGTGAATAAGAGCAGTATGATTATGCAGAAAATCTGAAATGAGCCAATTACATAGTCCTCAATAATACGAAACAAAAACAATTCGAAAGAAAAATCGATCGCTATGCACTTACTGCTGAGACCATTGACAAAAAGCTTAATCTACGAGGATAATCAGGGACTGTCAATTGCATTACACATAGTTGGCAGCCGGAATTTGACTGTCATGTTGACGTGAAATGTCACGAGTGCTAATGTGTGGATCTTCAGTAGTCGCTAACAGTACATCATATTCCTTTTCTTCATTTTGACTTTCTGGGAAGACTGGCTTCCTCCGTTCAAGATATTGCTATGTATTTATTCTAGATGCAAGTAGCAGATCATATTTGTTAATTTTTCTACAGAAAAATTCATTTTTAAAATATCAAAGACGAACTACACAGACCGATTAAGAAGGTAATAATATGAAAACTGTCTTTTTTTCAAAACATATTCTTTTACCGTTGTTTTACCGTTACCTTGATAAAAGTGGCCTTTTATTTATTAATAATTACTCGTCACAATCAACAATTTTAAATAAAATATTTTACTAAGAATATGTTCAATCACAAATTAATCCCTTTTTGAAATCTTTCTTTCTAGATGATCCATAAAAATATCTGATAGCAATGGGCTTAGAGCAGCCATACTCACTACGCGGCCCGTGGGCCGCATGCGGTCCTCGGAGCGATTTTTCGCGGCCCTCAGACTGCTAGGCAGTGAAGCAAAATTGTATTATTCATCAGCTGCTAAATTTGGTGACAATTTTAGCTGTGTTATGAAAACACTTGTAAAGATTGTGAATGTCATAAGATCAAATGAACTAAACCACAGAGAGTTTCAAGAATTTTTGAAAAAACTTATGTCGCAATATGGGGACATTCTTTACCACACAGAAGTGAGATGGCTGAGTAAGGGTAAAGTTTTGGAACGTTTCTTCAGCATTCGACATGAGATTACTCTGTTTTTGGCTACAAAGAATAAAGAGTTTCCTGATATTCATAATTTTAATTGGTGGCTTAAAGTAGCGTTTCTCACTGATGCAATGACCATTATGAATAAAACATTGACCAAATTGCAAGGAGACTACAATAACATTGTAACGAAAATGATGAGTATTGTGTTTTCACTGGAGTAGAAGCTGAATATGTATATTGTAGAATTGTCAAATGAAGATTATTCCAGCTTTCCTTCCGTTAAAGCACTGTTTGATGAAAATCCAGATGAAAGTCAAGAGATTTCTGACCTACTGAAGCTGTTAGCAGACCTAAAGGATAAAATGTCTGTGAGGTTTAGTGACTTCAGGAAGTTCCAAGAACCATTTCGCTTGGTGGAAAATCCATGAGCAATAACAACAGCAAATGTAGCTCATCTTTCTATTTTTGGATACGAAGCTAGGGATTTGAAAAATGAGTTAATTGATCTTCAGAATTATACAAAGCAGTTGAAAATGACAAATTTCCTAACTTAATTGACTATACTCAGAAAATTTTGTGTATTTTTGCATCTATACATGATCTAGGCTGACTAGTGAGAATGTTGAAAACATTTTGAAAATTTCAGTTTCTTCCCAACCTGCTAACATATATGCCATTCTAGAGAGCTGTGAAAGATTGCGCCCGTCGACTTCAAAGAATTAACAAATTCAGGACTTGACATTCCTGGAGTCAAGTAAAAGACATTTTCCTACTTTTTACATGCAAAACAGTCCATATAATTTATAATTATATTGCTTTTACGTAACTTGTATTAAACTTATGTTATAGTCATATAGTTTTAAAGTTATTTCATACCACCACTTGTACTTGCGGTCCTCAGGAAAATTTCATTCAAACTATTAGGTTCTCAAAGAAATCCTAGTGAGGATCCCTGGCTTAGAGGATTACCCATTATAAGTCCTGCACTGTTATTTGTATATATTTGATTATTAAATTCAAAGCAGTCCTGGTTTATGGAAATTTCAAGAAGATGTAAAATTTCAGATGTAATGATTGGATTTGTAATATTATGGCCTAAAAGGTTTTTTCAAAGAAAAAAAGTTTCTGAAGATTTTTTACGTCAAATGAAATTAATCTGGACTTGTTGGGTAATTGAAAATGTTGTATTTTATTAACTATATCGTGTTTTTTACAGTAAATTGAGGTGAAAATTTAATGTGTTCTAAAATAATCTCTAAGAATTTTTTTGATAGTTTATATGACGGAGCTGTATAAAAGAAACTGCCGGTCTTATTTGGTGATCAGGTTTATGTAGTTTAATAAAAGAGTATAATTTAGGACGCTGTGGGTTCATGATATTGAGGTATTTCTGTTCTAATAAATTTAATATTGATTTTGAATTTTCTAACGCCAGTTTAATTTGGTTTTGATACTTTTCCATTGGATCTTCGTTTATTGGGTTATATTTTTTCTGATACCAATCAATTTTAACATGTAACTAAATTTTTTTTATTAACGTAAGCTTTGTGTTAGATAAAGTGTCATTATTTTAATTTGTTTTTCTATTCAACATGTATTACAACAGCCGTCTGCTGTGTACTCTAATCTTGTGCAAAAGAAACATTCTGCATTTTTAATCTAAATGTTGGTAAGTTTTTACAAAGACCCATTGCATTTGTACATCTTGTAATTTTGATTGCGTTGTAGAAATTCTTGAAAAAATCAAATTTTCCGAAAGCTTGAATCTTCAAATAATAGTGTGCTTTATTTAAGCCCCAGTTTTGACTTCAATACCCAAATATTAAGTGAAATTTGTGTATATGGATACACATACATATCAATATATAAATAATAATATTTTTGACGAACGAATATAAATAAAATTAATAATAATAATAATTAATATATAATTTCTCTTTCATAAGTACCTTATCGCTTTTAGTTTGCGATTTAATTGTCCAAATTTAGTATTCGTAGTAAAACCCGATGTTTTTTATTGGCGTGTTTGAAAAGATTAATATTTATTAGTATAATAATTTTTATAACTAATATATATATATATATATATATATATATATATATATACATATGTATATATATATATATATATATATATATATATATATTTTGGTTTGAATTTATTATGGTTATGATATAAATAAACAAGCAATACGTCATCCAAAATTTGGAATATTTGTGAGATATATAACGTTATTGACTATAATGCTATGAACCATTAGAAACTAACATTATTAAAAGATCAATAGCCTTTGGAAATTCCTCTACAAAATTTTGAGCCGAATTATTACGTATTTTATTAATTTTTGTGCTCAAGAATACAAAAAAACAATGCCACAACTTGCTCACAAATTTTTTACTAAATACTCTAAAGCTTATATTATAAATCCGTGACAGTTTGGAACCGCAAATAAAGTTATCTTATAATGAGACTGGTATGAGTTTCAGGTCATCGCTGAATATGTGGCAATAAAAGTTGATGCACTTGCAGAAAATACTTTGGTCCATAGCCGACCGTGGGAGTGCAAAAAAGCATGGTACGCGACCGGAAAAAAGCCTGGGTACGAAGCCAAAAATCTCACACTGGGAAAATATACCCAGTCATAATTATTGCTAACTCATTTGTGTGTTTTGGGCTGTCTTCTATTGCTTTTTCTTCTTCTTCTTTTTGTATAGACATGACTGTCTGTTTTTCAATGTGCCATCAGTAAGTTGTCGTTCCATCGTTTTCGTGGTCTTTCTACTGATCGTCTTCCTATTGGCGCACAGTCTCTTGCCGTCTTTACTACTCTATTTGTTGTCATTCGGCTTATATGATCGTTACATTCTACTCTTCTATTTCTTACCCAGTTCTTGATGTTCTCTACCTTGCATCTACATCGTATATCTGTATTTCTAGCTCTGTCCCATAGTGTCTTACCATCAATTTTTCTAAGTGGTTTTATCTCTGCTGTTTGTAACATCCTTTTTGTCCTCTCTGTGTCAGGTCTTGTTTCTGCCTCGTATGTCATTATTGGTCTGATGACTGTTTTGTAAATTCTGCCTTTCGTTTCTTTCCCGATATTTTTATTTCTCCATATTGTTTCATTTAGGCGGCCTGCGGCTCTGTTTGCTCTATTCATTTGATCTTCCACTTCGGTTTAATCCACTTCCAGATAATGTGCAAAGAAACAAGCAGGTTTTGTCCCCGGACATGGTACTAGGGAACACATTTTTAACGTACCAGAGATTATGGAAAAATCCAGAGATTTCAACATTGCAACATATCTGTTCTTCATGGATTATAGGAAAGCCTTTAGCTGGAATAAAATGTGGCAAATAAATATGGCAGATTTTATCAGAAATGTGAGTCCCTGGTTATCTGATACTGCTAATTAAAAGCCTATACAATCAAAATTATGCCAAAGCTAGAATAAATGGAAAACCAACCAGTTTTAGGGTAACAATGGCGTGAGGCAAGGCTGCATATTAAGCACAATTTTATTCAATATATATGGTTAATGAATAATGCGGAAAGCTACTGAGAACTGGAACGGTGGCATCACTGTCGGCGATAAAAACTTGGGATATGTAGATGATACAACCATTCTCGCTAGTTCCGAACTAAAACTGTTTCACCTGCTACAACGGACTGAAGAAGTAAGCTTAAATGGGCCATAAAATTAACATAGATAAAACGAGAATCATGATAATTGACAGAGCTAACAACAATCAAAAACCATGATAAACAATATCGCTGGTGTAGATAAATTTGTGTATCTGGTTTCTTTAATAACCTACAAGGGGAGCTTTAGTTAAGAAATAAAGCTCCGGTCATCAATCGCAAAAAGCGATAGGGCAAAATTAACAAAAAATTTGGAAAAACCATGAAATAACTCATCATCATCATCGTTAGTGTTACAGCCCTATAAAAGAGCCTTGACCTTCCCAAGTCTATTACGCCAGTCAGTTCTATCCATTGCCAACTGTTGCCAGTTTGCTGCGCCTATTTGTCTACCATCCTCATCTACACGATCCCTCTATCTGAGTTTTGGCCTACCCCTACTTCTATTTCCCACAGGTTACGACATAAGGATTCTTCTAGGAGGGTTGTTCTGCTGTGATCTTGCCAGATGTCCTGCCCATCTTAGTCTTCCTATTTTTGTAAAGGATACTACGTCTTTACCACCAAATATATGTTTATATCTGTGATATATCTCGTAGCTGTATTTATTAAAAATATTTCCTCTGTTGTCTATTTGGGCATCCCTGACCTTATATAGCCTTTTCCAGAGCTATGTTGAAAAGGAGACACGCCAGCGCATCTCCCTGTCGCAGCCCAACATGCGTTTCAAATGCCTGTGATTGTTCACCCTGTATTTCGACTTTGCAAACAACTTTACGCATTGTAGCCTTAACCAATCTTATCAGTTTATCGGGGACGTGGAATTCATCCATGGCTTCATACAATTTATTTCTTAGGACACTATCATAGGCCAATTTGAAGTCTACGAAAAGATGGTATGAAATAACTACCGATACAAAAATGAGACTTGTAAGAAGTCTAGTTTTTCCAGTTTTCACTTATGCATCGGAATGCTTAACTCATGGAGAAATATAAAAATATTATAGATGTATTTGAGATGTGCTGCTAGAGACGAATGCCGAGAAAACCATGGGTGGTCCGAAGAATAAACGAATCTATACTGAACCAGCTAAACATAAAGAAAATACTAAAAAAACAAATACTAGGCTATTTTGGACACGTACTTTTTACAACATATTGGTTTTACAACATATTGTTGCTACTATTGGCGCTGCATTGTCAGAATGTGCTATAATGGCAAAAGATAGAAAGACATGGAGGAATATTGGAAAAATTAGCTAATAGCTTCATGATATCACGATACCTGCATCAGGTTAACTAACGACTATGAATACGAAGAAGATAGATATACAAATATCTCCTTTAAATTACAATTCACAATTAGAACATGATCACACATTGACAAAATAAAAAAGATTGCCTATGAGCCACCAAGGAGATCAACTAAGAAGCAGTACGAAAGATATACAAAACTGTGACAAAATCTAGGTAGTTACAATATACAGTAACTTCTTCTTCTTAACATGCCATACACCAAAGTGCGTAGGCGACTATCTTCTTACTAGAATTCTGTGGCGGCGTGACACAGCTCGCCTGTATTGTGTATTCCTGTCCATTCTTTAATATTCCTTAACCAGGATAATTGTTTGCGGCCGGCTCCTCTCCTACCTTCGATCTTCCCTTGTAGGATTAACTGTGGTATTTCATATTTTGCTCCTCTCAATATGTGCCCAAGGTAACCAATCTTGCGTTTTTTAATTAATTCAAAGAGTTCTCTTTCCACGCCGGCTCTCTTAAGGACGTCATCGTTTCGAACTCTATCCACCCAAGGTATGCGCATCATTCTTCTCAATGACCACATTTCAAACGCTTCAAGTTTGTTGATAGATGTTTTTTTCAAAGTCCACGTTTCCATGCCATAAAGCAAGATGGACCATATGTAGCACTTGACCATTCTGTAGCGTATTTCGAAATTTAGGTTTTGATTACATAGGAGCGGTCTGAATTTCACAAAAGCTTGTCTTGCCATTTGTATTCGGGTTTTTATCTCTTGTTGTGGATCCGATTGGTCATTGATTGTGGTGCCAAGGTATTTAAAAGTTTTCACGCGTTTTATGCGATCGTCACCTATGCATATTATCGGGTTTTCTGGAGGGTTTCTGCTAATGACCATATATTTCGTTTTCAAAATGTTGATTTTGAGGCCATATTTTTTACCTATTCTATTCACCCTATCAAGTAATAACTGCTGATCTTCCAAATTATCAGTTATAATCACTGTGTCGTCCGCATAGCGTAGGTTGCTAATTGGTATGCCGTTCCCCTTAATGCCTAATTCCGTGTCTTCTAATGCTTCCGCAAATATATTTTCAACATATAAATTAAAAAGCATCGGAGAGAGTATGCAGCCTTGGCGGACACCTTTCCGGATTTCAAATTCATCCGTATATTGGTCTTGCTCAATCCCTCAATCCTCACCTTTGCCATTTGGTTCCAGTATAGATTCTGAATAATTCTGATCTCCTTCTGGTCAATGTTGGCCCTATGTAGTAGTTCCATCATGATATCATGTTTAACATTGTCAAATGCCTTCTCGTAGTCGATGAAGGTGAGGTAGACATCTTTTCGTTGATCTAAACAGTTTTGTATTAAGGTGTTCAAACATACAGTAACTACAAAAGAGATTTAGAAAAAGTTATATAAACGTAGTTATAAAAGTGTAATTTGAATGAAATCTCGACATTTCAATTTTGTTATAATTAATTTAAATGCTTGATAAACCCCATTTAAAATATACTAACAACAAATAAAATTCAGAATTGCTGAAACTCAATTTAAATGTTTTATCAACAAATCTCTCTATTTTTTTTTACCAGAAAGTATTATAAAACTATGGCATGCAATTTGTATTTTTTTTGTTTCAATTATTTTAACTAACCTTTACATAGTACACGCATACAGGAATATGTAGTCAAATACACTTTTTAGCTTGAAATAATCCATCAAAGCCCACAATGCCTGTTTTATTATTTAGCATTTCCCAGTATATATATTGCCAGCTATAATTCAATTAAGTTGGCCGTGCCAGGAGTATTTTCCCATTCGTTGTTTAGCTTGCCAGGCCAACGCGATTCGCTACCGACGGCGGCGTCGACGGCGTTCGGCGCTTGTTTTAGCGTCGTTTCCAGATTATTCTATTACCGCGTATCAACATCGGGGAGGGCTAATTTTGTTTAGTCTCAAAACATACCATTGTTTCAAGTGGATCAAAAATTCAACGGAAGGTTAATTACAGTTATGTATATACCCGCCCCAATGTAGACGCACAGTGGTATAGTAGGCATTGATCGAGTTGCCCTCTAGCTATTGTTTCCACTCGTATATATATGCTAAGATTTTTTCGCTTTAGACTTCCGCACGTTTGTTTTTGCAAAGCAATTGTTCTCGGCGGTGATTGTCAAAATTTGAACGGGAAAATTTTGACTTCGTATTTTCCGGTTGATTAGTTTGCTAAAATGTCGTAAATTACAACAAATACACTAAAGAAGTAATATTTACATCATGCTTAAATATATCCTACTTTTTCTAGAACCGCATACACGATACATTAACCTCTGAACAATATTTACTCACCTATTTTTGTATATAACATTCGGATATAATAATAAAACTGGATATGAGACTCAGGTGTAGAAAATTAACATACACCAACATATATCTAAATTACAAAAATCAAATCACAATATTAATAGTAAAAAGGGAATCGATAAATCATTATACGATAGAGCAAAAAATTCTTGTTCTAACGAAAATTTGTTCTAAGAGGAAAAACATTTGTTAACATCATAACAGATTCAGAACAATTGTGTAAGGATTTATTAAAAATACTTCGTCTGTTGTCTATTCTGACGTCTATAACGGCTTTTTCCAGGACTATGTTAAAAAGGAGACACTCCGTCGTATTCCCTGTCGATATGTATTTCAAACGCTTGTGATCGTTAACCCTGTATTTCTACTTTGCAAACAGCTTTACACATTGTAGCCTTATCAGTTTTATTAGTTTATTGGCAATGTAGAATTCGTCCATGGCTTCATATAATTCACTTCTTAGCATACTATCATATGCTGGTTTAAAATGTATGAAGAGATGGTAGGTATTGATACTGAATTCGTTGGTTTTTTCAGTATCTGCCTTAGGACAAAAATATGGCCTGATGTTGATCGACCAAACCTAAAACCAATTTGTTATTCGCCAAGAAGCTTCTCTGAATATGCACTTAGATGACCAGGTGAAAATATTTTGTACACTGTGTTACGAACGGTTTTACCACTATAGTTTCTGAATTCCAATTGATCACGCTTTTTGTGTAACGGACAAACAATTCTAGTACACCACTTTTCCGGAATTTTTTTCTCACTGCAAGCTCTATTATTTATATATATGGTTAGTAGGACCACCGCCACCATATTTAATAAGTTCTGCAGGTATTCTGTGACTTCCTGGAGATTTGTTATTTTTTAGATATTTTATTGTATCCCGTACTTCCGAGCGCATAAGAACTAGCTCCCACTCGCAGGTAATAAGCTCTCTATGGATAAAATGGTTTGCGCGAATTAGCACTCGATGAAATTCTCGGAGATTTAGGAAGATAGGTGATGGTAGGTGGCCAGTTAGAAACTCACCTTTAAAAAGAGAGAACTACCCTCTCGTATCTTTAAATCACAAATTACTACCTGCTATATAGATAATCATCTAAATTGGGGAAAACATATATGGTCCAAACGACTACAACTGGGTATGCTTTATAGGAAAATGTATTGGTTTATGAATCAAGATGTCAGGTTTAAGTATCCAAAACAAACTTCCTCTCTATAAGTCAATACTACGACCCGTATGGATGTATGGTATTCAAATCTAGGGAACTGTCAGTAATGCAACTATGCAAAGATTACAAAGATTCCAATCCAAACTGATTCGTGATGTCTGCAATGCACCATGGTATGTGCCAAACGAGTTTATTCATTATGATCTGAATGCTGAAACTATTAAAGAAGCAACCGTCTCTCAGTGTACAAACTACTTTATGAAACTATCATCTCATCCAACTCCACTCGCCAACGACCTCCTGGGACCACCGCTGCTAAGAAGACTTGACAGGTTGGATCCTCTAGATCTCTCCACCGCTAGGAACTAGATAGAAGTTTCTTATTTGTATAAAAATAAAAAATTTGGTAAGACAAATTAAATATAAATAAAGGGTGCTCACCACTCGGTGTACCTTCCACTGTGTCAACAGATTGCAATATAAATAAAGGAAGATAGAAAACGTTAGAAAGAAAGAAACTGGATTTTACTATAATTCTTTAAATTCGTATACTCCTTTTCCGCAAACGTATTTCAAACTAGTTTCTTAATAGTTTTGCGACTCATGTATACTTGATCATATCATCGTAGAAGATGCCAACTACAGAAATACTAAGCGAACGAGAAAAACCCATGCTATTGGTGAACAGTTTGAAATATCATTTTCACAAGTTATTATTGGGGGAATTGATGCGATGCGATAGTAGTGTGAACACCGTGGATATAAATCGTATGTGAAAACAGAAACTTTCGCACCGTACACAGTGCTCGACTTTGGTGAGCACAACCATGAGAGCAGCAGTCTAAAAACGTTAAACTGCCAAAAACTTAACAATTCACTGAAGAAAAAGAACGTTGAAGATATTTGTGAAATAGAGATCACAAAATCACAAAGACTGAGATGGTTGGGATATATACAAAGGATGCCAAACACAAGACTATAACCCGGTTCACAATTTGTTGATAGCTCACTACAAGTTTAACCCTAATTAGAAAACTGAAATACAGAGAGGATAGGTAATACGATATAATAGTAAAAACCAACCTAAAACTGACGGTTTAAGACGTTTTCGACTAACCCACCTTATATCTGAAGGAATACAATACCTTATAATCCTATTACGGGGGTATTTTGAATGGTTAGATATGAACGACCAGTGTCGTAGAGTATATGATTGAAACATTTATTTGAACTAAATAAATATATTTTTTAAATTGTACTTATGTAAATTGTATTTTTTAATAAAACTTATTTATTTTATTCAAAAATAAAAAGTTTCTTGCCATTTGTAAAAGATACATTTATTTAATTAAGGAAAAAGGCGCCAAATGTCGCCTGGCAAAATTTCCAATGTGTTTTAAATGTATCCATTATTTTCGAATCCGGAGAAAACTAATAAATATTTTTGAAAAATTTAAACGCAGAATGAAAGATTACATTATTACTCAGGGTGTACCCTCTGGATGATCGATTGAAGGTTACACAAAGAACGGTACTAGGCTCGGGCTTCAGTCTGGTAGAGGTATCTTGGTCGGGGTTCTTGTTACAGCTCAAATATCACGGATCAATTAAGGAAGTACTTACGACACAAAGACAAGAAGTTAGAAGAGAAGATAAGAGATAAGAGAAGAAAAGTTATTTGGGCACCACCCTATTTTTAGAGGAACAGGGAAACCTTAAGGCATAGAGAATACGATAATGAGAAAGATAAGAAACAGTTAAGATACGCGAGAATAAAATAAACCGTGAGAGAAAAGGTATCTTGATCGTGCGGTACACACTCAATATTTCGACACAGATACACTAATTATACGATAAAACAAATAACATAAATCAGTAAAAATGCCTGAAAGAGATACACCATGCACAATAATATATATTCATATCATAACAATAAAAATAAAAAGCAAAAGGTTCGTCAACAAAATTATATTGAGGTATATAAAAAAAATACACTATAACAATCTTTACTGCACAGTTAGATGACACGAGATAAGTGATTGATTAATTTATAATCGAATAAAAACAAAAAATATTTTTTTTGGGAAAATAATTCTGCATAACGTAGTATTCTCAAGAATAGAAGAAAGCAAGGGACATTATAATAGTCAATATTCGTCAAACAAATTATTATTATGCCTTGAGAACACTTAAACGTTTACCAAAAATTTTTTTATTGAATGTGATCACCTCAAATCTATATATGAAATTTAACATAAATATACCCTACATTAATATAAAAGAAATGGTCCGTAATTTATACATATATTATATCGTAGGTTCAAACTCATAATAGTTCGTTCCGTTTAACCATAAACAGCAAGGTCACTAAACTAAACGTTATAAATCAAATTCTTACGGTTTAGGTATCAAAGTTGAGCTTTAGTCAATAAAATTTACTACTCACAATTAATATGCCACAGGTGGATACAGATAGTGGCGTTAGGCCTTCAATAAAGTCACTTGACACTTGGTCCTCGGCAACAGGTAGCTACAGCAACGAATTACGGTTTTCAAACCGTAATTCCTCGGGTTTGATTTCGGCAGACGAGAAGATAAACAGCCAAACAGGAATAGCACAGGTAATAATCGGTAGTAGAGATGAATGATGAATAATGCACAATGAATAGTGAATATTAAATAATGGCTAATGGCTAATCGTTAATGGCTAATGGTTAATCGGCAAACAGAAGTGACCTCGTTCCTTCGAAGTGGAACACGTCTGTTGGACAAAAGAGAAAATATTTAATATAGGACTCACTGTGTAAAGATAAATAAGGGTGAATTGAAAATCCACTTACCGCCGATTGTCGAAGATAAGACCGCTTGCCACAGGAACCAACTTGGAAATGAATATCGGATTGTGAATTTAGAAGGGCTTAGACAAGCGAAGGTTGAAAATAGGGAAGGGATATTGGCTGAAGGATGCCACGCGAAATTGACATTAAATATCCGGGATATTGGGGTTCATTTTCGTAGCGTTTACCAATAGAAAGTAAAGTTTCTACGAAAAACAACTCTTCTGATTTTCTGAGAAGGTAGCTCGGAGATTTCACAATAGGTCCTTTTTCCTTTGTTATTAGGAAAGATTTTTATGTAGCAAAACAAGATAAAAAGAAGAAGAAACATTTGGCGAAGTTATTTCTTTGTTAAAAAAAGGCGTAACAAAACGAAGGTATGCAGGCATGGGCGGCGTGAAAATAGTTTATTAAAGGGAATAATTTAAAGAAATTATGAACATGCTTCACAGCCCTTTCCACGATGTAAACTGGGTGTACTGAGTTTGCATCGGAACTGTGAAACAAGGAAGCATGGGAGAACTATCGTAAAGACAAGTTGAGAAAAACAAGGAAAGTTTACGTTACTACGATAACACATACGTACAATATGACCAAGTAACATTATAACATAACATAAACGATACACTAAATAGTATCTATCTAACACAATAGACAAAACATAAAAGTAATTCTACAAGTTTTACAAAAGTTATAAAGGTATATGCTTAATAATTATAATTTTTACAAAAGGTATGAAAGTACAAGCTTAATGAATTTATTTAACCTATATAATATTTTTATACAACTATGTTAATATATACACTTATGTGTCAAAAGGTATAAGAGGGTATCCGCTCGATATTGTTACAGCAAAATAGGACACGTAAGGCAAACAAGGCAATATGGAGATCGTTAAACAATGAGCGAGAGAGTGAGTTCGTCGCGAGATTGTTAACGTGAGGCACCTTGGTTTAAATAACACTGTATCAATAGATAGTCCGAGTATTTTGCTTAGATATCATCACTAGAAAGATAGACTTAACCTAGTTTCAGTGGTGTAAGAAGATAGCTAAAAATCCATATAACGGTACTTATTGAAATATAAGCGGTAATAATAGACGATTAATATGCCAACGTTTTTCGTAACCCGGCATAAAGGTAATAAGACTAATGTTAAGTTTTGGTTAGGTAGGTAGGGAGTTTGTAACTAACAAGGAGAATTGTAATGAGGATTTGCGTACTTAGTATCTCTTAATGATTATCAAAAGTCTATGCAGTATTAACAAGAGATTGAGATTTAATAGAGTTAAAAATTATATTTCAGTAATGTGGTTGCAAAAACCCGAGGTTTAGGAGCAGGGGGTACATATGGTACATAATTTTTCAGGTGCACATAGGGTATTTATTCTGGTATTGATGGGACTAACCTCTTAGGCACCAAAATTAACACTAAGAGAGTCATTTAATTGGCCTCATTCCGGTTGAAGAACGACTGAATTCTTACCACAGATGGTCAATAGAAACTAGGATCCAGATACTATTTTCGGCGAGTCAACTGGCGAACGTCCGCTAACATCAGTCCTAGCCTTCCTCAGTGCCTAGTATCTCTGGCAGATGCTGATCTCTATGACGAAAAGGGGTAGAGAAGATGTTATTTCTATGTTGGGTCTCACATCAAAAGTTAAACCAAGTAGGAAAGAGAGTACTACACGATTTGGGAATTCTAAACACGACAGAGATGTCACAGCCGGACAGTGTGTTTAGGGATTTAGGGGAAGTCTTGTTAGAAACACTGTATCAGTAAAGATAAGGTATAAGGCAATTGTACTTTTTAGAAGGTAAAGGCAAGAAAATCTTAGGTTTTCTTAAATAAGGTAGTCCTTAATTATTCCATTTGGAGTCAAGGTAGTTTTATTCAAGATACGATATGTTTCCAATTTTCTTTGGAAGGTAAGGTGTGTTTCTAACAGATAAGGTACCCTTCAATTTTCATTTGAAGGTAAGGTAAATCTTTTCCAATTTTTGTTGGAAGATAAGGTATATTTTCAACAGATAAGGTACCCTTCAATTTTCATTTGAAGGTAAGGTAAATTTTTCGTTGGAAGGTAAGGTATATTTCCAACAGGTAAGATATCCTTACATTTTTATTTGAAGATAAGGTAAAAAATTTTTAAATAAAGGTAACACGATAAGATTTCTTCGCTTGTAAGGACTACAGCACAGCCTATATAACGATTATTTTATCAACGCAATGAGGTAAGGTGTGTTATAAGATAGGACGAAAAATTTAAGGTAAATCGCATGACGTCGAAAGTAAAAATAAAGACATAGATAAGTAGAAATCAAAGCAATTAAGACTAACCATGAATTATAGGGGTCTCAACAAACATCAATTTACATGGACAGGTAAGATACATCGGTAGAAAGACATGAGAGGTGTTTTCACGAATCTTGTTACAACAATGTATGTATGAGTGTCAGATAAGAAATAGTAGGAAATAGTAAAATAACCGTTTTTACTACAGACGTATTATAACATATATAGATATGGGAGGTAAAAGTTCCTAGTCAATAAAATTAGATGTGGGCGTTAGACGACAGTTACAAAAGGTATAATATATATATTTCTAGCATGGTAAATAGTTATTCTTGCTCATTTTCTGAGACTTCGGAATCAAAAGAGTCACTATAACACGGCTTTAAATCTTTTATATGCCAGCGTCCAGCATTAGTACCATCTTCGTTTTTTATTTGATACACCAGACGAGAGAATTTTTTAGATATTGTACCCTTGACATACTTGGGAGCAAGCTTAGACATGAAACGTTTTGGAGCACTACTAAGAACAATATTTTTGCGCCACACGGTATCACCAACAGAAAATTGAACATCTCGTTTGCGGAGATTATAGTATTTGGCATTCCTTTCATAGGCTTTAGATAGGTGGGTTTGGACTTCCTTGAAGACAGTTGACAGTCCAGTTATTTCAGAGGCATATTCGTCTCTGTTACCGGGAGAGAATTCGATATTTTGGAGCTGGTCATAGGGACGATTATAATAATCTCCTAATAAGGGAACGTTGCGGGCAAAATTCAGAAAAGCTGGGGAGTGTTGAGTAACTTCATGGCGGGCGGTATTAATAGCTTGTTGAATTTTAAAAATTTCTCTATCCCATTCGGAATGTTCGGTAATATAGCTGCGAATAGCGGTACAAATGGTACGATTACTTCTTTCTACGAAGTTGCATTGGGGGGAATAAACGGCAGTGAACCAGATTTTTTGAACTCTGTATTCATGACAAAGATTCTTAAGAATTTTGCTATTAAAATTAGAGGCATTGTCGCATATGATGTGTTGGGGAACACCGAAAGTTAAGAAAACATTATTTTCTAGGAAGTTAGCGACATTCTGAGCGGTAGCTTTGCGTAGGGGTTGTATTAACGTATATTTAGAGAACCAGTCAGTCACGACGAGTAACCAAGAGAAACCTTTTTTACTGCGCGTGAGGGGACCGATAAAATCAATAGCAATTATTTGCCACGGGAACTCGGCTTTCTTCTGATTTCCCATTAAACCCATTTGAGGAACATTTGGAGCTTTCTGTGCTCCACAGACTTGGCAAGAACGAACGTATTTGAGGACGTCTCTCCTCATCTTCGGCCAGTAAAATCTCTCTTTGACCCGGGATAAAGTTTTAAAATAGCCTAAATGGCTACAAGTAGGAGGTTCATGACAGGATTTGAGAACGTCGTGTTTCTGGGGAGAAGGTACTAAAATTTTCCATTCTATTTCGTTAGATTTAAAAGGTAGACAGGTAGGTACATACTTATAAACATATTCATTTTCTACTTTCCATTGGGGGAAGTTATCTGGATTAGCGATAATTTTTGACCGTAAGTTATCATACCAGGGCTCGATTCTATTTAGATCAACATCGAGAGAAGCTAATTCGGGACTTACAGGAGTTTCGTCCAGAGGGACTTGTTCGTGCATTCTACTGAGTGCATCCGGTACTTTATGGCAGGATCCCTTTCGGTGAACAAGAGTAAAGTTATGTTGTTTGAGGCGCATGGCCCAACGACAAAGACGACCAGAGGGATTTTTGAGGGTAGTCAACCAGAGAAGGGAATAGTGGTCAGTGATGACGGTGAACTTGGTTCCTTCAACGTACGGACGAAATTTTTCAATGGCGAAAAGGACGGCAAGGCACTCACGTTCTGTGACAGAGAAATTTCGCTCGGCTTTAGTCAGAGATCGACTAGCGTAACATATAACTTGTTCGCTATCATCTAATTTTTGCGTCAAAACAGCTCCAACTCCAGTATCACTGGCGTCGGCTTGAACGACGAAGGGTTTCGAAAAATCTGGTTGAACCAGTACGGGGGCAGATACTAAGGCTTGCTTGATTAAGATAAAAGACTTTTCAGCTTCAGGATTCCAAGTAATGGTTTGTTTCTTTTCTTTTCCTTTACCTTTTAGGAGATCGTTTATTGGAGAGACAAGGGTAGAGAAATTTTTAATAAAACGGCGGTACCAAGAGCAAAGTCCAATGAAGCGTTTAATTTCGGTAGTGTTTGTAGGTCTGGGATAGGTTATCATAGCAGATATTTTTTCGGGGTCCGACCGAAGAGAATTATCACCAACGATATAACCGAGAAACTTAAGGGAAGTTTTGAAGAACTCGCATTTATCTACGTTAATGGTAAGATTTGCGTCCTTTAGCTTTTCTTTAACTTTAGAAAGAAGAGAGATATGTTCTTCAAAGGTAGGGGAACATACTATTATATCGTCAAGATAACAAAAAATAAAGGGTTCGAATTCAGGTCCGAAAATTGCATCTACTAGACGTTGTTGTGTTTGTGCTGAATTACACAAACCGAAAGGCATAACGGTAAATTGGAATAACCCTCGACCTACTACGGCGAAAGCAGTTTTTTCACGAGATGATTTTTCCAAGGGGATTTGCCAGAAAGCTTTCTTAAGATCAATAGACGAGATAAATTTTGCACCTCGTAAAAGAGAGAGGATCCTATCGATATTTGGAAGCGGGTAGGTGTCATGTTTAGTGACATCGTTTAAAGTACGACCATCAAAACAAAAACGAAATTCGTCATTTTTCTTCCTAACCAACAAAACGGGTGAACACCAAGAACTACAACTGGGTTCTATCACACCTAGCTGGAGCATTGAATCTAGTTCCTTATTTAAGATATTCGACATATATGGAGACATAGGGAAAGGGCGTCGCTTGAATGGTTTTGAGTCGCCTGTATCTATTGTCATTTGAATTTTATTTGTGCGGCCTATACCTTCAGCGCTACTAACTTCGTTAAAGTTATTAATAATTTTGTTCGCTAAGGTACGGTCGGCTGGACTAAGAGATTCTAACGAACAAAGATGCGGGAAGATAGCTTCTGGATTGGCCATAGAAAAAGGATGATTTGGTTTGTCGGACTTAGTATTCCATTGGTTGGTATTAAAATCAATTGAGAGACAAAATTGTTCAGCAAAATTACTTCCAAGGATAAAAGAACACGGTAAAGAAGGCACTACCAGGCATTGAATTACTCTAAAGACATTATCGGCAAGAATAGGTAAATCTATGAGACCAGTTACTTTTTTATTGGAACCGTCTGCTAGAGAAACTGTCGAGTTAACGGATTTATTTATTGGAATTTTATTTTGATTAAGAAAAGCGAGACCTTGTTGTCCGGCACACGTAATGGAACAACCGGTATCCAATAGTACAGTAAAATCTTGATTGTAGATATTTACAGATATGTAGGGTCTTTTATCAGTCTTTTTAGAGATCACAAGGGGACAGACTTTATTATGAGAAGGAAGACGATAGAAGTTTCTAACTTCCGTAAGGTAATTTTTCCACTCATTTTCGGTCAAGCGGTAGGAGTTTCTATGCGAAAAGTCTCGGTTCTTATTCCATTGTTTTCGCTGACGGGAGTTAAAGGTACTTCGGTGAGATGTAGGAGAACGGTAATCTCGAGGTAAATTATTCTGAATTCTATTTGAAGAATAACTGGAGGATCGGGAGATATCGGACTTTTTGGGATGTCTGGGAATAGAATAGCCGATAGTATTTATTCCGTACGTTAGTTTTTTGGAGGATTACAATTTGTACATTGTGGGAAGGTAACTTGAGATTTTCCACATCGATAACAAAATATTTTCCTCGGACGACGACATTCACGGTGACTGTGTCCTTTGCCTTGGCAATTCCAACACGCAGTGGAAGAGTTTGGCTTAGAAGTTAAGGGAGGTACGTAATTCTTGCCTGAAGAACGGTTCGTGGGAAAGGTATTACTAGAAGAATTGTTTCTAGACTGAAAATGTCTCGGAGGGTTTCTCTGGGCATCCCTTTGGTTTTCTACGCTAGAAATAGAAGGAGAGTCACGTTTGAAAACTGAGGCAGCATTTATTTCGACGGTATTAATGAGAGAAGATAATTGGTCTACGGTATCCACCGTACTAGTGGCTATCATAGTAGAATATTCCGGTAGGAGATTTGAACGAATATAAGAGATTATGGTTTTTTCGGAGGGCTGTCTCGGTAATCTCTTTATTAAATTAAGTATGTCTGCTTGATACAGAACGAAAGGTTCATTTTTTCTTTGCTTACGGCTTTTGATCTGATCCCACAGTTCGTCTTCATAGCCATGCGGAAGGAATGTGAATTTAAGTAATTCGACCAGTTGTGGCCAAGAGGTAAGTTTAGATTTAACGCTGCTAAACCATTTAGCTGCGTTACCTGAGAAAAATTCCACGGCAGATCGGAAAAGTATCGCATCGGGAATATCACGCGATTCAGCAAGATTTTGAATTTTTTCCAAGACACTAAATAGATGCTTAGGATCACCGGAAAATTTAATATTCCAATCACCTACATTGACAGGAGTATTAACATGGACGATAGGGTTAATGGCTGGCATAGGAGCTTGTGAAGTTAAAGGTATATATGCAGGATTCGAGTCGGTAGTGATTATTTTATCATCTAGGTTTGCTTCTAACAGAAGGCAGGTAGAGATAGCTTCGTCTTTAAAATTCGATTCCACAGGTTTCTGTGGATCTGGGGTTAGACGTTGTAGTCTTAGGGAAAGATGCAATAAATGGGCCTTTGTTCTTTTGTAGACAGAATCACTAGGGTTTCCTTCAAATTCAGAAATAAGATTTTCGACTTCGGAAAAGATAGTTTCGATCTGGCTTGATTCATCCTCAAAGATAAGGGGATTTTCCGTTAGATCGATAATCGGAGTGGCTTTCTGAAGGGCTTTCTTAAGGATAGATTTTTTTTCGGAAAGAGTTCTATTTGACTTAATACCTCTGATTTTCAGTTCGTAATCGATCTGATTTACCTTGAGATAAGAGATAACAGAAGAATCCATTTTTAAACTCGTTTAGATAAAAAATAGTCGAGAGAAGAGAAGATACTTATATTTGAAGACTGCGTTGCGGTGCTATTTTTTACCATTTAGCTACCACATTGGACGATATTTTCTTGCTGTTAGCTACCACATTGGGCGCCATTCTTTTCTGTGTACCCTCTGGATGATCGATTGAAGGTTACACAAAGAACGGTACTAGGCTCGGGCTTCAGTCTGGTAGAGGTATCTTGGTCGGGGTTCTTGTTACAGCTCAAATATCACGGATCAATTAAGGAAGTACTTACGACACAAAGACAAGAAGTTAGAAGAGAAGATAAGAGATAAGAGAAGAAAAGTTATTTGGGCACCACCCTATTTTTAGAGGAACAGGGAAACCTTAAGGCATAGAGAATACGATAATGAGAAAGATAAGAAACAGTTAAGATACGCGAGAATAAAATAAACCGTGAGAGAAAAGGTATCTTGATCGTGCGGTACACACTCAATATTTCGACACAGATACACTAATTATACGATAAAACAAATAACATAAATCAGTAAAAATGCCTGAAAGAGATACACCATGCACAATAATATATATTCATATCATAACAATAAAAATAAAAAGCAAAAGGTTCGTCAACAAAATTATATTGAGGTATATAAAAAAAATACACTATAACAATCTTTACTGCACAGTTAGATGACACGAGATAAGTGATTGATTAATTTATAATCGAATAAAAACAAAAAATATTTTTTTTGGGAAAATAATTCTGCATAACGTAGTATTCTCAAGAATAGAAGAAAGCAAGGGACATTATAATAGTCAATATTCGTCAAACAAATTATTATTATGCCTTGAGAACACTTAAACGTTTACCAAAAATTTTTTTATTGAATGTGATCACCTCAAATCTATATATGAAATTTAACATAAATATACCCTACATTAATATAAAAGAAATGGTCCGTAATTTATACATATATTATATCGTAGGTTCAAACTCATAATAGTTCGTTCCGTTTAACCATAAACAGCAAGGTCACTAAACTAAACGTTATAAATCAAATTCTTACGGTTTAGGTATCAAAGTTGAGCTTTAGTCAATAAAATTTACTACTCACAATTAATATGCCACAGGTGGATACAGATAGTGGCGTTAGGCCTTCAATAAAGTCACTTGACACTTGGTCCTCGGCAACAGGTAGCTACAGCAACGAATTACGGTTTTCAAACCGTAATTCCTCGGGTTTGATTTCGGCAGACGAGAAGATAAACAGCCAAACAGGAATAGCACAGGTAATAATCGGTAGTAGAGATGAATGATGAATAATGCACAATGAATAGTGAATATTAAATAATGGCTAATGGCTAATCGTTAATGGCTAATGGTTAATCGGCAAACAGAAGTGACCTCGTTCCTTCGAAGTGGAACACGTCTGTTGGACAAAAGAGAAAATATTTAATATAGGACTCACTGTGTAAAGATAAATAAGGGTGAATTGAAAATCCACTTACCGCCGATTGTCGAAGATAAGACCGCTTGCCACAGGAACCAACTTGGAAATGAATATCGGATTGTGAATTTAGAAGGGCTTAGACAAGCGAAGGTTGAAAATAGGGAAGGGATATTGGCTGAAGGATGCCACGCGAAATTGACATTAAATATCCGGGATATTGGGGTTCATTTTCGTAGCGTTTACCAATAGAAAGTAAAGTTTCTACGAAAAACAACTCTTCTGATTTTCTGAGAAGGTAGCTCGGAGATTTCACAATAGGTCCTTTTTCCTTTGTTATTAGGAAAGATTTTTATGTAGCAAAACAAGATAAAAAGAAGAAGAAACATTTGGCGAAGTTATTTCTTTGTTAAAAAAAGGCGTAACAAAACGAAGGTATGCAGGCATGGGCGGCGTGAAAATAGTTTATTAAAGGGAATAATTTAAAGAAATTATGAACATGCTTCAAGGGCAGAAAGTCCCTGAAAACTTCTACAGTGTTTATTTTAATAACAGGGTTTTAATTTTTAATTGAAAATATTGCATGCAAAAGAAACTTTTTATTTATTCTAAAAAATATTTCATTCTGCTTTTAAATTTTTCAAAAATGCTTTTTAGTTTTCTCAGGATTTGAAAAAAAATGGATACATTTAAAACACATTGAACATTTTGACAGGCGACATTTTGCGCCTTTCCCCTTTAATACCTTACGATTACAACTACTATTACTTACCTTATATAATTACGATTAGAAAACTATTCAAATTCAAAATAAATAGGATCAACTTCGGAATCCGAGTCGTCTTGAGGGTTAATAATTAGGTTAATAATCTCTACGGTCGCATCAATTATGTTATCAAGATCCCACATTTTTTGTTCTTCTTCTATTACATGTCTTACTGCATCTTTCCAGTTTTGTTTTGTAATATGTTATAAAGACTCGTATAACAATTCACATACAACTTGTATTTTATATGACGTATTTTTTCTAGCCACATAACTTTTCATTTGTGCCCAAATGAGTTCAATTGGATTTATTTAGCAGTGGTAGGGTGAAAGTCTAAAGACTGTGATGTTTCGCCTTTCCGCCATTTTGTCAACTACGTATTTCTTGAACTTAGATTTGTGTTGCCGGGCAATTTTTAAAAGTTCTGCTTTTACCATTCCATCTTCGTAAGGCAGATACTTATTCCGCAGCCAGTCAAGAATATCCTGTTTCTTCCACGCATTCGTTAGAAGTCTTTCTACTAGTCGTGAATGATAAGGTGCATTATCTAATACTATAATTGAATTTGATAACGGCTTTTTCCAGGACTATGTTAAAAAGGAAACACTCAGTCGTATTCCCTGTCGATATGTATTTCAAACGCTTGTGATCGTTAACCCTGTATTTCTACTTTGCAAACAGCTTTACACATTGTAGCCATACCAGTTTTATTAGTTTATCGGCAATGTAGAATTCGTCCATGGCTTCATATAACGCACTTCTTAGCACACTATCATATGCTGGTTTAAAATGTATGAAGAGATGGTAGGTATTGATATTGAATTCGATGGTTTTTTCAGTATCTGCCCCAGGACAAAAATATGGCCTGACGTTGATCGATTAAACCTAAAAACCACTTTGATATTCGCCAAGAAGCTCCTCTGAATATGCACTTAGATGACCAGGTGAAAATATTTTGTATACTGTGCTACGGTTATACCACTATAGTTTCAGCATTCCAATTGATCACGCTTTTTGTGTAACGAACAAACAATTCTAGTACACCACTTTTCCGGAATTTTTTTCTCACTCCATGCTTTATTATTTATGTATCTGGTTAGAGTAAGACTACCGCTCCCACATTTAATAAGTTCTGTAGGTTTACCGTCACTTCCTGGGAATTCGTTATTTTTTAGATATTTTATTGTATCTCGTACTTCCGAGCACGTATTCCCGTAAACTCTTGGAAATTTAGGAAGGTAGGTGATGGTAGGTGGCCTGTTAGAAACTAACCTTATTTAAAAAGAGAGAACTGCCCTCTCGTATCTTTAAATCGCAAATTACTACCTGCTATATAGATAATCACCTAAATTGAGGAAAACATATATGGTCCAAACGACTACAACTGGGTATGCTTTATAGGAAAATGTATTGGTTTATGAATCGGGATGTTAGGTTTAAGTATACAAAACAAACTTCTTCTCTATAAGTCAATAGTACGACCCGTATGGATGTATGGTATTCAAATCTAGAGAACTGCCAGTAATGCAAATATGCAAACATTACAAAGATTCCAATCCAAACTCCTTTGTGATGTCTGCAATGCACCATGGTATGTGCCAAACGAGTTTATTCATCATGATCTGAATGCTGAAACTATAAAAGAAGCAACCGTCTCTCAAGTGTACAAACTACTTTATGAAACTATCATCTCATCCAACTCCACTCGCCAACGACGTCCGGGGACCACCACTGCTTAGAAGTCTTGACAGGTTGGATCCTCTAGATCTCTCCACCGCTAGGAACTAGATAGAAGTTTCTTATTTGTATAAAAATAAAAAATTTGGTAAGACAAATTAAATATAAATAAAGGGTGCTCACCACTGGGAATAAAGGAAGATAGAAAACGTTAGAAAGAAAGAAACTGGATTTTACTATAATTCTTTAAATTCGTATACTCCTTTTCCGCAAACGTATTTCAAACTAGTTTCCTAATAGTTTTGCGACTCATGTATACTTGATCATATCATCGTAGAAGATGCCAACTACAGAAATACTAAGCGAACGGGAAAAACAAATGCTATTGGTGAACAGTTTGAAATATAATTTTCACAAGTTATTATTGGGGGAATTGATGCGATAGTAGTGTGAACACCGTGGATGTAAATCGTATGTGAAAACAGAAACTTTCGCACCGTACACAGTGCTCGACTTTGGTGAGCACAACCATGAGAGCAGCAGTCTAAAAACGTTAAACTGCCAAAAACTTAACAATTCACTGAAGAAAAAGAACGTTGAAGATATTTGTGAAATATCCATGAAACTTCTTGACAAAAAAGTGAATATTTTAGGCATTACAGCCCTTATTATGAGAAGCACTTTTGATAAAAAAACTGCATAAACTACAGTCGAAGGCAGGTGTTACCGAAACTACGACCGTGAAGTAAATGCATAAAGTGCTAAATACAATTTAAATAACGACATATTAAGGAGAGCATAGACAAATTAAAAATTTTTGTGCAATATAAATAACATTTATGTGGATTGGACCTCCAAATACTGCACGAAGTATTTTTGTTAACTGTCTACTGTTCGCGAGCTCATGAATGAACACTCTATCTCTTGTATATGTCTTTCTTTTCAACAAGGAAACTATTTCCTACGTACGTGTGTTACAGTTCTTGAAAGAGGAGTATAATGTTTGACCCGGCCGGTCTGTGTGTGGATTTTGAAATAGCAATTCACAAAGCAGTTCACTAAGTTTTCCCAAATTCTAATTTGAAAGGATTCCGTTTTCACCCTGGAGAGAGTTCGTAAGTTTATTAGATGATTCTTAGTATATAAATTTAATTTTAATTATATGAAATAGGTGGCGAAAGATTCAGAAACTGGGCTTGGCAACAGAATATTCGAAAGAATCAGACATTTCGTGTTATTTAAAATACGTGTTTGCTTTTTCTTTTTTGAACTATGAAGACGTAGGCAAATGTTTTGCGATTGATTCTGGAGCAATCTTACCCAGACATCCGGCAGTTCAAAAATTTGCAGATTTCTTGGTGAAGAACTACATCGTTGAATACGCCTAATTTCCACCTACCATGTGAGCCGAAAATCCTCTCTGTGGCCATACTCTTCGACACGCTTTTGATAGAGTAAAACGGAAAGAAATATGTAAGAGACTACGTGAAATGGGAATCACTGAAAAATTAGTAAGAATGATAAAAGTGCCACTCAGAAAAATAGAGAATAGGGTTAAAATAAATATAAAAAAAACAGATAAGTTTGAAGTCAGTGAGGGGGTGCGATAATGGGACCCATTATTATCACTTTTGCTCAGTATTCTCTAGATATTCACCAGGAGACCAAATAAGAAGGAAAAAATCCAAGCGAGAATTGTGGCTGGTCGTATCTTTGCTCTAAACTAGTTATTAAGAAGAAAACACATATCGAGAAGGGCTAAAATAAGAATATATAAAACAGTGATAAGACCTATAGAATTATGTGACAGTGAAACATGAACGATGGGCAAATTCGAACAAGTCCTGCTCCAAGTGTGAGAAAAAAATTCCTCAGAAAAATATTTGGAGGAAAGCTATGAAAAAGAATAAGGATAAAAAGACCAATTATAGAACTAAAGAAGATGCATGGAGAACCGAATATCGTAGAGGTCACAAAATTACAAAGACTGAGATGGTTGGGACATATACAAAGGATGCCAAACACAAGACTACCCAAAAGAATACTAACTGGAGAAATAGAAATAGTAGAAAAGAAGAAGAAAGGTAAGCCAAAAAGCAGGAGAAAGAAGGTTGTTGGAAAAGACATAGAAGAAATCAAAATTCCAAATCGGAAATATAAAGCAACAAATAGGAAAGAATGAAAAAAAATAGTAAACGAAGTATACAGTATGCAGTTGGATAAACGGAAATAAACGTAAGATAATAAAAAATAAGAATATATAATATTATCTGAAAGAAAAAGGGAGAACTAATAATTAATAGGATCAAAATTGTGACAGGAGAAGAGAAAAACACTGATATTAAAATTATAAAAACAAAAAACAAGCCGGCAAACTACGCCGAGCCATATAGAAAAAAAATAAGACCTAATAGAAGAAACACTTAAACAACCTGAAAGGAAATTGTAGAACATAAACTCAAAATTTCAACCTGAATTTAGTAAATCAGGATTAAAGAGATCTCTAAACGAAACAAAAATAACAAGCCACCTGAAACAAAGTGAGATTGGAAGTCGAAATGGATGAAAACCTGTAATAAATAGTTTCAATACACTTCTCATCAAATAATACATCAAATAATGACCCAAAGAACTGAAACGAATCCATTTCAATAATTTCAATAATTATGTATAACAAAGGAGAGAAAACAGACATAAAAACTATAGATCAATAACTCTTCTTAACATCATCATCACGTAGCGCTACAACCCTGGGTGGGTCTAGGCTGACTGTACAACTTTTTTCCAATTTGTTCGGTCTTCCATCAACCTAGGGTCAAATGGAATGTTCATTTTCCGGAGATCTGCTTGGATGTTATCTCTCCATCGCATTCTGGGACGTCCGAGTGGTCTTTTGCCTGTGGGAATCTCTTCCCATACCAGTTTTACAAGTCTATCGTTATGCAGTCTGTGCACGTGGCCTGCCCATCTTAGTCGCTGTGATTTAATTTCTTGGACAATATCGGCGTCATTGTAGAGTGCTTTTAATTCGATATTGGTTCTGATCTTATACTGGTTTGTGGTGATGTCATGGCGAGGTCCGAAAATTTTTCTCAGTATTTTTCGTTCAAAGCGTCTGAGCTTTTCTTCGTTTGCTTTGGTCATGGTCCACGTTTCGCATCCGTATGTTATTACAGGTCTGACGATGGATTTATAGATTTTTATCTTTGAACTTCTTGTAAGATTTTTTGATTTTATCAGCTTATCCAGTGCGAATAGACAGTGGTTTGCAGGTTGGATTCTGTCTTTTATTTCTTCAGTAACATCGTTGTCAGCTGTGATTACGACCCCCAGATACTTAAAACGTTGTACTCTTTCAAAATTGAAGGTGTTGATCGTCACATTTTGTCCTAGTCTGTCTCTTCGTGTCGTTCTATTTATACACATATATTTCGTCTTCTCTTCATTAATCTTCAGCCCTACTTCACTTGTTGCTCCTTCCACCTTGTTGAAGATGTCTTTCGTGGATAGGATGGAGTCTCCAACGAGATCTATGTCATCTGCATATGCGAGTAATAGCTTGGGACCTTGAACCGATAGCAATTCTGTTTTTATTTCGGCCGACCTCATGGCTTTCTCTAATACAAGGTTAAAAAGTAGATAACGCATCACCCTGTTTGAGTCCACTGGTGATTTCAAAGCTGCCAGATAGTTTATTATTTACACGTACTTTAGATATTCCACCCTCCATACAGACTTTGGTCATCCGAATGAGTTTCTTTGGTATTGAGAGCTCCGCCATGGCATTCCATACTTGGCTTCTTTCTACGCTATCATATGCCTGTCGAAAGTCTATGAAAAGATTGTGTATGGGTCTGTTATACTCCCAACCCTTTTCTAGGAGTTGTCTCAATTCTTCTTAACGCCATCTATAAATTACTCAACAAAGTACTAACGAATATGTTAACAACAAAAAGAAGTCTGAAGTACTATAACTATCCTGAAACACAAAAGAGAACGTAGGTACCTATATTTCAGGAAGGAAGAACTTCGAAGTTCTTAGAAGGAAGAACGTATCTATATTTCATAAATCCACTAACACATTATATACATAAGACAAATTGTTTCAGCACAGAGTGATATAAATACAGGTGACCAGGGACCCAGAGAATAAAGCTCAGGAAGACATTGTGCAGATCTTTCCAAAAAATTCTTGTACAAAAAAATGACCGAAATGAACTACCATTTTGTCTTGAATTTTTTATTTATTTAGTTTTAATAAAGATACCTGATTTTTACTCTCATACTCAGAAGTCTTTTCAGTAGATAGGTAACCCTTAAGTTAAATTTGCAAAAGAGATTTCAAAAATTCAGCTGTTTTATAAAAAGACGCCGATTTCCATGATATGTTTTAAAATTATTTAACTCGTTCCTTTCATCAAATTAGGCTTACAATATTGTCGGCAAATTTTAAAAATGTAGATGTGTGTGTAAACAACTCAACCTAAAAATCTCTTACACCTGCACTTTTGTTAAAAGATTAACCAATATACGGCCACCGAACGTTTCAATAAGTAGCTATCCCATTTCAATCGCAACCACAGACAAATTGTAAAATTGTTCAAAGTTCGAAGGAAATTGCTTACAGCCAAGTGTATTATTGACTGAAAAAAGCTCTCACAGAGCAGAAAAAGCACTTAAACTTCAGAAATAAGGTCATCAAGAAGTCCCCTTTCTGTCAATTCTTAATGCGTACATTGTCTCTGTAAACCGCCAAAGAAATCGTGAATCGGCTTCCACGTTCACAAGGGCGGGTCTGAAAGGATTTTGCCAATGGGTGGTCGTTAAATCTATTGGAAGGCAGAGGCGGCTTTTGCTTATTGATTTAACACTTAACATTTGATATTGTTTATTCAAGGGTGTAAGAATTACTTCTTGTTAACAATGAATGGTGTTAAAGTTTCTTTTCTTTAATTAAATACATGCAGAAGCTACTTTTAATGTAAAATATATTTTGTATTATGGAAAGAATAAATATGTCTAAAATAAAATTTTTTTCTTCGTTAGTTGTTGACTTAGTACAAGCATTGCTTCATTTTTATTTTCGATAGAACTTGTATTACAATATAGATATAGATCAATAAGTAACTTTCGACCCAACTAATGTATTAACCCTGTATATAGAGCGTCGTGTTTATGGATCACTGAAAATTTTATTCATTTTTAAATCATTTTTTTTTATTTAAATTAAAATTTACCATATACATCTTAGGCTGTAGTAAACTGAACTATATTGTATTTAATCATATTTGGGAAATCATAAATGTAGACGTTTTGTCCACCGACTTACAAGTTTTTTTGTAATAATATTTCCAGAAAATCCTCTTGTTTTGGCAGTAGAGATCATTAGATTGTATTCTTCTGGTACGTAAATCATATATTTTCTCCTGATAAGTCTTTTTGCTGTTCCGATCGCATTGTGAAAACGAATGTCCGCGCACAGGAAAGTACTGATAAACTTTATCGAACCGTCCAGTCGAAACCGACATAAGTATGAACCGTATCAGGGTATTGTTTCTATTCTGTCCTCCGCAAGCGTCACTAAACACGTGAAGTTCGTTTACAGCAGGATCCACATTCTGGATTGTCATTCAAATTAGGCTACATACATCATCAGGTCCTCTTTTAGCTTCTCCTTCATGGTACGTGTAAAAATACACAAAAAAACACAAAACACGTAAAGGCATAGTTTCCTGAGATAGAACATTTCCTACACTGGTATTTTTGGAAGCGGAAGGTTTTGCATGTAGTCGAAAACAATAACTCCGACATTTTCCATTTCTTGACATAATCTCAACACTTCTTGTTGCTTCAGGTAAAAGTTTTTGGCTCGTCTCAGATGCACCATCTTTTTTGCAACTGCTACACGCTTGGCGTTTTCATTCAACGTTATTTTAGCCTTAAGTTCTTCACAAGTTGAACAAACGTCAATATGTGGTCTTCCAAATCTGTTACCATGGTTATCATTATAGTATTTTCTAAAAAAATCGTATTTAACAATGTTGGCATGTTCGGGATACTTTTTGCAAAAGAGTTCATGCATTATCTTCACATTGAGGTTAGCATCCAAATATTGAATTAATCTGGTGCTGTATTATGATTCTTTTAACGGAAATGATCGAATGTGGTGATCGATCGCAAGAACAACATTGTTATCTAAATTGTTGCCACAATTTAAATAAATACCACGGTGATCCATCGGTAGTTTTCCTTCGGCAATAAGAGAGGTCAGTCGAAAAATTGCTATATTTTTTATAGCATACAAGATTGAAAAAGCTTACCTACATATCTCAACTCTTGCAGAATTTATTTGGATCAAATAACAAAAAGTATTGTCACACCTTTTAGGATTTTCATTTTTGGATCGTCTTCGAATAACTTTCGAGCAGTTTATGAGACTCATAAGAAAAGTATCCTGTTCATTTTTTGAAAGTCCACTGTACACACTTTGTAGAATCGTTTGCTTTTCTTCTAAACTAAACTTCTGTGTGCACCGTTTTTTACATGTACACCCACTAACAGTATTTAATTTTTCCGGTACAATACGCCCTGTAGTTGAACTAGTATAGGTCTCACCAATTCTAATGAGCTGCAACCGAACCACTCTCTCAAATTTCTTAGCCAGGATATTTTGCGTCATCCTGGGTTTCTCTTCCCTTGTATCTTCCCTTGCATAATTAATCTAAGTAATACGTACTTCTCGCACCTTATTATATGACCCAGATATTGAATCTTTCTAATTTTAACAGTTTTAATGACTTCACATTCTTTTTTCATTATTTGTAACACCTCTATATTAGTTACTTTTTCAGTCCACGATATTCTGTGGATTCTCCTGTAGCACCACATCTCAAAGGAGTTTAATTTGATTTAATTTCAGACTGTTTTATTGTCCACGCTTCCATGCCATATAGTAAAGTAGAAAAAAACGTAACAACGTAGCATTCTTGTGCGGATCTCTAGATTAAGGTTACGGTTGCAAAGTAAGTTCTTCAATTTTATGAACGTGTTTCTTGCCATTTCTATTCTAGATCTGATTTCTTTTGTTTGATCTCCATCTTCGGTTAGCCACGTTCCTAAATATTTATATGTTGTTACTCTTTCGATCGTTGTATTATTGATGATCAGGTTATCTACATATTGTGGGTTTTTTGAGAATATCATTGACATGTTAAATACTGTTAAAACTATCAACAAACAAAACAAGAACTATGTAGACTTACGTAGCTGTCAACAGCAACTAAATTGTATTTTCATCAGCACAAGTTACAGCATGTCGACGTAGGCCACCAAAAAACATGTGATAAACAGATTCAACCGTAAGTTTGAAAAAAAGAAATAATTCCGTGATTTATTTCCTTCTTAAAACTGTCTCACATTTCGTGTTGGAATAACTCCGTAACTTATACGGTCTTTATTCCCTACTTAGCGCGAAAAGATGGGTCTTGTCTCAAAAGGTATATTTCTGTTAAAAAGTCGTTTTGCCATATTTTGGCGTTTATTTCCTTCTAACTGGTGGTCAAATCAGAGGGAAGATGATAATATTGGGGGATTTTAACGTTCGAATGGGCAATCAAGTAATACCCGGCATTAAACAAAAACATAACGAGAATATTAAAAACGAAAATGAAGAACTGATGATCAACTTCTGCACGAATAACGAACTAAGAATAAACAACACATTTTTTGACCACAAAGACCAACACAAATATACATTTAATAACACCTGTGGACAAAGATCTATGATAGATTATGTTATGACCAACAGAGATATACATCCATCGAAAATAATCGACGTAAGATGCCTCATCTCAGCAGGTATAGGTAGCCACCATAGCCTAGTATTATGTAAAATAGGAATCATCCTGAAATACTTCCCACCCAAGAAAGCAGCGCCAACACAAACAAAAATCAAAGTCGAAGGACTAAATACAGAATCCACGGAATACTTATACAGGAAATTAATAATCAGAAAAAATCGCTGGAAATGAAATATTAGAAAACGATAATATCGAGGAAAGCTGGGGAAAACTCAAAAATAACATAACTAACGGAGCAACAGAATCACTTGTAGAGAGGAAAGTAACGAACACTAATATATCAAAAAAGAAAATACCATGGTTTAGAGAGGAAGTGAAGACAAAATGTAAAGAAAAGAAGAAAGCTTTTTTACATTACAGAACACAACAAACACAACAAGCATAAAACCACTATAAACGATTCAGAAATGAAACGAATACTTTAGTTAGACAAATAAAAAAGGAACACTGGCAGAGTTTCTCAAAATAGATGGATCACAAAAAGAAATATGGAGAATGATCAGAGGACAAAGAAAGGAGATGAGCGAACTAATAAAAACGAAACACATTCAGAAGGAAACATGGGTAGACTACTTTCGATCCCTATTTGCTAAAGCTGACGATAATGAACCACCAACACCAGAGGTGACGACAAACGAAGAAATAAACATTAAGGAGGAAGAGGTAAAGAAAGCATTTAGGAAATTAAAAAATAGAAAATCATCAGGAGAGGACAGAATACCTAACGAACTGCTAAAGTACGGACAACCAGATCTGACCAAACAACTATTAAGACTAATCCAAAAAATAATAGAACAAAACAGAATTCCTCAAGAATGGAGATCAAACATCCTAATAACTCTCTTCAAAAAGGGAGACAAATCGGACCCGGAAAATTACAGAGGAATTAATTTATTAAATACAACATTAAAATTAACAACCAAAGTGATAACAAATAAACTGAATGAAACAATATGGAGAAATAAAAATATCGGGAAAGAAACGAAAGGCAGAATTTACAAAATAGTCATCAGACTAATAATGACATACGCGGGAGAAACAAGACCTGACACAGAGAGGACAAAAAGGATGTTAGAAACAGCAGAGATGAAAACACTTAGTAAAATTGATGGTAAGACACTATGGTACAGAGCTAGAAGTATAGATATACGACGTAGAAGCAAAGTGGAGAACAACAAGGACTGGGTAAGAAATAGAAGAGCAGAATAGAACGATCATATAAGCCGAATGGCAACAAATAGAGTAGTAAAGACGGCAAGAGACGGTTTCCCAATAGGAAGACGATCAGTAGGAGGACCACGAAAACGATGGAACGACAACTTACAGGAGGCACATTGAAAAACAGACAGAGTTATGTCTATATAAAAAGAAGAGGAAGAAGAAGAACTGGTGGTTTAATTCGTAAAGCAAAGACTTATGTTTTAATTTATTATTAAATGTTATTTTCAGTGACTAATTATTTGCAATTTTTAGTACTATAAATTAATGGCCACACTGTATATTCCTGTATATTCAGGATGGTTTAAAATAACTGAACGGATGATATGTTGGTGATAGCTTATAATGACCGGAAAATTAATCTAGAATTGTAATATTTGTAAGTATTTTACCGTACTCATAAACGGTTTCGTATTTATATCTAGCGCATTGCCAATGCAATTAAATCTGTGTACATAAAATGCGTTTGTAGCCTAGCTACCAACATAGGTACCTTACATTTTTAACTTTAACTGAGGGCGACATGTGATACCGTAAAAGTAAATCGCTTTATTTGTACAAAGGGCACTGAACAGCGTAGAAAAAGAAGCAGAGACCTAAAGAGAGAGTAAAACGCCATAGGGCTGAAGGGCCCCAATAAAATCCATCGTGTATATAAAAGCTTCCCTATTATCACGCTTTATGCCACGAAGCCCTTCTTCTTATACGCAAATTACCCCCAAAAATAAGTAAACATCTCTTGCTATTGTAAGTAATATCGTTATCGATCGCCGAAACCTTATATCCTATTTGTGAATTAGTCAAAGAAATCTAATTTATTCACTGAATAAATATTTGGCTTTTTAAAAGGCTACAACGCGAACGTAGGGAAGTCTTTTATCGAGTATTTAATTGTTTATGTGATTAGAAAACGTTTTCTCTCTTCTGCGACAAGCAATTTTATCGAATTTAATACACATATTAACCGGATATTAGTAACATGGCTTTTTCTTGTTTATATATATATATTTTTTTGAAGTGCAGTGAAAATAAACGGAAATTTAACTTAAAAACTTTAATTAGGAAAACAACAATGTTCGACAAAATTCAACCTTATTCATCAAATTTTGTATGATTCATTGATTTCAATGCCTATCTAACAACTTGATGGCTTTCTTGTAGAAAAACTGCTTTGTACTAAACCATTTACCCTTGATCTCAAAATCTGTCTTTACTTTTAAATCTAAATTGTTTTTCCTGAAGCGATTTTGAAGGTTTTGCACTTATCAAAACGATCCACTATTGAGTTGCGATCCATTTGTGACACGAATGTACTTCGAACTCACCTTGTAGATTTCTTCTGTCTGTTGAAAGGCTTTCACCAGCTGCCTTGATTCTACCAATTACCGATTTGATAGCGAAGTAACGTGCTGGATCCATGTTTCATAACTTTAATGAGCTAAAACCATTGCAAACAACGCTCTGAATCGTCAACGTGTGAGTATGAGCAACCGAGTTTTCTTGTTAACGTATATTAATACCAAATAATAGATATATCACCTCCTAATATATCTAACCTTCATCATCATCATCATCATCCAGCAATCTACTTTTTCTTGTAGAATTAATTGCAGCAACCCATATCTACCGCTGTTTCTCATGATGGGACTGAGGTATTCGATTTTGTCTGTTTTTATTGTGGTTAACAACTCTTTTCCATTTTGCATTCTTAATAAAACGTCCTGGTTAGTAACGTGGTCGGTATAGGATATCTTCAGGATTCGACGATAAAGTCACATTTCGAAAGGCTCAATTTTCTTACAGATAGCGTCTGTGAGAGTCCACGACTGAACTCCGTACAACAGTATAGAAAAGATATAATATCGTAGTAACCTTATTTTTATGGGTACTGATAAATCATGTCATTTTCTATTATATTCACATAATCGGCCAAAGCTAGTATAATGCAAGGACCTTAATTTCTAAAGAGAAGAGTTTCTGTATTTATTTTTTGTACGATGCTCTCTAAAACGAGGTTAAGGTTAAAGAGGAGTAGGGTATCTCTATGTTTGGGGCCACTTTTTATTGTAAAGAAGGTCGACAGTCTTCCTTTAGATCTTACTGCACTTCTAGATCCCTCTACATAAGCTTTTGTGAGATTTAGTGTGAATTAATTTCTTCGGTACGCTTAGTTCTATCATTGCATTCCATTGCTCCAATTGTATGAAGTTATCATATTCTTGTTTAAAGTATAGAATGAGCTGGTCTAATGTTTTGCAGTATTCCCAACTGCAAAATAGTGAATATTTGATCAGATCTTGAGCTGGTGTAATGTTTTGCAGTATTCCCAACTGCCAAATAGTGAATATTTGATCAGATCTTGATCGTTTTTTTAAACGCACTCTAATTCATATTCATATTTCTTCTCTATTTCATATTCCACCCATTCACTCAACCGTTACAATAATATGGGGGAAACTACTTTACATCGTGTTTTAATAGGTGACAAACCGCTGTAGTTTGTGAGGTACATTTTATCACACATTCTGTGTATGGAGTTTATAACACTTTCTTTCCAGATAAATGGTACCTGCTGCTCTTTCCAGGTTTGGCAGATCAGCTAATAAAAAACATTATCTAAAAGTTCTTATCCATTATTCCAAACATATAACAAAAAAAGGAGTAGTAAAAATAAAAAATAATTATACCTTATATATAGCGGAGTATCAGATGATAAAAGAGCAGCTACAGGCGTAGATTGTATAGTACATAAAATACTGGAAAAATAGATATACTTCTGGACCCATGGTGAAAGAGAATATTACTAATAGAAATAAATAATAACGAGTGCAGCCATAATAAAACTACTACTTATAGTAGTATATATAGTACATGAAGATGATAACGCACAAAGAAAAGATACATTGGAAAGATCGTTTGGAACGAGTTAACGTTTGCAACAGAGGCCGCAAGAGGAGAAATATACATTGCAGGGGGTTTCAACAGTAGGGTATGAATAAAAGACGAAATATACACTAGGCATATTGGACCATATGAAGAAATGACCAGAAGTAACAATGGAAGGAGATTGCTAGAATTTTGCACTTTAAACAATATGACAAGAGAACCAGAAATAGGCAGCGACCATTACATGGTAGTTACAAAGATACGAGAAGAAATAAAAAAGAAGAAAAAGACTAGTATAGAAAAGGAAAAAGCAATAATAAAAGAGACGATAAAAATATATAATGAAATAAAGAAATGCAAAAATATTTAAGAATAAAGGAAACGAAAAACTAAGAACAATAAAAGAAACAGACGACAATAATGGAATAAATGACCTCTGAAACAACTACAAGGACCTGCTACTGGATGCAGCTAACAAAGTATGCGTAACATTCAAATCAAATGAGAATTACGGAAGATACAAAAATGAAAGAAAAAAGAAAAAATATTGGTAACAGTAGTAAAAGAGAGACAAATGAGAAAAGTTCAGAGAGAAAATGGAAGAAAATAGTAAAAACAACCAAAAGCTATTCTACAGAACCTTGAAGATGATAAAAACATAAAAAACATGAAATATACAGCATTCAAAATAAAAGGGGAGAATTAATAATAAACCAAAAGAAATAGTTAAAAGATGGAAACAACACTTCAAAGAACTACTAACGGATATAAACCAAGACGACATTAACGAAGAACAGTAATATATTGGAAGATAATACAGAAAACTCAATAAACGAGGAAGAACTAGAAGAAGCAATAAAAACGTTAAAGTATAGAAAAGCTCCTGGAGTGAATAGAATATCAACAGAAATTATAAAAAACATGGGTAAAGATGGAGAACAAAATATTACTAAAAATAATGAATAAAATATGGAAAAATAAAGATATACCGGAAGATTGGAATGTGCCTCTAAGAGTATCCCTATACAAAAAAGGAGATAGGAGATAATGTAATAACTACAGAGGATTGACGTTGCTATGAACAGGTATGAAACTCTTAGAAAAAAATAAAAAACAAAATGATTAAGAACAATAACAGAACATACATTAGACGAAGCACAAAGTGAATTTAGAAGTGGTAAGATACAAAATCATATATTTACTTTAAAACAGTTTAAAACAAAAACACAAAAAGCGCTGGGTGAGAAAAAGAAAATATACGTAGTTCCTTGACTTAGAAAAAGCTCCAAGACAGAAACTATGGAAAATATTAAGGGAAAAAAATGGACAAGTTACTAAGAATGATACAAAAAGATATGATACAAAAAGATAGTGATATACAATAAGAACAACAATGCCGCAATTAGTAATAATACATCAGATACGTTTCCAATAAATGGAGTCTTAAGAGAGTAAGGAACACTTAGCCCAACACTATTTATAATATTTAGGGACGAAATTATTAAGACAATGCACAACAAGACGTTGGCTGCCTGATTTATATTCGTCAACAATTCTTCGTAGATTAATGGTATTTCCATTGTTTCCAAAGTACTGGTATATATCATCCAATTGGCTCTGCTAAGGTTCCATATTCTATGTTGCGAAGAAACTTTGTGACGAAATAATTATTGGCACCTGATTCTATCCATGAGGTTCTTTTAGAGTATATCCAATATCTCTAGAACAAATGGTTGAGTCTACAGCAAAAACTTTTTTGGAAATACCGAGAGTGGGAGATCCATCGTTTAAATATTCTAGACTACAGTATTCTGTAGCATCTAGAAGACCTTTACCTAATCTATCATTAACTTCGTAGCCCCACGCCAAATTGTGCATCAAAATCGCCTAAAATTATAAACCGTTTTGGTATATTTTCTAAAAAATTGAACCATTGTTGAATTAAAACTTTGTTCCTCGGTTCATTATATAGAGGAAATAAAAGTACAGGTTTTCCGAAAGGAGAAATTTTTATTGAAATACACTTATATGTAAGCGAATACGTAGGTACTTAAATATTTCTTCTAAATTATTAATTAATATTTAAATGGGAATAAGCCACAATTAAAGGTTAAAATACATTTATTGACGTTTCAATTTCCACTTCGGAAATCGTTCTCAAAATACAAACATTAGTAAATTAAACAAATTTTGTTTTTTGTTACTTAGTGAAAAATTCTTCTAATAATTTAATTTTATCTGACTCATCTATATTGACAATTCAGACATACATTATACATTTTAAAGTAGACGACTTTAAAATGATATTGCCAATATTGTTGAGTTGCGTTCCTGGGACGACTTTACTTATAAGATAGTTCATTCGATTACATGAAATCAACTTTAACGTGAGAATATCCGTCAGAAAAAAATCATAACATGTAATTCGTCTTTAAAAAGACAAATACATGCCATGATGACAGTAAAATTCTCCCGTTAGTGATTCCATAGTAAATTATGAGGGAAAAACCAGGAAAAAACCTCATAATACTATCCCGACATGGTAAGTATTTGATCTTGCATTTAGTTTACCTTCAATAAATACCAAATTCCGACTTTATATGTTTGTTATTTAAAAAATATAAATGATGTATTCTCTATATGTTACTGACTTACCAATACTGGTATTTTCCTTTTAATAACTTCCTCTTTCAATATGGGTAACCAGATCCTACTACATTCTGCCGAGGAATTCGCGACGCAATTGGTCTCATTTAGCATAATTAGAGCCGCTTCTTTGATTTTTCTCTTTTTACCATCAGTTTCTTTTAGGACTATATTTGAATCAATCAGACTATATTTTCTGACGGATATTCTCACGTTAAAGTTGATTTCATGTAATCGAATGAACTATCTTATAAGTAAAGTCGTCCCAGGAACGCAACTCAACAATATTGGCAATATCATTTTAAAGTCGTCTACTTTAAAATGTATAATGTATGTCTGAATTGTCAATATAGATGAGTCAGATAAAATTAAATTATTAGAAGAATTTTTCACTAAGTAACAAAAACAAAATTTGTTTAATTTACTAATGTTTGTATTTTGAGAACGATTTCCGAAGTGGAAATTGAAACGTCAATAAATGTATTTTAACCTTTAATTGTGGCTTATTCCCATTTAAATATTAATTAATTTAAAATGCCACAAGAAAATAGCTTCAGAACAATATTCTAAATTATTTCTTCACATTTTATGTTGGATGTCAAAAGGATGGCACAACCGCCATATTCATCACGGCGGTCAGGTCCAAAACAATTAAAATCTTTAAAATTATATTATTATCCCGGTTTAAACCAGGTTTCAGATAATAGAGCTGTAGTGATTTCGTTATGATGGAGTAAATATTGTAAATTCTCTTTATTAACAACTGCTGAACGACAGTTCCATTGTAATATGTTTATTTTATTTAAGTCTGCGAATTTGAAGTTAGATTTTGGTTAAAATGGTTACTAATTAACAAATTACATCAGCTTTTGAAATATTATAAATACACACTGCTGTTTATTGTTGTAATTAAGTTTGTTTCTAGTATGTTTCTATGATTTTTCTGATTAAAAATCTTCGTAATGATTTCATATGATTTTCCTATCATGGGTAGAAGGGTTTCTAAATTTTATTTTCCAAGAACATTATTTACGTATTTGCAATATTTTTATATTGTTTTGTCTAATTTTTCTTATCTAATTTTTGTAGATTACTCAAATAATTAATTATTATTACATTTTGGAAAACAATCAATTAATAAATTATCTGTTTTCGAGCCACTTAACTAAATATTTAAGAAAATATCAAAGAATATTTCCTAACCAAATAAAAACGTATACTTTTCGAAAATAATCCATTCTCCTTAAACCCTCCGGAAAGCGAGTAAAGTTCCTTTTCCAGAAAAACAAACACAGGATAAAACTTAGAGAGATTTCCCGAAGTCCAGTAGGATATCCTCGGGATATGGACACATGCGATTACGTCGCGTCCTGCCTCCTTCTGAGAACGCTTCTTTACTTTATCCTCCTCTAGCCTTCACCGTAGATCCATTAACTATGTAAGTTCTTCTGAGACGTCCCTTAAGTGGATTATAATCTTTTTAAATCGTAAATAACGACTATAAAAATGCGATAGCTTTAATGAATCGATTTAGGGGTTGATTTTGGATCGAATATCCTATGTATAGTACACAAATTACCTCAAAAATTCAATTGTATGCTTTAGCACAACTTTTAAATGTTAATTAAAATGTTTATGTACTTTTTTGGCTGGTAGGTATAGAGTTAACTGTATCTTTTCTTCTTCTTCAAGTTCTGCTCCTATCGGGGAGTGGAAATCATCTTGACATTTATAATTTTGTTTGTTAGGCGTCTGTAAAGTTCAATTGAACTACAGCCAAACGATTCACGGGAATTGCGTAGCACTCAATTTTAAAGCTTCTTCCTTCGTTTTGTGTTCTCCGTCGAAAACGTGTGCGTTTGTTTTGCGATCCATCCATGATATTTTGAAAATACATCGGGAACACCACATTTTAACTGCTCCTATACTGCTTTGTAAACGCTAAAATCAGTTTAATTGTATATTGCAAGCAGGTTTGCCATATTTCGCCCATTCTGTGAATTATCATAAATGTCCTTTTATATCCCACAGCAGTTAACAGCGATAATCCTCTACAAGTAACTGTCATCAACCAGTTAATAACTTTCTGTCAAGGCAGTCAAGAAAAAAATATGTTAATAAAAAACATTTATATTGTTAAAGTTTCAGACTGTTTTAAGTTGAGGCCATTTTGAAAACAATAATTCAAGATATAAAAATCTTGATATATACGTCTCTATGGCAATACTTTTAACACGGGGCTTTGTAGTTTGACAGCTGCGTACTTAATGAGAGTTTGAGGTTAGGTTTTAGTCTCTGTGGTTGTGTGCAGTTGTTATTAAAATTGTTAACAGTATAATATAGTGTAAAGATATGCTGTCTCTTTGTAAGTTTGTGACTACGCTTACTTTAATTTTAATAAATCCCTAAATAATAGCCAAAATGAGAAAAACTTATGCAGACAAACTTTTTGATTCATCAAAACCTTCTACAAGTTCTAAGGTATGTAATATCAAGTTAAATAGTTTAAAATTACTTTAAAACAATTAAATTTTTATTTCAGAGATTTCTAAATCGTATTACAAGAATGTTTGCCAGTTCCAGAACTACTACGATGGTCGAAAGTGTATTACATAAAGAAAATGAAGAACCAATGACACTAACAAAAAATGTAAACATCTACTTCCTACTTAGTGTTTAAATGTTATTTTTATAATAAGCTGTGTATGTAGTTACTGAATTTTCTATTTAATTTCCAGAATCAACAAGGGATAAAAAATGATTTATTGTTTACTCAAATTAATTCCGGTCGGCGTACAAACCAAGGTCAATGAGTTATTTGGTCACATTGAGACTGAGAAGACTGTTCCAGATCAGGTAAAGAAACACATATTATTTATTATATTTGTTATTCAAGTAATTCATAATCATCACAATAATCCAGCCTGAAGTTGCATCCACTGCTGGACATAGGCCTCCATAAAATAACTCCATTCGGTTATCATCATGTAGAGACTAATTAACTTTTGTATTTCAGGTGCCGAAAGAGGATGTTGTAATCGCAAGTTAGAGTTAAAAAACAACGAAGTACTTTAAAATCGTTCCGTATTCATCCAGCAGTGACAGTGATTTTTCTTCTGATGACATAGATATGGACCCCTGTTTCAGATCACCGAATTCACCTCTTTCTCCGACACCACATATCTCCGATTTATCAGACTCCGCTGAAGCTACACAAATGAATACCAAAAAATGTACATTAACAAGAAGGCGAAAACGAAATGAAAAGAACTGGAAAGTAAACATTACTAAAGAGAAACGTTCCAAATGTGAGCCATATTATAACAAATTTAAACAATGCAATGCAAAGGGTTCCAAATTTGTTGATTGTACAAATTGTAGATATAAATGCTCATTAAATTTTAATGAAGATAATAGGAAGACATTGTGTGAATCATATTGGTCTTTCAACGATTTTAAGAGGCAAAAAGATTTTATAATAAAAAATGTTACACCAGTTAAACCAAAACGTTTAAAAAATAATGTTAACAACAAAACGGTTTCAAGATTGTACTTCTTTGAAAGTCCCTTGGGACGGCACAGAGTATGTGCCAAGTTTTTTGAGAGAACTCTTTGCATTTCTAATGGTCCCATAAACACGGCCTTACAAGGAACCAATTCAGCAGGTTGTTTTTTTAGTGAAGATAAAAGGGGTCGCAAAATCCCTGCAAACGCTACTAATGAAGAGTCTATCCAGTTGGTAAAAAAACATATTGAGTCATTCCCTGCTGTAGAGTCGCATTATACAAGGGCCACCAGTCAAAGACTGTATTTAGACTCTAAATTATCGATTAAAAAAATTTATTAAAATCCTTTATAAAACGCATATAATTTAATAAATTATATACCTCGTATAAAGGATTTCAACAAATTTTTTGTGATATATCGTACACAGACAGCTACAGGAACTTAGTTTCCTTGTGGAAATTAAAAAAATGTACAGTCTTTATCTCGAAAGTCTAGCTGAAAATCAAAAGCCAATTAGCCATTGGAAATACAGGCAAATTTTTGGCAATGACTATAATTATTCTTTTTTCGTTCCTAAAAAGGATCAATGTGCAGCATGCAGTAAATATAACATGACAGATGTAACAAAAAACAAGATTTAGAAACAGAATATTCAATGCACATAATGAAGAATGAATGCCATGAAGCAAAAGATACAGACAAAACATGAATGTGTTGCTTGTGTGAGTCCATTTCAAAAGGTAAAAGAAATAATAAGTTAGACTTACTCACAATCAATTTAATTTAACTAATCAGACGACCGGTTTCGCTTTCTACAATATGCAAAGCATCTTCAGGTCACGATACAAAGTTAAAATGATGCCGGTATCTATTAATTGATGGTTGAAAGAACATGGTTCCAACTATCTTGTATTCAATTCAATATCAAAGTTTTGTCTCAGAGTTTTGTGTCAAAACTCATTGTCTCCAAGTAAGAAATGTAGTTCCTTTTAAAATCCTTCCCCCTTTTAAATTAAATGTCTGTTTCGTCCCCCGTTTTTTAAGTGTTTTAAGTGTTTTCTGTGTGTTTCTGTGTGTATAAAAGTGTCTTAATTTAATTTTAACATTAATTTTTTGGACTTTGCAACAATTTTCCACATATTGCAACAACTTTATCAAAGAAATTTGATAACTACAAGCGGATATAATTGCACACCCACACAATTTGAACATCCATTCTTATTCATTGTCTTACAACTGTCACCTTCCAATACAAAACATAAAAATCTCAATAAATAACACACATTTCATAAATATATCTCCAGAATAAATATAAATAACTTTAAATAACTTAATGGTAGAGAACATTACTTTCATCAAACAAACAATTACATTTCACCTATCTCTACTTCATTGGATAAAATCTGTCTCCTCAAGAACTTCCCCGTTTACTGTTAAACAATTACAATAGTTGACCTGAGTTCTCCAATCAACAATACAAGATAGTTTGAACCATGTTCTTTCAACCATCAATTAATAGAGTACCGGCATCATTTTAACTTTGTATCGTGACCTGAAGATGCTTTGCATATTATAGAAAGCGAAACCGGTCGTCCGATTAGTTAAATTAAATTGATTGTGAGTAAGTCTAACTTATTATTTCTTTTAAATTTTTAATACAGACAAAAGTCTCAAAATGACAAGACATTTAAAACAGCAACATTCGACCTTCAAAGTGTACTGCAACTACCTCACTACCCAGTATCTCCATTTTTCTACTCTCGAAAATTGTGTGTAAACAATTTACCCATTTATGAGGGAGATGGTGAGCACGCATCTTGCTTCTGCTGGAATGAAGTTAATGGAAAGCGTGGCAGCACTAAAGTATATTACAAACTTACCCTCCACAGTTCTGAAAATATCATTGTTTTCAGACACTTCTGGAGGTCAAAATTGAAACCAGCAAGTGGCTGCTGCACTTGTCTATACAGTGCACTTGGAATGTATAGAACAGAAATTTTGGAGTCAGGACATAGTCATATGGAGTGCGACTCTATGCATTCGGCGATAGAGCATTCTAAAAAAACCGAACAGCTTTTATCCTGAACGATTATTGGCTGGAAATATTTAGGTTAGCACGGCAGAAAAGATTACAGAAGGAGCCGTATGAAGCTATATAAAGATGAAGATGGCTGCACAGTATCCAGGCTAAAAATTAAATGCTTCAAATTTGTAAAAGAACATGCCGATGTGATTTTTTTTAGATATGACCATTCATCGTCATCGTACGGAAAGGGCCTGAAGATACTGTAAAAGTTTGTAAATAGCTAAACTGGTAGCCGATTCTCTTTTAGCAACACAAATAAAATCCTATAATGGATTGTTAGTAGAAGACTTATTTCCCTAACATTCATGAATATGTGCTCACACCAGCAACCTTTTCATCATTTGTAAAATTTTTTGTTTAATTTTATATCACATTCTAACAAAAAAAAAAACATAAATAACAAAGATACAAGAAGAAGACATCGGGTTAATAAAACACAACAAAAAACAAGAATGGATAACGCAAGAGATCATGGACCTCATGGACGTAAGACGAAAACATAAAACAAGCCCAATAGAATACAAGCGAATCAACAAAATCATTAGAAAAAAGTGCAGGTAGGCGAAAGAAAACTGGATGTCAACAAAATGCCTAGAAATCGAACAACTTCAGGAAAAATACGACACCTTTAATATTCATAAAAAAGTAAAAGAAATGACAGGTAGACACAAAAAGAGACAAGCAACAATATTAAAAAATGATAATAACGAAATAATTATGGGTACAGAAGACAAACTAGAGAGATGTAAAGAATACATACAAACTCTTTTTGACGACGATAGACCTTGTTCTCCACCATCCACAGATAATCGAATAAATGAAAAAGGCCCAGAAATAACCAAAGAAGAAGTGATTCATGCAGTAAAATCTCAGAAAGATGGAAAAGCCACCGGTCCAGACAATATCAATGTCGAAATACTTAAACTTATTGCAGATAACGAAAGTAAAAGCCTAGATTTAATAACAGCACTATTCAATAAGATATATGACACAGGTAAAATACCAACAGACTGGCTAAAATCAACATTCGTAGCATTACCAAAAAAATCGAATTCCTCACAATGCGATGATTATCGAATATTAAGCTGGTTGTCTCATGTCCTTAAAACTTTTCTTAGAATTATCCATACACGAATTTACAAGAAGTGCGAGTTCCAGATGAGTGACACTCAATTCAGATTTCGAAACGGATTGGGAACACGAGAGGCTCTTTTTGCTTTAAATGTGTTAACGCAACGATGCAGAGACATAAATGTAGATGTATATGCATGTTTTATTGACTATCGAAAAGCATTTGACTGCGTTAACCATCAAAAGATGATCGAAATTCTGAGAACAACTGGAGTTGACGAACAAGACTTGCGAATTATCTCAGAACTATACTGGCACCAAACGGCAACAATTGAAATAGAGCACACAACATCCGAAGACATACAAATCCGACGAGGAGTGAGACAGGGTTGCGTCTTATCACCGCTACTCTTTAATTTGTATTCGGAGTCTATATTCAGAGAAGCATTAGACGAGGTCCAAGGCGGAATTAAGATTAACGGAATCAGCATAGACAACATCAGATATGCTGATGATACCGTCTTAATAGCAAGCAACGCACAAGAACTACAAAATATAATAAATGCGGTAGTTCACCACAGCCAAATGTTTGGTTTACATCTAAACGTTTCCAAAACTAAAACTTTAGTATTTTCAAAGACACCAATAAACGTACAGGTGTATGCCAAGGGTCAAATAATAGAACAGGTAAATTCCATAAAATATTTGGGAACAAATATCAATAGTCAGTGTAATCCAAAAAAAGAAACCCTATCAAGAATCGAACAAGCAAGGAAAACATTCATGAGCATTAAAACATTTTTTACAAGATCAGACCTTAGTCTACAGCTTAGAATCCGAATGATCAGATGTTACGTTTTTTCTGTCTTACTGTATGGCTGTGAAAGTTGGACAATGGACTCTGAAATAGAAAAAAGAATAGATGCCTTTGAGATGTATATATACAGACGAATGTTGAGGATTCCATGGGTACAAAGAGTTACTAATGTTGAAGAACTTCGTCGCATGTGTAAACAAAAAGAATTACTAAGAATAATCAAAGAGAGGAAAATGCAATACTTGGGTCATGTGCTGAGAGGCGAAAGATTCAAGTTATACTGGAAGGAAAAGTACAGGGCAAAAGATCAGTAGGAAGACGCCAGAACTCGTGGCTGAAAGACCTGAGGAGATGGTTCGACCGCTTATCCGCAGAGATCTTTCGCGCAGCAGTTTCCAAAACTACAATTGCCATTTGGATCGCCAACCTTCGAAAGGAGACGGCGCAATGAGAAGAATTCTAACAAAAAGGCATATAATTTCAACTAATATGTATTACTGTATTACATTTTTTAGAAAAGACAAAATATTTGTCTTTTTTTTTATTACAATGTCTTTGAAATTACTGGTCCAACTATCCCCTTTATTATGGTTCATCCAATTCAGAGGATATGAAATCTATGGACCACTTGTATATTAAAAAAATATTTTAAAACGAACAAGTAGTATGTAAAATGCAGTATTTCAATACGTAATAAAACAGAACATTAAAGTTTTTATTTTATAAGAATTGGGTCGATAATAACTGAGTACAGTCAAAATGAAAAAAAGTGGTGCAAATTGCTGAGAATCTAATGCATAACAAGTTAATACTGTATTATCCCGTTTAAATATATTTGATCTCTTTTTAATATAATGTTTTAACAATAGTTTCTTTTGATCAAAGTTTAATTAAAACCCAGACATGAAAAAATGACTGGGCTATAGATTCGTGTATTGATTACTTACTGATGTATCTATCTATCCTCGTCAAGCGTTACTTTTCATCCCCCTAATTGACATGCAACAGATTACTTATCTAATTGCCTCATGATCCCTTGTGTACGAATCACAGTACACACTTTGTGTCGCATTTCGCAACTGTTTTAACACTATCATTTTGCCGAAAGGGATGTTTATTCAACCGTAAGAAGTAATTATACGACAAACTGCTTGAAACAATAGATTGCAGGTGTGTATATTTAGAGCTTTTATTTTAATTTCAAGTTTAATTTCAAAGTAGTGCTTTTCGTGACAACATAGTATATTATTATTATCCATTACTCTTGTTGAAATGATACATTTCTACTACGAAAAAAATATAAACCTATGAAAAGCTAGTGAAAATGTTTTCAAATAAAATTTAACCGAAAACTATTCTTTTAGGAAATTTACGAAAATGTTTATTTACAATTTTTGTGGTATTCCACCTTTCTCGAATAATATAATTGCAAAGAAACTAAGTTTTGATATTATGAAGGCTTCTAGTGGATGAGTGGAGAAGTTTTGTAAGGGCAAAATATTTCCTTTAAATTTATATGTGGTGAAGCAACTGATGTAGATATATTAGTGGTTTGTAGCAGGAATAAAAAATTGTTTTTATATTATACAGGGTGAGTCATGAGGAACTTTACATACTTCTACCATATGTAGAGTCCCTCAGGGAGCATATCATGTGGCCACTAAAAAATGTCAACTCCTCTTCTTTATTAATTAACAGGGTGATTTGTGTAATTGACCATTTATTTCATTTTACTGTGGTGTTTATACGGCTCATTTGATTTTTTTTAATTTTTGCATGATACAGTACACTACTATCAAGCATTCGACTGGTATTAGCTAAACTAAAAAATTCCAGGACTGGCTTTGGAAAAATTAATTTAGGGATTCGTATTAAATATTACACCCTGTATATATTTTTTTTAAAATGCAATAAGTGATTTTCAAACTACATAAATAGCCAATGAAAACAACATATGCGACAATGTTGTCGCACTTTTATTAAATTTTTAGTGAACGATCAAATCTTACCAAAAATAGAACAACCATAATGAAGTATCAAATTATAAGGTAATTAATTTAAACAAATGTTATAAATTTCAAACATTTTAATTAAAATGAGTTCCTATAACATAATCTAATACGTAGAAAATTAACATCTTTACTGTCACTTTGTATTATCTCTACGATAGAATCAATTGTTTTTCAATTTTAAATTTTTACTCATAGATCGTATTGGGGCATTATTTTCGATAAATAATAAATTAAATTGATTAAAAAGTCAAACCTCTTGTATGTGTTAGTTTTTGTTGATTGTAAATGATTAAAATTTTATGTCAAATAATAATACATTGAATCAACTGTACTAAATAAAAATAAATCTAAAAAAGTTTAAAATGAAGGTTGGCGTTGACCGTTTGACGTTTCTTGATATTTTATACCCATTGTCATTATTGTCATTATCAATTGTTATTTATGTGTACAAGAATACATATTTCTTCTGTCATATCTACGTTAAGTACATTGTGTTAGTTTTGGTAGAGCTTTTGTTACTTTCGTTCAAAATGCCACATCGGTTTTGGACCACAGAATATGCAGACATAATATTTGTTTATGGATTCTGTAATGGGAATGTTAGGGCTGCTAGTAGAGAATATCTCAGGAGATTTCCTAATCGTCGAACTCCCAGTCATCCAACATTTGGGTCAGTTTTTAATTATTTGCGAGAAAATGGCACTTTTTCTAGTGGAACAATAGAGCGACATGTAGATGAAGCGCAGGAAGATGACATTATGGACGCCGTTACTATGAACCCTACAATAAGCACTAGACAAGTAAGTCGAGAACTTAATGTTACTCAATCAAAAGTAAGTAGAGTCTTACAAAAAAATAATCTATACCCATATCACATTCAAATGGTTCAGCGACTACATGCTGGAGATGAGATCGATAGGTTGGAATTTTGTAGATGGATTAATAATAATCGACCAACGCTATACAGGACACTATTTACAGATGAAGCCCAATTTACCAGAGACGGGATAAATAATTCACGAAATTCACATGTGTGGGCAGAAGAAAATCCCCATGCTATTCGAGAACGTCGTTCTCAGTTAAGGTTTTCGGTTAACGTGTGGATTGGTGTCATAAATAACCAATTAGTAGGTCCTCACTTTTTTGATGGTCCTTTAACAGGGCAGGTCTATTTGAACTTTCTACAAAATATTTTGCCGAATTTGCTTGCCAACGCGAACGTTGCTATCCGAGGGATGTATTTTCAGCATGATGGGGCACCCCCACACTTTTTACTGGCAGTGAGACAACATCTCAATAATGTTTATGGCAACAGGTGGATAGGACGTGCAGGTCCTATTTCGTGGCCTTCAAGATCCCCTGATTTCAATCCCATTGATTACCTTATTTGGGGACGATTGAAGCAACTAGTTTACGCAGTGAATATTAATAACCGACAACAATTAATTGATAGAATTATACATTGTTGTAATACTATTAGAAACGATCCCCAGAGTATCCGTAATTCAATACGTCAATTAACAATTCGGCAACAAAAATGTGTACAGGCTGCAGGGTTCCATTTCAAAAATCTATTTTGAATTATTTTAATTTTGTTACCATTATTGTATCTTTTCCAGTTCTAATTTATGGGTTTATCATAACTATGTACATATTTTTAGTTTTTTTTTTAAATTGTTCTTCGTTATTGTTAGTAGTTACTGTTTTTTGTTATGTAGTGACTCAGTTTATCATTTCAATTAAAATGTTTAAAATTTATAACATTTGTTTAAATTAATTACCTTATAATTTGATACTTCATTATGGTTGTTCTATTTTTGGTAAGATTTGATCGTTCACTAAAAATTTAATAAAAGTGCGACAACATTGTCGCATATGTCGTTTTCATTGGCTATTTATGTAGTTTGAAAATCACTTATTGCATTTAAAAAAAAATATATACAGGGTGTAATATTTAATACGAATCCCTAAATTAATTTTTCCAAAGCCAGTCCTGGAATTTTTTAGTTTAGCTAATACCAGTCGAATGCTTGATAGTAGTGTACTGTATCATGCAAAAATTAAAAAAATCAAATGAGCCGTATAAACACTACAGTAAAATGAAATAAATGGTCAATTACACAAATCACCCTGTTAATTAATAAAGAAGAGGAGTTGACATTTTTTAGTGGCCACATGATATGCTCCCTGAGGGACTCTACATATGGTAGAAGTATGTAAAGTTCCTCATGACTCTCTCTGTATATTGTTAAACTGATACTGATATCTCTACTGAACTCCAGCGACTGAATTAAGAGATTATAAAAATGTTCTAAAAACTACTATACTATTTTTTTATTTCAAGGCTAATGTAGCCACTAGAACAATCTACTTCCTTAGAAGGTGTTGAGAAGTCTCTCAAAGATACCAATGCCTAATTTGGACTGAATGGAAGGGAGCGTAACTAAAAACTATTAACAATTGCTTTTTTGAAGCTAGATTCGTATACATAAGTTATACTAAAATTGATGGAACTTTGTTTAATAATGAACATTCTGGTAGACATACTATGCTAGTTTCAGGTGAACAAGATTGTTGCAACATTATATGAAATTGCAATGAGGGCGAAAAACATGCAACGAAAAACAAAACAAATAACTTTTTTGAATGCAAGGACGTTAATGACACGTACCAAAAACTTGAGATATTGAATAACATTTCTTTTCAAATTGTAAATTCGGTAAAAATTGTAAAAAAACAAATCAATTGTTGTCTTTCCCCCACCCTATTCAAAATATATATCCAAGAAGCACTGCACCAGTGGAGACAAAAATGTGCGGGAATGGGGTTGAAGCTTAACAACCATTATCTGACAACGCTGTTCTTTGCAGATGATCAAGTACTAATTGCAAGCTGTGAAGAAGATGCAGATTATATGCTTAGAAAGCTCAAAGATGAATACGAAAAATGGGGGATGAGTATGAATATGTCTAAAACAGAATATATGCGAATAGGCAGTGAAGACGAAGACCCGGATTTGGAAATTAGACAAATGAAAAGGTGCTACGAATATAAATATTTGGGAAGTATTATCTGCAGTAAAGGAACAACGGAACGAGATATAGACTATAGAGTGCAACAAGGCAGGAAGAGTGTTCAAATTCTGAATTCGATACTGTGGTCCAACAAAGCTACTATGAAAACTAAAATGACTATCTACAAAGTAATTGTAGAGCCAATTCTTACATATGGAGCAGAATGTTGGCAAATGACAGCAAAAGGAAAGAAAAAAGTTGACACGGTTGAAATGGACTACCTACGAAGAGCTTGCCGTATATCAAGAGTAGAACGTATACCTAATTCTGAAATTAGAAGAAAAACAGATAACGTACATACAACTTCTGAAAGAATAGAAACTAGACAGTTAATATGGTATGGACACGTACAGAGGATGGACGACAACAGATGGCCAAAAAGAGCTATGGAATACAATCCAAGTAATAGAAGGAAACGAGGAAGACCAGCCAAGTCTTGGATACAAGGTGTTATGGAAACCATGAAAGACAGAGCCATTGATGAAGACACCTGGAGAGATAGAAAAAGATGGCGATCGAAATGCGGGAAGCGGCAGAAGCTGTAGGATCCCCGCTTATATATATATATATATATATATATATATATATATATATATATATATATATATATATATATATATATATATATATAATCAATTAACTTACTTTCACTTTCGCAAATAGTATTAGATAATCATCAACATCAGTCAGTCCTGATTTGTCCATAGTTGAACATAGACCCTCCTCAGATATTTTGATAATAATCCAATATATCCCAATCTATTTTTGTTCTACGCCTCTGCTATCCAATTGGTCACAATTCTTTTGAGGTCGTCAGTGTATCGCGTTGGGGGTCTTTCCAGGCTTCCCTTGTCCACCCGTGGTCTCCATTGAAGCAATTTTTTGTCCACCTGTCGTCTTTCATTCTTGCAACATGTCCCGCCCATCTCTTCCATCTTCCACTCCTCTTCGTCTACGAATCGGCTCATTTCTTAGTCTATTTCTTAAGCTTATTCCAAGCACTAATCTCTCCATTTTACGTTGTGCCCATCTCAATTTTTCCGCTGATGGTTTTGTGAGAGTTAAGGTTTCTGCTTGGTATGTGAGGACTGGTTGAATGCACTGGTTGAAGTTTTCCTTTTTAAATGGATTGGGATATTTTTTTTAAAGATGTACGTATCTCATTTTTCTGAAGGCCGCCCAATCCAAACTTTCCCATGTGACTGAGATGGAAGTAGTTTTCATGTTTGGTTGTCTAGCGTTAATCTTATTATACCACATATCTTTCCACAACTTCTATCAGCGATTTCTCGATTTATTGGGGACATTAGTCATGATTATTGTTTTCCTATAGTTTATCTTTAAACCGGCTCTCTTTGTTACTTGCTGTAGTTGTTGTAACATAAGTCTGACTTCTGCTAACTCATCTTTCATTAGAATAATGTTATCGACATATCAGAGATGATTTAGTTTTTTTTCATCGATGTTAATAAACTGTGTTAATACCTCCCTTACTGTTATGAATAGTTTTGGTGACAAAGTATCTACCTGCTGCACCTCTCTTTCAATTTTCATCTTTTTAGTCATGCAATGACACCTTCATTTTTCTTCAAAATTACAGTTGTTGTTTCGAATTTATTTCAAATAATATTTGCATACATGTGGTTTATTCTGTATTCTGATTGTGTTTTCACTGTGTCAAATGCTTTATGGAAGTCAAAAAAATAAGAATAAGTGGTCTATTATATTCGATAGACTTTTCGACCAGAGGTTTAAGGTACTGCAGATGGTTATTTGTTTCGTGGCTTGATTGAAGCCTTGCTTGTTCTTCTGACTAATAGAAATCGACTTTAATGTTTTCACTACGTAGAAAAAAAAGTGTTCGTATTCGTGACATCAAAAGTGGACCTCCAAGTTTAATTTTCTCATTGACTGCATCATCTTCCACCAGTGCTCTATTATTTTTCATATTTTTAAGAATATATTGAATGTCCTTCCGTTATATATCTGGCATATCCTCCGATCTTACATTCTGTACCTTTTTGTATTGGCTTTGATTAAGTGTTAAGATAGTGTTAAAAATTTGAGTGTTACTTAAGTCACTGCAATTTAAAAATGTACCACATATGTATACGTTCGTTCATATTCATGTTTAAGTATTTTAAGGTTACATAATATTTCATTTTCCCACTATTCGTCGGGCACTTTATGTACCACATATAATATTTTTTCTTAATCTAATGTTTACTAGTTATATGACTTTTTTAGACTTCAGATTTTTTCGTTATAATAAATACTCCATATATGTACTTATACCATGTAGACTGCACAATATCTCTTCCATCAACAGCAAGGTTTCAATTTAGCACCAGATTAGTAATTATTTCGTCTTGTTCATATTAATCTTTAGTCCTACTTCCAAGGAGGCGTGATATAATTTTTCAAACATTTGCATCATCCATACGATCGGCTATAAGGACGATGTCATCTGCAAATCTCAAATGACTGAGCTTATCTCCATTTATGTTGATACCATGCTCGTTTAGATGTGTCTTCTTACAAGTATGTTCTAAAAGCGTCGTGAATAGCTTTGGAGAGACTGTGTCTCCTTGCCGTACTCCTCGCTATATACAGAATTTATGTGTTTCTTGTTCAGATCTTACGTTAGCTGTTGCATTTTGGTAGATATATTTGATTATGTTAGCGTAACGATGGTCTATTCAAGATTCTCTCAATGCTTTTAACATTTTCTGATGGCTTATGGTATCGAATGCTTTCTCGTAGTCGACAAATATCAGTGCCAATGGTTTGTTGTATTCTGCAGACTTCTCTATCAGGTTCTTTATCAAGTGGTCGTTAGTGCTGTGTCCCGATCTAAATCCAGCTTGTTCTCTAGGCTGATAGAAGTCTAATTTAGCGTCCAGTCTTTTTTTGATAATTTTTGTGAAAAGTTTATATATGTAAGCAAACAGACATACAAATATCTGGGAACCTGGGTTGATGACAAAAATGACCAAAGCAGAGAAATCAAAGTCCGAATTAAAACTGCAAGGCAAGCATTTGTGAAAATGAAGACAATGCTTACCAACAGAGACCTTCAGTTGCATCTCAGATTGAGGGCTCTAAGATGTTACATATTTTCTATCTTACTATACGGAATGGAAGCTTGGACATTGAATAAACAACACATAAGAAAAATAGACGCGTTCGAAATGTGGGGTTACAGAAGAATATTAAAAATTCAGTGGGTTCAAAGGATTACCAATGCTGAGGTACTACGACGTCTAAATAAGGAGTTAGAAATTATGAACAGCATAGAAAGCAGAAAACGGAGAAAGAAAACAAAAAAGAGTGTTTGGGTCACATAACCAGAGGAGAAAAATATGAGCTGCTGAGAATTATTATGCAAGGAAGGGTCCAAGGAAGAAGAAGCATAGGAAGAAGACGCATCTCCTGGCCGAGGAACCTTAGAGAATGGTTTAACTGTAGTTCACTACAACTTTTCAGAGCAGCAGCCAACAAAGTGACCATAGCCGTTATGATATCCAACCTCTGATAGGAGATGGAACTTTAAGAAGAAGAAGAAAGCAAACTGATAGGAAGGTAGTTTTTTAAATCTGATATGTCTCCTTGCTTGTGTAATAAAGTAATTACTGCATTATTCCATTGAGAAGGTGTTTTTCCTTTGTAGATGCATTCGGTGAAAAGCTTGGCCAAAACCTGGATATTTTTATTTTCCCCTAGTTTGATCGCTTCGATCACTACTCCATCATCGTCAGGGGATTTGTTATTTTTTATTTCTAAAAGTGCCGTTTTGATTTCGTATGGAATTATTTCTGGCATTCTGATCTCTGGTTTGTGATTTTGGGCAGGGGCTAATCTTGCCTTTCGTCGGTGCTCTCATACATTTCGCGATAAAAGGATTCGACAACCTCAAGGATTTTGGTTCTAAGTAGTAATGTTTTTATCTTTGTTTTTTATTTTGTACATATTTTTGTTGCCTATGCTGTTCGTATTTCGCCTCAAAACTTTTAAACTTTTGTTTTCTTGAATTATTTTAGTAATTTCTCTTGTATTGTTTTCTCATACATCTTTTCGGATTGATCGGTGGATATCTCTATTTAATTTCTTCTTTTTTGTGTAGTTGGAGCCGTATTTTTTCGTCAGCTGTTTTACCTATTAGCTCTTTGATATTTTGGTTTAGTTTTTCTTTATGGGTCAGAACGGTCGGGCAGCACTTCCTTTCCATTTCTTTTAGAGCCCTCATTATGCCATCATTTGCTTGATCTACATCTTTTACTTCATCTTGCAAGTCTGGTTAGTGTATCTTCATACAAGTCGTTGTTTTCTGGGGGAATCCATTTCTTTTTCTTGTTTTTAGGATCATCTTTGTTCTTTCCAAGTTGACATTTAATAGTATCTTAGCTGGGATTAACCTCTGGTCGCTTCCTATTGAAAATTTGTTAAGTACTTCGATGTCTTTGATTATTTATTTTCTGTTTGTTTTGATATAATTTATTTCATTTTTGAAACTGCCATCTGGGCTGATCCATGTCCATTTACGCTGACCTTTTTATCGAAAAAAGAGTTCATCATAAATAAATTTTCGTGGTGTAAGAAGTTCAGCAATCTTTGCCCTAGTATATTTCTTTCGCCATAGCCATACTTACCCATTGCTACTTCTGCATCATCTTGTTTAAACCCCATTTTCGCATTTCGCAAACTTACGTTTGTATATGATATTTAATTTATATACAAAGATTATTTACTATAATTAAAAAAAATTATATTATATGTTTTATGTATATATATTTTTTTCATTTATATAGTAGAAAATATTAACCCGTACAAGAAACATTTTTCTTAGTGTGTCAACTGAAAAGACGTGCATTTAAAATCTTCGGAAATTCCGGAGATTGTGATTTTAGTATTTATTTGATTGGAAATCTCAATATCATAGTAATCGAGCTCTTCCTATTGATATCCAGGATCTGAATGTATCTGGAAATCTGGAGTGAGGAGGGAAGAAGGAATACTGTCAAAACATTCGCTCCATTTGCTAAACTAACTAAACTGCTTTGCCTGTTATTTATATTGCGGGGAAATTGCCAGTCACCCGACAATTCTGCAGCTCTCTGCCTGCCATATCTCATATTTAAATACTACACAGAGCGATAGAAAAGGAAAAAGAAACGCGCTGCTTCTGCTTGTCTTTGCCATTTAATTTTCTCGAATAAAGAAAGTCTACCTTTGCTTTATTTGAATGAATTAAGATTTTAGCGGATTCCTAAATTATTAAACTGAAGCCCCAATAATATGCTTTTAGGTATTTAAAATTGATTTGATTTTTTTATGACAAAACACATAAAAATCAGATGTAAATTTATAAGGCTATTTCATCATCTAATGGATTATTAATCACCTATCACCACAAATAAAAGATTCCAAAAACTTAAATTTTTTTTTCAATATTCTCTTTCTATATTTTTCTTTTACCATATTTAACACCTTTTTTCAAATCGAGTGGCGAGCCTTTCCACGAAATAGTTAATCGCGCAGACAATAGAATATCTATGATCAGACCCATACAGTGACGTAGCAATATTAAACAATTTAAATTATTTGGAATCGCACTAATTACAAAATTACTACTCACTTAAATAAAAGTTAATTTCTAATATAGTATCAGTAACCTTAAAACCGTAATTATAAAGTCATTATTAATGACTCCTTAACGACTCGTTAAGGACATACAAAGAACTGATAAGAATTATTTCCGAGAATTTCTAGTCACTGGATTTCAAACGAGTTCGTAATTTAGTCTCATTATGTTTCGAGTCTCAACAAGAAAGGTGCTACCACGCGTATTAGAACTATGTATTTTGTAGAATGGAGATGGACACCAGAATCCAAAGGAATAGTTTACAATTAATTTAAATATATGCAAATACTATTTCCTGAAGATAATCGAACCAGTATTAAACAACGTGTGAGTGAAGCTACCGGAGTATCTTTACGTACAGTAGAAAGGATCATTCAACAAGTGAGTATCTTAACAAACGCAGAGTCAAATAATACCCTAAAATTTCCAGCTACGACATTTGCTAAAAGGAAAGCAACCATGACAGACTTGAGGGAGTATGACAAACAGTTCATTAGAAATACCATTCATCGTTTTCATGAGACTGAACGTTGTCGTGTATCATTGAAGCTTTTGCAGAAAAGGTTTTAAGAGATGTACGAGTAGACTGGACGTGTGAGTTCTCTCTACAGAATTGTGAAATATTTGGGATTTAAATGGAAGAAAACGAAAGATAATCGACGTTTATTAATTGAACGGAATGATATTCGTGCTCTACGCATTAAATATTTGGACACAATTAAATATTGCAGAAGCGAAGGTAAGTCAATTGTATATGTTGATGAAACCTATGTACATGCAGGACACACTACGCCAAATAACCGGACAGATGACAGTGGCAAAGGATTGTTCAATAACATTTCAAAAGGAAGTAGGTTGGTTATCGTTAGAGATTGCAATTGCTGGATCCAGCATCCAGCTGGATCCAGCGTTTTTTATATGCTGGATCCAGCAGCGCGGATCCGCAAACGTGTCGAATTCGAAATAAGTTACTTCATGTCTTCATTAGCCTCTTTATTCAAAGCCGTGAGTCGGCAACTTGCCATTCTATCGCGTTAGCAGGTAGGACGTGCCACAAGTGCGATTAAACTGCAACATCGCGTCGCCCTCTCTCTCTCTCTCTCTCTCTCTCTCTCTCTCTCTCTCTCTCTCTCTCTCTCGACTGCACCGCCTACGCCTACCCATTGACTCTTCTATTTGTCTAATTTTTAGTTGACTTTAGTGTATGTTGTCTGAAAACTGAATGGTAAGTAATTTGACTAAATATCTAGTAATTTAGCATAATTTATGATTAGAACATCACTTGATGATTTATTTAAGTTAATTAAATAAGGACTGCCAGTCAATAGTAAACACTTCCTTCTTAACTATCAACACCGATCTTCTCACAGTGCGAGTTCGATCTTTTACAAAAATATTTATTTTTACCCATTTCACAGCAATTTTCGCCAACAGCCTTTTTTCTTGTGGTGGACATGATATCTAGGTCTAGCTTCATCTGAAATCAAAAAAGTCAAAAATTTTCTTGTAGTTTATAGCTCTCTGGCTAGTGAATACACGAAGCAGTTAAAGAAAAAACGAAATTTGAAGGTTCTACATAAATTTAAACACATTTTCGGCCCCAATTTTTACTCATTTTTTCAAATTTGACCATTTTCAAAGTAAAAACGACTTGACCTAATGAAAATTCCTTCGTTTATTCACTAGCCGGAGGTACAAACTACAAAAAAATTTTTGATTTCAGATGAAGCTAGACCTTGATATCATGTCCACCGCAAGAAAAAGGCTGTTGGCGAAAAATTACTGTGAAATTAACAAAAATAAATATTTATGGCTGAAATTCTTTTTTCAGGGTACTTCAAGTACTATACTTTGATATGTCTTAATTACAAATAAAAATAATTTTTAGTTTTTGAGATATAATTTTTTTAAAAAGTCGTTTTTTTATACCCTCACGACCTATGTAACCCCTTAATTTTTAGTTTTTTTTTTTCAATTAAAACATTCAACAAATATAACTCGTCCAGATAAAGAAACAGTCTATAAAGGACTGCCGGTGGTCATGCTTTTTCTCTCACACTAAGACTAAGGCTCACACATATATCAGGCGTTCTTGTTTTTTCATTCACGCTCACGTTCAGATAGCCATTGCCATTTACAGTTTGTTTCTTTGTCTGGACGAGTTATATAGGTAAAACAAACACTCCTGACCATGGAGCTGCGCGAAGGCGGAGTCAAATTCACGTAAAGGCAGAAAGGTTCTATTGTAAGTGGAATTATACAGTGCACAGTACAATGCGTTTCGCATGGAAGTGGGGACTAAACCAAATTTCGTCTACTGCGCCGTGGTCAGGAGTGCTTGCACTATCTCTACCTACATCTTTATTCTGAGACGTTTTTTTTTCTTTTCAGATTTAATGCTGCTCCAGTTACTCCAATATTAATTAAAATGTCTCTTGAAGATGACAAAAAAAAATTGTGGGACTTTTTCACAAAACTGGATGAGGGGCGAAGTGCAAGATGCTCTTTATACTCAAAAAATTGTTGATTAGCAACCGCTCAACAACAGGCTTAAAAGGACATCTGAAAAAGGTACACAACGTCTCTTCTTCAAGTTCCAGCACCAGCACCATCATACCAGCTCCCAATGCCCCCAAAGCAACCTCTATTATACCTATATTAGCTTGAGTTCATTTTATACCTCACCCGACTTGAGACGGTTATTCGCAAAAAGTGGATTCCAATTACCAACTTCTCCGAACACTATAAGAGCGATAATTAACAGCTATGCAGAGAAAGTCCAAGCAAATCTTATAAAAGAATTTACTAATTTAAAACAAAAAGGAAAAAGATTTTCGTTGAGCTTCGACGAGTGGACCTCCCAAAAAAATCACAGATACATAAATCTCAATTTCGGCACAATGCAGAACATTTTAATGTAGGTTTGATCAGAATTCACAGCTCGTGCACTGCCGAACACTGCGTTGAATTAGTGGCAGAACGGTTGAAAATTTTTGGTTTAATGATTGAATCCGACACCATTGGTATCACAACCGACGGCGCATCCGTTATGGTGAAAGTTGGCAAGCTCATGCCTTGCTATGAATAACTGTGCTATGCACATGGAATTCATTTGGCTGTAGTAGACGTGCTGTATAAAAAGAAACCTCAAAGAGAAGTAGAGCAAGCAGCAATAGACGACACTGATGAATATGAAGACGAAAATGAAGATATGGAGACAGAGATGAATGAAGGATTGGCAGTAACAATCGAACCAACATCGGCGAATCTTATTGACCTACCAAATTAAGGTTAATCACCTACCAAAGACATGTTTTTGCAAAAATGTGTCAAGCAAGAGAAAGGCAAGAAATTAAAAAGAAAAGACAGTTAAGATTTGATTTCACGTATAGTGCGTCTTTGTATCCGCTTATACGTATTTCACCCTAAAAGGAATCTTCGGAGAGGCTATTCACAAACGCTCTGAACGTGATAATAATCTTTCCTGTCATATTAGAAGCAACTATAAAATGGCTAAAATTTTGAACTATCAACAAATCTATTTGTAATACATAAATACTACGATAATGTTATTTATATATAAATAATTAAGATACAGACAATATTTACGATTAATTACAAATGTTTGATTTTATTACTGCAGATTTATAAATATTTTCAATGGTGTAAACCTTATGGTGATGATATAATAACCAAAAGAGGGCGATACTTGTTCAGCTGCCATGAGCGATATTCGCTTAATTCTAATAATTATTAGAAAATGCTTTAACGTGATTCCCTACATCACTTTTAACAAACAAAATGACATAAATTTTAGCATTTATAAAGTAAAACTATGTATAATCTTCTCTGAAACTAAACATAAAAGAATATGACTTTTTTAAAATAAAAAGTTTTATGCATGTTCTTTAATATAAAGCTGATACAAAGCACATTTATTATGTCAAAGGATATATCAATTTACAGATGAACTGATCACCTTCCGACCGAACGACTACGTTTTTGATGATATAACAACGATAACTCACAATCGAAATACATTCGTACATATCACAAATACATATCTAATACACGTCCGTGTTATAACGTATTTCCAGGTAAAATATCGAGTTCAAGGGAACTAAAACATTAAATTGGAATTATTTCTGGTTGAGGTGTTCGAGCTGAAAGCATCGCGTGGAAGCGCAGGATCAAAGGATATCTGACGTATACAAAGTAGACAACGAGGCTTATTAATGTTTAAACTGACTTAAATATGTCTTTGACGTTCAAGTAAGCGATATAATTGGAATTATTGTTTATTACATGATATCTTCTGTTCTTTATTAAGAGTTATGTTGTTAGAAAGAGCCAGATAATTGGGAATTGTCGTATAATAAATAACGAGATGCGAATTTATATTTAGGGTGTTGTGGGAATTTAATTACCAGTTAGTATATTTCTTTTTATGTTTTATACATCTACCTTTTGATAATATTTCACTTATTTCTGATAATTCTATCTGTCGTAAATTATATTTTAATTTTTTTTTTATTTTCTGGCAATGTTACATTTTTCGAAATGTCTCATTTTATTTGATACTATACAATTATTTTTCAATGTAACCGTTGTCTTCTTTACAGCTTTTTAACAATGTATGTTAATTTAATACAATTTTATTGAATAAACTTCAACTTGTCTCTTTTTTCTTAGGAGAAAAATTCAGGTAAATAGGTTGGTCAATTTTACTATGGTTTTACGAGACAGGTTTTTTGTAAACAAACTACAAGCAACACTACAAGAAAAAAAAAGAACAAGTTGGACAAACTACAAACGAATAGTGAGCGAAATCATCGGAGCAATACCAACTATAAACACAAAAGAAGAACTAAAAGATTATGTCCTAAAACTAGAGAGAACAATACAAAATGCTATCGATGCCAGCACTAAAGAAAAAAAACACACACAACAAAAGAAAGGTTCAAAGAAATCAGCAATGAACTGAAAGTACTGATAAAAGAAAAAACAGAAAAAGAAGAAGAGCCAATAGAACAAGAAAGCAAAAGATAAAAGAATTGCTAACGAACTGAACTAGAAAGTCAAAAAACAATTAGAAGAACACAGGAGCGAAAACTGGAATAATTATATACAGCAGCTAGACCCAAACAAATCCGCGTTCTGAAAGCTATTAAAAATACGAAGAAAAAACAAAAAACCTTTTTACACCTCTACATGAAGAAAATGGAATAGTGTACACAGAAACAGACAAAGCGGAAGTAATGATAAACAAGCTAGAAAGAGGATTTTTGAATAAATATCAAAAGAAGGAACTATATCATAGGTATTACTCACACCTCCCCTGAAGAAGTCAGACAACTGACCAAGTGTACCAATGCCAAGAAAGCTCCAGGACTGAACAACATTACGAATAAAGCGCTGAAAAATCTGCCAGCAAAGGCAATAGTATACAAAGTAAATATAATCAACAACATTCTAAGACTAAGATCCTTTCCTGACATATGGAAGGAAGCTCACTTCCAAAGTGTAATAATCCAAAAACCAGCAAAAATGGCACATTTCCACAAAACTAATAACCAATAAGCTTATTATCAGCTATAGGCAAAATCGTAGAGCGGCTCATACTAACTAGACTGTAAAAAGAATCAGAAGCAATCGGAAGAATACCGGAAGCATAGTTTGGAACACTCATGTGAACTTCAGGTTCTGAGACTAACCAAATATGTCACGAAAGAGTTCACTGAAAAGAAATATATAGCCGCCGTCAACCCTGACAAAACACAGGCAGTCATGTACCAAAAAAGAAAAGGCAGTACAACAAAAAATTTGTTTTAATGTTGTCAATGCATCTACTGGACTGGGATGTGATTATAGTAAAATCGTTTATAGTTACTTTTAGACTAAAAGATGTTAATAGATTTTAAATATGAAAAAAAGGGTCAGATTCAATTTTAAAATTTATATTAAAATCACCAAGTATGATCAATTTGTCTGCTTTACTAGGCAAGGACGTTATGAACTTCTTAAAATTCACCAAAACCAAGTCAAAGTCCCGATCTGTATACAGTTAAAATATTGGTTTTTATTGAAGGTACATAAATTGCACAAAACTCAGAACTTTGCTCTGCATTATATTCATTTAGATTCAGAGAAGAATACATAAGATTTGCTTTTGCATAAATTGCAACTTCACCTTGTTTCTTTTTTACCCTACAAAAGAAATTAGCTAATGAAAAGCCGGAGATGCTAATTAATTTTAAATTTTCTTCACTTTGCCAGTGCTCCGAAAAACATATGACGTCATATAAATTTTAATTCACAAGAAAAGCATTGATCATATCGACTTATCGAATTAGTTTATTTTGATAAAAGTTTATAGAAGCTTCTAGGTTTCTTCCTCCGTCTTCTTTGTGTGCTGAAAATTTCTTTTAAAGTTAAATCTCCTAACGGCAGCTCCTTTAAGCCAAATATTAGGACTGTAGATGTAGACTTCGTTAATTTTATCGAAAGGGAAAGATACCTTATATGTGGAGTATTCGTCAGTTCTATGCCATTCCACGCAGTTAAAAGTAATATCAGGAATCGTCTCACCCAAAAATTTTAGATCATCGCCCTTCATATCAACACCTATGTGGGACACATGTACATAACCTTGTCTACGAATGGTGTTTACAGTAGACGATTCGTTGCTTCCAATAATCGGTGGGTATTCCAAGATGAGTGTCCTGTTTTTAGATTGTTTTTATTTTCTTTTTGTTTATCACTTATGTATGAATGAGGTAAACTTATAATTTTGTTTAATGACATTTTAATGGGTTCTTAATTGGTAGAACCTGAGTTGCTGGGTTGCAACTCATTGGTTCCAGCATTCATTGGAATGCAGCAACTGTACAATACACATAACTGTCACCACATACGTAAAATCGCTGTAGATTAAGATTTCAGAAAGTCTTTCAGAAAAAAATTGTCTTAATTATAAATATTACAATATTTTACCAAAAAGTGTTAAACAGCTAAGCTGTAATAGTTTCGATAAAGTTATAAAAAAATATTTACTAAAACATTGTTTTTAATGCTCAGAAGAATATATGACTCATTGCAGAACATCCACTGAACTGCTTACCGTAACTTTGCCATAAATCTTTTTCTGTTCAATATGTGTTCGTGTTTGTATATATTTAAGTTACGATTTATATTTCTTTTATTATATACTATGTATTTTTTTGACTTGTTACAAGCAATATTTGTATTTGTTTTGTACTCTGCTCTACTGTTCTTATTATAAACAGTTGTTGGACTATCAATGTGTTAAATTCAAGCAGCAGCAGGTGAATCTAATATTAACGCATTTTCCTTTTCTTTCTGACTTACACCACATATAAGGTATCTTTCCAAGTTCCAGAATTGGTAAGCCCATGTATTTTATTTATGAAATATGTGATATTATCTGATGTTGCGTTTTACAGATGTCCGATATTATGAAATATTCAACATTTATCGTTTGTTGGATGTTGTACGTTGCATGTTGGATATCGCCATACCTTGGTGTACGAGCCGCCTAAGCAGAAAATGTCAAAAGTGGAGCCGTGATACATTTTTCGTTTTTTTTTTTTTAAATACATTGTTAGTTAAATAATGACTAAATTAAATGAAATCGTAGGCTTCCACGGCCAGAGTCAGAATTATAGTTTATTCGTCTTCCGGGTTTGGACCGTGTCATTTGTGAGTGACCCAAAAGTGGGTTCATCTCGACGTTTCGCTACAATTGTATGTAGCTTCTTCAGGAGAACAAAAAAGAAAAGAAACAAAAGACAAGAAGATGGGTAGTTAGCAACGGTAACTCAGTTACTCAACGCAACCAGAGGCGAATACTAACTACCAAGATGGGCATTTGGTCACAGTAACTCAACTACTCAACGCAGCCAGAGGTGAAAACCGGTGAAGGACGTGAATCCCTGTCCTGGCATTTGGTTTTCACCTCTGGCTGCGTTGAGTAGTTGAGTTACTGTGACCAAATGCCCATCTTGGTAGTTAGTATTCGCCTCTGGTTGCGTTGAGTAACTGAGTTACCGTTGCTAACTACCCATCTTCTTGTCTTTTGTTTCTTTTCTTTTTTGTTCTCCTGAAGAAGCTACATACAATTGTAGCGAAACGTCGAGATGAACCCACTTTTGGGTCACTCACAAATGACACGGTCCAAACCCGGAAGACGAATAAACTATAATGACTAAATTAGTTCTACAAAACATTATATTAAAATCGAAATAATAAAACTCAAAAGATGTTTGATGCCCAATTAATAAGTCTGAAAGTTAGAAGTTAAAACTAATAAATTTGTACATTTTAGAAAACTTTCCGATTTTCTGTTATTAAATTTCTAAGTGAAATATTCACTAGAAGTGCTTAATTGGTCTGTTATTAAGATCTCGGCGCAATGTAATATCTTTATGAAAATGAAAAAGGAAGAAGGCGGGTGGAGAAATAATAAGTTTTGCCTCGGCATCGGCGAGGCAAAATCTAAATTTGCAATTAACTAACCGTTCGGAAAACAATCAAAGTTAAGGGAAAGTTAATGAGGCAAAAGTTGAAGCTGCTCGGTATTGGTTCTTTAGCCAGGACCGTATTTGAACAGAACATTTTTTTTACGATTCATGAGAAGATTTTGTTAATTTAGCAATATGAATTTCAAGTAAGCTTGTAATCATATCCATGGACTAAAATCGTAAAATATATTGGGGTAAGTACACAAACAAACATTTTTATCCTATCAGTTATTTATTTCTATCAGTAAAATTCGATAGAATAGTTTATTTAAAGTTTCAAGCATTTCGTGATACTTACAGCTTATTCAGGATCATTATTTTTTCCTTTATGAGCCCGTCTGTTCCAAAAGATCTCCATTATCTAAAGCTTATTAAAGCTTATTGTGTTATATGCTTATTATTGTTTACTACACCCACTCTAGAATTTTTGTATCCTGTGTGTTCTAAATATACCAGGGTCTTTGGTTGCTCATATAGTTTTTGTCTTTTGCGGTCCAATTCAGGAATTTTCTTATGCTCGATCAGCAGTGCTGTTACTGTTCACAATATGAAGCAAATCCTCTGTCATTTTTGTACATGACCCACCAATGAAGATTTTTCCATATGCTGGTTTTGGGATTCTCTCCAAAGATCGCTCATGACTGGCGGATCAAGTTCTGTACTACAACCTTTAGTACTCCCAGAGTCAAAGCCAGTCCATTTGATTCGTTCAATACTATTTTAGAAAGTTGATCTGCTTTTGCGTTGTCTTCGATGGACTTATGCCCTAGTACCCAGACAAGCTCAACATTGTTCCGATCTCCAAGTTCATTCAGTTCTTTGTTGCAATCTCACACCAGCCTGGACGTCACTTCCTGACACGCCAGTACCTTTAGTGCCGCTTAACTGTCAGCCAATATATAGATTTGCCCTTTTCCAAGGACTCTTTCATTACTTCCCTTTGTACATTGCAGGATCGCATAAATCTCTGCTTGAAAAACGGTGCAGTTCTGTATACCAAATCTTACTCTGTTGGTTGGTTTGGGGTACTCCTTGTTTCTCCATTAATGTCTGTCTGGAATAGACAACTTGTAGGAATTCTTAAAATTGTATCTTTTGTCATATGATTCCGCTGGTTCCGCATTGAAAATGTCCTTCGTCACAGTCCTTGTGATACTCATATGCCCTGTACCTTCATTACAAAGTTTCAGTGATTGTTATATTCTGTACGCTTCCAATTTTGCTTCTTATTATCAAATACAAGGCAGGCAGGTCTAGTAGAGTTTCCATAGCTGTTGTTTAAGTAGAATGCATGGCACCAATTATCTCCATATACTCAAGTCTTTACATTTTGCTGATTAGTCCACCACATCGTCTCTGCATAGGTAATAAAGGGTTTAATTATGGGTCAGAGGTAAAAAAATTAGTATAGCTAGTATACAGTGCCGACAAAAAAAAATTTTACATTGCAAAATAAATCACTAAATTTGAAGAAAAATTGCATGCGTTCTGTTTGCGTGTATCCTAAAATAAACATCCTAATCTCCTTCAGAAAGTGTCAACAAGAACGATTCGTCCCCGTCTTCAGGAAGATCTAGCATTACCAAGTCGATGTGCTGCAAAGAAGCCCTTGCTTACAAAAGCAATGAAGAAAAAAAGATTAGATTTTTTTAAAATGTATCAGCATTGAACACCTGAACAATGGAAGAAAGTCATGTTTAGTGACGAAAGGACATTTAGGTTAGTAAGAGGAAGCTCCAAATTTGTTCGTCGTCCACACACCGCGCCAAGATACGATCCAAAGTTCACAGTTAAAACCGTCAAACATCCTGAAAGTGTAATGGTATGAGGTGCGTTTAGTGGAAATAAAGGAAGGGCAGGGTTGTATTTCTTGCCAAAGAATGTTACAATGAGGGCAAGCAATAAGGGGCACGATGGTGCCTCTGCTCACAAGGCCAAGAAAATGTCAAAGTTCTTGAATGATCACAATATCAACGTATTTTAATGGCCAGGTAACTCGCCCGATCTTAATCCCATCGAACACGTAGAATATGATAAAAATAAGGTTCAAGAGTGTCGACCGAGCAACATAAATCAGCTGAAAGAGTATTGGAAGAAGTTGTAGGTGACCATGGAAGAAGAATATTTCTTGAACCTTGCTTAATCCATGCCCAAGAGAATCCTGCTTGTCATTGACTACAAGGGTGATATGACAAAGTATTAACTTGTAACATTAAAATAACAATTATCCTGATTTATGTGTTTTATTCACTGTGTAAAGATTTTTTTTGCCGGCAATGTATACATAAGTGAAAAAAGTAAAAAGTTATCTTTATAATATAAATAATAGTCTCCCTTTATACCGCTAACGCGTTATAGCAGGGTAGTCTGCTATCTTTTGGACTTTGGTATTTGGTATTTAAGGAAGCTAACATGTTCAGTGCTACGCTATAGTTGCCTATTATTTTCCCTGGTTTTACCCAAGGTAAAAGGTAGTTATTTAAAAATATGTAGATTTTCTCGCCAGCGATGGGGATTGATCAGATGTGACATTATTGTTTGTAACCCTAAATTGAATTGTATGCAACATGTCTCAAACACAGAACATACAATAAACCTGAACTAAACTACGATGCTGGCTACATTGAAATTAAAAGAAAACGCGAAATCAGAGAATCCACAGAAATAGAAAAAAAATCCCAACAACATGGAAAACGGTATTAAAGAAAAAGTCAAAAATACATCAGGCCACAAGATCGACGAGTAGGACTTCTCCTACCTACACACGGACAGGACCAATCACAAGAAGCCTTGCCAAGGAGTGTTCGAGAGAAGCGCTCATCGATCAGCTATATTAGTAACCGCATCGCCCTGAGAGTCAGCCTACTTCATGCATCAGCAAGAAGCGTTACTACCTGACTTGACAATGGCAAGTGTGACCTTGCCGAAACGTCGTGTCAAAATAACGGTTTTTCTCAAAACTAAAATTATTCAACGCGGGGTCAATTTTCTTTTTGGGTGTGGTAGTCAATAAAAAATAGAGCTTTGCTAAGGCGTACTATTTATTCTGAATCCAAGCTTTCGGTGGTTTTTTGCCACCTTTATCAAGGTCTACAAAGAAAATTACTATGTTGTAACAAACTGAATGGTGCCAAAAAGGCTGTAAAAAACTATAAAAAACTTACCCGAATGTAAGATTCGTGGCATAAACAACAACGTTAAATAACATGATAAAACTGAGGTTGCAACTAAACTTAAAAATGTTACTGTTAAAAAAACACTTTAAAAATTACTAAAAACGTTAAAAGTTAAAAAACAAAATGAAGGACGACATGTTGAAACAGTCGTCGTTGCAGGCTTGATTTCAGTCACATTTCACGAGCAGAAAGAGAAAGTGAGTGGATAATTATTGTTTAAATAGTTTGGAGAAAATACAAAAAACAACTTTGAAAATAACGTCTAACAGAATACTGTTAGTGAATTTTTAGTACTGCCAACTAAAAATTCACTAACAGTATTCTGTTAGACGTTATTTTCAAAGTTGTTTTTTGTATTTTCTCCAAACTATTTAAACAATAATTATCCACTCACTTTCTCTTTCTGCTCGTGAAATGTGACTGAAATCAAGCCTGCAACGACGACTGTTTCAACATGTCGTCCTTCATTTTGTTTTTTAACTTTTAACGTTTTTAGTAATTTTTAAAGTGTTTTTTTAACAGTAACATTTTTAAGTTTAGTTGCAACCTCAGTTTTATCATGTTATTTAACGTTGTTGTTTATGCCACGAATCTTACATTCGGGTAAGTTTTTTATAGTTTTTTACAGCCTTTTTGGCACCATTCAGTTTGTTACAACATAGTAATTTTCTTTGTAGACCTTGATAAAGGTGGCAAAAAACCACCGAAAGCTTGGATTCAGAATAAATAGTACGCCTTAGCAAAGCTCTATTTTTTATTGACTACCACACCCAAAAAGAAAAAAGTATTTACATATATATATATATATATATATATATATATATATATATATATATATATATATATATATATACAGTAAACTCCCTCTATAACGAGAACTGAAATGGCAGACTAATTACCTCGTTATAAGCCGATCTCGTTATATCAGACAACAATAATACTGTGCTTACATATGGATATGTAGTTTTCTAAAACATTAACTTCCTATAGTGAAGCCATTCGGAGCAATATAAGATGCTAATAAGTATTGTTTGAATGGCGTTTTTAAAAAAAAGTTGTTTACTTTTATTGTCAATTATATACGTTAAAACAAAAAAATCTGTACTTACATACATTTGTTTCCAACTTAATAATGTATACATAAACTATTGCTTCTGCAATTGGAAGAAGTCTGTCAGTTTTGACTGCTTTAAATTGTCCAGTATCATTCTATCTATCATATTTTCTGAAGATGTGAAACAGTTGTATTTATTGTAAAGAAATTTATTGCGGGGTAGTTAAAAATGGTATTTATTTATAACCACGGCCGGGTATAAACGTAAAAAAACACGTTTTTCGATCTTATTTCGTAATAACGTTTTTCGTAATAACCGTGTTCGTTATAAAGGGAGTATACTGTATATATATATATATATATATATATATATATATATATATATATATATATATATATATATATATATATATATATATATATATATATATATGTTTGTGTGTTTTTTTATGATTTTCCGGGTTTGATAAGAACTGATTGTAATATCAGTTCTCTTCGAACACTTGGAAGAAGCGGAACATATGTGACTTGATATTGGTAAGTGTGACCTTGCTGAAATCTCGTCAGAACAAGTGAAGATAAACAGGAAACTTACTCCACCATATCGCCTATGAATGGGATCTGCCATTGGACCCCCTTTATGAGATTAAAATTTTGTGACATGCAGTGTTATAATACGGCCAACGGTCCTTATATTTCGAACAACGAGAACAGCCAAATCTTTCAATTTGGTAATATCCGCCTTTAAAACAAAACCTTTAAAACCATCAATAGTATCGCTCAAATCCCAGTTTGAACATTGAAGCGTAGGTACGAAAGAGCTGGAGCGATTACCCAAGTACGAAGGTATAGGCATAAGAAGATAGAATAAGTAATTAATCTAAAATCAAAAAAAAAAGAAAAAGACCAAGAAGGAAAATTGTTCAAAATAGAAATATTATTTTTTTGGCGATGGTTTCCTTGATAATTATTCTGTGCTGTGCACTTTAAACTGTTTTTCTTTTTATTGATGTCAAAAGTTTATTAAGATATTACCGTGATTGTGTCAATTTTAGGCTAAGAACATGCAAATCGTCGGTAAAAGTTACCATAAAAAATAAAGTGTTTCGACAATTTTATTAAAAATTCAAGGTGTGTCCGTTTTTCGTACCGGTGAATATATATAGCCAATATTTTCCTCCAAGACACCAAGTATGTTATCAAGTCATACGGAAAACCAAATTGCTACTTAACAATTTATTAAGTTAGAGATAAAATAGGATAATAATTTTTACTAACTACGTTACAGCAAAATTTAATTTTTTACTTATTTGAAATTACAGTTAACACTTATTTTCGACAGTATTAAAATAAGTAGAACCGGCTCTGTATTTTTAGAACCAGGAAGTATGCAAATTACAAAATACTTCGTTAATATTCAGCAAGGCTAATTTCTTATACAAAAAGAAAGCAGGAAAGGTTGTTTGACGTATATCGACAAATTACCGCATTAAACCCTAAAGATTTTCTAACTTTGTCCCCTCCTCTTTTTAAGTGTAAGGATTCAGCCGAGGTTTTTTTAAATATTGAGGAAAATTGGGTACTAGAAACTAATAATACCTATCTTCTTACTCGTTAACCTGATGCAGGTATCGTGATATCATGAAGCTATTAGCTAAATTTCCCAATGTTCCTCCACGTTTTTCTATCTTCTGCCATTCTAGCACATTCTGACAATGGAGCGCCAATGGTAGCAACAATATGGTCCGTGTATCGTGTGGGAGATCTACCTCTATTTCTTTTGCCTTCTACTTTTCCCTGGATGGTAAGTTTTTCAAGACCATTTCTTCGAAGCACATGTCCAATTATTATTTGTTCTGATATTTGTGTTCTTAGTCTTTTCTTTATGTTTAGCTGGTCCAGTATGGATTCATTTGTTCTTCGGGCCACCCATGGTATTTTCAGCATTCGTCTCCAGCAGTACATCTCAAATACATCTATGTTCTTTTTGTCTTTCTCAGTAAGGGTCCAGCATTCCGATGCATAAGTAAAAACTGGAAAAACTAGACTTCTTACTAGTCTCATTTTTGTATCGGTAGTTATTTCATGGCTTTTCCAAATTTTTGTTAATTTTGCCATAGTGCTCTTTGCGATTGCTGACCGCCGCTTTATTTCTTCAGTACAGCCTCCTTTGTTGGTGATTAATGAGCCCAGATACACAAATTTATCTACAACAGCGATATTGTTTATCATGACCAGATGATTTTGATTGTTGTTAGCTCTGTCAATTATCACGATTCTCGTTTTATCTCTGTTTATTTTAAGGCCCATCGTTAAGCTTACGTCTTCTATCCGTTGTAGCAGGTGAATCAATTCAGCTTCAGAACTAGCGAGGATAGTAGTATCATCTGCATATCTCAAGTTGCAGATCTTCTTCCCGCCAATGATGATGCCACCGTTCCAGTCCTCAGTAGCTTTCCGCATTATCCATTCACCATAGATGTTAAATAGAATTGGGCTTAGTATGCAGCCTTGTCTCACGCCCTTTGTGACCCTGAAACTATCGGTTAGTTCCCCATTTATTCTAACTCTGGGATAATTGTTATTTTACAGGCTTTTGATTAGCAGTATCAGATGCTTAAGGACTCATTTCAGACAAAACCTGCCACATTTTACTCCAGTTGACCAAATCGAAAGCTTTACTATAATTCCAGTTGACCAAATCGAAAGCTTTACTATAATCTATGAAGCACAAATATGTTGTGATGGTGAATTCTCTGGATTTTTCTACAATCTGCCGTACGTTTAAAATTTGTTGTCTAGTACCACGTCCGGGGACGAAACCTGCTTGTTCCTCCGCAATGTTAGGTAGTAAAAAGGGCTTTATCCTCTCGAGAATTATGTGTAAGAGTATCTTACTGCAATGCGCAATTAGAGCAATTGTGCGATAGTTGCTACATAAATCTTTCGCTCCCTTTTTATTTATGGGAATATATAGTGATTGTGTCCAGTCCTCAGGCCATTTTCATAATACCTATATTTTCACAAAATTTAATAACTCACTTCTTTAGTTGACAACAAACCAGATACTTATCTGTTTAAACATAATTGCATAATGCAATACAAAAACTTCAGAAAATCACAAGAATACAAATTAGTAAATTGAAGTCTAGCTAAGTGAATTAACACTTAAAGACAAAACCAATGAGACTGAGCTATCTGAACTAAAAGTAATAAACAAAAACATGAATCAAAACATGAGATTTTTGCAAAACATCTGGGAAGCACATTTAAGCCAAATGAAACAAACGATCTGCAGGAACCGAGTGAAATAGTTCAAGATGAAACAAACATTAAATGTATAATCTATAATCCATAAAGAACTTCTAAAGGAGATGAAAGAAAATATTAATCCTAAAAAAGCATCTGGATATGATCTGGTTGATGGTTTAAGAACTAGGCTTTTGGTAAGTACCCATTTATTTTTTTTTCCACAATCAACCGCACCCGTACAATACTCACCAGTCGCCACCGGTTAGTATTATTTTATGTTTCTTTCGAAAAGCTTCCAGTTTTTTTAAGAATGTTTCTGCTCCGTAGAGTAAGCACAGAAAACACATAACATTACATGTCATATATCATGCCATTAGTATCTAAAAGAAATTTGCCAACCTCAATCATAAAGGCATTTAAGAGGAGGATCGTCCTTGTGGACAAGCCTACTCTTCGGTCCCCTTACTGGCTGCTGGCTGTCATTACTAGTCGCCATTTTTATATTTTAATAGTAACAGAATTGAGTTTATTAAAAAAGACACACTTATGATGTTAGAAAAAGTAGGCAGACTATATAAAAGACAAAAATGTTCTATCTCCCACAAAACACTCAAATTACTGATTTTACAAGCGACACTTTTATTCAATCTATAATTTTTTATGTTTGCCACAAAAAATGCAAATTTAATATTACGAAAATGTTGAAAATGAGGCTGCTGAAAAACATTTGAAGCATAAAAAATGAATTTAGGGATATTATGCATTGAATCAAATAAGCAAATCATTTTTCCTAGAAATTGAAATGAAATGAAAATATAAAAAATTACAGATACCAAACACAACAGTGGCGGAGGGTAGGATTGAAAATTATGTTTTTTTTTTGTTCGAACGGAAACATAAAGTATTACCTGTCTTCAAAATATATTTTCTCTACTTCCGCTATTTATTTTTAGATTATCTTTGGGCACCATTTTCTTTGCTCTGATTTCAAAATATTATTTTTGATTTATTTTCGTTTATATATAGCCCAGACTTTTCCCATATTTACTCTTACTATTTACTAGCAATCAATGCTAGCATTGAAATTTTACTCTTAATTTATTTAAATAATTATAAATAAAGCTTGAAAAACAAATTTGCAAGAAAATATTATTTGCATTATAAATAAGCACTATAAATATTTTATTCTGTAGAAAAAGTTGCGTTATATTACCAGTAGAAAGCAAAATAAAATGTGTTTAAAAAATATTTAATAGTTTATGAGATATTTAATTTGTTTATTAAATGTTACTATTTTTTCAATGCAAAAACGCGGTTGTTGCAGATGGAGTAGACACCTTTTTAAGGTATCATTTTGTTTTGTTTTTATGTATATTTTCAACAAATGCATTGAGAAATCAAAGTTTCAATTAAACCCTTGTATTTTTTAAATTAAATTTAATTAAAATCATTAAGTAAAATTTGTATGCAGGATGAACTACAAAACAAAATTACGATTTTCTCAATTTTTTTAAATGGATCACCCTGTATTTTATTTTGTAGAAATATTGTATTTATGATACTCCTTCATTTTTATATAGCATTCCCCATCTAAACTCGTTATTTTCCGAAATGTGGATTTAATAACATGGCAACGTACGTTGCCATGTTATCAAATCCACTGGTAACTTTAACATCCTAATATATAAGAGTGAATAATGTAAACTAATTTGTAACCTATAACTTTTAACGGGTTTTTACCCAGATATTTAGTGGCTCAAAACATGTACACCTAGACACTGATGATGGAATATGGATTCCGAAAACGTTTTGTCTTCATGACATAGCCCGATTGGGTTTTTTAATTATATACCTTTTATGAAGGATTTTAACATTTTTTTTTAATTATTGTATTATTATTTATACGTATATAATAAGTGTAATTATATGTTATTGTCTTTCAATATGCAATAAATTCCCTTTGAAAAAAACTCAGAGACGTCCTTATTTTAGAATCAGCATAAATCAGAGCATGGCAGAAAAGCATCCGGAGACATTTCCGAGATAGGTACGAAGCATAATCAAATAAGAATACGCCTCGTAGCGCTCGTACAAAGCAACTTCTCAGTTTTATACATTGAACTCAATCTCTGAAGAAACAAGTAAAGGTAGAAACGAGTAAAGGAGAGGTGCCTAGCAACGGCGGCATACGATTCGAAACATATTATGTATAACTCCGGGCCACGGATTGACTTCCACTTTGTATCAATTCAAATAAACTATATCAAATTCGTGTGTATAACTTGCTTTCCAATTTCCAAATGTGCATATTCCGTCCTTAAAAAAACATGTGTCTCCTATTAATAAATATTTTTTAAATTCCCTTTAGTTTTTATTTTGAATTTTAATATTTTAATAATTTTAATTATTTGTGGTGAACAAAAATATATAGTAATTCAGGAAAATTTAATTTGCAGAGTAATTAGATGATGTGGCTCAAAAACCATGTAGAGTTATGATTTGGATACAATGTGTGAGTAATATTATATCAAAATTGTAACATTTTTATATATATATATATATATATATATATATATATATATATATATATATATTATATGAACCTAAAATAAAGATCAATATTATTATAAAAATTAATATTAAATCACCAGGCTTCCGGATTGAACAGCATCGATTATCACTGCGCCGATCTTTCTAGATCTTCTCTGATGTCTTTTTCAGGCTTCCGGAGTCTCAGTCTCCTGAGCCTCCAGACACTACTACACTGTTCACTAGTCACTGCCCTACTGCTACTGGGCATGATTTTGATTGGAATGTGGAGTGGACGATATTTTCTCTATGAATGGTCTTCATGTCGAAGGTAACTGGATGCCGTACTTCCTTTTATTGAGACAATTTGGTTTTTTTTTTCAATCTGTATGGCTTCTTGAATTCTTGGTTTATTGAAGCGGATGGGGGGTAGGGTTCTGGAGTTTATAAAGCCAATTTTGTGAGAAGCGTGAGAGTATCTAACGAGAAGCAATATGACCAGTAAACAACTAAATATCGCGTCGTTTTTAGACTTAACGTTCGACTTTTGTTGTAAGCTTTAAATGGCTGTGGCCAAATTTGTCATCACCGTAAGGTGTTTATGACTTATAATTTTATATATATTGTTCAAAACGATAGTAGGTAATTTTTGTTGTATCGCAAACTGCTACAGAAATGGTAAAAGTGGTTGTACTTTTTATCGATTTCCGAGTCAAAATCATAAAAAGCGTCAATGTGAACTGTGGATTGCAGCTGTAAGGTCTAATTTATAAGAAAGAAATTTTTATGTACGATTACTGTAAATTAAATTGCATATATTGTTACAACGTATTAACTAGTTTTATAAAACGTTCACGTAAAACAATAATACTATTATTTTAATATATAAATATAATTTATATATTCACAACAGTAAATCTGCATTTAAAATTGCAAAAGTGAGGTTAGAATTAGGATCTCAAACAATCAATATTGAAATAATTACTGAAATTCGTTTTTAGTGCAAATAAACTCTGTAATTATATAAATTGGTATAATAAATATAAAATAAATAATTTGTTAATATTATTGTTCAAAAAATATACATATGTAATAAACTAGTAAAATATTTATAATATGTAAATCCAACTTATGTGTTTGTAAAAGTATACAAATTTTGAACTATCATCAAATCTATTTGTAATACATAAATACTATAATACTGATATTGTTCTGAAGCTATTTTCTTGTGGCATTTTAAAGTAATTACTATTTAAATGGGAATAAGCCACAATTAAAGGTTAAAGTACGTTTATTGACGTTTCAATTTCCACTTCGGAAATCGCTCTCAAAATACAAATATTAGTAAATTAAACAAATTTTGTTTTTTTGTTACTTAGTGAAAAATTCTTCTAATAATTTAATTTTATCTGACTCATCTATATTGACAATTCAGACATACATTATACATTTTAAAGTAGACGACTTTAAAATAATATTGCCAATATTGTTGAGTTGCGTTCCTGGGACGACTTTACTTATGAACTATCTTACTTATAAGATAGTTCATTCGATTACATGAAATCAACTTTAACTTGAGAATATCCGTCAGAAAAGATCATAGCATGCAATTCGTCTTTAAAAAGACAAACACATGCCATGATGAAAGTAAAATTCTCCTGTTAGTGATTCCATAGTAAATTATGAGGGAAAAACCAGGAAAAAAAACCTTATAATACTATCCCGACATGGTAAGTATTTGGTCGTGCATTTAATTTACCTTCAATAAAATTTACCATGGAAAAGGAATATAATAACACACTACCTTTCCTGGATGTTTTAATCTCTAAGAACGATACAGGGTACGAAACTCAGGTGTATAGAAAACCAACACACATCAACAGATATTTAAATTTCAAATCAAATCACAATATTAATATTAAAAAGGGAATAATTAAATCCTTATACGATAGAGCCAAAATTACTTGTTCTAACGAAAATTCGTTCTTGGAGGAAAAACATTTGTTAACATCTGTTTTATTAAAAAATGATTATCCTTTATCGTTTATAAATAAGGAATTTTCAACAATCGATCGAATAGAACAAAACAACTTAGAACGAGATCCTACAGCATATACAATGAATAATACGAGGAAAATAACAATATCATACATAAAAGGATTATCGGAAAAGCTTAAAAGGATAGGAAATAAATTCAACATTTCAACATTCAAAACAACAAACACGTTGAGATCTATTTTGTCCAAAACCAAACCTAACAATGAACAAGAAAGGACAAAGAATTGCATTTATAAAATACCTTGTGATTGCGATCAGTTTTATTTAGGTGAAACATCATGGCCATTAAATGTTAGAATAAGTGAACATCAATCCTATATTAAAAATAGAGAATTTGATAGATCTCAAATATGTAAACACGCATGGGATAATGAACATAGGGTTCAATGGAATAATTTAAATATAGTCCTAAAAGAAACGGATGGTAAAAAGAGAAAAATCAAAGAAGCGGCTCTAATTATGCTAAATGAGACCAATTGTGTCGCGAATTCCTCGGCAGAATGTAGTAGGATCTGGTTACCCATATTGAAAGAGGAAGTTATTAAAAGAAAAATACCAGTATTGGTAAGTCAGTAACATATAGAGGATACATCATTTATGTTTTTTAAATAACAAACATATAAAATCAGAATTTGGTGTTTATTGAAGGTAAATTAAATGCACGACCAAATACTTACCATGTCGGGATAGTATTATGAGGTTTTTTTCCTGGTTTTTCCCTCATAATTTACTATGGAATCACTAACAGGAGAATTTTACTGTCATCATGGCATGTGTTTGTCTTTTTAAAGACGAATTACATGCTATGATCTTTTCTGACGGATATTCTCAAGTTAAAGTTGATTTCATGTTATCGAATGAACTATCTTATAAGTAAAGTCGTCCCAGGAACTCAACTCAACAATATTGGCAATATTATTTTAAAGTCATTATTTTAAAGTAGATGAGTCAGATAAAATTAAATTATTAGAAGAATTTTTCACTAAGTAACAAAAAAACTTGTTTAATTTACTAATGTTTGTATTTTGAGAGCGATTTCCGAAGTGGAAATTGAAACGTCAATAAACGTACTTTAACCTTTAATTGTGGCTTATTCCCATTTAAATAGTAATTATAATAATGATATTTATATATAAATAATTAATATAAAGACAATATTTACGTACGATTAATTACAAAGTTTTGAATTTATTACTGCAGATTTATAAATGTTTCCAATGGTGTAAACCACGTAGCAGGAATTTGGTAAAGTTCTATCTTTTAAATTTTGCAAATAATATTATTCTGAAGAAAGCTATTTTCTTGTGGCATTTTAATATATTTTACTATTTTATTGGGAATAAGCCACAATTTTAATTCCACGTATGTTTATTTTGACGTTTCAATTTCCACTTCAGACATCGTTCTGTAAAATACAAATCTAAAATATTCTCCAAATATATAAATAAAAAAATTAATCAAAACCTCAAAATAAACGTATTTTCAACCAAAATTGTGGTAAATTCCCAATAAAAATAGTAAAATATTTTACAAATAATACATCATACAATAATATTTCGATTTAATCAGAAGATATTCAGCAGCATTAGAGAGTATTCCAATTTTCCAATTTTGACATATTGTATTTGAAAGTTGTATTTTCGATATCGAATTGTGAAATGATCACTCAGTATAACTAATTTTAAGATTATCTACCTTGTCCACTAATACGGTTATTAGTTCGTTCTGATCAATTCAAGTAGCTAGAAGTAAGCTTCCTCTTAGACTCCAAAATGCAAATGCCCACCACTTGACTATCCCGAGTCAACAAAAAAGGTGCTGACACATGTCGAAACCACCCAGAGAGAACCACTTCAACTACTAACCAGTAGTACCCAATACCAACACTTTCAACTTAAGCTTAAAGTATCTAGTGAAATTACTAATCGTGATAGATAATAGAATTTTAAATAGATTCGGTAGTCTGTTGACATTAGAATATGCCAGTGTCAATACGAGAAACACGTACTTATAAATGCTTAGAGAATTTTTTATTATGTAAATAGAGATTAACATTTTGTGTAATACGTTAATATTATACTGGTTAGCTTGGAAATAAGCTGGAATTTATATCATCACAAAGCTATTTTGCTGTAGCCTCAGTTTTAACAACAGTTTTAAAAAAAATGCATCTTGCATGAAAAAGTAAACTATTTGTTGACAATAAATGCCATATTATTAATAAAAATAAATTATGCAATGTTCCTGTAAAAACATTTTTATTCTAGCTTATTATATTCCAGGCCAATAATAATAAAAATGAAATTTTCCTTTACCAAAGATGCCTTAATCAATATCTGGTACGATAACGGCAATGTAGTTAACAGTGAAAAATTCATTAATTTGACAAAAACTGGCATATCACAAGTACTTGCAAAATGTGACAGAACAAAACAAAGACATATACAGGGAGGCTTAAAATGAAGCAAATAGGATTTCAAGGCAAACACATCAGCAATCAAGGGAAAGTTAATTGAAAATTATGTACATGGAAGACGAAGTTTTGAAAAGAAGAGCACAAACTACCCACTTAGGGGTCATGAACGAGCAACAATAGATGTAGTACCATAAAAATGTGTGACTTTGGCAATAGCCTTTCACTGACCATAATGATGGCCACTCAAACATAATGAGTAAATTAAACACATTCGAATGCAGCTTGCTCAGAAATATTTAAAGCGTTTTCAAAAAGATAAAGTGGATTTTGTGCTCCATTCATCATTATAGATGAGACTTGGGTCGATCACTATAATCCTGAATTAAAACAGGCTAAAGAATGGTATGAACCTGGATTTTCAGCTCCGGAACGAGTTCGTATCCAGAAATCGGCTATAAGGTGTTTGCATCAGTTTTTTAGCATCCGAAAGGAATTTTGTTTGTGGATTACTTGATTATATAATAAATTCTGAATATTATTGTAACCTTTTAATCTAAAAGGTTACAATAATACTCAGAATTTAGAGAAGGAAAAAATTCGAAAAAAACCCGGTTTGTAAAAGAAAAAACTCATTTTCATCAGGACAATCTACCGTGTTCAACGATCGTTTCGACCATGGCTAAAATGTATGAATTAAAGTTCGAATTGTTAGAGCATCCACCTATTTACCAGGTTTGACCCCTAGCGACTTCTGTCTGTTTCAATACCAAAAAAATTTCATGCGTGTAAAACGTTTTTCATCAAATGATGAGTTAACAACAGCTGTACAAGCGTACTTCTCAGCCCTTCCAGATTTTTACTTCACACAAATAACAAAGTGTGTTTCAAACTACAATGTTGTTTTTCTTATCGAACCGCAAAACTTATTGAACAGTCTATTATCTTATCAAGCAAAAAATGGCATGTCTTTACCTATTTGATATATCTAGCTATTGTAGTTTCCAAAATATCTGCGTTAACTATTAAAAAACCATTAAAAAAAATATTTTTAAAACAAATATTTAAACTGTTAGTATGTTTGTTAAAATTCCGGTAAAACCGCACAATCATCTTCTATTTAATTGATACACATTCACATTGACTTAAAAGTGAGTTTTGTAACCTTCAGTGTTTATTCGTTGTTTTGTATTCCTCTACATTTATTAATTATTCATTTTGGCCTCCAGTGAATTTCACACTTTCCTAATATCTCGTATAAGTTCGTAGACCGGTGAGATATACTTGCTCTAATATACGCCCTTAATTCATCATGTAAAATTTTAATAAGATATTTATAATTTATATATATATATATATATATATATATATATAAGTTTTATAGTTTAATATTTTAAATACAATACAACAAACCAGATATGTGTCTGATAGATTTGAAGAAAGCGTTTGATAGAGTGAGAATTCAGGACGCGATACATTTATTATATGAAAAGGGAATATCACTGGATTTAGTAAAAACCATTGAGAATATAAAGATAACATAGCTATGGTAAGATGTAAAGAAAAACTATCGCAACCTATCAAATATGAAACTGGCATTAGACAACGAGATTCGCTGAGCCCATTAATATTTAATCTGATAATGGATGAAATCATAAAGAAAGTTAAAAAAAGAAGAGGATATAGAATGGGAGAAAAGGAAATAATATATATATATATATATATATATATATATATAAAGACATCTTTAAGGAATATGACCGTTTAATTTAATATAAAAAAATGTGCACTCGTAAGTGAATGGGATATTTTCGGTCATAAGATGGTCAGACAACGTCAATTGAGGCTAGAAATCGAAGTAAAACAGGCTTTTTGCCTATTTATAAAGTAGAGATTTATAAATAATTCAACAAAAAATTTAAGAAGCTCATTTGAATTTACTTCGTTTTAGTATAATTACACTGTTAGATATTTAATGCTTTTTGTTGTACATTAATTTCAACTTACCTCAACTCTCTCCTCTTTTAAATCTACTTTTAACGCTAACTGTTCTCTGAGCACCACGTCTGGATAATGCGTTTGTTCAAACGTAGCTTCAAGTTGTTCAAGTTGCTCTTCGCTGAAGATAGTGCGATGGCGTCGTTTTCGTTTGGGTGGCTGGTGCTGAGTATGGTGACCAGCTCCGGCCAAAGAAGCAGCTTGAGTAGCCGCTGCCAAGGCATGGACGTAGTCTGGATATAGTCCTGGATATGCCATAGCTGCAACAATTAAATTAACTTAATAAAACTGGTTATGTTTGAAACTCTCACAAAATAGTTAATATTTGTTTATTCAAAGATTATTTTACCTGTATAATTTCTAATTGAATATGAGAAAAGTATACTAATCTTTTCTTTTGTAAATAGCTTAATAAGGTACGGTAGGACAATAGACAGGTATTTCCGATACCTGTGCCGTCATATACCAGCTTTTTTTTCTACTTAAAGTCACTTAAAAACAAAAGATTAATAAAAAGTCATACAGCATACAAAATATTTTCGAGTATTTTATATGGTCGCCTGAGTGAATATTCAGAGGAGCTTCTTGGCGAATATTAAAGTGGTTTTAGGCCTGGTCGATCAACAACAGACCAGATCTTTGTGCTAAGGCAAATACTGGAAAAACCCAATGAACTCAATATCGACACATATCATCTTTTCGTAGATTTTAAATCGGCCTATGATAGTGTCCTAAGAAATAAATTGTATGAAGCCATGGATGAATTCCACATCCCCGATAAACTGATAAGATTGGTTAATGCTACAATGCGTAAAGTTGTTTGCAAAGTCGAAATACAGGGCGAACAATCACAGGCATTTGAAACGCATGTTGGGCTGCGACAGGGAGATGCGCTGGCGTGTCTCCTTTTCAACATAGCTTTGGAAAAGGCGGTCAGGGATGCCCAAATAGACAGCAGAGAAAACATTTTTAATAAATCATCCCAAATTTTGGCATATGCAAATGATGTTGATCTAGTTGCCCGCACAACACGCAAGCTAGAAGAAATGTATACCACCTTGTCAAACGCCTCAAAAAATATGGGCCTGCAAGTAAATGAAAATAAAACTAAGATAATGGCATCAACACCCAACAATAGAGCCAGAAACATCGGCCACCAATTCACGGTTGATAATTCTACCTTTGAAGTGGTGGACAAATTCACATACTTAGGCTCCCTGATCACCAAGGAGAACGTCATGACGGAAGAATTCAAGCGAAGAATAATCCTAGCAAACAAATGCTATTTTGGACTGAGTAGACATATGAGAAGCAGAAACTTAAGCCAAAAAACAAAAATAACCATATACAAAACCCTTATACAACCAGTGTTGAGATATGAGTCGGAGACATGGACCATTTCCAAGGCAGATGAAAATCTCCTGCTTATATTTGAACGAAGGATCCTGAGAAGAATATTTGGTGGCATCTATGAAAATGGTGTTTGGAGAAGGAGGTACAACTACGAGATATATCACAGATATAAACATATATTTGGTGGTAAAGACGTAGTATCCTTTATAAAAATAGGAAGACTAAGATGGACAGGACATCTGGCAAGATTACAGCAGAACAACCCTCCTAGAATAATCCTTATGTCACAACCTGTGGGAAGTAGAAATAGGGGTAGACCAAAACTCAGATGGAGGGATGGTGTAGATGAGGATGGTAGACAAATAGGCGCAACAAACTGGCAACAGTTGGCAATGGATAGAACTGACTGGCGTAATAGATTTGGGAAGGTCGAGGCTCTTTTATAGGGCTGTAGCACCAATGATGATGATGAATAAAAAGTCACAAGGCAGCGGTTGTAAGATACAAGAACTCGCAGTATCGTGTCTCTTATGAAAGACTTGAAAGATAGTTGCAAATTAGTGGTACAGAAGTGACAAATTCTCACGTGTCTCATTTCGTAGTATATGTACTTACTCGACAAGTATATCACGACTCCGAAGGTTTAGAAATTATCTTTATCAGTAACAGTAGCACCGGGTACTCGTGAGTGTGCGTTTTAAATTGTATATGTTACTCAAAAAATAAGTGGAAACTTGAATATCGTAAGAAGTTGCTGTAAAAAACCTGTAGAAAGTAAAAACCAAATAGTGCCTGTCACAGTCTCATTAATACTGTTTCTGATCACGAAACATGAAAATTTCACGATATCTTTAATTGTGAACTAAAATATGTCGGTGTCTATTAAAAAATATTGTATAACCTAACCAACATTTCTGCTTTTCTTAATAATGTCCAGTTGGCAGTTGTTGAATTTAAAGATACAATAAATTTAAAATTCGTTATATCTAAGTATTTTTTACCTAATACTTGTTAAAAGAGATTTTGACATTTCTAGCACACTGTATAAGTGGCCTTATTTTCTAAATTATACCTAGCGAATAAATAACTGTACCATGGTCAACTATTACTCTATGAATACGTAATTCTTTGTAAACATTTCCACTCAACTACTCTTCAATGTCTTTTTGATACAAAAAGCGACATAAATACGAAAAATAGAACTCCCGCCGATTCGAAAGCTGCTAGCTGGATTTTAAAGAAACATAAAGAGACAAATAATATAAAGGTGAGAGAAAATATATAAGTAAAAGATCGATAAGTGTGGTGGTTAAATCCGGTAAGAATATGGAAAGTATGGAGATATTCTGATTGTAAAGTAATGTTTGGAGGATTGGGACCTGATCAAGTGTGAATTTACGCCACGGCAAACTTAAGCCGAAAATGCAACGTCTCTATACATAAATTTTCGACTTACAGAACATGTTATTTAACATATCAATTGATCAGATGAAAATGTGGGTATACAGTTTTGTGGATTGTGATTTTAAAATTCTCTTTATACATTATTAAAATACTCAAAAATAATAATTTCTTAATAAAATATAGATAATGGCAAAGAAACTAATAAAATTTTAATATTTTAACCTAAATTATAATTATCTAAAACACCATAGAATCGACATTTCACCAAAAATTCTAAAGAAAGTAATTTTACCAATTAAAAAAAAAGTTAGGATTAAAAGGTAAAATGAATCTATTGATGAGAATTTTACGTAGTTATTAAGAATATCAAGAGTGATTGTGAGAGAGTGCCAAGTAGCCAATACAGCCAGGATATTTTTTGAGTCTTTACACAGAGGACACGGCAAAAGCAGTCAGTTGGGAAATCCGAACCTTACAGCTAATCATCTGCAAAGAGTACTAAACAAATTCCAAAGATAGTGCATAAAATGGAAGATTGGATGGACTGAAAGTATACCGAATAGAGAAACTACGATAGAAAACACCACCATCGAATGGACTAATCAAGCAAAGTACCTCGGGATGATACTCGACAAAAAGCTAAAATTCACCAAGCATGTCAAACAATCGGTATACAAAGCGAAAGCACTAAAAAGTCAGCTCTCAACACTTATAGGCAGAAGGAGCAAGCTAAGATTTAAAACCAAAATTAGACTAGCCAATAGTGTCATGTTACCAGTGCTAACATATGCCTCCGCCGCTTGGGGACATGCTTGTAAAACTAACAGAAAAAAACTCCAGACAACCCAAAATCAAATCATAAAAGATGCTCTAAAAATACCCAAATACGTACCTCCGAGATACGTATTTAGGGAGAAATTACAACGAAAACATAAAAATGGTACATAGAAGACCAAAATAACAGATAGCAGGATATAGGGAAAACCAACAAGAACAATTAACAACACACTTCTAAGTTAGGTTAGCTTTAGTTAAATTAACCAAAAACAAAACAACAAACAAAAAAATAAAAAAACAACACGCTTTCTGTCTAAGTAATCGCGAAAATGTTCTGAACATCATGTGAATTAATTAAAAAAATAAACTATACACGTATAAGATCCGTCAGGTCTTTTATAATAACCGCAATGGCGGATTAGGCCTCTCAGGCAGATCAAATATAGATCTTTTCGGGAAATCTGAGCACCGAGGTCATGTTTGACAAATCGGCGGCTGAGTAGCCGAGCACACACATATTTCGGACAGAAAGTCATCAATTCAGGTTGGTGGCTCTCTGTTCGAAACACACGTAAATCACACGCTGAAGAGGGCTGGAGGAAAAGCCTGGGAGTTAGATAAGTAGAGTGTGACCGGTTTGATTTTCGGACATGTGGATAGCACTTTACAATTGTATACACATGTTCATAATACTGCTATTACAATACCACATAAAGCAAGGAAAACTAATATTTAATTATAAACTAAATATTTTTATGTGTAATCAATGTTATAATGAAGATTCTAGAATAATCAGATGATATAACAGAATGAATAACATATATATTTAGCATATGGCATAAAATAAAAAAAAAATGCTAGAAATTACAAACTTTAAATGAAAATGAAAATAATAAAGATAATTTTAAAATATATTTAAAAAACATTAATCTCGAGAATCGAGTTTATTGCTTCAGGTGTTGCTTCAAGGATGTCACTCCATGGTCCTAGATATCGGTTTCTCCGATGGTCCCTCGGGGAGGCCATTCAGAAGTAATATGTTGTATGGTTTATTTACCATGGCCACAGTTACAATAAGAAGACACATTTACCCTTTCTATCTATTTAGTGACATCCATGTCTTATAATTCAAATCAAATCCTGGAACCAATTAACTATGATGGTGCCCTAAATGATTTTGAGGTTCTGTTCATTGTTTCCACCTATCTGAGTGAGTAAGCAACCTCTGCCCCTACAACATTCAACGTTTCCCGAAAGTCTCTTACAATTAGCATTTTTTGCTCATATAATCTATCCGAAAAACTTTTCCTATCGTCAGATTTCGTTGTCCATGTTTCCGAACGCTTAAATGAATACAGAAAAAAGTAAGACCAAAATAGTCGGGCAAGTAGAATGTTTTAAATGCAGCCCGTTTGATTCCCTCTTGTTTACATCCGACCGATTGCCGCTTTAGTAAGAAAGCATTTTAGTTGGGAAGATTTTAGTAGAGTGTAGAGTGTTTGTTTTTTCAAAATATCGAAATTTATAACATTTATAAATTAATTATGATATATTGACCAATACTGTTAATACAAATAAGTTACAAAATAACAAAATCGTAATTTGTAAGTGGATTTCAAATAAATTATTTGACTTTTCATTTTTAGGACGGCAATAATTTATTAATCTGTTACATAAGTCCTTAATGTTAGAGCTTTTGGTTAGTATATAAATAGATAGATTTAATGAGGTGGCATTTGACCTATTCTACTGTGACCTTTTCAGATCCATTGTGGACCTTTTATTCTCTAGTTTAACTCTTTTTAAAAGGTTTTATAGCCTCGAGACTGAAGCTTCCATGTAGCTCTTTGCCGGTGGCTAATGTAAAGAACCGCACATTTGCCAGGGTATTGCAGTGACACAAAATTTACTCTGCTGTGTGTATTATTCCATTTTTTTTAAGATTTGAGATTGCGAAAAACAAGTTACTTTTTTGCATGAACTAGAGCCATAAAAACACTGGAACGAATGGTTTTCTTACTCTTTAATAGTCCTTGTAGTAGATTCCTTCACTTTAAACTTCTTCGTGGCACTTCCACATGATTTTCCTGCAGCTTAACAGTCAAAAACCGAATTTTTTTATCTAAACTTATTACACATGTTTTCCTTTTAACAAAATCCTTACTATTACTTTTAGACGAAGATATTTTTCAGTTTAAAAACTGTGTACGTTAAAACTGTGTACTTATCTGTGAAATAGCTACTACGTACTAAATGTGACACATAGGAGTGATATCATCGGACGCCAATGAATTACCGTGTGGACTGTATAGCGTGGAGCATTCGTCAAAAGTTGATTGGGCGGATATCGAAACCGCGCTTAAGCGAAACCGCGTTTGATATTTTCGCGAATAACGAGGGATTACTTATATATGACAGCATTTATTGAGGTGTTATAGAACGCTTGAATGTTTAAAACAAGAGCACTTTTCTGCCTTTTCTGTACATAAACCAATGTCCAACCAAGTGTTTTTGTTTCTCAGGTGACGCATCGGTACAGTAATTTTCACATTGACGTACACAACATATAAAGTCATGTGTCATAACATATTACTTGACTGTTGCAACAATACCTTCTACGAGAATATACTCGTATGTGAAAATCAATGCAAAAGTATGATAATTTTATATTAAAGTTATTATTTAGAGCAAATATTTCACCATCGTTTATGAAGATTAATAATAGTTTTTGTTTATTCTTTAATAACTTTTAAGAGCGGTGATTCCTTTTATAGTTAATCAAAGTTATTTGAAACAGTGTAGTACAGTTTTACTAGTATAGTATATACTTAATCTAAAATGCCGTTTTGAAACAACAACATGTCAACTCTGTTTAGCGACTGGACTATTCTCTTCAATGTGTTGCTTTTTTCCGGATAACCGACAATTTAGGAAGTTAAAGAAAATGCCAAACAAGTCCATTGTAACAATACATTATTTACAGAAAAAGTTCCACAAATCGTGAAAGATAAACACTGAGAGCTTTTTTAAAAAGTTTCGAAATTAAAAACAGCACGTAACCTGACGAATGTAAGCTTTTAAACAGAATTCCCAGTGGGCTGAAATCTCCTTATTTAAAAATCCAACAGTTTTTAAGTAAGTAACTTTCTCTTAGCTCTTTCATGCATAACGATCCCTGAAAAAAAGGGCATAGGGAAATTTTGCATCGCTTCACAAACGCCTGAGGGCCATTTCAGATGAAAATATGAATTATTATTATTATTTAATCGCCTTCAAATCACTAGGGGTTCGGGGAATATTGATTGAAAAAATTGAATATTTGGAATCGTCGGTAGGGGTTTAAAAAACAGCGAATAAAGTTGTGACACACACCGCCTATATATAACGAGAAAGAATATGCAGGAAGCTTTATACATACTAGTTATTTTGTAACTACATTTTAGATCGTTACCATTTTACCTTCTTCTTCTTTAAGTGCCTCTCCTATCGGAGATTGGATATCATTAGGGCGATTCTAATTTTATTTACTACTGTTTTGAATAATTCGTTAGTGGTACAGCCTAACCAGTCTCTTAAATTTCTCATCCAGGACATTCTTCTACGGCCTGGATTTCTGCGTCCTTGGATTTATCCTTGCATTATATTTTGTAGGAATGTGTACTTTAGTCCTCTCATCAGGTGGCCAAAGTATTCAAGTTTTCTCTTTTTTATATTCAGTATAAGTTCTGGATCGTTATTTATTCTGCGTATTACCTCTTCATTTGTAATTTTATCCACAACTTATTTTTAGTATACGGCGGTAGCACCACATCTCAAAGCTTTCAAGATTTTTAACATTCTTCTGTTTAGAGTCTATGCCTGAACACCGTAAAGCAAAGTACTGAATACATAGCATTTTAACATTCTAGTTCGTAGCTGAATACTAATATCACGATTACAAAATAATTTTTTCATTTTTATAAAGGTAGACCTGGCAATTTCAATACGTCTTTTTATCTCGTGATTTTGGTCACCTGTTTCATTCATGAGGTTTCCCAAGTATTTGTATTCGTTTACTTTTTCGAGTTGGGTACCGTTTATTGCGATACTAGTGTCATGTATTGGATTCTTACTGAAGGTCATATATTTGTTTTTTTTTTTTGACGTTCATCCTTATGCCGTAGTTATTACATATCTTGTTCATATTTTCAACTAGATGTTGTAGATCTTCCGCTGTTCTTGCCATTATCACAGTATCGTCAACATATCGAATGTTATTGATAACTTCTCCATTGACTATTATCCTTTCGTTTGCATGTGAGAGAGCTTCTTGGCATATTTGTTCGCTGTAGATATTAAACAAGAGCGGTGACAATATACAACCCTGTCGTACTCCTCTACGTATTTTTATATTAGCTCGCTGATTCCAGTACAGATTTAATATTATTTGTATGTCTCTGGTGTCGATGTCCTTACCCTCCAGGATTTCTTTGAGTATATTGTGGCGTACTTTGTCAAAGGCCTTTTCAAAGTCTATAGAGCAGGCGTGTACCTCTTGTTTAATATCTAGACATCTCTGTGTTAGGACGTTTAAGGCAAAGAGAGCTTCTCTTGTACCTAATCCTTTTCTGAATCCCATCTGTTTATCGTTAATATCGATATCTAACTTTTGATAGATTCGGTTGTAGATGAACCATTTTACCTACATTTTGGATATTTCCATATAAAAAAATAAAATATATAAAAATATATTACATGTTTTTTAATGTATTTACAAAAATGTTAAAGCTGTACCGCTTCGAACTGGATTAGAATTATTAAATGTTCTATTTAATTATTATCTGAGTTGAATTAACTTTTTTTTTATATTAACTAAGTTCAATAAAAGTTCAAAAAGAAAATAATTCACGTGACAACAGAGTAACCATTGCACTCGATTTTTTTTCATTAAAGGATCTTGTGATATACTATATTTTTAGTTGTATTGCCAGGCGCGAGAATGAACAAAGTGGATGGTTTAGCTATACGTCAAGATGCTAGGCAGAATATGCATAGCATCATTGGCACTGATATTTGTGGATTTCAAGAAAGCATTCGATACCATAAGCCATCAGAAAATGTTAAAAGCATTGAGAGAACGCCGAATAGACCATCGCTACACTAACATAATCAAATATATCTACCAAAATGCCACAGCTACCGTAAGATTATCCAAACAAGAAACAAATAAATTCTGTGCGAGGAGTACGGCAAGGAGATACTGTCTCTCCAAAGCTATTCATGGCGGTTTTAGAACATACTTATAAGAAGGCACACCTGAACGACCATGGTATCAACATAAATGGAGAAAAGCTCAGTCATTTGAGATTTGCAGATGACATCGTCTTTATAGCCGATCGTATACATGATGCAATAATAATGTTTCAAAAATTATATCACGCTTCCTTGGAGGTCGGACTAAAGATTATTATAAACAAGACGCAAATAATGACTAATCTGGTGCTAAATTGAAATATTGCTGTTGATGGAAGGAATATTGTGCAGACTGCATCGTATAAGTACTTCGGACATGAAATTCGGTTGATCAGAGATAACCAGACATGTGAGCGTTTGGTAAATTAAACTATGTATTTAAATCGGACCTACACATATGCCTCAAAAGGAAAATCTTTGACCAATGTGTGTTGCCTGTACTCACTTTTGGAGCGGAAACATTAACACTCACAAAACAGATAGTGAATCATATTCGCGTGATTGAGATTGGGCAGGACACGTCGCTAGACTATCAGGCAACCAATGGACAAAACGTATTATCGAGCGGAGACCAAGACAAGAACCACTACGGAGCAGAGGACGCCTACCAACTAGATAGACTGAGAACCTGAAGCGTGTTAGCAATAACTGAATGCAAACCGCACAAGAGGGACAGATAGAAAGAGCTGAGTGGACGCATACAAGTTGATGATGATGAAAATGTACGTACATTTGACCATGAGACAAACAATTATTTTCTATATTCGGTTTACAAACATTCAAGGAATGGTCTTGTGATTTGTTTATCGTCATGGCGAATGCAAGACAAATCGGATATTAAATTCGCGTAAATTCGAATGGCATATCGGTTAGTATCATCTCATAATTCTCGGAATGATAACTTCCTCATCCTTAGATTTTCTTTTGAGTATCGTCGCGTGTATTATATTCTCTATTAGTTTTCTTTTTATTGCTTTTATTCCCAATTTATTAAGTGTTGTCTTTCAATATATCTGTGATCTTGTAGGGATGGACCTACCTGCACAGTGAACAAACAAAACATATTCGATGTATTTACAATATAAAAATATCACTTTAAATTTTGTAATGCATACACCCTTGTTATATTTTGGATTCGTATTGTCGATTTATTCTTCTGCATATACCAGTGTGGACACCCCGCAAACAAATTTCAAAAAAATTGCCATTGATAACTTTTACCTGTTCCAACCCTGTTTAACTTTCCGTAATCTTAAGAAAGTAGTTAACCTGAACACCCACTCCCGATAAGCGGGCAGTTAGCTTCAGTCAGCTACACGTGTCATGTTGAATTAACAGTGGTGAATAAATTGAATGTTAAATTCAGAAAGAGGAGTTCCAAAAAACGCAAAATTTTCGAAGAAAATCGTACCTTCCAAGGAAAATGGGAAAATCAATATTTCTTCATCGAGTTAAAAGGTAAACCTCAGTGCATTATTTGTTGTCAAGTACTCGCGGTATCAAAAGAATCCGTAGGCATTATGAAACCCAGCACAAAACAAAATACGACAAATATCAAGGTGAAGCTCCCAATACTCTTGTAAAAAAACTTAAAGCTAAATTGAATAAACAAAAATCTCTATTTACAAAACCGACGGCTGTTCAATCATCAAGGTTAGCAACATCATATGAAGTATGTTTAGAGCTTGTCAAAAGTAAAAAAGCATTTAGAAATGGAGAAATGATCAAGCGGTGTGCCGTTAAAATGGCGCGATCCTTTGGAGATGAAAAGATGGCCAAAAATTTTGAATGTGTTTCAGTTTCCCATCAAACTGTATCTAGAAGAGTTGATGAGCTGAATACATATATATTTAAAAAAATGGTCGACACAGTTCGTGATTGTTTGTACTACTACTTAGCCCTGGACGAATCTGTTGATATAACTGACAAAAATCAGTATTAATTTTTGTTAGATGCATCAGTGAAGATTTTTGTGTAACTGAGGAACTTCTAAAACTGTACCACATGGAAGACGGGACCAAAGGTATAAATATATTTGGAGCAGTTAGTGACTCTATGAAAAATATAGGCGGTTTTCAAAAGTGCTCTTGCGTTTGAACCGACGGAACAAAAGCAATGACGGGACTCATAACGGGATTGGCTAAACTTTTGCGGGAAAATGGTGTTAACTATTTTATGTTTCATTGCATTATCCATCAAGAGGCTTTCTGCGGAAAGATAAATAAAAACAATGATACTATGAAGACTGTAGTGCAGATAGTAAACAGCTTAAGAGAAGGAAACAGAGCTCAGCGACACCGAAAATTCATCTCTTTATAACCAAGCTTAAGAACAAAACATTTATTCATGAACTGGCATTTCTAACAGACATTACCTCTCACTTAAACACATTAAACCTACAACTCCAGGGGAAAAATAAGACAGCATCACAGTTGGTTGGTCAAATTGAGACATTTCACAAAAAACTTGATCTTTTCGAGAACTGCATGAAAATAAAAGACCTCACACATTTTCCTGCGTGTTTCGAAATAAATCAAGAAGAAACCATGGTCGATTTCTCGAGGTTGCAAAAGTTCTTACAGAAATAAAAAGAGAGAATTCGATGAAAGATTTTCGGAATTTAATGCACTAAAACCCGATCTTGAACTTTTTAACAATCCAATCAACATCCAGAACAAATCAGCAGAATACTAATGAGAGCTGTGCGAACTACAGTCCGATTCGTTTTTTCAAGCAAAAAAAATGAAGACATTAGTACCTTTTGGAAGTTAGTCTCAAAGGATCGTTTTCCTAAACTTCGTAACTTTGCGTTGAAACTATATTCAACGTTTGGTAGTACGTATATATGTGAAAGTACATTGTCTGCTTTGAAGCATATTAAATCCAAAACACGTAATCTCATGGAAAACGATTCTCTGGAAGCGTGTATTAGACTCACTAAGACTAGCATAGATATAGATGTGCAAAAGTTAGTAGAGGATAAACCCTTGCCTCAAATATCCCATTGATTTTTTATTTTATGTTAAATTTTAAAAATAACATGTAAATGTAAACCATAATAAAATACTTGTAAATAATATTTCGTTTCTATATTATTTTTTAAAATAAACTTTTTTTAAACGAGTCGAGTTCTCTGGCCCTTTATAATAATTTCGCCCCGCAACGTCTAAAAGATTGGACCTCACTGACATATACGATGCATACGTCTGCATGATTTTACACTGTTTTTAGAATTGGATTATCCATATTATTTAACTAACATCGAAGTTTACAGTTATGAAACTTTTAAAGGTAATCCATCATTAATAACACTTGTTAAATTTTGTGGTAGTAACAACTTTCTAATGTATGCAGAGATCCAAAGAAAACACCAACTTCTGAATGTATTTAGACAATTTGAAAAGCCGACAATCCTACTTATTTAAATGTAAATTATAATTAAATTTAAAATAAAAATGTTTCACCAAATTATTACACGAACATATTAGAGAATTGAAGGTAATACAATTATCCAAAAATTGATTTTAAAACATTAGATGACTATAAACTGCGTATCAAAGTAACAATTCATAAAACTCAAAAAAAGCAAGAATTTGGCTTTAAAGTTGAGCAAAATTGCATATTTATTGGGTCGTGTTTAATAAAAAACACTAAAATAAAATTCAAATATCACCAGTAAAGAAAAGAAGAATACTGCTATTAATAAAAACAAGTTTTTTTGTTAGTTCAGGTAGCCAGAGGTTGTTCGCAGAGAGAGGTATCTTGTGGAATCTGGTCATGGATGGGCTGATAGTTAGATTCAGCAACGACAAACATCATGTCCTGAGCTATAGGAATGATCTGGTCATCTTAGCCCACGGCAAATTTAATGCCACAGACAGAGATAGAATAGAATAGATAGAGAATACCATGATATAACTGTAGTTACAGAATGAGCTTTAAATGTAGGGTTTAAGTCCTCAGAAGCTAACAGCATCAATTTGTCAGAAGGGGAAATTTGGAGTGATTAGGTCCTTTAAGCCTGAATCATCACCTGAAGCCATCGAAAATAATCGACGTAAGATGCCTCAACTCAGCAGATGTAGGTAGCAACCATAGCCTAGTGTTATGTAAAATAAGAATCATCCTGAAATATTTCACACCCAAGAGAGCGGCGCCAACACAAACAAAAATTAAAGTTGAAGGACTCAATACGCAATCTACGGAATACATATACAGAAAAAGAATATCAGAGAAGATCGCTGGGAATGAAATATTAGAAAACGATAACATCGAGGAAAGCTGGGAAATACTCAAAAATGGCATAATTAACGCGGCAATACAATTACTTGGAGAGAGTAAAGTAACGAATACTAACATATCAAAAAAGAAAACACCATGGTTTAGACCGGAAGTGAAGACAAAATGTGAAGAAAAGAAGAAAGCCTTTTTACAATACAGAACACAACAAACACAACAAGCATACAACCACTATAAACGAATCAGAAATGAAACGAATACTTTGGTTAGACAAATAAAAAGGAAACACTTTTAGAGCTTCTCAAAACAGATGGAACACGACTTCTACGGAACACAAAAAGAAATATGGAGAATGATCAGAGGACAAAGGAAAAAGATGAACGAACTAATAAAAACGAGACATATTCAGAAGAAACCATGAGTAGACTACTTTCGGTCCCTATTTGCTAAAGGTGACGATAATGAACCACCAACACCAGAGTTGACGACAAACAAAGAAATAAATATTGAGAAGAAAGAGGTAATGGAAGCATAACGGAAATTAAAAAAAAAAGAAAATCACCAGGAAAGGACAGAATACCGAACGAACTCCTAAGTACGGAGGACCAGATCTGACCAAACAACTATTAAAACTAATCCAAAAAATAATAGAACAAAACAGAATTCCTCAAGAATGGAGATCAAGCATCCTAATACCTCTCTTCAAAAAGAGAAACAAATCGGACCCGGAAAATTACAAAGGAATTAATTTATTAAACACAACACTAAAATTAACAACCAAAGTGATAACAAATAAACTGCATGAAATTATAACACAACAGAAGAACAACAAGGTTTCAGGTTGGAAAGAGTATGCACCGACGCTATATTTATAAAGAGGCAAGTGCAAGAAAAATCATTAGAATACAACAAACCAGCATATCTATGTTTTTGCGGACTTACGAAGGCATTTGACCAGGTCAAGTTAAAAGACGTTATCCACTTACTGTACGCAAGAGACATACCTCTAGGAATAATCAAAACGATCGAAAATATCTACCAAAACAACACAATAAAAGTAAAAGTAGAGGAAGAACTAACTGACCCTACTGAAGCTGGCATTGGGATAAGACAGGGAGATGTTAATTCACTTTATCAGCCCCGCTTACCAATTAACGCAGATGCATTAAAGGATTTACTGTACTTATGTAACAAAGGTTCAGTACCACCTTTGTATCATAAATATTACAAATACATATTGTTTTATTTTATAAGGCTTAGCTATTAAAATTTAGATTAGTCGTTGCAGAAAATTTTAGTTTTAGGTACCTAGATCTGTTTTTGATTTTATATGATGTAATGTATTATTATTCATTTAGCTCTTTTCACCTTTAAAACCACATTAGATATTCTACTTATACAATAGTGGTGAAAGAAGCCAAATAAAAATTATTTAATTACGCTAGTGGTATAACATATTTTTTAGATTTTATAACTACTTATATAAAAGTAAAAAGTATTGCTATGCCTGTAGGAAAATTTCATGAGAATTGTTCAATAAACTATATGCTTATACAAAACAATTTTTTTATTAAACAAGTAAAGTTTCTATGCCTATTATCTTAAAACATGAACTATGTGTATCTGGACCACCAAGACGACGGACGATACAATAATTTAAAATTCCCCAAACGTTTGAAATTCAAATAAACTTATATTTGAAACATTATACAATACAAATTAAATATGAATAAATAAAATTTCTTTGAAAAGGAGTCATTTATAACTGAAAGAGAGAAAGAATGTCTATCATTTATAAAATTGTTTAACATGTGAGCAAAATTGCAATATCAGTTTTTATAAAAAGCTCATGGAATGTAATAAGGAAATAACAATTTAAATATTGTGAGAATTTAAAAAAACGTGCTACAAATTTAAATAAACGTCAAAAACAACAAGTTTTTAGCTTTGTAAGAAACCTGATTGGACTTCCATATGATGATATTGATAGACAATTTTATAAACTGGTCCCTACGACTATAACAAAATTAGTACTATATTATATTATACTATACGCCTGCTTCCGAGTTGAATGGTATGATCATAATAAACAATATTCATATCGGTAATTTTAGTATTTTTATTGTTTAAATAAATATTCTCAAGTTTTGTAACTTACCTAAGAAATTAGCAGGGCCGGTACCGAATCCTCCAGTGGCAGCCAGATGTCCCAAGGGAATAGGATGATGCTGCAGCATGGCAGGTCTTTGTGGCGTCGTCGGTTTACTCGGTCTAGGCGCCAAAATACTATCGATAGTAAACAAAGAAGTACTCGTACTAGAAGAAGACGCTGCACCTCGTAATTTATTGCTATAAACGGGTTTAAAACCTTCTCCTAGAAAAACGTTTCCAAAAAAATCGTTTCTTTGTTGCGACGTTTCTACCATTTTGACGTCTTCCTCAGAGAAGTCGTCTTCGCACCAGTCTAAATCACTTTCGCGTTTAAACGAAGCCAGCGTGTCGATTTTTTGCCCGTCACTGGTCGAAAACTGACGCTTAAACCATTACTGTGCCAATGTTGAAGGCAGGGGTGACGAGATAACCGAACACGGCAAAGATGAGAGTTGGCCCCGCCTGCCAGAGCTGCTATTGGCGGCGAGGGGAGAGGTTCGACCAATAGCGGACGCGCATCGCATGCAATGAGGGGTGATAGCGTGCTAAATGGTACAAATAGAGTTGTCACTGGGAAATCTGATACCTATTAGGGGTGTTTGGTCGTTTTGTGTATTGTTAGACGGTTTTAATGTTGTCATCGTTTTATGCGAACCAGAGGCGGAACTGGTTTTTTGAGTATAAACTAATGGTATTTAGGATTAATTAATTTATCCCTTCTTGATATACAAATAAAACGAAAATGATTAGTGGGATTTTAAAACAATCGAGTCTTACAGGCAGAAACTACAAACATAAAAGAGTTCCTTAAAAGATTAACGAGATTAAGGTGGTATTCTAGAAATATTAATTTTCTTACATAAGGTAAACCGACCTAATAACGGCCCAGTTAAGGAATATTTGACTTTAGACGTAAATATTAAGGGAACGAAATAATAGAAAAAATTGATTAAAAGTATATTTAATAGCTTAATATTTTCTTTATCAAAATAATTAATAAAAAAATGAATAAATGTATTTTGATTCGCCGAAAAAAAATGTTTTCACTAAAATGCAAAAAACTTTAGTTCCGGCCTACGATGAAAAATTAGTGGTAATTTTTTTGTTTTAAACTATACACGCATTTAATTACTATTTAAATGGGAATAAGCCACAATTAAAGGTTAAAATACGTTTATTGACGTTTCAATTTCCACTTAGGAAATCGGTGAACGATTTCCGAAGTGGAAATTGAAACGTCAATAAACGTATTTTAACCTTTAATTGTGGCTTATTCCCATTTAAATAGTAATTAATTTAAAATGCCACAAGAAAATAGCTTCAGAACTATACACGCATTTTTTTGTAAATATGTATTTTAATAAAAAAATTAATGGGAAAATACCAGTAGTTGGCTGTATACTTTCAAAATTTGTATATTAGTACAAAAACTTGCATGGGCAACATGCTTCCTTGCTCGACTTGAACACGTGGTTCTTGTCAGTTAAAGCGACACAGACCAACTCTGTTGGTCCGTGTCGTTTTAACTGATGTAGTTGGTCTGTGTCGTTTTAACTGAAAAGTACCAGTATTAAGTATTATCATTTACAACCATTTTCATCGACCTAGAGTCGCATTATAATTTAAATATGTAAACCATATATTGATGTCTCCAACAAGCAATTCTAGTGTTAGCTACAAGTACCAAAAGAAGGCACTGAGGATGACCTGAGCTAGATCGAAAACTTTATGTATCTATAGGTAAATTTTGGACGACACTTTTAACAAGTTTTAATTAAATGTTTTTATACCAATATACAAATTTGGAAGGTTTTTACTTCTGTAAAAGTTTTTTATGTATTTTAATGTTTTCACGGTAGGTATAAAAAGTACAGAAGCATAAAAACATATTTTTTATATAAAAGAGGGATCATCATCATCATTGGGAGGTCATCAAAGGAATTGTTGACACACATTCGCGCAATCATGGTCAGCTTCTTTGGTACGCCTAACTCCATCATTGCACTCCACAGTTTTAAGCGATCTATGGAATCATATGCTTGTTTGAAATCTATGAAGATCTGGTGTACTTCTTTATTATATTCCCAATACTTTTCTAGCATTTGTCTGATAGTAAATATTTGGTCGATTGTTGATCTTCCAGGCCTAAAGCCGCATTGGTAATCGCCAATAATTTCCTCTGTATATGGCAGTAATCGTTTTAGTACAACTGAAGCTAATATCTTATATGTAGTACCGATTAGTGAGATTCCCCTGTAGTTGCCACATGTATCCTTTCTGCCTTTTTTATGTATTGGCACGATAATACAGCCACTCCATTCTTTTGGCAATATTTCTTGTTCCCAGGCTTCTTTTATTAATTGGTGTATTTTAGTTCTAAGTTCATGCCCTCCTTTTTTAATCAGTTCTGCATCAATATTGTCTAGTCCCGGGGATTTGTCATTTTTTAGGGTTTCTACCGCCGTGATAATTTCTTCCAGGCTTGGCGGGGGTACTTCTATCTCGGCCGTTTGGTACTCACAATTTGCTTTATTTCCATCCGCGTCTACCTGGACATTTAGAAGACTTTCAAAGTATTCAGCCCATCTTTCGATTATTTTATTTTCAGCTGTAATCATTTGTTCATTTTTATCTCTCACAAAGTTCGGTGTTCTTATATATGCACCTTTCTTATGTTGTCTTACTTCTTTGTAGAATTTTTTATTTTGCTTGCTTCTGTGTTCACGTTCTACTTTTTCAATTTGTTGTTGTAAATGTTGTCTCTTTTTTCTCCTTACTGTTCTTCTGGCTAAGGCTCTCTCTCTCTTGTATTGTTCACGCTTTTCATCCGTCGGGTTTGCTAGGTAGTCGATTCTTCTTTTGTTTGCTTCTTTTAAGGTATCCTCGCATTCTTTATCAAACCATTTATTTCGTTTTGCTTTTCTCTTCCGACCTATACACTTCTCTGCTGTTTCTGTAATGATCGTTTTAATGGAGTGCCATTTCTGGTCTATATTTTCTCTTTCATTTTCTTTCGTTTCCAACACCTGGAATCTGTTTCTCAATTCTAGTTGGTATTGTCTCCTTCCCTCTTCTTCTTCCTATTTAGACACATTCCATCTTTCGATCTTCATCTGTTTGTCTGTTGTTTGTGTTGAGATTCTAGTTCTGAGCTTGGCCTTTACTAGGAAATGGTCTGTATCACTATCTGGTCCCCGTCTAGTTCTTACGTCTATTATACTACTGGAATGCCTTCCATCAATTAATACGTGATCAATTTGGTTCCTCGTTCTTCCAATCTTTGATCTCCATGTTACCTTATATATGTTTTTCCTGGCAAATTGGGTGCTTTCGATAATCATGTTGCACCCTGCTGGAAGCGGGGATAAAAGAGGGATAGAAAAACTAAATAAAATAAAACGATGTACATACGTAACACATTTTGAACAAAAAAAAAACAACAAAAAATACTTTCATAAGTTACTTAGCAACAGTCTTTTTTTAAATATATTACGTAAGAGCCAGTGCGCACCCAGGGAAAGTTTTGGGGGTTAAAACCCCCTCCCAGGAATCTATTCCGACACTGTTACTCACACATTTTAAGGACTCAAAAGAAGGTAGTATCATAAAAAAAATTTCGGAGCCCAACCAACCTCCTCCCCCCCAGAGGAAAATTGTAGGTGCGCTACTGATAAGAGCAAAGAGCTGTGAAAGACCTACACATTATTGATCTCAGGTACAGAAAAAAGATCCCTTTTATTAATATACTGAGGCGGTGCTGCAATTAAATAAACAATTTCCTCTGGATCATACCAAATATTATAATCTATCTCTGGCCATCTCCAATGATATCCTATGTTTTTCATAGCTTTGATTTTAAATTTATCTTCTGTTATTTCTTCTAATACTTCTGGAAAATGTTTCTCCTCGTAAACTACAATGGCGTAGTCATATAGTTCGTAGTCGCCCAACTTTAAATATATAGAACTGTTAGCTTTCGGCTTTCTAGTTCTTTCAACTGTGTGTCTCACAGAACCAACATTTTTGTTTAAAATTTCATTTTCTTTTTTGTTTGCTCCATCTATCTCTCCTCTTTGTTTTTCTTCATTCTCAATGTTTAGGTTTAATTTCATAGCTTTTGGAAATTTTAATTTTTTCTGTTCTCTTGCCGTCAGATTCTGCATTTTTCTTCTTGATGTTAGGCTTTTTTTTTTCTTTTTCTTCACGCTTTTGTTTTTTCCTTGCTCTCTTTTCATTTTTTTTTTCAGCTTCTACTCTTCTCTGGGATTTGCAAAATAACATGCATTTTTAAATGGCGTTAGAAATTTTGGAGGAGTGACAAAATAGGATTCAGCAGAATTTATGTGAGATTGATTTTCAAAATAGGTTCAGAAATCATGAACTATTAGAGCTATTTTGCGCCATGTAGCTTTGACAGATCGGAATATAGCATCATTAAGCGGATGCACGATATGTATGGAATTTGGAATCAGTGCTAACAAAACCATTCCATTTTCACGACAAATATCGCTTAATGCCAGAGATATTGGCTATCATGTTCATCCAAAAATAACACGACAGGTCGCTTAATGTGTTTTTCGTTCAACCATTTATTAAAATAGTTTGCGATACACTCATAAAACGTTTCTATATTCATCCATCCACTTTCGTTGTATCCGATACCCCAACCTATTGGCACAGTTGGAACTAAATGTTTTGGTAGCCTTGTACAGGGAAACAAAACGGTATGGTTGCTTATATGGTCAGACATTCTTTTTCGTCGTTAACAGTTCTGTTATATACAGTTTTAACTAACATTTGTTTGTAATATGGAGCCATGAAAAAGGCTGTCTCGTTGCAGTTAAATATATATTCGGCTTGGATCTTTAAACACATATGTCATGCCATTTTGACTAAAATAATTATATACTTTCTTGAACCAATTTATTATCCTTCCTCTGTAACGAAGGAACGGCTAGTTGTCATATTTTGCGATACACGAGGTCTTACTTTCGGATGTTGGGTTAGGAAATGTAAGTATCATCCATATCCAGAAATTCGATTCTTAAATGGATTGGCTCACTTTAGATTTTTAATGAGCACTGCTACGGTGTTAATAAGCTGGTCGAGTGTCACGGGAAAACCCGCAACAGCCAAAAACAATATCTATTTTACTATTAATCTTTCCTTATCACTAGGTTGGCTTCCAATATTTTCGGGCACATACATCTTGGATGCTTTAGCAGACATGCCAGTATACATGTCATTTATTATCCAATTCAGTAGATCTTGCGAATAGTTTTTTCTTTGTATTGACTTAGGCTTTATCCAAGTATTTCTTTTCTTGTCTGATAGCCTGATGTTCAGCATTTGCCTTTCCATGGCTCTTTGAATATGTGCTATTTTTTCCATGTTTTCCTTTGTAAATGTCCAAGTTTGAGAACCGTAGGTGAGAACAGGAAGTATACATTGGTTGAAGACTCTTGTTTTTAAATATTGGGGGTATTTTCTATTTTTTAGTATATAGGAAAGTTTTCCGAAGGATACTCAAGCCAACCGTATCCTTCTCTTTATTTCTCCAGTCTGATTTTCTTTATTTAATTTAACTAGTTGTCCCAAATATACATACTCTTTTACTTGTTCTATAGTTGTTTGTGCAATTGATTGTGAAGTGATTTAAATATTGGCTTGACCTGGTCAAATGCCTTTGTAAGGTCCACGAAACATAGATATGCCGGTTTGTTGTATTCTAATGATTTCTCTTGCACTTGCCTCATTATAAATATAGCGTCGGTGCATGATCTTCCCGACCTAAAACCTTGTTCTTCTGGTAGTAAATAATTGTATTTAATTTATTTGTTATCACTTTGGTTGTTAATTTTAGTGTTGTGTTTAATAAATTAATTCCCTTGTAATTTTCCGGGTCCGATTTGTCTCTCTATTTGAAGAGAGGTATTAGGATGCTTGATCTCCATTCTTGAGGAATTCTGTTTTGTTCTATTATTTTTTGGATTAGTTTTAGTAGTTGTTTGGTCAGATCTGGTCCTCTGTACTTTAGGAGTTCGTTCGATAGTCTTTCAATTTCCTTAATGCTTCCTTTACCTCTTCCTCCTCAATATTTATTTCTTCGTTTGTCGTCACCTCTGGTGTTGGTGGTTCATTATTGTCAGCTTTAGCAAATAGGGATCGAAAGTAGACTACCCATGTTTCCTTATGAATGTGTTTCGTTTTTATTAGTTGGTTCATTTCTTTTCTTTGTCCTCTGATCATTCTCCATATTTGTTTTTGTGTTCCGTTGAAATCGTGTTCCATCTGTTTGGAGAAATTCTGCCAGTGTTCCTTTTTATTTGTCTAACTAAAGTTTTCGTTTCATTTCTGATTAGTTTATAGTGTTTGTATGCCTGTTGTGTTTGTAGTGTTCTGTATTGTAAAAAGGCTTTCTTCTTTTCTTCATATTTTGTCTTCACTTCCTCTCTAAACCATGGTTTTTTATTTTTTGATATGTTAGTGTTCGTTACTTTCCTCTCTCCAAGTGATTATGTTGCTGCGTTAATTATGTTATTTTTGAGTTTTTTTCAGCTTTCATCGATGTTATCGTTTTCTAATATTTCATTCTCAGCGATCCTCTCATATATTCTTTTCCTGTGTATAAGTGTTCCGTGGATTCCGTATTTAGTCCTTCGACTTTGATTTTTGTTTGTGTTGGCACCGCCCTCTTGGGTGGAAAGTATTTCAGGATGATTCTTATTTAACATAATACTAGGCTATAGTCACTACCTACATCTGCTGATTTGAGGCATCTTACGTCGTTTATTTTCGATTGATGTATATCTCTCTTGGTTATAACATAATCTATCATAGATCTTTGTCCACAGGTGTTATCAAATGTATATTTGTGTCGGTCTTTGTGGTCAAAAAATGTGTTGTTTATTCTTAGTTCGTTATTCTCTTTGTCTTTTTGAGACTCCAAATGATGAATATGCTGCAATGAGAATTTAAAGCAGCAAAAATTTGTGCCCTAGATGATGTTTCTCTCTCTTATGCACGCCGCAGCCCGAGCGCTCGTCCTGTCATAAGCGTTTCATTTTCATTGACGATTCAAAAAAATGTTTTAAAGTGAAATAGGCCCAAAATACTTATCGGAAATGATAAAACAAGGTTTTAACTTGAATTTTGGTCCTTGGTAAATTCAAAAATAATATTTTTTTCTTGTTTTCGAGCCTTGAAAATCGTAATTATGCGTTCTTCTCAGTTTTTAATTATGTATAACTCGAAAACGATCAAGTTTACAGAAAAACTAAAAGACTTATTTTGTTCAGAATGATCCAAAAAATTTAAAACAAAAATTGATCGGACCAAAAAAATGTATTGCTACAATTTGTTTAAAAAAATAATTAAAAAAATTTGAACAACTTTTTGCTTGGGCTATCTCTTGAATCTTATTTTATGATCTTAAGTGCTAGAAACATTAATTCCAAAAAAAATTAAATAAAATAATAATTTATTATTTATTATATTATGTACTTATTATTTAAGCTCAACCACCAAAATTTGATCAATTGCTAAGTTCTGGTGAATGCGCCGTTCTGGTGAACATTTACGTTGATGGTTTATTGAATTTTATAACCTGAACTATAAATTGTGTTATTTTTCTTTTAATCTCCTTAATAAATAGTAAAACAAAAATAATTCGTTAAAAGGACATCAACTGTCAAGGGAAGAATATAAAACTATTAAAAATATCAACTAATTGTATGGGATTAAGCCACAATTATTGGTAGTAATGAAAATCACATTTTTTATTAACAAAATGTTTGACGTTTCGATTTCCACTCGAATAATCGTTTTCAATAAAGATTATTATACAAATTCTGAACAAAATATAACCAAGTTTTTGTTATTGGTTGTGCCATTTCAAATTTGACATGCTGGACGTCGCTCTTATAGGCAAACAGCATATATATAATTCGTCTGCCTTTGATTTTCCCCTGCATTATATTCCTTAATAGTTCGTATTTTTCACTTCCCAAGTATTCCAACTTCCCGATTTTTATTGAATTTAAAACTTTGTATTGTTTTCTTAGTTGTTCGAGAACTAGTGCGTTTGTTTTGCGATCCATCCATGATATTTTCAGAATACGCCGGTAACACCATACTTCGAAAGCTTCCAGGTTTTTAATGCTGGATTGTTTCAGTATCCAGGCCTTAACATAAGCATTTTTATCCGGAGCATTATATTGATATTCCGATTAAAAAAAGTTTTCTCATTCTGTTATTGACCGTGCAATTTCAATCGTGCTCATCTCCATTAACTCTTAACCACTTATTAGGTCAGTATTAAATTTAATCAGTAGATAAGATCGTTTATGATATGGATTACATTTTTTTAAATTTTAAAAGTATTACTGTTTAAGTAATAAGTTTTATTGGAATTAAATGCGTTACCACTTTTAATTTCATGTCTTGGTTAGCAAAAAATAACCCGAAAATATTAAATTTTTCAACAGAGCTTTTGGTAAATTGCAAAGTTAAGTTATAATCAAAATATTTGTAATATTTGACCTAGCTGGACGAGAAATTAGTATTCCAATTTTTTTTCTTTTCCCTTATATGTTTGGTGTTTCAAGATTTATGCTAACAAAAACACAAAATAGGTTTTCAAAACGAATTTATTTGTTGATTCTCGGTTCAAATACCTACGTACCTGATATTTCCAAAATAATATTATTCGTATCTTAATCCATTAACAATTAAATATGTACATGAAAATATAAAGTATAAATTCACAAGAATTAGTCTATTGGGGCCTCTTATTGGGTTTTAGATTATATGACAGTGGTTTTAATAGTTTTGTTAACTTAGGAAAGGAAAATTTCAATGTAGTTTATGTTTTAAACTTAAGCAGTTATTTTTGGAATAGTAATGGGACGTGATTTCAGTACCGGTGATTCAGTCACAGTGATTTATAAATCACATCTGGGGATTTACCAACAGTGAATTTACCAACTAAATACGAGATATTGGATGTTATTATCTACTAATATTTGTCTTTTAAAAATAATAACATAAACGTATTGAATATATTTTTTTCTTTCTTAAAAACATTCTTAAAAGTTTATTAAAATATTAAAATGAAATTATAGAGTTATTTTTAGTTTTATTTAAAGAGGAAGAATTGCCAAGAAAGTTTTATAGTGTTTTAAATGAATTACTTTATTATTTTCTATTGTACATTTATTTTATTATAAGTCAAACCATCTAGGTATGTTAGTTAAACATATTCATTATCAGCAATATGTTTTTATAGTACTACGTAACAGAGTGATCGCGATCGTGTTGTTAAGTTTACGGTTACTGTGACTGCCTGTTACTGTACATAAAAGAATGGTGATCACGATCACCGTTTCAAATCACCGTTATTTAAAAATCACGGTCACTGAGCACGGTATGATTTAAAAATCACCACGTTCACCATCACTATTTTGAAGTGTACAAAGCGTTAAAAAGTTTTATCCAGTGTAGATAAAAGGACTAAACAAGCGTGGGGATCAATGCATATCCAGAAATGTTCATAGATATGGTAAAAGTATTTTGCTCAGCATACAGTAAAATTTTAAGTAAATACCATTACAACTAACAAATAAACCTTAATATTTTAAATTACATTAAAATAATCAGCAAACTATGTACATTTTCCATTGTTAAGTTATTTTGTTACACAGTTAAATGCTTTAAATACTCTCGATTTAAAAATGATTTAGTTAAGAAACTGAAGGAATTTTCTTTTCAGATAATTTTTTCCGAAAAAAATTCCAAATAGTTCAGTATTGCAAAACTGCTTTACACACAGCAAAAAAATAAATTATAAACGGGAAAGAAAAGGCAAGATTCAATATCTATGTGTTTACAATCATCTAATCTAAAATCATGTGAGCAAGGGATATTTAACCATGATCTGTGCGAAGTATTGTTAAGCTCGAATATACCTTTGTCTAAATTATCAAATGAAAATTTGGGCATGTTTCTTGAAAAATGCTGTAAATGGAATATTTGAAGTTAAAGAAGCTTAAGAAGAAACGAGGTCGATTCAGTATATTCTGCAATACTAAGTAAAATAAAATTAGATATAGGAGACAATTATTTTTATGTACCTATGTGTGGATGAAATAATTGATTTTTGTGGAAGTCATCACACATTTATTAATCGGAAATCTGAAAAATGAGCAAATTTGTAAGATCGCATTTAGTTGCTTCCAAGCAGCTAATGTAGGAAACAATTTGAAATTTTTTTAACCACATTTAGTACATACAAATTGCTAAGCACACGGTTTAAATAGAGTCGCAGAAGAAATTGGAAGTAAACTTTTTGTTAATAATTTAATTTCAAATATAAAAACAATATTTCTTAAGGTACCTATAAGAACTCAGTTTTATATAAAACATTTTCTGAATCTTCCTTTTCAACCAAAACCTATTGTTACTAGATGGGAACATGGTTAGAGACTGAAATGTTTTATACAGAAAATTTTGCACAGTTCAGGCTAGTGATTATGGAATTAGCTGATGATTCTTCCGAACCATTTACACATTCCAAAGGGATGTTTAAAAATCAAATAGTTACAACTTTCATACATAAAATCAAACGATGATTTTGTGCCCAGTTGTATTATTCAGCTAGAGGATACAAGTTTTTCAGTAGGTGTGTAATGTGAGTATGACTATCAGCATAGGAAAAATCAATGGGAAACCTACAGAATAGTGCAATGTGACATTAGGCTCAATTCTTTTTCTTTTTCATCTGTCATCTGTCAACGTCAAAGGTTGACAGATGACGTCTTTTCTCGTTGAAAACAACATTTTATCACAAGGTCACTTCGGCTTTTTATCTAATAAATGTACTTTGGCGAGCACTTTTTTAAACGCTTTCCTGTCTTTTGCAACGTGAAATATATGTTCAACACTGAGGTTAGTCCAATGTCTGATATTCCTTGTAGCATTTTTAAAATCTTTGGCTCACATCGGTCGAACTATTCAGAAGCGCCGCAAATAAGATCAGAATTGCCATGTTAATAGCCAACGTTCGCAACGGACAGGGCACTTGAAGAAGAAGATATTGAAATCACCCCGTATATGTTAAAACACCGAAAAAGTATTTCAATTCTTTTTGCGTCGACGAGTTGATAATAAACAAATTTTAAAGTTTGTTTATATATCACAAATGGGTAATTCCTCTGTATTCTTTGATCGACGGCCGCTTAATGTTGCGCGTTAAATAAATATCTACTTGGGTTGATGGGAACGTTATGCGGGGAAGCGAATGATTTTTAAGTATTATGAAATCACTCTCCGTAGAGCCGCTGTCCAGAGCAGTTGGTTTCGTTGCAGTCCGAATTTTCATCAAATTCGTAGTTTTTCCGTTTTTCGTTTTCGTCGTGGAAATAAAGTGACAGTAGCAGTTAAATGTGTAGTTACAGTTAAGGCTTGGAAGAATCTTTGAACAGTCAAGACGCTGTGAGTGTCGGCGGCAAGAACTGGCAAATTTGTTGAAAAAAAAGTGATTTATACTCAATGTAATTTGTCAGTTCTAATAAGAGTAATGACTGTTTTTGTTTTATGTCGTCTCTCACCTAAGAGATTTGTATCTAAGAGATTTGCAGCGTTTCCAACAGATTTGAAAGGTACCTACATGTGTTTCAGTTTTTTAAGAAGCCGAGTCTAAAATTTGTGTCCCAGTGAACAACTTCCAGCCTCAATTTGTTTGTTCTAAAAAGCCGTTTCAGAATATTTCCGCAGTTTGGAGAGGAATTGGTGTGTGTGGCAGAGAAGTCAAGTTCCTAACCCCAGAAATTTTAAAGAAATCTTAGTGAAATCCAGATAACTCTTTTGTGTTGATTGTTGATGGAAAAATAAACCTTTTTTTATAATAATTGCTTTCATAAAAGTTTAAGAAATTGTAATAATTAAAATTGTAGATCTTAGGGTGTGGCTTAGCTGTCATATTAATTGTTCTCAATTTTAAAATTTAATATTGATATCTGACAGCTAGCTTTATTTTTTTGACACATACCTAATCATAACAGATCTTGTTTTTATATATAAATGTATAGTCCCATTTAAAAAGATATTTTTCGTTTATAATAATTTATTTCTGCTACAAATTATCGCCCAGTAACAATTGTAAGTTCTTGCAGCACCTCCAACTTCTAGAGTTTGTAAACGGATAGGACATAGTAAGTTTGTTTTTGATATTTTGTATTTTATTGTTATTATTTATATTTGTAACTGTTTTGGCGAGACAACAATAAATATTTAATTTTTTCCCTAAACCAATTTGTTTATTTCTTTTAAAAAAGGTTTCTAACCCCTTTTTGTGTTTTTAGGAAGGAAGAACCTTTTAGCTTGAGAACCTTCTTGTATTGTGTTTTGTTTCAGGAGATTCATGTAAGTACCCCTTTTGTTTAATTTTTGTAGTTACCCTAATCCCTTTGCCATTCACTTATCCACGACCCAGCTCTCAAATAAACCCTGAGTAGCCGTTCGCCAAAGTTTCGGTTTATTTTGCTTGCCCTATCTCTAGCCCCGTAATTTCTGTCCCCAATTTCCAACCCCCATAGTAGTACCCTATGTGGTAGGCAAAATAATCGTTACATCCTCAGCCAAGATTTCTTCTTTCTTCTCAAAGCCTTTTCTTTCCTTTACTCTCCCTTGCATGATGACGTGTAGAAGAAAGTATTTATACTTATATAGTGTATATAGTACTCGTATATTCTCAATGTACACTCGATATATTATCCCAAAAGTCTCTCAGCTAATGTGTAAATGGGAGAAAAACGAAAAAGAATTATAAAGAAATTAAATTCGCAAATAAAACAGAAACGTCGAAACGCTAATTTACTTTTTACAAATCGCCCTAATATTTTTTATTTACGCCTTTTGAAATTTTTCTAACGAGCTACTGATATGCGATCGGTAGGTGTGTATCAGGGCGGGATGATAGAGGGTTATAAGCCCTACAGGTAATCTCGGAACTTATTTAAATTAAGGGTGCTTATAAAATTACCTATGTTGATGTCTTTATAAAGTGATGACACATTTAGAAAGAAATCGGTTTATATAAGGGATGATGATAATATCTTTTGAGGATAATATTGAAAAAAAGTAAAAATGGAACCGGCTTATTAAAGGTTTTTTATTCGATATGATTTGGTTTAATATAGAAGAATATAATCTCCCCCTTTTGTTCGCCTACTTTCGAAGTGTATTGTGACTTTATGTCTCAATCAATATATATTTTTGTTTTTCTCTTTTATTTTGAAACCTGTGTGCTCATCTCCCCTTCTACATCAATATTGACCATTTTACAATTTTTTCTTTCATCATCTAAAAGTATATATGTGGCGGCCATAACTCAGTTGTTAGGTACTGGCTTACCAAACCGGACGCTTCGGGTTCAATAGCGACACAGACACCAGACACCTGGAACGCAACCACTGTGCTTAGGAAGGCACGTAAAACCGTCGGTCTCGGCTATGTAAATATATACACTACCAAACTTATATGAATTATGAATCATCTGATATTTTTTATTATTTCAAGCGAATTAAAAAAACAGCTTACGAAGCCAGAGAATATTTGACTGGCTCAGTTCCATACTTGCCTAAGCCGCATTTTCATTATAAGGCAGAAAGTTGATGTAAAGTAAATTGGCGATAATAAAAAAAGCACTCGATGTAGAAACATTTTAATATATTTTGTAAATAAACAAGATATTACTTTAACTAAAAGTTATACAAAGAAAAATTAAATATGAACACGTGAATTATACTTTTGATAAAAACTTGTAGGCAACTTTGGCGCTAACACTAACATTAAATTAAGTAATACAGTTGTTGGCTAGGCAACGATAAAGTAGGTCGATAAATTATTTTATTGATCATTTTCAACGTCAGACTCAATTGAATCTCCCGTTGTTTCTTCAATGATCCCTGATTGAAGCGATCTATAAAAATTGTGATGTTCTGGAGGTATATATTTAAGTCGATTTAAGTCGATCGATTAAATCTTTCTTTTTTTCCTTTGTAATAGGTCGTCCATGAGGATACAACAATGGTAGTTCAACAGGCAAATCAGTAATTACAGGTCTACCACGACCAACTCTTTTTGTTAAATCAAGTTTACTAAAGAGATCATTATTTTCGATACAATTGTATTTATAGTACATCGTTTTGGGCTCCTTTTTACGTAGTTGTATCCATCTGATTTTGAGCCATTCTACTTTTTCCTTCTCTACAGATATTTTTCTGTAAGTTATGGACTCTTCCAAACTTTTTGTAGTAAAAAAGTGATCTGCTGTCATCTGATGCACAACAAATTTTGGTGTTTTCTTTTTAGCCTTTTTAATTACATTCATCCAATCATTTGGATGAAAAATTTGAGGATGATACTTTTTCTCTCTTTCTATTACACCAAAATCTTGATCGCAGCTAGAAAAGCTATGGCCAGGTATAAAAAATTTTAAATCAATTTTTTCAATTTCCGAGTTTTGCAAAATATTACTCAGTGCCAATACAACTTTAATGTTGCGATTTTGACCACCGCAACTATCGCTGTAAAGAGTGATTTCTCTGGTTGTTGATGGTAAGCAGTTCTGGATGTGATAAATAAGACAGGACGCTACTTCTTGGGCTCCTCTGGAAGCTGTGTGTTCGCCCCAAACATGCATGTGGCCAACATTATTTACCTCATCATGGATACCGAGATTATACACCCATAGTTGTCGCTTGTAATTTACTACACCAGTTGATAACATTGGTGTAGGTAAAGTTTTTTGAAGGTCAAAAACCATAACTTGTTTTGTTCCATTGCTGGATCTAGCTTCATCTGCATCTCTTTTTTTCATATCTCTTACTGCATCTGCTCGCCGCAAATGAAGTTCATATTGAATTTTAGTATTAGTATTGTCTGTGCCAATAGCTTGTGCCTTAAATTCGTCACAAGTTTGACACGTGTCTTTGTGTGGTTGATGAAAATGTAAGTTAAATTTACTATTGAATATGTATCGAAACATATACAGTGATACTGCTCGATGACCCTCTTCAATACACTGACTTTTGTATAAGTCATACATGAGTTTCATATTGAGTTCGGGATTTAGATACTTTCTATTACTATCCCTGCGACAATAATGACTTTCATACGATGGAAATATCTCAATAAAATTACATACTCTTTGTTCATCCTCTAAACTAGTCTTATTGTGAGGTACATGTTTTCCTCGTCGATCAAGCACAGGAGTACCGGTTTCTTGCGTTCTCTTCAATGCATTGGTCAAAGTGCCATCGCAGACTGCTAGAGTTCCTTTAAAAAACTTTTTACAAACTATTTTATCTTCGCCGTTATCATCTTGAAGAATGTACTTTCGGGTTTTTTCTCTACGACTATTTTCCTTTTTTGTGTATTTCCTGGAAACGTGTGAAACTTGTATCTGACCACCGAGGAATGATTGCTTCATGTCCCAATTCATACTGTAGAATCCTTCAAAAATTTGCTTTCTTCTAGCTTGCGGTATTTTTTGTAAACAGCGAAGGTGGCATTCACAATCTGTCATATCACAGGTCTTATTTGAGACGACTTTTCCTGTTGCGGAAACATATTCTTGACCACGAGCACGTTTCTCTTTTCTTATGCATTTTTTATGTGTTTGAGGTTTTCTTATACGTTTTCGTCCATTCTGCAGATTATTTGGATTTCTAATCGCATTCTGCTCATCTTGACTCTCATCTAGAGAAAAAAAAATAGAAATTAGATTCTCTAAAAATATTTTAGAAATTTATGATGACTTAAATATTTCAAGGAACACTCGCAATATATTCAGGGCCAGACATGCCTATCCAACAAAATTATTTAATGCGACCAAAATAACATAATAAAATATGTGCAGAGTCAGTAATAATAAACTAAACCAAACTATAAACGGTAAAATGATATTTTGTATTGATTTAAAATAAGATTTTACTACTTTTCATCAAAAATATTATGCCTAACTTGATTTATTAGTTTTTGTTCTGAGTAAGAGCAAAAATATGCCTAACCCTCATTTTGTTTTTATGCAAAAAAGACAATTACGTAAAGTGGAAATAAAAAATATATACAGTAAACACATTAATCTTACCTGTACTTTCGTCATCTGGCACATAGTTTTTGTCGTTATCGCTATCGTCACCTGATATGTTTGATAATGTAAACGTCTCGTTGCTTGCCGACGCCATGTTTAGTGGTTTAGGCAAGATTGGCTCAAACAGTGTCAAAGCAAGTTTTGTTTGCAAAAGTTGATCATAGGTGTCAGCCTTGTTTTATGTTAAATATCGGGATAGGTAACTTTGGCACAGACAGATAAGATCATTTTAAAGCGAAAGAGCACAAAAGCGCGAAATATGAAAAATTGTGGGTTAGGCAAGTATGGAACTGAGCCACTCATTTATTTTAAAGTAATTTTCCGCTTGTTTTAAAGTCAATAACACAAAAATTTTCAATGTAAAATGACTAATGTTTAAATTGTTTTTATTTATTTATGTTTTTTAGTAGTCAGTATAACCACCCCTAGCCTTATGCAAGCTTCAATGCGCGTGGACATGCTCCCAAACAAATTGTCAATATTTTGTTGTGGCTTTTCTTCAATAGCAGCTTGTACTAGCTGTGCAGTGGTTTGTGGATTCTTCCGGTGAGCTCTAATTCTTCTTTTAAGCATATCACACAATTATTGCTTTATAGGCTTAATGTCAAGTGAGCAAGCAGGCCACTCCAGAACCGTGATATCTTCTGTTTCAAGGAAGTCTGTAGCAGTGGCGGGAAAAATGAAATTAACTCATTCCATTTTGAATTAAAAACGCTTACAACTTTCGACTTTGAAGTCTATTTAGTTGCACAATTTGTTGGAATACTTTGATTTAGAATTGAATTCAGAATAAATGTTCTTTTTGACGAATGATTAAAAAAACTAGGAATTGATGTACCTAACCATTGCAAAAAATATCATACAATTTCTAATACATTTTGAGTCGTCTTGCAAGACTAAATTTAATTTATGAGAACAACAATGTGAAAAAAAAAGCTTTTGGAGCATCTACTTTAATTTTTAATTGCAACCCATTTAAACGAGCCGGCCATTACATTTGCACCATCGTAAGATTGGGCAATCAATTTATTTTTGTACTCATACGGCTCAAGAACGTTTGTAATTAAACTATATAGAGCATCTGCAGATCTATTCTTGCTAATATCAAAAAACCCCAAAAATCATGGTTCTTGAGGGTGATTTTGATATAGGATTTAGATTTTTGCACCTTTACGATTGATATGATTTGTGCTTCATGTAAGGCAACCATTTTCTCAATAATTTTAAGCGATATATTAAGCCAATGAGAAGTTATTAAAACCCAAATACCCTACGGGTGCAAAGAAGGGTACAAAATTAAGGGGTTTTAAACTTAAACAAAAAAAATTTAAACCCACATACTCTATGATAGTAAAATCAAGTGTACAAGACCAAAGGAAAGTTATTAAAATATAAATACTGAAAAATCGAGGACTGTCAATTTAAACTAGGTATTTTAAAGACAATTAATTTAAACCCACCTACCCTATAGCTACAAAATCAAGAACAAACCAAGGATAAATAAGTATAAACCAAAGTTAAGTAATTTAAATTAATAACTCAATGTAAGTGTCAACATTAATAAATGTATTTAACATTACCAATAAACTCTATCTTATCGTTGGATATTCGATATCAATTTGTAAAAACTTTCATTTATTCCTTATTGCTATAAGGAGTGAAAACATGGACTCTCGGAGTTACAAGTATGAGGCGTATAGAAGCCTTTGAAATGTGTATTTTTCGAAGACAGAGCACGTGACCAATAACGAGGTGCTGAGAAGAGTGAGGACTGAGAGAACTCCTAAATATTGTAAACAACAGAAAAACGAACGAGTTATCTAGCACATACTTACAGAAAAGAAAAATATAACTTTCTACGACTCATAATGGAAGGGAAAGTAGAAGAAAAAAGAGGTCCAAGAAGAAAAAAAAAATGCTCCTGCCTGAAGAATGTAACAGACTGGACAGGCATGGACACACATTCGATACTAAGAACAGCTCAAGATAGAGAGCAAAATCGTTCTCAAAATACAAACATTAATGTTTGTCTTTTGAGAACTATTTCCGAAGTGGAAATTGAAACGTCAATAAATGTACTTTAACCTTTAATTGTGGCTTATTCCCATTTAAATAGTAATCAGTTAAGATATTGTGTAAAAGGGGTAAATAAATAGATCTTCGGAAATATTCTTCACTAGAGTTCGCAGATTGGTTTTGACGAGAAACTATACGAGGCATTTTCAATTCGATGTCTAGTTGTTTAGCTATTTGTTTATTTCACAGTAAAGTTTGCTAAAAACAGATTCAGCATTTGATCTTTTATTTTGAAGAATGCATTTAGTGTCCTCTATAGCCTCAGTAGCCTACTTAAAATATAATTTTGGTGACTGAAGAAGACGACTAAGTGATACAGTTTTATCTAAAACATCACTAAGACAAACTACTGTTTCACAGTTTCAAAAATACCTTGGACAGCATCCCAAAGTTCCTTTATTTGTATTCACTAACGTATCAGATAGAGCTAATGCACCAACAATATTCACTTTGATATTTATTATAGATAAATTGTAAAATGTAGCACACAGTCTCAACAATTAAAATTACATATTCAAATTACAAACAACCAATTCGTAGACAAAACTGAAGATAAGAAATACCTAATACAAAATAAAAATGTGCTGATTTCGTGCGAAAAGTCATGTCATGTACATTGAATGAGCAATAATGTGTGGGCGGTAATTCTCTCATTGATAATTGAACGATTCTCTGGCACTCAAATGACGAATTGACAAAATTTGAAAATCGCTTGACTCTGAATTCGTGGATAGTCGAGGTATTACTGTATTAAGAATTGTTGATTTTTTTAAAGACCAATTTAAAAAGGCTTCTGTATAATTCTACACTTACCACTAGAAAAAATGAATCATTTCAACTCTTGATTTTCTGCTTATAAGGTTGATGGGTTTTAAATAATTTTTTTTAGGATTATTTGATTGATATTTAATTTTGTTTTGGGGGTGGTCATGACCCCCGTGACCCCTCCCTTGGATCCGCCACTGGCTCACATGCGACCGGGAGCACTTGTTGTTTAAGTGCTAAAAACACCAAATTTATTGCAAATAATTGACATGGATCTTCATGTGCATATTAGACCTTGTGAAAAAAGAAAAGGGAGAAAACGAGTTGTACACATAGAAAAAATGGAAACGAAATGTAATAAAACTTAAGAGATAAGAGGTGTCTACAATTAACTAGATAGGTTCGGGACTTATTGTCATTATTTTTAGGCATAAACCTAAGGATTTATCCAGGTTTCCCACCTGTAATCATACAAAGAAAGTGTATTGTTGTGGAGATTTAAAGACGCGAAACATTCAGCGGTTTCCTAATAGTATCTATTCAGCCACTGACAATACAAAACAAGATTGAAAGTCAAAAGCACAAGAGATCAAGTACAAACCTACAAGGGATTTCAATTAAATATTTTGTTCCTGCAGTAGAGGGTGGACTTTTAAGAGTATGCAAGAGAGCATTTCTTGGAATAACTCATTTAAGTTCAGAGAGTCACTATAATAGAGGACGATCAACTAGATTATATTTACCATGTAATCTGAATTTTACAAAGCTTTACAGAATGTACTATCAAGTTATCCACATCATTCCGTCAAGTTATCATTTTTCCGAACATACGTTAATGAACACTACAACATATGATTCGGCTTAATAGATGCTTGTTCTGCATGTCTCAGAACGAAGGAAATTTTGAGAAAAGAAAATTCAGAAGAAGAAAAGTTAAAGGTTATAACAGAGCAGAGAGTTCATACTTTAAGAACTAAAGCCTTTTACTCTTTGTTAAAAAACGAATCAAATAATAATATACAAATATTTTCTTTTGATTGTCGAAAAAATCTTTCCTTACCAAAGTTTCCCGACCATGCGACTTATTTCTCGCAGTAAATAATTTTTTATAATTTCACCATCGTGGCTGGAAATTCAAAATCCCATCTTTTTTCTGCAAATATGACGTCATATGTGCCTCTGCTGTACATGATACTCTCATAACTTTCAACAATAAAATCGAAAAAGTTCACCTATTTTCAGATTGATGTGGTGGACAGAACAAAAATTGCACGATGATGTCTATGATAAACTACTGGTTGGTTTATGAGAAAAAGAGAAGAACGTTGTAATAAACAGAAAAGAATATGAAGACATAATTAGAAAACACTCGAAGGTGCTGAGACTTGGTAAAGACTGGCAGATATCAGACTGGAGAAAGACGAGTGACGTTGTTAAAAACCTTCCCAGTGGCATTTAAAATGTAATGCATCGAAAATATTTATATTTTCTAAGGACAAAGATCATATGGAAACGGTACGGGGGAAAATATTTTATTGTTCTGACATAGGGTTCAGCAAGTCTGTAATATGAAAAGGGAAAAAGATTTCTTTATTGTTACAACAGATTGAATGTTCATTGAAAGGAGATAAATCGTCTATAGACGCTCTCCTTAGAAAATATTTTGGTGAAAATTGGAGAAACCAGCCAGATCTCATATTTTATAAAATAATAGATACTGGCGTACAGACAAGTAATACCCAGAGTTCTGCAGAAAATGATCATATTGATGATGAGGACCCAGAGAGTTTAGGAATTAATATAAATGTATACACATACTTTGTAAGACCTTTTGTACTTAAAAAGATAAAAATAAACTGTTGACTAAAAGTTTACTTCCACATGCTTTCTTTCTTATTCGTAACACACTAGGTTTGGAAAACAGACTAATCCAAGAACTACTAATATCGTTAATGGTTGACTATTATCATGTACTTGCAAATGTTAGTTGCATAAATCTGTATTTACATAGTTCACTTACAAAACTCGGTATTTTTTAATTTTTCTTCCTTTCCTAGCAAACACAATAACTTTCTAAGAAAAAAATCATTACATTTTACTTAGTAAAGCATTTATCTACCACAAAAAAGTTCCATTTATTAAATCCTAGGTTTTTTACGAATAACTCAGTTTGACTCATGCGGTAAATACACAGTTTTACATCTGGCGGACTCATATACTTGGATCATATTATTATTGCAAATCGTGCTTGAATTTTTTAGCATTATTATTCTTTCTGTGATTTGAACCACTGATACTGATTTCTAATTGATGACTTTTCTTTAAAGATCATTAATATTATCCGGTAATACCACAGTATTGTCTATATATCTTAGGTTGCCAATATGGATTCCATAGGTTCCTGCATGATCGCTTCAGAATACAAGTTTGAGAGTAATGAAGAACTAAGGCACCCTTGCCTTACCCTCCTTTAATTTTCATGTTTTCTGATGTTGTGTTATCTAGTTTATGTGCCTTTCCATAGTCTATAAAGCATGCATACACATATTTGTTCACATCCAAGCAGCGTTGTGGTTAAACTAAAATAAAGTCCCACTAGTTCCGATTCAACTACGAAATCCGAAATGGGTATTGCTTATGTCGTGTTTCAATTTTGTATATACTATTATGTATAACCATTGTTTAAAAAAGAACTATTCTTTTTTAAATGGTATAACTTTTAGGAATAATTTTAATGTGTGGACTTCTTAAACTTATTTCCTACGATCTTTACATTCTTTAGCATTCTTGATCTTCGGAATTGGAATGTATGTCAGAAGTCATCCAGTCATTCCGTATTTCTTCAGTTTCATAAACAGCAATAAATGGTTGAGTAAGCATAAAAACATTATTTTCATTAAGCAATTTTAGTAGTTCCATAGGCATCTCGTCTGGATCCAGCGTTTTTCTGTTTTTCAGTCCATAAGTAACTTGTGTCTTCTGTTGTTATAGGCCTGACCCTTTCGTATTTAAAGAGTTCTTTTATATATTCTTCCCAAGTTTTAAGTTTCAATATTTAATTACAAAAATCTGTAAGTTCTGTTGTTCTTTCGCGTTTCAAGGATTTAAATATAATTAAACAACTATTATCTATTTAAATATTTAATCATTTAAACACAACACATACTATAAAATAAAGTATTATTTTTAAAATACTGTTACAATTATTGCATAAAATTTGTTTCAAGCTGGCAATAAATCGAAATCATCAGACACGTGTACCATTGGCACGTGAGTTTCGTCAATCTTTGGCGTCGACTTTCGATCACAAAGACTTAGTTCCTTTAATTTCCATTCCCAATCCATTTTCTGGACGGCGTGTAGAGATTCAGCTTCGTTATGATGTCTCAACAACATGTGTTCTTTGATTTTTTCCCATTTATCATCTACATCTTGTAGCCAGCTCAAAAAGAGACGACCTAAAAAATGAAAATCATGTAGTACCTTAACTTTGATATAGATAGATTCTTGAGTTATTAAGCAGAATATCACAGAACAAAATAGCAATATTGTCTATATTTTTTCATAAGAAATAAGAACTAGTAAGTATATATATTTTCAAAAAAACCCTGTTACCACATGGTGGTGTAGGGCAGAACTAGTAAATATGAGGGACAAGAGTAATACATAATAAAAGTTACTTTTTTTAAATAGTACCGAACACGAACCTTTGGATATTTCGACATTTAGTCCAAAACTATCATTTTGCATATTTTGTGTCTAAAGAATATATTATCAGTCATATCGTCTAAAAATTAATATAGTGTATTCCATAATAACATTGTAACGAAATAGCGTATCTCCGAAGGATCACGTATCACAATTCTCAGAAGGTTGACTCCAGAATATACGGTCGGCGACGTTATCAATAGCGGCTCCAGATGATTCTCCAGTATTAATTTTGATATTAATATGCAGAGCTGCTCAGTTAAATTTTGTGGCCAAGAAAATATTGTACTGTTAACTAATATAATGTTTTATATAAATTAGAACCGCAAGTTTTATTTTAAATGCGCTACAGTGATGTCACCTGTGTGGGATATTTTATTAATTTAAAAAGAAATTAAACAGTGACTTTTTAAAAACACTTTTGAACTTGAGAAGTGTTGTTCGTCGGGAACATCGGCGTTGTTAGGTAGTGATTTTTGTAAGAAAAAACATTTGGAAAGTATGTGTGTACCTGACTGGTAGAACTTTCAGTGAAATAGTTGAGTAAGCAACTAGAAGAAGACTGAAGGTTATTTTCAACAAGAATAGAGATGATCCAGAAATATTCCACTTTCAGTCGCAGAAGAAGCAGTTTTAACAAAAATAATTAACGGAAAATTCGAAAATGTTTCTCAAATAATTAAAGTATGTTGATAGAACAATGAGAAATTTGCAGAAGTTTCTAGAACATTCGGTAAGAAAAATATAGACGATGTAGAAGAGAAGATCAAACAATTAGTAAGCGTGATATATAAGCAATATGTAAAATAGAAATTGATGGCACCAATATAGAACAAGTAATGGAAATAAAATACCTGGGAATTACACTGTCTAGCTATGGAGACCTGGACAAAGAAGTGAGAGATCAAGCACAAAAAGCAAATAACATTATATGGCGAAACAGACACATTAACACTGAGATCAAGTCAAGAATTTATAAAGCCAGTTTAAGACCAATAATGACATATGCCTCAGAAACAAGACCAGAGACAGCCACAACGCAAAGGCTACTGGAACCGGTAGAGATGAGAGTACTGAGAAGAATTACAGGAAATACGCTGAGAGATAGAAAGAGAAGTGAAGACATTAGAAGAAAATGTAACGTAAAGTGTATAAATGAATGGACACAAAATAGAAAAAAAGAATGGAATAACCACATAAGCAGAATGGAGGAGACCCGTGTCGTCAAAATAGCAAGAGATAAGTCACCAATCGACAAAAGAAGTCTCGGACGACCGCGCAAAAGATGTAGTGACAACCTTCCATAGAGGTATTAATCCGCCAATAAACAAGCAGAATTGCTTATAAAGAGGAAGAAGAAGAAGATAACCAATATGAAAGTGCTAACATTAATTAATATAGTGGTTTTAGATCCTGTAGTTAAAGAAGAATTACCGAGAGAGGAAACGACACATCATATGAAATTCAAATTGCCACCATTTGATGGAAAATCTTCTTTGTCCATATACCATAGACAATTTGAAGCTATTGCGACAGCCTATCACTGACCAAACTCGAAACGGCTATTTCCTGGATTGCTGCTTCACGAGGTGATTAAAATCGTGTGCAATTATGACATCCAGAGTTTGGCCTTACCAAAGATTGGTCATGCATTAGAAAATCTAGATTGGAAGATTGTCAAAAGCATGCTTGAAGTAATCTTTTCTGGACACGACCAATAAAACCGCTTTTATTTTAAACACGCTACAATATTTTATTTTATATTTTGTTACAGCAGATGTTACTTAGATTCGTTACCTTTTTAGGACGAAACTTTTTAGTAAATTTGATAACAAAATGTGCTACAAACATTATTTTTATGTAAAATTGGTATACTTGTTTAAATATAATTTTACCTTTTAAAAACAACGCATTTAGATAATTTGAGAGTTTGAGAAATATTATTTCTTTTATGGCTTTGGACTATCAGATAATTTTTTTTATTTAGCTTAAGTGCCTCGACAAGTAAGGCTATAAATTTTAGTGAAAAGAACAGTGTCTTTGAGGAACTGAAGTACTTTGGTGTATTTACTTGGATAGTTTAGAATATCTACAAGCGATGTCTTTAAGTTATTTTTCCGGGCTTGGCTGGTGTATTGTTGGCAGTCCGTTAATATATGGTTTAAGCTAAGGGCACAATTGCACTGTTGACATGTTGGATATTCATCCATCATAATTCTTAGAAATTACACAATACCTATTAAATTTTATTAAGATTAGTTTCTTTGTGAAACTGTAGTACTTTGGTGTATTCACTTGGATAGTTTAGAATATCTGGAAGCGATGTCTTCAATTTATGTTTTCGGGCGTGGCTGGTGTACTGTTCGCAGTCCGTTAATATATGATTTACGGTAAGGGCACAATTGCACTGTTGACATGTTGGACGTTCATCGGTGAACATTAAGTAGCCATGTGTCAATCTTGTATGGCCGATTCGTAGTCTTCTTATTATCCGTGATTCGTTGCGAGTGAGGTCGCAATTTGGTCGACTTGGCCGGGTAATTTTAGGTTGAATTCTGCGTAGGGCTGTATCACAGTTATTCCAACAAGATTCTAGGATTGACTTTTTAAATTTTATCTTGAAAGTCTTTGCTTGGAGGGATCATTGATTGGCTAATTGATGAAGTAACCGCTTCTTTAGCATGGCGATCAGTAGTTTCATTACCGACAAGGCCAATGTGTGACTGAAGCCAGATAAGTGAGACTTCTGTTTCTCGAGCATAAACAGATTGGTATATATCATGTATACTCTGAACTAGTGGATGATCAGTAAATATTTATTTTATTGAGAATATGGAGGAAAGGGAATCGGTGTAAATTGCTACATTTTTGAATGACGTGGAAATGGATTTAAAGACTTGGAAGATGCTAAACAGCTCTTCTGTTTGAATGCTACATGATGAACTATAATATATTTTAAAGTCGTAACTGCGCATCTTAGGTAGGCATCAGACTGATCGACCTACCACGATCAACCGTCCGACGGCGATCAAGCAACTTTTGTATTTTTATTTTTAAACTCACATTACTCGTTCGTGTTCCATCGACCGACCGTCAAAACCACTTCAAAATGTCAGGAAGCTGTAGCAACATAACCACATTTGTGTAATATTATTTTACCGGGGTTTTTGTAGAAAATTGAATTGTGAATAGAATTAGCAGCGATAATTCTACTGATAAATTGTTTATCACTTATTTATTTCAAGACGTCTTCGTAGGCATAGGGGACAGTTTGGGTGAGTGACATTTTTTTAAAAAGACACCTTTGTGTTATATCCCATTCTATTAAATTTCAAAATTATTATCGCATGAGCAAGCCCAAATTTTATAGGTTAATTACACATTTTGAAATGTCAATGGTCAATGTCATTGCTTATGCGAAATGTTCCATATTCATCGACCAATGATCAAAAATTCCAACAAGTGCGAATTTCAAAACTGGACGATCGCGGTCGGTCGCTGTAAGTGATGGACGGTCCACCAGTCTGACTTTGTGCATACATTTTCATAGACTCGTAATGTTGGTCGATCGTGGACGGTCGGTGTGGTTGAGCAGTCTGATTCCTCCCTTACTCCGTAAGAATTTTTGGAGGCGTCAGTGTAAACACCTAAATCAAAAGGTGTTTTTTCTAGTATTTCTAGGAAGGATTCTTTTATAAGAGTAGGGAATGTGTCATATTTGTTGTAAATGGTGAGGGAGGTGTTTGGTCCAGAAAAGGGAGGGTGGGGAAGAGATGGGCGGGGTGAAGGATAGGTCAGTATTTTGACAAATTAGCGAATTGGCAAATGTTCAAATTAAATTATAAGATGTAGTTTCTATATTTAGAATACAATATTTAGTTTTACATTCTTACCATTATAGCGAGATCTAGCGTTTCTGTCCTTCTCTTCTTGTTCAGGTGTTATAAGATTATATACTTCTAAATCCCTTAAAATGGTACAAACCGAAAATGGTAAAGACTGATTGGCTAAAGCTCTTGCAGCTCTACCGTGTACTCTTAGAATTTCTTGTTCAACGGACAATACTAGTTTCTCTTTTTCTATCACATGCTAAAAAAAATCACACAATTAATTTACACGAAAAGGAGTACAATTATAAATATCTAGTACAAAATTCCCAATTTCCGTACCATTATCATTATCATATTTCTGCGAGTTAACTGAAATTGAAAAATTAAAAAAATGATGAATATTTTTGGTCTTTCAACTGCCTGATACGGTTCTGAACCAAAAATGATATTTCTTCCTCAAAACAGATATTTTATCTCAAATCTTACCTGAGTTCTCAGTCTATACCTCTCCTTTTCTTGATCGGTAAACAAATCTTTCATCTGTGGCGGTAATGTTTGAGGGTACGTAATATTTGGAGTTGTAGGAGCAGTACCCGCCAATACATACGTGCATCTGTTCATTAAATAATCTTTAAACCCTTGAGGAGGTTTGGGTTGTACCGGAAACAATCCTCGGCGCCTCTTAGCAATCTAAAAATAAAATCTCTATTAATTAAAAACACAAAAGCAAGCAGATTCTTTATACGTGATAAAGATATTTGAAGTTGTAATTTAAAAGTAAAATTGGCTTGGTAAAAGTCAATTAGTCCTCTTGTATCCCATTGTATCTTTATAAAAAAATTTTTTTAACAGACAAATAGAACAGAATAGGACCATATAAATATCCTCCTCCTCCTCTATCTTTTCTTCTTCGTAAGGATGTAGTGGCGTCATGTAATTTGTTTGACTTTTTGTGTATAATTATCTCTCTCCTGTCCTTGTTGTTTTGCTTCGGAGAATGAGTAACCAGTCATGTCCTTTATTTGATAGTTGATAGTTGTGATGAGTCTAGTTTTTATATTAAGTTCTGCTAGAATTGAGTTATTTGTGCGATGGGCGGTCCATGGTCTGCGCAACATTCTACGTTAGACCCACATTTCAAATGCCATTATACGCTTTGAATCGGCTATTTTTATTGTTTCTCAAGCTTAGGTGGCGATAGGAAATATCAATGCCCGAATAGGGCGTAATTGTGCGTTTTTGGTGATGTCAGTGTTCTTCCAAATTTTTGTGAGTTACCGATCTGGCCATTGTGATGCGTCGACGAATCTCGTCTTCGCATCCTCTGCTGTTAGTAATACCTAAGTAATTAAATTGCCTGACCACTTCGTAAGTTCAGCATATTTATTTTCAAACCATATTCCGTACCCACAGTGCCTAGCCTATTCATAATTTGTTCTAGTTCTTCTGGTGATAACGCCAATATAATAGTGTCATCTGCATAACGTAGGTTTTTGATTTTTCTTCCTCCTATCGTTGCTCCATCTTGCCATTCCTCAAAAACTTGACGCATATGTTCCCTATATATATTGAATAGTACAGGGGATATAAACTCTTACATTAGCAGTATTATTTACATATAATGTTTGTAATAAATAGACTAGATGTTCTGGCGTACCCATTTCTCTAAGTATATGCCACATTTTATCTAATTTTATGGTATCGAAGGCCTTGGAATAAGCAACAAAGCATAAATATATTTCTATGTTAAACTCTCGAGATTTTTCGATAATTTGACGAATATTAAGAATATGTTCTCTTCTTCCTCTACCTGGGACGAATCCGCATTGTTCTTGGGGAATTTGTGGTAAGAGAATTGATTTTAGTCTTTCATTGATGATGGTTAGAAGTACTTTGCTCGCGTATGATATCAATATCTATGCAATATGTCGGTGAACTTTTGCTATATATGGGAATAAACGTGAGTTTACTACAGTCATTTGGCCACTTTTCGGTATTCCACATCTCATTACACATTCTAAGCATTACTTCCGACCCTAATTCTCCTATTTCTTTGAGTGTTTCAGCTGTTATTCCATCTTCTCCTCCTGCTTTTCTGAATTTTAGCTTTTTAATTGATGCCTCAATTTCTGATTTCAATATTTGAGGTTCTTTTTCATAACTTCTTTTCTCTGTATTATTGTCTGGGTCGTTATTAGAGAATAGTATTTCGCAATAATGTTTCCACACCTCTGCGATACCATCTGTGTTTGTTATGGTATTTCCACTATTATCTTTGATGATCTGTGTCTGCGGTTTGAATTCTCTCGCTAGATACTTTACTTTTGGGAAAAGTTCTCTACATTCTTGGTGGTCAGCATGTTCTTCTAGTTGTATTTATGGTGCATATCTCTATTTTTCTTTTTCTTTTGAATTTGAGGTGCCGTTTCTAAGTTTTCGTCTTTCTTCTACAAGATTAAGAATCTCTTCAACCATCTAATGTTTTTTCTTAGCTGTTTTGTCTTTGGGATTAGTATTGTTGATGGCTTCAGTGATCCATTTCTTTGTGTATTCCCACGTTTTGTCAGGGTCTTCGATAGTCACTGGTAGGTAAGCTTATGGTAATGCTTCTCTAAACTTTTTCGAGTGTTTTGGAATCAATTTTTATTTGATATTACATATAAATGTAAGTAGTATTGTAAAAAATAAGAATTATCTATCTTAATGGATTTGTTGTGTAATGCCATCGGCCAAGGGACAATTTTATGAATCTAGTGTACACTCACACTATTTATAATAATTCTTCTTTGTTCAATGAAAGAATTCTGCAATAGAAGTTTATTTAAGCTGTTAACAATGTGAGGTTGGCATTTTTGTGTTGTAGGTTGCCGAATCTGTCAAAATATTCCGGAGCCGAGCGAATGGACTTTAGCTTTCAGAAAACTTTGGACTTACATGGTCGAAAGAAGAAATGAAACATTAGAAGGCGAATGGAATTTAAAAAGAAATTTTAAGTAATATTGTGAAAAAAGTGGTGCAGTAGGCTGTACTGTAGACGGCTGTGCTGTAGACTAGCGCGAAGCCTCTGTATTTTTCAGTATTTATTCAAAATTTAAATATTTTTAAAATTGAATACAGCAATTTTATTATACTCAATGACATTAGAAGTGTTACACCTAGAAGGAATAAATTCTCGAACTTAATTTTTTGGCAACAGAATGACAACATTTAAAACATGCTATGATAACAATATCAATGTTTTATCTTTTCTACTTTTTGTAAAAATAAAGTTTTACCTTTAAATTTTTTTGTGAAGATACCGATTTGTAAAAACCGGTTTGTATAGAAATTTTTAGTTATTATTCCTCAGTCTAATTGTATTCAGTGTAAGAAAATGCCTCGAGTACGAAGACATCAAAATTATCACCATGTAAGCGATTTTGACAGGGGCAGAATTATTGTGTATAGAGATATGGGTTTGTCGTATCGCGAAATAGGCCGTCGCATTAATTGTACGGCAATGACGGTTATGCGTGTCTCTCGTGTGTGGACAAACGAAGGTAGAAGAACAAGAAGAAGACCTACTGATCAACCGAGGCGTACCACAGAGCGTCAAGATAGGTGCTTTAGATTACTTGCTCTGCGAGACTGTTTTAATACTACGCGTAAAGTTGCTGACCAATGGTTTGGAGTAATAGGTAGACCTGTTAGTATGCGTACACTATATCGTCGCATTCGAGCCTGTGGACTGGTTTCATTCTGCCCACGACTAGTGCTTCCTTTTACTGCGGATCACTGTCATCAACGTTTGAATTGGTGCAGAGAACTGCAGCATTGGGTGGCAGAATGGCGTAATGTAGCATTCAGGAATGAATTAAGATTCTGTTTAGGAACGCATGATGGTCGTAGGATGGTAAGACGCCGCCGTGGAGAGCGACGAGATATCGGGTTTGCTGTTGAGAGACATGTACACAAGACAGTTGGAGTAATGGTTTGGGGGGCTATTGCCTATGGTAGCCGATCACTACTTGTGTTTATTCGAGGCAATATGACTGCTGCGCGTTATGTTGATGACATCTTACAAACCACTTTACTGCCTTATCTCGACGGCCGTCGAGACGTCCTTTTTCAGCAAGACAACGTGCGTCCCCATATTGCTCGTCAAACTATGGGCTTTCTCCAAGAAGCTGGCGTTAATGTTTTGCTGTGGCCACCCCATGCTCCGGATTTAAATCCTATCGAACATGTATGGGATATGACAGGAAGGAGACTGTTCCATTTTGCACCATCCTCCACAGACTCTGGCACATTTAATACATGAAGTTCAAGTTGCTTGGAACGAGGTGCCACAAGCAGACATCGATCATCTCATTTTGTCAATGCCTAGACTTATACAGGAGTGTATTCAGCTACGGGGTCGCCAAACACATTTTTTTTTTATTACTCGTTAATAAAAATTCTTGACAATGTTATCGTTTCATTCTTGATGTAAATCTACCATGTTGCCAAAAAATTAAGTTCAAGAAATTATTCCTTCTGGTTGTAACACTTCTAATGTCACTAAGTATATTTATTTAGTCATTTTATAGATTTCAATAAAATTGATATTTACATGTTGTATAACGACTCCCCGCGTAACGTAAATGTTAACTGTGACAACTATTTCGTAAAAAGCCATATTTAATATGTGCGGCTTTAGAAATCTCTTCAAAAGTATAGATTCACCTTAAAATGTATTACTAATATAACTCTTCGATAAAAATCCGATATTGTATTTGTAAGAAAACATTAATAAACGATATTTTATAGACGCAATTTATCTTACCTGTTCCCGAATATTCAAATACAACCGATAGCAATTCGTAATAGGCTGTTCATGTGGATGAACTTGAGTTTCAGCTGAAGACTCCTGTGAGTCACTGGGTGGAGGTGGGACGTCTTTGTTCTGTTTCATTTTGCGTTTGCGTGGATGAAGTTCTACTTGGGGTGGTGCTGGTGGAGGTGGCGCAGATGTTGACGCTGATGAAGATGAGGTTTCCGCATCCGCATTTGACTGAGCCTGTAAATATTTGATTAAAATTTATAAGAATATAGTGAATAAGTTTTAATAGAACTATATTATACATCGTGTCCATGATCTTAGTTTTGCTGCAGTTGCAGTATATCACTCGCATCTCTTTGTAAGGTATAATACAAATTATAGTTACAAATTATGTTAGGATTTTTCGAAAGAATAGTACCAAGGAGATTTAGAAGTTTTAATAGAACTATATTATACATCGTGTCCATGACCTTAGTTTTACTGCAGTTGCAGTATATCACTCGCATCTCTTTGTAAGGTATAATACAAATTATAGTTACAAATTATGTTAGGATTTTTCGAAAGAATAGTACCAGGGAGATACGCAGCGTTGCACGACAATAGAGTGAGGAAAAGACAATACAAGTCTGAGATGGTTAGGGCATGTAATACGGATGAAACAAATTGACCCAGCTAGAAAAACGCTCCTTGATAGATCCACTGGTCAGAGAAGAAGAGGAAGACCCAGAACAAGGTTCCTTTAAAACATCGATGAAGACATGAGAAATATGGGAATAAGTGCTTGGCCGAGAAAGGCGATGGATAGAGACGACTGAAGAAAAATTCTTGAGGAGGCTAGGACCTACACAAAGCTGTAAAGCCAGAATGATGATGATGAGAAACAAGTATGCAAAAAAGACAATAAGTCACATCTTTGATATTAGTAGCAGTCAGATTAAAATATATGAAGTATCGAAAATAAGTGAAAGATGGTTATAATAACAAAACAACAATGGCCTCATAGTTATAATCAACATAAGTTGATAATACTAACAAGTCTTATTCAGTATGACAACCCTCGTCCCCTGCAGGCTTAGGAGTGAAGCGTGGAACTAAGAACCTTACCCTGTAACAATCAGCTGTTACAAGAGTTCAAGAACTGATAAAATGGCAACTATGTGAGAAAAAAGTATATAACCTTCTGGTTGCTAATTGGAATATATTATCCCATATATTCAGAGACATATAAAGACTAGGAGCTCTACAAAGCTTACTTAGATAACTAAATAAAGATAGAATGGATATAACAGCAATACAAAATTTTAGATGGACTAGAAACTTGTAAAATCATACAAGAAACCGCAAAAGAAACCCTGAGCATATAAAAAAAAGGTAAAATGAACTGAAGAGCAATGGTTTCATGAAGAATAGCGATCATAATACAAAGAAAGTAATTTCGAATGCATCATAGTAAGAAAAGAGGGCGTATAGTTAACGGAGAGATAGGAGAACTAAATAAACCCACAGAAACCAGAAAATTCTATGTAAAATTTAATAAAAGTAGCAAAGAATTTAAACGAAGAACAGTGATGGATAGAGATAAATAACATAACAAATTAAAATATTGAAAAGATTGACAGAATTCTTGAAAGAAAAGTTTAAAGAAAGACGAACATGAGGGTAAAGTGTCAAAGGGAAGACCCAAACTCAGATATCAGACCCAAACTCAGAGTGGCTGAAAATCACCTACCTTAGTACGAACGTCAATGAAAATTGGCATTTTACTTAGTGGCTTATTACTTTCCTTACAAATAAAATGTAGGATAGAGAAAGCAAGATCTGTATATCCTTCCTATACTGTTGTACAGTGTTGAATCAGGATGTTTTATTAAAAATACAAAACGAAAAACGAGTTGTTAACCACAATAAAATCCACATCATGAGAAACAGCGAAAGATATGGATTGCTGCAAATAAATTTAGAAGGAAAACGAGGGCCAGAAAGGCGGAAGATTTCCTGGCTGAGAAATCTAAGTATGTGGTTCAACACAACAACTACAAATATGACTGCTTAGATAAGCACTAGAAGAACAATAGGAAAATTAGACGAGTTAGCGGTAAACTTGAAATTATTTTGCTAATAGAAATGTTACGCCTCTATCACCTAACCTCACAATCGAACGCAGACGCAGCGCCGCCAGAAACTGGCCAAAAGATCGAAGAAGTTCTAGTTAGACGGCGCCAGCTAACGAGGACAATACCGTTACGTCGAAATGTCAGTAGAAAATTTCAGTGACGTTTCGATGCAAAGTTGAACCGTATAAATACAGACAATTTAGATTTTTAAGTTTAGTCTAAAATAAAGTGTTGTATCGTATAAGCTGTAAAATAAATTAATATTGTGTTTCTTTTAATGAATTAGAATAAGTGTAGAAGACTTTAATAAATTATATAAATGTAAATAAATATTAAATAAAATAAAGTGATAAAACATTTTAATAATAAATTAAAAGATTGTAAATAAAAGTTAATAAAAACATTTCAGAGAACAGGAATGTCACTTATACATCTTTTAAAATTCAAAATTGATTAAAAAATCTGCAAATTACATTTACTTAAACAACAATGGAAACTATTTTTTATATATCGAAAAGTACAATAAATTTCACTACTTTAAGTATGAACTGGATTAAAGATAACAAATGGTCAAAGGCGTTTAAAAGAAATAACGAGATTGCAGTGGAAAATACATCTTTATAGTTACATATTATCAATAACTCTTATATTTGTACTTACTTCATCTGAGGTAGCCCCACTGTTTTCCTTTTTGTCTTCACTTTTACTGGTGTTGGCACTGCTTTCTGGACTATTAGTCGTTGCACTGGAATCTTTTTCTTCGGTATTGGTGGAACTGGGTACTACGTACGGCAGATGTGATCTTTGCGAACTATTCTTACCGTTGCGCCCAGCACCACTTTCTTGCTCGGCATTATTGGTTTGAGGAATAACTATTTTCAATGGAGGAACCTGTAGAGTTAAAAAAGTTGTCATAAATATATGATTACGGAAGATTTATGCAAAACATTCAATTGTAAACAACTGTTAGGTGTGTGGTGTAGTTATTATTTAAAAAGGCTAGAAAAATCTATAAGAACAGTAATAATCCTTTTCAAAAATAAGAGTTCTTTTGTCAACTCTCGATGAAACTTAAAACATATATATTAAAGTTTATCTCAGAGTATATTTAGAAATATAAAAATTTTATCTGCTCCTTAAATTAATGTGTGTCGGAATTCAAGTAATTCAGCAGCATCTAAGAAGATCCAGATCCCTCACCAAACCATTTATCTCTTTCTGGAAGAACATTTTTGGTCTAGTGCTATCCTCAGAATCAGATCTTAAGTCCAGAGGCTGTACTTCACCTTCATCTGAGTATGTATTCTCTACGAACATAGTAGAGGGCTTTGGTACAGGTGTTTCTGCATAATGACGAAGAGAACGAATAGATGGGGGGAGATTTGGGTATGAAATGGAATGCTTTTATTTTGAGTTGAACCCGTTGACATCACACGAGCAGAAGTAACAGTCGCCACTACGGTTCCTTATGCAGACATACCATAAAATACCCTTACCCATACCCTTAAATATTTTTCACACCTTACCAAGTTTTAGTCCAAAGTATGCAAAATAGACTCTCTTCACAAACTTCCCGACATAATATTAGTGTTCAACGACCCCAAAAACTCCTGAATAACGAGTTTGTACTGATTTTATATCGAATTTCCACAAAACTCATTAGAGACACATTAGAAATATTTCCGAAATACAAATGTATCATTTTTTATCACTTCGAAACGTACTTTAAAAAATGCATTTTCCTTGTTAAATAATGCAATTTTTATTTTCACATCATCATTTTTGTTCACAAAATTTCCTGACACTCTTACGAATCTAACGCAACAAGTTTCATTAAGAACCATGCAACTGCAAAAATTTGGTAGGTTTTGGGCTTTTTACTGCTTTATTGATTCGCCTGTGTATATTCGACACAAATAAAACAAAAAGAGTCAGATAAATTATTGGACTTTCGCGGTACAATGCTACGAAATTATTATGTAAACAAAATTATAATAATACTAACTTGGTAAGTCACATTAGCCAAACTAAAATAAATTCATTGACTACCTAAAAAAAGCCCAATGCAGAAGAAGAACAAACGACGCTAGAACCGGAAACACCAGAAATTACCACAAATGAACAACAAAAGCAGCAGGTAAAGACGGGATACGAAACGAATTACTGAAATAGTGTGATGCAGCAATGACACAACAATTGACAACATTAATTAATAAAATTATAAAACACAATAAAATACCTGAAGAATGGAGAACGAGCGAACTAATTCTACTATTCAAAAAAGGAGATAAAAAACAGCCAGAAAACTACAGAGGTACAAACTTTACACAATACTACGCTAAAATTTATAGTGCTAATGTTAGTGCTAATAAATCAGAGGATAAGTTTAGCAGATGAACAACAGGAATGAACAAATGGAAGTCAGACAGAAGAATAAGACAATGGGATTCAATGAGCCCCATGCTCTTCAATTTAATCATTGATGAAATCATCAAAAGCTTTAACAAAGGAAGAGGATACAGAATGGGAAACAAAGAAATAAAAATATTCAGTTCCGCAGACGACGCAATAATGATAGCCCAAGATGAAGATACTCTGCAAAGACTTGTAGACAGATTTATCATAAGAGCAAAAGAATTTAATATGACAATCTCATCTCAGAAACCTAAAACAATCGTAGTCAGCAAAGAACCAACCAGACATAAAATAGAAAAATAGTAATAGAAATAAAATACCTGGGAATTACATTGTCATTACATAGCTATGGAGACCTGGATAAAGAAGTGAGAGATCAAGTACAAAAGCAAATAGACTGACAGGATGCCTTAATAACACTATATGGCGAAACAGACACATTAACACTGAGATGAAGTCAAGAATTTATAAAGCCAGTTTAAGACCAATAATGACATATGCCTCAGGAACAAGACCCGACACAGCCACAACGCAAAGGCTACTGGAAATGGCAGAAATGAGAGCACTGAGAACAATTACAGGAAATACGCTGAGAGATCGAAAGAGAAGTGAAGACATTAAAAGAAAATGTAGCGTACAGTGTATAAATGAATGGACACAAAATAGAAAAAAACAATGAAATAACAACATAAGAAGAATGGAGGAGATCCGTGTCGTCAAAATAGCAAGAGATAAGTCACCAATCGGCAAAAGAAGTATCGAATGACCGCGCAAAAGATGGAGTGACGACCTTCCATAGAGGTATTAATCCGCCAATGAACAAGCAGAATTGCTTATAAACAGAACTTAGTAGGCGGCGTACATATTATAGAGTATAGTGTTAGATACAGAGGTGCACACGGGGTCCGGCGCAGAGATTTCGCGCCCCTTGTGTAGTACGCAGAGAGTATTTCCGCATTTGTGATGCAATTTGCAGTTCGTATGGCCACAGAATATGATATTCTGTTTGTTTCAAAATGCCAAGTGCAAAATCGCATAGATTAGAAAAGGAATGCCCCAGACATTTTATATCATTTTAATTTTCAGCACATCAAATTATATAAGAATCAGTTAAAATTATTTAAAAACTTTAAACGAATACAGCGCATTACATGGAATATGCAAAGAAAACATACATAGTACCCGGTTAATTTTGCGGTCCTATATAGCTTATTATATTATTCATACCTTTAGGTCTGTTTTTCCATCTTCTACTTCAGGATCAGATCCAGGAGGTTTTGGACTAGAACATGGGCTCTTTTTATCGGCACTGGCTTTTGATGAAGTTGACGCTCCTGATCTAGTTTGACCTCCAGTAGATTGTTTACCACCCTGTCCCTTATTCTGTCCTGTTAATATAAAAAAAGATATAGACAATGTATAAAATCACTACTTAGGATATTAAAATAAATGAAAATTATTCAAATCAGTCATAAGGTTTAGTATTTTCTACTATATTCTAAGTATACTTCGTATACTACAACGAGTCCTTTTGTGTGTAAGCCTTTTGAAAGTAAAGATGACGTCGTCGTCGTGTCTTTACGACTTGTCAGAGAAATAAAGAACGTTTTCAGCATTTAAAATGAGTAATGAGAACTGGATACGAGTGGTGATAACAAAGATTTGCGCCATGAAGAAAGAGTATTACAATCCGTTAGCTAGGAGTCGAAACAACCAGACTTTGTGAACACTTAAGTCAGATATTACCTAACCGTGATCACTTCGAAGCTGCATCTTGAGATTCGTGATGAGGCGTTGGATCCATTCAGTCCTCCCCCTCTTCCGTCTATCTCGCTGTGATTGATTCATTAATCTCCCCTCTCACCTCTTCCCTCTCCCAGTCCTTGTCTGTTTCCTGTGTCTAATTATTATTCCAGTAGTGTCACAATGGCCGTTGACACAGTAGGGTAGCTACTATAAACCATGAGAAGTGCCTTTGTCTTGTCTCATCTAATTTTGGAGGCATATTTCTCGGTGTGAAAAACCTCCATCGACGCCTGTATTTCATACAAGAGTATACATATAATGTATTACCGAGCACAGGAATCTCCTCGCACTTGTCCTGGGTCTACCAATATTGGCCAGCAATCTACCCAGACCTGTACCTGCTCTATTAATAACAGGCTCGGCATGAACGCCCATCCTGAAGTTCCGTTGTAAATTTAACCCAAAGTAACATTCTCATTTATCACAACTCCCTACACTGTTCTTCATTTCTCAGTTTTTGCTGACATATTAACAAAATTGTACGGCCAGATCCATTCTCCTTTCATTCCCTATAGTGCAATATGCTTAATTGCTTTTTTGCCCTCACTTTCAATTTCTATTACTAATAAAAGATATTTGTTACAAACTTCATTTTGGCCCATCAAACATTTCTAACTGCGACGAGACAGGAGTTGCCACTATTCAGAAGTAGAATAAATTAATGCTCAAGTTGCATCCCCAATGGAAGAACGCCGATTTCTTCTTACAGTGGCTTATTATTTTTGTTATAAATGGTCATTGTAGTCATAGAGATCTTACCTTTATATGGTAGGTGCGCGAAAGAAAATTACGGTACAGTACGCACTCCACGCCTCACGACTCAAAACTAGAGCCCATAGAAAAACTAAGAAATCGACTGCAAAAATCATAGACCACAGCTCTGTCAACATCAACGACAAATACAATTTGTTTACTATGTCAAGGAGATTGAATTCTCTATCCCACTTACATCAATGAGGTCATGAAGTATGTGTTAATTTTGAGGAATGCTCATTTATATTAATGATTTTTGCATGTTTTAGGATTAAAATTTACGATTTTTTACCAAAAGTTTCTTACGACCAAAGTTCATTAAGATTAAGTTTAGCAGATAATTTATTTCTTTAAAACAATAATTTTACTTATAGGGTATAAGAAGATACTTATTCTTGACAGGCAAACAATGAATAGATCTTGTTTCCAACAACCTTAATTCTCGTCCTTCTCAGCCAGGAACACCTGAAGAACTTTTTGATGCTGTTAAAGAAAATTGAAAATATTTGCATGAACGATTCATCTTATCTCTAGTTCTGAGCATACATAGAGTACACGCAGTCTTAAGAAGTACAGAGAATCCTAAAAGATATTTAATAGAAGATTCACTGTTAAAATCTGAAATTTAAACAATTGTGGTATGTAATTGCTTTTCAATTTGGATCTTTATGAGACAGCGCGCAGCGTTGGATCTTATTTTAAAAATGTAGTAAGTCTTTTCGACCAGTCTTTATTTATAAAATATAATTCAAAAAAATCTTGTTTTATTTTGAAACATTCTAATTATCCGATTCCACGTATTATAAAGTAAAAAGTGTCCCAAAATTCACGCAAGATTTAAATTTGCCGGCATTATTGTGCAGTGAAATATTGTCAAGAGAAAAAAAGAGAACAGTTTGCCAGCTCACAATTGGTGATGCTAAACACACTGGTCGTCCAAAAACAAGCCGCTTAAAATGTAAATGTTGAAGCAGTGCGTAAGAGTGTTGGTGAAAGTTCATGAACATCAATTTATCGTCGTGGACAAGAATTGCAAATTTCAAGAAGCTCTCTACCGCGTATACTCACTCAAGATCTCACCTCCATGCTTACAAAGTTCAATTGATACAAGAACTGAAGCCTAATGACCATGCACAGCGAAGAGAAGTCGTTGAATGGATTATTGAACATTAACAAGTGGGTGCTGATTTTTCGAGCAAAATTATCCTAAACGATGAATAAATTTTCACCTTAATGGCTTTGTTAGTCGTCAAAATTGCTGCATTTGGGGTTATGAGAACCCACACGTGAGTGTCATTGTGAAAAAAAAAAACGTGTCATTGTTTGGTACGGATTTTAAGCTGGAGGCATCATTGAACCATGCTTCTTTGAATATGAGGCTGGTCAAGCAATGACCGTTACTGGTGCTCGATATTACAACGTGATAACAGAATTCTTTCTGTCTAAACTGAATGATATGGATGTGGACGATATGTGGTTTCAATAAGACGGTACCAAAGGCCATGCAGCCAGTGAAACAATTCAATTACTGCACGAAACACTTCCTGGTGGTATACTATCTCCTTTTAATGATCAGAATTGTCCCCCTAGATCGTGTGATTTAACACCATTGGATTTCTTTTTATGGAATTATAAGTCAGATACAAGCTAACAACCACCCGTGTATTGAAAGAGGAAATTCAACAATGAAATTCAGTCACATTTATGCAAAATAGTCATGGAAAATTTCGAAAAAAAAAGCAGTGTTTTCTATTGAATACAAATCTTGCGAAAGTTTTGTAATACCCTATATAAGATAAAATAAAATTAGAAACAAATAAAAACAAAGGCAGAAAACTAAATTAATAAACAAGATTAGGTGACTGAAAACGGGCAAAACTTTTAGTTTTGTTTGACAAAAAATGAATGTTCTGAGTGCCAAACTGGTCAAAAACAAATATAAATGTAGAACTTACTTGACGATTTATGTCTACGCATTATGATTGCCGACATCATGGGATACAAACGCAATAATAATACTGAGACTTTCAATCGAAATCAAAAGAAAATACAAATATTTCTTCGTTGATAATATTTTAATGCATTCAGTTTTTATTAAATTTAATACAAGTTTTTACTTTAAAAAGTTAATTAAGTTTTTATTGGTACATATTAGTTAATTATATTTGTGACTATTTGACAATTAGAAGTCAAAATTTGGTCAGGTCTTTACACACTAATTTAATACACTGCTTAAAATAATTTATAAGGTAGTTACAAAATGTTATGGTGAGGATCATAATGTTGACAAAATGAAAATAGGCTGCACAGAATAATTTAACAATTTGAAGATACGATACAACATGGTCCTTTAAGGAGAAAAGACTAAAACGATCTTGATGTCATCGGAACCAAGCAGATTAAATTGGAAGTGGAACATTTAGTTATCATCTTGGCAACGACAAACTGGACGACGAAGCATCACAACATGCGAATAAGGCGAACTGAGCAACGGTATATCTAAACGGAATTGTATCGAGAAACAAAACTAAGATGTATAAAACGACAGTAAGGCTAACACTGACGTGCACAAGGGCAGGTACGACCAAAATAAAAGAATTATTGTTGGCCACACAAATGAAAATTTTACGAATTTTCTGTTATGCTATGTCCTGATTTACTAGCCGTACTCTGACATTGTCTGTATCACGTTTCATGATCAACTGTATCAGTCATTCATAGGGAGAAAAACTCTTCTAGCTACCCCTAAAATCAGGTGGCTTAACCACATAAAGTAAACCAGAGGATGTCCCATTACCCAGGGCATCCAAAGTAACTTTAAGTACAAATCCTCCTCATTCGTTATGTCCTGCGATGGGGAGCGGTGGTTGGTTATAACTTCGGGGGTTAGATAGGTACCAATCCATTACGGAGTGTGACCAGTTTGATCTTCGGACATGTATGTCCCACTGTTCCATTGGAACACACATGTCACGCGGAGCTGGGGTTCTACAAAAATTGTTGTGTGTGTGTGTGTGTGTGTGTGTGTGTACGTGTAACTGTTTCTCATCATTGTCAAGGAGGACCATGTCGTCAGCATATCGGATGTTATTAATAGGTTTTCCATTCATCTTTATTCCTATTTCCATATCTTCTAAGTCCTCTTAGAAAATGGATTCAGAATATAAATTGAAAAGAAGTGGCGGCAGTATATACCCCCCGTCTGACTCCTTCGAGAAGTTGAATATCCAATGTTGCCATATTTCTGACTTTTATGTGAGCTGACTGGTTCCAATACAAGTTCTTGATAATCCTTATGTCCTTACCATCTAATCCAATTTGTTTGAGCAGAAATTTGTCGTGCTTCACGTTATCGAATGCCTTTTCATAATCTATAAAACATTTGAATACATTTCTCTTGATTTCTGGATCTTGATTCTTGATTTTTGGATCAATATTTGCAATGCGAATAAAGCATCTCTGGTGCCCATACCATTTCTGAAACCATATTAGGTTTCACTTATGTTTTCATCTATCTTTCCAACAATGTAGTATGGTCCTTAGTGGTTCCGACATTAAGAGAATCTATTTGTCCATTTAATCTTTAGCTTTTCCACAAACAGCTAATCCTAATTCATTTCTTAAAGTTCTCTGGTTATATAAAATAAAGCTTATTATATATTAATCCACAAATAGTTTCAGAAAAAGTGTTGGAATGGAATTTTCCCGGGAATGAAAATAGTACTCCCTAATATACATTGAAAAAATACAATGGGAAATATATTGCATTGTATGTAGTATACTAGTAGTATAGTAGTATAGGTTACCTACGAAAGATTAGGAATTTGGCAAAATCTAAAATTTCAGTAGGGCAACAAACAGTATGTGGGTCAATCAATAGTGAATCTTATAAGCTCTACTATAGTCTAAGTACCTCAAAAGAATATAACGAGAAAAGTATAATCCAAGATTAGAAAAAACTACATGAAAATTAACTAGCCACAGCAAAGTCTGTCGAATTTTGTAAATATTTATATACAAACCTGTATTTCTTTGATTGGTGGATTTTCCTTCTCTAGCGTTATCTTCCTTACGTTTCTTTCGTTTGGTTTCCTCATCTCCAGTGTTCGCAGGAGCTGCAGGTTCTTCTTGACCTTCATTATTATCATAAAAGGGCCTTTTGGTAGACGAAGATGATTCTTCGGAAGCCTGTGTAGTCGGGCGCGTTACACTAAGAGGATCAGTTTCGCCCGTTTCCATTTCGGTACTTCCAGATCCAGATCCTTGTTTTCTTTCAGCACTTGATGAATCACCCTATAATCGTTTATTGTTATATCATTATATGTTAAAAAGATGACGTTAATTTAAATAGGAGTTAATATTTATTTATCATTATGGTAGTACTTTAGTATATTTTTTTTATACTTATTGTACTGTGGATTACAAACAATAAACTTACTTAAGCTGTATACCTTACGAGTAGTAATCGGTATAATGATAAAATAAAAATCTTTCCTTAAAAGAAAACCAAACTTATATACAAAAGCGACAAACTGTTTAAGAACAAACTTTCTACTTAGAACAAAAACTTTAACGGACAAGAACAAAATTAAAATTGTTTAGCGAAAAAACTAATACAGTAAATTCAACGTTAATAAGAAAGTAAGGGAATATACATGAGAATTTAACGAAAAGAGAATTAACCTCTCAGGTGAGGCATCTCACCTGAGCTTATAAAATACGGATCAAAAAAATTACACCGGATGATACAATGGATATTTCAGAAAGCCATAAATGGAGAACAGCTCCCAAAGGAATGGACGGCGGCATATATGACATCTATATTTAAGAAAGGAGATAGAAAACGATGCGAAAACTACAGAGGAATAAGCGTAATATCATCAATAGGAAGATTATATGGGAAGATACTGCGAGAAAAGATAGAGCAAGCGATAAAAGGCAAAATCGGAGAGGATCAGGCAGGCTTCACGGCAGGAAGATCATGCATAGACCACATATACACACTGGAACAACTGTTGGAAAAGAAAAAAGCAAAAAATAGATATACACTTGGCATTTGTGGACCTGAGAAAGGCGTATGACTCTGTACCAAGGTCAGAACTATGGGAGGCAATGTACAAATTAGAAATACAGACGGAACTCATAGAAGCTACAAAAGCTCTGTATAAAGAAAATAAAGTGTCCATTAAAATGGGAACAAGAATCATAGGAGACTTCACCACAACAAAAGGGCTCCTGCAGGGTTGTTCCACATCTCCAACCCTATTCAAAATATACTTAGAGAAAGCCTTGACTACATGGAAAAGAAAATGCGAAGGCATGGGAGTACCGGTACGGAACGAATACCTATATACATTAAGTTTTGCAGACGATCAAGTAGTGATTGCACAAGACCAAGACGACCTCAGCTACATGATGAAGCAACTACAAGAAGAATATACCAAGGCTGGCCTAGATATTAACCTCGCGAAAACAGAGTACCTATCTACAAGTGAAGAAGACATAGAAGATCTACAGATTGATGACAACGTAACAATCAAAGGAAAGGATAAATTCAAATACCTGGGGTTTATAATCACGAAAAAGGCAACAACAGAGGAAGAAATTACACAAAGATTAGGACAAACAAGAACAGCAATCCGACAACTTAACTCAGTATGGTGGGATAGACACCTAAATATGAAGACAAACACGCAGATTTATAAAACATTAGTGCGAAGTATTATGACATATGGGGCTGAAAATTGGATCATAAACAAGAAAACCAGCAGTAAGATAGTAGCAACAGAGATGGAATGCCTGCGAAGATGCTGCAGAGTAACAAGAATGGATAGGAGAAGTAATGACGAAATAAAGCAAAGAACATCAATAGAAACAGACATACTAACATATATAGAACAAAAAAGACTAAAGTGGTATGGACATGTAAGAAGAACTAGCGACAGCAGATGGATAAAGAAAATAACCGAATGGAGCCCCATAGGAAGGAGGAAAAGAGGATGACCCCGAAAATCCTGGAGGAACGAAGTAGACGACGCCATGAGTAAGAGAGGACTAAACGATGGAGAATGGAACAACAGAGAGAGATGGAAACGGTTGAGCGAGGGAAGGCAGTGAATACTGTAGAATCCCTAAATATATATATAGAATTAACCTAATAACAGCAATAATGAGAATCTCTTGAGTAACGATTGGTATGGGTGGGTTTTCGATAAACAGAGTGATGAATTGGGATTCATCACTCTGTTTGGGATTGGTTTTTCTTACAGTTTCCATTTCATTCTATCCATTCCAGGAATCAGTTTCCACCTCCATCGTGAACTGGATACTAGGATATATACCATTCAGATGGGTTTGAAAACACGCCAAAGCATCTCTGCCATGGGGCCAAATCACGAATGTATCGTCAACATATCGTAGCCAACATGTGGGTTTGAGCTTTGATGTGGATAGTGGTCGGGTCTCTAAGTCTTCCATAAAGAGCTACTTCCAGCTACTTTCAATAGCAGTAATGTACTGGTTAGTGATTAGTGTAGTAGTGTCTGTCAGCTTGGGAGAATGAGACCTCGGAAGACCTGAAGAAGACATAAGAGAGGATGACGAAAGCTCGGCGCAGTGATAATCTTTAATAATAATAATAAATAATCTTTAATAAAAATAATTAATATTTGGTGTTTTTCAATATGACTTGCTATATGTTCATAACTCTGTAAAAGTCGAAAAACTGGTTATGTAACATAATATGTAGATTTTGATTGAAGGTTTATGAATGTATGTATGTGTCGTTTTTTAATTATTTAATTTATGAAAGATTTAGGTCGAAAACGATTAAAGTAGTGCCTTATCTTTGAAATAATTTCTTGTTCAACTAAATTCATCAAACAAAAGGTTGGTAAATATATTTACAAACCGTACAAATTGCAATGTTTAAAGAAAACTTACCTCCTTAGCAGATTTGAACTCATAGACGTCATCACCGGTTGTCGCTCCCGAAGCACCCCTTGTCGCTCCGGAGGTATTTCTCGACGATGTACCAGCCGTCGTTGAGAAAGTACCAGAAGCCGTGGAAGTCTTCACTTCCATCGGTTCGTTCTTTTGGGCTTTACCCGATGTTGAGGCGGCAGCACCACTATTTCCGCCGGCAGCGTTGCTGCCACCACTCGCGGTGGAGGCCGTTGAGGTAGATGGATCGCAGCTTGAGGTGATTTTTTTGTCATCCCTCGATGCGCGAGAAACTACTCTAGAATTCGATGTAGAATCTAAAACAAAGATATTTGTTAATACGATATGTACTACAAGAAATATGAAACATGAGATAAATGGAATGGCATTTAACTCAGTTCTATTAAAAAAAATTATCTTAGTTTTAGTTTCTTTAGTTCAGTCCTAAATTTGGTACTGATTGGCGCAGTTGACAATAATAAATTAAGCTGGGTTAATATGAAAAGTAAATTTTGTTTTAAAATTTATAAAGGGGAAATTTCCAGTAATTGGCTGTATGTATACCATAATATAAAACCTAAAAAGGAAGTATAAAAACTTTTTTTTGTAATTGGTACATTAAATTTATAATAAACATTATATAAAACGTTAACATTAAGTTAAAACCATAATAGAGCCAAAAATGTTTACAATTATTTTATAAAATAATTTTTATAATAAATTTAATATACGAGCACCAATTAAATTTCTTCTAAAGTTTTGGGTTTTGTTTCTTTTATTTTTAATTGTATTGAGTCTACTTCTGCTTATTTGATTGTATTAAAAATTAATTTTATGATGCTTAAGGATATATTTTTTAATCCACTGTGCTCTCCCATGCGCCATTTTCGTTCACTTCTTAGGAAGGAAGGAATCATTTTGATATATACGGTTGTAACATAATTATTATATGTGCTCCAAATTGAAACACCTTCAAGATGGCACAACGCACTTACCATTTTATTACTCGAAAAGGGCGATCCAACAGACCTCGAGAATTACCGATCCATAAGGCTGTTAAACCACGTCTACAAGTTATTCACACGAATAATAACAAATAGACTGGAAACAAAATTAGATTTTTATCAACCTAGTGAACAGGCAGGTTTTAGGAAAAACTTTGGCACCAACGACCAACTCCACTGCATAAAAGGAATTAAAGAAAAATCCATCGAAGACCATTGGTCCTGGCTTTCCCAGACTTTCCTAAAGCATTCTATAAGATAGAAATTAACAGCGTAATGAGAGCGTTAAAGGGAGGTCGCAAAGATTATCGGTACTCCAAGCTGATGGTGAATATATACAATAATTCAACAATGACTATAAAACTACACAAAGAGAAAATGTATGAAAAGCAAAACAGGAAACAGGCAAGAAGACACGTTATTTTCCAAACTCTTTACGGCAGTTCTGGAACATGCATTTAAAAAATTGGAGTGAGATGCCAAAGCAATCAATGTCGACGGCGAAATGTTTTGCAGCTCTACATGCAGCTCACTTCCGCGGCAGTGAGCAGGGAAGTTGGCAGCTTGAGTATGTAAATACGTCCCTCGCGCTGCCATTACTCATGCCACTGCCGCTGTGGTACGCTCCCTTCGTTGGCGGTTTTTTAACGGAAATCAAAGAACTTGCAGTGAGAGTGACAGTGACTGTTTACATGCTGCTCGCTATCTTGTCGATGCACGGATTTATTTGTTTGGTAAATTTTTCGTTAACTATGGTTGAGTGGAGTAATGACCAAACGCTGAAGTTTTTAGAGCTATATACTAGTGAGAGATTGTTGTAGAATTCTTCACATAAAGACCTCAAAAAAATCACAATGTACCGGATGCGGTTTGTCCTTTAAATTTAAATTTGGTCCTTTAAAACCATATTATTTGCTTTACAAACTTCCGGCATAATCAGCCAAATTGCTGGTGATGATACTTTACATAAATAATGCAAACTTTGTTAACTGTCTCCAGTGGTCAAATATCGCAATGTTATTGCCAAGAGTATTTTGGTGGAATTCTCACTTTACTCTGTTTTTTTTTTTATCATGGGCTCAATTTTCTGAAGCAAAAATTCAAAAAATCTATGTGTGACATTCTGCAAAAAGTTAAAAAATTCTCTGGATTTCTCACAAGTTAGTTCATTGAAAAAGTTTGTCATATTTCCTCCGTTAAAAAATGTTTAAAGCCATTTTACAGATTATTATCCAAATAAAGGACTTTTTCGACATCGACGTTTTTTTTTCTACCTCATTTGTTTTTAAAACATTAAGATAATTTTGTAGACTTAAAACACACAGAGCTGTCGCCGCAGTAATTTCTATGCTCTCCATTGCTGATGGTAGACTGATGCAGCACTATGGTAGCTGTATGTAAATGGTCCTTTGCCTTAAATGCTGCCGTGGAATTATTTCAAACTGGACAGTGGCCAACGCGAGTAGCAGCAGCAATGGTTGAATGTATAGGGGATATACGATTTGCGGACATACTAAGAGTCAGATGCCGCCTGTAATGAAGTTGAGCCTGTAATTTAACATCATATGATAAAGCTAATAATTTTAGTCACCGTTGAAAAACTTTTAATATGAATTTCTTGTTGTCAATTGTGACTTTAAAGTCTTTTAATGCATTTAATACTGACAATGAATCAGCGCACACTGTTGTAAAAACAACCTGTATAATATTGTGATCGTATAGTTGTTTTATCAGATTGTGCGCTCAGGTCGTCAGCTGTCGTGTTAACATGTGTGCGACTGATTTCCTACATCGGGGACCCGTCCTCCTCTCGTTATATAATTTAGGACAGACAGTGCCAATTTGCCTCTCGGCAAGTGAAGGCCGGGTGTGTGTGATCCCGATAAGTGCGTGGTGCGTAAGTGATAAATGCGCTTGTAAACCCGGTGTTTTGTGTTTAACGTATTATATCAGTTTGTTTCTCTCAATTCTATGTATCTCTGTTACTGCCTCCCAGCACTGTAAAGCTAATGATATTTGTATAACTCTTTTTAGTATTATCAGAATTGCGATAATTATCAATATTGAATCAGCCCTTAAGTTCACTATAAATAAATCGAAGGAAAAATACATTTTAATTGTTTTATTGCTTCAGTGGTCCTTAATAAATATTTTGAAGCAATTAGGTGTTCAAATACGCCTCTCTTAAATGTGGATAGTTTGGCAACAAAGTTTACCCTTTCCACCACACACGACAATTTTGTTCCACTGGTTTTCACAACACCATTCAAGGGCTTTATATATAGCACATACTTCAGCGGAAAAGATGCTGGACTGATTATTCAAAGTAAATGCTTTTTTAGTCTTCATTTTTGGTACAAAGTAAGCACTGATTGTAGATGTTACTAATTTTGACCAATCTGTATTTGTTTGAACATAAATTTTGGAAAGACACAATACATGACAAATCTGGTACCAAGCGGAAATCCAAAAGTCGACTGCAACGAAATAGGATTAGTTATAAATATAAATACTTGGGTCACGAAATCCAAATTGCTGGGGACAACCAAACTGCTGAATTACAAAGAAGAATCACTTTAGCATGGGCCGCATATGGAGCTCTATTAGACATCTTCAAGGGCAACATGCCAAATTATTTGAAAAAGAAGATGTTTCTTAACCGATTTCCTCAACCCAGGCTACAGCAATCAAACTTAGAGCAGTCTAAAGACGAATGGATACACAAAATAAAAACAATTAGTTTTCGCAGCCACCTCCAAGTTATGAGCTCTTAAAAAAGCTCAACCTAGGGGTCTATAAAAAATAGACAAGTTTTGTAAAAGCCTCAGCTATGCGTGTGAATTTTTAAAAAATTTTTAAATTGATTGCATTTGTAAAAAATTTACGTTTTTGTTGGTAAAAAATTGAAAAAAGTTGAATTTTGGGAGTGAGGGCATTTTGTCTTAACGTTAAGTATGTACCCTTTGTGAGGTCAAAGCAATTATCTTAATTATTGGATATATTTTTATAGAGTACAATAATGTTTATTTAAACTAATTTAAAGTGATAAAGTGAAGTCGATTTTTACATACATATCTAACAAAATATTTACTGAAAACTATCTTTGATATTATTTTATCTCCACGACTATTCGAGCTTGGCCAAAGCTTGACGTAACGGGTAACTCTTATTTGGGCACACCAGCGACAACCTGGATGGGGCTAAAAGCACAAGCACGGGAAAACTCCATAATGAGTGCAAAACAGACTTTATTAAAAAAAAAAACCTTTAACTCTCCTTTTAGAGGCCGAAATCTCTATAAATTATCCAAATTCGTTTAAAATTGTTTGTTTAAAAATTTAAAAATGTTTATCTATGGTTCGTTAATTCTAAATTATGAGATATTTTATAAACTTGCACAACATTTGGTTTTCTCTTTTGAAACATTGTAAGGTTATCTTACTTATCTTAATAACAGATACACGTGTGTGATTTATTTAATACTTCTAATATTATAAGTAATTTGTCAGTACACTAAATAGTGTATACCTGGTTTGACCTGTTGCCCAAACTCATCGATTTCATTTATAAACTCAAAGACATATATTAAGATTTCAAAATATATCTAATTAAAAAAAAAAACATAAGCCAATATCCTTATAAGTACATAATTTAGAACCAAAGCACAACAAAATCAAATGGATAATAAACTGAAATAATAGAAAAGCAACCAATCTATGGGCAATCAACTTAGGCAACACTGACACCGGACCACAATAATACTTTTCCCCAAATCTCAAATATAGCCTAAAATATAGATAGAACGAACTACAAATTCAAAAACTACTCTTCTTTCGTTTTATATACAGATATTATTGTACCAAATTATAGTGAAAATATATATTTAAATAAAAATATTGTTCTATCTATAACAAGTAAATACAAAGAGGCAATAGCTCTAGATACAGATGCGTCTAAATTTGAAGATGGAACCGGATGCGCTTTTTTTATACCATCGGGACATATAAAACAGAAATTCAAACTGAACTCGGAAACTTCGACTTATACAGCAGAGGCTATTGGAATATATGAAGCTTTATTATATGTAGCTGAAGTTGATTTTGCCCATATTATAATTTTGTCGGACTCCTTAGCAGTGTTAAAATCCATTGGTAAATATGGACCACCCAACTTACAAGACTGCCCATACATTTATAGAATTAAACATATTATTCAAACTCTTTTAACCAAAGGAATCAATGTACATTTTCTCTGGATTAAAAGACATGCAGAATTTGAACATAATGAATATGTCGATTTATTAGCCAAAGAAAGCATTTCAATCGATACTGGTATTCTACATAAAGTAACGCTTTCTGATAGTATTGTTTCTTGCAAGTCAACATTGCTTCGAGAGTGGAGCTACCAGTGGAAGGAATACTCTTTTGTGAACCAAAATAGATACTCGATAATTCAGCCAGATATTCCCAAATCTCCTTGGTACAAGTCTTTTAGAGCTTCCAGGAGGCACATAACTTCCATTATTAGAATACGATTCGGGCACGCATGTTATCCAAAACACTTATTTAAAATACAGGTTTTGGATTATGACAAATGTGAGCATTGTGGAGAGGAAGGTGATTTAGATCATATATTTTCTGGTTGTTCTAAAAACACAGTCTACTCATCCAAACATAAATGATTTATTAAAATATAAAATAGCAGCTCCTTGGAACATACTATATTTATTATCACTTGGCTCTGTAGATATTTATAACTCTTTAATTAAATTTTTAAAAGACAGCAAATTATCATTATAATTCTCTAAAAATTATTTAGTTAATCTTGTTACCTTTGTTTTAAACTATTTGTATAACTTCTTCCTTTCCGTGACCTAGTGTTGTTGTGTCTTATATAAATCAATGCCTTGATAGGTCCCTAGGCGAGAAGAGCGTGTCCCTATTCTCCTACTATCGATGTAATCTTTTATTTTGATAGGGCATTTAGGTAAATTATAATGATGAAGATACTGTCTTATTCCTTTTGTGTCTGGCTGTATGACGATAAGTCTAAACCAAATTTCGTAAATTAATTCAATTTTTCCATAGAATCTGGGGAAATTTTGAGAAGAATTCAAAGCTTCATTTTGCTCATTTTTGAAGCTTTTTGTGGTAGGGGTAGAATAGCTTGTAGGATCGAAACGTATAAAAGGAATGAGGGTAGCTTAAGAAGTAAATATTGAAGGGTAGGGAGTAAGGGCATGTAGCATCAAAACTGGTTAACGTACAGGGATGTGCGACATGTTACGTGACAGAATTTAACGAATAGAATTGAATGCTATCGACAAAACTCACAAAAAAATTACGGAAAACTCCAAACAAAAGATTCCAAAGAAAAGCTTTGGCTTACAAAGAAAAAATAACTGATGAATTGACGTGTTCTAACCTATTCAGTGCTTATGTCGTCTTTTTACGTCATGCGCATGTTTCGTCCCGATGAGTCATGCTTATCCAACGTTTTTATGTTTGTGAGTCTCTCTGATAGGTACTGTTTAATCGCAAAATACTATTCGTTCTACTTTAAAATGGGTAATGATAAAGTTGGGCCGCCGGTAACTCATAATTGGGAAAAACGACGTTCTTTATTACGGTACTCTCTAGATTGTAAAGATAACATGATTATAAATGGAGAAATCATTAACAACCTTAGATATGCGGATGACACGGTTATATTTACTTTAACTTTACAGACCTTGGCATATGGATATATCAAAAATGATGCGTTGTAAAGTCAGAGATTCAAATTTTGATGAAATGGTGTTCTAAACTGAAACACATGTTGCACACGATGCTATTTTGGAAGAACCTTTGGTACGAAATATTCAGTCTGGTCATTCAATGTAGAGAATATAATGAATAAACAGTGCTAGTTTTAAAAATTCTTCATTTACTGCGAGCAGTGAGCTAAAAGTGGTTCCAGAAGGTTGAAATACAAATAATAAATTTAATTTTATTAATTAATTTCTTATTAGGTCATAGTTCATAAATAGTCAAGAAATATTAGAAAACGATAACATCGAGGAAAGCTGAAAAAATCTCAAAAATAACATAATTAACAGAGCAGCAACAGAATCACTTGAAGAGGGGAAAATAACTAACATATCAAAAAAGAAAACCCCATGGTTCAGAGAGGAAGTAAAGACAAAATGTGAAGAGAAGAAGAAAGCCTTTTTTCAATACAGAGCACAACAAACACAACAGGCGTACCACCACTATAAACGAATTAGAAATGAAACGAATAATTTAGTTAAATAAATAAAAAGGGAACACTGGCAGAGCCTCTCAAAACAAATGGAACACGATTTCTACGGAACACAAAAATAAATATAGAGAATGATCAAAGGACAAAGAAAAGAAATGAAAGAACTAATAAAATCGAAAGACATTCAGAAGGAAGCATGGGCAGACTACTTTCGATCCTAAAGTTAAAGGTGGCGATAATAAACCACCAACACCAGAAGTGACGAGGTCACCTCTGGTGAAGAGGTAAAAGAAATATGAAGGGAATTAAAAAGTAGAAAATCACTAGGTGATTTTCCACTTTTACAGTTTACCGAACGAACTCTGAAGTACGGAGGACCAGATATGACCAAACAACTATTAAAACTAATCCAAAAAATAATAGAACAAAACAGATTTCCTCAAGAATGGATATCAAGCATCATAATGCCTCTTTTCAAAAGGGGAGGCAAATTGGACCCGGAAAATTACAGAGGAATTAATTTATTAAACACAACACTAAAATTAACAACTAAAGTGATAACAAATAAACTGAATGAAATTATATCCCTAGCAAAAGAACTAAGAACAACACGGTTTTAGATAAGAACAACAAAGAGAAATAATTAGAATACAACAAACCGTCATATCTATGTTTCGTAGACCTTAAGAAGGCATTTGACCGGGTCAAATTAAAAAACGTTGTCCACTTATTGTACGCAAGAGGGATACCTCTAGGAATAATCAAAATGATCGAAAATATCTACCAAAACAACACAATAAAAGTAAAAGTAGACGAATAACTAACTGACCCTATTGAAGCGGGCAATAGGATAAGACAGGGAGATTCCATGAGTTCTTTATTGTTCAACCTTATTATGGATGAAATAATAAAAAAGTCAGAACTAAAAAAGGATACGAAATGAGAGAAATACAATTTAAAATAATCTGCTATGCAGACGACGCAATACTACTTCTGGCTCACGGAGCCGGATGGAATTATCATAAAAGTTGCAGTTTATACTAGTTTCCTGAATGATCATGGTGGGAAAGGGCATGCTACAAAAATTGTTCTTCATTTAATGCAAGATAACTTTAAAGTTAACCATAGTTTTTTCATTGACAATTTTTATAACAGTATTAACAACATAACCAATAAGGTTACGCGACTCTTCTTAAACTGCGCAGACAAGTTGTAGGTAAAACCTGGGGACTAAAACCAAAAGGTAATATGTTGGTTATACACATCAGTGATAAGACCATCGGAAACTTTGAGAGAAATAAAAGAACAACACCTGAAGAAAGATGCAGAGAAACGAAAATCGTGGATGACCGATGAAATACTTGAACTTATTGATCAGAAAAAAACGAAAATCTCCAATAATATAAGAGAATACACACCATCTTCAGAAGAAAGATAAGAGAAGCCAAAGAGAAACAAAAAACAAAGCAATGTCAAGAAATAGAGGAGTAGCAGAGTCGATATGATAATTTCAATGTCCATCGAAAGGTGAAGGAAATAGCTGGAAAGTTGCGAAAACGCAACAGCCGAAAAATAGCAGATGATGAAAGCAATCTTGTCATAACCAAAGAAGATAAAAAGAAAGTATCTGAAGAGTACTTGGAGAAACTTTTCCAGGACCTTAGAATAATACAAAAACCCACCATTGAAGAAAATTCAGGTCCCGAAATCCTACCAGAAGATATATCGGCAGTCGTCAGGCAAATAAAGGATGGAAAGGCACCGGGACTTGATGAAATTCCTGCAGAATTGCTAAAGCTATTGATGCAGATCCAGAACAAATAAAAATAATAACTGAAATATTTATAGAATAGAATAATAACTAAAATAGAGTGGCTCAAATCGAAGTTCGTACCATTGTCCAAAAAACCAGGAGCAAAAGTTTGTGAAGACTATAGGACCATAAGCCTAATGAGCCATCTGCTGAAGCTGTTTAAAAGTCATCCACAAAAGAATTTACCGGAAATACGAGGAACAAATTGCGTCCAATCCGTTTGGATTTGTGAACGCCGTTGGTACGATGGAAGCTTTATTTAGCGTGCAGGTATTGTTTCAGAAATGTAGAGATGTTAGCTGTGATGTTTTTGCATGCCTGATTGACTACAAGAAGGCTTTCGATAGAGTCAGGCATGAACAAATGATGGAAGTGCGAAAAAGGACAGAGATTGACGGAAGAGACTTAAATAAAAATAGCTAACCTGTATTGGAATTAATCAGCGGTGCTCCGAATAGATGGGGAATATACAGATCAGGTCAAAATCTTAAGGGGAGTGAGATAGGGGTGCATAATTTCACCACTGATATTCAATAGGTACTCGGAGCACATTTTTGAAGAAGCTCTAAAAGATATTGATGAAGGCATCTCAATAAATGGAGTCAAGCTCAATAACCTGCGCTAACAATACCATAGAAGGGCTGCAAAACTTAATGAACAAAATAACGGAAACAAGTAGAACATATGGACTGGATATAAACATAACTGGAGCAAATTTGTATGTGAATCAAATGAGAATTGAACGTGTCCCACAGTGCAACTACTTGGGAACTATAATCAATGCAGTGGCGGCCGGTCAGGGTCGGCAGTGCCGACCCACACCTTTATAGATATTATAGTTTTTTTTATATTTAATTTAATCAGTATTTGAATAATTAATTGTGAGAGGTAATCAGTTGATGTCATTTGTTTTTGTGAAATAAAAAAAATATCTGTGAGATAATAAAGACTAACTTTTATTCATGATTTTTAAAAGAATTCGACCAATTCGACCAGACTAAATTTTATTCATGGTTTTTAAAAGAATTCGTCCAATCTGAGCGTTTAGTGATCCCTGCGTAGACACTTTTCAAATTGATAATCCGATATCGGAGACATTCATCCGCCAGTGAATTCTTAAAAAGGCACGTTTTGAGTGTTTGGCAAGCCGATCCCAACCTTGACGATTTACTTGTAAAAATCAACGGAATATTAGTTGATTAGCAACCAAATATACATTTCTTTCCATATGAACTTAATTACCAAGTACGGCAAATTTAAATTTGCCGATGCTTCATTGGGATTGGTGATTGGTCGCAAACTGTACATTGCCAGCGCGGGATGAAATGTTATTTCATATAAGAACGTAAGTAGTAAAGTGAAGTGATATTCAGTGCACGAACTAACCTTTCTTTCTGTGATTAATTTTTATTTTCTAAAGTAATACTGTGATAAGTTACGTCTGCCGTAAATAGTTAAAGGTTAAAGGGTTTTTTGACATATTAGAAGTTTTTTTTTTAATTAAAGTTAACCTAAAAAATGCAAGCCATGGGAGAAACTGTAAGTATTGATAAGTCTGATATTGTAAATTATATTTTGCATAATGGGTTTTCATCTATTCCATACGAAGAACAAATTGTTATTAAAAATAAGGGGCGTCCTTTGCCTAAAATGTCCCGGCTTATAAATATTAGTGCGGGTAAGGGAAGTAATAGATCATTTTCAGATAATTGGTACAGCAAGTACTCATGGCTTACCGAGAGTGAAATAAAAAACAAACTTTTCTGTTGGCCTTGCATTTTATTTTCGACAAATAGGGGCAAATATCAAAATCCGTGGTGTGAATCTGGTTACGATAATTTAAAGGAATTATTTAGGGCTTTACATAAACATGATATTTCGAAAGATCATACTTACAGCCAGATTAAATTAGATTTATTTGGAAAACAAAATATCTGTTTCATTAGATAATGCCCAACGTGAAAATGCTATTAAACATAACGAAATTGTAAAAAAATAATCACGCAGTTTTACGTCGATTAATTGATATTGTAATTTTTTTAAGTTGTCAGGAATTATCTTTTAGGGGACACGATGAAACGGATCATTCGTTAAATCAAGGTAATTATAGAGAACTAATAAAAATGTTTAAGAAATACGATTTGGAATTTTCTAATTTACTTTCTGACTCGAAGACATTTAGCGGTGTATCTAAAACAATCCAAAATGAATTAATAGAATCAATTAGTTACATTTTGAGTAACTTTATTGAATCTGAGATTCAAGAAACCATTTGCTTTTCACTAGAAGTAGATGAAACTACCGACATATCATGTCATTCACAATTATCAATTGTTGTTCGATACGCGTTACGTGGTAATATCTATGAGAGGTTTTTAGGTTTTACAGACGTGAGTAAAAGCCATAAGGCAGAATATATTTTTGGTGTTTTAAATGATATCAAAAATAAATTGGTAGGGCAAACTTATGACGGCGCTCCCGTGATGTCTGGTGAATTAAATGGTCTCCAGGCAAAAGTTAAAACTATTGCACCGCAAGCTTTATTTACTCGCTGTCATGCGCATAGAATGAATTTAGTTTTGCATGATACTTACATGTAAAAAAATTAAAGAATGTCGTCTTTTTTTTTTGCCAGTTTAACCGGATTTGCTTCATTTTTCTCAAGCTCGCCTAAACGGACTAATGTTTTAGAACGGTTTGTTTCGAAAAAAATGCCAACAGTTTGTCAGACGCGATGGAATTTTAAATCTCGGTTAGTTTTCACTGTAGCAGATTTTCGTAAACAGCTTTTGGTTTTGAAAGTTTTTGATTTTATTATTGAATGCGACGATTTTGAAAGTGATGATATCTCGATCCGTGAAGCAATCTGTTTGAAAACTTTATTAAATGATTACTCTTTTAACATACTTTTAAATATTTTTAAGAAAGTGTTTACCCTAACCGATTTGATATTCAATGTTGTTCAAAATCAGTTAACTGACATTATTCATTCCAAAAATAGAATAACAAGACTGGTGCAAAATCTCAGAGATTTTCGTAATGATAGTAGGTAATTTCCAGTATATACGCAGTGACGTTTTGGACTCGCTTGATATTTCCGAACCCCCCAAAAAAAAGACAAAGGCATGACACAGAAACAGATCTCGAAAAACAAGTATATTTTGAAATTTTGGATACTATTATTATGCAAATAGATACTCGTTTTTCGAATTTTGAAGATTTGCAAATTTTTGACCTCTTTGACGATTCAAAATTTAAAAGTTACGCCAAAGAATTTCCAAGATATTTATTAGACAGGTTAATTAAAAATGACCCATCATTCTTTAATAAAATAAAATTAGAAAATGAATTAAAAGTTTTATATGCTGATCCAAATATTTTCGGAAGATGGGATAAGTTACAAGATATGTATAATTTTATATCATTACAACAAACTGTTACCGAAATTAATAAATTATTGTCATTAATTCTCTCATTACCACCAACGTCTGCCTCAAATGAACGAAATTTCTCTTGGCCTAAAAGAATCAAAACGTATTGTCGAAATACCATGAAACAAGAGAGAATGTCAAGCTTGTCTCAAATGTCAATAGAAAAAAAACTTTTAAAATCTCTCCAAAATTCTAAAATAAATTTTACGATGACGTTATAACCCATTTTGCTACTTCCAAACAACGTAGACTAGAGTTAATTTATAAACATGTTTAGGTTCTAAATTTATAGGAAAAAACAAAAAAAAACAAAAAAGAAGACAACAAAAAATCTCCTATGATGATTGAAGTCTTTATTAGACGGTATACCTATCTGAGGAGACAAAAAATACCTTGCCGACCTTGTCTCTCAAGCCACGAGCCGCCACTGAATCAATGAGTCGTGGGACGATACCCAAGAGATTAAATGTCGCATCGGAAAGGCAAAAAGTGCATTCTTGACTATGAGCTCTGTGTTCAAAAGCCATGACCTCAGCCTAGAAACAAAAATAAGGCTCCTTCAATGTTACGTGTACTCAGTGCTTCTATACGGAGTAGAAACGTTGGTTATACACAAGGATCCTAAAGGTACTATGGACAGACAAAGTCACCCATGAAGAAGTACTACGCAGGATGAACACAACCGCGGATTTGGTTAACATCGTGAAGAGCCGTAAACGGCAGTACTTGTGACATATAATGAGAAATCAAGGCAGATATGAGCTACTCCAATGCATTTTGCAAGGTAAAATTGAAGGAAAAGGGGCCCCAGGACGAAGAAGAATATCCTGGCTTGCTAACCTGAGAGCATGGTATAGAAAGACCTCAACACAGCTATTCCGTACAGCAACCAACAAAGTCATCATAGAATGATCGCCAACGTTCGAAACGGACAGGCACCCTAAACAGAAGAAGAAATATTTTTTTATCACTATCGATATATTACAAAATTTGAATAAACTTGACGTTATCAAAATAACATTTATGAATGTTTGTCAATATCTCTCATATTCGTGAATTAATAAAATATAACATAATTTCTACTTATTCTAATTTTGCTATCGTCCTAGTTGCCTTGATCTATATAGATTTACAGTGTTAAAGTTGAGCGTATTTTAAATGATTTATAATTAAATGGCACTATAATGTCACAGTACGCCTCATACAAAGTTCAGTTTCATTTATTCATCACATCTTGATAAACGATTTGAATAATTACTTTTAAAGGTAAAAATATGTCAGTAATTGATTGTTAGTCTTTAAAATTAATATAATTATTATAATAAGTATTTCTCTAAATGATTCAAACCACTTAGCACGTTTCAAGCGAAATTTTAATAAGGTTGTTGAAATCAATTTATGTTTTTTTAGAAAACTCTCAAACCACTTGAACTTGTTATTCATACTAGAAATCTTAGTCGTGCATGTTTGTGGGTTAGATCTTTGACGATTTTTTTATAAAGATGTAGTATTTTTGCTTGGCAGATTTCTGCACATTACAGAAACAGAAATTTTGTGCTCACTGGTATTACAATCTCATTTTTGACAAGTTAAGGGTTGGACATTTTCTGCTTAACTACGTTCAAATAATCCCCAATTTAGTTAACCTAAATTCAATATTCCAATTCGATACATGTAGTGTTACAGCTACAACAAACTATCTAGTTGACCAGTTAGTCGAAAAATAGAATTCAATCGTGAATATTTTCTCGCAATTTTAATTTTCGAATTCTAAAAAAATAAGGTATTCTCGTAAAAAGGTATAGTATTTTTAGCCCTTATCTTTTGCCTTATTTGTTTTTTTTCCTAATAAACATCGTAACAAATAGTTTTATTATTGTAAACATTATGGTTGTACAATACAAGCTAACAACATTTTTTTTAGAACAAAATCTTTTTATGCAGCTTCTTTTTCATTACGAAAATGTCAGATAGATCAGCTATTAAAAAATATATTGGCTTAATTTTATAAACGGATTAGTTTTACACCGGCTTGTGAGGTATGACTCTGGTCTAGACAAAACTCTTAAGAGTCTGGCCATGTTTAAAATATCTAGATAAAAATTGGACTTGAAAATAAAAACATGTCATGTTTTTAGCCATTGAAGAATTACACGGATCGGCTAATCAAAAAAGTTATTGATGAATAACTTTGAATGACCGACTTGTGTTGTCATAGATACCAAGAATTTCTCGATTAATGATAAAACAAATATTAAATTCTGGACTGTCTTCCATATTTATATTTTTCAAACATATATATATATATATATATATATATATATATATATATATATATATATATATATATATATATATATATATATATATATATATATATATATAAGCGGGGATCCTACAGCTTCTGCCGCTTCCCGCATTTCGATTGCCATCTTTTTCTATCTCTCCAGGTGTCTTCATCAATGGCTCTGTCTTTCATGGTTTCCATAACACCTTGTATCCAAGACTTGACTGGTCTTCCTCGTTTCCTTCTATTACTTGGATTGTATTCCATAGCTCTTTTTGGCCATCTGTTGTCGTCCATCCTCTGTACGTGTCCATACCATATTAACTGTCTAGTTTCTATTCTTTCAGAAGTTGTATGTACTCTATCTGTTTTTCTTCTAATTTCAGAATTAGGTATACGTTCTACTCTTGATATACGGCAAGCTCTTCTCAGGTAGTCCATTTCAACCGTGTCAACTTTTTTCTTTCCTTTTACTGTCATTTGCCAACATTCTGCTCCATATGTAAGAATGGGCTCTACAATTACTTTGTAGATAGTCATTTTAGTTCTCATAGTAGCTTTGTTGGACCAAAGTATAGAATTCAGAATTTGAACACTCTTCCTGCCTTGTTGCACTCTATAGTCTATATCTCGTTCCGTTGTTCCTTTACTGCAGATAATACTTCCCAAATATTTGTATTCGTAGCACCTTTTCTGTCTAATTTCCAAATCCGGGTCTTTGTCTTCACTGCCTATTCGCATATATTCTGTTTTAGACATATTCATACTCATCCCCCATTTTTCGTATTCATCTTTGAGCTTTCTAAGCATATAATCTGCATCTTCTTCACAGCTTGCAATTAGTACTTGATCATCTGCAAAGAACAGCGTTGTCAGATAATGGTTGTTAAGCTTCAACCCCATTCCCGCACATTTTTGTCTCAACTGGTGCAGTGCTTCTTGGATATATATTTTGAATAGGGTGGGGGAAAGGCAACATCCTTGTCTCAAGCCTTTCGTTACTGTAAATACCCTTGAGAAAGTATTTCCTGTTTTTACAGTGCTTTGAGGGCATTTATAGATGTTCAGTATTGCTTTTAGATATGTTTTACTAAGGTCCGTTTTCGTCAAGACACTAAATAAGAGTTTTAAAGGAACTGTATCATAAGCCTTCTCCAGATCTATAAATACCAGATGCGTAGGGAGGTTTCGAGCTGTTCGTTTTTCAATTACTTGTTGAAGGGTAAATGTGTTGTCCACGCACGATCTTCCTGCTCTGAAGCCGCTTTGTTCTTCAATTTCTTTATACTCCTCTTCTATTCTTCTTTTCAATATACGACCATATAACCTTCCCAGCCAGCTAGTTACGCTAATGCCTCTATAATTTCCGGATTCTTTTCTGTCTCCTTTTTTATAAATGGGGCTAATGTGGGCCAAATTCCAATCGTCTGGAATCGTTTGGCCTTCAATTAAGCATTTATTAAAAATATTCACTAAGCTTTCCAAAAGAGCATCCGGTCCATGTTTCACCAACTCGACGGGAATGTCTCCAGGATCGGGTGTTTTTCCATTTTTCATTTGTTTCAATTCTTTTACTCAATACAAAACTCAAGTAGCACGTGACAAAAAGTAGAACCAGCTCTATTTTTAACGACGCGCGACGTGACGTAGCAAGCTGCATGACGCCACAGTCACAGACATTTTGGTGTGCGCTGAATAATTCGTTTGCATTGGTTACATTTTAAGTAACATGTTAGACGTGAGCTACTTGCTACTTGCCACTTGTCATGCCAGTTTGGTGGGCGCTCTCCCTAAAATGTATATTTTGGCACTGGACAAGGAACTTATAAAGGAATATGTTTTCAGACGTTATAACAATAAGCACAACGAAAAGAATAAAAAGCGTCATATAGAAGATGTATTTCCAGAACTTTTGAATATTACTGAGCCCAGAGTAGAACAAACAAAAAATACAAGGGGGCGGTGCCATGTGTGTTGTAGAGGCAAAGACAGAAAAACTAGTAAAATATGTGTAAAATGTAACAATTTTGTATGTCTAGAACACGCAAAATCAGAGATAGTTTATGTAAATTGTACAAATAGTATGTAGATGTTATTTAGTCTGTTAGTGTCAGCAGTAGAATGTATTTAGTAGTAATATGTATGCTTTCGTCCAATAAATGTTCAATTCTATAAAAATAATGAGTTACTGGCACAGTTTTTTTTCGTATAAGCATAGTTCACCCATTTAAGAATGGGGTCCGTCCAGACCCCGGCCCGTCTTTTGTGTAATATTTTATAAACAGATTTAATAACAAAACTAAATCAGGTGTACGTCTTCAAGTATTTGTCATGAGCTATCAATCATATACCTTTTAGAATCTTCAAAAACCTGTATAAGATTTTTTCAGCTGTTTTTTTTTTCTTTACTGGCCTAAGTATATGTATCTGGTTTACACTCTTGTTCCTGGAAGTTTTTGAGTGTGTGCTGATATTTATTACCGATCCTGGGTATACGCATACGCATTTCACGGTTATATAGTCAATTTCTGGCCTGTTACTATCGAGTTATATTCGTTATAAAGAATTGACTGAGTGCAATATACTACGTATATACCGTCGGCACCAACAAATAAGTATCCAAGTCGAAATATCTTTATGACTTTTCCCGTTAACGACCACAGATTTACGGGCCGCGTGTTCTCAATATCAATTTAATTTTCACACATATTCTCACGTTTTACATGTAAATAATAATTGCAGCAACGTTGGTTTTTAATGACTAGAAACTATATTTGAACCGTGCACTAAATTCATTTTTTTTATTTCAACAAAGAGAAATGATACTGAAAAATTACATATCTATAGTGCGAATTTCATGTTTCTATTATTTTTGTTTGAAGCTATTTTTTGTGGTTATTTACTTCCTAAATTGATATATAAAGCTAATGAATCATTATTGTTAAATTGGATTCAAAATTTTTATATTTTACTTTTATCAGTCTCACTTCTAACGACATAATATCATTTAAATCAGAAGACTTTAGAATGGCATTTTCAGTATAAATTAAGATACACACCATATCATACAATCAAGATATCCTCATATACATTCATGACAGTGTGCCACAAAGAGCAGTAGGTACTGTCCCCTTTTTTACACCATCTACGAGCGGCATACAAAGCTCCAACACCACGAGAGCGACTAAAATCCAGGAAAAGCTTCCTTGGAACAGGGAAGAATGAACCGTCTGAGTATTTTCCTCTTCCCATGTTCAATGGACCGGCCAGTCCCTAGACTTTAAAACGTGGAAAACTATGAATAGGATAAGAACGAAAGTCGCTCCAGTAAAATTAAACATGGCAAAATGGGGAAAAATAGACCAAGATGATCTGTGAACTGTGACTGTGGAGAAACACAGAATATGGAACATCTTCTTACATGCAGAAACTGTCCTCATCGATGTACCTTCGAAGATTTGTGGCTCGCCAACAAAGATGGAACCGACGTAGCCTGATACTGGGCCGAAATTGTATGAATGACAAGTCCGGAGATGATAAATTCAGTAAGTATACCATTTACACATTGGACACACCAACTACCCCGCGAACTATGCTCAGTTTATATGCCGATGATACAGCAATTAAAGCCAGAAATCTTTAAACCTAGCGGGAACATGCCGACAACATGCGCTAAATCACCTGGAAGATTGGTGTGTTGAAGGAAAATTGCAGTAAACCCAGAGGGGTCACAGACAGTCATGTTCCAAAAAAGATTCAGAAGCTCATACAATCAATGATGTTCAACACATAGATATAATACTGGGAGCGCTAATGGCTAATGGACAAAAGGATACCACATTTCAACAGCGCGTTACTAAGAGCAATATATTTAGCTACTAAGCATAAACACACTAAGACCTCTTATTAAAATAAACAGCGAGCTGAGCGAGCTATGTTTGAAAACGAAGTTTAGAGTTACAAACAGTATCATCATATCAGCAGTAACATATGGATCAGGAGCTTGGAGCCAAACCTGCAAAACCAGTAGGAAGAAGATCCAAATAGGCCAAAACCACATGCTAAGAGAGGCTCTGGACATCCTCACATGTATCAGAAAAATTTGCTTACATAGAAATCAAAGAGGTAAGGATCCTCGCATAAAATAAATGAAAAATCGTATGGAATCTTCAACGAACTAAGAAACCATCCGAATGAAATACTAAGGAACTTGACGAACTACGGTGAAAACAGACCGGCATGGGGCAGAAGACCCAGACATCAATTAGTAGAGTATCAATCCGAAGAGTGAAGAGGGAAAAAACATGAAAAGGTAGTCACATAGTAATATAAATCCAAAAACACATACACGAGGCATGTGTGTTGAGGGCACTATAAGACCTGGGAATGCATGCTTCATCCCCTAGGTTAAATACTATTACTTCATACTATTTTCAACTTATTTCTGGGTTTTAAATTATCCAAAAAAAGTACAGCAATTTGGCAATTGAGGAGGAGACATTGAGGGGAGCACCGTTAGATACGGGTTTGATGGCCAGTCCCTCCGGATAGTCGGCTGGCGACGTAAACATACAACATTTGCCAAATCGGCAGTCGATCGTCCTAAACAAAACCCCTGTGCGGAGAACCACCGACCAATGCCAAAAAACGAGGTCTTCGCTCGCTAGGTATTGACACCTTTGAGGGAACAATTCAGAGAGGTTTCAAAAATAAACATGAAACAAAGCTAAAAGAGCATAACAGCACCCCTACCTTTCGCATTTCCCATTCCCCATTCCCCGGGACATCCAAAATTACAAAACATGTAAAGCCTCTTCAACTCAACGTTATGTTATGAGATTTGGGGGGAGTAAAGGTAGTTTGAGGAATTATGGAGAAGAAAGATCTCTTTGATCTTCGGACATGAGAACACCGACTTCAGGAGCTTCCCAGCTCCCCTGCTCCTTGGAGCTGGGATTTACTTTGTTATGTGTGTGTGAGAGTACATAGATGCAGTAAGCATTGTAAATATAAGTTTAGTTTATCCCCAATATTGATATTGAATTACATTTTTTAAACGGCTAAATTGGGTGAATATATTACATTAATTATAAACGAATATGTATCTATTTTTAAAAAAATTCTTTGAATATGGTAATCAGATCCTGGAATCTGGATGAATTTTCTACGAAACTTGCTTCATGTAACGCATGTCCCTAAAGTTTTCGGAAAAAATAAATATGTCTTTTCTAATTGTAAATTAAGTTTATTTTATTTACTAAATACAGGTAATTAAGTCTACATATTTAAAGTTTATAATGTATTTTTATAGAACAGAAAGAGATCTTCGTCCGTGATCTTCGATGGCATGTAAATTTGGTCTTGCATGTGCAATAAGCCTTTGGAATGTTTTTAAGTCGATCTCACGAAATTTTTGCAAAATTCTTCGCCTTAGCTGGTCTTTTCCCAGCCATTATTATACACCATTCGACTCAAAACAGCCCAAAACTCTTCTAGAGTCCTTGCCTGAGGCACATTTGGAGGGTTGTCGCGCTTAGGAAGGAAATTTATATTTTGAGTAGTTAACCAATCTGTCGTTCTCCTGGCGTAATGGCATTACGCTAGGTCGGACCAAAATATAATTGCATCATTGGGGCGATGAGTATTTATAAAATGAACAAGCTTTGTAAGACACCTGTCAACGTAATTGTCAGCATTGAGAGCTTCACCACGAACGCGCCCAACAAACGGCTGTGAAACACCAGCTTCTGAGATGGCACACCATACTGAAATTTTATAGATAAATTTCACTTTTCCCTTAAAGCTAACTTCGCCCGGTGTACATTGCGTATATAAAATCTGTCGTTGTCTATAATCAGAACTTTACCAGGAAAATGAATACGTCTCAATGCACGGCAACATCTAAAATTTTTTTCTAACTGGGCTGATGTGTACTTGGGAGCTTTTTTTCTTTTATATCGTTTTACATTATTTCTAGAAATTGTTCTACCTACAGTCATTCGTGAAACAATATATCTTCGGCCAACATTTCGCAAAGACTTCCTAATTGGTTCTCCCTACTCTGAATTAATCTATGTTCCCGAGCAGGAGTTAAAACGCTTGGTCTTCCACTTTTGGGCAAATTAAGGCATGGTATAACCTTTTTGCACTCTTTAATTGTCTGGTAAATCGTTGACAGAAATATTTTGAGCACTAAAAATTCTTACAATATCGCGTTTTGGTACATGTCCAACTAAACGATAAATACTTTGACGAATACGTTTGTACGACATCTCAACGAACCGTATTTGTCAAAACTATTGTTTATAGCGTTTAAGTTGTTTACTAACTTTTATTTCCAATGGGAACTTAATCCAATGCTTCCTACCAATAATACTTATAAATCTAAAATTTTCCGAAAACTTTAGGGACATACGTTAGTGAAATGGCAGCAGCTTTGTTATTTTTTTTTCTATCCATTTCTATCAAAACAGTCTGAATGAATCTTTTGCAAAATTAAGGAATTTAAGGAAGAGAGTTTTCTATAAATTTTTATGTAAAGTGGAACCATATGTTACCATTACCATCATTTTTATCCCATTATTGCCACAAATCCAGTTCCCAAAGGTAATTTGACTCATCTCTTAACATATTATCTTATTATTATATATACAGTGGACAGAGAATATTGTAAAACAAAAGACATTCCAAAACCAGAGAAATCCACTATGATCTTACACTACCTAAGTTTCAAACCAGGATGGATGAGATTTTCCGAAAGTAACACTAGTGAGTTTTATTCATATTTCCCAATAAAAATCTTCTCGTATATGTACCGCCTTAAAATTAAATAATGTATCAAAATTCAATAAGCTCCTCTTTTGAGTCTGCTAAGTAATAGAAATCTCCGGGTAATGAAATGAATCCAGTCGAGGTGTCAATAGCGTCAATACGATTTCCAATATCTAATAACTACTTCGAAAATACAATTGCACTTTGATCTTGTTAAAAAATCACTCGCATGTTATTTGTCAATTGTGGTGTCACAACGTACCGCCACAAATTGGATGATGTTCGGCATGCGTTTAATTCGTCCGCAACAGTTAAAAAGAGAAAATGAGCAATTCTTCCGCCTTCTAATAAAGTTGTAGATATTCCAGATGAAGCCAACGCTAGGGCTACGGCAATATGATCCTTGCCAATAGCAATAAAATTAGTAATATTTTTTTCCTTCCGTCCCGGAGCATGAAGCAAGTAAATTCCACCAGATCCAACTTTCACATCATTATCATTGTGGCTTTACAATCCTGCGTGGGTCCAAGCCTTCTCAATAATTTCTCTCCAGTAATCCATATCCAACGCCTTCCTAGGCCAAGCACGTATTCCCAACTTTCACAGCTTCTATCAAAGTGTCGTACGTAATCGTTTGTTGTTGACTCAATTGGAGAAAATTTGTACGAACTATTATCGCAAATGCTTCAGTGTTGAACTGTTGTTCTCTTTTATAAAGTCACAAAAGAAATGAAAATCATTTATTTACTGTCAAATATTAATGGTGCGTCATAAATTTTCTTTGAAAGATATATTAAGCTACATAAAAAACTATGTCTTGATATTAAATCAAAATAAAATAAAAGACACATCAAACAATTGAATTAGCATACTGCTTGTCTATTAATATTCGTCAACTCTAAGATTTAATTTTTTTATATTATATTTTATTCCCTTTTAATTTTATTTTGTTTTATTCTTTCTACTCCATTTAATTCTATTTTATTCTACTTTATTTCATTTTATTCTAATTTATTTTATTTGAATTTAATTTTATTTTACTCTAATTTTATTCTATTCTATTTTATTTTACTCTATTTCTATTTTATTTTATTCTACTTTATTCTAAATTTTAATATTTATTTTATTTTATATTAATTTTAATTTTTTTATTTTTTATTAATTTTAATTTTTTTTATTTTATTTTGCTCTATTTTATTCTACTTTATTTCATTTTATTCTAAATTCATAGTATTTTAATGTTGTTTAATATATTTTGTTTTATTTTACTCTATTTGATATTAAATCTATGCCTTGATATTAAATCAAAATAAAATAAAAGACAGATCAAACAATTGAATTAGCATACTGCTTGTCTATTAATATTCGTCAACTCTAAGATTTTATTTTATTATATTATATTTTATTCCATTTTAATTTTATTTTGTTTTATTGTTTCTACTCCATTTAATTCTATTTTATTCTACTTTATTTCAGTTTATTCTAATTTATTTTATTTTAATTTTATTTTATTTTACTCTAATTTTATTCTATTCTATTTTATTTTACTCTATTTCTATTTTATTTTATTCTACTTTATTATAAATTTTAATATTTATTTTATTTTATATTAATTTTAATTTTTTTATTTTTTATTAATTTTAATTTTTTTTATTTTATTTTACTCTATTTTATTCTACTTTATTTCATTTTATTCTAAATTCATAGTATTTTAATTTTGTTTAATATATTTTGTTTTATTTTACTCTATTTGATTTTACTTTATTCCATTTTATCTATCTTTATTTTATTCTATTTTACTTTATTTTATTTTATTTGCTTCGATTTTATTCTATTTTATCTTAATTTTATTTTGTTTAATTTAATTTTATTCTATATAATTTTATTTAATATTATGTTATTTTACACTATTTTATTGTACTGTATTTTAATTTATTTTATTCTATTTTAATATATTTTATTTTATTTTAATAAACAGTTTCTGACTTATCACTGAACTTAAAAGATATCTAACAATATATAAATGTTGTCAAGTCTCCCTTTAAGAAAAGGTAACATTTCGTTGTCGTTGGTGATCGGTCAGCTCTGCATTGCGTTTTCCCTCAAGTCGATGTCCATTACCAGATGAACAGCTAAATTAATTACAGTGGGATGACGTTTGTATATGGAAAATAAAGAGACTCTCTAAACAGCCTCATTGACATATCTTTTGATCTGATATGTGGAAACTTCATCGTTATTTATTTTATTTATATTATTTATAGCCACAATACCAAATACAGCTATGTCGTTATGCCAATCTATCAATACTGACATTTGTTTTGAATCATAGCTTCCTTTGTTAATCTTAGTATGGCGCCATCTATTAGTTATATTGCGATTTAAAATGACAGAAAAACTGTTTTTTACGTCTTTCCGCACATTATTTTGAAAATTATATTTTACATAAACCTTCTCCTGGTAATAACAAACACAAAAACAAAATAATTATCTAATTTGGTGCAGTCGTTATGAAGTTATGCGCGTATAAACATTTCGGAAATTCACTTTTATTTATATAGATAATACAAAATCATAATATACTGAGCCTGTGTGCAATATACTACTTGTTATGCGTTAAATCCTCATTTGATTATAGTTTATATTTTAATTCATTTATTATCTTAGTTCGAACAAAGTGTCATCAAATCATTTTATTGTGAAAACACAATTAAAAATTAAATTTTAAATCTAGACTGCGTTTGGAGGTATGTTTGATAGTTTAACAAAATAAAGTTACTATTTATACAAGTTATAATGAATTCTACTAAGATAAACCGATAATATTTATTGGTATGTACTTCAAACAGAGATATTCTAACGACGGCCGACAATATTTTATCAGCGTTCTTATTAATATAGAACAAAGCAATAAATGATGTAGTTGAAAAATGTGGGTAATAGCTTTTTTATCTAAATATAATTTTACATTGTAAGTATCAAATATACAGAGTGAAAAATGTATTAAAAAATTATAAAAGTTTATTATATTAATATACGTTTTTCTAAATACCAAGTATGACATTATAATGATATTTTATTCAAAAGCTACGTGCGATAAAACAGCTATAACAGCGATTAAAAGCTACAGCGCTATACATAACAACTACAGTAGAGGCAGAATATTTTATGTACCAAAGGTAATACGTATATGTTTATGATCTAAAAGTTTACAAAACGCAAGAATATCTGTCCACACAACTTCAACAAGAGCAACTGGGCGATGATGGCAGGTGAGATTTTTGCGGAACGTTGGATCATAGTGACATACATACTATATTGCTCAAATTAGCCGGTAATCAAAATTAAATCAGAGGAGATATGTTATCAATCAACTATAACTTTATATCTGATTAAAACAGTGCTAAAAAGGGTCTTGGAGGCATACATAAGGGACATTTTAGAGGTTTCCGCAACGAACTTACTAAACCGAGTAAGATGGACAAGAAAAGACAAGAAAAGGACATGAAGACAAAACGTGTGTTTAAGTGTAACTTTTCCATCAGCGTGCAACTCGATGCTGTAACTGTGTCCAGTAAAATATACTAAATTAACCTTCCAGTTAAGGGCATGAATCCGCTTGTCGAATTATTTGTCGATTTCTGACGATTAACTACTATTTCGGTCGTGGCGTGCTCGCTACCTTCAAGCAAGGGCCACTTAAAATACTTACTTATACTTAATTCAGTACAGTTGTGAGAGTTGTCTAGTGCATTTAGTTCTATTGCTACATTGAATTGCGTAGCGTCAGGCACGTTATACAAGTTGTAACAAATCTTCAGGTGAGATTCTAAAATATTTTATTTCAAGGGAAAGTAAAAAATATTTATGTGATTCATAAGTGTGAGTGATATACTGATTATGTGTTCTGTATATTTAATTGATATATATCTTATTTATTTTACAATTTTTTTTAATATGAAGTTTTACAAAGCAACAAGAATATCTTGAAAAGCTTCATGCGGAATTTCTCTCTGATTCTGAGCCAGAAGTTGAACCTGACGATGACGATGCTAGTTTGGTAGATTTCGAAGAGATACAGAACCACCACACCGACATAAAAGAAGAAATTGAGGATCTCAGAAGTCTTGGATGTTCCACAAAAAGTGCCGCATTTCATTGGTAAGGATGTAGAAAAGAAAATGGAAAAAGCATGTAGAAAACCACCGGATACGAACTCAAAGTGAAAATATAATAAATATAAAAATTTCTGGAGTAACTGGGGAAGTACGACATATGAAAAGAGAGTTGTGTTCCTACAATATCAGTAATAAATCTGCAAATAAAACAGATATTTTAGAACTTAAAGCACTATTGGGTCTTTTATATATAGCTAGGTAACCAAATATAACCACAGAAATGCATCTCTTTAGGACAAACGGCTGATCGCCAGATATTTTTAGATTGACAATGTTCCTTGCATGTTTCAAGTTTTTGCTCAGACACATCCGTTTTTATGATAAACAAACACGACTAGAGAGGCAAAAATTTGAAAAATTGGCAGCTGTGAGAGAATTAATTAAAAAAATTAAAATTTTTCCATTATCTGCATATACGGTAGATGAAAAACCTTTTCGTAGCATGTGTGGCTTTAGAGTATTATATGCCCATTAAACCTAATAAATACGGCATAAAAATACGCATTAGTAGACGCTAAGTTTCCTTAAACCGCAAACCTAGAGGTTTACGTTGGACACAGCAACCACCTGGCTCATATAAAGTTGATATGAGCAATATTTTCCTCGTTTCTCGCCTTTGCAGTCCTAATCTGGTTCTCACAGAAATGTAACAATGGACAATTTTCTGCACGATTGTGTCATATATACCCAGAAAAAAACAAAACGTTATTTTACTCTTAACGATGCACCACAACGATTTGATAGACGAATTTACGGGCAAGCCAGAAATCATAATTGACTATAATAAATCCAAAGGAGTAGATCTAGTTGATAAAATGTGTGCCGCCAACAATTGCGCTCGAGCCACTCGCCGATAGCCTATGATCATTTTTTATTCTGCAATTAATATAGCCGGTATCAATTCATTTTTGTAATAAACAGATATAAATCTTATGACTTTTTTTCGAAAATCTTGGTATGGAACTAGTAAACGATCATCTGCAACGTCGATTTTTGAGTAAACCTATTCCTAGATCAATTAGGTAAAGAATAAAGAACAAATTGTTCCAGCCCCAGATCCCCAAACCTGATCGACGAGGTCGTTGTTTTTACTGTAGTAGACAAAAAAAAATAGGCCAACCAGATATACCTGTAAAAAATGCCAAAAATTTGTGTGTTTGGAACACGAAAAATGCATTTGCTCTGACTGCCTACAGACTGGTATTTCCGAAGAAAGCGAAGATTGATTTATTTCCGTTCATTCATGTATCTACTATGCAGCTCAAACATTTTTTTATTTAGTCTTTGTTTAATTTCTTAGAAATAGTTGTTTTGTATTTGTATAATTTGGGTTTTTGTGTTCTACAGTACCCAAAATGTGAACTATCTGTTAACTTTTATTTTCAAAGCATGAGTTTAAACACAAATTATATTAAATTTGTATGCAAATGTTTTTTTTTGTCTATTTTAATTATAATATTTAAAGAATCAACAAGTTCTCAGACCCTTTTTCTGAAAATATTTGTTTTTTGGACCTTTTCTGGATTTGCGGACTGTGAGTCTGACGTTACATTTTGTCTAACATTATGTCACGTTATCCCTGAAAGGTTAAGTAGCAATTTAACTGTTTAGTTTTGATTTTTGTGTTCAATGAAAACAATTGAAACTTTATTATCTTTTAAATTTGCATCTGCAAATACAAGGTTACATTATTATCGTCATTTTATTCATTAGCAAAAACATAATATAATTTTTGGTCTGAAACTATGATGCTTTCAGTATATCTACATAAAAATACGGCCTCCACTGAGGGTTTTATCTTTTTTATTCAAACAAATCTGCCCTGAGATGTAGAAGAAATTTAACAATTTCATCAGTAAGTCTATTTTTAAAAGTAAAATTTAAGTAGCAAAATAAACACAAACAATAAACAAAACTAGTAAAAAATAATAAGAAAATGAAATATATCTATAGTTTATTTTTATGAACGAGAGAGTAATTAGCATAATTTTAACTGGTAGCTCCGACCACTCCATGGGCGTGCTCAAGATTAATTGAAAAATTACTTTGAATAATTATTGTAAAAAATAAATGAATTATTTCAGTGTTATAAAGTGTTATGTGTATGTAAACAAAAGTGACTTCTTTTATCACACACTATATTAGAACTGACTGGCCTACATTAAAAAGGGTTTTAAAAAATTCACATTTTTTTTTTTAATTTTTAAAAATTACAAAAGAGAAAAAGAGTTTTTAAAACCGTCTAAGGTATGTTAAATAGACGAATAAAAATATTAATATAAAACTTACAGCTACTTGTTAGAAATCCAAATCAGATTCAGAAGATGAACTTTCAGAACCAAGATTTATAATAACTGGCTCGATCATTTTATCAGTAATATTGTCCAGCTTCCACATTTTTTCCTCTTCTTTAATAGTGTGATTTACTGTCTTTTCCCAGTTTTCAGGTTTTACATTATTTACGGCCTCCAAAAACAACTGTTTAACATCATAAATTTTAAAAGTGGTATTTTTTCTTGAAACTTCACTCTTTATCTGTGCCCATACCAGTTCAATCGGGTTTAATTCACAATGATATGGTGGGGATCTAAGTACTGTCATTCCACGATTTTTGGCAATTTCATCAATTTCGTATTTTTTAAATTTTTCTTTATGAAGGGCACACAACGAATAAAGTTCCTTTTTTATAGATCCGGGATGGTACGTAATATTTTTTGAACTCAGTCAATTCTGCAAGTCTTTTTTTAATCACTTGGTTGTGGGCAGTCCTTCTATAAGTCTGGAGTGATAACTTGCATTATCCATTACTATTACACAGTTCTTAGGAAGAAGATCTATCATTTGTTCGAACCATTCTTGAAAGACATCAGCGTTCATGTCTTCATGGTAGTCACCGGTACGAGTTGATTCAAAAGTTAATAAACCACCTTCAACAAAACCGTCTGAACTGCCAATGTGTACTATTATCAGCCTGCGTCCCTTTCCTGATGGTGGGTTTAAACCAGTAGATAAGTTATTTACAAAAGCGTGCCTTTGACTTGTAACAGTTTCATCCTGCCAAAATTTATTTGGTGTATGACCCTCGTTGATCCATGTTCCATCAAGATAAAATATTTTTCTTTTTTGGTTTCTCATTTCCTTTATGGTTCTTAGAAAATGTCTTCTCCATATGACAATATCGCTTCTTTCTAATAAAATAGACTTTCTGGGATTCTTTTTCCAGCGGAAGCCTATTTCTTTTAAAAATTTCCATAACGTACTTCGACTCATTTCTGGGTAATCCTTATCATCTCGAACTGAGACAAGAACTTTATCCAATGTTGGAAATTCTTGTCTAAAGAAGAATTCATGCACTTTCCGTCGAAGTCCTTCTTTAAAATGATATTCTATTTGAAATTTTGATCTCCCTGGAGCATTACGTGGCATTTGAAAACTACCACATTTCTCTTCTTTAATAACTCTGTAAATCGTAGATTTCCCAACACCAAGTGTACTACTAACTAACTCAACGGTCTCATCAACACTTTCACATAAAAGTTTGTCTGTAAATGATTTAAAACAATTAAATATTAATGTTTTTTCATTAACTGTTAGAGGACCAATTTTTCGGCGTTTACACGGCACTTCCAAATTTTCCATAACACTAGTATACACAATAAACTGCACCTTGCAACTAAGTACCTACTTTTAGTGAACTGTTAAGAATTTTGAATACGCCACTTGGACCTTCCTATATACAAAATGGAAAAACCCACTATCACATTTTCTGTGGAATAAGTTTAGAAGGTAATTATCTAGTCAATTACTGTCGTAGATTCCTGGAATTAAAGAATTAAATGTTTGATTGTTGAAACCCTTACTTCGTGGAATGCACTTATTTCAGATAAAATAAAACGTTTTATTTTATCTAAAGAATTAAACTTTATTTTGCAAATAGGCAAAGAATTAAACTTTATTTTGCAAATAGATAAAATAAAACGTTTTATTTTATCTAAAGAATTAAACTTTATTTTGCAAATAGGTAGGTACTTATTAAACTTTTATTGGTTATATATAACCAATAAAATAAACATCTTACATTTCTTGCAAATTCATTAGTACCTGTTAACCTCCATCACTCCGACACTGGCAACCTTATTTAGGGATTAGTAACCCTCACAACTATTGTATTCTATTCTGCTCCAACCTTTATACCTGGTGGTCATACTCAATTTAAAATTGTTTTCCTATATACTTCTGTAAACTTGTTGACAAATATCTGTTTTTCATTGAGTCACCCGTATCAACAGTTTAGGGATTTGCATACATAATTTATTGTTTTATTACTCTCTCATACATAAAAATACACTATAATCTATTAAAGGCGTTAAAAATATTAAGTTGCTGAAGGCAATTCTATAAACACAATTATCTTATGGTAATAAACGAAAAAACGGCTCATTTCAGCTGTCATTCATTTAGTAGTAAATATAGTAAACTCAGAAAAACACACTTATACTTTATTATTATGTTATAAGTATATAAATCTCATATTAGATTGCTTTGATGAACGTTTGGTTGAAATTTAGCAAAACGGTATACCAAATAAATACTGTCAACTACAGAGAAAGAGAATGTCGATTACAAATGAAATTGTGGATATCACCTATCTATATAAAAGGTCATGATGACAAGTCACACCGTTTGTCCAGTCAACTAACGACGCAATCTAGGAAAGAAATCTGAACTACCACCATTTGATATCTCAATCATGTTTTGTTCTTGTTCAATTATTACTTCATAATTTTCAAATCAGAATATTCCGAAAACGGTACACAGTATCGAGTTTTACCAAGAGTACCTTTTTCTTGTAAAATGGAATGATGTTTAAGTTTACTTGAAATTTTGATTAATAATTATACTCTTAAAAAAGTTACATTGACTAATAGTATGATCCGTGTAACTAGCGCCCTCTATGAGAATCAGATATAAAAACAAATTCATGGGATGTATCAGCTTCCAAAACATATTCCTATAAAATTCCATTACAATGTTGCCAGTAGTTTCGGCAAAATAGTAAAAAATGCGTAAAATTTGTTTTTCCTCAACGCCCTGTATCTTGAAAACGGATGGCGTTACAAAAATTTGTTACTAAGCAAACCCCAATTATTTTTCAGTTTTTTACCTACCCTAGAGACGGGATTACCTTTTTTTGAAACACCCTGTATGTGTGTGATATCTCTAATACTTACAATGTTGATATATAGAAGAAAAGATAATCAGATGTGACAGTGGTTACACCAAATAAAAGGAGATATAACAATCAATGCAAAAACTGAATTACTAAATTAAATTATTAAAACACATTAAATGTAGAAGAAAAACGTTGTCCGAAGACGAAGAAAAATTTAGTTCAAAAGAATTGGTAGGAGATTGTCCTCGAATAATAAAAGAATGAAGAATTTTAATAAAAATCCTGTTCACAAATCAATTAAAACGATCTTTATTATCATTATAAATCCTGTTCAGTCGGTGTTTTTATTGTGAGCGTATTAGTATAGTTTCCTCGTTCTTAATATATCTAGATTTACTTGCCTTTTGAACAAACAGCAAACACCATATATAGTAAAAAACATAAATGTAAGTCAATGATAACGTGGACAAGGCTTTTACGTACGGATAAAATATTGTGTAATCTCGATATTTGTCAGAAGTTATTAAACTGTTGTGCAATAATATTGTCAACAAAACAAAAACCGGCTTTATATATTTATATCAAATCAAGAGTAAGTATAAATACAAAGTGATATCATTATCATTATGTGAAGTTTCTTATCCATCAAACAAAAGATGTTACAATTTATGTAATGTTTAGTTATAGTTATGTTTTTTTACTTATCAATATATTATGTATATTAAAGTTTAGATAACCAATTGTTTTAAGATATTATATAGCTCTTTTCATGGACTTTTTTATTGCCCTATTTCTTTCATATAATACATATAGTAGATAGCGAAAAAATATTTAAATATATATATATATATATATATATATATATATATATATATATATATATATAATATAAGCAATATTTTTACTTTTCGACCACTTTTGTAGGACGGAAGGTTCACGGATTTATACCACTGTACCTTAAAAACTAGCCTACAGCTATTTTTTTAGCGCTTTACGTGTCCTGGGTCTAATATATGCCTCTCGAAAGGGTCAAAGATAGCCCTTTTTACCCTATATTTGAAGAGCTATACCTCTGGGCCCAGTGTACCGATTTTAACTTACAATGTCTCATTTTGTTTTTGTGATAATGTCAACTTTTTAATAAAATAATTTACAAAACCGCAATCGATTTATTTTATAGATCAAGAATAAAAAGAAAACTTTGGAAATTTGATCATTTTCAATTATTTGTCAAAATTTAACAAAATGAGGAAAAAATTGTGGAAACCGGTAAATTGAAGGATTTTTAAATACCTTCCAAACGAGCATTGGTAAGTTACAAACCATCTAGTAGATTCGTAGATAAAACTATTTAAAAAAATTCAATTTTTCGAAAATCGTATTTTTTATCATTTATAAATTAATAGTACCTACTTTTTCCTGACAATCTCAAATTGCATAAAAATTTAGATGAAGGTAGTTCTATATGTATACAGCAATGTCTACATATTGAATTTCTTGGCCTGAACCTTTTTTTTACCGCCTAAAAATTGAGCTTTTTGCTTCATAAGTAAGCCAACACTTGGGGTCGTTAATGATTTCTCTCATCTGTTTGATTATTCTGCAATATTAAAACTCAACGAATTATTAAAACAGATAACAAAACCTGAATTTTAAGCGTTTAAGGAAGCCTTTAGGTGGTCTTAAAACAAAGTCATGTCAGTTTTAATTTTAACTTTCTGAGATATTAAAGACGTGGACGCTAATTTTGCTTAAATTGTAAGTTTGTAGAAAGTGACGAAAATTTAGATTTTAGAAAATATAGAGGGCCTTATAATATTCTTTATTATATTGAAAAAAAGTTAAATCTATGCAAGATTTTGATGGGAGGTACATATTGTCTTTATTCCTATTGATTTAAGAATTTTGTCGATTTAGTCAGTGACATCTTTGATGTAAGGAGGAAAAGCTTTCATATGATGAGATTCTGCGTTCTTGGGTTGAGATTGACTGGGAGGTTGATGTTTGTAGATGGTCCTATTGATGTGATTGATAAATTCTACAGACAAATACATTGTGCCCAAATGAGCTCCCCACTATCTCCAGTAATTGCCAATATCTTTATGGAAGACTTCGAGACCCGAGCACTATGCACATGAATGCTCAACCCCACATGTATGTTGACGATACATTCGTCATTTAGTCCCACGGTAGGGATGCTTTGGTGCCTTTTCAGACTCATTTGAATGGTATACATTCTAGTAACCAGTTCACGATGGAGGTGGAAACTGATTCATCCCTACCATTTCTCGACGTTATTATAAAGCAGAACCAATATCAAGGTTTTCATCACTCTGTTTATCGAAAACCCACCCATACCAATCGTTACTTGCATGCCAACTCAAATCATCCACAAATTAATTCAGTGATTAATACCCTTGTCTCCAAATCAATACGCCTCTGCGACGATGCAAGTAGAAGTCTTGTTTAAAACAAGCTCTCATCCAAAAATCACATTAATAGAAGTATCCACACACATCAATCTCCCACTAAATCTCAACCCAAGGACGACTCAGACCCTCATTATATGAAAGTTTTTCTTCCTTACATTAAAGGTGTCACTCACAAAATCGACAAAATTCTTAAATCACCAGGAATAAAGAGAACATTTACCCCCCAACAAAAACGTTTATCTTTTGTCCGATCAATCAAAAACAACATTCCAAATGAACAACACTGAGTTTATGAAATTCCTGGTGCAGACTGCTCCCGATCTTATATAGGCCAAACAAATCTTAGAATGCAAAAGAGGATTTATGAACATTCCATTTCTGTTCGCAATTCCGATTCAATTCAAGCTCTAGGTCAACAACATTTTCATACAGATCACAAAATTGATTTTGAAACCTCCAGAATCATAGCCCCCATCCGCTTCTATAAACCAAGAATTATCCGAGAAGTCATAGAAATTGAAAAAAAAAAGGCCAAATTGTCTCAGTAAAAGAGATGACGGCATCCGGTTACCTTCGACATGGAGACCCTTCATTAAGAAAATATCGTCTGCTCGTAAAAATTGACTGTAAAATGAAAAAAGTCGCACAAATAAAAAAATCAGTTAGTGAATCAGAATGAAAAGCATTTTCGTAAACTCAAGTAAAAAACCAGTTCTGTTGCTAATTTTGGTAATGGAGAAGAGACCGAGCAAAGAACGGGTAAATAATAAGAATAAAAAGACCCGATGGCGTTTTTATAGAACACGTAATTAAAAGTATTCAGAACACCTGAGAACACAATGTGTTTTGATCTTGACACATTTCACAAGAATGTATACATAACTTACACCTTATACAAATATTGTTGTTGATAATTATGCAGATTTCAATAAATTATTGCTAGAGAAATGTATAAACATATAATTAGTGATAACTGACACAACAATTTATTAAGTAACACGATTTAATGGTGTTTTTCTGTAAGTGATGAAGGCAAATTGATAACTATAAATAACTTACGATGACTACACAGGAAGTTGAGCCATGAGAACTGTTTACATAATTTTTTTAAAATGTGACATTTTCTTTAGCCCCTACCGTACCACACAAAAATTTAGAGTAAACTATTAACATTTTATTACAAATACCTTTACATCTTTTTCTCAGTGCCTTTCCTAAAAAGTTAATGTAAATATGTAACACGTGATTTTGGAATTTTATAAACTTTTCATATAGACCACGGCTGATCTTTCATATAGAAACTGACTTTAATTGCGGCAAAATCCAAAAATTGTATAAGAAAGCTGCACTCTTCAGTCTGCACCTTTAAAAAACCCATACAAAAACTATTTCTGTCAATTTTAGTCAGGAAAATTGCTAGTCTCAAAGGTAATTCGAGTGATTTAGAAAATCCAACACCAGTAGATCTTTGGTTCACAGACGATGTCCTCTTAGAAATAATAAGAAGGACAAATGAAAAATTGATACAAGAATAAAAGATAAAGAATACTTGCAAGAATAAAATACAAGGAGCAACAAAAAATTGAATTAGTTGATGTTGACCTGGTAAAACTAAAAGCGTTCTTTGTCATTTTGTTTTTTCATCTATTTTTAAATGGAACAACGAAGATCTTGATAGTATGCCACAAACGGAACTGGGAGAGACATTTTTCGGTATACAATTGTGCTAAAAAGGCTTCAAGTTTTGTTGGCATGTTTGAGATTCGACTGTGCTGATAGTCGAAAAGAAATAGAGAAGACAGATAGGACAGCAGCAATATCATGGATTTTCAATAGAATTGTTGAAAACTCGTAAGAAAACTACTGCTTGAATGATTTGGCATGTATTGACGAAATGCTTATTGAATTTCGATACAAATGCAGATTTAAAATATACATATATGCCAAACAAGCCTAATAAATATGGCATCAAAATTATGGCCTTATGGCCTAGTTTTGAGGATTGAAGATTTTTAAAAACTTTTTTTTTTATTTATTAGTGAACTTATAGAACGTCTGTCGATACTTAAAACTGCGTGTTTTTGCCCCAACTCCCCTATGTGTAGATGAAAAGTACCCCTATGAAAAGCAGATGTACCTCCTTGAAAATAATCCTGGCGGCGCCCATGACTATCCTCTATCATGATATTTTTCTTTGATATGTTTAAATGCAGACCAAATATTTGACTTTCGTTTTCAACCAGTCGTATGAGATCAATTAATTCTTCTTGACTATTTGCAATAAGGTCTGTGTCGTCTGCAAAACGTAGGTTGTTTATATTACTTGAGACAATACAGAATGATAATTAAGAACCATTCAAGAAAAATGCAATGTGGAACGAAAAAAATATCATGGCTGCGTAATTGAAGATGTTGGTTCGACTACACATTTAGTTGACTTTTTAGATCGGCAGTAGATAATGTGAAAATAATTATGATGGTAGCTAACATTAGACAGAACACGACACGATAAGAATTAGTGTACTGAGTTCAGATGCTCTTTTATAATGTTTAAGGCATACTTCATTTTATTTATTTCAACGGTAGAACCATTTACAATAAACATCAAAACAACAACAACAAAAAAACAATTAAACAATAACAATTTGTACATTAAAACAGTATATCAAATCACAAAAGGTAAAAATATATCACATATTTAGTATAATTAGACTCGTAAGTTGCCTTTTGAAAACATTATAGTTTATTTTTATGAACGAGAGAGTAATTAGCATAATTTTAACTGGTAGCTCCGACCACTCCATGGGCGTGCTCAAGATTAATTGAAAAATTACTTTGAATAATTATAAAAAATAAATGAATTATTTCAGTGTTATAAAGTGTTATGTGTATGTAAACAAAAGTGACCTCTTTTATCACACACTATATTAGAACTGACTGGCCTACATTAAAAAGGGTTTTAAAAAATTCACATTTTTTTTAATTTTTAAAAATTACAAAAGAGAAAAAGAGTTTTTAAAACCGTCTAAGGTATGTTAAATAGATGAATAAAAATATTAATATAAAACTTACAGCTACTTGTTACAAATCCAAATCAGATTCAGAAGATGAACTTTCAGAACCAAGATTTATAATAACTGGCTCGATCATTTTATCAGTAATATTGTCCAGCTTCCACATTTTTTCCTCTTCTTTAATAGTGTGATTTACTGCCTTTTCCCAGTTTTCAGGTTTTACATTATTTACGGCCTCCAAAAACAACTGTTTAACATCATGAATTTTAAAAGTGGTATTTTTTCTTGAAACTTCACTCTTTATCTGTGCCCATACCAGTTCAATCGGGTTTAATTCACAATGATATGGTGGGGATCTAAGTACTGTCATTCCACGATTTTTGGCAATTTCATCAATTTCGTATTTTTAAAATTTTTCTTTATGAAGGGCACACAACGAATAAAGTTCCTTTCTTATAGATCCGGGATGGTACGTAATATTTTTTGAACTCAGCCAATTCTGCAAGTCTTTTTTTAACCACTTGGTTGTGGGCAGTCCTTCTATAAGTCTGGAGTGATAACTTGCATTATCCATTACTATTACACAGTTCTTAGGAAGAAGATCTATCATTTGTTCGAACCATTCTTGAAAGACATCAGCGTTCATGTCTTCATGGTAGTCACCGGTACGAGTTGATTCAAAAGTTAATAAACCACCTTCAACAAAACCGTCTGAACTGCCAATGTGTACTATTATCAGCCTGCGTCCCTTTCCTGATGGTGGGTTTAAACCAGTAGATAAGTTATTTACAAAAGCGTGCCTTTGACTTGTAACAGTTTCATCCTGCCAAAATTTATTTGGTGTATGACCCTCGTTGATCCATGTTTCATCAAGATAAAATATTTTTCTTTTTTGGTTTCTCATTTCCTTTATGGTTCTTAGAAAATGTCTTCTCCATATGACAATATCGCTTCTTTCTAATAAAATAGACTTTCTGGGATTCTTTTTCCAGCGGAAGCCTATTTCTTTTAAAAGTTTCCATAACGTACTTCGACTCATTTCTGGGTAATCCTTATCATCTCGAACTGAGACAAGAACTTTATCCAATGTTGGAAATTCTTGTCTAAAGAAGAATTCATGCACTTTCCGTCGAAGTCCTTCTTTAAAATGATATTCTATTTGAAATTTTGGTTTCCCTGGAGCATTACGTGGCATTTGAAAACTACCACATTTCTCTTCTTTAATAACTCTGTAAATCGTAGATTTCCCAACACCAAGTGTACTGCTAACTAACTCAACGGTCTCATCAACACTTTCACATAAACGTTTGTCTGTAAATGATTTAAAACAATTAAATATTAATGTTTTTTCATTAACTGTTAGAGGACCAATTTTTCGGCGTTTACACGGCACTTCCAAATTTTCCATAACACTAGTATACACAATAAACTGCACCTTGCAACTGAAGTACCTACTTTTAGTGAACTGTTAAGAATTTTGAATACGCCACTTGGACCTTCCTATATACAAAATGGAAAAACCCACTATCACATTTTCTGTGGAATAAGTTTAGAAGGTAATTATCTAGTCAATTACTGTCGTAGATTCCTGGAATTAAAGAATTAAATGTTTGATTGTTGAAACCCTTACTTCGTAGAATGCACTCATTTCAGATAAAATAAAACGTTTTATTTTATCTAAAGAATTAAACTTTATTTTGCATATAGGCAAAGAATTAAACTTTATTTTGCAAATAGATAAAATAAAACGTTTTATTTTATCTAAAGAATTAAACTTTATTTTGCAAATAGGTAGGTACTTATTAAACTTTTATTGGTTATATATAACCAATAAAATAAACATCTTACATTTCTTGCAAATTCATTAGTACCTGTTAACCTCCATCACTCCGACACTGGCAACCTTATTTAGGGATTAGTAAACCTCACAACTATTGTATTCTATTCTGCTCCAACCTTTATACCTGGTGGTCATACTCAATTTAAAATTGTTTTCCTATATACTTCTGTAAACTTGTTGACAAATATCTGTTTTTCGTTGAGTCACCCGTATCAACAGTTTAGGGATTTGCATACATAATTTACTGTTTTATTACTCTCTCATACATAAAAATACACTATAATATATGGACAGAATAAATCCAATAGGAGGTCATTGCAAGAGCTGAGCATTCTCGACAAGAGAAAATGACGAGCATAATCAGTCCTCTGAAAAGGACAAAAATATCATTCTTATATTAATACGTGCTTTAAACGTTAAAGGTCTTAGAAACTTCCGCTGAATGCTCTCCAATCCATCACTGTAGACTTGATGAAATAAAGACCAAACCACATAGAAGTATTCAAGACCAGAGCGTACCAGAGAGCAGTACAATAATTTGAACACAATAAGTGAGAGATCATGACTTTTACGATAAATAAAACCAAGATTACGAAATCATGTTTCCTAAATTTAAGAAAATGCCTTCTAAACGCCACATCTTTAATTTCAGTAATTGAATCCAAGAGTGCATTATCTTAAGATCAAACGAACTTACCTGAAGTTCGATCTTGATTATATGAGGCCTCATCGAAATAAATAAATAAATTGTAGATCTCCGCCTATGGCTAATTACTCACATTTCAAAGTTAGTATAAACAACCACTCGAAACCTCTTCTCAGCATCTCTGGCCTATACTCTTCAGTCTATTTGAAAGTTGTTGTTGCAACATATTATGGGCATTTTTCCAAAATGGTAGGGTGGGTTGGGACTTATTTATTTCGATGAGGCCTCATATAATCAAGATCGAACTTCAGGTAAGTTCGTTTGATCTTAAGATTATATTCGGCCTCATCTCATAAATAAATAAATTGTAGATGTTTAAAGTCGTTGCAACAACTTTATTATAATAATGCCCAACATATTATATGTTCCTAAAATGTAAAGTTCGTATCTAAAAATGCCCTGAGGCAATTAGTTAACACATTACTTAACATAATCCAACCTTAACTAAATGTATATTCTAAAATCCTTATAAATATTATATATAGTATAAATCAGGTTCTTTTTACCTATTTAAAATTGTATTGCAAATTCTTTATTAAGACTAAGGGCCTATTGTAAATTTTTTGAAAGTTTCTTAAAATTCTTCGTCTCACCTGCCGTCAACAGATAATGTCAAAACTGACCCTTTTCCTAGCTGCCGCAGATGTTGCGGCGTGGCGTGTGCTATGTGCTTTAAACTAACTTATATCCAGGCCACTCTGTTGTAGAATAAATTTGATCTATCTACCAATGGTTTGTGGAGTGGCCTTAAGAAACGGTTTCTTATGAGTCAGTAATAAAGCTCTGCATGATCCTCTTAAATCTTTTGTCTTTTTCAAATGATTGTTTCAATGTTAAATATTTATGACGTTCAAATAATTTTTGTGTGCAAAAAATCAAATTTTATAGCTGGGCAAGCAGATATAAAAGTTCCCGCAATTTTTTCAAATTTTCTAGTTTTACACTCCGGTAGTTGCAAAAAATATTAAGCGTCTTTAGAATCTTCAATTTTTTGCTATTAGGTAATGTTACTGTCAAATTATTTGAGTCAAAGGTAAACCCCAAATATGTGCACACATTTGCAGGAGTAATTTTGCTTTCAGTATGATTAATTAAAAACCTAAATGTGTTAGTATTTCTACAGTTAATTTTTCATTATATTCACACTCTTTATATGATTTCCCTAGAATCAGACAATCATCCAAATATACTGTTAAAAGATCCCCCTTTTCTGTTAGAATTCCTACAATAGGTTTTAATATCTTTGTAAATATTCTAGGTGCACAACTTAAACCAAAAGGCAAAACAGTTGTATTCGTATAAAGTGCTATTAAATGAAAATCTTAAATGTTTACGATGAGATGTTTGTATCGGTATTAAATGGTAAGCATCTTTTAAATCAATTTTGACATGAACAACCTTGAGATATAAGTCTGACAACTTTATTATCTTCTATCTTAAAATGTACATTTCCAACAATTTTATTAAAATTTTTAAGATATAAAATAAGATGGTATGATCCATCTGATTTTGGAAATGCAAAAACCTTGGAAATATGCTGATCATCACTATGATCAACATTAGATATTGCACCACTAAGCATTAATTTGTTTATAAGGTTTGTAATAATTTGTTTTGGTTTCTTTGCAAGTGGGATAATCATACCTCGTATGTATGTTAATACCTTTTTGTTGCCCTGATTTCTTCAATTCTTTCGCAGTCTTGACCTTATTGTCAAGATCATTACCAAAAGGCGATTCAGTGATTGTGGTATCCTTTAATACATCTGCCATTTCTTTATTTAAATTAATGGCTATTAGTTCTCTTCGCGATACTGACTCTGAATAATGAATGTTTGTCAATAAGCGGCTGGCATCGCTATACTCTTTAATTCCTCCCTCCTTTTCACCAAGCATGTTTGTTAAAGCTATTCCTATAGCTGCCATACTAGCATCAATTTATTACTGGAGCAGTACTAAACGAGCATCTTTGCGAAGTGAGGAGTCACTTACCGCTACTTTTACTTCCGGATTTATATCTAGAGGAGCCACTAGCTTGCAGATATTTTCTTCTAGTCCGGAAGTTAAAATATGAGCCTATCGAGCGGCAATCTGTTTGTATGGAGCTTGCAACTGATATCTTTACTTTATTATCATCACCCAGAATTGATAAAATGTCTTCTTGCAATCCAAGAGGCACTACATTTTATCTGGCCTGAACCTATTTATTTCAAACCAAATGCTTAAGTTTGTCACTACAAACTGTATTATAGATATTATTATTCACCGTATTATTTTTATCACAAACAATATTCATTATCAGGATAAGTTCCCCGAATATTTCCTCTACAAATTTTGTTATTCCAACAAATATTTTGTCCTGAATATTTGTCATCACAAACAAATATTTTTTTTTTTTTGCCATCACAGATAAATATTAATTGTGAATATTTCGGTCAGGTGTCAACACAAACACCTATAGTAGGTAAGTTTATTTGTTATTCTTAATAACAATTTTCTATTTACACATGTGATAATATTATATACACAATAATATATACACATTATATACACATACATATACACATATATACACATATATACATACATATATACATACATACACATATATACACACACATATACACACACATATGTATATATATATTATTGACGATCATTTGTCATCACAACCAAATATTTACTTAGATAATTTCCAAAGTGATAGAAGAAAACATGAAAAAAAATTTTTATAATTAATCCACTATTGTTAATATTCGTCATCACAGACAAATGTTAATCGTGAATATTTTAGTCAGGTGTCATCACATACACCTATAATAGGTAAGTTTATTTGTTGTTTTTAATAACAATTTTTTATTTACACATGTGATAATATTATATATATGGTATTACCAACTATATTATTGACGATATTTGTCATCACAAACAAATATTTACTTGGATACTTTCCAACGTGAACGAAGAAAAAATGAAAAATTTATAAAGTATTCCAATATTGTTAGTATTCGTCATCACAGACAAATGTTAATTGTAAATATTTTAGTCAGGTGTCATCACAAACACCTATAGTAGAGGTGTCAGCACAAACACCTATAGTAGGTAAGTTTATTTGTTGTTCTTAAAAACAATTTTTTATTTACACATGTGATAATATTATATATATGGTATTACCAACTATATTATTGACGATATTTGTCATCACAAACAAATATTTACTTGGATACTTTCCAACGTGAACGAAGAAAAAATGAAAAATTTATAAAGTATTCCAATATTGTTAGTATTCGTCATCACAGACAAATGTTAATTGTGAATATTTTAGTCAGGTGTCATCACAAACACCTATAGTAGAGGTGTCATCACAAACACCTATAGTAGGTAAGTTTACTTGTTGTTCTTAAAAACAATTTTTTATTTACACATGTGATAATATTATATATATGGTATTACCAACTATATTATTGACGATATTTGTCATCACAAACAAATATTTATTTGGATAATTTCTAAAAAGAAGGAAGAAAAAATGAAAATTTTTATAAGTATTCCAATATTGTTAATATTCGTTATCACAGAAAAATATTAATTGTGAATATTTTAGTCAGGTGTCATCACAAACACCTATAGTAGAGGTGTCATCACAAACACCTATAGTAGGTAAGTTTATTCGTTGTTCTTAAAAAACAATTTTTATTTACACATGTGATAATATTATATATGGTATTACCAACTATATTATTGACGATATTATTTGTCCTCACAAACAAATATTTATTTGGATAATTTCCAAAAAGAAGGAAGAAAAAATGAAATTTTTTATAAGTATTCTCCAATATTGTTAATATTCGTCATCACAGACAAATGTTAATTGTGACTATTTTAGTCAGGTGTCATCACAAACCCTATAGTAAAGGTGTCATCACAAACACCTATAGTAGGTAAGTTTATTTGTTGTTCTTAATAACAATTTTTTTTTTATTTACACATGTGATAATATTATATATATGGTATTACCAGCTATATTATTGACGATATTTGTCATCACAAACAAATATTTATTTGGATAATTTCCAAAAAGAAGGAAGAAAAAATGAAAATTTTGATAAGCATTCCAATATTGTTAATATTCGTCATCACAGACAAATGTTAATTGTGAATATTTTAGTCAGGTGTCATCACAAACACCTATAGTAGAGGTGTCATCACAAACACCTATAGTAGGTAAGTTTATTTGTTGTTCTTAAAAACAATTTTTTATTTACACATGTGATAATATTATATATGGTATTACCAACTATATTATTGACGATATTATTTGTCCTCACAAACAAATATTTATTTGGATAATTTCCAAAAAGAAGGAAGAAAAAATGAAAATTTTTATAAGTATTCTCCAATATTGTTAATATTCGTCATCACAGACAAATGTTAACTGTGACTATTTTAGTCAGGTGTCATCACAAACACCTATAGTAGAGGTGTCATCACAAACACCTATAGTAGGTAAGTTTATCTGTTGTTCTTAATAACAATTTTTTATTTACACATGTGATAATATTATATATATGGTATTACCAACTATATTATTGACGATATTTGTCATCACAAACAAATATTTATTTGGATAATTTCCAAAAAGAAGGAAGAACAAATGAAAATTTTGATAAGCATTCCAATATTGTTAATATTCGTCATCACAGACAAATGTTAATTGTGAATATTTTAGTCAGGTGTCATCACAAACACCTATAGTAGAGGTGTCATCACAAACACCTATAGTAGGTAAGTTTATTTGTTATTCTTAATAACAATTCTTTATTTACACATGTGATAATATTTTATATGGTATTACCAACTATATTATGGACGATATTTGTCATCACAAACAAATATTTACTTGAATACTTTCCAAGTGAAAGAAGAAAAAATGAAAAAATTTTATTAAGTATTCCAATATTGTTAGTATTCGTCATGACAGACAAATATTAATTGTGAATATTTCGGTCAGGTCAACCCTGCGATAGTATTTATTACCACCTACCTTATGTACTTAGTATATTCTTATCTTAATTCCCCTCTGAGACAACAATTTTAACCAACACTTGAAACACTTTCATTATCTGAAATTTCTGCTTGAGTATCACTTTTCAAGCTCGGTGTTATGAATCTGGATATGATAAATGACGCCGTGAACGATTTTTTTTCGGTAATTCGTTGCCGAATTAATTTTACGCGCTGTGTGTGTAGCAATTATCACATAAACGAAGACTGAAGAGTATAGGCCAGAGATGCTGAGAAGAGGTTTCGAGTGGTTGTTTATACTAACTTTGAAATGTGAGTAATTAGCCATAGGCGGAGATCTACAATTTATTTATTTATGAGATGAGGCCGAATATAATTAAAAACATATATCTATTAGCTATTAGGTTATTTTATATTTATTTTTTATACGACCAAATGCAATACAAGAACATTTAGTTGGATTTAAGCTTAAACCATTTTGTTTCGACCATAAACGTATATTATTTACATCATCTTGTAAGAAATCTCTATCCGATTTATCCCGTGTACAACGAAATAACTTCAAGATCATAAGCAAATAACAGAAAGTGTGAGTTTTTTTGATACCCTTACAAGGCTATCACAACTTGAACAAGTTAAAAAACAAGGGACCACAATGAGACCCCTGTGAGATAATAGAACAACAATGGAATTCTTTTGAAATATAATTGTTAATATGAACTTGCTGTGTACGTCCCATCAGAAAACTTTTAATCCAATTACCAATAGGGTCACCAAAAGAAGATACATAAAGTTTGCGAACCAAAAGGTTGTGATTAACCCAGTCAAATGCCTTTGAGAAATCAGTGTAAATGCTGACGACCTGAATTTTATTCTCAAATGCACCCAACAAGTATTGTTGGTAATTGACAAGGTTTGCTACTGTTGATTTTCCCGTTAGAAAATCTACGTTGTTCATCAATAATTATGTTTTTGCAAGCCCAGGTGAAATATATCGATACCAATTTAACAAGAAGAAGATTCGGGATTGCTGATTGAATAGTTATACCTCTATAATTATTAACACATTCACGATTGTCAGATTTATAGATAGGTGTAAGAAAACTATTTTTCCAATATTGTGGAAATGCAGATGACAATCATAAATTGAAAATTTGTTGTAAAGGTTTACAAAGGGAAAAAGTACAGTTCTTAGTAAGTGCTGCAGGTCTACCATCAGGCCCTGAAGAATATGTAGGTTTTAAACTCATAACCCCCTCAAAAACATCAATCAGACTAAATTTCAGAATCTGGGAATCCATACGTAGTCCAATTCAAAAGTAGGTAAATTATACTCACTATCATTATATGTACCTGAAAAATAAATAATAGATTGACTATTTCCTCACTACTTTGGGCTATTACATACCCACCTTTATTAGACATTACATTAGGATAAGAACTAGACACACGTGTAGCACTAACATGCCTCCAAAAAGAGCGGGAAGTACGTTCAAGATATGCTTGAATATTCTCTAAATAGTACTTATAACATACTGGTTGTAATGATTTACATCTTTCTCTTAACACCGAAAATTCCTCACGTAAGTTGCCTGATTCTTTAAAATTCCTGTGAGCTATTTTTTTCTGTATGAGAAGCTCAATTAATTCTCGCGAAAAGCAAACTGGAAAGTTCAATGATTTAAACTGTTTGATAGAAAAAAATATATTAATGGCATCATATAAAATATGGTAACAATTTTCTATGCAACAATTAATATCTGATTCACGTAATACCTTTCCAAAGAATTGAGGTTAAACATTCATTTAAAATTTCCTAATAAGACAGAAAAGATTATTTTTCACTATCTTACCGATTTTTCTATCAGATGTCGCTATTGCGTCCATAACGAAGCCATTTTATTGTTGCTTCCTAATAAGACAGAGAAGATTATTTTTCACGTTAAGAACGGCTATGAATAACTATTCTGATGAGACTTGTTAGTCGAAATACGTATCAATAGATACATAGACGCTTTGAACGTGAAATCAAATCTTTTCTGTCTTTTTCATTTCAATTCATTTAAAACTTGAAAATTACATTTTTTAAAATCATGATAGTAGAAGACATTATATTTTTAAGACACAAATTTAAATTGGCTGCATGTAACAATATAGTATAAGCGGAATGATGTTGCGTTGTTGCGAAGTATTCAATAGAATATCAGTTGAAATCGACACAAATGCATCCCTCTGAGTACAGAAAACTAGATATTTTATTTTTAACTAGAGATTTATTATTAAGGTTAGACAAAACATTTACTTATTTTGAAAATTGTAGCAAGTATATTTGCTGAAGACTGTTGCGGACACTCAACTGTAACACCATTATTAAAATTATCCCAGTATGCCTCAGGTAGGTTGTAGTCACCACAAATACTGAATTCACAATCACTGAATCTATCCGCTAAATCCAACATACAGGTGGAATGCTCCTCATATACTGTCCCAGATGATCGTGGAGGAAAGTACACAGCACCAATGACTTTTTAGTGCCACACATTACCCGTGTAAAAACATGTTCCACAGAGGAATCGATAGGCCTAACCATCATGGAATAAGGCGCTTATGGACAGCAATAAGTAAACCACCACCACGAGTCTTTGTACTAGTTTGAGTGTCCCTGGCACGTCTATACACATTAAAGTCATTCAATCCCAATTCAGCATTTAAGATTCTAGATGTAAGCCATGTTTCAATAATAATAATAACATCATAACTAGAGACAACCACAGTAGGTATGTCTGAAATTCTAACGTTTGGATACCACCAAAATATAAGCTCATATTAAAATATAAGCTCAATGATCGTTTTTTGAATTATTGGATTTACTGACAATGATTTTGGGTACCCCATTAAACTAGTTGATCTGTAAGTCATTCCCACCCTGTGTTTTTCTGCATTCTAACTCCTGATAAACAGTCTCCACTTTCTCACGCTGTAAAGGGTTAAGATCAGCTTCAATGCGCAACTTAGAATCCATTAAAGCTCTACAATGATTTAATCATGCGATAACTAGGGCTGAATCAGTAAATGCGACTTTAAGAGGTCTTGATTTAGATTTATTTTAAATGAAATTAAAAAGTTATCGTAATGTTAAAAAAAATTTTAATTTACTTTTTCTATTGTGTGTTCAATAACAAACCCTTTTCCCCCAAAGAGTATTTTCCCTTCTAGCTCGAATAACAAGTCTCATACTTTCCGGTATAGAATGTGTCAAAACAGCAATCTCGTTTTGCGGTATTTGTTCCCACTCGTTTATCAGCGCCTACCAGTTTCAAACTCCCCATAATTTCATTGGGAACTACTTTTCCCAAGTTGTCCCACAATTTATCTATGGGGAAGTATACTCTCAATATCTAAGTATTGCATTGTTAGCATGGCCACAGTATATTGCTTAAAAAGAATCTTTTTAAGCAATATACTGTTCCCCGGCTACGTGCGTCTGAGCATTATTCTGCATTAGGGGAAAATTTTCACCTAAAAAATGCATATAAAGTACCACATGAAAGTGATCAGACATACTTCTCGTTCTAAATTGGAATATCGCCAAAAGTTCCAATAACAATAACTTTTATCCCAAATACATTCACAAAATTCTAAGAAAGTATAACAGAGGAAATGAGTAAAGTACCGAAACATATTTTATATTTTGTATTCCTCAAAGAAAGAATTACCAAGTAAATCCTGATAGAAAATGAGGAATATGTTTGTAGGCCACTCAACTCTTGCGCCGAACGAAAAGGCTTTGGAGTGTTCATATAAAAAGGGGATTAAAAATAGATCAATAATGTTTTATGATGCTCTTCCTGTAAACGATTCAGTATTTAAATGTACTCCAAAAATACGTATTTTAGTAGAAATATAATAGAGTTTAACGATTTTGATTGTATTATATTTTTAATTATTCTAAAATGAACAGTTCCCGTTGTTTTATTTTTCTTCTTTTCAAACTCTCATGTCTTTGCAGGCGGTAAGATTTTGAAAGACAAAAAAAAATTCTATTGGTGAATATTTAGTAAAGTGTTGCATTAGATTAAATCTATCCACATATATACAGTGTGGAATAGCCAAATAAAGTAAATTGGTAACAAATTTTTCCAAACGATATAATGAACAATGAAAAACTACTATAAAAAATGCTTCATATCATACTTCGAAGATGTTCTTGTGGCATATTTCCCATTCTTCGATTAATACTTCTGGCTGATAGATAGTTTGGCATAACTTTGAGAGCGTTTGAATAGGTCTATCCAACAAATACCAAAACCATTCGAAAGGAAATCGAGACAAATGACAGGCCAAATATTTGCTTTAATACTGTAACGAAATAGCCCATCTCCGATACGTCATAATTCTTAGAAGGATGAATCTAGAAAACGTAAGAATCGGCATTTCAATAGCGCCAGTCTTTCGATGCGGTTTCGATGAGACGAATTAGAGGTGGGACTACCCCAGAATATTCTCGAACATAATACTTTTGGTATTATGTAACGATGTTATGAGTTAGTAGAGTTGATAAGAGAGTACCGAACTGTAAACTTATAAATAAATATATTTATATAAATTCGAACCGCTCGTTTTATTTAATCTCGCTACAATACTTTAGTATAAAAATCAATGGTAAATAAAAATGGGAGTAGGCTGCCAAGCGATAAAAAATTTAAAATAAATATTAGCTAAACAAAAGAATCCTGAAGACAATAACATTGCAGTCGATGGTCTCGTATTATCTTTATATTTACAGCGTTTAACTTGTCTGAATTCCTACCAATTGGCATTTTCTTAGAGATTTATCCCTCCAAGCAATTAAATAGATTCGGCCAAATCTTTGGATTGTCTTCATTTTCAGCTATCAGAATAGTATCATCTGCATAGCAGAGTATTCTGCATTAACTTCGTTTACACTTTCAACTATTTGGTCCGTTATTATGTTAAAAATGCACGAGTTAAGCCTACATCCCTGCCTGATAAGACTCTCTTGTTAGATTGATGTTGAATCGAATTGCTACTGTGTTGTTTTTACATGTTACATGGAATTGATGTTACGTTCAGTTGCTGCTCAGTTCTTAAATTTTAGTTGGTATTGCAATAAAGTTCCAGGGAAGAATATAAAAATAAAGACGACTCGATGAATTCTGCATTGTTTATAGAATACATCAGTATAAATGTAAATATGTTTTTTATAGAATATAGAATATATGTAGATGACTAGCAAGCATTTATTTACAACAATAACGAAGATAAGCAACTACCAAAAGAACCAGTAGTTTTTATTATATATACAAAACTGAAACTTGTGTAAAGCATAGCAAATATTATCCTGGTTGTTTTTTTGTATATCTCAATAAATATGGAAAATTAATTCCCTTCTATATTTGTCCTATATGATTGAGAAATTCTCATTGAGAATTTTATATTGATCCTACAGCTGAGAGAGCTAGTCGAAGCTATTAAGCCCAACTTAGCCCAGCATTCTCTTGTTACACAAATGGCACCTGACGTGGGGCCCGACCTCATTGACAAGATGACAAGTTCCACAAATTTTAACCAACATTAAAATAAATGACATGACTAAAAGTAAAGGGAGAATTGAATTGAATTATCAGAAAATAGAAATAGAAAAATAATAATTAAACAGGATATTAACATGTAAGAAAATTTGGGCGTGAACTATTTTTAGAACATAAATAGTAAAACAAAACAGAAATTAGGAATAAAATAATTGAGGACAATTAATAAAAATGCAACGTGTATAACGTTACGAATAAAAGATTTAATTTTGTTATTTTAAAGCTGGTATATGCCCTTCTTTATAGCTTCGGTTACAAAATGAAATAGTTGTAATCCTTAAATAGTTCAGCCAATGAGGGTGTTTGGCTCCGAATTCCGTCCTAATGCACCAATTTACTTGATATTTTCACAGTAAAAAGGGAATGCCCTGTATCGAAACAAGAATCTAATGCCGTCATTACGTTTTATTTCTTTACTCTGGAGGACCAGAAAAATTCACTACGAATTTTGACCATGATGAACGGCAGGTGGAATGCATATTTTAGATTCTCTTGCCGAGCAATTCATCAAGCTGTTTGCTTTGCAAGTTGTAGAAGGCACAGTGGTAAAAATTTGAATTCAGTTTCGCCAGGTAGGAAATCGTATGATTTCTTTTGTTGTCATTGTTACGTCTGTAAATAGTTATTTTGATAATTATTGGCCTACGACGGGATAGATTTTGTTTCGATTCAGAGCAGTGGCATATACCGCTCTGAGGAGACCTAAAGAGGTCGAAATACGTACAAGCGGCTTACCGCTGCCCTGTATCGAAACAAAAATCTATTCTCCGTTCACAAATTGTTGAGATCACGAAATGTGCCTCAAACTCATAAAACGGTCGTAAATCATAGACGTCCCTGAGGAGTTTATTCATTAAATAATAATATAATGTTTTAATACTGTTATATATAATATTAATAATATTTTAATACTAATATATTTAGCAAAAAAAACAATTAAAACTTTCACGGCTAATGTTGGTTATTATATTATATTAATAAAAATAAGAATTTAACCATTAACAATTTTGTAAATAAGAATACCTTATCTCTTTGGATATTTCAATATTAATCTTCGCGTTTAATCACTTTACTAGCAAACCTGGAATTCATATCCGAATGTACTATTAGTTGCAAGATAATTAGGATGGAATTCCCCAGATTTTTAATAATATAATGGGTATAAAGATGCCGGCTTTGCCCACGTGCCTCGTCTGTTCAGTTTATATTCGAAACTTAACTTGAAAGGGTGAAGTTATTACGAACGAAAACAATTTTTTTGTTTAGTACGTTTTTGATCGCATGTAATTTACGGCTCGTCGGTGTTTCCGCGTCTACGGCAGTAATTAGCGTCTCGAATATTTCTTTTGCGAATTATATGCAGTGCGTGAGTGATTTTTTCCATATACCTACGAACATATACGTACCTTTCGCTCGTGCTCGTTTTTTTGGATTGTTTGTGATGGCTTCATCATCAAGTTTTACACCGGTACTGTTGCGTACAGTCAGTAAGTCTGTTTATTCACCAAGAGAGAAGACTATTGTCCTGAATGTTCACGATGCTCTGGTTTCTCAGAATCCCACAAACACTGTTCGCAACATAGTCGAAAGTTGTGCCAACATGACTGGCGTAGGAGAGTCAACTATATATAGGTTCCTATCAGAAAGAAAAAAAACACGGTATAGCTAACCCAAACACAAACGAACACTTAAAGAGAGGGAAAAAGCCTATTGAAATTGATGAATTTGCCAAAAATGGTATTCGAAGGAAAATTCATGGATTTTTTTTTCAAAAAAGAAATACCAAACCTAAACAAAATTTTACAAGAAGTTGGAGACGACCCGGATTTGCCTCATATCGGACGAACTAAATTGTGGCAAGTTTTAAACGAATTAAATTTCCGGTGGGAGAAATCAGACCGAAAATCACTTTTGATTGACCGGGAGGAGATAATATGTTGGAGAAGAAATTACTTAAGATCCATACGAAAATTCCGGGATGAAGGAAGCCCATCTTCTACCAGGATGAAACGTGGGTAAACTCAGGTCATATTCTAAAAAAAATTTGGTCAGATAAAAATATATTAAGCTCCAGGCAAGCCTTTATGGAAGGTTGGTCGACTGGTATCTCCCCACCTTCTGGTAAAGGCAGTAGATTAACAATTTCTCACATTGGCAGTGAAAAAGGATTTGTTAAGCATGGTTTGTTGGAATTTCAAGAAGAAGAATTTCAAAAAGCACAAAAGACTATCACGAGGAGATGGCAGCTGATGTTTTCGAAGAGTATTTTACGCAGATGATTGAACACATACCACCAATTTCAATTATAGTATTAGATAATGCACTTTATCATTAACGACTAGTAGAAAGACTTCCAACGACTGCGTGGAAGAAACAGGATATTCTTGACTGGCTGCGGAATAGGTATCTGCCTTACTAAGATGGAATGGTAAAAGCAGAACTTTTAAAAATTGCCCGGCAATACAAATCTAAGTTCAAGAAATACGTAGTTGACAAAATGGCGTAAAGGCGAAACATCACAGTCCTTAGATTTCCACCCTACCACTGAGAAATAAATCCAATTGAACTCATTTGGGCACAAATGAAAAGTTATGTGGCTAGAAAAAATACGTCATATAAAATACAAGCTGTACGTGAATTGTTATAAGAGTCTTTACAACATATTACAGAACAAAACTGGAAAGATGCAGTAAGACATGTAATAGAAGAAGAACAAAAAATGTGGGATCTTGATAACATAATTGATGCGACCGTAGAGACACAACTGCTAATTATTAACCCTCAAGACGACTCGGATTCCGAAGTTGATCCTATTTATTTGGAATTTGAATAGTTTTCTAATCGTTATTACATAAGGTAAGTAATAGGAATTGTAATCGTAAGGTATTAAAGGGGAAAGGCGCAAATGTCGCCTGTCAAAATGTTCAATGTGTTTTAAATGTATCCATTTTTTTTTTCAAATCCTGAGAAAACTAAAAAGCATTTTTGAAAAATTTAAAGGCAGAATGAAATATTTATTAGAATAAATAAAAAGTTTCTTTTGTATGCAATATTTTCAATTAAAAATTATACTATATTTTCTCTTTTATTTCCACCCCTGTTACATAACATATTAAAATAAACATTGTAGAAGTTTTCAGGGACTTTCTGCCCTCAGTAATAATGTAATCTTTCATTCTGCGTTTAAATTTTTCAAAAATATTTATTAGTTTTCTCCGGATTCGAAAATAATGGATACATTTAAAACACATCGGAAATTTTGCCAGGCGACATTTGGCGCCTTTCCCCTTAATTAAATAAATATATCTTTTACAAATGGCAAGACACTTTTTATTTTTGAATAAAATAAATAAGTTTTATTAAAAAATACAATTTACATAAGTACAATTTAAAAAATATATTTATTTAGTTCAAATAAATGTTTTAATCATATACTCTACGACACTGGTCAGTCATCTTTAACCATTCAAAATACCCTCGTAATAGGATTATAAGGTATTGTATTCCTTCAGATACAAGGTGGGTTAGTCGAAAACATCTTAAACCGTCAGTTTCAGGTTGGTTTTTACTATTATATCGTATTACCTATCCTCTCTGTATTTCAGTTTTTTAATTAGGGTTAAACTTGTAGTGAACTATCGACAAATTGTGAACCGACTATAATACCGTCATTATGTTTTAAATATTTTGAATTGATTTGATCAATGTGGTTTTATAGTCCTTCAAATTTCCTTAAGTAATAGTTATTAAATGGTAATTAAATAGCTTTCGAATGGATCTTTAAAATGAACAGAGTTTATATAAAAAAATTATTAGAATTATTAAAATAAGTTAGTGACATGACTGTTTTTCTTTAAATGTCTAAAAAAATTTTACGCATTTTTCAATACATCTTTTGTAAATTTTTTTTTCTGCAAGATCATTTTTTTCTAAACTTTTATATTTTCCATCATGGGGGGTAGTTATAAAGGATGTAAAATTACAAAAAGATATTTTTATTGTAAATGACAAAAAAGTATCGATTTCATTTAAAAAAAGAGAAATAAATGATAATGTTCAAATGTATTTTTTATTTTATAAAGATAGAGGTTGTTTTTAAGGGTAAAAAAATGAAATAACGAAAAATAAAATTGACAAAAAATACCAATATAAAATTGATTTAAATTAGATATTGTAACAGATCATAATTCCTATGGTGACTAAAAATTCTTGAGAAAAAGTAAATTCTTGCTATAATATTAAATGGATTAAAACTATAATAAATCACTTTTTTACACATTTTATATAATATAATAATGCCTTAAAGTATAAAAAGACCCATATTTAACTTCACTAAACGCCATTAAAGCCTAAAAAGTACTTTGATTTACGTTACAATTAGTTTTATTCAATTTTGGCAATAAGGGGTAGTTTTCACCCCTAAAAAAAAATGGTAAGTATATATCGGCGTAGAGTAGACTTTAAATTAGAAGGTAAGTAAAACCTCTTCCCAACATTTCATCAAAATCGAAGCATTAGGATAGAAATCGGAGGTAATCCGTAAAAATATCCTATTTTTGCTCTCATTGATTAGACTAAAATGTATAAAACCAACATTATGAATAAAAGTAGAAAAGCAAAATACTAGTTTCGTAATGATTACCAGTCAATATTGACTGGTGTGTCTAAATATATAAACATACCGTACCAGTCACATACGACCAAGATACAAATAAATTATATTAATACATTTTTCACCATCGCAATGAAGGTTCATAATTATTTATTTTATTACTTATTATAAATCTGTTTTGCGATACTTTCAATGATATAATAAGAATAAGACCAAATTTAAAAAAATTAAAATATTTAACATTCGAATCGAAAGTTATTATCAAAATAATTTCAGTAGTAATGATAATTCATTTTATAGCATAATTTTTTTTATTACTCTTAACATAAAAAATTTCGAAATAGATTTAAAATAATAAAAATGGTTTATAAACATCATATCGCAAATCATTTAAGTGACATAATAAGAAGTCGACAAAAAATAATCTCGCATAGTATCGACAACTCATTTACTATTCTTAACCACCAGTAAACAAACAAAAGAAAGTAGGCAAATTAAATTTAAAATAGCAACAGTAAGTACCTACCCAATCTGTCAAATCAAGATACTCGAAAACAAATCGGAAATCCCTCAAAACAACAAACGAGAGAAACACAGACCCGGTTCAAGAACCAAATAAACCGGCTTTTCGGCAATCAAATCATATCAACAACGCCCGTACGTCAATAGTACGAATACGAGTATACTACACCGTTTCCTAAAAATGTCGAGAAGGCAAAGGCAGCCATGTACATGTAAAATAAAAGACACGGCACGACGAAGTAGTTAGCTCGATTATTGTCGAGAGTAGAACAACTTGTGGGGAGCCTCTCCCGATGATTTTCTAGACCCTAGTCTGACATTTACCTTTATGCTGTTGAGACGAAGCCCCCCGACGCATCTGGTTGCTTGCGTTCGTCCTATCGACACCTCTTTTGCTCTCGCTGTGCCGTAAGCACGTAAGCTTTGCTTTACTTTACAAAACACATACACACTTACTTGATATCGCGCCGGCAAGAGAGAACAGAGTTTATTCGCGCGCCGATACAAACTGGATTTCCGACCATGTTGCCGATCTAAATGACATTTCGGTAAAAATACTTTTACACTCCGAATTACAATCGTGTTTGCTCGTGCGTTATCAGTCTAGGCATTTGATTAGAAAGTTAATAACAAAACAGTGTCACAGTCACAGTATATCGCTACAAAATTTAGGCACTAAACTCTGGCAGTACACAATAAACGAATTTGATAAACGCGGTTTGTTCATACTTCCTGAGGTCGAGAAATGTTTATTCTTTCGCTTTTTTTATATTCTTTAGGAGTCTCGGTCCTTCAACAAAATTTTTTTAGTATATAAAATAAAATATTAAAGTGTGGGTTTCAGTTAATTCTGATAATGATAGTGGCCAGACTTTAATTGAGAAAATCCCGGGTTAAGGAAATCAGAAGGCGAACAAAGTCGGATACAGAGCGGGTTGACCGAGCGCTAGCTCCTCTAAACGTAATCAAAAATCATAATTCACATAATCATTTGTAAAGTTAATAACCCTATTAGATAGCAATATTGAAATACTTAAAAAAACAAATTAATCCCCATATTTATATGGTCAACAAAATCAATGAACATAAACCACAGACAGGCAAAATTAAGGGAAGAATTTGACAAAAGCCAAGTGATAAAATATTACAAATAAAATTAAGATAATATAAACTGCAAACAGACAAAACAAACCCAATAATCCTATTACCAGCAATATCAAGAAAATAAAACAAGGGCCAATAATTTGAACCTTAGCTAGTAAAGGAAAAAAATGGTGAAAAAAACCTTATACGGGTTTTTGAAGGGTCTAAAAGGTATATGAGGAATACTTGATGATAATTCCTTGAAGTCGTTTTTACTTCGTTCTTTTTTAACAATAATAAAAAGTAAAAAAAATTAACCCTTTCGATACTGTTGCAGTAAAAGTACGATTTTCATTTGCAGCTTTGATGAGCAAGCGCCGTACTGTTAGATTAGATTAAGAGAGGTGGCCTTTAGGCCTATTCCACTGCGATCTTTTCAGATCTATTGTGGTACTCTAGTCCTAGATAACATTCTCTAGCCTGACCCTTTTTATAAAGTCTAGTAGCTTCGGGACTGTACCTTCCATGTAGCTATTTGCCGGTGGATTTTCTTCTCCTAATGCATTTTTGCCGGACTGTCACACTGACATAAAATGTGCTCTGCTATTTCTTCTTCGAGGTGACAGAATCTGCACAGGTCATCATCTGATAATGATATCAGCTACAAGTGCCTATTCAGCTTACAGTGCCCTGTTAGAACACCTACTACGGTTTTGACTGTTTTCCTGTCTTTGCTTATTAGGTCTGCCGTAAATTTTGGCAAATGTTCTGTAATGAACTGTTTCGCCTGTCTTTGTCCTGGTGAATTCCTCCACCATTCCAGAGATTTGCGAGCTACCCACTTCCTTGTAGCCATTCTTGTTACTGATTTAGCAACTCCGCAGAAGGGTTCCGGTCCAATGAATGGCAATGATGAGCCTTGTTTGGCCATTTCATCTGCTTTTTCATTGCCCTTATGACCCTCGTGCCCCGGTACCCAGGCTACCGTAACCTTGCTACGGTCTCCTAGTTTATTTAGGGCACACACGCAATCCCATACCGTACTCTACAGAATTGAGTGCCTTAAGCGCTGCCTGACTATCTGTGAGGATGGCAACTGAACAGAACGTTCTTTCCAGCCTTTCTATTTCTTCCACGCAGTGATGGATTGCAGTTATTTCCGCCTGGAAAACTGTCACATCCTTAGATAGACTTACCGGGAAATGTATCCCTTGATTTGTCCCTACTATGCCGGCTCCCACACCCTCCGATGTTTTTGAGCCATCCGTGTACCAGGTAGCAGCAGCTTGTATGGGTACACCTTTATTCCAGTCTTCCCTGCCTAGTATCTTAGTTGTGAACTTATTGTTAAAGCTATATCTCGAAGCTGTTGCATCGATAGGTTTCTCCATCACAATATCGGCTTTTAGCTCCTCGATTAGCTTTTTGTTGTCAGTACCATGCATCTGGCTTATATGTCGCTGACTATGGATTAATCTGTACATCACTGATCTGGCTTCGCCCTGTATAAAGATATGAAGTGGTGGTAGATTCAACAGGACTTTCAACAATGCAGTAGGAGTTGTTTTTATGGCCTCCGTAATACACAAGCATGCTAGCTTTTGTGTATTTCCTAGCAGCCTTAATGCTCCCACTTGCTGCGTCTTTGTCCACCACGTCACCGAGCCATAGGTTATCATGGGTCTAATAACCCTTGTGTATAACCATAGAGTCATTTTGGGGTTAAGTCCCCAATTCTTACCGCACATTCTTCTACATCTGCACAGGGACATAGTAGCTTTCTGTGTGGTTTTCAGAATGTGAGTATTCCATGTAAGCCTATGATCAAAATATACTCCAAGGTATTTTCTTTCACTTAATTAAGTGTTGTGGATGTACAGTAATTTTTAAGTTTTAAACATAAAAATAGGTTTTGTATATTGAAAAAAGATGAGAGACTGTGATAAATTTTATCAAGATTAAAATACATCATCGATGATACAACCTCATTAAGTTTCTCCCTGATGAAGGACATAACCAATGTCCGAAAGCTTGAAATAAAAATTTAAAAGAGTACACGTTTCATTTTCTATTGCTGCAAACCCAATATTTAATGTTTACTTCCTTACGTTGTCAGCAAATACTTCTGGTTCATTATATATATATATATATATATATATATATATATATATATATATATATATATATATATATATATATATATATATATATATACATATATATATATATATATATATATATATATATATATATATATATATATATATATATACAACTTATGAATAGATCCAGTGGACAACTAGCTAATTAACACAAGAAATAAGAATAAGCTTTAAATTGAAATTAGGGGTGCTTAAATATTATGCCGTAGAGACTGAACAAATAATACGTAAACAAACTGGGGTCATTTGAGTTATGGGCATAGCAAAGGCCCTTAAAAATTTTCTGGAAGAATATAATATCTAACGAGGAAGTAATTAAAAGGGTGAACAAACAAAAATATATTGATCAAACGAGAAAATTACAAGATCTATTGTAGCAAACAAATAAATGTATAGAAAATATTAAAATATATATAATAGGGACAATGATATCTCCCAAGGGCACTCGAATCGTAATAATGGTGTCGAGCGCTCCGTACGTCGCACAGAGTGGTATTTTACATAAAAAACTGGCCAAAACCAAAATTTCAAAAACTAGCATTTCTGACCGATTGCCGTCCCCCAAGCAAGTAGTATGTGATGTCGTCTGGCAATATATCCTCCCTACCCAAATATCATAACCAAACAAATTTGATAGCTGTCACTTCCTAACACGTTTTTGTTATTGCAATTCGTTTATATTTAAAATTATACAAAAAAAATTTAAATGTCGCAACACGAAAAACAAATACTAATAAATAAATAAAGATAATTATTATAATTTATTAACCACTATTAGGTTTTCTACTTGGAACTATCGTTTTAGATTATTACATATCAGCTTGTTATCAGTCGGTAGTTTTTGCATTTACAGGTCCGGTTTTTCAATTTCTTCAGTTAGATACAGTATACAGTAGGGTGTCCCCGAAAATAGTGCGTTTTTTAAAGGTATAGGTTTTCTGAAAATAAAAATTCACGTATATGGAAAACAATGTATTTTTTTTTTTGGAAACATGTAACTTTAGAGAAAAATATTATAGAACGTTTTTGTTCTAAATTGTGTATTATATCCATACCTTAAAGGAACGCACTATTTTCGGGGACACCCTGTATACTTTACGTTTGACTATTCATATTTGATTAAGTCTGATTATTATGTACGGTCCAAATGTACAAAACATGTGCATTAGTAACAAAATATTCTAATACAGCACAAAAATAAAACTTACTGAGGGCCGGATCTGTAAATATATAATATTAATATAATCGCAGTCAACCATAATCCAAAGGTAGGTACATTTTCATGAACTAGAAAACTAAATCTAAATATCTAAAGAAATACTTTACGCGTGGCAACAGCGCCGCATAAAATTTTCGGACTGTTAATGCTCATAAATTTTGCCCGCTAGCGCATATTAATTAATAAGTTTATATTTGCTACAAGGCTATAACATAACACAGCACACAGCTAGTGTTCGCGATAAAAAATGAAGTCGATTATTCTCCTAATTTCAAGCGTTCCCGGTTCGACAGAAAATGGTTTTCTTATTTTTTCCTCTTCACCCTCTTCAGTAAAACGCTTACTCCGGAAAATATTGGTGTAGGTCGGGGATAATTCATGTAATTATTAACACACGGTTTCTTCTTTCCGGTTATATTGAAAAGATGCGTGACTCTTGTAACCGCTTTTTGTCTATTGATGTCTTGTGGGTTTGGAATAAAAATAATGAATTAAACACACACACACATGCAAATATATATACAGGGTGTACCAAAAGAAGCGGGACGGTCGAATATTTCACAAACTTTACATCGGATTGGAAAACATAAAAAAATGTGTTCACTATTTTCATGAAATTTTCAAAAATTTATCGAATGACTCTATTAATAAACACGAGATCAGTACGGCCTTCGAATAAAATGCCTGCCAAAACATTACAGAACCTCCTCTAAAAGCAACGTCGAGAACGATATGCTGCTTGTGCTCGTCGAGCACATCGTTCCCCACGTCTGCTGTACGTTTTGATGCGACCGTCTGATCCATAAAGAACCATCCTGGACTCATCACTAAACAAAACATTTTTCCAATCTTTTATCATCCAATGCTCGTGGTCTCTGGCAAACTCAAGTCGGCGTTGTCGATGTGCTGCTGTTAATAAAAGTCCTGTTGCTGAGCAACGAGCCCTTAGACCAAATCCCCTCAGCCTTCTTCTCACTGTAGAAGTGTTTAATGTCCACCCGTGAGCATTTTGCAAAACGGTTTTGGATTGCCCTAGCAACCGATTTTGCAAGGAAGTGCGTTGTCAAGAACGGTCTTCTCTGGCCGTCGTGATTCTTTTCGCGCCTGATCCTGGTCGTGCTTCGTGAGATCCAGTGTCTACGAATCGTTGGTATGTTTTTTGGACCATACAACGACTGACTCCAAGCTGTCTGGCCATTTCTCTTTGACTCATTCTATTATCAATCAAAATAACAATTTGAACAGATCTAGCAAATCTCTCAGCCATAGTTTTAAATTTAAAAATTGCACAAGTTCACTCTTTGAACAACTATACACTAATTAAAGATTTTTGAAAAGCAGAACAGCCATATTCCAAGAAAAACAACGTACAAACAGTACTTAACTCAACTTAATTGATCTGTGGGCACCCAGTGGCGGTGCCTAAAAGAATTTCTGCATTGTGGGAGTTCAGTTACAATAGAATAAATTGCATAAACTTAAAATTATTGAAAAATTCTTATAAAATTCTAGGTGGTCCCTTTTTCATGACGCGCAATGTATAACAGTCAGAAATCAGTACAATATCAGAAGTCTGTAAATTAATTTTTATGGTACTTAAGACAGTTTTTGACGTAAAATCTGAATCTGCAATAAAAAATGCGGGTAAAGTTGTCAAAGTTTTTAATCGTACGTCATGGGCCGACTCCTATAAAAAAAATTTGGGAAATATGTATGAATGTAAAATGAAAAAATATTTCACTTTTGTGAATTTTTTGGTCTTTTCGGTTTTATACCTTCTCTTTAAAATTGTTTACAATTCGTAGAAATAAAATAATTATTTGTATAATCCCTTTTTGATCTTAATACCCTTTTAATGATACCAAACTTTCTGTACCGGATTTACAATTACATACATTAAAAAATTATTTAGAATTAAGAAAACATAATTAAAACTTAAAAATTATTAAAAAGAAAAGACAGTTAAGATTTGATTTCACGTATAGTGCATCTGTGTATCCGCTTATACGTATTTCACCCTAAAAGGGATCTTCGGAGCGGCTATTCACAAACGCTCTGAACATGAAAATAATCTTTCCTGCCATATTAGAAGCAACTAGAAAATGGCTTAGATCTAGACACAATAGCGACATCTGATAAATAAATCCGTAAACTAATTTTCGAAACCAATTCAGATTTCTGCTTTAATATGTCCCTTCTAAGAATTGCAAGGCAAAACAGACGTTGATAAAGATATTATTAGAGACATAGAGGAATCTAAAATTGCACTCCACAAATTTTAGATTTGTGGATTCCACACAAATTCCACATTGTGGAATGCAATTTTAGATTCCCCATGTCTCTAATAACATCTTTATCAACGTCTGTTTTGCCTTGCAATTCTTAGAAGGCACAGATTAAAGCAGAAATCTGAATTGGTTTCGAAAATTAGTTTACGGATTTTTAAAAGTTATTATTTAATGTCTGCAATTATAAATTCAGGTAGATAAAATGTTGGGAGACAATAAAAGGATATTCAGTCGATGTCAGTCGTTTGTGTCGTGCCAATGTCAAAATGGCCGCAAGTGTAATAAAATTCAAAAACGGTAAATTGTTAAATAGCGAATGCAAAAAAATTGTGTTAAATGTTTTTAACTATTTACTGTTTTTAATTACGTTACTGTTCGTCAAACAGTAACGAAAGAGTACATTGAGAAGACTATTGCACGACATGGGTTTTAAATTTGGCAATCAGGGTAGAAATTCCATATTAATAGAAAAACAAGAAATAGAGGCGCCACTTTCTCAGGGAAATAAAGAAACTGAGGGATCAAGGAGCCAGTATAATTGATATGGACGAATCGTAATTCATCTTGAATTGAATTGAAATGTTCTTGAAACTATTGAAACACTTGCCTCCCACACCAACTGCCGTAGCTATACTTCTCACTATCATAGACGTACGGTCATTAAGAGCGATTACTTTAGTATGCTTCTTAGGAGTATTATCCATCTTTGAACAAGTACAAGTAACAAGTATATTTTAATAGACCAGGCAATATTGCCGATTTAAAAGTTAGGATAACAGAAGAAATTAACAAACTAACCCCCGGGTTCATACAAGATTCCATTCCAAATTGCCTCGGTTATTGTCAAAAGTGAATAAAGGTGGTCAAGTTGAACATTTAATTTAATTGTAACAATCAGTTTTCTTAGTTATGATTTCACTAACTCAAAAAACTTTATATTGCTGAACAGAGGACTAAAATCCCTTTCTAACAAAGCGCCACGCGACACCCTTTGTTAGGGGTGCATATAATTCAAAGGGGGTGCTGGAGAGGGATAATATTTTCATACCGTAAATTGTCAATTTAAGAATAAAAATCGACCTGATTCAGGTTTTTTTCACATAGTACATAATAACGGTGAAAATGAATTTATTCCATACATATGGACCGCATGGTATAAGGATGCGACTCCTTAGAACAATCACAATATTTTATTAATGCGATGATACGACACACGCATAATACCTGCTGGACAGATTTTACATCTGACATGAATTAAGAATTAAAAATGAAATGATGATTATAAGTATGTATATTCTCCAAGTAACCTGTATATTTAAAACACGATATAACTACATCAGAGTAAAATATGTAAAATATAAAGATAAAGAGCATAATACTAGATTTAAAAAAGTGTACTCACCTGGTAAAGGCAAACCGGAATTTAGAAGATAAGGCTTAACAGAGGCGGGAGCCACGTCTAATGGAGTCTTCCCTTTAGAATTTTTTGCATATATATCTGCACCCTTTTCCACTAACAGCTTGACAAGTTTGAGATGTCCGTTGACAGCTGCGTCATGGAGAGGAGTGTCATTATCCAAACCGCGTGCGTTTACGTTGGCACCCGATTGGACAAGACGAAAGGCCACTTCATACCACCCATGATTGCAGGCTTCATGCAAGGGAGTCCAACCTGGAAAACAGTAAATGTTGATACGGTATTCAATAAACGGAATACCGTCCATAAAGCACAACCCTACTTTAAACCTCATGAACCCAGAAACCAGGAATTTTGAAACGAAAGTAAATTTAGCTAGTGCAGTGTAAAAAATTTGCATAATGAACAATCTTACAGTTCGTTCGCTATATCTTTGCACATGTATGAAATTATTCACGAACTATTTTTAAATTTTGTCTCATTTCTACTCACAGAAGATAAAATGTTGAAATTAAGCCGCTTGTCCAACATTTAATAATACATCAGACAAAGACAGTAATATAACAACAGTCTGTGATAAATTCTCATCATTGAACCTGCTTATTGTCAACTTCACAGCGTTGTGGTGTTTACTAAAAGAGTTATAACGACTAACTGTTCACTTAGTGTTGGATTCCTTGATGTAAGTATAAATTTTGCAGTTAAATTTTCTTACCTTTAATTTGACGTATCATTTTTGAATCTGGCTAAAACTCTGTCTAACGGATCGATATAAAACATTATTTGTTGTCATAAATATCAAACAAATATCAAACAGAATATTTTTTCAAGGTTTTTGTTTTTAGAATATGCCTGGAAATACATTAAATTCTCAATCCCAGCAACTCGTGCTGAATTTGTATGAATATTTTGAGTTGGAAAAAAGGAACGGAGGACCCTTATTGGCATCTTTGGCTTGTGTTCAAGAGGTATTGTAATGAATTGTATGTTGTTTAATAATTTACCTATCATGAAATTGTTTTTAATTTAAGAGGGTAGCTGCTGCCTTGAAAATATCACGGCGTACAGTATGTATAATTAAAAATCAAAAAGAAAGCAATCCTGTCCTTTCAAGTCCAGGCAAAAGTAGACGTCGTCGTAAAAGCAAGACAACTGATCTGCCTGAAGGAACTAAAATGGCAATACGAAACACTGTGTACAATATGTACCTACAAAGTAAGTATAAGTTGATATTGTACAAAATAAAAACGATCTGGTTTATACCCCAGCCAATAGATGTTTCACATCAAAATTACCACTTCTAAAATAAAGTTTCACTATTATTACTAGTTTTCATTATTTTTTTTTTTTGAAAGGCATGTTAGTCTACAAAGTTTGAAATGTGAATTAAAGGAAAAAGAAGTTGTTACTATGGGAAAAACATCCTTGAGCATTGTACTGAGAGATATAGGATTTAAATATAAAAAGGATGATAATCGAAGATCATGATTCGAACGAACCAATATTGTTGCTTTAAGAGCAAAATTCTTTCGTAAGTACTTTGAAAACCTGGAAAGTGTGCATCCAAGAGAACTTGTTTTTTTGGATGAAACATGGATTTATTCAAAAGGAAATAAAACAACTTCCTGGCAAGACTAGTAGCAAAAGTGTACGTAAACCAGAAGGTTTTGATGGTAAACGTTTCATAATTGTTCACGCTGGTTCTTCTAAAGGATTTGTTTCTGAAGCAAGTTTATTGTTTTGTTCTAAGTCTAAACATATTGATTACCATGGAGAAATAAACAACGACATTTTTACTAAGTGGATACAAGTAATTCCCAATTTAGAAGAACCATCGTTGATTGTAATGGATAATGCTCAATATCAGCGTGTTCTTTTAGAAAAGCAACCTACCACTGCTTCAAAGAAAGACGAAATTGTTACCTGGCTGACAACAAATACTATCCAATTTAACCCAAAATTTACAAAACCTGAAATATTACAAGTTGCCAAAATGAATAAAAAAGAAAATGTGTATGTTATTGATGAGTTACTAAGGGAGCATGGTCATGAAGTGTTGAGACTACCTCCTTATCATTGCGAATTCAACGCTATTAAATTAATTTGGGCAAATTGCAAGTCATATTATAATAAGCATATTGATAGGGACGGCTATTCTGATAGTGCTGTTATAAATATGTGAAAAGAGGCACTTAATCAATGTAATGGAGACATTTGGGAAAAATGTGTAAGACATACTTATGAAATTATTCAAAAGTGGTGTGTCCGAGAGCAAAATATAGTTGATATTGATATTCAACCCATCATAATAAATCCTGGAGATAGCTCGGATTCTGAAAGTGAAGGAAATATATAATTTTGATATTTTGTTTTTTTTTTCAATTTATTTTAATAATTTAGTCATTTAGTGATATTTGTAGATACAGGTTGTAACAAAGTAATTGATCAATTCTTTGAGCTAAAACAATGAAACCTTTTACACATAACTTTCCACACTTTATTTTGGAAACTACAGAGAAGTTCGATACACAAGTAAAAAAAAAATTGATAAAAACCAGCTAGTATAAAAAATAAATACTAAGTCTCTAGGTATGCGACATAAGGAAAGTCGTATTATTTTAGCCTAACAGATTGAGCACTAATTTGTAACACCCTTTAAGTTTTCTACAAATTAATGTATTTTCGAAATTTTTCTTTTTGCATTGTTTTTATTGTTTTGTTGTGTAAAGTTTAATTAATTTTTTTTTGTGTTAGTAACTTAGTTCGAAAAGCATGCACAAGAGTTTTTTTATCTTTTATTTTGAATGAAACTTTTTTTTTTCATCCAGTAACTGGCTTCGGCTGTTGGATGCTTTGGTGTATAAAAATATAAATAAATAGGAGAATTTAAGCTGTTTGATCTTGGGTCCATCTTTCTCGACTACAGTATTTCAAATAGAGCATTTCTTCCAATAATCATAATAACGTTGAATATGTAGAAAACTCAAAATTGCGTTCAAAACAATTATATAATGAGTTTTTAACATCCAGTACAATAAATAAACAAAAACAATCACTATAAATACGTTTAACGGGATATTAAACATTTCCTAATTATTTCATGAATATAGAAAAGACTTACGTTTGATGTTAACGCTTTGATTTAATTCGTACAACTATGATGTGCAAAGGTACAACGAACGGAGTTTAACTGTCAGAAAAGCTATATCATAAACTAACATGCATGATAGTAAAGTTAAAGAAAGTAAGAATTGTTGTTTTAAAATGCCGATCATACCTACATATTCTTGTGAAATTTAAGATGAAAATGATGTACTACATTAAAGCCAAAATAAACAATTTTTTGGATTCACATACATATTAAGATGAATAGAAAAAACGAAAAGAAGTAAAGAATTCTGAATAATATGTATTTCAATTTTCCCACTTGAAATACTTTGGGATCACACCTAAGTTAGTTAAGTTGACCCAATTAACAATGCAAAACGTAAGCTCATGCGTTAGAATTGAAGGAGAAAACTCTGTTCTTTGACATTAATAATGGTCCAAGAAAGGGGGACGAGTTGGCGTGTCTCCTCTTTAGTGTTGCCTTGGAAAAGGCCATCAGACAATTAAATATTGAATGAATGGAACTATTTTTAATAGATCGACCCAAATTCTCGCATTCGCTGACGATATAGTTATAGTGGGCAGAAGTATGAGAGACATAATACAGTGTTTCATAAGGCTTGCGGACGTGGCAAGTGAATTAGGACTTGTGGTAAACGAGGAAAAAAACCAAATATATGTTGGTTTCTAAAAACCCTCGAAATATCCAACAGAGAATTCAAATTAACAACCATACTTTTGAGCAAGTCAAAGAATTCACATATCTTGAATCGCTAGTAAACGCAACAAACAAGACAAGCGACGAAATAAAAATACGCATGGCAATAGCAAACAGTACTGTTCACGATCTCCAGAAATATTTGAAAAATAAAAATATAAAAGTGCAGTAAAGCTCAATATATACAAGACCGGTTTTGATATATGGGTTTGAAACATGGACCTTATCTCAACATGATAAAAGACTTCTTGGTATTTTTGACAGAAACATTTTTTGAGAGATTTTTGGGGCCGTAAATTCGACACACCCAGTCTCGCGTAATCTCTCAACGTGAACGCACACCATTGAAGTGAAGTTCCAGAAAAGCCGCGAAACAAAGGTCCAAACCGTTAAAAGAGCGCGAAAAACGGCAACCGCGTGTGCCAACGGTCGCGAAATCCTAGTGAACCCGCGAACGGATCCACGGTGCCGACGGGACGCGTTCTGGAAATCTGGACCACCAGAAAAAAATAATAAATGCGAATTGTCACGTGGAGGTATAAAATAGTGCATGTAAGGTACCAAAACTGGCAATCTAGCATCAAAACCGAACGGGCGTGGCGCCAGCCGGTCGATAAATCCTTGGAACCGGTTATTAAAAAATAAGGGGGCAAGGAGATATTGACAATGGTGTTGTTTTGGAGCTCATCGCCGAAGAGCCCTATCGAATACGCAAGTGCACACTCACCCAGGTAAAGCCAACACAACACACACACAACATCCAAACTCGATTACATCTCAAATAGACACATCTACACAATTCACACACATACAACTGCCACATCACACATTCCACACACATACTAATTACACAGTCATACACACACATTCATTTCTACACAATTCATACATTTACATCACCCAGACGACGAAGACAACTCCCACCCAGACCACCAACACCAGACACCGAATGGATCTCAGATTAAGATTCCCAATCCACTTGCTCACACATATCACACGTGTCTGTCACTATAGACGGACACGAACAAAGTCGCCACAGGAATGGAAGCAAGCTCTGGAAGAGATCTGCTGCCAAAATCCTGAGGCGGCCTCCGAACACCTCACACCAATAGTCCACAACATAAATAAACAAACCAAAAAAGCAACATCCTCACCCGAAATCATTAAAAATCTCATCCACAACGCCTTCATGTCTGCTTTTCCCGGATACCAACCACCTACCACCCCACCCCCCACCCAAACCGCCCTTGCCTATACCTCCACCCTCCCCTCCACCTCCACCCAAGTCAAAATACCCAACCCCCAAACACACACAGATACTACATCACACTAATCCCTAAGAAGTTTTCTAGTCTGAGAAAGCTTCTTAAAACCCCCAAAAACCATAATCTCCTTGGAGATATCCCTTTTGAACTGGGAACGGAAGCATCCGAAAACCAGGCCATCCTATACACAACGGGCCCTTTTCCCAACTTGAAAGAGTGGGAGAAGGATCTACGAGCCACCACAGACCACAGTCACATCTCCATATCCTTGCAAAAACCCTCAGAATACATAGACACAAACAAAACCACACCAAGAACACTCACAACTCCCAAGAAAACACAAAAGAACACACACACACACACACACACACACACACACAGAGCAATATCACGCTACCCCTTCCACATCCAAAGCAGACACCCCATACTATAATCCACCAACCCTCAACCCCACCAATCACAGCCCTACACACTCACAAAACACAATCACGCCAGCACACACCACCAACACCACCACCCATACATACACCCGCACAACTACCCTCCACATCACAACAAACAATACCCCCTCAATCCCAAACCCCTAACACACAACAACCACCATCCACTTTCAGCTACAGAATCGAGCACATTCCCTCAGATATCTGCCAGCAGAGACCATTCTATCGCCTCATCAAAGACAAAAACCTCATCCATAATTTGGACTCAATTAAAGTCCTCCCCTCTCAAAAGGCAGCCTCCCTGCGAACTACTAAGCTCCTAGACATCCTCCTAGACAAGGTTAAACTCAGGTAGTAGTAGGGCCGCAAATGAAAATGTGCTATGGCGTCGAAGATACAACTTTGAACTCAAGATATCAGTTATACACCGATCCAGATACTATGAAATTCGTTAAATTGCAGAGACTTAGATGGACTGAACACATTGTTATAATGTCAGATCACGAATACACGAAGAGATTAACATTTTCAAAACCAGAGGACACATGAAGCAGAGGACGACCACGAAGGTAATGGATTGATGATGTGGAAGAAGACCTACAGATTCTAAGGGTCAGAAGATGGAGGGAAGTTGCCAGGAAGTTGCGACTTCTTTGTGAGCAGGCTAAGATCCACAACGGATTGTCGAGCCATTTATGATGATTACGAATTGTTAATACGAGACGGATTCCAGTTTAAAGTCCTCAAAATGATGACCAATGCCTCTTGGTAGCTGGAGAGAACTAACTACATCCAAAAAAAACCGGAAATATTCTAACATTCTGGGCCAGAATTGATGAGATCGCAAAACAGAGAGCGAAATACCCCAAATGACTTGTTGACCGATTCTTGCCAAACCGATCAGCGAATGCTATTGCCAGTGTTATTAACATAAACGGAATGTCACTAGACATTTCCCTACAGCTCAATTATTTTTCCATTTATAATAAATAATTTAATTATTGGCATTAATGTACTACAGATTATTAATAAAGATGGAAATTAAAAAAAAAAACTTTTTAAATAGTTACCGAGTATATATCTCCTCCATTTAACCATCGTTTAATAAGTTTTTACTAATAGAGATGTTAGACTGTTCACACGCAAAATAGCACTACATAATATTATGTATTTGGAAGACCAACGATTACAGCCCAAGTCTTAGTCACAACGTAACAACGAACTGCTGATAACAACATTTAATACACGATTAATAGATTTGAAGCAATACTTACTGCCTGCATTAAAAATATTTTATGAGTTAATAAGAAATGCATCAACTGGTGAGATATTTCAAGGTGCGAAAATCGATATCCTAATAATAACAAAAGATAAAAAATTATTAACATTTAAAATTTTATGTTCTTAATATAAACGAGACTAAAATGAGATTTTAGCGTTAAATTCAAAAATAACTCCAATTCTCTTCAAATTATTCTGTTTTATTTGCATATAATTGGAAAATTATATGTCAACCTTTTTTTATCTCGTAGTGTATATGGACTTAGTGTATACTGGAAATGGACTTCTGGCGCCGCTCGGCGGGAATCTCCAGACGCGACAGAATAACAAAAGAGAGTCCGAGAAATCATGGGGGTTACACATAATATTGTTGATGACATCAAAACGACACAACTCAGATGGTACGGACACGTAAGAAAAATGCCGGAGAATAGAATACCAAGACAAATTCTTGAATGGCAACCAAGAGGTAGTCGGAGACCAGGAAGGCCTAGAAGAAGTTGGAGAGAAGGAGTTGATGAAAAAATCAGGGAAAGAGAACTGGAGGACGATCTATGGAACCATTCTATCGAGATGGAGATTGGAAATCGGAAGACGTCGAAGAACGTTGTAAACCGACAATATATATATATATATATATATATATATATATATATATATATATATATATATATATATATATATTAGTGTATAGATAAGGCACTCCTATAAAGCTCTACATTTATACATGTAAGCTCTACAACGGTCTCGCACTGATCCTAAAAGACGGGTTAAAACTGCCTTAAACTTTGTACAGTTGTCAACAATACGGATAGATTGTGTGCTAGTGTAAATAAGAGAATATCTAATCAACATCAACATAATCCAGGTATAGGAGCCTACAGACAAAATTAGGAATACAAGAATGGTATTATATTGACTATTTCACTAGACTATTTTTAACTAATAAAACGATATAGCAACGCCACGTTTTCTACTGACAAAACTCCTTCTTGTCCGTGATTTCTCAGGACAAAATTATGACAGATCAGTCACGAAGGTGTATATTTTGGACAGATATAATGAACCTAGAAGAAAAATCAAAATCTGGATGCCAGTCAGGTGAAAAAATCAAAAAATTCGTTTCAGAAAATGTTCCATCAAGCACGCAAAGGTCCCGAAGCTCTATTTGGACCCAATTTTCGGAGTTCCTACGGGTGAGAAATTTTACGCTTGAAAAATGTACTACCATAACGGAACTAACAAAAATTTTCGATGATTATGCCTTTAACATGAAAAAGGGCAATGGCGAAGACTATAAAGAGGCGCCTGTAAAGTCAACGTGAAATACTACAGCAAAAATAGTACAAGAAAAATATACGGAGTGCGGTATAAAAATCGACCCTTTCACAGATATATCTTTTAAAAGTGCAAGATTGCCCATAGATACCAAGCGGAGGTAGCTTTAAAGTGTTTAAAGTAAGAAAACTCAGTTCAAAAGCATTATCAACCGAAGAACTATCAAAAATCATTCAAAGCTATGACGAGGAAACCCCCGATGGAGCACAAAAAAAGTTTTTTCACCTTTGCTCATTTGAACTTGCTTGGAGAGGTAATGAGGCCGTAAACTGCAAGATTCACTTTTTCCAGAAGGAATTTGATATTATGGGACAATTTACGGGCCAAATTGAATACAACATTTTCCAAAGCAAATCAAGGCAGTTCGAAAAGTTTGGCAAGCAGCGAATGGCTGGTAAGAAATTCATTAAACGAAAATTTATGCTCAGTTAGATTATTTTGGAAATTAATCGAAAAAGGGGACCAAAGATTTTATCAGACAGACTCTTTCTTACCGTTCACCCCAACTGGAAGGATGGATCTTGGTTCAAAAACTTGGTTAAAAAAATGTCAGCTGAAAAAATTGGAATAGACACAAAAAAACATAAAATAACAAACCATTCTCATCGATCTTCAGCTGTGTCAGCCTTGTTCAAGTAAGGTGTTTCTGAACAGGAGTTAATTAAATTAACGGGTCACTCAAATGCAAGTTCTCTAAAACCATATCTGCAGCTGGATACCAGTCACCACCACAAGTTGAGCGAAAATCTCAAAAAAAGAAGTGAAGCTGGACCTTTGAGTTCCCAAATGCCACAGGTCAATAATACACAAAATCATGCTTTGGTAGAAAAGAATGGGAAAACTACTATAGCTTATAATAATTGTACGTTTAATATAGTAGCAAATTATGTTTCGTTGATATGGTGCATTAATTGTCTCGTAAAATAGTCTTGTCGAATATCATTCGAGAGAATATCGCCGGCAAAATTTTCTCTCTTATAATATTATATTCAATAATTAGACTCGTCAAAAATATCGTTTTGATGTTGCAGCTGGGCAGAGAAAGATGTCGAAATTAAGGAATAAGGAAAGGAAGATATGCGTGTAATGAAGACGTAAAATTCTGTCAGCAACACTTGATTCTAATTACCTCTCCGATGATTGTATACGTGGACCTCACCACTTCATATCTACTAGAAAACAATACGTAATCAAATAGACTACGCATTAATCAACCATTAAAACACACAAAAATATATCCAGGGGCACATGCGAACACCGATAACAATCAAGTAATGAAAAATATACGTACAAGAATTAAAGTAATATGGAAAACAAACAGAAAGGCGGTTTTAGATTTAATTTCAAAGTAGGGCATCTGCCATCCGCTTATACGTATTTCAATCTTATTATGTATCAGCAGAGCGACATGTGCAGAGCCTCAGAAAGAATTAAAATTAAATCTAAAACCGTCTTTCTGTTTTATTCGAACGATTTGGAGTACTAGAAACTAATTCACTAAGAATTTTTGCCGTGATGAACGACATGTGGAATGCAAATTGTAAATTCCCTTGATCGACTAATTCATCAATCTGTCTGCTTTGCAATTTGTAGAAAGCGCAGTGGTAAAAATTTGAATTTAGTTTTGCAGGTTGGAAATCTTAGAATTTCTATTGTTAAAGAAAATACTTTAATCCAAATCTAATAACAATTGTCTTAAGAAAGAATTAACCAAAAAAATATCAGCACAACTAAATCACAAATAACGTCGATGAATATTCACAGAATATTTTTATTATACTACGAGAATATATCTCTGTATTCCAGGCATAGATATATGCAATCTTGAATTGTCTAAGAGAAATTAACAAGAGGGCTTTCATAATGAAGCAGATTAATATATGTACAGATACCATGGGAGCTCATAGAAGCTTAAGGTAGTGTGGAAATGCCACACTATAAGAACTCGACAGTCTTTTGGAATATAAGTGCGACAGTGTCAGGATGGTATGGGTTCAAGGTCACCGGAGAATACACGGCAATGAAAGAGTTGATGAAATTGACAGATAAGGATCAGCTACAAAATACTTCGGCCCAGAGTCAGTCGTAGGAGTGCCAAAAGCATCGTCCGCGACCATAAAAAGCATGGCCCCGAATACGACATAACTCTTACTGGGAAAGTATAACCGGTCAAGTACATACATTTCAAAATATACATCGGAAGTAAATGTACATAGCGGCGAAGTATTACATCGCAGTCGGCAAATACTTTTTGAGGACTACCAAGTGATTCTAAAGCATATGGAGTACATCCACTAGACCTCTACAAGCTAATACAGGGTTCCAGAATTTTGGAATGGATAGGTTAAATGAATGAAGAATGTACAATAAGTCAATTGGCTGAAGGACGACCGGTTTATAACAGACGGCAAACAAAAAAAATAAAAAAGAAAAATCACAAATAATCAAAAATATACCCATCACAAATAAAGGAAGCAAGTGATGAGAATAGAGAATAGAAACAACTCAAAGATCTTCTTCTTAAAGTTCCATCTCCTATCGGAGGTTGGATATCATAACGGCTATGGTCACTTTGTTGGCTGCTGCTCTGAAAAGTTGTAGTGAACTACAGTTAAACCATTCTCTAAGGTTCTTCAGCCAGGAGATGCGTCTTCTTCCTATGCTTCTTCTTCCTTGGATCCTTCCTTGCATAATAATTCTCAGCAGCTCATATTTTTCTCCTCTGGTTATGTGACCCAAATATTCTAGTTTTCTTCTTTTTATGCTGTTTATAATTTCTAACTCCTTATTTAGACGTCGTAGTACCTCAGCATTGGTAATCCTTTGAACCCACTGAATTTTTAATATTCTTCTGTAACACCACATTTCGAACGCTTCTATTTTTCTTATTTGTTGTTTCTTCAATGTCCGAGCTTCCATTCCGTACAGTAAGATAGAAAATATGTAACATCTTAGAGCCCTCAATCTGAGATGCAACTGAAGGTTTCTGTTGGTAAGCATTGTCTTCATTTTCACAAATGCTTGCCTTGCAGTTTCAATTCGGACTTTGATTTCTCTGCTTTGGTCATTTTTGTCATCAACCCAGGTTCCCAGATATTTATATGTCTCTACATTTTCTATTTGGATTTGCTCTATCATTAATCTTTCATTTCCATGTTGCGTTTTTGAGACAATCATAAATTTAGTTTTTCTCTTATTTATTTTTAGTCCGTATCTAATGCAATAATCGTTAATTCTATTTACCAATTCTTGTAGCGATTCCAGGGTGTCTGCCATTATAACGGTGTCATCAGCGAATCTTATGTTATTTACTATTCTTCCGTTTACAGAGATTCCATTACCCAGATCCGCTATCGCTTCCTGGAATATGGCTTCACTGTACACGTTAAACAGTAATGGTGACAGAACACAGCCCTGTCTTACTCCTCTCTTTATATCTATATTTTCGGACTTTTGTTCTTCTATCTTTATATTGGCCTTTTGATTCCAATACAGATTGATAATGATTAGTAAGTCTCGTCTGTCTAACTCAAAGATAGATTAATACAAAATAGATGTTACGATAAGATACCAGTCACGAATAAAAGGAGGAAATGGCGATGATAAGAGAGATCCTTGATGTAACTAAAGAAGAAAGCACCAGAGATGCGAGCTGCCCGAATATAAGCGAGTTAATAGAGATATTAGATCCAAAATAAAGGAGCCAAAGGAAAAATGGCATAAAAATGTAAAAAAAAAAGAAAATAATCAAAAATTACTTTAATATGTACAGAAAAGTTACATAAAACAACAAAAAAAAACGGCGCGTGGTTGGGAAGAGCCGACATAAGTGACTACTTCTTATAGCGCGTAATTACTATATGTTGGTTAATGAAATTGTACGTCGGCTTATTACTGAATTGTTAATATTTTTTATAAAAACATCACACATTTAAGTTCTTTAAAACTTAAAAATCTAAATTATTTTCTTTAAAAATGTTGTTAAGGGATTTTAGTAATTTTTAAAATTTGTTAAATATAATACAGAATATATTTATCACATACATTTTCATTACTATCTTGTCATTATTATATTCAAAAAATAAAACTACTGGTTTCTGATGAATAAACTAAGATTTATTTTATTTTGTTTTATTTTATGTAATTTAATTTTATTTCATTTCATATTATTTTAATTTATTTTGATTTATTTAAATTTATGTTAATTTATTTTAATTTAATTTATTTTATTTTATGTATTATCATTTTAAATTTTATTCATTATCATTATTATCTTGTATTTATGCAGATTGATTCTGGTCCATGAAAAACAATACAGCCATACCGAGCGATAAGAAGTATTCACTTAAAAAATACTCACAAATTCCTAGGGTAGGCACAAAAGGCAAATAAATCCACAACGCGGAATCCAATCTAAAGTGGGAAAACTACGTATAAACATAAAAGTAACGAAGGTGACAGGATATTACCCTAAGACCAATAACCAAATTCCGTCGATTCTAGACAGTGAAATAAACTGGAGTTAAGACCATTGAAAAAAAAAATATACCCAAAAAACTCAAACAAGAGACATCAATGTATTGGTCACCCTCTATCTACTTTCATTTTCATATCGATATTGAAATAACCAAACGTTCATAGATTCCACAGTACCAACAAATCTCTCAAAAGCCCTTCAACAGATATGTTGATCACATTGCTTCACCACATTGATCAGAATATTTAAGGCCAATTCCTCGTTTATTGGTAACAAATGTCACACAAATGTTGATGATCTTCAGCAAATCAAAAGTTTTTTTACCATATCCTAAAGCTAATTATTTTGTATGTATCTTTCGTAAATATCTGTGGATATTAATAATACCATTTGATCACAAACCACAAAAAATGTTATATTAACACCAAAATAAAATATTATATATCCAAAATAGTTTAAAACATGCATACACAGTTGCATTATCAAAAAAAATTCAAGTAAAAATTATTACAAAACTCTTAAAGCCATGCATGAACCACCATACACAAAGTAATGGTATGCAAATATATGGTTTTCAAGCTATTTTTTTTTTTGTATTATACTTTTTAATTAATATATTTTTTGAGATTAAAACACAAATATTGTAAATAGGTAAATTGCAGGGTCGATTCCCAAATTTCGATTTACAAAACGTCAAATAAACTATTTCTAATGGCATTTGTCGTTCATTTTCAAAAAAATGTTTATGTAAATATTAACTTATATATTAAATATTCTCCAAAAATATTTATTAAGTAGTTTAACCGAGCAAAAGGTCATTTGTATAACAATTAGGCGCAGAAGTAATACAGTAGTATATTGTAGGTACAAAACTCGAACAAGATATATTAGAATATAAAGCCTAAAAGTCATCAAAACCAAAGGTAATAACACGAAAGAAATAATGCTTTTAAGAAAAAGCTCACACGCTGCACACTTCGCCTCGTTTGCTTCAATCCCCCACTCCTTCGCTCCAAAAACAAGATCGCGCATTCAGAGCAATGTTCGGAGATGTTTTTCCTATTTTTCGCCAAACTTAAATGAAAATCGAAGATAACATGATAAAGAATAAATTTTGAATTGTAATGACATGTTTCCTAAATTAAAATCGGATAACTTAACTTGATATTCTGAGCTATCCGAAATATCGGTGCAAAATATTCAAACTAAAATTTTGAAAAAACTATTCATCGAACAACGTCCACCTTGCGCCTGTTTGAACAACATATTATAAATAAACATTATCCAGAGAATAAGCTTTCCAAATTTAAGGGCATAAGTTATGAAAATTGATGTTTTTTAATTCTCTACAAAAGTTCCATTGACAGAATTGTGATGAAATTACTGTTATAGCTCGTAACATATCATAATACTAATATTTCTTATTTAATAGTGCAGAGTAGAGAGTACGTCTCTGTACTATAATTTCATTCATTATATTTCTTTGTAAATATATCCTTGTACCGCAACAAAGGTTCGAGATTTCATTAAATGTCTTTTAAGTTTTTTACCTCATAAATCTCTCAAATTTTATTACCTCCACACTACTTCACCCCTGTATTTCACAACCCTTTTATATATATATATATATATATATATATATATATATATATATATATATATATATATATATATATATATAGATATAGATATATATATATATATATATATATATATATATATATTATTTATATATTTGATACCTCAGATAGTGGCTGCAAGACCTTGACATGAGTTCGGGGGCTTAAGCTGACTGTTCAGGTAGAGCTGTAGTCTGGTGCAGGAAATGGAACAAGTATGTGTGTGTGTGAATGAATGGGATCTCCCTAATAAGGAGCTCTCCGTTGAATGAAGGCACCCCCTATAAACGGGCTAGGCCTGGCGAAAGGGAAGTATGAATGGATGTGAAAGGACCTCGCTAGAGCAGTTCCTGCCACCGCTTAAATCTCTGGAGTACCTGGGAATCTCTTCCAGATAGTTGAGAGACTAAGTATAGACGAACTACTTCAGCGACTAAGAAGCAGCCTACCCAAGTTAACAATACCAGGAATCACAGCGTGGAGGATGGTGCTCGCCGCCTGCAATGGAATCTCAAGACTGGATTAGTGTCCAGATTGACGCTTCGTTGCGGGAGGAGACAGCCATCTACGGAAACCTGCCTGGTATAAACCGTGTCTATTAGGTCATAAGACGAACATAGATGTGGGGGCTTGCCTTAACCGGCCGGCCAAGTGGAAGGGAACCACAATAAAAAATCCTCCCAATCTCAAGGTGAAACAGCATAAGCCAAAGAATGAATACTTAGGGGGTATCTAACTACTATTATGCGAACTCCGGGGCACCTGGCGAACCTCAGTTTTACTAGCCTTACTGTGGCATGCTGGGCTCTGCTGCAGGTGACATTTATTTCCTTAGATTCTCGTGGGAATCTGTATGGAACTATACTCTGTATACTCTATATTAAAGAAAAAGAAGGGATATCCGACTCCCAAAGATCTGACACTGAAATGGAGGTTAGCGACCCTCATGTTCCGGCCGAAAATAAGCCTGAAAAAAACTGAGGAGGAGCTACTCCTAACTAGTGGCGACGAGCTTAGACCCTTAAGTCCCGTACACGGGAAAGAAAGGATAAAGCTATCTGGTGCCGCAAGAAAAAGGCTTAAATGCCTTATTAAGAAAGGGCTGACTCCGGAAGAAGCTCGAAAGAAAGCAGTCGAGGCCATAAAGGAGAAATCTCTGGACAAAAGCCCCAAAAGGGTCCGCTCTGAAGAGAACACTCCCGAAGGTCGACAAGCAAAAAAATCAAGGAGTGATGCAGATAAAGGCGACACTCTGCCTAAATCTGCAAAACCCTCCTTCAGTCAAATGGCTGAAGGTGTTAAAGTGGGAATCCTACCCTCGGAATTCCCACGTCATCTACTTACAACGGAACAATTAGAGGCCGTTAAGGGGAAGATCGTAGACAAGATTCTTGAGCTCCAGAAACAAAAGAGCGAAAAGCCTAACTTTCTGAGCGCTCAAAACAGACCTGGCTGGCTAGCTTTGATGTGCGCCGACAAAGCCACCTTGCGGTGGCTAAAGACACACATTGGAGAGATACAGCCATGGGAGGGTGCCACATTGAGACTTGTAGAGGGAACAGAAATTCCTCACACTGAAGTCTTTACGGTGTACCTTCCCGGAAGTAAGAATTATTCCACGGAGAAAATTCTAGGTCTAATAGAGGCTCAAAACTTTAGCCTCTATACCTCCGCATGGAGAATACTGAATAGGTATACGAGTGGAGCCGTGGAAATTCTAACCCTTTCAGTGGACAGCCAATCCGCCGAAAGGCTAAAATCAACTGGGCATCAATTACAGATATGGTCGCACGGTCCTAAGAGACAAGAGTGGCAGAAATCAACCCACAACAAGCGGGTCTCAAAAACCCGCTACGGTGTCTAAGGCCCCGGATGAGCAAAAAGTGCTCAAGATGAATCCAGGAGGACAGGCAAGCAAAAGCCTGACTTCAAGGAATCAGCTAGCGGGTCTCAAAAACCTGATACGCTGTCTAAGGCCCCGGATGAGCAAAAAAGTGATCAAGATGAATCCAGGAGGACAGGCAAGCAAAGGCCTGACTCCAAGGAATCAGCTAGTGGCCAAAAAAATCTGGGAAACCAGACAATAAAGGCAAGGGGAAATTAAAAAATCCCCAAACCAACCTATAAAAATGATTCAAAGGCTGAAATGCTTGCAGATAAACCTTCAACGTTCAAAAGCAGCTACCAGTTTGCTTAGAAAAAGGTTTATTGACGACAGCCTAGCCATTGGCATCCTACAGGAGCCTTGGATTAATGGAGGACGAATACAAGGACTCAACATAAAATCAGGTAGGTTACTCTATAATATCAATACTGACAATCCAAGAGCATTACTGTTTTCACATAATATTAAATATATTTCTGTTCCAGAATTTACAATGGCAGATTTGGTAACAGCAATAGTGGAAATGCCAACAGAAGTAGGCAAGAGGCACATTGTTATTGCTTTGGCCTATCTTCCGGTGACTCTGAAAACCATCCACCTCCAGAGGAAGTTCAAAGACTTATGGGATGGTGCAAGAGCAAGAACAGACAATTAATTATTGGCTGCGATGCAAATGCACACCACACAGTATGGGGTAGCACAGGAATCAATAACAGGGGTGAGCACCTCCTGGACTAGATATCTGCAATAACTTAGATATTGCAAACAGAGGTAACAAACCCACATTTATAAACGCAACTAGGAGAGAGTTTCTTGATATAACCCTAACTAGTTCGTTTATAGCATATAAAATATACAATTGGCATGTCTCGAATGAAGCCTCAATGTCGGACCATCAACACATAAGGTTCGACTTAAGTGCATCTGAGGAGGGCCTTGAGGAATATCGAGTCCCAAAACAGACCGATTGGGACACTTATAAAGAGTGTCTCGAAAGCGAAATGGAGGAACTCGATACGTCGCTCGGACACAGAGAAAAATCTAGACCGAGCCTCATGGCAACTTCAAAATGCAATAATACAGGCCTATGAATCAAGTTGTCCTCTAAAACACAAGAAAACCACCAGGGATGTTCCCTAGTGGAATAAAGAGTTAACTAAACTAAAAAAAGTCAGACAACTCTTCAATAGGGCAAAATCTACAGGTAGTTGGGACTCCTACAGAAATGCTCCTACTGAGTACAACAAAGAACTACGAAAATCAAAGAGAAACTCGTGGAGAAAAATGTGCGAAGGGATAACAGAATTAGCCCCTGCACAACGACTCCAAAAGGTTCTCTCAAAAGATCACACAAATGAAATCGGACTGATCAAAAAGCCGAATGGTGACTATACTGAGAGTCTAACGGAAACTATTAGAGAGCTTTTGAAGACCCATTTTCCTGGCTCTCAACAAATGCAAGAAGATGAACCGCAAAGTATGCAGCTGGCAGAGGCTCCAAAGGGCATCAACAGATCCAGCAGGCAACTAGCGGAAAAAATCTTTACACAAAATAAAATCGAATGGGCCGTTAAAAGCTTTAAACCTTTTAAATCCCCTAGTAAGGTCGGAATATTTCCTGCTTTACTCCAAAAAGGCTTCATGCAAATACAGCCGCAACTACAGCGGCTTTTCATAGCAAGCCTCGTGTTAGGTCACATTCCAAAAACTTGGAGGGACGCAAAGGTGGTATTTATACCAAAGGCGGGGAAACGTCCTACGGACGAAGCGAAGTCTTATCGTCCTATATGCCTGACCTCCTTTCTCCTAAAAACAATGGAGAAACTAGTAGATTACTACATAAGAAGTGAAACATTAGCGAGGAAACCAATTCACAAACTAAGTTTGCCTACCAGACTGGCAAATCCGCTATAAGTGCTCTGAATTCGCTAGTCGAAAGAATTGAAAAGACGATAGTGGCAAAAGAAATAGCCCTTTGCGCTTTCATTGACATAGAGGGAGCATTCGATAATACCGTGAACTTAAGCACTAGTATCATTTACGTACATTTAATATGACCTGGAAATCTTGATTTTAATAAGATTTGTGTTGTTAATTTTTGGGGTGTGATGGAAATCATCAAGTGTGATGAGGAAGACCCAGAACAAGATTCCTTGATAACATCGATGATGACATGAAAAATATGGGAATACGTGCTTAACGGAGAAAGGCGATGGATAGGGACGATTGGGGAGAAATTCTTGAGGAGGCTAGGACCCACGCAGGGTTGTGAAGCCAGGATGATGATGATGATGGAAAGCACTCGATGTAATCATATTTGGACCTAATTTATAGAAACTAAACATCGATTGTTTTCATTGGAAAATTTAGAAATTGTGTTATTGTAAGATAGTTTATAAGGGCAGCACATTCAGTAATACTATTTTCATTGAATAAGCTCATCGAAGACATATTTTAGTAAAAGCAGCAACAATTCTAAATACAAATTCAGTTTAAAAGATCGCTTCGTGACAGAGAAGAAAAAAATACAACTACATCTACAGCTAATAGTACATCATTACATACACAAACCCATGAAACATCATCTACATACCATAATATTAAATATTTGAAAGACACAATTAAAATATTTATTTATGTCATATTTATTCCATTTGCCATTTAACGGCTACTGATCTTAAAAATATTAAAAATCAATGTATTGAAAATTTACATTTAAACGTAAATATGCATGTAAGTATACATATTTTTGGAACCCTAAAATGTTTAAGCATATGCATCCTTACTAGTTTCAGACAAGAATCTAATATTTCCTAAATGATGCTTTAACTATTACGATTTTTTTTAATCATTTCAAAATCCTTTTGTACATTGTAAATTTTTATAAAAAAAAATCCTTGGGCAATATGTATTAATTATTTTTATATTATTTTTGTTTTCTTGCGTTTAAAATTCCTGCGATGTAAGGGATAGTGATGCGCCACGTATAACTCCATTTTCCAAATGTCAACCTTACCTGCCCGTGAGATGATCTCGATCCTGATCATCCCATACATCCTGCTAGATAACAAACGAGGCTCTGACGTCTGAGCGATTGCCTGTATAAGCAATTACCCACTCACTGACCAACAGTCGGTAAGTGAGAGAGCACCTTCTTGTCCTAGAAATGGAAAATCATTTCTAAAGGCAGACGAAACGAAAATGGTCAACGGCATGAAGATGCATAAGGCAACGGGAAACCAATGCATTAAAGGCTCCAAGAGCATCCCTATGACTAACAAAAACATAACCAAACACTGTACTGATCATGAAACTCGGAAAACAAGATCCGGCAGAAGAGCAATATCACAAGACTGCAAGAGACCGATCTTCTACATACGAAAACCTTGCAAAGTAGCGACTTGGAATGTTAGAAGTCTACATCAAGCTACAAAAGTGCATAATGCAGTTAAAGAAATGGAAAGACTGAATGTAGATATTGTAGAAATCTGCGACGTCCAATGGCCCGATTCAGGAAAGATGAAAATTAACAATAAAACAATATATTATTTCAAGACGGTTCACACAGAATTATGCTAATACGATTAAATCAGAACAAACCCAAAATAAACATATAAGTTTATGCTCCAACTGCGGACAAACCAGAGAGCGATATGGAAACTTTCTACGAAGGCATATATAATATTTTAATATCCATTAAAACGCAGTATGTTACAATTATAATAGCAGATTTTAACGCAAAGGTTAGGGAAGAAAAAGTAGAAGAATGTACAGCAGTCTGTACATTCACACAATATACAAACAAATAAACAGTTTTTTTTTAGAGATTGTAATATTATTTAGTGACATTCTGTGTTTCCTTGTAAAGTGCATCGTATTTTGGATATTGTCATATTTGATATCAGGTAAGTTTCTACGGTTTTGTTCTAGTCATAACCTAAAACCAGATATCCCGTACTTTTGAAAAACTATGTATACGGGGCAGATGTGGACACCATAGGTTCTTTCAAAACAAAACAACCTAAAATATCTTTTTTTTTACCTTAAAGTTCGAAATAGTTGTGAGAACCCACATCAAAAAAACTGATAGAAGTAATATTCCTGAAAACGTAGTAGTTAAGGCTATTTGCGATATAAAAAATGGTAACGGATCAATCAGAAACGTAGCAGAGAGATGTAATTGAAGAAGTCCATGTTACATAAAAGATTTAAAAAATTGGTACAAAAGTGGTATAAGGGTTGTAAGCAAGTGGGACAAGCAGTTGGAGCAGAGAGAGGTGACGTTTGTTGGAATAATCATTGCCAATGGAAATGCTATTCAACCTGTTTATATCTTCCCACGAGTGCGATTTAAAGGGCCATTCTTGACTGGAGCTCCAGAAGGCAGCATTGGTATTGCTTCTCCAAGTGGTTTGATGACCAACGAGGGATTCCTCGAAGTTGTAAAGCATATTAAAAAAAACATGCATGCTTCTAAGGAAAACCCTGCGTTAATACTTTTGGATAACCATAATACACATGCAACATTAGATACTATATTGTATTGCAGGGAAAATGGTTTAGTACTCTTAACGTTTCCTCCACACCCAACACATCGTTTGCAGCCTCTAGATGTGTGTGTATTTGGCCCTTTTAAGGGTCGTTGTCGTGCAGCTTTCAACTTATGGATGTCTACACATCCAGGAAAAGCTATAACAATTTATGGCATTGCACATCTAACAGCTGCAGCCTTTGACGAAGAATTTAATAGGAAAAACATTATTTCTGGGTTTTTAAACACTGGTTGCTATCCCCAGCGAGATACCACACCTGATGATTATCTAAATTGCAGTACACTCTCTAATTCCGAAATGCTTTCTACATCATCACCGGCAAATGTTCAACCACGAGTCAACAACAATTGTCAACCGGTTTTAACTACCGAAAAACAAAAAATTGTAATTATTTCCGATGTAAAACTTACTCCAGAACAAATTCGTCTATACCCAAAGGCCGTGAGAATGAGTTCTACGAAAGAAAGAAAAAAATTTCAACCATTCTGACCGCTACACCAGAAAAAAATAGATTAGAGAAAATGAAATACATAAGAGAAAAAGGGGAAAAAGTGAAACGGGCTCAGGAAAGAAAGGCAAGCAATATAGAAAAGAAAAATCCAAATCCAATATTCACAAAGTTTTTGATGAGGAGACATCAGAAAGCGAAATTGAGAATTATTGCGAAAAATCAGATGATAGTCTTATGGAAGTTGAGACTGAAGATGGTAAATATTTTGGATTGGATCTTACGAATATCCAGAAAGGGGATTTTGTTCTCATTAAATTTGCTACAAAAAGAAAACACTCAAATTATTGGTTGGTTAAATCGAAAAGGAACTAGAAGAGTTAGAATTTTTAGTAATTTTTTTTTAAAATGACGCCACGACGAGATTTTGTATTTTCAGATCAGAAGGATGAGAGTCATATTTCTGCAAACGATATTATGAGAAAATTGCTAGCCCCTGAAAAAAAAATTGGGACAGCAATATCCAGCTCCTTTTTTTAGTTTTCCGTTAATTTTCATGGGTATAATATGGGGTAATTCAATGTATTATGTTAAATAAATATTAAAAATTGCACTCACATTGAAGAAGCCGATACTTTACAATAAATCTCATTTTGCAGTATAATTTTTTTTTTGAAATTTGTCCACATGTGCCCCCCTCTCACCTACAGGTTTTTAATTAACCTTACTTTTTATTATCTAGCCCATTCTGGAAACCAAACTTATCAGCACTTATAGGCTATAGCGGGATAAGATCCTAGGTGCCTCTGGGGGTTCACTATAGGAAAAAAAGTATTTTTAAAAAAAAGATTTTTTTAGACGCTGTATTCCTGCAAAAAATCTGAAAAAATTCATGAAAGTGTATTTTAATAATACAAAATTGCCTGATTTTTTTTTTCAAAAAATATTTGAAATTTTCAGTGACATTTTAGGTTATGTCGGAAATTTTTGGCCAACTTTAAAACAATGTTTTTATGGGTTTTTTTCCCGTTCTTTCCAATGGCATAGGTATTATTATCATTTTCGACGTGGAAAATGGCTAAAAATAGAAAAAAAAACTGCTTTTTTGGCATTTTTCTGAAGCTTTGACTCATAACCTTAACAACATACACCTAAATTATTCATATTTTTATATGTATTCTTACCTTTACAATCGAAATAAGCTATTAAAACTATTTTTTTTTTCTACAGTATGCTTCAAAAACCGAAAAACCCCGTTTTTTCGGTGTTGTTTTTAAGCTTTCGCTATGTAACTTTTAAATTCAGTGTTTAAATGAATGGTAATTTACATTTTCACATGTATCTTTCCCTCTACAATCAAAATCAGCTATTCAAAGGATTAGTTTTATCTCACAACATTCTCAAAAACCGAACCACCCCATTTTCTCCACGTTTTTACTACAGAACCTCAAAAGACTCTAAAAAATGAACCATATTTTCTATATCTTTTAATTAATTTTTACAGCTGATCGTACGCAGGAAAACAAAATATTTTTTTTAGAGGTAAAGAAAATTTATATATTTACTAATTAACAACGTATATTTACAATATTCTATTTAATCTAGTTACATTGAATGACGGAATAATTACATTTTATTAATCTTCCTCACTAGGCTCGTCGATTACCGGATCAATATCCGTTTCACCAAATATTTCTGAAAGAAATTTAGCTGGTCTAATAATGTCCGATTTGTACCTAGCATCGCTTAGATAATATATAATAGCAGCAACATGTGAGCAGGATCCATCCATTAGCACAATCGCACGAGTGACGTAAAATTGCATTGTAGCCAATAGATTTTGGCTTATACTCAATGTAACATTTATAAATTTGGTAGTTGCGCCGCGTAATATCAACTACCGTGCGGCGCAACTATCAACGACATGTTTTATGTTACAATCAGGCTCCCTGGATATGCGGGATGTAGGGCTAAGACATGAAGGCCAAAACGGTTAATTAAATATAAAATATAAAATAAAAGAATAATGATATAAGCATGAGTATAACGTGGTACGAGCTTATGACTGTATATAACAAGGATCTCCAAAGGCATGGAACTATATAGATATGCGTCTGTGTATAAATTCATGTACATTGTGATATAATATCACGTATATAGATATATTCGCTAGCTTAAAATTTCACAACTTTTGAGTGTACAAGTGCGTTCTAATTTACGATTCATTTTTCAGAGTCTTTTGAGGTTATGTAGTAAAAACATGGAGAAAATGAGGTTTTTCGGTTTTTGAGAATGTTGTGAGATAAAACTAACGCTTTGAACAGCTGATTTTGATTGTAGAGGGAAAGATACATGTGAAAATGTAAATTACCATTCAATTAGACACTGAATTTAGAGGTTACATAGCGAAAGCTTAAAAACAATGCTGAAAAAACGAGGTTTTCGCTTTTTGGAGCATACTGTAGAAAAAAAATAATCGTTTTAATAGCTTATTTCGATTGTAAAGGTAAGAATACATATAAAAATATGAATTATCATTAATTTAGGTGTAGGTTGTTGAGGTTATGAGGCAAAAACTTCAGAAAAATGCCAAAAAAAGTAGTTTTTTCGATTTTTAGGCATTTTCCACGTTGAAAATGATAATAATACCTATGCCATTCGAAAGAACGGGAAAAACCATATAAAAACATTGTTTTCAAGTTGGCCAAAAATTTCCGACATAACCTAAAATATCACTAAAAATTTCAAATATTTTTCCTAGGCTCAATTTTCAAGCTAAAAATCTGAAAAAAATCAGACAGTTTTGTATTACTAAAATACGCTTTCATAAATTTTTTCAGATTTTTTGCAGTAATACAGCGCCTAAAAAAATTTTTTTTTTAATACATTTTTTTCCATAGCGAACCCCCAGAGGCACCTAGGGACTTGAAAATTTAACCGAGTGGGTTTTTAATTATGACCTTTCGAATGGCCAGACCCCAAACTGAAAAGAGCATGGTGCAATTTTGACCATCTTATCCCACTATAGCCTTTGATTCACATTCCTGAAATATCCGGTTATAAATTACTATTAGACTTATCAATCTAAAATCAATGAACACAGCTAAGGGCGTATGCTATTTTCCGACCATGATGAAATAGCTGTTGATATTGACGATCGACAACATTTCCAGCAATTTGTTGTTACTATTATATTACACTAAATACCATTTTTGAAAATTATTGGTAAAATTTGCATGAAATTGTTATTTTTGTCCAAAGATTTTTTTATTAAAAATATACAAATTTCTTTCTATAGTCAGGTTGTTTTGAACATATGATTAACAAATCATTTGGTAGGTATATATAAAGACTGTTAATGGTCAAAATGAAGGCTGATCTATCGACAATTCAAATCCACCAATACAGTTTTGATAGTTACCAGCTAAATAGGAGTTTTGATTAACCTATTTTGGATTAAAATACTAACTATAGAAACATAAGGATTTGAAAAGTATTCAAATAATTTTTTAAAATGCATCTTTTTCATGAGACTTTTACTAACTAAGCTGGTAAAAAATGATTTCATAAGCCCCATTGCAAGAAGCATAATTAGTTGATAAGCAGTGATGTTGTATTTTAAAAGTCAAATCAAACACTTTTGATCCGGTTTTTGGTAAAGAAAAGTATTTTTGATTCTTAAAAAGAATCAGGTGAATGGCAGTCAATCTTAATTCAAACTAAACAATACCAAATATGTGGCATACCAGGTATTTTAATATGTCTAAACGCAGTTTTAACAAAATAAACTGCGTCCTTCACAAAGAAAAAACTTTACTAATATAATTCTTTCCCAAATATAAAACATTCAATACATTAACATGTTAACAGTAATTTAACACTATAGGCGTCAAAATCTATTATTCATAATTAACTATTTTTATTAAGGAATTAACCACAATTTTAGCTTAAAATTCGTTTATTTTGACTTTCGTTTCCACTTCCGAAATCGTTCTAAAAATACAAATTCAGCACGTTGTTTTTTAAAATGAATGAATTGAAAAGAAAATTACCGCATTTAATTCCAAGCTGAGTGCATTCGGATTAGAACGCCATCTCATGATGTTCTCCACCTTGTATCTACGTCGTATATCTGTTCTTCTAGCTCTGCCCCATAGTTTTTTACCATCAATTTTTCCAACTGTTTTCATCTCTGCTGTTTTTAACACCCTTTTTGTCCTGTCTGTGCCAGGTCGTGTTTCTGTTGCGTATGCCATTATTAGTCTGATGACGGTTTTGCAAATTCTGCCTTTCATTTCTTTTCCCATATTTTTATTTCTCCATATTGTTTCATCCAGGCAACCTGGGGCTCTGTTTGCTATATTCACTTGATCTTCCACTTCTGTTTCGAGCTTTCCTTCTTCTTCTTCTTTTAATTCCATCTTCTATCGAAGGTTGGAAACCATCATGGGTATGAGGACCCTGTTGACTGCCGCTCTAAATAGTTCTACACTACTGCATTCAAACCATTCCCTCAAGTTCTTAAGCCACGATGATGAGTATCTTTGCCCCCTCATAACATGGCCTAAGTACTCAAGTTTTCCTCTTTTGATAGTCACTATTATTTCAGCTTCATTTCTTATTCTTCTAGTAGCTTCTGCGTTTGATATTCTTTCGGTCCATGATATTCGTAGGATTCTTCTGTAACATCAAAATTCAAAGGCGGAAACTTTTTTAGATGCGCTTATTTTAATGTTCATGCTTCCAAGCCATAAAGGAGAGTAGTGAATACGTAACAGCGAAGAATTCTTAGGCGTAGTCCTAATCTTATATCCCGTCAACAAAGCAACTCTTTAAGTTTAACGAATGATGCACGTGCTGTTTCAATACGTGTCTTAATTTCTTTGGTTTGTTCTACATGTGAAGTTATCTATGTTCATAAGTATTTGTAAATATCCACAATCTCAATTACAGTATCCTCAACAATGAATTGGATGTTTGCATCTGCTGATTTAGTCATGATCATGCATTTAGTTTTTTTCAACATTCATTAAATCGTTGCATTACGTTCTGTAAATCATTGTTGTTATCCATCATTATTACTGTATCGTCTGCAAAATGCAAGTTATTCAAAACTTCTCCATTGATCGATATGCCTTCTATTGAATCTGAATAATCAGTCTTCGGTTGTGTCAGTCTTCGGTTTTTTGAACGTAAAATTAGTATCTCTGAAAAACTTGAAATAGGTCTTGTATTTCATGGTAAGATTATTCCCAGTAGTGTCTTTAAACAACTTTTGAAAGTGCTCAAAAATGTTCTTAATCGTTACGTCTGGGTTGTCGAAGTACAATCTGTTTGTTTTTCCAGGTGTGTAATGACTTGGTTTATGTGGAATATGTTTTAAATGTTCTAAAGCCATAGAATAAACATCACCTGAAAATTTTCTTTGATTTTCGTGTTTTCCACGTTTTTCATCAAGTGGAATTTTCTCAACAATTATTTTTTGTAATCTTACACGCTTCACTCCTACTTGATATAAGTCAACAAAAAAGGAACGGCACACGGGCACATCACAACCAGAAGTTTTAGCTTGTATTTCTAGTGATATTTGTTAATTTTCAGAATTTCTATCTTTCTATACCTTTCCCAGAGATTGGCTGATGTCAACATTCATAAAACTACCAAAAAACCAAATGAAAAAGAACTCCAAGACCACCGGATAATAAGTTTAATGAGTCATCGGCTCAAAATATTTTTAAAAATTATACACCGGAGAATACACAACAAACTTGAGCAGGACATAAGTGACACACAATTTGGATTTAGAAATGCGCTGGGAACGAGGGAAGCCCTGTTCGCTGTGAATGTTCTTGTGCAAAGATGCATGAATGTTAATCAGCCAGTATATATGTGTTTCTTGGATTACAACAAAGCCTTCGATAAGGTCAGACATAACCAGCTTATCGAATTACTTGAAAAGAAAAACGTAGATATGAGAGACTTCAGGCTCATTAGCGCTATCAATTATAATCAGATCGCTGTGGTAAAAGAGAACAACGTCTTTTCAAATGAAATACAGATTGAGAGGGGCGTCAGGCAGGGCTGTGTCCTGTCTCCTACTTTGTTCAATTTGTATTCAAAGGAAATAATCCAGGAAGCACTAGAAAAACTAACTATGGGAATAAAAGTAAATGGCCGACCAATCAATAATATACGGTTTGCCGACGACACTATTTTATTAGCGGAATGTCTTAGGATTTACAAAAAATGGTTGACAGAGTGGTAGAAGTCAGTGAAGAAAATGGACTGTCCCTAAACATAAAAAAGACACAATTTATGGTAATTACAAAAGCCCAACAGCGCCAAGAAAACATAATAAATAAATGGAGAACATGAAGAAAAATATAAATATCTGGGTACAATAATTAACGAAAATAATGAGTACACCGAAGAGATTAAGGCAAGAATAGGACAGGCAAGAAATTCTTTCAAAAAACTGAAAAAAGTACTCTGCAGCAGGGACATTTCAGTTTCTTTAAAGATAAGACTTCTGAGATGCTACGTGTTCTCCGTATTATTTTATGGGTTGGAGGCATGAACATTAAAGAAAGATATTTCGGACAGATTAGAAGCCTTCGAGTTATGGGCCTACAGAAGGATATTAAGAATAAGTTGGGTGGATAGAGTCACAAATGTCCAGGTGTTGAGAAGAATGGGAAAAGATAAAGAGGTTTTAAATACAATTAAAGTCAGAAAATTTCAATATCTGGGACATGTCATGAGGGGCGAGCGTTATAACTTGTTGAAATTAATAATGCAAGGAAGAATACAGAGTAGGAGTTGCGGAAGAAGACGAAAGTGCGAATTGCCATAATAGTTGCCAACCTTAGAGGAGGTGGCACATGAAGAAGAAGATACCTTTCTGGAGGCTCCCCTAATGCTATACAACCTCCTAGAAGAGTGTCTTGTTCTTTTTTTGAACCATTATCATAAAAAGAGTCAAATAAACGCTTTTGATCTTACAAAGTTATTTTTGCAAAACATTTTTCTACACAACACTTACGGACAACAGAAAATACCTTACTCAGGCAGAAACCTTTCTCAGGCGTGCCAACACTACACTAAAAAAAGTGTTGTACCAATATAAAAAACCGTAATATCGTAGAAAAAATTGGTAGACTGACAGAGAACAACATAAAGAGTTCAATTCTGTGTTCTCCGGAAGAAGGGCCACAATTAATTTCTAAACTACATATTAATTTTTATATAATTTTAATGTTTTTTATTATACATGTATTTTTTAAATGCAAATTTATGCAATTTTTATGCTGATATGTCTAAACTGATATTTTTGTTTGTTTTCGATTAATATATTAAGTGTTCTTGAGATTAAGAACTTGGGAATTAAGATTTTGAATTTTAGATATATGAAATAATTGACGATATGCCAACACTGACGGATGTTAAGCTTACATCGAATATATCAATTATATCTATAGGTTATGTTCATTGCTCTAAACTCATATTTAACCGACTTTGTAATGAAAGTTTTTGATATAGATTGACTTAACTATACAATCAATTTAAATGAAACTTATGTCAGTAATCACAAATAAACTGCCACCACTAGATTCTAACAGTGTGATATTTTTGTAATTGTAATAATTGTAACATTCTCACATTTTTATACTTTGAAAGGGCAAGGTTTGGCACAAAGATACAAAAAATTAGGTGCTACAGAAAAGTTTTTTTTTAGATGTTTTTCCCATCACAAAATAAAAACTATAATTTCAATAAAAACAAAGCAGATTTTTGACAAAATTTCTATGATCACTGTTTTAAAACTGTACGTTTTTCTTAGCATCAGTTTTACTTTTCAGATTGTAAGGTTATAAACATCACATGTTTGTTATTTTACATTAAATAATTATTTTATTTATAGCTTTTATTCATCTACTAACTTTTTATTTATTTTATATTTTTATTCTAAAAATAGTTAATGCTCAACTCTTCGACCAACTTAATATTCTGTCATAATCTAAATTCTAATTTTAATTTTAAGTTAATATTGTAATTCCATTTATTCAGACTGCATTATGTTCTATGATATAAAACATATATAAATTTCTATGCCCACGTCGGGTCCCAATGTGTAACAACATATAATTACTTTCGAAAATTGGGAACCAATGTAGAACAATAAAACTCACAACTTTATTTGGGAACCACTTATTAGGCCTCATCTGCTTAGTCTCTCAGGTGTGAGAATGTCTTATCTTAAAATGTAAATCTGAAAAATGAGCTAGATGAGACCTTACAATTGGCTCCCAAAGAAAGTTATGAGTTTTATTGTTCTACATTGGCTCCCAACTTTCGGAGGTAGTTATATTCTTACCCATTGACATTCATCATTTCCGATGGGTCATGAGAAGGTTACAAGTTTTCTTGGGAACAAACTATATATTGTAAAAAATAATCTGTTTTAAATATTTTGATTTCAAATGGAAGATATTTTCAAAATTCAATAAATAAGTATCAATGGAACAAACTTCCTCGATTTGTTATATTTTAAACTAAAAAAAACAAATTCTACTTCAGGATTTAGTCCAACTTGATTCAGTCTCAAATAAACAATACAATTAATAGTTTATTCCTAAAAATATTATTGGTCATGGGTTTCATATCAGCATTATATTATTGTCAGGCCAAAAATATAATAATAATACTGGAGTATTGTGACTATTAAAGGAAGACAACTTTTTCTATAAAGTCTTTCTTGAAATTCTTATAGTAAAGTAAACTATCAGATCATTAATATTTCACGAAACTTTAAAATAAACTTAGTTTTATCAAATAGTTTGGTAGCTATGTGTCTACACAAATATTTTCAGTTTTACTGCTTTTTTACAATTACTCTTCTTTGCCAAAACCATTTTATTTTAACTTTTAAAATAGAGCCATTACTGCAGAAACTAGTATATTAGCTTGCTGCATTTAGCATCTTACAATGTATAAGTAATTATTAAACTGAAAATTACCAGCAAAATCAGCTACATTAGGATCAGTGTGTTGTGCAAGCAATTTGCAAACTTGATCAACATCACCCTTAATAGCTGCTAAATGCAATGGAGTTTCACCTCTTTCATTCCTTTCTCTAGTTCGCGAAGAACTCGAACTCGGACTTCTCGAACCCAACTCATTGCCTGAAGTCATCTGCATCAGCAGCGCCATCTGTTGCCTCTCGGACATTGGGGCTACCGATTGAGCTCTGCTGCCTGTATTTGAGCCCTTAGGTCTGACTGGTCCAGGCATTTTTGGAACATTAAAATTCTTCTTTTATCTAAAATAATTTTAATTGGCTTATTATGAGATATAATTTTATCATAACTAAATTAGATTTTACATAACGTTATTATGATCGATTTGAAACTACATTATCTGGTGATAGTAGAAATATATGCACCTCCAAATGACGCCTAACAGAGGTGAACAAAAATTGATTTGAAGAATTTAGAGAAACAATTGACCCTCATCAAATTATATGAGCCCAAAACATATTTTGGTAAATACTAGCTGTAGTAAAAAGATTTTTAACATACCTACACCACTTAAGTACAAATTAAAACTGCTGAAATATTTTAACATTAAATTTGATTTTTTCTCTGTTTTTAAACAATTTAAAATAACATAATAATGTAACATAATAATAATAACACAATAATGTGCTTTTTGCGAAATTTATACAGGAGTTCAATTGCGGCTTGTTCTACAATTCGAAGTAATTTAAAGTCTTATAATTTATTTAAAAATACAAAAAATGGTAAAAACAAATGATAAACAAATATCACATATTTAGATTAATTAGACTCTTAAGTTGCCTTTTGAAAACATTAATATTTGGACAGAATGGATCCACTAACAGGACATTACAAGAGCTGATCATTCTCAAAAAGGGAAAATGACAAGCATAATCAGTCCTATGAATAGTTTAGATTGAAGTGAAAAGTTTTTATGGTTTTTAATCTTCCTAATAGTAAGGCGTAATAATTTGTAAGCTTTTGAGGCTAGATGATATGCAAATCTTGCATGTACATGATTATTAGACTTAGGTATTCTCAACAATTCATTTGTTATACTACGTGTTACAATATTATGCTGTATATGGCTTTTAAAAGGTTCCTTTTTATAGATAACTGTAACTAATGTATGAAAGTACCGTGATCTTATATTACAGATATCCCTTCCATAAAGTAGATTTTTTCATTTCATAACTTATGAAGTACAGTAAAACCTCCGTTAACCGAAATAATTGGGGGGGAGGCCGCTTCGGATAACAAGAATTTCGGTTAAAAATAACATTGTTTTTTATAATATTCTTGATCAAAGTATTGGTATTAAAAAATACTATGAGTTGATTTCATAATGTTTTCTAATAAGTAAATGCAAAATAAAGTAATAAAATTAAGGAAAACGAACAAGTTTAACATGGTTTTTTAAAGAAATCTGTTTTTTTTTTGCGTTTTCGTTTGAGAACGATGTTTCTTTCTCCCTCCATCGTTAATTTGTAGAACGTCATGAGTTTGCCTCATTCGATTGTTCGACGAAACGTAAAGCAATCTGAAAAAGACAAAACTTTATGTTATGACAACAAAAATTAAGAATCTAGTCGTGTCCCTAACTAATTAGGCCTACTGTATGAAATTCTTTCCTCTAAAGCATTGAAAATTTCGTCGACGGTCTTGTGCTGCCTGTTGACTCTTGGGTCGTCATCTGATATGCTCAGATTGTCTTGATAAAGAACCATATCAATGATGTCCTGGTCAATGAATTCACGTTCTGAGTCACCAGTCACGTATCTCTTCTTAGTTAATTTCGTCATGTCCCTGCAAATTTTTAATGAAAAGTTTAATTTCTTCTGTCATTTTCTTACCATTTTCTTCTTCAGGATCGTCAATCAAAATCTTATCAAAAAGTTTGTTTCATCATTTTTGCAAAGTTGAAGATTTGATCTTGGCCCTCGACTCAGCTCACCAATAAAAATGTTTTATTGGTCAAGATTTGAGAATTTCGGGAACACTTTTGGATTAATTCGTCTCCTGTAATAACAGATGTCTTAAGAATTCTTCTCTATGATGTCTGTTGAATGTCTCTATGACTCCCTGGTCTAACAGCTGGATTAAGCTTGTGACATTCGGTGGCAAAAATCTGACAATTGTCACCATTTTGTAGATTTTGAGGGTGAGGGCGCATTGTCAACAAGCAACAATGCTTTGATGAGAAGGTTTTTTGATTTTAAAAAGGATTTTACACTTGAGATGAATTCGTTTTCAAACCATTCTAAACATAAGGTGGTCGACATCCATGAACTTTTTTGGCTTCTATACCTTAAAATGCGTTTTCGGAAATATCTTTTAGAGCTCTTGGTTTTTGTGATTTCCCAACACACATAGACATCAGTTGGTGAGTGAAATTAACGGAATTGTTTACGTTTTTCGACATACATTTACTTTTTATTGACGACATTATTAAAACTGTCAGCCGTTTCGGTTAAACGATGTTTTGGTTAAAAAGGTTTCGGTTAAGGGAGGTTTTACTGTAGTTAGAGATTACAAAAACTTTATACCTGAAATTAACTGAATCTAGTGGAAAATAACGAAATTTAATTCAAAAATTGGTCAAAACTTTTGCATCAATTGTCTAACATATTAATATTACTTGATGCTTTAAAATTCCAGTGAACTATTTTTTTCTGTATGATAGGCTCAATTACTTAATTCTCGCAAAAAAAACCAAACTGGAAAGTTTATTGATTTAAACTGTTTGATAGGAACAAGCATATTGATCATATAAAATATGATAAAAATTTTCTATGTAGCAATTAATATCTGATTCATCTAATATCTTGTACTATGGAATTGAGGCTAAATATTCATTTAAAATTTGATAATTACATTTTTTAAAATCATGATAGAAGACATCATATTTAAGAAGCAAATTTAAATTGGCTACATGTAACAAAATAGTATAAGCTGAATGATGTTGCAAAGTATTCAATAGAATATCAGTTGAAAACAACACAAAGGCATCACTCTGAGTACAGAAAACTAGATCTAAAAATTTATTATTAAGGTTAGGCAAGGCAGTTACTTGTGACATATTCACATGTTGAGTGAATTTGGTTGAATGCTGAGGAGTAATGTCCAGCAATAAACAGGCATAACAAGAATTTTCTGAAAGATACTGCATTTACACTGCATAACATTATCTGAACCTATTTATAAGTAGAAATAAACTTGGTTTGCTGCTAAATATTTACAAATATCCTTATATAAATAATAACAAAACATGATTTTTCATCACTTGCTAAATATCTATGCAACATTATAAATATAAGGGTAATAGTTAAAGAGAATGGATTAGCTTGATCTATAGCATGAAACTTTTATTTTGCAATGGCTCTGTAGGTCTGGAATTATGCAGCTATAGTTTACAATAGTGTGTGACTCTAGTGGCTTCACAAGAGTAGATCCCTTGGTCTAACTTGAACAAATACGCGAATTGTACATACAGAAAAGCAGAACTAGGCTCTTTTTTCGAGAATGCCTACGTCAGATGGCTGATAAGGCATTGTAAGCCGAAAATATTTACAGTTAGCAGAATAATAATTAGGTGAGTTGGAAGGTATCTGGTTAACGTTAAATGTGTATTATATTTGAATAGTTGGAGAGCTATTAAAAGTTTTTTAAATATAAATTTCTACAGGAGTTACAAAAGCGATATTTTACTTATTCTAACTGTTTTAAAGGTGAGCATTGTTTACATAACCTCTAAATAAAAGTTTTAATTTATATAATTTTTCAATTGTCAAACTGTAAATTGAAGTTATTTAAAATTGTGTTTATTTTAACAAACATTATTCTTTACCTTTTGTAAACTACACTAATTATTGCTTTCAACAATATTTACATGTTATTAATCAACAACTGATCACAAAACACTATTTATTGACAACTGACACGTACGTCTTCATGTTCATAGCAGAGAACTACACCGTTATTACGAGGTTTCGCTTATAACGAGATACATTAGATGTCCCGTGAAATTTCTATTGAACTATAACCGTCTGTAGCGAGGCAAATTTGGTTATAACGAAAGATATATTATAAATAAGATACAAAAACGTGTTTTTTGGTAAGTGTTTTTTACGTTTTTAGTCGGGTCGTGGCTATAAATAAATACCTTTTCAAACAGCCCCTCAATAAACTTAACTGCAGCCCGCAATAAACTTCTTTACAATGAATAAATACAACTGTTTCACATCTTTAGAAAATATATGATAGAATGATACTGGACCATTTAAAGAAGTTAAAAATAACAGAGTTCTTAAAATTGCAGAAGCAATAGTTTATGTTATCCTTGAAAATACGATTTATACATTATGTAGTTGGAAAAAAATTTAAGTACAGCTTTTTTGTTCTAACGTATATCATTGATAATAAAAGTAAACAACTCTTTTATGTTTTAATATATTTCATTGACAATAAAAGTAAATAACTTTTTTTCAAAAACGCCATTCAAACAATATTTATTAGCATCTTATATTGCTCCGAATGGCTTCACTATAGGAAGTTATTGGTTTAGAAAACTACAGATTCATATGTATGCACAGTATTATGATTGTTTGATATAACGAGATCGGCTTATAACGAGGTAATTAGTCTGTCATTTTAGTTCTCGTTATAGAGGGAGTCTACTGTATTAGTTTTGAATTAACCATGATACTACTTTGATACGGTCTGTCCCAAACCCTTCCTTCATTGCGTCACTAATTTTGACGTCATATAGAATTTTAAGAATGTCGAGAATTATTGCATGACATTTTAGTTAAATTTGACAGTTGTAGGATTGTAATCTCTCTTTTTCTAATTGAAAATAATTTAATAATTTTAATATTAGTCTTTGTTCTTTCTCGATATATTTCGGTATATTTAAAATATTTTTATGACAATAAATGCAAAATTAAATTTTCACTGTAAAATGTCTGATAATACTAACCTGGAATGACAATTATCATTTTATCAGTTGACATTGTGAAAGTACTGTCACGATAGAGACAATCTGCGTCAAATTATATTTATGCGCATCGTTGATTGGATATCTATTTAGCGTATTCTAAACTCCAACCAATTATACATCCGTAAGTAGAATTAGCTTTACCATAAATAATTTTCTAAGTTCTATGTATAATAATCACAGACTCACGTTTTTTTCTGTCACTTCTAGCTTAACGTGTTAGAGAGAATTCGATCAACTATGACGCACTGAAAGAAGGGTTTGGGACGAACTATATACTCCATTCGCTTAGCTCGGGCATATTTTGACAGATTCATTGTCGGAAACCTACAACACAACAATTCCTACTTCTCAGTATTAATAGCTCAAGTATTCTACTAGTGCAGACTTCTTTCTTTAAAAAAAGAAGAATTATTCTAAATAGTGGAAGTGTATTTATACCAAATCCATCAAATTTTGGGTAGTATATATTTAAAAAATATATTTTAGTTGTTATAATTTAACATAACTGTTTACTATATGGTGCAGATAAATAAATATTGATTGTCGGTAATTCGCAAAGTTCTATTTTATTTACTATTTACTTTGTTTACTATTAATATTGGCTATGAGTACGTGTGCTTGGTTGTATAGTAATTTCCAACCACTTTTAGTCTGTCAAAAAGTAATAACTTCGCAAAAAAATAATTACTAAATTCACTAGACAGTTCGGACTGGGAATAGCGAACCGAGTTATATACTCCATTCGCTTAGCTCGGGCATATTTTGACAGATTCATTGTCGGAAACCTACAACACAACAATTCCTACTTCTCAGTATTATTAGTTCAAGTATCCTACTAGTGCAGACTTCTTTCTTAAAAAAAAGAAGAATTATTCTAAATATTGGAAGTGTATACTAAACCCATCAAATTTTGGGTAGTATATATTTAAAAAATATATTTTAGTTGTTATAATTTAATATAACTATTTATTACATGGTGCAGATAAATAAATATTGATTGTCGGTAATTCGCAAAGTTCTATTTTATTTACTATTTAGTTTGTTTACTATTAATATTGGCTATGAGTACGTGTGCTTTCCATTTCTTTTTATCCAGCCACTTTTAGTTTGTCAAAAAGTAACTAACTTCGCAAAAAAATAATTACTAAATTCACTAGACAGTTCGGACTGGGAATAGCGAACCGAGTATACTATCTTAATCATAGTATCATGAAATTAACTACTATGTTTTTCGTCGCCGAGTAAAATTCCCTACTTATGCATAGATACTGTTATATTTTTATATAATTATATATTTATATATTTTTTATATAAAAATGCGTGCACGTCATTCAAGATTTACGACGTCAGAACCCCACAGCGTTGCCAAAACATCAGAATTTTTAGTAAGTGAGGAATTTTTAAAATATCAACAATTTATCAAACTATTATATAACAGTAAATAACAGTAAATACACTTAGTTTTAAAACTACTGCAACACACTAAAATACATAAGAAAATATTTTAATACAAAATTATATATTCTAAATTATAAACTTACCTTTATTTACAGCGTTAATAGTAAAAACGTCCCGCTATTATTTCTTGTTCAAAATAATCTATCTTATATGAAAGCTTATCAGCTTTCTACAGACTATTTAGTTATTTTGGCATAGCACAATCACAATACACAACAATAATTAGTTTTTAAAGCTGTTAATCTAAATTTAGTACAGTCCATCTAATTTACAAACCGTTGCACATCATTATCTACGTCAGAGATCGAAGTTGACATAGTTGTCAAAGTATAAAAAATTCCTGAATCCATTTTAAATCAAATAGGTCACATAATTATTGCAAAAGTGTACATCAACAGTATACAACAAAATAAATTAATATTTAACGTAAATAAATAGAAACAAAACAAGAGTTACAAAATAATCTTGTGAAAAACAATTGGAGTCACTTGTTTAAAAAACAACATAGTTTAATTAATAGTAAATAATAAAAACAAAACTAAAGTGTCAACACTGCAACTGTCAAATAAATGTTACCAATTTATGCCAAAATTTCACCTTCGTTCGATTACAGTTACAGTGTGTTCCGAACAAATGTTCTTCATAAAAACGCTTTATAATGCATTTATACAAATTAAATGAAATAATTATTGTTTATTTCTTTAAGTTAACATTAATAGAAATCTTTAAATATTATTTCTACGCGTATATAATAAAATATGTCTAGTGGCTGTAATGCCAGTGTACTCGACAAAGTGATTCTAAAAAGAACACACCTACCGTCTAAATATTTCGTGTTGGTATCATGTGACGTCACGGGCTATGACGCCGATGACGTGCAACGGTATGTAAATTAGATGGACTGTATGTATTTATAAATACAATTTATTAATATGTAATATATTATGATCAAATTGTGTAAGAAATCAAAACATAAACAAAATTCTTACTCTAAAAAAGTGGCAACACTTTAAACAATTTTGCCACACGCTGAATTGTCCAAAAAATTTAAAGTATTCCAGTATCAGTTGCGTACAATTGTTTAATATATTTAATTAAAATTATTATTTTTTGGAATATTAGACTTAAAGGGTTATTTCATAAAATTTATATTATTAATAATAATAAATGTTTTTGGTTATTTAATCAATATAATTCTAAAATTCCCAATATAATGATGATTACATTTTTCTAATTATTATACCATGTCGACGCCTATGAAAGATCGAGCAGTTCCGTATGGGTTTCGTATTATTAGCTATGTTAGAAAAATTTGAACTCTAAGGTTGACGCTCTGGAAATTTTAAATATAAGTGACTAAAGTCACTTTATATAATTGTGACGTACACGCATCTTTATATGAAAAATACCATATAGTATTTTTCATATAAGAATGCGTGCACGTTATTCAAGATTTTCGACGTCAGAACCCCAGAGCGTTGCCATAACATCAGAATAAATAGTAAGTGAGGAATTTTGAAAATGTCAACTATTTGTCAAACTATTATATAACAGTAAATACTCTTAGTTTTAAGACTACTGCAACACGCTAATAATCGTGAAATCGTAAAATAATAATAGTAATCTTTTTAATTTGGTTTGTGTGGTTGTAGATTTCCTAAAAATGTTGAAAGGAGATATGCCTGGATACAGTTCGTAAATAGTGTGGGAACTGGGAACCTTCAAAATTTAGTAAATTGGACATTATAATTATAATTACACCTGGACATTACACAGTATACAACTTCAATTGTACATTTCACTTGCTTTCATTTGCAAATAAATAAGTTTGTATAGGTGTGAACAAAGAGATTTCAACTAGAAGGTTCTTGATATTTTGTATAAAGTACTAGTTAATAATTAATCACATTTTTGTTTTGGCCATTCTTTAAATATGTACAAATTGACATTTTTTTTTGATGTAACAACAGCAGTTTTTTGCGTTTAAAAATATGATTTATGCTTTTTTTATAATAAAGCTACTTTATTTGTGTACAAAATGAAGTTTCAGTCAGCTTATAAAAAATTTTGGTGCATGTTGAACTGAAAAATAAATTTAGTGGTAACTGCTTTCCCTTAGAAGATTTAAATATTTTAAAATGCAATCCCACCGATCACATTAATATCACTTCCAGAGAATATAGATTGAGTAATAGTTGTGATACTGATGTGTCAGTAGATATAATTGATCATGCTCACAGCTATATCAATCCTTTCTCTCAATACTCTAAAAGCATAACTACATACATTGCTGGTTATGTTGTGTTTTACTTACAAAAAAGATTAGTCTGTAGTGAATGTTTAAGCGCCTTAGTAAGTGTCACTCGGAACAACTTTTTATTTTCATTTATTGATAAAAAAAATAAAAAAGGATTGGATTATATCCATCTGAAAGTGTAATTGATATATGCTTTATGGCTGAGACAATTTTAAAAGAAATCCCTTCTCCAACTTGTATGAGTACCAACGATTTAGTTACAAAAGTTTTACGGAGGTACATAAACAAAGACATCTTTTTAAATTTACTTAGTCATAGCATTGATCAACAATTCTCAGATAATCACAGAATACTCCTAATAAAGGCTGTAGCAAGCCGGTATATTGATATTAGGATGTTCTATATGTGCAAGAGTAAGAGTGACAAATCTCTCAGTATGAGACCTCTTATTAATAAAGTGGTATTATTTAGTGGACACTTTAGTGGAATTCAAATTGTTAAAAAAAAAATAAAATAAAAATATTGTTTAAAACTTCTTGTAAACATTGTTAACATCAATATAATAAAGCTCTTTCATTTTTCTAATTTTTATTCGAGGGCTCGATATACCATCATATTGTGAGCTAGTTTTTGTACCAGCTTTATACATAGGATGAGTGTCTCAAACTTTATATGTTACGGAAAATAAACGAAAAGCCGGTGAATATCGACAATCGCCTGTTGAGTTAGTTATTGTTGACAGTTGCAACAGCAAAAAGTAGTATTTTCAACCGTTTAAAATATCCCGCGACTTTGACACTAGCTATAATATCCCTTACCATAGGCTCGCATTATTGGAAAAGGGATCTTTATATGCAGATACATATAACAATTCCATAGAAACCACAATAAGCTAAAAAAGGATAAAGAACACGGCATGTCTTTGATACAATTCTTTAACTACCTACCTATACACAATAACTAATTTTTATATTTTTTATATAAATATATAAAATAATCATATATAAATATATAATTTATATTAATAGTACATGGAACTAACATTTTTAAATGTATATAAACTTATGTAAGTGCACTTGCTAATTCTTGTTTTTTACTTGTATGTAAATGTTATAATTTTAAAACCATATCATTGACTGGTTTTGTACATTTTTTTAAACTTTATGTATGTAATAAATTTTATAATTATTATTAAAGTGTACTTGAAGATTACTAAAAATGAAAGTAATTTTATTCCAAATAACTATTACTAATCTAACTCAATGCTTATTCCCAAACTAAACAGTAAATCGTAAATACAGTTTGAATTAATTTGAATCCGGACCTGCCCGTCGCCATATTGGAGAGTACATCCTGTCAAATTAAGTGGTCCCATTTAGTAGATACAGAAATATCGTTTGTGTCATATCCCCTCTCTTACATATCTCTGTCTAATATATTTAATTAAAATTATTATTGTGTGGAATATTAGACTTAAAGAGTTATTTCATAAAATTTATATTATTAATAATAACAAATGTTTTTGGTTATTTAATCAATATAATTCTAAAATTCCCAATATAATGATGATTACATTTTTCTGATTATTATACCACGTTGACGCCTATGAAAGATCGGGCAGTTCCGTATGGGTTTCGTATAATTAGCTGTGTTAAAAAAATTTGAACTCTAAGGTTGACGTTCTGGAAATTTTAAATATAAGTGACGTCACTTTATAAAAATTGTGACGTGCACGTATTTTTATATGAAAAATACTATATGTTTGTTTATACCATTTATATCAGCCATGACACTGCAATCGACCTGCCCTCTATATTCAGTTTCAATCGCGAATGTATTTTACAAGAAGTGAAACCACCGAACAACCACCGTTGTTCGGTGGTGAAACGAAGGGCTTTTTCGCAATCCAAATTTCTTTGCGCATGTGCGAATCCACCATGTTCTAATTAGTTTAGTCAGAGAACAGACGAACAGAGTTCGTCTGTTCTCTGGTTTAGTTGTCAACCATGGTACAATGAATTTGTCAACCTCTGAAGTTTGTTTATCCACAGTATAGATAACAACTTGTTGTCTATACTGGTCAACTGGTCTATACTGTGGTTTATCTATTGGGAAGTGTTGTTTGAGGTTTATTTTTTAATAGTATAATTAATTTAGTAAGTTAATTTAATATATTTGTATAATAAACTTATTGTGATGTCTGCACGAAAGGGAGGATTTTCTTGTGTTGTTCGTGGGTGCCCTTCGAAAACGGGTGAAGAAATAAGTCTCTTTTCAATACCAGCTGATCGTAGCAGGTAAACAAATTAAATTTGAAATTCAAAGGTGTTACAAATGTTATCTGAATATTTATATTTTAGTTAAATACACTTTTTTTAGAGCTGAATTATGGCTGAAAGCAGCCAACAGAGAAGATCTGCTTTCCAGGCCAGCATTGAACCATAGAAATTATAAAATGTGCGAGAAACATTTTAAACCCGAGTACATGCACAAAGGAAATGAAAGGAAGTCCTTGTTTGGACAAGCATATCCTACGATTTTCTCGCACAACCTAAAGAAAGTCATAAGGCTGGAAGGTAGATACTTTTTATTTATTCACAATTATAAAAGTCTTATAAAAATCAGGGTAATCTACTTATACAGGGTGAGTCACAACTAACAAGACTGAAAATTACAGCGAAACGGTAAAAGATTTTAATAAAAATTTATATTTATAGTTTGAAATTATTTTGAAAATACAGGGCGTTCCAATAAAGTGCGGCGTATCAAAGTTATATTTTTGTCTAATTGTCAGCAAAAAATAAGGTATAGTTTCATAAGACTTCCGTATATCTATGTACAGAGTGTTCTGAGTTATGTGGAGTATTCTTAAAATGTAAAGCTTTAAACGAAGACTCATTCCTAACGTATTTAAGAAATTCTAATAAAATTGGTTATACCTCGAAATAGTTGGATATTGGTTGAATGTATTTCGTGATTAATTATTAAACATTTATTTACAGCGTGTTCAAAATTTGCAGTTTTATTATTGGATTATTCAATGTGTAATACAAGGCTTATTTTAAATGGAACACCCTGTATATTAATGAATTATTATATTTAAAAAAATTTTCCACTTTCGAATGGTATATGGATGTCCTATAATTAGAAGTGATAGATTTTGCCTAATTTAAAATTTTCTTTTCGATTTCAAAATATTTATAGTTGTTACTCTCGATTTTTAAACCAATCATTTTGACATATTTGTTATAAATGAAACCAATGTATGTAGTTGTAAACAAATGTGTATAATTTTACTTGCTGATACACAACGAATCAGAAAGAATTTTAATAAAAAAAATAATACAAAATGAACATAAATAATACAAAATAAACCACAACTTACTACATTATATGAAAAAAAAAATTTTTTTAAAGAAAACTCATTCTCGACTTATTTAAGCAATTATAACAAATTTTCTCTTACAGCGAAATAGTTGGGTAATGGTTAAATTTATTCCGTTATTGATTAGTAGACATTTATTTACAGGGTGTTAACAAATTTACAGGGTGTTTCAATTTTGGATTATTCAATATCTAATGTGGGGCTTATTTTAAATGGAACGCCATGGATATTAATTAATCGTAATACTAAAAAAAGTTTCCTCTTTTGAATGATATAAAGATGTCCTATACTCAAGTCTCATAGTTTTTGCGTAATTTACAATTATTTAAACTCTTCATCGGTATATTGATTTTAAAACAAAAGATATAGTTAGTTAATATGTCATTGTATGACATTGTCATTTTCTGACATTACGGTCTGGTAATTGTCAAAATATAAACATTTGTATGTAATATTTAACTTTCATTGTTCCTAAAAATGAAGAATTACGCTATCCATGAAAGAGTCGACATGGTACTTTGCATTGGAGAATGTTTGTAAAATTGTCTCTTAGCTTTTAAAGTTTATGTTCAAAAGTATCCTGATAGAAGACACCCACAAAAGAAAGTTTTTGAGAGATTGCTTAATAGATTCTGTGCTACTGGTAATTTTGCATACGAAAAGGTAAATAAAAATAAACCAGTTATTGGTGACAACGTGAACGAACTTAATGTACTGCTTTCTGTTACGTATTCCAAATATTAGTACAAGAAAAATTTCAGGTGAATTAGAAATTAGTCAAACTAGTGTATGTAGAATACTTAAGACCAACCACTTCCATCCGTATCACATTCAACTTCACCAGCATTTGGCAGAACAAGATTATTGTAACCGTTTAAATTTTTGTTTTTGGACTTTAGTTAAAGAAGAAGATCCTGATTTTTTTAAAAATGTATTATTTACAGACGAATCGACTTGATAAGGATCGACTGGTCTGGTAAATAGACATAATTTTCTTAATTACTAATTAAATGGGAATAAGCCACAATTAAAGGTTAAAATACGTTTATTGACGTTTCAATTTCCACTTCGGAAATCGTTCTCAAAATACAAACATTAGTAAATTTAGAATTTACTAATTTACTAATGTTTGTATTTTGAGAATGATTTCCGAAGTGGAAATTGAAACGTCAATAAACATATTTTAACCTTTAATTGTGGCTTATTCTCATTTAAATAGTAATTAATTTAAAATGCCACAAGAAAATAGCTTCAGAACAATATTAAGACATAATTTTCATTATTATGACACAGAAAATAAACATTTATTTTGTACTGTTGACCGCTAACACCGATGGAGTATTAATGTTTGGGGCGGCATTATGGGCGAGTACGTTATCGGCTCGTATTTTGTTTAAAGGACATCTCAATGGGACAAATTTTTTAAAACAAGATTTTTGGTCACTGCTTCAGAACCTTCCACTTAGTCTACGAACAAAAATGTGGCTCCAGTTGGACGGGCTCCTGCTCATTTCTCACGTGATGTTAAGAACTACCTTAACAGAAAATTTAAAAACATATGGAAAGGTAGTGGTTCATATAATTGACCCCCTAGGTCACCAGGACTAACCAAGATGGATTTTTTTAAATGGGTTAAATGTTTATAGTAAAAATTATTGTATATGCTACAACTCCTACTACTAGAGATGACATGAAATTAAGAATTACAAACGCGTTTGCTTCAATAATACTGCTATGTTAAATAATGTAAATAAATCATTCGAAGATAGAATCAGTTGTTGTATTGCACAAGATGGCAAGCAATTTGACATCTGTTACATACCTGAACATTTTTTACTTATAGTAAGTTTTGGATTATTTTGTATTATTTATGTTCATTATTCATTTTGTATTATTTTGTTTTGTTGGTTTTATTAAAATTCTTTCTTATTCGTCATGTATTTAATTGTTTTCAAAAAAAAGATTTTCTGCTCGTAAGGACATAAGAAGTTATAGGTACATACACTAATTATCCTATTCCCAACTAATACAAATCCAAAGACATAACAATTTTAATTTATTTACAAAAAATTAATTTACAAATACACTGGTTTCGTTTATAACAATATGTCAATATGATGGGTGTTTGGAAAAGTATCAAGACTGATTTAAATATTTTATTTTTATTATTCAGAATATGACCTTATTTAGTTTTAAATCTTTTATTCAATCATAGTATATTAGCTAAGTATAATATGGCTTTAGTTCATCCTTTAAATTCTCGAACTCAAATTGGCTGATTAATTATTGTCAAGTTCTGAGAATTCACTTGTCTGAAAACAACATGTTTTTGGGAAACATTTATCAACCCAAACACTTCAGAGTCCTTAAGGAAACGTACCCATTCTTTGTGTAGAAAGTTTAAAATGCCACTTTAAGCTTAATTTACGGCTATTCACGGAGGTCCTAAGAACAGAAGAACCACCCCAATGGATTCGTGTACATACATATTTTGTTTCGTATGATCGGCCACTCTACACTAACCTCTCGTCAAGAACAGAAGCAAGCAAACCAGCATCGGGTGTGCATCCCATTTTTACCCTTAGACCTTAGACTCCGAGCGAGGCCCAACCACAGACAAAAGGTAAGTGAATCTCATATAGAATTGACAATAAGATATTAAATCTGCCAATTGTTATTTGAATTGCATTTTATTTTACATATCTATTTACGAACATTTGCTATTTTTCGCTAATTTACTTACAAACAAATTATTTCATTTTTTCGTTATTATTATTTATCGATTATCATTTAACCAGCGACCTCATTAAGTTTTATACAAAACATTTGGCTCGAAGTATCAAGACTGATTTAAATATTTTATTTTTATTATTCTTGATATTTTTCCAAACAATGGGTTTAAAAATCGAAAGTAACAGTTATAAATATTTGAAATCGATTTCCGTTTAACAAAATTTTAAATTACAGCAAAACTATCAGTTATAGTTATAGGACATCCGTATATCATTTGAAAGAGAAAAAATTTTTTAATTAATTAATTCATATATATACAGAATGTTCCATTTAAAATAAGCCCTATATTACACATTGAATAATCCAATAATGTAACTACAAATTTTGAACATCCTATAAATAAATGTTTAATAATTAATCATGAAATACATTCGACTAATATCCAGCTATTTAGATGTATGAGTAATTTTATTAGAATTCTTCTTCTTCTTTTTATATAGACATGACTCTGTCTGTTTTTCAATTTGTTTGTGCCTCCAGTAAGTTGTCATTCCATCGTTTTCGTGGTCTTCCTACTGATCGTCTTCCTATTGGGGAACCGTCTCTTGCCGTCTTTACTACTCTATTTGTTGTCATTCGGCTTATATGATCGTTCCATTCTACTCTTCTATTTCTTACCCAGTTTTTGATGTTCTCCACCTTGCATCTATGCCGTATATCTGTACTTCTAGCTCTGTCCCATAGTGTCTTACCATCAATTTCTCTAAGTGTTTTTGTCCTCTCTGTATCAGGACTTGTTTCTGCCGCGTATATCATTATTGGTCTGATGACTGTTTTGTAAATTCTGCCTTTCATTTCTTTCCCGATATTTTTATCTCTCCATATTTTATTCAGGCAGCCTACGGCTCTGTTTGCTCTATTCACTTGATCTTCCACCTCGGTTTCGAGCTTTACGTAGCTAGATAATGTGATGCCTAGATATTTAAACTCCATCACTTGTTCTATTATCTGACCTTCCGGCTCCAATTTACATCTTAGTAAATTTGCTGTTGTAACCATGCATTTTGTCTTTGTTGAGGAAATTAACATGTTAAATTTTTTGGCCTCGTATTAAATTGATGCAGCATACGTTGTAAATCATCTTCACTTTGAGCGAGTAGTATTGCGTCGTCTGCATAGCAGATTATTTTAAGTTGTTTTTCTCCCATTTGGTATCCTTTTTCTGTTCTTACTTTTTTTATTATTTCATCCATAATCAGGTTGAACAATAGAGGACTCAGGGAATCTCCCTGTCTTATCCCATTTCCAACTTCAATAGGGTCGGTTAGTTCTTCTTCTACTTTTACTTTTATTGTGTTGTTTTGGTAGATATTTCGATCGTTTTGATTATTCCTACTAGTACCTCTCTTGCATACAGTAAGTGGATAACGTCTTTTGATTTGACCCGGTCAAATGCCTTTGTAAGGTCCACGAAACAGATATGCCGGTTTGTTGTATTCTGATTTCTCTTGCACTTGCCTCATTATAAAGATAGCGTCGGTGCATAATCTTCCCGACCTAAAACCTTGTTGTTCTTCTGCTAGTATTATAATTTCATTCAATTTAGTTGTTATCACTTTGGTTGTTAATTTTAGTGTTCCATCTGTTTTGAGAAAGTCTGCCAGTGTTCCTTTTTATTTGTCTAACTAAAGTATTCGTTTAATTTCTGATTCGTTTATAGTGGTTGTATGCCTGTTGTGTTTGTTGTGTTCTGTATTGTAAAAAGGCTTTCTTCTTTTCTTCACATTTTGTCTTCACTTTGTAACCTCGGAAACCTTTTTTGGATGGTGCTAGAAAGGTCACCAATGGAAACACTGCGGACGGCAGTTGGTGGAGAGCGAGTCGTGGGTTCGAAACTAGCTTTTGGAACCGAAAAATGGGTCCAACGGACGAAATAAGTACAGATAGGATAAGAGATATTGGAAAAGATACAGAAATAAACAAAAAGATAGATGGGTAAAATTACCAAAGATAAGATAAGATAGGGAACAGGGCGCCACTTAATTTTTTGGGGTTTAAGGAGAAAATTAAGAAACCTTAGAAAAGAAAAGAGATAAGGAAAGATATTTAGGTTCAGAGATCAAACCCAAGAAAAGATATCAACAGTTAACTATTCAATAAATTTGGTCAACACTCTACATAAACAAATAATAAACATATTAGGTGGACTCCGTCCATCTACTTGCCTACGAAACTTAATCGGCCTGATCTTTCTACTGGTCAAAGGTATAGTAATATTTAAAGGTAAAAAGCAAATATTCAGAGTTATGGTTATATCAGGAAACTTTGTTAGGAGTCGACAAATAAAATACATACATAAAACAAAAACAATATATTCAACAACATAATGATGTCGGTAGCTAAATGTACATACAAATAGTAAAAATACACCATCAACTATGAAATGGTGGTGTACACATAAAAATAAGTAGTAATATGAATAATAAGTACCTTTACAATTACAACAATATAATAATGCACAGGTTCAATTATCAGCGAAGAGAGCCTGATAGTGAGTAAGAAAAAATTCAACCAAGGTTGATTAAAGGTAAAAATTAATCAAATATAAATTTACAAGAATACAAAAAGGTTACCGAGATAAAAATTTAACCAAACCGCACTTGGTTAAGTTGATTATCTATCTCGCACTGTTATTTAATGATGGAGAACTAAATGTTCGTAATTATGTTTATTGAAATTTCTTAGCAGCTGATGGAAAGTTCGTAAGAAAATATTGAATGTAAAAATCAGTAGTTACTCTCAACTACAGGTGAAGACATGGATGAACTTAGATTCTCCCAGATGATTGAAAAAAAATATGATAGAATACCATATTATTCGCCCAGATAAGTGGAGATACTAAGATTATGGTAACTTACAGTAATTCCTGATGACTGCTGCACTATTTCACTCAAGTTAATTTAATTTACTATAATACTTTACTTGTATCAAGCACTGAAGTTAATTAAAATTAAAGGTATGCTATACCATAATTTAATCTAATATGATATTAGATCCAAAAAACTCAAATATACAAGTGTATACACACTTGGAAAGAAAATGCACAGATAAAGTGAAACAGAGACGATAATGTGAGCGAAGCGTCTTTACTTGACGAATGCCCACCGGGAAGTAAGTTGGTTCCTCTAAAAAATTTTCCAAACTAGCCAAAAAAAAGGTCAGGGTATCTCCCACTCAAAAATAATAGGCCAGCCTAGATGGATTTCTAAGAAGGTAAAAAGATTCTAACGCTCTCCGAAACTAACGGTACCCTTCTAGCTAGGAACGTGATGAAATATAAAATCCCCGGAATTATGTTCTCTTCAGAAAAATTACGACAACGTGCCTTCGACGACATTTAACAAATTTATCATAAAGGAACCCGGCCTTAGAGCCGAAAGGAATTAACCGAGGATTACCTAAACCGTCGTTTTTAAATAAGTAGGTAGATTGTTCCGTAATATTTCGGTAATTTTCAATAAAATTTCCTAATGGTCAACCGACTAACCGCGTATATATCATTTGCAAATACGGCCATCGGCGTCTCAGCAACGGGGTAAAAGGATTAGAAATAATTTAATATATTAACTATAAAAAAAATGTTACAACTTCCTCTCTAAACCATGGTTTTTTATTTTTTGATATGTTAGTCTTCGTTACTTTCCTCTCTCCAAGTGATTCTGTTGCTGCGTTAATTATATTATTTTTGAGTTTTTCCCAGCTTTCCTCGATGTTATCGTTTTCTAATATTTCATTCCCAGCGATCTTCTCTGATATTCTTTTCCTGTATAAGTATTCCGTCGATTCCGTATTTAGTCCTTCGACTTTGATTTTTGTTTGTGTTGGCGCCGCTCTCTTGGGCGGGAAGTATTTCAGGATTATTCTTAATTTACATAATACTAGGCTATGGTCGCTACTCGCATCTGCTGAGTTGAGGCATCTTACGTCGATTATTTTTGATGGATGTATATCTCTGTTGGTTATAATATAATCAATCTATCATAGATCTTTGTCCACGGGTGTTATTAAATGTATATTTGTGTTGGTCTTTGTGGTCAAAAAATGTGTTGTTTATTCTTAGTTCGTTATTCGTGCAGAAGTTGATCATCAGTTCTCCATTTTCATTTTTAACATTCTCGTTATGTTTTTATTTGATGCCGGGTATTACGTGGTTGCCTATTCCAGCGTTAAAAGCCCTTAATATTATCATCTTTCCTCTGACTTGATCTACTACTTGTTGTAATTGGTAGTAAAACGCTTCCCTTGTTGTTTGAGGCTTATTATTTTCTGGGCCGTATACTCCGATGATGTTCAGGTCTTCCTTCTCCATTCTTATCTTTGCTGTTACTATTCTTTCTGATAATGTATTGACATTATTTGATGTGATTTTGGTACCTTTGGTGTATTAGTAAGGCCTCACCTTCTTTGGCCGTGTTTTCTTTTGCTGCTCCACTGTAGATTAGTATGTATTCACTTAATTTTTAATGACTTTTTCCTTTCTTTTTTGTTTCCTGTAGAGCACAAATGTCTATTTCTTTTTCTTTCAGCACTTGGGTTATTTCTTGGTCCCTTGAGTTGAGTGATCTGATATTCCAAGTAGTAATTCTCATCTGGGTTTTGGATGTTTTTCGCTTGTCCTTATTTCTTGCCGTAGTCGTCTTCATAGTATCAATCCGGTTCCGAGGCTGTACATTGTTTCTTTGAGCAGTATTTATTTTTACGATTGGTAGGTTGCTAACCTTGCCAATCACCCTCCACATTTTATCAGGGCTGTGGTAACCGCAGAGCTACTCAATCCACCCCGCAATCACCCCAGGCAGTGTTAGAATTGCTATTATAAATTAAGAATGAGTCCTCGTTTAAAGTTTTACATTTTAAGAAAATTCGACATAACTTAGAACACTCTGTACATAGATACAGGGAAGTCTTATGAAACTATACCTTATTTTTTGCAGACAATTAGAAAATCCAATAAAATACAGGCTGTTCCATAAGAAAAAATATAACTTTGAAACGCCGCGCTTTATTGTGACACCCTGTATACTTCAGAATAATTTTAAAATGTAGCCTTTATCAACCTACATATTACTTATACATTTAAAAATTTCGTTAGTGCTGACTCACCCTGTACCTATAAGTTGTTTGTTGTTTTTCATAATATAAACAGGATCTATAATTGTGAAATTTAAGGTGGTATGTCACAATGTTAAAATTTATATACTTTTTAGGTACAGTTATCGTCACTGTTTCAAAACAAATCTTCAACTTATGATTATGTACGTAAACTGTACACCTTCTATTTTAATGATATCTAGTTAAAATTTCCAAAGAAAGCAGTAATTTTTTTATAACTGTACTTAAATAAATCGATGTCATAACTTACGTGGTAACGTGCCTAAAAATTGGTATTGTGTAATAATTTTTGAACTTAGGTACAAAATAACTACGTTAAATGATTAACTATCCAAAAACCTTTATTTTAAGCAAATGTTCGTTATCCATACTGCCCTAATTTTTAAATTAACTGTACCTAAAGATAAAATTACAATTAAAAGCTGCAAACTAGGGATTTTGTTGATGTTACCATTATAAGTTGGCATTTTGATAGTGAGAAATTAGTTCGGCTATCACTTAATAGATGGGAAAATAAGTTCACGTGTCATTTAGTAGAAGGCAGCAGTGATGTATTACATAGCGACAAATGCGTGTTTGCCGAATTTAAGAAAAATCTGCAAAACATTGAAACCTAGTTTTGTGGTTATGCCAATTGTCTATTTGTTATGCAGTAACCATGGTAATACGAATCACGTGGTTTTGTTTAGCAAAGCGGCCCCTCCCAGTTAATATTTTGGCTTCGTTTGACTTTCAATTATCAAGAACTTGAGTCATAATTAGAAATCAGATGAAAATCTGAAATTTTCTGAGGAAAAAACTTCCACTGTTAACATTTGATATGAAAAAAGTTATTATTGTAGTGACGCTGTTTTTCAACTGACTAACATATTTTAGATTTCTTAAAAATACTGTTCTTATAAATAAATGGTCTAATTACCATAATTCCTTTTTTGATTATTATTTACCTGCTTTTCAAACAATTCCAAATTTCTTTATCAGTTTGGAATAAATATTTTTGGGCAGATAAAGAATTCAGAATTGTCATAAATATTTCCAAATGAATGAACGTTTTGTGTGTATGTAGTAGTATAAAAAATATCAAGTAATTAATATGTTTACTAAAAAAATTCCCAGTCAGCACATCCGGCTAAGTGCTGGTGTAAGATAATTAAATTTTACGACCTTTTTCGTCTGAGAATGTATTGAGTATCATGTATCATATCAATAACTGTTGATAATATGTATTAGAATTGCATACATATAGTTAGTCGATTTTTTACCACAAGAGCAAGCTGTAATAAAACCACACTTGTGTAATTTAAAATACAAAAGCAAGTTTTTTGTTTAAAATTGAATTTTGTATTATTTCGAACCCCGCATCTTTCGCGAAAAATAACTGCGGGACGTGACAGGACTTATATACGGGAAGTTAGTTGTTTTCGCTTATTTTAGTGCAAACTTTTTTTCTGGCAAATAATTTTGTTTTTGCCGTAAGGGTCGGCCAAAGTTAACCTCGGAAAATGAAATCAGATAGAAAAAGCAGAACGGTACTTCGTATAGTGCATTTACGAAAATTGTCAATGTTTTGGACAGTTTGTTACAATAGCTTTACTTGTAAGTTGTAAGCCTTACAAGTAAAGTACAATGAGCTTTGTGAAGTGGAAAGTGCGGTACTTAAAAGTATATTCGAAGAAGTTTCCGAAGAAGAGATAATCAGTGAGATGGAGGCAACGGATAAATACAGTGCAAGGTACTTTGAGTCATGAATTGTAAAAGGTAAGCGCAAATTTAAATTACCTCCAATCGAGTTGAAAAATTAATAAGAGTTTGTAACCTAGGTTTGGCAGAGAGGATCTCCAGATTGAAGTTTACATTAGAGAGCTCTTAAAGATAATTTTCAGTCGAGTTTCTAGTAGTCCTTGTAAGATTTCTGCTCTTTATGATATGATTGAGAGTCAACTTCGTTCACTTGAGACCTTAGACAAAACCTGCTGACAAGTTTTCGGCGATATTGTATCCTCTTATTGAGGTTTGACAAAACATACCATTCGACTATAACATCTTGTTTGTTGTGGAGAAACTGCAGAAGTTACATCTTTAGAAACAAGATTGAGTGGGCTAATGAGCTTTTTACAGAGTGAATTTCAAAATAAAGAAGAAATTGATTTAGCAACGGAAGGTTTTGGTTTACCGACTGAAAATAAATATAAATTCAATAACCTTGTTGCCAAGAAATATGTAAAATTACCTAAGCAAGGAACTGATCGGCCCTTAGCGACCGCTGCTGGGTTAATAAATTATGAGGTTTATGCAAAGTAGCTGCGGGACGTTCCACACGTATCAATAAATACACTTTTTAGTGTTTACATCTAGTTTCAATACTTAGAAATGTTAAAAAAAACAAAGCATATCAGAAATTTAATGATTTTTATTCTGACATTTTTTGTTTCTATCGACCATTTTCGGTAAAAAACAGTTATAAAAAAAACTATAACAGTTATAAAATGTTTATAAAACTAAAAAAACAAAACTCAAAATCAAAACAGCAACCTCAAAGGTAAATAAATAACAACAAAACACGATTCAAAATTAAAAAAATATATGGAATGATCCAATCCGAAAATAAAAATTTCTGAAACTTCTAACAAAGAATATAGACGCTTATAAGCGTCTATATTCTTTGCTTCTACTAATAGCTCATATCAACTTACATTGAACAAGACTGCCGCAGACTGCCGATTGAGAGCGAACTGTACCGATCGTATTATATTATAACTCCCAGTACTTGCCCTCATTGGCAACTATGTCGCTGTTCAGAGAAGTAAATTTCGGGAAAATTAAAAAATTAGAATATGATGCACGTGCTGCCATCTACTCAAAGAATTGTTAAACGTTAGTTTATTTGAATGCCACTCATTTTAACTGCGGCGTGAACATACCCCCTTAATGATCTTTTTATCAGCCTTATTAAGAATATATATCTTATGGTTGAGTTGGTGCATTCTGTGCTTTAACCTTATAAATTTCAATTATTTATTTGTATTATACATTTGCGGAAGTGGATTGATGGTTATAGTTGGTTTATTTCGTATTTAATACCTATTACTGTGATATTTATTCAGTTTTCTAAGTGATTTTGTTATGTTGAACGACGGATTATGATAAATTTAGTCCAACGTGTTTATTGTTGTGTTTTTGGAAAAAATTAGAGGCACCATAGAAATTTGGAATTTTTATCTGGTTTCCCAAAGACGAAAATCGGTAAGAACGTAAACTCTATAGTAGTTATAGATAGTACATTATGCTTATGCGAGTTAACTCGTCTATATAGAGTCTAGTCTAGAGCAGTCGGATCGTATGTACTATGTACTGTCTGTGTGCGCGGACAGAGACGAAACGCAAGGCAAGATTCGACTTGTCTGTGAGTAGGTGACGTCATATATCGAATAATAAAGCTCTACTGCATGGCCCTGATTCTAATTGAGATTTCGACTCAAAACATGTCGAAATTAATATGGCGACGTCGAAATGCGACTTTGCGAACCTTGTGGATTTCAGCTGAACTAACCAAACGACGTCACTAATTTTCGATTTATCGAAATTAATTTCAACTTCAAGAAAGTGATTGAAATTTCATTTTGAGTCGAAATTAATCTGACATGACATGACTGGCTGGACTGGGAGAAGTGAACTTAGGTTCAGTTTAGGTAGGCGGTGTTGTGTTTTGATCCTTGCAAGGAAAACTGAGGCAAAAAGTATTAATATGGCTGTGTTTTACGGACATTTGCTAGTTTTGAAGGAATTAGAGAGGATAGATATCCGACGCTCACAACGGAGGATAAGAAGAATGTTACGGGATACTCAAAATTCTTTTTCACTAAGTCATGCTCAATTTAGGCAGCAATTCCGGCTTAATAAACAAGCTGCAAATTATTTAATAAGGGTATTAGAACCATATTTGGAAAAAGGTGTTTATGCCTCTAGGATACAAAAAATGTTTAGGGTTAGTATTACTAAGCTGCAGTAAATTTAAAAATATATTAGAATATAACCACTAAGTCAAATCTTAGTGGTTATAACTTAAGGATCTCCCACATCGCCTTTTGTTTTCTTGCCATATTTTCTTTCAATTCAAAATATATAATTGAGAATGGCCACTATTTATGATTTAACAACTCAAACAAGAAAAAAAGACGTTCACGTAACGTAAACAAAACAAACATTCAACAAGCGTAGTCAGTAGTGCAGCGTGCAGCCAATAAACAACAGGGCCAACCCCAATTTTCAGCAGTGTCAAAATGATAAAGTAAATATCCCCAGTTTTAACTACAATCGAAATGAATGAGAATCGCTAGCGATTGCGACTGTCATGGCGTAGTCGCTTTTAAATTTCGACATCGAAATGAAATAGAATCAGGGCTCTATATCGTGGGTTCAATACTATAACTAGTTAACTCCAAATTTTCATGTTTTGAGTTATCTACAGCAGCAGAATGTTCATTTTGTTTGCTATGTAATGCTAGAAGTAGATAACTAAAAGACCAACAGTGCAGGTAGAGTCGGTGATTGTTAAAACCAGACAAGTCTCAAATAATAATTTTATTTTATGCCAAAAGTAGATATATTTAAATATCTGGTTTAGTACACTTGCGGTGAAGTTTTTACACAGTGCAAAAAGTAGATAACTGCAGTTTGGAGAAGGCAATATTGCCAATTAGGACAACAGGAAAAACAATTTCGATTAACTTTGATCTTCAACAAGTACTCATGGTGCCCAGTGACCCCACTAACAACGCACTTTTGTATAAACGTAGATTAGGAACCTACAACTTTACAGTATATGACGTGGCTTCTAAAGAAGGGACTTGCTTCGTGTGGCATGATGGTGAAGGAGGTAAAAGTAGTTGTGACATAGCATCCTGCCTGTTTCAATACTTCCAAGTTCTGTCACTTAAAAATGTTAAAGATATTCGCTGTTTTAGTGATCGTTGCGGTGGCCAAAATTTAAATCAGTTTATGGCGTGTATGTGTATGCATGCTGTTGTCGCCTTAAATTTAAAGACAATCGATCTTAAATTTCTGACGTCAGGGCATTCAGAAATGGAGTGCGATTCAATGCACTCGGCTATTGGATCAGAATTCAAGCGTGTAAGAAAAGCTTATTGGCCAGGTGATTGGAAAACCATAGCCCGTAGTGCACGTAAAAAAGGAGACAAGCCTTACGCGGTCATTGATGATATTACTTTCTAGGACTGGAAAAAGTTTGCCCAGACAAATTTTATGATTAGAAAAAAAAATCAGTGGTCAGCTTGTGCATTGGCAAAAGATGTGCTTTATCCGATTTGAGAGAAATAATCCTTCTACATTTAAGTATAAAGAGAATTTTACTGATCCGCAGTTTCAAGTCGTAGACTGCAGTATTACCCCCAGGCGGTCTTCATACCAAACATTGAAAACTCTTCATGAAACATCTAAGTGTATAGCAAAAAATAAGTATAACGACTTGTTGTCGGTTTTTTCCTCCACCCCTCCTGCAATAAGCAAAGACTACCATGGTTTTTATGCAAATCTGCCATATTTGTCGAATGTAGATGTTGATGATGAATAAAATACGATTTAGTTATAACTGTGTTTCATATTTTTACTTTGTAAATTTTTTATTATAATTTACATTAGGTATACCTATGTATCTACTATATAAATAAAAGCATTTTTAGGTTTTTATTTGCCGTTTTAATTAAGTTTCATTTTACAGCTAATTCACAAAACCCTAATTTAATCAGTGCTAAAACTAGATATCTCGCATTTTAATTAATTAAATTTAAATTTAAATTTTTTATAATAGTATATTACTTTATGAGGCGGAGAAGCATGACTTTTCTTGACGCGCCCGATATTACGCGCCGAACGAAGTGAGGCGCGTAATAGAGAGCAAGTCAAGAAAAGTCGCTTCTTTGCCGAATAAAGTATACTATTTTTTCTTCAAACGTAGCAATTTTCAACCATAAATAGTACTATTCATACGCTATTTTTACTCGAAATTAACTGTGACAACTATCAAAGTCGTCTAGATGTTAGAAATTAAAATAATTAAGTCGTCGGTGGGATTTGCGTCTCCCTGGTTACAGTTGTTTGCAATTATTAAAGACAGCTTATTGTTGTTGCAACCGCAAGCGCAAATTTAGTGCGAAAATGGAAAACCTAAACGAAATTGAGTCCGCGGCTAATGATGCAGTAGCACGTTTGGGGCCCTCCAAGTCCGGAATAAAGTATCGGTTAGCGTACAAGCACTTCCAAGAGTGGTGCGATACAAGAGGAGTACGGCAAGTTACCGAAGACGTTTTACTGGCATATTTTAATACATATAATGGAAAATGAAAATAAATGGAAATCTTCTACAATGTGGTCACGATACTCTATCATAAAATCCGAGTTAGTTATTAGAAAAAATGTGGATATAAGCAAATTTTTAAAGTTACCTGCCTTTCTGAAAAAAACAAGCGAAGGATATACTGCAAAGAAGTCGTAAAGTTTTCACTAAAGACAAGTTTGATAATTTTTTGTTTGAAGCGCCAGATAAGTTGTATTTAGGATTAAAGGTAAAAAAAATTATATTGCAAAGCATGTAGTATATTCTACTAAATTATAAAAATATTTCAGATTGTTTTGTTAATTGGGGTTACCGGCGCCTGTCGATGCGACGAAATGGTAAAAATGAAGACTGTGGACATTGACGATAAAGAAAATGTAATAATTATCAAAATCCCAGACAGTAAAACACGACAAATTAGATCTTTTACGATAATTGGTCAAAACTACATTAAACTGTATAAAAAGTATGCATCACTGCGGCCTGAAAATTTCACAGAAAACCGATTTTTTATCAAGTACCAAAATGGAAAGTTTTACCGAAGCGTCATGGGAATACATTCGATCAGCGCAGTAGTCCAAAAAGTAGCTAGTAGTTATTTAAATTTAAACGATGCAAGCGCATACACGGGTCACTCTTTACGACGAACTTCAGCAACACTTTTAATTGATGGAGGCGGAAATCTAGAATGCCTCAAACGACATGGGGGCTGGAAATCAAGCACGGTTGCCGAAGGATATATACAGAGGATTCAATAAGAAACAAGAACGATAATGCTAAAAAAATTTTAAACCCTCATGATTCGCCAACATCGGGAATGATTGCTGAAAGTTGTTCTTGACCATCAGTATCATCAACAATTACCAATGCTTATCAAGAGTCGGGAACATTTTTGCACGGTTTCAATTTTGAAAATGCCTCATTAACTAATTGTACTTTTAATATTACTATAAATAAAAATGATGTTTAATTGTTGTTAATGACATTTGTATTGCTGCTTTGTGACATGTTTCATATTGTTGCCATGACAACATTTTCCCTCCGCCGTAAAGAAATGGGAAAAAAAAACTGCTGCCGGCAGAGACATCAAACTTTGACAGGATCAAGTTAGATAAGTAATGTCATCATTATTTGACGTTTGAAGAAAAAATATTTTCTCATATATCTGGGGTCGTATTTTCGAATTCGTTCGAGCATATTTCGCATACGAAATTAGAAGAAATTCGCTCGAAATCCAGTTTTTTATATTTTCGAATAGTGCGTATACGAATTTTTTCGTATAGGGCGACACGAATGGGTATGAACCATTCGAATTTCGATGCTAGTATACGATCAAAGTAATTTTTGTCATTTCAGTTGTCACTGGGCCCGTGTACGTCATAAAATTTCAGCTGATAGTTTTTAATCGTTGTTTTAGATTGAACAATACAATAAAATTTACATTAATACCTACCATATTTTTACATTGAACTTTGTTTTTATTGGATGGTTTAAATAATTTTTTAATAGAAAGAAATAGTTAACGCCCTTGCCGAGGCGATAATATTAGCGGAACGAAGAGGCTAGTTTACCAACCCATTCTTAACCATTTAGAGGACTATTCGGATGTACAATTTCTAAAATTGTACAGATTAACAAGGCCCCTCACTATGGAGTTGATAGAATGGCTTTTTTTTGTTCGGCCGACACTGAACCACCATATTTCATGCCCTTTTTTACTTCTTGTTTTAGATAACAAATTCACCATAAACTAGGTTAAGTAAAACTGCCAATTATTCTTCTTTTTTTATTATTTAAGTTTTTGTTGTTCGAATTTGCAGTGTTGCCGGTGCAAATTCTTTTAGTATACGTATAAAATTTCGAAGGACGTTCAAAAATACAGATTCAAATTCGTATACGAAATTTTTCATTCGAGTTTACTCGTATACGAAAAAATTCGATTGAATTCGAAAATACGAGCCCAGGATGGGTAACTTCAACTTGAATAAATAAAAAAATAAATAGTAAGATACGTTAAAATTATGTTGCTGTAATTGAACATCTAAGAAGCCCGAAAACTATTTTTGCGATTATCTCAAAAGAGCAATTTTTGAGTTGTCTAGTTATAGTATTGAACCCACGATATTGAAACAGTTCTTATGATTTACGTGAGTTTACTCGTCAAGAGCAGTCAGCCTATAAGCGAGTATACTCGTCAAGAGCAGTGAAAGGGTTAAGATATCACAGTATATAAAATGATAAATTTCAATAAAAATTATAATCATTAATACCGATTTAATTTTTGGTTATAAGTGTTTAATATTAATATTTTAGAACATGGCGAACATCTAAGCACAGATCCAAATAAATGTGAGAATACCACCAATATGCAGGAAAATGAAACGTCTGATAAAAAAAACATTTCAATCAGTATTACAAAAGAACAATTGGAGCAAAAGTGTCTGACTTGCTTTATTAGAAATGGAACAATTGACGTATTTACTAATCACCACGAAGGAATCTTATTCCGTGATTTATTGAAAAAATTTTCTTTAGCTGAGGTTAGTTGGTTTTACTTGTTTATTTTATTTTACTTACACTTTACTTTTACTTATACTTTAATCCAGCCGTACTCAAACTGTGGTACGCGTACCACTGGTGGTACGCAAAGCACTTAAAGGTGGTACTCTATAAACTAGAAGAAACGAAGAATTTTAATAAAACTTACTAACAAATTTTATTTTTACGTTGTGCATGGCAACGCTGTGAGTTTGAAACCACAAGCGCGTAATGTCTTATTCATTATTGGCAACACTGGAATCACGGCAAATTGTCACCGCCCTTGATTCACGTCACGTCCATTCACGTTATCAGTTTCCTCGTGGCCGTCAGTCGTTGTGGTTGGTTTTGTCGAAACGAGTAATTTGCTGTTACTGATTCGTGCTAATTTTTGAATATAAAAAATGGATAGGTGGCTTAAAAGAGACAAAAGACCATCTGAAAATCCGAGTCCATCCAAATATGATCCTGAATACATTAATATGGTATTTACATTCACGAATATAAATAATGAGCCAAGGTCCCAATATGCAATCTGTTCGGAAATTCTTTCTAACCAGTGTATGAAACCTACGCTATTAAAACGCCACTTCAATACAAAACATTCAGTGTTGGAAAATAAACCTAAGGATTACTTCGTTCGGAAGTTAACGGAGATGAGAGGCACAAAAAAATTAATGTCGAATTTCACCGGCAGCAACCAAAAAGCAGTAGAGGCATCCTTCCTCGTGAGTTTAAAAATTGCGGTGTGGAAAAGCACATACCATCGGTGAAGAGCTAGTTCTGCCTGCCGCACAAGATATGGTAACGTGTATTTTTGGGGAGAATTATTATATATATATATATATATATATATATATATATATATATATATATATATATATATATATATATATATTTATCCGAACTAACTCTTACTGAGAACCAATTTATCGCTTTCCTAGAAATTACCTACGGCATACCGGACCCATTTAAAGAAGCTCTTAATTTCACTTCCAATATCCAGGGATTGCTTAATGATTTATCTCTTCTTCATTCACAAACAAAAGAGAGCTCCTTTAAAAACCGAATAACAAGATTGCAAAAAAAATTAAAAGACAGCTTAATCCTAACGACTCTGACAATTTGAGTGCATCATCCAATTACCTAACTGACGATGAAACTAAAGCTCCTATTTCTCAATGCTCTCAACAATCCTTACAGTAGTCCCACACTTATCACATTTAAACATTACATTCAAAATAATTCAATGGAATTGCGATGGTTTCTTTCCTCGCATAGAAAGAATCCAGCAATTAGCTACCGAAGAACAACCTGAAATCATATGCTTACAAGAAACTAACTCAAAAACTACTAAACTTCCTAAACTAAAGAATTTTGAAGGATATCATTATATTCGGACTGACTGCAACAGAGCCAGTGGTGGAACTTCAATTTTTATTTCCAGTGAACTATTTTCTTCTCATCTTCCTCTCACCACCGAACTTGAGGCTATCGCCATAACCACTTGGTGTCCTAATAAGATTACTATTTGTAGCGTATACATTCCACTTAATCATTCTCTAAAGGAAGTAGAACTTCTAGACCTCATTTACCAGCTCCCTTCTTCATACATTCTTCTTGGCGATTTCAACGCTCACAACCCTATTTGGGGTTCCAATAGTACGTCAAACAAAGGTAAAACTGTTGAAAACGTAATTAATTGTACAGATTCCTGTCTACTAAATACAGGATCTAGTACACACTTGAATTTCTCCTCAGGCACATTTTCTTCTATAGATCATAGCTTTAGTGATCCAAAATCCGCACCTTCACTAAATTGGAAAGTCGCTGTTGATCTTTACGATAGCAATCATTAACCTATATTTATATCCACTGATATCTCCAACTCTAAATAAACTATATCCAGAAGCTACTGGCAACTCAAAAATGCTGACTGATACACTAGTTAAAAAAACAAGCTCCATAGGCCTGTCTTTATCATATACAAAATCAAAAATAATAAATTTTATTAGACTATCTGGACTATCTAGACTGGATTATGGTTGTTACATATATATCTCTGCCTCTAAAAAACACCTTTACCTTTTTAAACTCGATACATCACACAGCCTTACGAATTTGTTTAGGAGCCTTTCGATCTAGCCCCATAGAAAGTCTATATTGCGAAGCGAATGAACCCCCACTTTGGATTAGACGTGAACAATTATTACTTTCCTATGCTGCCTCCGTTTCATCCAATATCTCCAATCCAGTTTATCCTCTTCTTACTTCATCAACTAACAACCAGCATTACTATTCTAAATCACCATCAATAAAACCCATTCCACTAATTTTAACACAATTACTTAATAACATCTCTCTATCACAAACAATCCCACGACCCCTACCTCCATATCCTTCTTGGTCTATAATCATCCCTCAGTTTAACACATCGCTTACAAGATTCGATAAAATTCCAACACCCAGGGAACTCATTAAAAAATCTTTTAAAGAAATTATATTTACAAATAAATACGACATAGTACTCTACACTGATGCCTCAAAGAACGATACAGGAGTAGGCTGTTCTGTTACCACGTCAGATAACCTTATCACATCATCGTGTGTCCCCTCGTTTTGTAGCGTTCATACTGGCGAACTATTTAACATATTTCAAGCTTTCAAATCCATTTCTTCGCCAAATAAACAAGTTGCAATATGCACAGACTCACTAGCCTCAATACAATCTATTCAAAATATATTCACTGATCATCCTATTGTCCAAAAGTCCCTTGATTGTTACCAACTAATCGCTTCCCAAAAAATAACAGTTGCATTAATCTGGCTACCATCCCATATTGGTATTACAGGCAACGAACTTGCAGACAGCCATACAAAACTTGCCTCAACATCATCTGATAATACGGTTAATATACAAATTAGTAAAGATTTAAAGTCTCACATTAAGAAAAGAACAAGAACCCGATGGCAACAACACAGTTAGTCGATAGCCCCCTTGATTTGATCTCTGCCGGTATGTCCAGACGAGACGCTATTGTAACACGAAGACTTCGAATAGGACATACAAGATTAACACATGGATACCTGATGTCATCCAGCAACCGACCCACTTGTGAGACCTGTCAATCACATCTAACAGTTAACCATATTCTCATCGAATGTCATCAATATTCAGCAAAAAGACTCTTTATTGCCTTAAAAGTGATCTAAAAGACATACTCAATAACTTGGATCAAATAACCTCAAGTCTAAAATAAAATTCCTCAGAGACGTTCAGTTATATTATAAAATAGAATTTTGATTGTATTATAACAGGAGGGACTCTATAACTTTTGTAATTTATTGTAACAGTTTTACATTTTTAACCGTTTTCGTGTAAGTGGCCTTTGTTGCCGAGCACGTTAATTTAAAAAAAAAATTACTTTTAACAATTTTTGTTAACATTTTATATATTCTTATTTTCATTCCAGATTCATCAGTCCGATGGTTTACCACAAAGAATTTGCACTTATTGCTCAAGCTTTATTATAAATTTATGCACGTTTAAAAAGGAGATCGATAAATCTTTAATAAAACTTAAGGCGGCCTTTTATCAGTTAGATAATCAAAATATAACGGAATCTCAATGTGAGAGAAGTAATAAATCCAAAGCGGCCCTTCAACAGGTAGATAATCTAAATATATCGGAATCACAATGTGAGGGAAGCGATGATTCCAAAGTACCGCTTAATGTATATAAAGTCATGGAAACCCTCAAAATACAAGTTTATGTTGAGGGTAAAGAAGACAATGAAAGTAAGAATGAAATAATCCAACAAATTATTGCAGCACCGAGTCAAGGTAATAATAAAAATGAATATATTAACAAAGATAGGAGTGCATTAGAAGAAAGTCGTTTTGACGAGCCCAATGCAGATTCTGGAAGTCATAATAATTTCAAGAGCCTTTTCAACAATATCAGCAATACACAGCGAAAATATTTGAGAACACGACAACTTTTAATGTCAAAAAAGTTAAAACGAAGTAATACTAGTGTTCTTTTAGATCATAATTACATAAAAAGTGATGACAGGAACAAATGCAACACAAACAAAAAGCGTGGAAAAGAAAAAAAGAAGAAAACGCTTTGTCCGAGTTGTAAAAAAGGACAAAAGTTTAGAATAAACAAGTTTTTAAACCGACAGATATGTTTTGATAAATATTTTCATTGTGATAAATACACTTGTACTTATTGTCACAGCAAAAATTTATTATGGTTAAAATATGGGGCCCACAATAGGGGCAAACATCGAAACAAACATTTTTATGTATAAACATTCTGGTGAAATACTTCTGTGCAAAATATGTCTGAAGTTTTTTTGAATGGAGATTTTAAATCAGTTTTTATTGATTTATTATTCTGAGTATGAAAACCGTTAGTTTTCTGTATACAGATTGAACGAATTTCAAACGGAACATACAATTTAATACATGTCTGTTTGAACTGCATTTGAAATAGTGGACCAATATAAAACTAGGACAAAAATAAATCCATACCCGGTGATAGACATTGTATAAAATATCGTTCAACTATCTGTCTCCTTTTAGGACGCACTATATTCTTTAGCGCCGCCCAAAGTCAATGTTGCCAATCGCCGTGTAATAATTCGATTTGCGGATCTTTTTGAGAGTTATATCTTCTTCGTATCTTTAAATAAATCGGATATTTGCCTATATTTTTCATTGTATTTACCAATCTACTACAACAGACTAATAACAAAAATAAACTTAATGGTTTGTAGTTATTTCCTTTCTTTCCTGTAAATATTTTATGGTTAACACCTTATTTGAAAAACATCTAGAGTAATGAGATTGGCAACACCGCTCAAAATATCAATCTGACGGCTTAGGCTTAGATAAAGGAACGAGGAGCTTGCCTAATAGTCGGAGAGATAGAGCCGAAATTTTGAACTGATCAATAAAACAATGTTTCTAAAACATTTGATAAAACTACGTCATCGTCTGAATCTTTTATAGAATATTTTGTAGTTTTAAAATGATATTATGATTTTTTTTTTCAAACTAAAGTCATATTTACTTTACAAATCACATTTTTTTCTTAAATATAAATAAATTACGAATTAATTTTTAATTGAATAAATGTTTGATATTAGAATGAAAAACAAAAAAAAAATATTTTCAATATAATAATCAATTGAAATTATCTGATGATTGATAAAAATTAATTATGAAAGCGGTTAAGTAATTTTATTAAATTAAAGTAATTTTATAATGTTAACTATTGAATATTTTCGGTATAACAAATAGTAATTTTACTTATTTTTTATTACAATAAAAAGGTTTTTAAATATATATTGCAGAAATAATGGTTGTTCAATATAAGAAAAATTTGATTTATTATTACATTAATAATCAAATACAAAATATATTATTTCTATTTATCAATGGGTAAAATATAATTTGTAGAATTCCTTTAACATTTTACAAATAATTATTAATAAAAATAAATTTAATAGTGGAATTATCAATTTTTTAAGTTTTGAAATTTACTTTGTAGATATTTTCAATATTTTTTTTTAACTTTCAAATTGATTGAATTTTTTTTCATTAGTTAATTATAATTTTACAAATTCTGATTGGACATTAATTTCGCATCATTATTATTTTAAAATATTAAAATAATAATGATGCGCGTTCCATTTACATCAGTAATTCTAGACGCATGCGCTAAATGTAATAAGTATCAAGATGCTTTTATCCAACTTGGTGAAACTGACTTCGATTGTAATGAAGTTTTTGAAACCTTAGAAACTTTCATATGTCACTTATATGGAACAGGATTGACGAGAACAATTCCAAAAATAAAAGTAAACGATGTCAGATTTTCGCTATTTAACCGGCAGTATAAGTTGCATGATGTAAACGAGCCTTTTAAAAAAAAAAAATAAAAAATTTCTATGCTTCAAGCTTACCACCATGTCAAGATGAATTACACCAACATCTACTGCGAGCTCATTATATTTCAAATATTTGGACAAATGCTCTTAAAAAAGTACCAACAGAATTGTTGAAGAATATGGTTGGGAGCTTGAAGATGAAACATATAAATTCAAATGGTTTAGTGGACCTCAGATGCCAGAATCAGTTCGAGAAGTAGTGATTGAAAATGAAGCAGATAATGAATGTGATATTATTGAAAGTGAAAGTGACGAAGATGATGAATGTGATGACATCAATGAGAGTGAGAAAAATGACGAAATTTTTAAAGTTTTTCTAAATTTTTTTTTCTTATCGGAAAAATCGTTTGAAAATTTTTGGAAAAAAATCATGGTATAACTTACAGAAAATCGAAAGGATTCTACAAATTAGATTTTACCTCAAAAAATTACGAAAATTTTCATTTAGGGAAATTTTTTTGGAAAATTTTGAGGAAAACTCTTCTTGACGCTTTTCAGAATAGTAACAAAACTGAGCATACAAATTTTCAAATCAATCGGTATAAAAATATCATAATAAAATCAGTTTGAAAATTGTTACCGAGACCTAAAATGCGCAGTCAAGTGGTACATTTGACCCCGTTTTATGGCTCTCTGTACCAACCCAGCTGTCCGCCCTTTTGGATTTAGAGTTTTTAGTGGCTAAATAATGAGCCATGAAAATGGCGGAAAATGGCATATTATCGATCGTTAATTTTTCCGAAAAAAATTACAACTTCATCCCTGTATAGCCACCCCCTGTACCACGAGGGGCGTCCGCCTGTAAGACAAAGTCTTAACCCAGTTACAATGAATATATTCCAATCGAGAAATGTCATATTACTGATCAGTTCAAAATTTCGGCTCAATCTCTTGGACTATAAGGAAGCCATAGGTGGTTTGACAGCATAATAACTGCTTGTTTAGTCTAGTTTTCACAGTGATTCTAGGCAACCTATTTGGGTGGAGTTTTGAATTGTTCTTGAATGAATTCAGAATCCAGCAGCCCGCTGAAGTATTGGATTTTTATAATATAATTATTTGACAACCTTTTGTTGGCCAACCACCTAGAGCGGAGTTGAGCCGAAATACATTGATTTCGTATGTTCAGTTTTAAATTCGTTCAATCTGTATACAGTAAGCGCCACGATATTAGACGTACGGGTACCTAATCCCGAGACTTATTTGATGTACTGGGCTTATCCGGTCGATTCTCACATGTGACTTTCAGATGTCGCTCGCAGATAGCGGCGCATGGTGTTTAATTTGAGACTGATTTCTGCTGAGAAGAATGTTAGAAGCGAAACTATTTAAAATAATTGTTTTTCCTTACAATTTTTTTTGTATTATTTATTTATATTTATTTATTATTTTCAAAGTAGATAGTTTGAAATACAAATCAAACATATTTTGAAAGAATTTCGTTGTTTTTGTTCCAAAAAATAAACACATCAAACACCTTATTTTCATATGCTTTTGATTAATTAGGTACTTATTTTAATGTACTATAAAATAATATATCACCTATATATTTTACAATACAAACTTTTGACTTATCATTAATAATTGACGCCTTTTGTGAAGTTACAATAGTATATTAAATTAGAATAAATCGATGCTTAAGAAACAATACCTCTTATCTCCAAAATGACAACTTTACAGGAGACACAAAATACTGATTTTTGCAAAAATAAGCAAGTAAAAAATATGTAAATAAAATAATATGAAAGAAATATGTTAATATCAATAATTTCAAATATTAGATAATCAACTTGTATTTTTTTTATGTATCTTGATTAATTGACTTGCAGTATAGTCAATTTCGTAAATTATTATAACAAAATTATTAACGAGATGATTCAAAATCCACTTACATAAAGAAGAACATCGGGACGCCTTATTCTCTCTGCTCAGCTACCAGGGGCTTCACTGGGTTTTCCTTTCATAGATTACAGGAGTGAGGTTGTTCGGAGATGATTTCTTCTTTAAGGGTCGTCTTGTTCTCTCTGCTCGGCTACCAGGGGCTTCACTAGGTGTTCCTTCCTTAGATTCTTTGTTCCGTTAAGGGATGAGAATCCGCCGCTGCCAGTGAGTATACACGTGTTCTAGTAACGTTAACCGGATCCTACTGACTTTGCGCCAATTGTTAGATCACTAATCACGTATTTGACTTAAAAAAAAGAACTTTATTTGTTAAACATTAAATATTAAACAATAGTACAAAATTAAATTAATTTAAAATTACTTCAATAACTGGACTGGTCGAAGTTGCAGCTAAGAGTGGTTCCGGCATCCGAAAATGGTAATTTATAGGTTTGGTATGAGGTGCTGAATCGCTGTTCCCATGAATATTGGCCAACGGTTCGTAAAAAGTTCTTCTACTGCGTGCTCAGCGTTTTCTATGGGAATGGGCTGATGAAATCTGAAGTCGGCGAACTTAAGCTAGTTCAAGGTTAATATTTTCTCCTATAACATATATATATATATATATATATATATATATATATATATATATATATATATATATATATATATATATATATATATATATATATATATATATGTATATATATATATATGTATATATATATTTATATATATGTGTGTGTGTGTGTGTTAGTGGCGCATTTTATTTTTTTTATGCTACCTCTATTTTGAATCCTTAAAATTTGTGAGTATCCAAAGCCCTGGGCGATTTAACCCCCAAAACCCTCTGGGTGCGCCACTGATGTGTATGTTTGTGTGTACCAAAAGAATTTTTTCGTAAACCAATGAATCCGGCCTCCGACAAGAATCGGAAAACCATTATTATCGGCTACTTTGGGCGCAAATATTTACTCATAGGTTCTATTATGCTATTGCATTATATTCTGACAAAATCAAATTCTGTCAAATTTGTGGTCACTATTATAACCTATTTTTAAATTTTTTTATGTCTTAAGGTGTCAAATATGGTTGTGCTGTGGAAATATAATACGGCCATTGATTAATTTCATTTCCTGACTTATTTAATTACTCTAATTCATAATCCACATTGTTTCTATTCATAACAGCATTTCCCATTAACCTATACGATAATTTCACTAGTTGAAAGAGTGATTCAACGTTTGAAGGGGGAGAAGTGGGGAAGGGAAAGACGTATGAAAATCCAGTGGCGTACACTCACTTTTATTTCAACGTTAATTATATTATATTTTTCAAATATTATTGATCGAAATAGGCCACAATATATTTATTTGCAAGTTTTTACTGACGTTTAGATCTCTATATTTAAAGACCGTTTTCAAAGATATAAATTATAGTTATATTTATTTTATTTATTTATTATTAGATATATATTTATATAATCTTATACTATTTATTTCTTCGAGCACAGTATTATTAGCTGTGTTAGGAAAATTTGAACTCTAAGGTTGACGTTCTGGAAATTTTAAATATAAGTGACGTCACTTTATATAAATTGTGACATGCAAGAATTTTTATATGAAAAATGAAAAATGTTTATAGTTTATATGAAATTGTCATTAATTTGTATACATATTAGCGACCGGTTTATATCTGTTTATATTGTAATTAACAATGACTTCGACTTCAAAAAACTATAGCAGTGTTCCTCAATGTTATCCTATTATAATTCACAAAAAAAATCCATACATAAGTTTCCGCTGGACCAGAATATGAGAAAAATTTGGCAATGCATTTTGCGAATTGGCAGACCTATAACCAAGTACATGACTGTGCAGTTTACATTTTACTGAGAACGATTACTTTCCAAATAAGTGTTGATTAAAATATTATTTATATTTTAATATATTTATATCTAATTTACTTTATAGTAACACCTGAAACTAAATTGAGAAGACTGAAAAATGCTGTTCCATCAGCTAAATTGCCCCAAAGGTCTCGTGAAGTTATTAGTAGAAAACGTAAGTCGTAATTTACAAAATATAATGTGGCCAGCTCCAAAAATTGCATCATCCTCAACTAAAAATCTCTGCCGACCTTGCAACCACAAAAATAATTGAGATAATGTAAATTTTACTTTTTTAATTTTTAATGTTTCAGACATACTGTAAAAAAAAACAAACATTTAATTTTATTTTTATTCGGGTTTGGGAGTCAATTACCGCATGTATAAACTCGAATCACAAACAAATAAACTTTGAAGAACGTATTCCAACTTTTACTTTGGCAAAACACATGTGTAGATGATTTATATTAAACGTTTTATAGCTTCCAGATCAAAATGACAAAATGATTTGTTTTCCCGAAGTTATCGTCCATCTTTGAAATCTTGAGCGCTCCCTGTCGGAATTGGCTATCGTGAATTGCAGACTCCTTCCTTTAAAAAAAGAAGAATGTTCTAAATGGTGGAAGTGTATACTAAACCCATAAAATTCTCCATGTATTTAAAATATAATATTTGAGTTGTTACAATTTAACATATTGTATTAAATATTTGTATTATTGGCATTGTTTATTTTATTTAATATAGTTTTATTGTTTTTGTTTAATTCTTTTCTTAGCTCTTTTTTGAATTTTATTATTATGGATATTTAAAGTTTTCCATTTGTTCCATCAGCTAATGTGTTGGTAAGTTTTTCTCTAACAAATATGATAAAATGTTCATTAAAAGTTAATATGTTTAGATGAGATAGTAAGGATGCTGTTTAATTACAAGGTAATGAAACTGCACAAAGGTTTATTCAAAATGCCTACCACTTTTTTTTTAATTATTTGCCGAATCAAAACTCTGTTGAGGTAAGTTGATCATTAAAATGTATTCATCAAATTAGGTAAATGTTACAGATGTTCTTAATAACAAAAACATTTCAGTTAACATTCAAATGTCCGAAAGTCTCAGAAAAAAGTGTGCGTAAATATAAAGTTGGGCCTAATAAAACCCTCACTTTTAAGAAGAAAAGTCGCAAAAGGAAAGTAAAGACTGTCTTAAATGACAACAGCGTTAAAAATTAAATTCGCTTAAAAATTTATCGCTGGTATGAAGAAAGTAAGTTGCTATTATATATTAAAAAACATATTTTATAAAAAAGTTAGGATAAGTTATTTTATATTGTTAAGTTGCGCCAAATGTAGGCAACCAACTTAAAGTTTTTGGTAGCATTTAGCTTGAGTTTCTTGAGAATAGTTTCAATAAACGAATAAATTTCAATATTGTCCAGCTAACTTATTGTTATTTTTTAAAGTAATGATAATAACGCTGAATAAGCAATATTTTAAATGATATATTATCAAAAAACGTACTCACTATTGTGTTATATAATCCACATAATAAAGTACGTTAGATAAACAAGGTAAAATCCCGGGTCGTCCAAAACTAGTTTCTGATAGTATAAGTTTACAAAAAGGTCGACGAAATACTCTAATGAAATAAGCTATGAGCACGTGTGCTTGGTTGTATAGTAATTTCCAGCCACATCTGTCAAAAAGTAACTAACTTCGCAAAATTCACATAGACATTTCGCATAGTACATACAAAAAATATATTCTGGACACTGGACATTTCGAACATAAACAATAGACAGTTTGGACTGAGATTAGCGAACCGAGTATATAACCACAAACCACATAACATTTATTTTTATTTGTTTTGTAGTAGAAAAACCAACAATGCCGCTACCAGCGGCATTAGCTGCAAAATTAAGCAAACGAGGAATTATTCAAGGTAAATAAACTGTTCCACCTGGATAGCTTGTGTGCAATATCTTCATTTACAATAAGACAATATTTAGGGTAGTAAAGGGTTTCAAAGTAAAAAATTAACCATTAGGCACAGTTTATTACCATTGACATATAAATATCATTTTGTGTATGTCAAAAAAAACTCAATAGAAATAATTCATCCAAATAAATTACTATGATGTTAAGGACAATAAGCTGCATGTATAAGTTATGTACAATGTAAATAATAATTTAAGGGGATTTTTATATTTTACATCTGTAACAATCTAGTGTTACAAAAAGGGTTCATATATGGAAGAAAAAGGGAATAATAAAGCTGATTGATATGATCACTTCAGAAGAACATTAATAAAAAGTATTGTTTTAAAACATAAGACTGATTATATAAGTTATTTCCTACTATTATTGAATATTTCATTTTCCTCCAAATGGTACAATTTAACAATATACTCTTTAATCTAGTGCGATTGCATTTGTTTTTTCAATGTTCTCAGTCTTATACTTACATATCTTTTGTTTGTGCATTCTCTCTGACCAGCATAGTTTGTAGCATGGATAGAGAATCAGTGAGAAGGGCCACAAAAAGTGGAAATAGCTAACTCAGAACTCCAGTCCACTGATTCCCAAGTTTACATCAATAGAACTTGTGATAATGAATATGTGTTTATTATTTTTGTAGGAAAACAAAAGTCCAATGAACCTATTAAGAAGCAAGACTTTAAAGGTTCATCAACTTGTCCCAATAAATCAAATATATACCATGAATGTAAATTATGGTGTGAAACTCATTGGAAGGGAGTACAAACACCTGATCCAAAATATTTTAGAAATTTGCAAAAGTTATTAGTGAAATACCCTTTGCCATCAAATTGGACTGAAATATTTGACAAAGGAACGTAAGTATTACTCCTGTTTTATTGAAATACGTTTGTCACATAAAGTATCACATAAATGTATTAAGTCTAGAAATTTTGGTTGGTATCTCCTATTTTTTTTTTTTGGAAATGCGTGGGAATGAAACAGGAATATTTAACAATGGTTTATTCCTTAAACACTAACAGGACAAAAAAAGAAAATAACAATTATTCGACAAAAGTGTAAAATACAAATCTATGAAATAATTAATTCAAGGACAAATTGAATATTTTAGTATCTGGTATTAGCACCTCTGGCTCTAATGACATCCCTCATTCTCTGTGAAAGACTTCTTATCAGAGACTGTTTGTACTCAAAATCCAAATTTTCCCATTATTCAGTTAAAACATTTCCCAGTTCACCAAAGTTATCTGGAGTGATAATACGGGCTCTTATGTGTCTTTCTATGTAGTCCCAAACATGCTAAATTGGGTTTAGGTCTGCGTTGATTGCTGGCCAATTGTAAACTTAAATTCCAACCTCTTGAACATATTGTATTGTTATTGTAGCAACATGCGGGTGAGCATTGTTTTGCAATAATTGAAACAAAAGGCATGACATTTTCTTCAAAAACCTCTTTTATATACCGATCAGCTGTCTCCTATGAAACACTTTTAATTCTGTGTGACCTGCAAAGCAGATGCCTCCCCATATCATAATCGAGCTACTCCAAAATTTCTGGCTGCTCTTATGTTACACTAGGCAAATCACTCACCAACACATCTGTAAACTGGAATACATCTGTTGTATCGACAAAGTACAAATCTTAACTCATCAGTAAAAATATTGTATTGCCCCTTTGTCGGCTTCTTCTCAATTGACGATGATAATATAATAAAATGTTGAAGTTGTGGAGTAAAAATTATGATTTTATTGACAGCTACTAATAATTACACTGTAGATGTTGGTTAGGTAACTTTCTACAATAGACTGCACTCAAATGAGCTCAAATCCCCAATTTATAATTTGACAAATAATGTATACCTCAGCACAGATGTTAATGCTTCTATCATACTAACAAACTTTGAACTATGAGCTTACAATACAATTTAATCCAGGCTGTAATTGTAACACTTAGGAAGTTCAAATGGAAAATATATTATTCGGCAATTTATTAAGTTTGCAGGTAAATGGACTAATTATTAATGTTTCAATTATACATGGTGAACTATCAAAGGTTAAGAAGTTAAGAATAATGTGATATTACAAATTAAGGGATTAATTTGTGATTGAACATAAAGTTTAAATTCTTAAAATTATATGATACATTGTCCATAACTGCTACTGAATTCAGAATGAATATTAAACAAGAGCTTTTCGATAATCAATCACTCATTATTTTTGTATTTCCACCATTAGATACGAAAGGATAATAGAAGTTTAGAAGCAAAGATGACTCAACTTCTTTTAAAGGAAGCTGAACAGTGGCTAAACAAAGAATGTTAATTTTGTTGTTCTCCATTCTGTATCATTTTCTTTTATTGATGTTTTTTATGACTTCATCCATGATTAGAATGAATAGCACAGGGCTTAGTGAATCCCCCTGTCTTATTCCATTGCCTGTATCTATAGGTTCCATAATTTTTCCATCCATTCTGTTATCATAATTTATTTGAATATAGAAATTAACAAATTCTCTGTTTTTATTTTTTACAGAGGACGATATTATTACTGGAATATGGAGAATGATCTTGTTTCTTGGCTTCCCCCAAAGCACCCACAATCCGTGAAAGGACAAAGCGCGGCAAAACTTCGTGAAAATCGTCTGAAAATGAGGGAACGGGAGGAGCGCCTGGAAAAAGAGAAAGAAAACGAAAAACGGGAGAAGGAAAGGGATCGCGAAAGAGAACGAGAAAGGGAGAGAGATCGGGACAGAAGTTCGGATGAGGAAGAGAGAAATCATCGAAGAAGAGAACGTGAACGAGAGCGGGAAAGGGAAAAGGAGAGGGAGAGAGAAGAAAGAAAGCGAAGGAGGGAAGAAAGACACAAAAAGAGAAAAGATGAGATTGATCCTATGGATCCTGCTGCTTATTCTGATATTCCACAAGGTAATACTATACATAATGTATATTTCAGGAAATCATTATTTCAGGGCATTGAACATAACTGACAATGTATTTGACTCTCGATGTAATCTTAACATATTGACAGTGTTGCCATATCGTCAATTATTTCACAATCAAAAAAAGATGAATTTAGACACATTACCGTAAAAATGGCATAAATTTTCATTTAAAAAATATACATATATAATAAAAAACATTACAATATTTTGTTATCGAACAATACAAACACTTCGACTGCACTTAGAAAGTACACTGCAAGAACTAACAAATAGTACAAATGCAGGTACATTTTTTTTTTCAAAACAGATTAAGACATTTTCATCTGGTGACCATCTGTAGCAATCTGGCAATTCCTTTTTTGAGGTTTCTGGCTCCGGTGCCAAATATATCTGCTAAGTATCAAAGGTGAATCGCCAAAAATAATTTACAATATTTAGCTACATTTAATGTAAAAAAAGAATAATTTATGAATGCTGTTTTATATAAATTCAAAAATTTTAGCTTCTCATAACAAAAAATATTAAAAACATAATTTCATAAAAGTCTATCTTTATATTTTAAACATACGTAACATACAAAAGAATATGGCAACACTGTTATGCGCAACCAAATATTTAGTTTTACGGTAGAAGGTAGGTTATGTTCAATGCCAGGAAATAATCAACTGCCTATATTTCTACGTTAATGACCTTAGTAACAATAAATAATACAAGTGATGGCTCATTAAGATTCATAATCATATTAATTATCATTAATAATATTATTAAGATTCAGATTTTTATAATTTTCCTGATAAATACCTGATTTACCTGATTAGTAATCATCTTGTTTATTTGTTTTTGGAAAAGCTTCTGTTTATTATGCATTCGCCTGTATCAGTACTATATCTATATCTATCTGATGGAAAACCTTATTTTCGATACTTATAAGCGCTAGAGAAGATAACCGTGCTTCTGACATTGTACTACGAAGATATGATTTTATTAATTTAAGTTTAGAAAAAGATCTCTCTGAACTAGCGGTGGTGACGGGTAAAGTTAAAAATAAGATGTACGTATGACACACTTCTGGTATGCAAGCACTAGGGCAATGAAAATATATGAGAATAATTTTGGCTGCATTATAAATAGAGTTTGCCACTTCCAACTGTGTCCTTATTGATTTTCTAACAAATTGCAGTTGCTCCAAAAACTCATTACTTAAATCTGACGGGTATGCAGCAACTAATTTACTGGCTTCGGCAAAAAATTTTGGATCCAATTTGAAAAGATATCTACTTCTAGGATCTAAGACTTTAAAATTGTCGTTTACTTTGTACATACTTAAAAACCTAGCTTGAATTTGTTGAATGACTACATCCAGATTTCCGAAAAACACGCCTGTTCTAATCTTTCTTTGGGGTTTGAAATGCGTTGATCTTGTAATAATTCATCGAAATGCTTCTTAACTCTTAACAGATAAATCAAAATAAAACCAAATTCATGGCGACCAACACAAACACAAGAGCTGGAAATGTTGACAAAAATTTAATCATCAATGACCAAAACTTCGAAGCAGTCAAAGAGTTCATATATCTAGGGACATCGGTTAACCCCAATAATAACACATCTGAGGAAATAAAAAGGCGAATAATAATTGCAAACAGGTGTTATCATGGTCTATCAAAGTACTTAGCTAACAAACGTCTGTCTCAAAAAACTCGTATAAGGCTGTATAGAACACTGATAGTCCCCGTTCTCACACATGGATTAGAGGCATGGACGCTAACGAAAACAGATGAATTCGCTCTATCCATTTTTGAAAGAAAGGTGCTACGCAAGATATTCGGAGCGGTCTGTGAGAACGGAATATGGAGGCGTAGATATAACTTTGAACTGCAGAATATCTACAAAAGATATTACCACTATAATTAAGCGAAACCGCCTGCAGTGGGCAGGACATGTAGCCCGGGCCCCTGAGTCAAACATGATAAAAAAGATTCTAACAGCACCACCCGTGGAAATGAGAAGACGGGGTAGACCAAAGCTGAGGTGGATGGACGGAGTAACACAAGATGCCGAGAATATCGGAGTCGGCAACTGGAAAATGCAAGCGAGGGACAGAATAGAATGGCGTAGAAATCTTGAGAAGGTCGAGGCCCTCTAAGAGCTGTAGCACCAAGATGATGATGATGATGATGCTTCTTAACTCTATTGATTTTAAAAGTACAGGGCAAGCCACAATTAGTAGCAAAATCTTTGGATTCTTGTAAAAATGACGTATAGTTTTGCCTAAGATTTGATAAAAATTCTTTACAGTTATGTAAAAGTACTGTTGCCCGTGAGAGATCCATATTTTTGGACTGCAAAATAGTGACAGCTAAATTTATAGATTCCAAAACTTTATTTTGTAAAATAGTTAGAAAGACAAATTCAAACTGTTCCATTTTACTTTTTAAATTATTAGCTGTCATTCTCTCCTCACGCTCTGTGGGTAGTTAATATTATTTTAGACAGTGTTTTTAAAATTTTTATATAGTTCTGCTTTACACCAAGCACAGTTTGAAATCTGGATGACCACCTAGTCACCGATAACGTTTTTAGAGTAAGCGTTTTTGGTTGGAAATTTTTCTGCATTGTTAGCAAATGATCCCTTTTAATATTTTTGCCGAAAAAATGATAAATACTTTGTATGGTATCGTAATAATCGCGGACTTCTAATATATTATTGCTTGCGTCCTGCAACACCAAATTTAAATTATGAGATGCACAATGGATGTATGTAGCTTGGGGTTAGAGGGCTTTAATTTTCTTTTGCACTCCGGAGTAATGGCCACTCATATTTGCTGCACCATCATAATCCTATCCGCGACACTTTGCAACTGATATACTATGTTCTTTTAAGAAAGATAAAATTAAATTTGAAATATCCTCTCCAGTTTCGCTATGTATATCACATAAACCTAAGAATAATTCATTAATTTTTATATTACTAGGAACATCAGTAATTGGATCTCTTTGAATAGAAACGTACCTAATTATGACTGATAATTGGTCTGTTTTAGAAATGTCCTGTGTTGTATCTAATAATATAAAAAAAATAAGCTTTTTTGAATATTAATTATAAGAGAATCTCTAATTGAATTTTTTAATGAAGTTAATAATTCATTTTGAATTTTTGGACTTAAATATCTTGTTTGATATTTCGGTTTTTGTATTAATTCGCCTAAGAAATTGTCGTATTTAGCCACTAAATTAACTATTCCTAGAAAATTGCCACTATTTGCATCATTAACTATTTCCCTATGTCCTCTAAATGGTATATTCATAAGCGCTAAATTTAAAATATATCTACTATCCTAATTAAAATGTTTCTCCAAAAAGATTTTTTTCTTCTAAATTCACTCTCCGTACAATTCTCTAAAGATTTGTTATTTTTGTTCATGTCATAAACAACCGAGGCGTGGAGGTGAATTAAAGATTTTTCACGAACCTTAATTTTTTTTGAAAGACCCTGCCAATCCTTCACTCCTTTAATCCATGCGGAATTATATGACTGTGCTGTTCTATCGGCAAAAAGCCAGCAAGGCTCGCAATATCCAACATCGGTTTTTTGCGAGTAGCACAACCAGTAACGCAGTAATTCAGTTCTAGCAGGAGATTTAAAACAATAAAAGCTTTCCGAAAAAGAACGGTTATTGGTGTCTTTTGGGAATGGCGCTTTAGGTTTAGATGGCCACTGCTGTAATATTTGTTTTTTTATAGCAAAATCTTCAATATTGTCATTATACAACCCCTTATCGGAACAGTGATAAACTTCATGGGAACTAAAAGCATTTTTTTAATTATTGGTCTATCTACCCAAATAAAAATGAAACGTTACCTCGAATTACAATAAGCGTTATTAATCTGCTCGACGTCCAATTCTACTTCTGGGTTGTCATTTTTATTTTGAGTAGGATTAGTAATTATTGTTTCCTGACTAAGACCAACTGAATCAATCTATTGATGCTTCACCAGCTTCACTAGGCTGCTGTTTTAATTCACGAGTTGTCACAAAAAATAAAGAAATTTTTGGTAATTTTTGTTTTTGTTCGGATTTTTGAGCACGTAGCTTTCGCTTTTCTGAACCACTTTTATATTTCCTCTTAGAACTCATTATGTCTCCTGCAGATATGTTACAATAATAACGTTATTACATGTGTAAGTGTTATAATTTCCTTATCTTACCGTTTATCTGTTGAGAGATTGTCCAATGATAACACAAGTCATCAATAATTGATAAATAAGTGCGTACCAAATTGATGCAATTAAACCGTAAAATAATACAAATAACACAAAATGCAAACAAAAAAACAATGTAAGGATATAATACTACTGCCGAATATCGTACCGAAATATTAAACGTAAACAGAAAACGCATTTCTAGATCTAGAAAAATATTGTTCTAAAATTCGCAAAATTGCAATTCTCAAACCTTTCAAATATTTCAATAATAGTCACGTACAAAGCATTATAGTTTATAGTCGTCATTATAAGAGGTCGGGACACCGGAAAGGATTAAGTTTATGTTTATTTATGGGAGTTGGGAGTAGCAGATATGAGATGATAGTTGCCGAAATGCCGAATATGCCTATTTAAAAATTTGCATTCTTAAATTTAAACTTACAGGTTTTATGTTAGTTAATGTTTTTAAGATTTCCAGGCACTGCTTAAAAAACGTTGCGTCTGCATGCGTAAAATAATATAAAATAACACATTTGTACATATATTAGACGATAAGATGGGGCCCCTGATATATTGGGGCCCTCCCGCAATCTTCATGCCGCGGGGGCCTCTGTTACGCCTCTGAGTATGAAGATTCTGTATCTTCGGATACCACAGTGTCTCTTCCATTTAAACATCACTGCTCTATGTAGAATTTTTTAATATTTATATTCACGCACGACCCTTTTTTTTAGGTGGATGGAGTGACGGTTTGGAAAATAACAAAAGAGCAGATAATACAGCATCTGGTGTTCTATATCAACAAAGACCATACCCTGCACCGGGAGAAGTTTTAGCGGCTAATAAGGACAAGATAAAAAAAGATAAATGAATTTTGTATAACAATAAATTATAAAGTAACAAAATTAGGAATTGTTTTATTTCTTAAACTGTAGATAAACACCGTGACTACACTACAACAATCATGTGACGTGCGCAAGCGCAGCCTCCATGTTGAAACAGCGGCACTTCAATAGTTTCGTACTGTTTGATCAACAATGGCTGGAAGAAGGCAGTATTATTTCCACAATTGAATCAATCATTAGAAAAAATCGTTAATGGTGCTTCATTTATTTATAATTCTGTTATAGCGTGTACCACTCTTGCATTCTCCATAACGACTCCGTTATTGCTTTTCGTACAAATATCATAATAATATTCGATTAAGAAAATTTATCTTTTTTATCTATTTGTTCACAGTGTAATATTTTTATTAATCTAATTTAACCTAATCTAATTTTTAACCAATGTTAACAAAGTACTGATAAATTTGCAAGTGTCGTTGAGCATTGTGCAAAATTTTTAGGGTGTCCGTCAAAGGGATAAGAATGGAATCTATGAATAAATACTTGCGTCCAAAGTAGCTAGTAACAATGGCCGATCACAAATGGACACATTGTGCCATACATAGAGAGGCCTTAGCAGCAAAGAACGTTACACCTGAATTAAGTGTTGTGATGGATAGCATTATTAAAAGTGGTGAACTACATTAAAACGCGACCCGTGAAATCTAGACTTTGCCATAAACTTTGTGAAGAAATGAGGGCCCAGCACAAGTCTTTAATTTATTATTGCAACTCTCGTTGGTTGTCCAGAGGCAACGTACTCGCACGTGTATACGAATTAAGAAATGAATTTTACACGTATCTACATATATACAGAATCACATGATGATGCGCGAAACTTAATTAATTAGAGTTTATAATAAAATTAGCATACCTACATGTGTGATATATTTAACAAATTAAATAATCTTAATAAGTCTTTGCAGGGAAACAATACTCATATCCTGCAATTGGCAGATAAAATAATGGGTTTCAGAAGAAGTTGCTCTTATGGAAGAGAAAATTAGAAGATCAAGAAATTGACTGTTTCCCTGATTTACAAGGTACTTCTTCTTCTTTGTGTGCCGTGTTTGTATTCAAGCCACAAAAGATACATACTAATTCCAATTCATCTAAAATTCTTCAAAACATCTAAGCATTCTCATTCCAATTACTCTGTTTTTGTCCTACTAAGTTTTAAACCTTTTTCCTCAAGAGCTTGTCTCCTCTGTTACAGTTTTTGTTCTAAGTAGCTTTCACTATTCCCTATTAACACTACATCATCAGCATACATTAAGCACCATGGAATGTTACCCTGTAGTTTCACTGTTATTTGGTCCAGAAGTAACGAGAATAAATAAGGACTAAGCACCGAGCCTTGGTGTAATCCTATTTTCACATGAAATTTATCAGTCTCTCCCATACCTGTCCCTAACACTAGTTGTTACTCCCTCATACATAAAATGTCTTTCACAATCTTTACATATTTATTGGGAATTCCTTTCTTATTGGGGCCCACCACAGAATCTCTCAAGGAACTCTATCGTATGCTTTCTCAATAATTCTATTAAGTAGACCTGTTAACCAGCTTGTCCCTGTCTCTCCTAATGCTTTCCACACTTCCAACTTCCATATGTTCCAACTGCTGGTCACCATTCCTGTTACTGTCTCCGTTAACTTAACTGGTTGTCTATCAAATTCTTCATTTATTAACCTATCAACTTTTCATTATAACATGACAGACTTAAAAATTAATAGTAGAATCACTTTATTTGTCGATGATATAAGTGTTATCTGGAGTAGTTTAGATTTGCTAATTCTACAATTTTCCATAAGTAGGGATCTCGTTAATATTAAGTCTTGCCCTGACTCGAATGGGCTTTGTTTTAACACTGATAAAACTGTAACTAGTCGTTTAGAGTAATTTTACAACCTCTAATGTTTAACAATAGTCTAATAAATATCGCAAGTTCAATTAAGTTTTTGGGACTTTTTATTGATGATACCCTAGATTTTACTTTAAGAAATATAAAATATTTATTAATCCTGCTCTATTAATTTTAGGATTCATTTACTTAATTCACAAACACATTAATACTTTAATAGAAGGTGCTATTTCCAACAAGAAATGTAAATTCTGAAGTTTATTTGACATGATCAGCTTCGGACTTAACAAAAAATTCCACCAATCACAATGCCAGAAAATTGTGCAATAATCTATCTGTATACATAACGGTTTATATATCTATAACGATTTATATTACATTGGGAAATGCAACAATGCTCTTTTGTAAGAATGAACTATTCAGTAGCGCAATTTTTGAACAAACTTTAGACTTTTAGTATTTTTTATGTAGATAGTACTTTAAGATAATTTTAAGTTATTGTATAATTACTGAAAAAACATTGAATTGTCTTTCTGTTGTTTTAATTTCCTACATTTTAAATTTGCAATATTAACCAGTATAGGTTATCTGTACCTTTTATTCAAAAATCCCGCAAAATTTCTAGTTTGAAATTCCCGCGTAACTATATTTTGTCAATTTAGTTGCCTTTCCAATTAAGAGATGGCGTTCATTCGATCCGAAAGATCAACATGGTCGTGGAACGTCTAGATTCAAGCGTTGGCTATCGTCATATTGACAAGCTATTGAAATGATTCTCGGTCTGCAGCTAGTTGAAACAGTTCCTCGACCGTTCGACCTGTCCATTGTCTAATGTTACGCAGCCAGGACAGTTGTTTTCTTCCGACCCAACGTTTTCCTTCGATTTTGCCCTGAATGATTAACCGGAGTAAGCGATATTTAGGTCCTCTCATTATATGACCGAAGTATTGGACCTTTCTCATTTTGATGATGTTGATCAATTCTCGCTCTTGTGCACGGTCTCTAGCACACGTTCGTTAGATATGTGTGCTGTCAGTACAAGGTACTCTACAAGAAAAATCGAGAGAAATCCTTGATCCTTCTTTAAAAAATTTAAATACCATATAACATATGTTTATATAACACATGTTATCATTGAGCGAACACTTTGAGAAATATTTTCCCAAAGATATGGAGTAATATGATTGGGCCAGAAACTCTTTCCTGTCATCCACGCCATCGACCCTTTCAACAGAGGAAGAACAACTGACAGAATTGTCCTGTGATTCCAGCATAAAGCTTCAATACGACAAGGACAAACTGTTTGAATCTTGGAGCTCACTTTCTCATGAACATTATGCCACCAGCACTGCTGCATTAAAGGTATTCTTACCATTTGCGACTTCGTACTTGTGAGAAACGGACTTTTCTGCAGTTGTAGTAAATAAAAACAAGTACAAATCAAACATAAACTTGGAAAAAGAAATGGGAGTGGCAATTTCCAAACTGGAGCCCCGGTTTCATAAGCTGTGATCAAAAAAGCAAGCACATCGCTCATATTAACCAGACAATTACATAAAGAAATATCCCTTTTAATTTCCGTGCCTATGTTTTGATTTCGTTATTAATTTCTAATAAAAAATATAGATGTTCAAATAGTGTTTTTTTTATAACTATAACCTGTTACTAGGCTAGTACTAAAATTGGTAAGTATTATTGGGAGTTGGGTTGAGGGCGCCTTGCAAAAAAATAGCAAAGTCCTAAGGGCGTCACAGTACGAATAAGTTCGTTCGATCCGAAAGATCAACATGGTCGTGGAACGTCTAGATTCAAGCGTTGGCTATCGTCATATTGACAAGCTATTGAAATGATTCTCGGTCTGCAGCTAGTTGAAACAGTTCCTCGACCGTTCGACCTGTCCATTGTCTAATGTTACGCAGCCAGGACAGTTGTTTTCTTCCGACCCAACGTTTTCCTTCGATTTTGCCCTGAATGATTAACCGGAGTAAGCGATATTTAGGTCCTCTCATTATATGACCGAAGTATTGGACCTTTCTCATTTTGATGATGTTGATCAATTCTCGCTCTTGTGCACGGTCTCTAGCACACGTTCGTTAGATATGTGTGCTGTCAGTACAAGGTACTCTACAAGAAAAATCGAGAGAAATCCTTGATCCTTCTTTAAAAAATTTAAATACCATATAACATATGTTTATATAACACATGTTATCATTGAGCGAACACTTTGAGAAATATTTTCCCAAAGATATGGAGTAATATGATTGGGCCAGAAACTCTTTCCTGTCATCCACGCCATCGACCCTTTCAACAGAGGAAGAACAACTGACAGAATTGTCCTGTGATTCCAGCATAAAGCTTCAATACGACAAGGACAAACTGTTTGAATCTTGGAGCTCACTTTCTCATGAACATTATGCCACCAGCACTGCTGCATTAAAGGTATTCTTACCATTTGCGACTTCGTACTTGTGAGAAACGGACTTTTCTGCAGTTGTAGTAAATAAAAACAAGTACAAATCAAACATAAACTTGGAAAAAGAAATGGGAGTGGCAATTTCCAAACTGGAGCCCCGGTTTCATAAGCTGTGATCAAAAAAGCAAGCACATCGCTCATATTAACCAGACAATTACATAAAGAAATATCCCTTTTAATTTCCGTGCCTATGTTTTGATTTCGTTATTAATTTCTAATAAAAAATATAGATGTTCAAATAGTGTTTTTTTTATAACTATAACCTGTTACTAGGCTAGTACTAAAATTGGTAAGTATTATTGGGAGTTGGGTTGAGGGCGCCTTGCAAAAAAATAGCAAAGTCCTAAGGGCGTCACAGTACGAATAAGTTTGGAAAGCCCTGGATTAAATGATTTCAAATTTACTAAATTATTAATCTCTAAAAATTTAAATTACGGGTATGTCGTAGCTTATCACAAATTTCTCAATCCGAGTCTGTGTTTCCGTTTAAAATATGGCGATCGCGTACTGACACACTTCAAAGGCGGCATCTGAGAATGGCCATTCTGACTGTTATTTCTTCTGTGCCTTTAGTAATTATTTTATATGGAAAACATCCCTTTAGAAATGCTTTTTTTTTAAATAATACCTACTTCTTCTATTCAGCTCTTCATTTGTTATCTTACAGAAATATTAAATTCAACATAGTATAATAAAAAACCTCTTATTCGATACTTTAATATTTTTTCTGTTGTATTCATTTTTATAATTACAAAGTCTATAAAATTTTAGGAAAACCTGTACATTGTTACACACACCGAACACATTTAAATCTTAAATATAAAGTTGTACTAGAAAACAAGATCAAGGCCAAAATGAACGTTAAAATAAAATTTACTTAACACAATTTACTCATATTAGTTTGGGACAATTGTTTTATTTAAAAAAGAAATTAATTGAAACAGCATAAGAAATTTATTTATATTTAATAAGATCAGTGTATAAAACAATATTTTTTAAATTATTAACAAAATACTGGTGACACTGCTGCAATACTGCATACTTGTAGTATGGATAGTAGTTTTTCCATTCATGATTAAACTGGGTTAAGTATTCAAGTTCCTCATCTCTCTGTTAGTGTAGGTTGTTTAATGCTGCCGAAGAATTTAATGACAGATCGTCTAATATAATTCCAAGATGTAATTTCACCGTCATTTAAAAATACGTTAAAAGTTAATTTAATAAAAGGTGAAGACTGGAATGTTAAGATGATTCCAGGCACAGATAAAATTACGACAATGAGGTAGCTTCTCATATCACCTAGTCAAAATTGATCAATTACAATCAATCAAATTAATATAATTTCACATTAGCTTAATTTTTAAACGGATATTTTAAAATTAAATTAAATCAAACATATTACAATACGCTGAAGAAGGTTTTTGATTTATAACAATAAATTTCATACACTAGGATTATATTGCTTAAGAAAAGAAACAAACGTGTTGTGTTTATTTTAGACACGGGTTATAAATTGGGATCGATCTCGATTTGGGCCGTAGTCTTCTCATATTTATATTTTATTAATACTTTGGTCATCTCTGTGGGAAATTGCGTTAAGGGTATTAAACTGCGTTTATTTTGAGCTAATAATCAAATATTTTTTCTCTACACTACTAAAATCGATTCCGTATTATTTTTCTATCGTCGGTATAGAACAACAAAGGACACATCTTCATAACAAGAAGAAATAAGGACCTAATTTGAGCTTTCAAAGGGATAGAAGCACCAAGAGAAAGAAAGATATAGAATCTGTACGGTCGAAGAATGTATGAGACCAGGGAAGGAGAAGCCAAGATTTATAAAATAGCTACATATAGCAGAGTTGCCGAAGAATTGCTGCTCTGCGGGTTCCTGGAAGTAGTAGAATAGGAAAACCAAAGATCTGGGAGAAGACACTTAGACAGGGCATGTCTGTAAAGAGTATTAATATTGATATGACTTACGATAGAAACTTATGGAGAAATGTAATTAGGGAAACCGACCTCGCATAGGGATAAAGGTAAAGAGAATAATAAATAAATCAGAATTTTATATTTGGCGCAGAAATTAACAGAAGAATAGACAAACAAAGCCTATTTTGATATTAAAAAAAAAATGTTTTTACAAGCGTAGTCATCAAACGATTAATATGCAAAACTCGGATTAAACCTGTTCTCACCTACGCATCAGAAACATGAACGATGATAAAAAGCAATGAAGTACGTCTTCGAGACATTAAAGGCCAGATTTTGACTACCATTGAAGATAAATTACGAAGATGGAAGGAATATATGCAAGAATTATTCGAAGATGCAGCACGTAGTCCGACTGAAATAAACAATCCCTACGGCCAAGAAATAAGAAACGAAGAAGTAACTATGGCCATTAAGCTGATTAAAGATGGGAAATCACCAGGATCTGATAAGGTGCATGGTGAAATTTTAAAGCTATTAGAGGCACACCAAATCACAGCTCTTACGAAGCTATTCAATAACATCTACGAGACTGGTTAGTTACCAAAAGACTGGCTACTATCAATATTCATTCCACTTCCTAAAAAAAACCAACGCTAGAAAATGTGAAGAACATAGATTAATTAGTTTGATGAGCCATGTACTTAAAGTACTCCTTACTATCATTTATTGACGCATATACACCAAATTAGAAGACCACCTGAGTGAAAATCAATTTGGATTCAGAGCAGGACTCGGAACGAGGGAAGCACTTTTTAGTTTGCAAGTTGTAATACAGAGCCTGCTTGTCCATCTCCATAGACTTCTACCTCTAGTCTTTTCTATTATATCGTGTCGTATTTGTTCAATCCATCTTGTTGGAGATCTTCCTCGTGGTCATCAGCCTTTTATCTTCCCCACTCATATTATCTATATCTGACCTCATCACACGTCCCAAATATATTAATTGTTACAGTTGGATGTTGCCGGATAGGCTCTTACTGAGCTTTAGTTCTTTTAGAATAGAATTATTTGTTCTGTGGTTGGTAGATGGAATTCGCAACATTCTCATCCATCAGAACATTGTCATTCTTTGTTGTAAGTTCTATTATACATTATTCTGCTTCTGGATATCCCCACGGGCGATTATCCTACAGCATACAGTCGAATTAGTTCTTTATGGAGCAAAAATTTGTATTAAAAGTTGTATGACAAAAAGAACTTAACTTATTTTCATTTATTATTACACGTGTCCGTAACCTTTTTGAGTGTAAATGAAATCAATAAATTTTTAATAATTTTTTGGGTAAATCCAAAATTTTTTAAAAAATTACAGTATCTAATGTTATGTTCTACATATTGATGGATTTCTGTAAACCACAAGAATCATGAAAAATTCTGAATTCGCATTTGACAGAAAACAAAAAAAAAACAAGTATTTTCTATTATATTAAAAAATAAAGTTCTATATTACATAAAACAATACATCTTAAACTATTTAAAAAAGTGCATTAATCATATATAAAAACAATTGCCCCGAAAATTACATATAACTATATTTTTACTAAAATCAAAATAAGTGGTTATATGGCGGTTTTAAGTTTAAAAAAGTAAAAAACGAGTCTTATTTGAAAAAAAAAAAGAGTAGACAGATTAAAAGAGTCCTGTTCACCTACAAGATAATATTATGAAACTAAAAATATGTTGAGGGTTAAGGGAGGTAACTAAAAAAACTCTTTAATAGATTTATTTTTGTTCAATAAATGTTGGTTAATTTAATATAAACATAATCCAAACATTAAAAACTTTTATGACATTAATTCAAATTACCTTTGATAAAATTGAAACAAGATAATGTCAATATCCTGCAACTTAAAGGGCGTGTACTTTTGGCAATGCGCATAAAATAATGAGAAATAACAGAATAAATAAAGGCCTTATAAAGAACTAACTGGTAAATATTTATTTTATAATTAGCTATGATAAACAGTATTGTGAGAATTAATAGAGAAAAAAATTAAATTTTGACAAAACTATAAAGATAAACTTACATCATTTAGCAGGAAATATGTCCCTCTTTGAATCCAAACCTGAATGACCGCTTCTATCATTTTTATTATTGTAATACAGTAGATTTTGCGCAGTCTAGCTTTGCAAATGGCCAATTTTCAATGGGATCGAGTTCTGGCGAATTGCCGGGCCAATCTAAAATATTAATCTTCTAATTTTTGAAAAATATTATTATTTGTTTTGACTTGTGACAGAAAGCAGAGTCAGAAAGTGAGTTTCATCTGTAAATAAGACTTTTCTCCAGTCATCTACAGTCCAATTAGAGTATGTTTTGGCCCACAGCCTTTGTTTCTTCATTCTTTTAGTTATAAGCTGTTTTTCTGTGGACGCATTGCTCTTCTACCATTCTCCAAGTCTTTTCCGAATAGCTGAGTCATGAATCACTACACTTGATGCTGCTAGATCTTGTTGGAGCTCTTGGCTTGTTTTTCTTGTGTACAATTTGATCTTTCGCAGTAAAAATCTTTCATCTGCTGGTGCTGTTTTTCTCTTTCTTCTGCATTTTCCTAACCTTTTCACATCCATTGATCCCGTTTCTCGTTTACGCTTCAAAATCTTGTTTACTAACCCCTGACTCACTCCTTCACGCTTCCTAGGGGTAATATCCATGATGGAATTAAACGAAAACAACATAAAATAGTACAAAACAACACAACATTGGTGGGAAATGTCCAAAAAGACCCTCATATAAAAGGCAGAGAAAAGTACGGTTATGTTTTCAATGCTTAGTTAGTTATAAATGTGTGGAAAGTGTTGCCAACTGTGAATATTGAAAAAGTCACAATGATTCTGTATCATCATATCGCTTTAAGGTATCGATTTAAATGGTCCAATGTGCTGAATTGTATAATAGTAAATTCTCCCCATTTTTAAAATACTGTTATGACAGATATAAACCTTAGATTTAAATATGAAGTTATGGTATAAATATAGAGTTCTCACAAGTAATGATAATTTAGATAGATTGTTATGTCTTCAGTATTCATCTTGTTGGAGCTCTTGGCTTGTTTTTCTTGTGTACAATTTGATCTTTCGCAGTAAAAATCTTTCATCTGCTGGTGCTGTTTTTCTCTTTCTTCTGCATTTTGCTAACCTTTTCACATCCATTGATCCTGTTTCTCGTTTACGGTTCAAAATCTTGCTTACTAACCCCTGACCCACTCCTTCACGCTTCCTAGGGGTAATATCCATGATGCATTTTAACGAAAACAACATAAAATAGTACAAAACAACACAACATTGGTGGGGAATGTGCAAAAAGACCCTCATATAAAAGGCAGAGAAAAGTACGGTTATGTTTTCAATGCTTAGTCAGTTATAAATGTGTGGAAAGTGTTGCCAACTGTGAATATTGAAAAAGTCACAATGATTCTGTATCATCATATCGCTGGTCCAATGTGCTGAATTGTATAATAGTAAATTCTCCCCATTTTTAAAATACTGTTATGACAGATACAAACCTTAGATTTAAATATGAAGTTATGGTATAAATATAGAGTTCTCATAAGTAATGATAATTTAGATAGATTGTTATGTCTTCAGTATTGTATTCTATTTCTAGCTCAAAAAACTTCCGCCAGTGGTACGGAATCGGTATCAGGATACTATTTATGTCAAAGTCATTTGCGGACAAGGTAACAATTATGCGACTGCTTGCTAATGTTCTTGGAGGACAAGTCACTTGAAGAAGAAGAAGAAGAAGAAGAAGAGGACCATAATAAAACCATTTACGTGATAATTTAATTAATTTCGCTGCTTCGAACTGGCATTGTCAACAAGAAGACGCAAATTTCCATAAAAATACATGGTCTCGTTCTCCCTTCAACGTTCGCTTTGCTCTTTCCACATTCACCGTGAGACGTAAACATATATCTAAGATATAATCTTTTTTTACTCTATTATCATATATTTTTTCTATCTCGAAATGGCTACATATACCTTTCAATGTAGACTTATGACGAATACTTTCTAGACCAAACTATTAAGACGAGAAAAACAGCTTACCTCGATCATAGCATGCGCCACACTGAGAACGAAAAGCTACAGCTAATCTTGAAGGAAAAGACAGATGGAAGACGAAGTATATATAATCTTTTTATGTAGACATGACTCTGTCTGCGTTTCAATGCGATAAGTTGCATTTGTGCATAATGCGTCGTCTGCATAGCAGATTATTTTATTTTATTTAAAAATCCTTTTTAAAAGGTACATTTTTTTGTGATACATGGTATACAGCCAGTTTCAGGAACTTAGATTCCTTGTGGATTTTGGGTATCCTTTTAGTCCTTACTTTTTTTATTATTTCATCAATGAACAGGTTGAATAATAAAGGACTCAGGGAATCTCCCTGTCTCATCCCATTGCCAGCTTCAATTGGGCCAGTTAGTTCTTTAACTTTTGCTTTTATTGTGTTATTTAGGTAGATATTTTCGATTGTATTGATTATTCCTAGAGGTATCTCTTGAGTACAATAAGTGGATAACGTCCTTTAATTTGACCCTGTCAAATGCCTTCTTGAGGTCCAAGAAACATAGATATACCGGTTTGTTGTATTGTAATGATTTCTTTTGCACTTGCCTCATTCTAAATATAGCATCGGTGCATGTAAAACCTTGTTGTTCTTGTGCTAGTAATATAATTTCATTCAGTTTATTTGTTATCACTTTGATTTTTAATTTTAGTGTTGTGTTTAATAAATTAATTACTCTATAATTTTCCTTGTCCGATTTGTTTCCTTTTAGAAGGGAACTATTAGGATGTTTAATCTCCATTCTTGTGGAATTATGTCTTATTTTAATATTTTTTGGATTAGTTTTAATATGTAGTTATTTGGTCAGATCTGATTATGATATTTTATGGATAGCTCACTCGAGTATCAGGATCTCTTCATTTTTATTGCTTCGCCAGATGTTCAATCTTTTTTAGTTTTTGTTGTTTTTCTCCTAATATTTCCGGAGTTCGGCAGCTATATGGACTCTAAAACTTGTACAAATATACTTCTTCGGTTTTTAATATTATCTTATTATTGTGCGCCTTTTGATTGATCGGTATTGTAATAGCTACTACTTTAGCTTCTTTACTTTTTGTTCTATTCTCTCAATGTACAAATATACTTATAGAAATATTTTATTTGACCAGCTCAGAAATTGGTTTCAAAACACAAATATTCGACAAGTAAACTAATTATTTTCTTTTTTGTGACAACCTTTTTGCCAAATAAACTTCTATAGTCATCACCATCTTTGGCTCTACAACCCTGTGTGGGTCTTGGCCTGTTCAAGAATTAGTCTCCATTCCCCCTTATCTTTCGCCCTGGCTCTCCAATTTCTGACCCCTAGATTCCTCAAGTCATCTTCGACTTGAGTTTTAAATCTAGATCTTGGCCTGCCTCTCTTCCTGGTTCCTACTGGCTCTTGATATAATATCTGTCTTTGGGAGTCTCCGGTGTCTATTCTTTTAAGGTGTCCTAGCCACCTTAATCTATTAATTTTAATAGACCGGACGATGTTGCATTATTCGTAGCATTGATACAACTCAAAATTGTAGCGCCTGTGGCATATCCCGCTTTCTTGTACTCCTCCGTATATGTGCCTAAGTGTTCTTCTTTCAAAGCGGCCTAACAGTTCTTCGTAGCTTTTTACCATAGTCCATGTCTCTGACGCATATGTCAGGACATGTTTAATAAGAGTTTCATATATTAGTATCTTGGGTTTTCTGCTAATTATGTGCGATGTTAAGAGCTGCTTTAGTCCAAAGTAAGCTCTGTTCGCCAGGTATATTCTTCTCTTAATTTCTACGCTTACTAGGTTGCTGTTATTTAGTTGTGTTCCAAGATATATAAACTCCGCGACCCTTTCGAATGTGTGTGCTTCTGTCACCAGATCTTGTGGTGCCGCTATTTGTGTGCTGTTTGAAGACTGTATCAAGTCTCTTTTTGTCTGTGTTACTATGTCTGTTTCTAGTTTCTGGTTTACTAGTTTCAAAACACAAATATTCGACAAATAAACAAATTATTTTCTTTTTTGTGACAACCTTTTTGCCAAATAAAATTCTATAGTAGTTTAACTTTATTTGCCTTATAACAATAATTCGAACGACTTTTGGAAGTTTTTTTGATGACTTGAAAATAATTTAAACTTAAGAATTCCTATCACAAAAATAATGATAGCATGCGATTGGACTTCAATAATATCATATACTCCAACTAATCACCATGGGAAAATGATCTTTTTAGTAATACTACTGTTTATTTTTTAGTAATGGTAATTAAGATCTGAAATCTAGCAAATATAAATACAATTATGTTATCCAAACCATATAAAAACATAAAATTCCATAATTGAAATTATTCTTTATACATAATTTTAAATAAATCCATTAAAGAGCCAAGGTCCATTAGTATAATAGTGTATTGTTTCATAACCATGTATGCATTTTTTTTAAATACAGCAAATATTTTTAAAGATGAAAAAGACCTTTCAATTTGCCTTTAGTGTAAACAAGCACGTTTTTATGAGCAAAATGTATCCGTTGTTAAGTAGCTTTAACACAATTAAAAAATTATTTGTTCTGATTTTTATTTTCGAGCGCTATGTGCCTTGCCTCTTCTGGTAACTTATCAGGATCGGAAAGAATGTCCGTCTTTGTGCATAGATACCTTAGTGAATTTAAAACCACTGAAACAAAAAAAATAATATTGAACAATTACATATAATATTGAATATATCGTGATGGCCCAAGACTATGAAGACCTCGAATATATGACCCGTAAACTTATCGAAGAATACGAACTGTGGGGGCTAGAAGTAAATATCAAGAAAAATGAATACATGTGTATTGGGGGAATTCAATAAAATCGAATATTGGAAAAAATACAACGAGAAATAAATCACTCCCAAAAATACAATTATTTAGGCATGTAAATAATCAACGATGGTAAATTAGACGAAGAAATTAAACATAAAACCAGGAAAGACAAGTCATTAATCTATTAAACAGTGTACTGTGGGACAAAACAATCTCCAAAGAAAACAAACACAAAATATATAACAGCATTATAAAAAGCATTGTTACATATGGAAGTGAGGTATGGCCAATGAAACGAAAAAACTTAAAAACATTAGAAGCAACAGAAATGGACTTCTGGACAAGAGCGACTGGAAAATCAAGATTAGACAGAGTTATAAACGAAAAAACACGAGAAATTATGGGTGTTAAGGACGATATCACAAAGGACATCAGAATAAATCAACTAAGATGGTATGGACAAGTCCAAAGAATAGGTGAACACAAAATACCAAAGAAAGTATTGAACTGGACACCACATGGAAGAAGAAATCAAGGTAGACCGAGATAAATCGAGACTGGAAATCAGAAGACGGCGTAGAACGTTATAAACTGATTGATTGATTGACAACAATATTTGTGAAATGTTTGAGAAACATCAGTAAATATTTCTCATGTCTGTCGACTTGTCTCCATAATTTGTAATTTCTAATTTAACACATAAAGAGATTGTTAATGTAACCAAATATTAAAAATGCGTTTGGTTATTTTTTAGTAGCAAAATGATAAAAAATATTACCTGGTCTGAGATCTGTAAGGGTACAATGTTGTTCTATCCATAACATTGTAGATCGATATAAATCATCTAGACTAGAACTCGCAACTAAATTATTAAAGGAATTTAATAATGGTTTAAAAATAAGGCTAAACTGTAAAACTTGTTAAGGAATATATCAGTAAATATTGAACACATAATTTAATAAAATCAAACAAAAAATTTACATACTGTGTAAAGGCCTTCAGCCGTTATCCGGTACATTGATATTTAAAATTTATATAATTTACTGGCAGAACACTCCAATACGAACCAACTTTATTATTTGAAGATATAGTAGTAAGCAGGTATTGTAAATTCGGATATTATATGGATTCATTCATTCATTCATACTGCATGATCAGTTGTATACACATAGACCATCATCATCAGTGGCGTTACAGCTCTTTATGAGCCAATGCCTTCTTCAGAACAATCATCCATTCGCCCCTGTGTCTGGCAACTCTTCTCCATGCTCTAATTCCGATAGACTTCAAATCATTTTCTAGGTTGTCTTGGTACCTAAGTCTCGGTCTTCCTCTTCTTCGTTGTCCGATCGGCCCACTTCGGTCAAAAACTTTTCTGACTATGTCATCTTCCTCTCGTCTGATTACATGGCCTATCCATCTGAGGCGTGCTACCTTAATGAATTTTACAACGTCAGGTTCTCCAAATCTTCTATACAAGTCAAAATTGTAACACCTGCGCCACAAACCTTGTTCTTTTATGCCTCCATATATTCGTCTTAGTATTTTTCGCTCAAAACGTTTGAGCAATTCTTGGTCATTCTATGTTAGTGTCCAAGTTTCTGAACCATATGTTAGCACTGGTCTTATTTTTGAAGCATTTCGGTCGTTAAGAGCATCTGCACACAGAATGGAACTAAATATAAATGTTCAAAAGACCAAATATATGTGTTGCACTAGGTCAAGCAACCTGACACCTACACGAATAATAATTGATGACCTAGAGCTGGAAGGTGTTGACACCTTCATATACTTAGGGTCGCTGCTAACCAAAGATAACAACGTCAGTGAAGAAATCAAAAGAAGAATAGTGCTCGCCAATAAGTGTTACTATGGCTTAAGAAGACAGATGGCCTCAAAAATACCTAGAAAAATTAAACTGACTGCATACACATAGATAGGTTCTTGGCAATTGACTAGTAGCTATACGATATAATAGACAACATTAGACTAACATTAGGTAGTGTTTAGATTAAACATATTGTAAAGATGATAAAGTATCTTTTTGTTCTGGTTAATACTCACGATAGCCCAGTATGAGAATTACATTATTCTAAAGGAGAGAAATTTAAAGAAGAAGAAATTTAGAAGCATAAAATTTAACACAATCATTGTTAAATTGATTGTTTAGTCTTTCAGGCCGAGATCTTTGCGATCCTGATATGTGCTCATAAGATAATAGATATGGTTTGCTCAGACAGGACCATCTCAATCTGCTCTGACAGTCAAGCACCGCTAAGGGCTTTGGAAGCGCTAAAAGTCAGCTCTAAGGTGGTTCTTGAGTGCAAGAGAGCACTTGCTGATGTTGCGAGGACAATAGGATCGACTTTATATCAACCTGGTATAAGGGAACGAACAAGATGACGTCCTGGCACGACAGGCCTCATTTACTCTGCCGGTGGGACCTGAACCTGTGATTGGAGTGTCCTTCAGTACTGGCCGAAGTAGAATACTCAAAGAACTTCTTCTGCGGAGGTTCCAGGTCAGTTGTGGAGGTATGAGACAGGCTAGGCTCCACATAGTGGTCTTACAACCCAATTTCTCCTTCTAGACCGTAGAAGATCTTCTCAGGTGGTCAGTATGGACACTGTAGACTCACGCAACACCTTCATCTGCTTGGATTGGCGGAAGACTAACGGTGCCGTCTTTGTAATGAAGAGGAAACCTCCTCACATGTCCTCTGGAACTGCCCGGCACTGGCCTACCAGAGGTAGCAGATCCTGGGTTCGGTTTTTATGCTACCGAGCCAAATGAGGGAGTTACCCTTAAAGAGACTTATAGCTTTCTGTGAGGCCACAAGGTTACTAAAGGATTAGACGTTCAGAACGGTAGGAATGCTCAGACTGTAGGCCCCGCTGATTATTGTAGATATGGGAGCCCGGAGCAGCCTGGGTCCCAGAATCCTTACGGGTCTATTCCGTATGATAGGGGTGATACAATAGCGCCGTTTTAGGAGGTCTAACTTTCGTAGATTTGTATCTCGACGCGGTAAGTGCCTAACCATTAGGAGTGATCAAGGTACCAATTTTAAGGGAACCAGCAACGAAATCATTAAACTAGCTCAATCTGCTGCTGAGACTCTTTCTATTACCTGGGATTTTAATCCACCCGGTGCCCCTCATTTTAATGGGTTAGCCGAGGCTGGGGTCAAATCATTCAAGAACTATATGTATCGTGTTTTGGGTACACAAATTTTGACTTATGAAGAGTTCTATACTCTTATGACTCAAATCGAGGCAGTTCTTAACTCTCGTCCCTTGTGTGCAGCAAGCTCTGACCCTAATGACTTGCAGACACTGACTCCTGGTCATTTTTTAATTTTTGAACCCTTAGTGGATTCAATTCCCGATCCAGATCTAAGCGCTTTAAAGATTAACCGTCTGAATCGTTGGCAGTTAATCCAAAGGATAAGGGGGGACTTTTGGAAAAGATGGTCTAAAGAGTATATTCATTCTCTTCAAGAGCGATCTAAATGGCATAGTCCAACCCCATCTCTCATTAAAGGTTCTCTAGTCCTCATAAAAAATGAACAACAGCCTCCTCTTCGCTGGCAATTGGCCAGAATCATTGAGTTGCATTACGGCACCGACGGTATTGTACGCGTTGTTAGTCTGAGGACAGCTTCAGATGGCATCCTACAACGTCCGGTGGTCAAGATCTCTCCACTACCTATCTGTTAACAACTATATTTTTCTTCTTTTCTATTATTATTACATTAATAGTTCAGTGTTTGTTTTGTATCCTTATCATTGTAGTTGTTTTTAAAAACATTCTTTTTGGGGCGGAGAATGTTTGGAAAAGTGTCAAGACTCATTTAAATATTTTATTTTTAATATTCAGAATATGAGTCTTGACACTTTTCCAAACAAAGTGTCTGAAGGGCTCATAAATAGGACCTACGCCGATCTACCGTAACCATTACCAAGAACTGCAAAAGGAATAGTTGCTATAGTCTCAGCTTGAGGATAATTTGACAGATTCATTGTCGCAAACATATGACAGAAAAATTCCTACCTCTCAATATTAATAGCCCAGATAAACTTACTACTTCAGACTCATTTCATTGGAAACCGAAGAATAATAGGAGTGTATATGAATTAATTTTCAGTAAAAACTTTTCATTTGTGAATACTAGTCTATAAACGACTATAAACTTTCAAAAATAAACTTTTGTTTTAATTAATGCAGTTTTACTAAAGCGATGCTTACCCTTGAAGCGTCGTCACGGGTAGCGTCATAAAATAGCAGTTTTTAATTTAAACCTGCTAAGAGTAAGTATCTGATGATTAGAAACGAATTGATCGAGAGTAGTTAATCGATGTAAATAACCGCTGTTTTGTGACACTACCCGTGACGGACGCTATCTTGTGGCGCTAGTTCCGTTACCCGTGACGACGCCATCTTGTGGCGCTAAATTCGTGACGCTACCTCAGCATTTTACGGTAGAGAAAAAAGTAATAAAACGCCAGTATAGAAGCTGCGCTTCAAAAAGTAATACGATGCCAGTATAGAAGTTTCGCTTCAAAAGCGAACGAAAAAAGAAAAAAATAGATCTCAGCCAAAAACAATCTTGGTGCACAACAATGTGCTGGAAAAGATAACTTATTAAACCAAAAATCTGTTAGAGAATAGGTATAACTAACAGAAACGTTTACAATTATATACCAAACGGTCGGATAAAAAAAAATTGTTTTACCATTGTGGTCACTCAACTACATAATTGATAAAAAATACTTTCCAGAGAAGAGTACCAGACACACATAAATTACATAGACCACTTTAAATGTACAAAAGTAATCTTCATTTTTGAGTCAAAGCTAGGTAGAGACTGCAAAACTCGGTAAGGCATCCGATAGAGAGCAACGTAGCGATCTTAATAGAGGTGCAACATGACTACCAATATAACGTTATAAATACTCTATTCCTGAGCTCGAACTTTTGTATGAGTTAAAAAAAACCACTACCATACTAAATGTATGCAGCATATAACACAGAACAAAAACCTGACCGTCGCATGATATCCGAACAAAAAAAAATAAAAACTCAGTTTGAGTTCCGAAACTGAATTACATATTATTATTACATATATAAAAACTTTATAAATATGCAAAAAAAGGATACGACCCAAAACTTCCAATTTTCCATAGTACGTATTCGAACATACTCTTCAAACATCTCTTGCATTCGGCTATCCCTCCTTCGAGAAACCGGAGCTCCAGTGGCGGGTAACATCGACTGACAGTTGCTAAAAATATTGAAATACTTTATAAATAGTCGTAGCTTCTAATAAACGAACCTCACCTTATAGCCGCATTAAGGCTTTCAATCTGTTGTCGAAGAGATTCCATTTCTGATTTAAGTTGGTTTCTTTCATCCCTTAACTGCCTAATATATTCAGCACCCTTTTGTAACATAGCTGCCTTACTTAACTGCAAATAAACATAAAGGTGGTTAACTTAAACTTGAATACGATAAAAAAGTTTATACATGTATTTTTTATTATTTAAAATAATTTAAGTAGAAGATTGTGATCATGATTACCAAAAAACTAATATTAAATGTTTGGAACATATGAAAAGTTCTCCAGCTGACTTATGATATGGCACGCATGGTCTATTCCCTATTTAAAATTAAAGGTTTGTGGTATTAAAAGGGAGGAGGTTACACATGACATATGTCTATATCGTTAACAGATAAACCTTTTGGAATAAAAATCGACTTGCGGTACTGAAAGGGAGGTTACACATGACATATGTCTACATCGTTAACAGATTAACCTTTTGGAATAAAAATCGACTTGTTTCAGGATTTTCACACAATCCAAATGAATACTGCCAAATATCAGTGAACACTTTTGAGTGGCCATTCCCTGTATAATAAATTTAATTCGAAAATATTAAAACAGTTATTAATCTGTATATTCCCACCACAAAATCCCACCTGTTATAGTTCCTCTAAATTTAGTCGTTCGGAGCCAACGTTAAACTATATGACCCGTATATTCGTGTACCTATACTGAATGATACACAACAGAGATATATGTCGATGAGCTACCTACGTTCAAAACTGGCGCATTAACAAGTCATTAACAAATGACTTGTTAATGTTTTATGTCAAAAATCATAGACTTCCAGGCAGTCAGTGAAAGGATATGCAAGTTAAGAATATGCACCCATTTCTTCAACCTAACAATGACAAACATTCACTGCCCAACAGAAGAACAAGAACATGTGAATAAAGAAGATATTGTGTTACCATAGAAACGGAGAATATCCTTATCATTAAGTATCTGCATTTGAAGGGGTTAAGAGGTAAGAAAATGTACGAGGATTTACTTATCCCTTTAATCAACGTCAATCAAGAAGTTATAGGTTATAGAAGCTGTAAAAGCCTGGTTTTTAGAGGAAGATAATTTTTTTTTGAAAGGTCTATAAGCCTTGCAGGTTTGTAAATATATATGACAACTCTTCACCTGCAATTGACACTGAAAAGATGTGGGCTGACACGTAAAAAGTGTAAGATGATGGACATTCAAAAAACTTCAACCACATCGGAAATCATGGATAAAGTTTTGGAATAACGGCATATATGAGTAAAAATACATGGAATTGTTAATGCTCCAGGACTACCAAAAGTCACGTGTTTTATACCAGATATTCGAATTACAAAAGCAATAATCCAATATTGACTAATAAAAAAACTGACTGGGAGAGCTTCAAAATAAACCTAGAACACAAAATTAATCTTGCTGTGCCATTGAGAAACACGAGGCAACTTGATGACGAATTAGAAGTCTTTATAAAAAATATCCAACAGGCAGCTTGGGAAAATACTCCCACAATAACTTCTAGAACAAAAGGGAACAACTATCCAAAAGAAATCCGAGAACTCATAGTAGAAAAAAGGAAGTTAAGGAAAAAATGGCAGCAATATAGAGCTCCACGAGACAAAACTAGTCTAAATAATGCTACACAAAAACTAAAAAAGGAGATAAATAATATAAAAAATTCAACAATTAATTATTTTTTAAGCAATTTAACAGCTGACCAAAACACAGATTATTCTTTATGGAAGGCAACAAAAAGAATGAAGAGACCAATTATTCATTCTCCTCCTATCAAGTTGGAAAACGGCAACTGGGCTAGAAGTAACGAACAGAAAGCAGAACGATTTGCAGATCATTTAGAAAGTACGTTCAAACCCAACCACAATGATGGCGAAATACTGAGATGGGAAGAACCATTCCAAACTGAAGAAAGAATAACGTTAACATCACTTAGAGAAGTATCAACAGAGATAAAAGAGAATATAAATCCTAAGAAAGCTCCAGGATATGATCTCATAACAGGCGAATTATTAAAAAATTTACCAAGAAAAGCCATAGTTAAGCTGACACACCTAATAAATGCTGCTTTTAGATTGAGATATGTTCCCAGACTCTGGAAAGTAGCCGAAGTAATTATGATCGCCAAACCAGGTAAATCTCCTAATGAAGTGACATCCTATCGACCAATATCACTCCTTCCGGTGATGTCAAAACTATTTGAAAAACTTCTATTGAAAAGATTAAAACCAATAATAGAAAGAAAAAATCTTATACCAAATCATCAATTTGGTTTCAGAAATCAACATTCCACTATAGATCAAGTTCACAGAATAACGAATATAATAGAAAAAACATTAGAAGAAAATAAAGTCTGCTCTACAATCTTCTTGGATGTAGCACAGGCGTTTGATAAAGTCTGGCATGACGGTTTAAACTATAAACTAAGAACGTTCATGCCTAAACAGTATTCAGAAATCTTGAAATCATACATTGCGAATAGATATTTCAGAGTAAAAGAAGAAGAAGTTTACACCGACTTAAGGGAGATCAAAGCTGGCGTGCCACAAGGGAGTGTCTTAGGTCCGGTCCTGTACCTATTGTATACGTGTGACATTCCAGAGCTAGAACAAAATACTATTGCCACCTTCGCGGATGATACAGCCATACTGGCGATAGGAGACACTAGTGAAGAAGCGACTGATAAGCTGCAACTATCAGTAAATAAAATACATAACTGGACCAGAAAATGGCGAATAAAATTAAATGAGACTAAATCTGCACACGTTAACTTTACAAATAAAAAAATAGAAAATTTGCCAGTTAGAATAAATGATACCCGAATTCCTTATGCAACATCAGCAAAATACTTGGGCATCACCCTAGACGCGAAGCTGCGCTGGAAAGTCCATGTCAAAAAGAAAAGAGGGGAGCTTTATATTAGATATAAGAAATTGTATTGGCTGATTGGAAAAAATTCAACATTATCAATTCATAATAAATTATCCATCTACAAGCAAGTACTGAGGCCAGTATGGGTATATGGGTGCCAACTCTGGGGCTGTACCAAAGCTAGTAATATACATATTATCCAGAGATTTCAAAACAAAGTACTGAGAAACATTGTTGATGCTCCTTGGTATATCCGTAACAGCAACCTCCACCAGGACCTGGGTATGGAAACTGTGATCGAAATAATCAAGAGAACAGCAGCAAGTCACGAGCAGAGGCTGCATAGTCATGTGAATGTCGAGGCAATCCAGCTTCTTGACAACACTGAACTAAAGAGAAGTGTTACGATAAAAATCCTGGCCTAAAAATAACCGTATTATATTATGACTAATGCTGTTCTGTTTTAGAATATACGAGACCTTTCGAATAGCTGGCATAAACTCCAAGTAATAAAAAAAACTGGTTCCATTCGAATCTTCCGGAATTAGGCCTGTCCATTCGAGGCGAAACCAGGTCAATTGAGGTCAAAATCCATGGGATTCTAGAGCAGCTGTTTTCGTATAAATATGGAGGAACTTTTATTTTGAAAACAGTTAATTCGGACGACGCGCTCGCGATAAAATGTTACGTTCGCTTTTTAATAAATTATGTATGTTTAGTGAAAATAAATAAATATCAGTCATTGTGCTTTTTAATGAATTAAGATAAGAACAAGACATTATAAATTAAAGACTTAACAATTAATAAATTCACAACAAATGGTGTCAGAAGTGGGATCGAACATAAATTAGACTTATAATAATAATACAAGGGTGATATAAAATAAATTGTGAAAATGGCTACGATTTATGAGCTGACAGTGACTAATTTAAGAAGACATCTTGAAGACAGAGAATTAGCTTCTACCGGAAAAAAGGCTGAGTTAGTCCAACGACTAAAGAACGCTTTGCTAGAAGAAGGACTAGATCCAGAGACTTATATATTTGAAGATGCTGTCCTCTCGTCGATTTCCAAAGTTTCTGGTGACATCGCATCATTAGAGAACAAAGTTTCCGGTGACATCGCATCATTAGAGAACAAAGTTTCCGGTGATATCGCATCATTAGAGAACAAAGTTTCTGGCGATATTTCGAAAGTTTCCGGCGACATCGCTTCTTTAGAAAGCAAAGTTTCTAACGAGATTTCTTCTCTGGAAAGCAAAGTTTCTGCTAACATCTCTAAAGTCACTTCTGAGATGTCTGCTCTTGACGATAGAGTGTCTTCGTTAAAAAACCAAGTTGCTGCCGATATGTTGGCCTTCGAAGAAAAGATATGGAAAGAGATGGAAAGGAAGATGGAGGAAACAGGGACAGCAGAGAGAGGAAACAATCCAATTAGAGTAGAGATAAAAGAAGACGAGACGAAGTGTAAGTTGGAAACACGGCCGAAATTTGAAGGAAGTGGAAGTTCTGTGCATGTCAAAGTCCCAACTTTCGACGGAAAATCGTCATGGAACAACTACATGAAACAGTTCGAATCAGCTGCAAGAGCGAATGGATGGTCTGAACAAGAAAAGGCTATAAACCTGACTATCGCTCTTCGAGGAGATGCCTTAGATGTGCTTCAGACCATAGCAGTAGAGGAGACCGATGATTTCGAACAACTGAAGAAGAGGTTAAATATGCGATATGGCCACGAACATTTGGAGCATGTATATCAGTCGCAGCTTAAAAATCGTAGACAGAAGAAAGATGAGGCTCTTCAAGAATATGAGGTAGATATTGCCAGATTAGTACGATATGCTTATCCAACAGCTCCCGAAGACATGATGGAAAAATTGGCCGTTCAAACGTTTATTGATGGTCTTCGTGATCATGAAATGCAGAGAACACTACGATTAGCTCGTCACAAGACGCTGGTTGATGTCTTATCCGCCGCCCTCGAATACGAGTCAGCTACGCAGGCCTCTGGCGGGTACAGTAAAGTTAGGACTGTAAAAGAGGAAGGAGATGAAGATAAACTTGACCAGCTCGTTAATATGATGAAAAGCATGACATATAAGAAAACGAAGACCATCAGATGCTGGAATTGTGGCGAAATAGGACACGTACGAAGCTCCTGTAAACACCCTAGGTACGACGCAAATCAAGAAACTCACCATCAGGAAAACTAGAACGGGTCAGCCTTAGGGGGGCAGCTTCGACCCAAAACTTTTCCAAAGACCCTCTCATACTAATAGCTTCTTTGAAATGTCGTGAGGATAGTGTATATGTAGATGGAGAAATAAATGGTAAAAGACATACGTTGTTGGTGGATACCGGAGCGACCAGAACCATTATACGTCCAACAGTTATAAACAGCCGTAAGAAACTGTTACCAACGAGGTTGCGACTTCGGACCGCTACAGGTGAAAATGCCAACATTCATGGAGAAATCCAGGTACAATTGGGAATTGGAGCAGAAAAGTTCGTCCATACTGTTATAGTTGCTGACATCGAAGAGGATGTTATATTAGGAATGGACGTAATGAATATGCATGGATTCCAATTGGATTTTAAGAATAAGGTAATCAAAGTTGGCAACGAGGAGGTATTTCTCCATCCACATAATGACAACACTGTGCAAGCAGCCATTACAGAAGATACAGTCGTGCCTGCGAGAAGCGAAACGATCATAGTAGCGCGGCTACAGGGAATTGTGGACGAAGGGAGACCTGTTATGATGGAGCCTTGGAACCACGACGATGAGGTTGGCCGTGGAATCATAATTGGAAAGGAATTGGTGACTTCGGCTAAAGAAATTCCTGTGAGACTTATCAATGTCAACGACTACCCAGTGACCATAAAGAAAGAGACAAAAGTAGGAACTTGTGTACCTGTGACATCCATAATCCGTCAGGCGACAACATCTGATAATTCCAACGACAAATTCGACCAAATGGTTGCAGTTGCAGGACAGTCTCTAAATCAGATGGAGAAAAGAAAATTAAGGGAATTTCTGCGGCAGTATCGTGATATTTTCGTACCGAAAGGAGGAAAGACGGGAAGAACTACCGTTGTTAAGCATAAAATTGATACTGGTAATGCTAAGCCAATTCGTCAAACAGCTCGACGATTACCACAGGCGAAGAGAGAGGAAGCTGAAACGATTGTTCAGGAAATGAAGAAAGACGGGGTGATAGAACCTTCTACGAGTCCATGGGTCTCTCCGGTGGTCCTGGTTAAGAAGAAAGACGGAACGACGAGGTTCTGTGTGGATTACCGTTTGCTGAACAACGTTACCAAGAAAGATAGTTATCCTCTGCCTCGGATCGATGACACATTGGACACATTGGCTGGAAGTAAATTGTTTTCTACTTTAGATTTGAAGTCTGGATACTGGCAGGTAGAAATGGACCCAGTCGATAAAGAAAAGACAGCCTTCACCACAGGATCTGGATTGTGGCAATTCAACGTTATGCCATTTGGACTTTGTAATGCTCCTGCGACATTTGAGAGGCTTATGGAAAATGTGTTGAGAGGGTTATCTTGGAAAACATGCCTGGTTTATTTAGATGACATAATCGTCTTGGGGGAGACATTCGAAGATCATTTGAGGAATTTAGAAAACGTTTTTAATCGACTTAAAGCTGCCCAATTGATGCTAAACCCCAAGAAGTGCCAGCTATTTCAAGGTAAAGTCAATTATCTGGGTCATATAGTCAGTAAAGAAGGAGTGGCCGTGGATAAAGGAAAAATCGATTCCATTAAGGAATGGCCAAAACCAACTGACAAACATCAAGTGAGAAGTTTTCTTGGACTATGTACTTACTACCGGAGGTTTATTAAGAAGTTTGCAGATATCGCTAAGCCATTAACGCGACTTACGGAGGAAGCAAGAGATTACCGCTGGGATACAGACTGCCAAAATGCCTTTGAGACCTTGAAAAAGCATTTAATAACAGCACCAATTTTAGGGTATCCACTGCCAGAAGGAGAGTTCATCTTAGATACAGATGCAAGTAATGTGGGAATTGGAGGAGTGCTGTCTCAGATTCAAGGAGGACAGGAACGAGTCCTCGGATATTTTAGTAAAGTTCTTTCAAAACCTGAGCGGAATTATTGCGTCACGAGGAGAGAACTTCTAGCAGTAGTTAAATCAGTAGAGCACTTCTATCAATACCTCTATGGCAGAAAGTTTCTAATCCGAACCGACCATGCCGCCCTTAAGTGGTTGATGCAGTTTAAGAATCCAGAGGGTCAGATAGCCAGGTGGATCGAACGACTCCAAGAATACAATTTTAAGATTGAGCACCGAGCCGGAGTTAGCCACAGAAACGCTGATTCTCTTTCCAGAAGGCCATGCCCAGCAGAGTGTCCCCACTGCAACAAAACGGAATCCAAGGAAGCAGCAGTGCTAAGAACGACGATTGTCAACGACGACTGGACGCCTACTAAGATAAGGGAAGAACAAGAGAGAGATCCAGTTATACAGAAAATCCGAAAATGGAAAGAGGAAAACCGTCGACCACCTTGGCAGGAAATATCAAACCTATGCTCAGTAGTTAAGACGTATTGGGCCCAGTGGGACTCATTTATCATCGAAGATGGCTTGCTTAAACGAGTCCTAGAAAATGATGACGGTTCAGAGAAGAGAAGACAGTTGGTGATCCCAAAGAGCAGAATAGCCGAAGTACTTCGTCAGTTACACGACAGTCCATCGGGAGGGCATTTTGGTGTAAGGAAAACCCTTCAGCGAATTCGGGAACGGTTTTATTGGATGAACAGTTCCGACGATGTAAAAGACTGGTGTAAGAAATGTACTATTTGTGCCACGAGTAACGGGCCTTACCGAAAAAGGAGAGCTCCTATGAGACAATATAATGTTGGAAGCCCGTTTGAAAGAATAGCTTTGGACATCGCTGGGCCATTTCCAGAAAGTGAAAATGGAGGCAAGTACATGCTGGTAGTAATGGATTACTTCACTAAGTGGGTTGAGATTTACGCACTTCCAGACCAGAAGGCCGCCACCGTTGCAGATAAGTTGATCCAAGAATATATCAGCCGATTTGGAGTGCCTTTGGAGATCCATAGTGACCAAGGCAGGAACTTCGAAAGCGATCTATTCCAAGGAATATGTGATAGACTAGGCATGAAGAAAACAAGAACTACAGCATATCATCCGCAATCTGATGGTATGGTAGAACGGATGAATAGGACAGTTGGCAAATATTTGACAAAGATGGTGTCCGATCATCAGCGAGACTGGGACCAATACCTTCCGTTCTTCACAATGGCCTACAGATCTGCTGTTAACGAATCAACAGGCCAGACACCAGCGAAAGTCCTATTCGGACGCGAAATGCGACTACCTTGTGATCTAGAGTTTGGGTGTCGACCTGGAGAAGATGTAGCAGGTGAAGATTATGTGATCGAATTACGAAGAAGAATGGACGATGTACATGAGTTGGTCCGTTCCCACCTTCAGATCGCTAGCGACCGAATGAAGAAACGGTACGATACACAAGCCGAAAAGGGTTGCTTTAAGAAGAACGACAAAGTATGGCTGTATAATCCCAAGAAGCGAAAAGGTTGTTCTCCCAAATTGCAGCAGTTTTGGGAAGGTCCATACCTCATTATGGAGAAGATCAACGATGTCATCTACCGAATAAGCAAGATTCCGAAGGGAAAGCCGATGATAGTACACCATAACCGGCTGGCGTCTTTCGAAGGTGACCACGACGTAGATGAAGAAGTGGAAGTAAACCAAGTCCACGATGTGTCTGACCTCACGTTTGAGGAATTCATGGGTGCCTATGGAGGTACCGGTAAAGCGAGACATGGTGTTACCACTGAAGAAAAGCAAGATCTACTAGCGCTCCCCGATGACTACTCGCTGGCCCTCACCATCCCGGCCAGTATCAAAGACGCACCAGGGTTGGCATCCGTCTTTCGAAGGAAGTTTGGTCGAGTTGCAGAACTTCAATGCCAGGTGCCAGCTCCCGGTAAAACCTTGAAACTCCAAGATGCATCACGTTACCTTTTCTACCTGGTAACAAAAGACACTGCCCGTGACCAACCTACCTACCGAGATGTATGGGAAGCCTTACTTCAATTGAGAGAGCACGTACTAGAGTCCGACGTGCAAAAGTTAGCCATGCCAAAGTTGGAGTGCCGCCAATTAGATTGGAGGGTTATCCGAAATATGGTGGAGGAGATCTTCAAAGACACCGAAGTCCAGGTGTTAGTCTGTTGCAATCCGCATAGTTACTGGTGCGGAGAGAAAACCGTCCCTTGTCATTTTTATACAACTGGAAGTTGTAAAAGAGGGTCCAGTTGCCGATACCAGCATACAGTTCCGGTTCCAGTCCCGACAAGGTTCCAGGAGGAACCATCTTTTAAGAGGGGGGCAATGTTACGATAAAAATCCTGGCCTAAAAATAACCGTATTATATTATGACTAATGCTGTTCTGTTTTAGAATATACGAGACCTTTCGAATAGCTGGCATAAACTCCAAGTAATAAAAAAAACTGGTTCCATTCGAATCTTCCGGAATTAGGCCTGTCCATTCGAGGCGAAACCAGGTCAATTGAGGTCAAAATCCATGGGATTCTAGAGCAGCTGTTTTCGTATAAATATGGAGGAACTTTTATTTTGAAAACAGTTAATTCGGACGACGCGCTCGCGATAAAATGTTACGTTCGCTTTTTAATAAATTATGTATGTTTAGTGAAAATAAATAAATATCAGTCATTGTGCTTTTTAATGAATTAAGATAAGAACAAGACATTATAAATTAAAGACTTAACAATTAATAAATTCACAACAGAAGACTCATAAGGACAAAACCATGTGAGCTAGTGTAAATGTGTAACAGTTTAGTGTAAAAAGCAGAGTATAGTGCTGTGAAATTATTGCATGTTAGTTGTAGTGCATTAGTTAATAGATAAAATAAGAGTAAGCCATAGGGTAAGCCTTAGATTTAATCATTTGCTGTTATTATGTTAGGTCAGAAAATAACTGATAATTGGTCATTTGTGACCAGATAGCAGTATACAAACAACGCACAGGTGTTAATAAAAAAAAAAAAAAAAAAAAGCATTCGCTCAAAATTTCCGAAAAATGCTTGTCGAGCAAAATAAAACTGATTTTTTTGGATAATTAGAATAGATGAAAACATGAATTCACCACTACACACACGAAATGAAACAGCAGCCTAAGCAGTGGATAGAAGTCGTTTCTTCAGCTCAAAAATAAGACCAGTGTGGTCGATGGGGAAGGTCACGGCGTCGATGTATTAAAATGTGAAAGGAATCTTGTTGATTGACTATCTTAAAAAAAGTAAAACCATAAGTGAAGAATACTCTCCTCAGCTTCTAATAAAACTGGGCAGAATCGACTTAGAAATGAAAAAAATCCTTTTTCATAAGTACAATACTTCTGTACAAAAATATCCTGGCAAAGGAAAATTGAAGTACTTGAAGAATGGCTCCGCTCCTATAAAAGTAGCATTCCTTTGGTAAGACCAGTGTCATTACCACCAACAATTCTTTTATGCCCTGGCACCCACAATAAAATTACTTCTTTGCGCCCTGTCAGATACTTAATGCAGTTCCAAGCTGTTATTGACTCATAAGTCATCGACTTCACAGTGTTCAGAGCAGCTTGACCAATAAATATTTTGGATCAATTGAGGTATTCTTTTTCAGGAAACCTTGAGCACAAAAATCGATTGCTAGCAGTTCCGATTGAAATATTGTACGAGTATTTCTCCTTACTTCCTCTCGTGTTGTTGACTCATTCTCCTCGTTTTGTTTTAACTCATTCTCCTTTCTAATAATATTTAGTTTGAGTTCGAAACCTTGTTTTGCATTAATTGTGTTGTTCCCTCCCTTAAAATCCGGAGATTCCGAGTCAGGTCGTCGGATTTTAGATTCTGTACCCGTGTTAGCATAAGAGCACTTTCTTAATTAAAAAAAGTAAAGTTTGTGTAACCTTCTGGCTTAGATCTATTGTTAGGGTTTTCACGGCGCGCAAGCGCCCTTAACATGACGAAGACATGTAGCCGTTACAGATGGCTTTACGTGAACTCGAAACACGGTGATTGATCTTAGAAAAGATCATCTTTAAAAATAAAAGTTTTGAAACCATAAATGGTCCTTTTCCAGTAAGTACTTATTGATGTTACAAACGCCTTCGGCAAAGTCTAGTACGATACCAGCTGGCTTAAATAAAAACCAAATTAAATCACAACTATTCGTTCCAGTTCAATAGTGGAACTCATATTGCTCTTAATCTACACAATAAACCTACCTTCCTATAAGTATTGCTATATTTGCTTATGATGTCGCCATATCTTCATAAAACAATAAACATTCAGTTAAAGAACCTGTAAACATGCAAAATCAAGCAAATTGAGTTTTTTCTTTATTATTGTTTAGAAGATCTACGTTAGATGTTAAAAGAAAATGTGTTCACTATTGCATTCAATATTTTATATACTAAATTTACAAGTAGTAGTTACTTTAAAGTTAACATTTAAAAAAATAATCAAATAAATAGCATGATATACTAACCTTAGCATTAGGGTTTTGATTAAGATGCGGTATAAGAGAATGAATCATATCAAAACCATTTTTAATATTATAACGCCGTTTCTGTTCGGCATGTATGTGCACCGATCTCCTGTCTCGATGACTCGAACTTTCGCCGCCAGGAGAGCCGATTGAACCTTGTGAGGAAGTGGGTGAATGAATACTTTGGGCCAGAGGGTCCATCACAGGGCTGTTTGAACTACTATACGAACTTAGTAACATCTGAAAAGTATAAATATTGTTAGAAGCGTCAACGAGAATATTACTTTAATAAATTAGTATTCATTGGATCAGAGTGTCCTTCATACATTTCTTAATAAGCTGATAACTGATAAATCTTCTTCACAACACTCTATTATATTTTTTTTGTTGAATATTAATAACCTGCTGCATATTTCAACTCGATATGATAGCAGTAAAAACTTGGTTTAAGAAACATCCTTATATATTATAGACCTGGATTTTTCCATTATTTATAAAAGACACAATAATACGCAATCAAATATACTAAATTGTTATTAATCAAAGATTATCACACACAGGTGAAAACGATATCCCAGCGTTAATGCAAATACCGACCACCTAGTAGCCAGTATTCGCACAAGAATTAAGGTGATAAAAAACGATTATAAAACCTGAGTTCGACACATACACGACTGTGACGGATAGCTCTATTATACTGACTTTTACAGTTGATACTAAAAAGCAAGATTGAGACAAGAGAGGCTCTACACGTAGACGTATATCCTGGCTTACCAATCTTAGGAAATGAACTGGTCTAACGTCAACTGATCTATTTCGAGCTGCTGTGAATAGAATAAGATGAGTCAATGTGGTCGCCAACATCACTTGAGGATAGGCACCTTTACGAGAAGAGATCTATTACACACCAGACTCAGTAAAACGAAGTTTAATTGAAATGAATATATATTCAAATAAATAACAAAAATAAAATTTACTTCTATTCAATATGTACAATAAAAATAAAAAGACGAATTCTTGTAAATAAAATCGACGGGCTGCGGTTCGAAGTCGATGCTGGTGAACGAAAGACAAGCAGCGTTTGGATGGGTAAGACAAAGGAAAAACTGCAGTCAATATCCAACGACTGTGGCCGACCAATACTCAGCATTGCACAGGTAACAGGAGGTGGGACGGAAACGATCGATCAATACTCGACTCAGACGAGGAACGGAAGCGATCGATCAATACTCCATCGCAGGTATGGGGAAAAAAGGACGTAGGCCACTAATCAGTACTCAGATACGAGGAGTTAAAAGCTCTTACCAGTACAATAATCCGGATCGAACTTGGTTCCCTGTCAATTGTTCACGGCGTTTTATACTTTTGTCGGTATTCCATCTATAGCGCACATCGATGGTAGTGGTAGGTTGTTGGTGGGAATGCGGGCATACAGAGAGACGGCCAGTCGCCGACAAGCAATGAAGGTGCCATCGTTACATGATAAAAACAAGATAAATAAAAACAGGCACTAAGAATAGTTAATATGAAGACATTAAGACCTAGGGAAATCTAGATGGGATCGATGTGATGTCCAAGATATAGTCAGATTGGAAAGAGAACGAAGAATAAATTGGAATCATTATGTAACAAGAATGGGAGAAGATAGAATTGTAAAAATTGTAAGAAATAGGAAACCAAACGGAAGAAGGTACCCAGGGAGACCACCAAAGAAATGGAAAGACAGCTAGTTTTCGGAATCACAAATTACTCAGTAATTACAGGTCATAGATCTAACGTATGAGTGAAGCACTCAAAGCTTTACTGCATCTACTTAACAAATCAGAAATTTTCCAGTACATACAGGTAATAGACCCTAACGTATGAGTGAAGCATTCAAAGCTTTACTAAAGATACTTCACAACAGGTTATAAATGTGCGAAGAAGAAATGACGCACGACCAGTATGGTTTTGGAGGTGGAATGGGATACTTACATTTTCTAAACTGTATAGTACTTGTTTACTATTAGTAATAATTGCAGAACATTAAAACATGAAAGCATGCTTACCGTATCTGAAGATGCTTGTGCTGTCGTCATATTGACTTGGGCGGGTAAAATTAGTGTAGTGGTCGAAGGCTGTGGTAGTATGGGTATCGAATTTGATTCTTCTTTGATTTGTAATGAACCTGGAAGCATCTCAAGAGCACCTTGACTTATACTACGATTATAAACAGTCGTTGCAGGTTCTGTGTCTGAAATAACAAAATAAGGTAAAGAAAATGTTTGAAATATATTTACAATGTGTGAATTTAATATAAATATTTTTATTAACTCATTACATATCTCCCTCTCATTTAATATCCTATAATCTCCATTTTCATACATATGACATACAGATTATGCTGTGAGAAAGCACCTAAGAAAGTCTTCTTCTTCTTCTTCCTCTTTTTAAGCAATTCTGCTTGTTCATTGGCGGATTAATACCTATATGGAAGGTTGTCACTCCATCTTTTGTGCGATACTTCCTCTGCCGATTGGTGACTTATCTCTTGCTATTTTAACGACACGTGTCTCCTACATTCTGCTTGTGGTTATTCCATTCTTTTTTTCTATTGTACTATATACACTGTACGTTACATTTTCTTCTAATGTCTTCACTTCTCTTTTGATCTCTCAGTTGTGGCTGTGTCGGGTCTTGTTCCTGAGGCAGATGTACTTGTTCAATACTGATGCCATCAATTTCTATTTTACATCTGGTTGGTTCTTTGCTGACTACTATTGTTTTAGTTTTCTGAGATGAGATTGTCATATTAAATTGTTTTGCTCTGTGGACCAGTCTTTGAAGACTATCTTCATCTTGGACTATCAATATTGCGTCGACTGCATAACAGAGTATTTTGATTTCTTTGTTTCCCATTCTGTATCTTCTTCTTTTGTTAACCTGAGAAAGTGGCAGACATAAACAATATCCTTACAGGTGGGTGGCCAGACTGACCGTCCTAATAGCTGATTTGCTGATAGTGATTTGCTATTCTACGGCAAAGTATGCCTGACCGGTCTGGTCCACATCAACAAACGACAAAAAAGATGATGTAATCCTGAATAAAATGTGCTAACTAACAGTAGGCTGTAAGAAGACATCTCTAATAGAAAAAATCTAAAGAACTGCCGATTTTACTAGACCCAACTTGCGAAGAACAGCATACGCATTCATGAAGCGACCAAGCAAACAATTGATGAACCAGCGACACACTAACGAACTATTCACAAAACATTAACTTGGTTTTTATAAAACTTAAAGGTAGAAGTTGTAATGTGTACTTACTATTGGTTAACAATTGTGTCAATATGACACTATTCTGTGGTGTCAGTAGAGATGGATCACTAGCTGCTGAAACTAAGGGCGGCTTTTTTATAGGCTCCCTAGTGTTTGATCGAGATCTACCCCTTCCTCTCGTTCCTCCACGTCTCCTCGGTTGTTTGTCTTCATTCTAGGAAATAATATGGATAAAGACAATGCAGAGTAAAATATTCAATACAAAAAATTTGTAATAATTTACTTACAGTAGGAGGTCGGGGAACATTCGAATATTGAGGCAAACCAGGATAATTTTGGATCATCGACTGTTGTGTTTGTTGAGTTGTGGTGAATTTGATAGTCGGCGTGGTCATAAGTGAAAATTTATACCCCTGGTTTGGATCTTGAGATGGAACTGGAACTAATTTAAAACCAAGATATTTTTGTATTTGGGGCTGTTGTTGTTGTTGCTGCTGCTGCTGTGGCTGATTTTGCTGGGGTTGAGTTTGTTGTGAAGAGGTTTGAGTTATTTGTGACGCATTACTCACTAGAAATATTGAAATATTTATTCATATTAATATTGTCTGAATTTACTTTTTTGTATTTTGCTGAGGTTGAGCTAGCTGTGAAGAAATTTGAGTTATTTGCGATGCATTACTCACTACAAATATTGAAATATTTATTAATATTATCCGAATTGATATACTAATGACAACAAGAGTATTTAAACACGTGAAGATTAAACAAAGCAAAAGCTACTTTTGTTATAAAAACGGCTTATTTTATTACAAAGAATTTACTAAAGAGTCTATACGGTCTTCCTCCATCTACAAGTTTCTTTACTAGAATTATGAAATCATTTTTCTTTGTTAGGTCACAGTTCCTATTTTATTTAAGCAAAGTTAAATTGGAATCTTGCAGTAGAATAATGTAAGAGTTCTCCAAGGAATAACATGTGGATCCGATCACTACTTAGTAAGAGCGAAAATTTTGTTCCCACTTAAGATAATACACGGAGACCAAAACCTAGAAGACAAGTAAGACTTGCAGACAGTGGACACTCCGAAGTACAATTTCAATAGTTTTATAAATGATTGTACTAAACAGCTATACCAACGACGACTGGATGAAAAACTACGAGAAATAGAGACAAACATTTTCAGATATTTACGAGAATATTATTGCTAGTTTACACCAGGCCTCTAAGAAGACACTCGGGACACAGCAAAACAAAATTAGTAACAAAATATGGTGGAACGAAGAAATCGAATATATGGTAAAACAGAAAAAAGAACAGAATCTAAAATGGCTAAATACAAAAAATACTGAAGACCATCAAGCTTACAAAGAAACCGATAGACAACTACGAAAAATGATAAAACAAGAAAAGAATAAAACATGGGATCAGAAATGTCAAGAAATCAATACATACATCGGAGGGAAGCAATGTACAGAGGTATGGAATTTTATACAATCAATAAAAAATACAGGAAAAGACAAAGCACACATACACACCATAAAACCAAGACAATGGCAAGATCACTATGAAAGCTTGCTGACAGAGACAAGACAAGAATACCTAGCGAACTCCCAAACACAGTCAGTACATATACAAGGAGAGGAAGCGAGGGTAGACATCGAAACAGTAAGGAAGGCTGTAATGACCCTAAAGAATGGTAAATCCGCTGGTCCTGAGGGAATCTATGCTGAAATGCTTAAGAATGGAACTCATTAACTATTTGAAAAATTAACTTATGTGATCAATCAATGTCTAAATGGACACCCAGTACCAGAACAATGGAGAACGGCATACATGTCCTCAATACACAAAAAGGGGGATAAAAGGAATTGTAATAATTATAGAGGCATATCTGTAACCAGCACCCTGAGCCGACTGTATGGAAGAATTTTGAGAAATATGATCAAGGAAGAATATAAGCACAATGAAGAGGAAGAACAAAGCGGGTTCCGTGCAGGAAGATCATACACCGATAACGTATTTTGTCTTAAACAAATAATAGAAAAAAGATCGGCTAAGAATCTAGAAACTCATATTACTTTTGTAGACCTGCAAAAAGCATATGACAACATCCTCTTAACAAAATTGTGGACAACGTTGAAAAGATCTAACATCAACCACACATTGATAAATGCTGTACAAGAACTATATAGAGACTCAAAGGCACAGATAAAAACAGGAAAATATCTAACGGAAGAATTCCTGGTTACAAAAGGCTTGCGACAGGGATGCTGTATCTCACCAACCTTATTCAAGATATATGTTGCAGCAGCATTGGAAAGATGGAAAAGAAAGGTGCATAGGATGGGTATAGAGCTTAGCAATGAATGTATATATACACTCCAGTTTGGTGATGACCAGGTAGTGCTAGCGACCGACAGGGAAGACATGCAGTACATGCTTAGAAAACTGATAGAAGAATATAACGACTGGGGAATGAATGTCAATACAACAAAAACCAAATATCTTTGTATTGGAAACGAGTCAAATATCATAGACCTCGAAAACGGACAACATATTTCCTGCTGTTAGAGCTATGACTACTTGGGTGTTGCCTTTGACAATACAGGAACTGATACACGGGAAATAGAAAAACGAATCACTCAAGCAAAGAAAGTCTTAGGATATCTCAATGGTAGACTGTGGAGTAAAGAGATAACGAAAGGAAGAAAATTTAATATATATGAGACCATGAACTACTCTTCTTTATGGCGCTGAAACATGGAGAAACATGAAGCAGTAAAGATGGATGCAGTGAGAAGATCTTTAGGTATTTCCAGACGAGACCGAATCAGAAATGATGTAATAAAACAACGTATGGGAATAGAAGGAAATATAACTCAAGATATAGAGAAGAAACAATTAAGGTGGTATGGGCATGTTCAACGGATGCCAGCAACAAGATTCCCAAAAAAAGTAGTAGAATGGCAATCGAGAGGTCGACGGAAAAGAGGAAGACCCAGATTAGAATGGCAACACGGCATAAACAAGTCCATGAGCGAAAGAAATTAAACAACAAACGACTGCGAAGATAGGAAGAGATGGTGTTTAGGTATCGGACAACGTCGAAAGACGTTCTAAACCGATGTATATATATATATATATATATATATATATATATATATATATATATATATATCGTCGGCATACTGCCAAAAGTGACCAAGTCAAAAAAAGCTCATTTTGATGTTTATTGACCAAATGACTTAAAACTATAAGATCTTTTCCAGAAAAAATGCCCAACTCGTGATATAAATATGGTTGCCTAGTTTCAGGCATGCCTTAGAATGCTTAAGTCATAATACTGGTATTCGCTACCGCCAAAACTGACCAAGGCGACTTTTTCGGTAGGTTGTTGTTATTAAACTTGTCTGATCAATTTAACTTAAGTAGACGTTACGTACAAGGATACTTAATTTTGTGTCAAAATCATTGTCCTAACGCAAAGAAAATTCAAAAAATGTGTTCCAGGGGGAAGTACATAGCCTCCTTGTGTGCAGAAAATTTAACAAATGAAATTGCAGTAAACCTTACAGGTATGTAATTATTTATATTATGTTCCAAAAATTACGTTATAGGTTAGATATTACTTTTATTGTATTTGATTGATTATGATTTATTTTTAATAAAATATTTCAAGTTATGCCAAAGGGGTATTACATAAATAATATACGAGTGAAATGATTAGAGATTATTGATAACTTCTTTTATTTCAGATCCAACTACTAGCCTCAATATCAGTTCATCGGGTGGTAATCAAAATCAAATACCTATCAAACTGCATGTAGATGCTGAATTTACAACGAGTTAGACTGAATCAGAACCATTTGGAACAGAGAGTGATGATAATTACATTGCCACTGAAGATGAAAGTAGTGAGGATGAAGTATTAGTAAAAAAACCAAGATGGAAAAAAGCCAGTCCAGAAAAATGGAAGAAGAATATTGCCAAACAGAACAGATCGTTAAGTATTCCCTACGTAAGTAAAACTGGTATAAAAAGTCTAAAAAAACCAAAAAAGGTCAACTGCAAAAACTGTAAATTTCAGTGTTTAACCAGTTTTTCTGAAGAAGAACGTGACAAGTTATGCGCAAGTTTCTGGAAGTTACAGTATGAAAGGCAAAAGGACTTTATTCTATCTTGTGTTTCGTGGACTAAGCCAAAATATCGAAGGGTTCGTACTGGAACAGGCACTAAGAAGGAAACATCTAGGAAATATTATTTCCAGAAGAATGAGCACAGAATTCAAGTGTGCAAAGTATTCTTTCTTAAAACTCTTTGCATTAGCCACGGGCCTGTGGATACAGCTTTGAAGGGAGCAAATGAACATGGATTGTTTGCTATTTCAGATAACAGAGGTCATCATGTTCCATCTAACAAAACATCTGAAGACATGATAGTAATAGTAAGAGAACATATTGCCAGCTTTCCTGCGATGGACTCCCATTATTGCAGAAAATCTTCAAAGCGACAGTATCTAGATCCAAGTTTATCAATTTCCAAGATGTATGACTTATACGTCAATAAATGCAAAGAAGATAATAAACCATACGCTTCCGAAATTACTTATCGTCGTATATTTGGGAAAGAATTTAATTTATCTTTCTTTCACCCGAAAAAGGATCTTTGTGAAGTATGCGAGAAACACAAAAAGAAATTAATATCGGATGAAGATTACACAGCTCATATTGCGCGACGTGACGAAGCAAATCGACTCAAGGCCAATGACAAGGTTAGAGCAAATGCAGATACTAATTTTATAAGTGCAACTTTTGATCTACAAAGCGTTTTAAATATTCCAACTTCGGCCGTTTCTCAAATGTATTATACAAGGAAGTTATGTGCCTACAATTTGACTATTTATGAAGCTGCGAAACCCAATAATGCTCACTGCTTTTCTTGGACGGAATTAAATGGTCAAAGGGGAAGTTGTGAAATAGGAACTGCGTTACTCTGCTGGATAAAAAGTATTTCAACTACTATAAAAGAAATTAGTGTTTTTTCTGATAGCAGCAGTGGACAGAACCGAAATCAATTTATTTCTGCTCTCTTTCTGTATATTGTACACCACATGCATTTTGATGTTATCCAACATAATTTTTTGGAGAAAGGGCACACATACATGGAAGTGGACTCAATGCATTCTGCAATCGAAGAAGCAAAGAAAAACGTATGCATCTTTACACACAATGACCTTTTAAACATTTTCCGACTTGCACGTTCTAATCGCAATAAAAATAAAAGTTGTAGTCCCTATAATGTTCAAGAATTAAGATTTTCTGATTTCATTGACTTAAAAGCTCTAGCAAATACCTTAATTAAAAATAAAAGCAAAGATGAAAAAGGAAACAAGGTTGAATGGCTAAGAATAAAATGCATGAGGTATGAAAAGGCTAATCCAGGATGTATTTTATTTAAATACAGACCTTCAGAGACCGAGTTTCATGTGCTTCGGGTAGCTGGAAGAGGAAGACCAAGAGCAACGGCGATGGATCTACAGCCATTATATAAATCGTTGTTACCAATAACGGAAAAGAAGAAAAACAGAACAAGTAGCATAATTCTGCCTGAATATCATGATTGGTATAAGTCTTTGCCTGTGAATAATAAGGCGCTTGATAGAGTTCCAGAACCAGCAGTATCAGATTCAGATAGCGATATTGATATTGATTAATTTTATTGTATGTAAGCAATAAACATCTATACTACAAACAATTTTTTTTATTTTTGTCGGTTCTTACGTTAGTTTTACCATGTCAAGTTAGACATGCCCAAGTCATATTGGTTAATTTTATCTTACATCGGAAGTGACCAAGTCATCTTTATTGCATTTTTGTTAGTTTACCATAAGAGTTATTTTATTATTAACTAAAGTATTTGCCTCTAGATGACTAACCCTCGAAACATAAAACCTTCAAAACTGTGTAGTTATCATGTTCGATTTTATAGGCACTTCTAAAACTTTACACTTCATTTTCTCGAAACTACCTAAACATGACTTGGTCACTTTTGGCAGTATGCCGACGATATATAAATTGGAATCTTTGAATATCTTAAAAATATTGCAATTGATTACCGATTTATACTTGATTTAACAACTTACTTAATCCCGTAACATTATACTTACTTGAAACTCGATCTATACTTTGTCCAACAGGATTCTGTTGTGAATAGGTCGGATAAATATTATCCAATGATTTACTATATACCAAATTAGTTTTTGGTGGCTTCTGAATATTGTTTTTAGAGATCACAGTTTGATAAGATGGCGGTGATACAGGATACTGTTGTTGTTGTTGCGGTAACACCATGTCGTTGTATCTATTCGGTAACAAGTTTTGAGACTGCTGTTGTGGTTTTCTCTCAACTACAGATCCCTGTGGTACTTGCTGGACTTGATGACCAGGGGATAACTGGTAAGGATTAACTTGAATCGAAGGATCTATGCTGTGCACCTGTAATATGTAAAAAAATGTTATTAGTGTTAATAGTATAAAAAATTACAAAATATTTTTTAAAGTAATTATGTTGCATTCATTATTTATATTTTTAACTTAAACATTTTACATGAATTTGAAACTGTTTGAAACGTCTAGAATTGGTTAGAATATCACGCAATATTCTAGCTACTTATACAATCCAATCGTAAATAAAGTCCTTTTACCCTACGACGGCCGATATGCAAAAGATATGACCAGTGGGCCTCAAACAGTGGGGCGTTAATATTTAATTCCGATCGCTTGAAAAGTAAAAATATTTAATTTCCTGTATTTTATATTCAGTAATAATATTGGATTTTACTGTATCAAATACAAATAAAATGAATATAATATGTATACACAGGGCGTGTTAAAAGAAGTGGGACGAAATATTTCGAATACTCGAAATTATTTGTCGACATCAAATGTTCACCAAGGTCTCTATAACGTTTCTATTTTGCGTAGAGTGAAAATTATACGAATGGTTTTGCATGCAGTAAAATTGGAAAATACCTGCCAAGCTGGTATGTCCAAATTTGAATAAAATACATCAAAGACTTTACTTTCTACAGACACTGTATTAAATATAACCTTGAAACAAATTGGCATTAAATCACTTCCGAGTTTTCAGCAAAACAAAAGGTTTAAACACGTGTAGTCCAGTAATTCATATCAAAGCTATTGAGAGTATGCAGTCCAGTAATTAGATCGAAGGTACTTTATCGTTTAACTAAAACACACCACAAAGTTCGAATTAAATTCCCGAAACACTTTTTTGTTACTTCTTTTTAGCAAAAGATTTGTCCTATTCACTGTCTGATATTTCACTATCAGAGTCGTCACTATCTGAATTGTCTATCCGAATAATTAGAGGTCGGACCTCATCTATAACTCGCTCGGTTTGAAAACACTGAACGATTATGTCTTCCGTATGTCTACATTTGCCATTGTTCTGCCTTTATTTGTTGTAGCGATTCTTTCCATAAACTAAGATCGCTAGCGTCATCTGTTGTTTTGGATGCATGTTTATCATAAAAATTTTTGGCTATGCCCCAAAACTAACTCAATTGCATTATATTGGCAATGGTAGAGCGGAAGTCGAAGAACTTCTTGGCCATATTTAAGAGCCATTTGGTCAGTAACAATTTTCTTTTGAATTTTGTGCTCTCCACACCTTTGAAGTAAATCGACTTTTAATGTCACTGTGATAAATTTTCTTTTCTGTCAACCACAACTTTATTTCTTCTTTTGTCCAGCTGCTTGAAGGAAATCTCTCTTCTACTCTTGAGTGGTAGGATGCATTATCCAACACTATTATGGATAGTCGCTCCAATTTTTTTAACAAATTTTCTTCAAACCTTTCTTCAAAAATATTTGCATCCATATTTCCATGGTAATCACCTGTATTCTTTGTGGACGAAAAAATTAAACTACCGTCAGGAATAAAACCCTCATAATTTCCAGCATGAAGTATAATGTAGCGTTTACCATTACCGAAACGACTAGAAGAATAAGATTTAGTGATGCCATCTTGACAGGTTGATTTTGACGTATTTCCTTTTTTAGCGAAAATCCAAGTTGCATCTAAAAATACAACTTGCCTTGGACTATCAGACGTTTCATTGTTCATGTATTATCTAAAAAAATTCCACCGTTTTGAAAAAACATTTGACAGTTCACACAATACTTGTCTATTATTTGTCCTTTTATATCGAAAATCTAAATGTTTCAGCACTCTCCACAAACTTGTTAAACTAATATCACACAGTTCCTTGTCTTTTATTTTTTGTAACACAGCACTAATTGTTACATCTTTGGCTTTATACATATTATATATAATATTTTTAATTGCAAATTTAATTGACTGGAGTAAATCTAAAGTTTTTGGATGTCGACGATTTCTCTTACTTACTTTATTTATTTCATCCTCACTCATGCTATTAATTCTTCGGAATGTCCTCTCTGAGATACCGCAAGTATCGCATGTACGTTTCTGAACTGTCATAACAGATGTCAATGGACCCACATTATTTTTTCCAAATTGAAATAACTTACGACTTTCACAACTAAACGCCGGTCTTATGGAGATAACAGCATGTTATAAATAAGATTTTTGCTGATTATATATTTTGTTAAATTATTAAATAACACCAATACAACCCACGACCATCAATTAATTTTTAACGATAAACAGAAGTGTAATATGACAAGTTTGAATTTTATCTACTTTGTCGATAACAGTATCGTTAACAGAACGATATTTTTAAATATCATGAATCATTTTTGAATGATTGTGTGGATTTAAGAAATACATTACTAAACAAATTTTTAAAGTATGTATAAAGGAGATTACAATTATTATGGACACATGGTACTCCTTATTTTTCAAATATGTTCTTGTAAAGGCATAACTTTGATTATTGGGTAAACCTACATTATACGATACGTCAGAAGAAATTAAAAAAAAAAAAATAACATGTAATAAATTCACTGTTTAAATAAATATTCCGTACTCGTACTATTGCATTAAAATATTAAAACCAATAAACGATAACTTGTTGAGCAGTGCTGATTGAAACAACAGAGCAGTAAAATATTATTCATAAAGATAATGTAAAATACATCGCCGCTTATCTGGTCCGCTAGTAATAAAGTTACCAGCATTTAATTGCAAAGCGGTCTTTTTCGGTGGAAAACACTTTAGCAAAAACTCCCTGGGCCATAACGAAGCATGTTTTCTTCTTATAATTTACATTATCCTGATCCAGAAAAAGCTCAACTGATCAACCGAAAATGTTTCTAACTTTTATCAAAGGTGTCAATGACAAGATCAGTACAACTCTTAACCCTCGGAACATTAAAATCATCTTAACTACTCACTCCAAGTTGTCAAATCTAGTCAGATCCGTAAAAGACCAAATCCAAAATGAAGACCATGGTGTCTACGAGATACCTTGTTCTAGTTGCCCACGTACATACATAGGACAGACGAACTGACGAATCCACAACCGTATTTACGAACATTCTATACCTGTAAAATATTCCGATACTACTTCAGCCCTAGACCAACATCATATGCAGACAGGTCACAAAATAGATTTCGAAAAAGCAAAAACCATTGCTTCTATCCGCTCCGTAATATCGAGAATTATTCGGCAATCGCTGCTTCAGCGACCCCCGCCTCAACCGATCTCGCTCAGACCGTTTCCGCATATACCATTCACGCGCATACTGAAAGTATAAACGCAGCTATACAGGGTAACACCAGTCGTCACTCGACACTGAGGAGTAGGCAGATTGAGACCCCGAACTCGAACGGAACAAACAATAATGAGTAAGTTACCAGAAATTGTATTCTTATTGTAAATAAAAGGGATATTCTAACACAACTATTGGACTAGACTTAGCAACAATGTTCTGAATTTGCTAAAGATGTGCATCTCAGTCTTGTAGTTCTTTCTCTATCATCTATGCACTTCGAGGCTCTTCGCTATTTTGGGCTAGTATATATCGAGTGGACTCTTTAATGGTTCATATTCCAATATCAAAATTCATCAAGTAACAATAGCTCTGTGCCATAAAGCGTTCTTAATCGAATAAAGAAATAAGCTACATATTCATGGTCATGTCAAACAGATACAATTTGATTATTTCAATTATTATTTAGAATAACTATAATATTTACCTCCAGCGATGATTCCGGACTATGTAAACTATTATCCATGTATCCCCAAAGTATAGACTGTTGTGATGTGGGGGTTTCTTCAGGTACTGTAGCGAGTTTGCTGTTAATTAATTCTAAAAATAATATTAAAAAATTATAGAATCATCATGTTTAGAAGAGATATCGGCTAATTCAAATTAAAAAAAGCGTATTCATTACGCAAAATAAAATCCAAATATAACAAATATATTTGTTTATATACTTTGTGCTTTGTGTACTTTGTGCTTTGTTTTCGAAAATTATTAATATTTTAAATATTTTTACAAAAAATTTTGTGCTTATTTTGACCTTTGTGTTATGTTTATATCTGTCTTTAGTTATCAGTAATATGATATTAAAATAGCTATTTTGGTAATAAATTATTACCTGGAAAGGGATCCAAATCCATATAATCCTCCAAATTTGGCTGTAATGGATTTAAACTGGGTTGTATAAAGTCTGCTATTCCTGCTTTGGCTAACAAAAACAATTTATGGTCAAAATATTATATCAAATGTCATGTACATACCGATACACTGCCGGTACCATAGATTAGTTCCTAAGTACATTAATCGATTAAAAATCACGATAAAACAGTATAAGATAAAAGAAGACTCATACGCATAATATGTTTGTCTCACATATATGTAAGACCGCTATACAAAATACAGAGAAAGGTACTAGATAGAGTGATATCAATCAATGGTATAGCAGATTGATGAGTGAGAGGGAGAATGCTGATTGGATCTCGTGTCTTATGACTAACCTTAAGACATGGGTCACTCATGTCCACGGGGAAGTAAACTATCATTTGACTCAGGTGTCCATATGGCATGGTTGTTTCAGCTCTTACCTGAAACGGATTAGCAAGAAGAAGACATACCTTACCAAGGAGGGTATGAAAATACGGCGAAGTATATTATGTTTACACACGAGGGCTAGATGAGAGAAAGGTAGGAGTGTGAGAGAGTCTGAGGTAAAGCAATCATAGTGAATGTGCTGGTTGAACTGATGCTCTGTAGCGAGAAAAATTTGAATCTCGCAAATGGTATGATTGTTTATGTGATGAAGCAGTAATCTGGAAGGAGCAGGATGATGTCGTTTGAAGTCTGTCAAGAGTTGCCAGTTCAAACAATTTGGAACCTCTGTATAGTTCAATTTCTCTGCTCTTAAACATTCAGGATCGACTCTAAACTATAGATTCCGATTATCTATGCACACTTAGTGATATATAACACAGATAGATATGCAGTGGAGCTACTACACTCACAATTGGATTTGACAAGTTAAGAAGAAAAATGCATTTTTGCAATAATTTGTAAACACGATTTTAGATCAATTTGATATAAAAAGTTTAAATACGAATTCACTACAAGTTGTATCCAACCATCAACTTACCCATTTCCCTTGGGTCTGGGAAGACAAATGGTTGATTGGCAATAGTAGAAAATAAAGTATCACTCATCATTCCCATGTAATCCTCATCCACCATCATGTTGTCTACCGTCATAGTGTCCCATTCCCCTAGATCTATATCCAATAACTAGAAGAGAAGTATTTATAATTACGTGTTAGGTTTATTTTTTTTAAGTAAATATTTACCGCATCTGTGACATCTTTGGTAACGTGTCCCAGAATATTGTTCCTGTAAAACATGCGCCATCGTTTGTACTCTGCGGTTACTGCTGCTAATTTTCGTTTCCAATATTTTCCTTCTAGTACAACAGCCTGAAATGAGAAATATGACATCGTTAATATGAAAATATAGTTATTTATTAAAAATACCTTAGGTAAAACCTCTTATTATTATTTAAATTTTATGGTATACCTCAAATAATTTCTTTTTGTTTTTTGGTGTGTTTATCCTATGAATAATAACAGAGATATTAAAATAAAAACAGAGTCTACTGTTCTAAATTCCTATCGCCTCATGGGAACATTACATTGGACTTCTTTTTTAACCCTTTCGCCTCGACTTTTTAATTTTTATGAACTTTGAACTTTTTTTTCATATGTATGAAATACATATCTTAAAACAATCCATACATAATGCAATATTACACTGACAGCAAGAAACCTTTGTCCTTTTGTCTTTTTGAAGCGAAGCTTCCATACAGGCGTTGTATTACTTTTTTTCTCTGCAGTAAAATACTAAGGCAAGAGTCACGGAAATAGCCCCACAAGATAGCGTCGTCACGTGTAGCGTTATAGAATAGCGGTTCTTGACATTGACATCGATTCACTACTCTCGATCAATTCGTTTGTAGTTATCATATATTTACTCTAACCAGGTTTAAATTAAAAACTGCATTAAAAATAATTTACAAAATAAAGACATTAAATGAGAAGTAAAAAATTAAAAGAATTAAACAAAGGAATGTCAAAGAGAAAAAAGAGAAATGTCAAACAACAAAACAAACCTATTTGATTCTATCGATTGCTCAGATTAAATTTTGATTATGTAACATTTGGAGAGATACCAGAGTTTTTATTATTTCTAAATTTATTTAAAAAACAATACATTGTCGATAAGTGTAAATAATATCAAGAGGTCTTTTTTTATCAATAGACTTTTGGACTTATGACTCTGATAATGTCATTATCACTGTCTGTTTTAAGGTAATTTCCAATACAGTCTAGTTCGTTGGCTTTAATCGCCGTTTATATTCTAAGTCGACTGTCTCTATCACGTAATTTGTACATTAAAAACAGAAATAAACGATTAGTGACGAGTTAATTCGCAATAATATTGTTATTAAAGGCGTTACGAGATACAATTTCATGAGTAAAATAAAGCATAAACAACAATATTAATCAATAAGATGCATATTATACTAAAATACGAGGGTTCCAAAAAATATTCAACATCAAAAATATATTTATGGGTTCTATGGTGTGGTGTCTACGGCATTGAGTTAGAATCTATGGAGAAGCTATGAGCATATTAACGTGTGTATTAAAAACGGCGTAGGTAGGCGTGGCTAACGGTGATACCAATATGGCGGTGGGATCATGGCCGGACTCAATAATATTAAAACTACTATAAAAATATGACTAGTTATTCAGAAGATTTAATCATAATCTACAAAGTGCAATACATTTTTAATAAACTATGATTTATTTATCCCGCGGTAAACACTAAAAACACGATATATTATATATAAAGATAAATTAATACAGTCAAATACTATTAATTTATTCTCTGAAGTACGGGCCATTACTTTGTTTACATATTTGTTTACTAACCTGTAGAACGTTATTCCTGAAGATTTTTTATTAATATTGCTTCTGCCACTGCAACTACGTTGAGAACAAGAAACCGTTATTATGCACTATCAAAATATATTATTACAGTTTCTATAAAAGTATTATAAAACTAAAAATATTCGAAAAATAACAAACGTAAACAAACATATACGATCTGTCAAAAGTGTCAAAACAATATCGCCGAAGTGAGGTCGTTTTTAGTCACGTGATGCCCTCTCCATAGATTCTAACTCGATGGTCTACGGTAAACATTTCTTTGGGAATAAATCAGAATTATACGAACATCACAGAAAAATTGAAGCAAGTGTAAAGTCATACTGTATTTTGGTTGAATTAACCCTTTCAGTCATGAATTATGAAAACGTTTTCTCAGTATGGGTTATTTAAACCCGTAATTTATACTTAATTGCATGTCTGTATCCTTGGGTATACAAGGTCAGCCATTTACAGTGTGGTGTATATCATAACTAAGGAAGGACTTCAATATAAAAAATAATAAAAAAGACATAATAAACAGGTTTGCATACAATTTTTTATTTAGCATGAATGAAAACAGTATTTATCTCTATTAATACAAAAAGATACGTTACATGTAGATGTATGTACAGCCTCCACAATACTATTAAATCTAAACGCCTAACACGAACATCAAAGATTAGAATATATAAAACGGTTATTAGACCGGTGCTCATGTATGGGTGTGAGACGTGGACCCTGACCAAAGAAACTGAAAGAAAACTTAGATGTTTTGAGAGGAAAATCCTCATAAGAATCTTTGGGCCTTATCACGACATTAATAGCAACCAATACCGAATGAGAACAAATGCTGAGGTCAAGCAGATGTATAGAGCGAGCGATATAGTCCAAGACATTAAATCCCAACGTCTTAAATGGGCTGGCCATGTCCATAGACTCCCTAATAACCGCCTTGCCAAATTAATATGGGAGGAAGCCCCCACAGGAAGAAGACCCTTAGGACGTCCACGAATGCGATGGAGAGACAATATATGGTCAGATCTAAGAACAATGGGGCTGCCCACTGACCCAACTATTATGGACGACCGTTCAAGATGGAAGCAAGTTGTGCAGTCAGCCAAAGCCCATCCCGGGTTGTAGTGCTACCAGAAGAAGAAGAAGAAGAAGAAGAAGAAGATAAGTTACATTTTGTGCACTTTATGTATGTGCGAGATCTATAATAGGCTTCTTTGCACCGTCCTATTTTATCACAAAATAGGGGAAGCGGCTTAAATTATTAAAACGCATATCTGTCATAGTTCTTAGTTGTTTACTTGTTGTGAGAGAAATCAGAGAACCATTGAAAGAAGGACTTATGTTGTAGATCTTCCTCGTTTCTTCGCAGGCAACTTAGCAAGTAATATAAGGGCTTAAGCCAAGTTTTGTCGAAAGTGTATCATCTAGGATGTGTTTTATGGGTACGTCAAGATTTTCAGCAGTTCCTTTATATCCTAGACATGAGTTGATTACTGCCATATCTAAAAGCCTGTAAAATAAACCAGACTGTCCATTTTGTTGATCTCATAACCGATCTGTACCTCTGGATGTTTGTACCTTTGGACAACTTAAGTATTTAGAAAACTACAAACAGTATGTAGCTAAAAAGCGTCAACTATTTATGTAGAGTTGGCAACAGCGTGTGAACAACGTGTTTGTTACTGTGTATTTACAGCTACGAGTTTGTTTTGAAGATTTTTATTGAAAAAAATAAGTTTATTTAGAGCGTTTCACGTTAAGAAAATAACATTGCGGAGAAAGGTCCATGTATTTCTTATGGACGATAGAAGCGCGGCGATGCCACGATGAACACAAGCACGATTCAGGGTTGTATAATTTGTATTTTCGTTTTCACAGACATGAATTAAATTAATGTTTTTTAACGTAATTGACCAAAAGTGCCCATTCGAAACAAGAGATGAAAAGTAGGGAAAATGATTTTAATTAAATAAATAGTATTTACAAAAGATAATTTTATTTTATCTTATTTTAATGATAGTAACGACAGTTTATTTGTTTTTCGGTAAGAATATCATATACCATGAATCATAGAAATCAGTAGAAAATATGGCTTAGTTAAATCATGCACTTTGCCGGCTATTAAAGATTTAAAAGCAAATAAACGGACAGCTTGGAATGCGTATATCTAATTACTAATTGCAACTTAAAATAATACGGTGTGCGTATGTCAGCGATTTTATGTCGTTCTCTGAGACTACATAATGATAATAAGGCTTTGTGCTTCTTCAGTTGTTATTCTTTACAGTTAAATGTTAATTGAAAATGGAAATTCGAAAAATATATCGACAATCTAGTAAACCGCATGCCTGAGAGTTTTGGCAACACTGATCTCCATAAGCATAATGTTATTTTCTTAACGTGGAACGCTGATGCACCAACATTTATTTTGACAATCTCTGTAGCTATTGAGAAAACTTTTGATATCAGAATAAAGAGTAATAATCTAGATAATACTTATTTAATAATGCAAATATTGCATAATATTTTTAGTTTCATCATAACCTAAAATAGATTAGCGTGTTTAAAAGTTTAAATCTGCGCTGCTTGTACCTGTGGACACACCGTTGATTGTACCTCTAGTCTAGACGTGTCCAAAGGTACACGAGCGTTTTCGGCGTGAGTAATTTGTGTAACGAGAATTATTTTTGGTAAACTTGGTAGAAAACGGGAACATGTACCCCAAGGGTCATTGAAGGCGGCATTACCGGAAGTTTTGACGAATATATGATTATACGTAGTGTGGCGAACAAATGGAATATAAGTAAATCAACGTTACACAATTAGATGAAAAAGCAACATAACTTGGTTACTAGTATAAATGATGTCATAGTTTCGCCACCAAACTACTGTTTTCATAAAGTATTTAGTGTTAGAGATAAGAAGCAACTGTTTGATTATCTAGAAAATGCTGCCTATCTTCATTTGGGACTTACTAAAATCCGAACTAGTCAATTGGCATTTAATTATGCCACACTCTTGGGTAAAAAAATACCAGATTCATGAGAAGACAAGCAAATTACAGGCCCGGGAATGGCTAGTTCAATATAGAATGAGATGGTCGGCGTTATCTCTAAGGAAACCAGGAGCGACAAGTTTAGCTAGAGCCACTAGTTTTAATAAAAACAATGTTGAGCAATTTTTTAATAATTACACTGATGTTATGATGACGTATCAATTTGGCCCTGAAGGTATATATAACTTGGATGAAACTTCAAATTTTACAGTACACAAACCATCTAAAATAATAGCGCCTAAGACTATTGAACAACTTGGGAGTTTAACCTTCGCAGAAAGGGGAATTAATGTTACAATGATAGCTTGTATAAATGCAGCAGGTAAAACTATCCCACCATTAGTTATATTTCCTCGTAGGCACTATAAAGACCACATAACAAATGGAAGTCCACCTGGGTGCATTGGAGCAGCAAATCCTTCAGGGTGGTCGACAGCAAAGATTTTTCTGAAATTTTTGGAACACATAATGTCTTATACGAAACCTACCTAGGAAAAGCCGATACTGATTATCATGGATAATCATGATACGCATCTTTCAATAGACATAATTGATAAAGCCAAAAATTCCGATGTAGTTTTATTAACAATTCATCCGTATACATCGCATAAAATGCAGCCCATGGACCGAGGGGTTTTTGGTCCATATAAAACTTTTTACCACAAAACTGCAGAAGACTGGATGTCAGAAAAATCGAAAACAAGAAAATTGTCGCAATTACTGAAACTATATTTTATTGTTGAAAAAATGTCTTCAAACTGGATGTTAAGTAATCCTGGTAAACCAATAAGTATTTATGACGTTGCAGGAATTGCACGCAAAGCTCATCTACAAGAGTTCACACCAAAAAACATTGATAAAAGTTTTGAGGTTACAGGTTTGTGGCCAGTTAACACCAATATTTTTACAGAAAAATCATATCTGTAATCGTATGTCACAGATCGACCGGAAACAACAATGGCTGGTAAATCTACCTCATCTAGTGCTCCTGGTGACCCAACTTCCAATTATTTGACTTTAATGCCAGTTGAACATTTATCTACGTCGTCTACATCTGTTTCTATTCCTGTTCCGTCTACTTCCGTTTCTATTCCTGTTCCGTCTACTTCTTTTCAAGCTGATGATCCGACTTCAGAGTCGTTAGCTGCACTACAGCGTGAATATACGTCAACTTTAACCGATATGCCTTTCAAACTATCTATAAAGTCTATAGCTCCGTTTCCAAAAGCGACAGCTAGAAAAGAATTACAAGACAGAGGAATGCGTAAGAAAGGGAAAACTAGAATATTAATCAGTACACCAGAGAAACTTGCTATTATGTTCGAGCTGTTAAACAGCAAGAAAAGTCAACGCCAAGAGAAGAAGAACGTAAGGAAAAAGTAAAAAAGAAGCTGATTAAACTTCCTTCTAGTTCTTCATCTGATAGTGAAGATAACGATCTTCACTATCTTCACGATTAACAAATATCCTTCTGTGAGACGTCTGATGAAACGGATTATGATAATATGGTTGAAGAGCATGATTTTCCTGAGTTTCAATCAGAAATGGATCTTTATATAGTAGTATGAGATTTTATTTTGGTTAAACTCTGCTTTGGTTAAGTTAGTTAAACATTACGTGGCTAAAGTACTGGAAACGATTGATAATGATACTAGTTGTATAGTAAAATTTTATGGGAAAACGCAACAAAACTTTTATTTTATAGAAGAAAAAGAAGAACCATATGCACTCGATTTTCAAGATATAGTGCTTAAATTACCACTGCCTCAAAGCGTGGGAGCATCAAAAAGGTTTATCTCTCATACTAAATTCAACTTTTTTTTTTGATAATTATACTTTTTGACAATATGTTTTACCAGGAGAAAAACTTAATTATCACTAATACTTGGTTTAAGTTATCATTAAGAAGATTGTACACTTGGAGGTCACCACAGGACAGGACTGGGAACATCGTTAGAAATCAGATAGACTTTATAACAATTAACAAACGATTCCGTAACGCAATAATATCAGCCAAAACATATCCTGGAGCTGATATAAACTCTGACCATAATCCTCGTAAGTATAGCCCAATTACGAGTCAGACTAAACACCTTAATCCAGAAACAGAATAACAAAAGATTAGATATGGATCAACTTAGAAATCCCGAGATAAAAGTCAAGCTTACAAATAGCATTAATAGTAATGTTGTTTTAACAACCAATACTGATGATATTGAAAGAGACTGGATCAACTTAAGGAATGCTATAGCATCGGTGCGAAAGAAGTCATTGGTGACTACGAGCAGAAGAAGAAGAACGAATGGATGACAGATGAAATATTACACCTTATGGACAGAAGGAGGGAAAATAAGAATAATCCCGAACAATATAAAGAACTGGATAGAACTGTCAGCAGAAAGATAAAAGAATCCAAAGAGAAATGGTTACAAGAAAAATGTCAAGAGATAGAAGAGCTAGAACGAAAACACGATAGTTTTAATATGCATAAAAAAAATCAAGGAGTTTACTTATACTTACAAGAAAAAACAGTTTGGTAGGTTAATAGACGAGAACAACAAACTTATTGTAGATAAAGAAGAACAGTTACAGACTTGGGCAAATTACATAAAAGATTTGTTTACGGATTATCGTCATATTTCTACGAACACTCTTGATCTGAATGGACCAAAAATATTGAAAAGTGAGGTGATAAAAGCTATAGATCAAACGAAAGATGGAAAAGCAACAGTATGCGATGAAATACTAGTCGAATTTTTAAAAGTTTTTAACGAGAACAACCTGAATGTAGTATTAGAACTGTTTAATAAGATATACGATACTGGTCAAATTCCATCGGACTGGTTGAAATCTACATTTGTGCCCTTCCCAAGAAATCGAATTTTAAGACGTGTAGTGAATATCGCCTTATAAGTTTAATGAGTCACATCCTTAAAGTATTCTTGCGTATTATCCATTCCAGAATACGAGCAAAATTAGAACACAGCATAAGTAAAACACAGTTCGGTTTTAGATGCGGTTTTGGAACTCAAGAGCCGCTCTTTGCAATACAAGTCTTGATTCAAAAATGTCTGGATCAACAGAAAGATGTTTACGCCTGTTTTATCGACTTCGAGAAAGCATTCGATACTATCAAACATGACAACTCATAGAAATATTACATCTTACAGGACTTGACACTAAGGACATCCAGATTATAAAAAATCTATATTGGAATCAAACAGCCCACATGAAGAATGGATATATGGTGAGTGAAAACTTAACCATTTCAAGAAGGGTTAGATAGGGTTGTATTCTTTCGCCACTGCTTTTCAACCGGTACATGGAACAAATATTTCTAGAGGCACTGGAAGAGTACAACGAGGGCATCAAGATTAATGGCGTACCAATAAGTAATTTTCGATATGCAGATGATACTGTTATACTTGCCGATAACATCGAAGATTTACAGATATGCTAAATAGAGTAAATACAACTGGCAACCAATTTGGACTGAAGATCAATAGAAAGAAAACTAAATTTATGGTGATCAGTAAAAAGAACATTCAACATATCGACCTGAATATTGAAGCCGAACGTATTGAAAGAGTACACCGATTTAAATATCTGGGATATACAGTAAATGATAAGTGGGACCCAGACGTAGAGATTAAGATCCGAATTGAAATGCTACGTACTCTCTACGCTACTATACGGAGTTGAAGGGTGGACGTTAACAGCAGCAACTATAAAGAAGTTAGCGGCTCTAGAAATGTGGCTGTATCGACGCATACTAAGAATACCTTGGACAGACAGAGTGACCAACACAGAGGTATTAAGACGAATGGGTAAAGAGGTGGAATTGTTAACGTACAGTCTGCTACAGCTTATCGTGGAAGGCAAGATTGAAGGTAGAAGAGGTTTCGGCAGAGAGACGAAATCCTGGCTGAGAAACTTGAGAGAATAGTTTCAAATACCAGAAGCTGCGAACATAGAACATGCGGCACAAAACAGAGAAACCTATCGTTTGATGTTCGCCAACCTTCGGTAGAAGACGGCACATAAAGAAGAAGACAATATGTTTTAATAGAAGTATCCATTAGACAATACTTTATTATTATTTTAGTTAACTTTATCAACTTGTCTACCAGTCCAAAGGTCGACGTAGGTGTTGATTTTAAAATGGTGCATCTTATAGATTATACAAAATTCACGATAATTCAAAACAGTCTGTCTGATAAACACGTTGCACAAAAAGATTTTTTTCTTAGCATTATATGTAATAAAAAAATCCAAAAGTACATTTTGTGAAATGTCCAGAGGTACACGTTCTTACCCTATTCTGTGATATTATATACGAAAAAATATTGATCTAGAAATGTCAAACGTCGTACATCCTTAGAAATTTAGCCGTCGGGCATATCCGCCTTTACAGTAAGAATTTTAAGTCTGCGTTGATTTTATAACTATACAAATATTTAATCAATCTCAATAGATATATAGAAAACGCCAAAAATTTACATTTAAAGATTGACTGGGTCATCGAAATTTGAACTCAAACTTATCGCGTAATATTTTGTTGTTTATCACAATAGTTTATTTCCAGCGCTGCAACGTGTAGCTTAAAAAACTCTGACGTAACTTCTAACAGTTTTTAAGTAGTGAAATATGATTTCAAAAATATATCTTTGACGTCAAATATCTATCAGAATCAACCATATTCCGAAAAACATTTTACTCTTATACGTGTGAGAATGTTAACATAAATATTTACATTGAAATATAACTTCTTCCAATTGAGAATTGAATGACGCTTATTGGTTTTATTTGCAATCCATCCGTCTCTCGGGAATAAAAAAGTATTAAATGATGAAAACTTTATACGTGAGTCCGTTATACCTAGGTTATAGAGTAAAAGTAGTCATCCGTGCTGTTGATTGTTAGGCCAGTAAATTAACACGAAATACGGTGGTACCGTGTAATTTTCCGTTTCACCACCGAATTGCATGAAAATTTGGTGTCGCTAGAGTGGACGAATCACTGCGAAGATCGTCACTCTGACCGGCCAATAACAAAGGGTGTTATTAACTGCGTTTGTATTGGCCTTCCGACGGAAGATCGCTGCGGAGATTCAATCATCATGATCATCATTATCATTCTGGCTTTACAACCCTGCGTGGGTCCTAACCTCCTCAAGAATTTCTCTCCAGTCGTCCCTATCCATCGCCTTTCTCCGCCAAGCACGCATTTCCATATTTCTCATGTCTTCATCGATGTTATCAAGGAACCTTGTTCATGGTCTTCCTCTTCTTCTCCGACCATTGGATCTATCAAGGAGCGTTTTTCTAGCTGGATCATTTTGTTCCATCCGCATTACATGTCCTATCCACCTCAGACATCCTATCTTAATATGTTTTACGATATCAGGTTCCTGGTATATTCTATAAAGTTCGAAGTTGTACCGTCTTCTCCACACTTCATTGTCATTCACTTCTCCATAAGGTGTAGGCTTCATTTTTTTCTTTTGTTACATTCTTGCATTCATCGTCAAACCAATGACTTTTTTTTTCATTTCTGTTCCTATTTCATCTTCCGCTGCTGTTTCAACTTCCTTTATTCTGGTCCAGTAGGAGTCTAAATCTGTCTGAAATTCTTCATTTACATTTTGATTCCTTAGCCTGTTGGTGATGTTTTCAGAGTACAGTTCTGCAATTGTCGCATCTCTCAGCTTTTGCACATTCCATTTTTTTATATCCATTTTATTTTCTTTACTGGTGTTTGAAATTCTAGCCCTCAATGTTGAGATTACTAGGCAATGATCTGAGTCTATGTTTGCGCCTCTATAACTTCTGCAGTTTATTACGTATGTTCCATGCCTTGAATCTATTAAGATTGATCAATCTGACTCGTTGTTCTTCCATCAGGAGAGGTCCAGGTTACCTTGTGTATATTCTTGTGTTCAAAATAGGTGCTAGCGACTGTCATATTGAGTGCTGCTACTAAATTTATCAGTCGTAATTCATTATCGCTACTGATGTGTAGGCTATGGTTTCCTATCGTGGGCATGAAAATTCGCTCTTGTCCTATTTATGCATTCATGTCACCTAATACAAGCTTAATGTCATTTCTGGGACATCTCCTGTAGGCTTGCTCTAGGTCTTCAAAGAACTGTTCTTTTATTTACTCTGGTTTATCATCAGTTGGAGCATGTGCATTGATCAAACTATGATTAAAGAATTTCCCTTTAATGCGCAAATAGCACATTCTTTGACTGTAGGCTTTAAAGTCAATAATTAGGCCTTTTGTTCTTCGGTTTACAATAAATCTCACCCCATCTATGTGTTGGCTTTCATTACAGCTATAATATATGGAATGGGTTCTCTTGTCAAGAGTGCCAGTGCCAGTTCCCGTCCACCGCATTTCCTGCAGTGCTAAAACATCTACTTTGTAGGTGTTCACTATGTCTAGTAAAGATGTGAGTGCTCCAGTTCGATACAGGGTTCGGGTATTCCATGTTTCTAATCTCAGTTTCATTTTTCGTTTACAGCTACCCAGGTATTTATATTTCGAGGCTTTAATTGTCTCTGTACCGTACGCATTTATGTGCACTTTTTGATTCAGATTTCCGTTTACCACTAATATCTTATGGTTTTTGCGGTGTTGATTTTTAGACCTAATAGATCTCCTCATGATATCTTATCAAGCAGGCGCTGTAGGCCTTCAGGACAATCTAGAATCAATAAAATCTCAAAGCACATGTTAAAGAGCATAGGTCTTAGTACGCAGCCATGTATAACTCCATGTTTAATTGGAACAACTTTTGCTATTGTGTTTTCAAACTGTACTGTTGTTACCTGGTGTTCATACAGGTACTGAATAATTTTCTGAACTTGGTAGTTTAAGCCTTTCCTTTCTAGAATATTCAATAGCGCACTATGTTTGACACAGCCAAATGCTTTAGTGTAATCTTTGAGCATATATATACTTGTTACCGCTGATCTAAGCACTTTTGAACACAAAAATGTTCTTCTTCTTCTTTCTCTTTATAAGCAATTCTGCTTGTTCATTGGCGGATTAATACCTCTATGGAAGATTGTCACTCCATCTTTTTATCTTTTGATATTTTATTATTTGATTTATCTTTTGCTATTTTGACGACACAGGTCTCCTCCATTCTGCTTATGTGGTCATTCCATTCTTTTTTTCTATTTTGTGTCCATTCATTTATACACTGTACGTTACATTTTCTTCTAATGTCTTCACTTTCCTTTCGATCTCTCAGCGTATTTCCTGTAATTCTTCTCAGTACTCTCATATTTGCCGTTTTCAGTAGCCTTTGCGTTGTGGCTGTATCGGGTCTTGTTTCTGAGGCATATGTCATTATTGGTTTTATAAATTATTGACTTCATCTCAGTGTTAATGTGTCTGTTTCTCCATATAGTGTTATTAAGGCATCCTGCCAGTCTATTTGCTTTGTGTAATTGATCTCTCACTTCTTTCTCCAGATCTCCATAGCCATGGATGCCATCAATTTCTATTTTACATCTGGTTGGTTCTTTGCTGACTATTGTTTTAGTTTTCTGAGATGAAATTATCATATTAAGTTGTTCTTAAACAAGGTTATTGTGCATTCACCAATTTTCATATTTTTTTCAAACTTTTCTCCCATTTATCAATATTGGGGCTGATTGTCTGTTATTGCGCTTATAGCCTCAATTTATAAAAGTTTAAAATGTAGCTCTCAAATATGTTTTTATCTTCGAGTTCACCAATCTAAAAAGACCAATTGTTTTGATGATTTTAGATTGTTTCATCAACGTTGTATAACTGATAAATACTATTTATTATAGCATAAAACATAAACAAACACCCAGAGTACTTTTATCATTAACTATTGAAAATATTTGTTTTTAACTTATGACTTCTGATAACGAATTGATTACTACTTTTTCGCCAAATTGTATCTGCATAATCCGATATACTGTTGTAACACATGCTGTATTTTGAACAATATGTTGCACGGATTATGATTTTCACATGGGCAATCAGTGTTTGGATCAAAGAATATGATATAATTAAAAAAATGCATTATATTATATTACAACAAATAAAATGTACTGAGTGAATTGTCCGTAAAACTGTATATTTAGCAGAGCATTTGAATGTTGTTTATTTACGTAGAAAAGAGTAATTCTGATTGTCTTAAAAAACTGTGTTAGACATAACTTTTTCTCAGATTTTCATGATTTCTTACCAATTTCGACTGATAAAATTGAATGGAGTTAGAAATGTTTCTCATAAACGTAAATGAACCAAAAACTGCAGAAAATATAAAAAGTAGAAGAATAAGAGGTATTGGTAAAATGCTCCGAATATTATAATAACATAAATATCTTTCATTGACTTCAACGCAGTGTGTGCAGTGGACAAAAAATCCTTGCTAGATGAGAAGAGACCAGACATACGAATTCCACGTGTTTAAATGATTAAGGTAAAATAAGAAAAGGTTTACTGATCTTAATTTCAAAATTTTTAGTCAAAGGTATAAATAAAATATCCAAACGGGCTATATCACAAATACAGAACGTTTTCGGAATGTAAATTCCATCATCAGTGTAACAAAGTGCAGTGTATTTGTGATATAGCCCGTTTGGGTATTTTATTCTTTCACTAAAAAATTTTAAAATAAAATTTTTTTTGTGATACATGGTATACACAGAGCTACAGGAACTTAGTTTCCTAGTGGGTTTACTGATCATGTTGGTCCGAAACCAAGGTACGAATCAAAAGAAGAGGCTAAAGAATGGTGTGAATCTGGTTCTTCGGCTCCGAAACTAATTCGTGTCCAGAAATCTTGTTTTTGGATTACTTGCAAACTGATAAAACAATAAATTCTAAATATTTAGACCAGCTGATAGAAAAAATTCGTGAAAAGTGAAAAATGACCCAGTTTGCAGAAGAAAAAAATCTTTTTTTATCAGGACAACGCACCGTATCATATGAGCATTTTGACAATGACTAAAATCCATGAATTAAAGTTCGAATTGATGGAGCATCCACCGTATTCACCAGATTTGGCCACTAGCGCCTTCCATATGTTTCAATACTTAAAAATTCATACGTGGAAAGTGCTTTTTATCAAATGATAAGGTCAGAACAACTCTAGATGCGTATTTTGCACCCTTTCAGAATCTGACTTCACGGATGGAATTCATAAATTGGAATCTCGTTGGAACAAGCGTATTATGTTCAGGGAGACTACACTGAATAATAAAATGTCTTAAGTCATAAAATTATGTTTTTCTTAACGAACTGCAAAACTTATTTAACAGCTTATTAAACCAGTTCGTGATTCTAACGAGTAGACCAAAGCTGAGGTGGATGGACGGGGTAACACAGGATGCTGGGAAGATCGCTGTTGCCAACTCGAAAATCCAAGCAAGAGACACAGCAGAATGGTGCAGAAAGCTTGAGAAGGTCGAGGCATCCACGGCCAACAATAGTGAAGATGAATTAGAAAAACAAGGACATTACTATTATAGTGGGAGAAGATAATGACAAAGTGGAAAAAGGTAGACAGAAAAACATGTAGACGGCTATGGACTTGAGAGAGATCGGTTTATATGATTCCACGTAGAGAAGAAGCTATTTATGACAAATACCTTTTTCAAACTACCCAAGCGTCGTTTATACACTTGCAAGACACCAGCAGATATTAAAGATGAACTCATACGAAACTACATTATATAAAGCTCAATCAAGATATCACTACTTGGAACAAATGTTCCCTGGAATCACAACTTGTTGAACAGTGACGTAAAACTCAGCTTTAAAAGAAAAAACGTCAAAAATCAACTCACAGAATACACTGCTTGTATTCAAGATGAGAGCGAAGAAATTATACAGAAGCTAAAAGATAAATTTCAAAAAAAGTGAAGAAAAAATATGTCGAAGATAATTGGAATCAGATCAAGATCATCATGGAATAATGAAAAAATAAAAAACTATTAATATACGGAAAGAACAATGGATGACTTAAGATGGACAACCAGAGAAAACAGAAAAAATATAAACATTAAAGATACAACAAAATCAAGAAGGTATACAAATGTCTTACAAAAGAACAACTGCAACAAGAAACTACACACTTCATATATGTATACAATAGGTGAAAGAAATAGTTATAGGAATATTCAAGTCAACATCAAATAATCAGTTCGATAAACGAGGAAACATTTTAATAAAATACATCGACTAGACAAAAGATAACCATAGATGAGACAGAAAGGGCTATCAAAACTAACACTCACTTACATATCAGTAAACATTTACTTCTAAACTTCTCCATTAAAATATACGAAACAGGTAAACAAGGCACATACTAAGACTGTCAAAATTTGTATAGATACCGAAGAAAAAAAAATAAAAATAAATAAATAAACGCTAAACGATGCAGCGACAATCGCACCATCAGGTAGTTTGCATCATCAATAGGTAACGCACTAACAAATTTTATTAAGAATCTTGCACTCGAGAATTTATAATAAAATAATAACAAGTACATATGTTTAACACAGTTTGTTTCCAGAAACTATTTCAGTCAATAATCAAAGAGGCATTCTTCAGTTTGCAAGACCTTTCTTCTTCTTCATGTACCATGTCCTTTCCGAAAGTATGCTTGCATCAACGCCCGACGAATCTTGCAAGTCCTTCAACCACGCAGGTTTTCTTCGTCCTGGACCGTGTTTGCCTTTGCATAATATTTTGTAGCAACCGAATACCTCGGTCAATAAATCCCGGGTCTAACCATGAGATGACGATTCTAATGAATTATTCACATGATATTTCGGTAGTGTGGACCTTCAAAAGCATATTGTCTCCTGGAATAGACAATATCCATTACCCAATGGTTGCTGAAATCCCAGTTTTAACTAAGCATCCCGCTTATTAGATATTTACAATAATATATAGACAAACAAGTTAAACGTACCAGACGACTGGAAAAAATATTTAATAATACCTATTCCTAAACCTAATAAACCTAAAGATTCCCCAGACTCATACAGACCAATTTCATTGGGATCTTGTGTCATGAAAACTTATGAACGACTTACTAAAAATTGGTTAGAACATTGTCTGGAAAAAAAAATCAGTTATTATCAACAGTCCAGTATGCATTCAGAAGAGGAAGCTCGATTCAAGAAGTTACAGTATCATTGGTTATTGATGTACAATTATCATTTACTCGAAGCAATTCAGTATCCTGCTTATTTTTAGACATTAATGGAGCTTATGATGTAGTTAATCTAGACATACTAACAGATACATTATATGCCATAGGAATTCCAGAAGGTGTTATTGCGAACGTAATGAAATTTTACCGAAATAGAAAAGTGCATCTAAAAATTAATGAAATGATAGGTATGCCTAAATCAACATCAGTTGGATTGCCACAAGGAAGCATCCTTAGTCCACTATTATTTATGTTATACACTGCGGATGTTACCAGTTCTATTACTAAAGAAACCAGATTATTTTAACACACAGACGACTTTTGCATTTATACGGAAAATAAGTCGATCGAAGCTTCCATCAATGCATTAAAAAACGCCACGGAAAAAATTGTCGAATGGTCGCAAAGAAATGGATTCTGCATCTCTCAAGAAAAATCAGTCATGTGTTCATTTACAAGAAGACGATATAAACCACCAAACCAAATTAATATAGGACCATTGACATTTCTATACAAAACATCAATTAAATACCTTGGCATAATTTTAAATCAGAATCTCCCTTGGAAAGAACATATCCATTACTTGTCAAAAAAATGTGAAAACGCAATAAATGTACTAAGAGCTTTTAGTCACACAAAGTGGGGAGCAGACCTAGATATATCACTAATCTTCTACAGAGCGCCAATACGTTCAGTGAAAGACTATGGATGTGTCTTATATGGAAATGCAAGTTTGACTCAACTGGAGATAGTGAAAAAATAAAAAATAAGTATTTATGACTTTGTGTTGGATGTTTAAAAAGCACACCAACAAATATTTTAGAAATCGAATCAGCAGAGCCTCCTTTGTATCTTAAACGATAATTTTTGTGTGATGTTTTTATGTCAAAACTCCTAGCACAAAAAAGATCTGACAAAATACAGGAACTCAATTCCAAAATAAATAGTTCCTTCTGGCGACGTAAAAATCATCCGAAAGTAATATAACAGGTATCAGCACCTAATTTAATTTAGTAGTGAGTTTTACAGAAATGACATTCGTCCCTTCTATAATTGTGATTATAACCTATTAGAATTACATATCCCTTAATATTATCTAAATATTGAATCACATGTAAATGCATTTAATATAAATGCGTTTATTAACCAAACAATTCTAAAAAGATGGCCAGAGTCAGATTGTATTTATACAGATGGATCCAAATTTAACGAATCTACTGGATGCGCTTTTTACCATTCAAACCAAAATATATCCAAAAAATTCAAACTTGTCAAATGTCTATTTACACTGCAGAGCTCATCGCAATTCTTCAGGCTTTGAGGTATATTAATGCCCATCACAAGAGTAAGTTTCTTATATTAACAGATAGTAAAAGTTCGGTAGACACAATAATACAAACTAAATTATCAAGCTCTTCATCAGTAGTGATTATAAGAATTTTAGAAGCGGTCCAGTCATTTACGAATAAAGGTAAACAAATTTCTTTGGTTTGGATTAAAGCCCATTATGGAATTAACGAAAATGAAATAGTGGATAGACTAGCAAAGGATGCTACTAAACAGGGGAAACGATAGAAGAACCATTAATGCCAGTCACTGATCTACGACAATGGTTTAAGAAAAAACAAATGGAACAGTGGCAACAGAAATATGACATCTCATTGTAAGGTTTATAAGGTTTATATAAGATTTCATGATATCCAACCAAAAATTAATAGAAAACCGTGGTTTTACGGTATTACAAATCGGCAACTTAAGACCTTAAGCAGAGCAAGGAACAAACATGGTTTATATCCATCCCACAAAAATTAACTACAATGGTCAATTCTCAAAACTGCACTTGCGGAGAGTTGGGTACATTAGAACATGTGATTTTCGATTGTGCAAACTTTCAGATGCTAAACCAAATGTTATACAAAAATCTACAAACAGCAGGAGCTACTCTCCCCACCAATTTAAATGCCATTCTATGTACACGTAATATAAATATTTACAAAATTGTTCATAACCATGTAAAAAATATGAAAATTGATAATTAAAAAAAAAACAAAAAAAAATAAATAAATAAAAAAAATATTAAAAAAGAATATGAATAAAATAATTATACACAATAAAAAAAATAGATACAAAAAAATACATATATGAAAAACAAAACACAAAGAGGGCTTAAAAATCCGAGGTGTTGAATCGGTTTTAGGTGTTAGCGCTGTGGAAAAAAATATATTTACATATAGTTAGTATTGGTATTTAGTTTTAGCATTAGTTATTATTAGTATCTATTAAAATATAATGCATCTCAGCTAAAGCTAGAGATTGTATATATGGACATGATAATTTTAATAAAATTTTGTGCTGGCCAATTGGTCTAAACCAAGGTCATTAATCTAAACACACACACACACAAAAGCATACTGTCAAAATTTCATGAGAGGCTACTTTTTCGATTTTATTAACTATAGAGTCAAAGCAATTTCGTGTGTGTTCATTTATCACTGTTATTTGACGGGAAAAATACCGTTCAAACTGAGCAATGGCCCAAAAAGCGTTACCGGGTAATGTCTGCTCCATCCATTACAACCATTAAACGATGGCTTGCTGAATTCAAACGCGGCTGTACTGACACCAATGAAGCTGGAACTCAATGGAATTAACATAAATAATCTTACACATATACACATATTAGACAGTACTTATTGCTTCTAACCAGGAAGAGTAGCAACTACGTACAAATAGTATATTGTAGGTCGTCTATTTGCCAATGGATATACTTATTTCAGCCTTTTGGCATCATCAGATACAACTTGCAAAGGAAGACGAGAGGAGAAAAATATCTCCATTGGTATATCGGTGAATAATACACAACCTTTCAGTCAGTAAGAGAGTAGTGCCCTTTGAAGGAAGGGACAGAGAATGTCATAGTAATAGATTTGCTTATATTTGATTTACTTAGAAACAGGGTTAGCGAAGAATGCAGCAATGAGCAAAAACTAAACAACTTCTAAAATCAAATTTATAGTTTTCTCAAAACAGAGGTGAATGGTTTTCGTGTTATCAAATGACATAATATTCGTCGTTGATAAAGCTTTGTTATTTTATTTGTTATATGTTAGTTAATTAAGCTTGTTCTTTTTTTTTCTATCAAAACTTATTTCCAGTATGTTACGTTTACTCTCCACAATTTCTGATTATTTGAGGATTCTTGACTTATTTTTACTTACATATTTTTTCAATATCGATCCTCTTTGTTTAAAAAACTTATATAGTATGCTTTCCTAGCCAAATAATCTTCCAATGTTTGTTCTGTCGGAGATAACCGATTAAATATGTCGATTTTTGCATGTAAACATCTTGAATAGATTTAGAACTAATTATTTTTAAAATATTAATTATTTACAGACAGAACGTGCACTCAAAATTTCGCGGATTGCCAATTAAAATTAACGCTTATCTTTAAAAACATTTATCTTAAATAAAACTAACAACATAGCGATAAGTAAAAAAAACGGAAAATGTTATATTTTGAAGAACGCGTGGGGACTTTAGTATGCAACATAACCGGCTTTTAGTCCAGTTGTCAGAGATTTAATTTCTAGAAACGAGACAAACAAGCTGGATTGTGCTGTGGATGTAAATTTTGGGACCCTAAAAAAGATACAAAAAAGTTTGCCACTCCTACCCACGGGCTTTCCCTTAAAAAAAACGGAAAACCTCGATTTAACAAGAATCTGTACGCCGTAGAAAAAATGATTCAAACAAGAAATGTAGCTAAGATAATTTTGAACAAAAATGTTCCTTTGCATATTTTGTGAAGAATGAAGCATTCAGAAATAGCGCTTGAAGCTTGAAATGTCAGTTATGTTCGTGAATTTTGCCGTTTTTTACGATTTTCATGAGGTCAATAAAATTTATCACTTCCGTTCACCGGTCACTGTAGAATTTCCATTGTTAGGACCTATTCTTCAAGATATATTAACATGAAATTACGATTTTGCGTTTTGACAACAAATGAGACATTTGTAATATGCCTAAATAACGCTGAATTTTCAGATTACAAACGATCTCACGTCACGAAAAATGCTTCCACGAAGATTACGTGAAGTATATAGCTGAAGTTATACAGTGCTAGTCAAAAGTCCGTTCCCCCCTCGTATCTTTTAAACGGTTATTGTTATAATAGTGAAATTTGGAGGGAGGTAGGCTTCTCAACGATAGACGTAGGCATCTCAACTAGTTATAACAGGTGACGTAATAGTGACAGATAACGTTACAGCGTGACTGTGACAGATAATTTTAAATGGGACCTTATGGCAACTGATACCTCGTTTGAAAGGTATTGAAAATACCTATTCAGTCATAATAATTTTGTTTAAGCTCATTTTGATGAATAAATTAAATAAATACTAAAATTGTAACTTCTCATTTAATTAATAAATATTTAACAACCAGTTCTTATAGTAAGTGTTTAAAATGTGCTCCATCTACTTCCTGACAGTACTGATTTCTAAAATCTTGCCGCACTCGTTCAAATGTGTCGGGGGAAATTTCCCTACATTCTTCAACAATTCGTTGTTTCAAAATGTCAATATTGTCGGGTGATGTAGCATAAACTTTAGATTTCAAGTATCCCCACAGAAAAAAATCTAATGGTGTGAGGTCCGGTGACCGAATTGGCCATTCTATCGTACCTCGTCGTCTAATCCATCTACCCAGATATTCCTCATCTAGGTAACGTCTTACTGCACCAATGGTGTGCGGGAGCAACACCAAAACAGGCCCAATTATGTGGTTTCCGAAAATAACTGCCCAAACATTTATTTTTTTTGGAAATTGAGTATGTGTTTCACGAAAGACGTGAGGATTTGTGTCACTACAATACCTCACATTGTGTGTTAACATTTCCATTGAACGAAAAAGTACTTTCGTCACTAAAACAAATTGCTGTTGTCACTAAAGCAAAAAAGCTGTTGGTTAATTTTATTGGACATATTTTCACAGAATTCTAGTCTTCGTTCGGGGTCATCATCTGAAAGTTGGTGCACAATTTTTAATTTGTATGGATGAAATTTGTTTACAGCCAACATTCGGTGTACTGTATTTTGACTGGTTCCATAGATAGATGCAACTTGGGCTGGAGAAGAAGTAGGGTTCACTACCATTTATGAAATTATGTCAATTTTTTGTCATCACTAATTGTTCGTCGACCAGATCGTTTGACATCTTGAACACTACCTGTTTATTTCAACTTCCAAAGAACCTTCCTCAAATAAGCTCTCTTTGCAGGGCGATCGGGATACCTCTCATTAAAAAGACGTTGGAAATGGAAATTATTTCCACATTCACCTGTTAAATAATAATTAAACTAAATATTAACTAAGGCCAACTAACTAAAAATAACTTGGCTAAACTTGAATTGACTAAACTAATCAGAAACAGAAACTAAATATTCAGGTATAAACGCGTTTGTAAACTAAAAATAACTAGAGAATTGACTAAACTAAGCAGAAAAAGAAACTAATATTGTGCTATAAACGCTTTTGTAAACTAAAAACAACTAGAGAATTGACAAAGGTCAACTTTTTTTAAATGAAGTAAACGCAAGAATAAAATCAATCAAGAGAACATTGGACTAAATTCATCAGCGACATGGACTACGACCTACATGGTGCCCAAAAGAAAGTATGGAAAATGCTTCGGAACAGGAAAAAACCAGTTAACGAGTTCGTGCAGACCAAGGCAGTACCTATAGAGACATGGCAACAGCATTTTAAGGAGCTATATGATAATAAAGAAACGCTGAATATAAACAAATACGAAGCAGATATAAGTGCTACAATCAATGACGAAGAGGTAGAAGCCAAGATCAGGAAGCTAAAAAACAGAAAATCACCTGTAACAGATGGTATACCCAATGAACTCTTAAAATATGGAGGCCCTGAACTTGCAAGTAAACTGTCACAACGCAAACACCAGAGGAATGGCATAAGAGCATCACAATTCCCATATTTAAAAAAAGACAAAAATACTTGACCACAAAACTACAGAGGAATAACCATCTTAAATACAACGATGACAAATTACTAATGCTGAAGAACAACAAGGTTTTACAAGAGGGCGGTCTATAATATATGCAGTATTCATAAAAAAACAAATAAAAGAAAAAGCTATAGAGTTCGGCATGCCAGCGTATATTTGCTTCATTGATCTGACCAACTTGCGACCCAGGGTTCGCCTGGGAGACATTCTAAATATATTAATAGAAAATAAAACACCGACCAACATAACAAAGATAGTCCATAACCTAAATAACAACAATGTAACCAAAGTTAGAGCAGGAGACCAATTTACTGAAAATATTCCAACACCGGGAGGAATTAGACAACGCGCAGTTTAAGCCCCTTCTTGTTTAACCTACTCATGGGCAAAATTATAAAACAAAGTAACATCTCTCAATCTCGGATACAGAATGGGCAACAAAAGAATTGGTATGGTGTGTTACGCAGATCATGCAGCAATTATTGCCGAATCAGAAGATGATCTTCAGAGACAGCTCTTTCAGTTCTTTCAAATAAGCCGCCAACTAAATATGACCATTTCTACCAACAAAACTAAATGTATGACAATAGCAAAAGATCCGCTCAGATGTAAGTTAGTGGTTGAGAACAACCCCATAGAATAGGTGATGCAATTCAGATATCTGGGCATAGACATACCAAGCACACACGATTCAGTAAAGGACCTAAGGAGTCAGATCAGCATCCGCATTGTCGGGATGTCTGCGGGAGATAGTTTGGTCGAATCCGTATATACGCACAGATAGTAAAATTAGAATATACAAGACTTGCATACGACCGGCAAATTGCCCTAGAAAACAACCCGCCTGGTTCGAGACCTCCCGGAAGACCACCTAAAAGATGGAGGGATAGTTGGCAATCTACCTCCCAGGAAATTAACCAGAGGCAGCTACAGAATTAAACAGATCGAAAGATCTCTAAGGAGAAGAAGAAGAAGAAGAAGAAGCTTTCTGTTGTTCGCTTTGCCTTTCCATCTCCACAATCCTAATTTTTTGCATCTTTACCTTTATAATTCGTTTTGATTTTAATTAGTATTTTATAATTATAAGTGATGTACTATATTTGCTCAACAAGTGTTTGTTCCACATTTGAAGGAAATATGAACCTATTTTATTATTTCTAGATTTTTAGCTTCGTCAGAACACTTCGTTTCTTATAAACATACATTTAAATACCTAAAAATACTGTATTTGTGTATTATAATAATATATAATACGGAATCTTGCTAGTAGTTATCTCTTTCAATTCTATACATGATTTCGGTGTTTACAAAAGATTATCAAAGCTTTGGAGATTGTATTTATTTATAATCGTATATTGTGTTTGTGAATTTCTTAAATCCTGTGTAACCTAGAGATTTAAGACAATTAAGGAGATAAGATAGTTATATTCGCATGTAAATGTGTTACCTTAAAACACCGAAAGTCGGTTCTATAACTAGAAATATTAGACATAAGGACAAGTATATCTTATAATTTAAGATTCTTTCTAGCCTTTGGTAGATCTCTGGTAGAGATATCCGAGATAAACATTATGTGCACGGATGTTTGTTAACATTTCTATTACACTAGGAGAATATCAGGACGCTTTATTAGGAACGCAAAAAGAAAAAGAGCTGTTAACCACAATAAAAATAGCCAAAATCGAATACCTCGGTCAGATCATGAGGAATAGCGAAATATATGGATTGCTACAACTAATTTTACAGGGAAAAGCAGAAGGAAAACGGGGCCCAGGAATTTCTAGCTGAAGAATCTACGTACTTGGTTCAATAAAACAACAACCACAAATCCAAAAGCAGAAGGAAAACGGGATCGAGGAATTTCTAGCTGAAGAATCTACGTACTTGGTTCAACACAACAACCACAAATCCTTTCAGAGCAGCAATGTGCACAGTACATATTGCCTTGATGGTCGCCAATATCCGAAACGGATAGTCACTACAAAAAGAAGGGGAATCTACCTCTATATTCCAGGCAGAATTTGTCATTATTTTTTCATGTGCGATAGTCACAGTCAGTTTTAATTTAGATATTGTTAGTATGCAGTTCTACAGTATGCAGCTCGCCCTTGTCAGGGCGTGGTGATACTCTAAATATTATTAACTTGCTGCCTCCATTGGCTGCGATCCGGTACCCTAAGGACGGCTTCATGTAGACATTTTACCACCAGAGTCTTCATTTAGTCTTCCCATCGTGTTGAAGATCTCTTGGTCTTCGGCCTTCTACCTTTCCTTCTACTACCAATAGTTCCATGGTCTCCCGCTCTTCTAGCTATGTGACCATAGTAATTTAGGTTTACTCGGTTTACTTTTTTTAATAACCTGTCTTTTATATATGAAGTTCTTCCAGAATTGACAGGTGGGTTCTATGTTCTGTCCAGGACACATGTAGAATTCTTCTATAGACCAACATTTCGAAGGCTTCGATCTTACTCCTATCGATTTTTTTGGATAGCCCATGTCTTAGCTGTCTATATAGCAATGGGCAAAATAAGGGCATTGACCAACCTGAGCTAGTATTCCTTGTTATTGTACAGCGTTTCCACATTTCAATTAATTTAGCTGTAGCGGTTCGGGCCACTGCTTGTTTACGACTGATTTCTGAGGAGCAATCGCCATTGTTGGTTATCATGGAGTCCAAGTATACACATCTATCTGCGAAATTCGCCATTTGATATTATTATTTGCTCTGTCTACGATGATTATTTTTGTTTTCCGGTGTTCATCTGTATCCGGCTTAGCCGTTTGGTGTTGGTAATCATTTCGACTTCATTTGCTAATAGTATAATGGCAACTGCGTTTCGCAAGTTATTGATTTTTCTGCCACCCTCATCCCATTCGTCAAGTATTTTGTTCATGATATATTCAGAATATATGTTATACAAGGTGGTCCAGAATTATGTACATTAATTTCTAGAGCTCATACTACGTCCAAAAATAAGGGTACTTCTTTATGTACACTTTTTTATAAAACTGAATAATAAGGGAGATACAACCCTTTAAAGGGGTGAATTGAAATTCTTATTTTTTCAAATATCTTCCAAACGGTTTTGAATACGGAGTTCATATTTTGGGAGTGATTATAAGATATTAGGATAATTAATTTCATGTCACCACCTACCACATCCTATATTAATACAGGGTAGTTTTGGAGGGTAAGTGGGGGTTATTGCGTCACATGTTTTTTAATTTTTACATATTTTAAAAAAATATTTTAAAAATTGTTTCCTTAGACTTTTCTACGTAAAAAAGGTGCTCTTGTGATATTTCGATAGATATCACCGTTTTTGATTTATTTAAACTCGAAGGTATACATGTATTTTATTGTAATCGTTACATTTCATAATATTCATGAAGTATGCTTTGGAATTGACACTTGTGTTAGCAATAATATTACAAATTAATGGAAACCTTAATTAATACTTAACATTTAATTAATGGCGAAAATAATATTTCACAACAACTGTTCAAAATGTCCTCTATTTTGTTGAATACATAATCTAATTCTTTTATTTAGCGAACGCATAAATCCATTTAATGTTACTGGATCGTTTTGTAAATCGGAAAATACTTGTTCAATTTTGTCTCTTAACTCATTTACTGTATTAATTGGAGTGTTATACACTTTTGATTTCAAATAACTTCATACTGTAAAGTCCATTGGATTAAGATCACAACATCCACCTATCAGGGAAATGTTCATGTAACCACCTTCTACAAATTCTTGTGTAATATGGTGTAGCATCATCATGCATGAAAAACATGTTTCTTCGTATTTGTAATGGAATATCTTCCAAAATATCATGTAAAATATTGTCTAGAAAATTGTAATACATGTTACCATTTAAATTTCCGGGAAAGATGTGGTATCCTATGAAACTATTTCCTAAAGTAGCTGCCCAATTGTTTATCTTGAACGTGTGTTGGAAGTGAGTTTTCATTGTAGCCCTTGGATTTTCTTCAGCCCAGAAGTGCATATTTCTAGAATTGAACATACCTTGTCTTGTAAATGTGGCCTCGTCTGTAAGCAGAATGTTGCTTAAAAAATTTGGTGCAGTTTGAACTTTATTTTGAAATACTTCACAAAAATCAACTCTAAGTGGCATATCGTCAGGTAACAATGCCTGCACTTGTCGATAGTGGTAAGGATGTAATTGCTCTTCATGCAGAACTCTTAAAACACTTTGATGGGAAATATTCGTTCTTAATCCTAACCTGCGTGTACTTATTGTGGGGTCATTTATTACAGCATCCAATATTTTCTGTTCAACGCGAACATTTCTTGCTTCTCTACGACGACCAGCATCTGTATTCCTTCTTTGAAGACAACCGGTTTCTCTCAGTCGTCGTTCAGTACTTACAAAAGTCCTGGCATTGGGAATATTTCTGTTCGGATACTTTTCTCTGTAGCGTCTTACAGCGGCAGCAGCATTTCCCGAACATTCCCCTAATACTAAAAGTATGTCTGTCATCTCAGAATTTGAATAGTGTGCCATATTGCGGGCAAACAAATTTAAAAATATAGCAAAAGAGACGTGTTAAACAAATTTCACTGTCGAGTGTTGTTGCTAACACAAGTGTCAATTCCAAAGCATACTTGATGAACGTTAAGAAATGTAACGATTACAATAAAATACATGTATACCTTCGAGTTTAAATAAATCGAAAACGGTGATATCTATCGAAATATTACAAGAGCACCTTTTTTACGTAGAAAAGTCTAAGGAAACAATTTTTAAAATATGTAAAAATTAAAAAACATGTGACGCAATAACCCCCACTTACCCTCCAAAACTACCCTGTATTAATATAGGATGCGGTAGGTGGTGACATGAAATTAATTATCCTAATGTCTTATAATCACTCCCAAAATACGAACTCCGTATTCAAAACCGTTTGGAAGATATTTGAAAAAATAAGAATTTGAATTCACCCCTTTAAAGGGTTGTATCTCCCTTATTATTCAGTTTTATAAAAAAGTGTACATGAAGAAGTACCCTTATTTTTGGACGTACCATGAGCTCTAGAAATTAATGTACATAATTCTGGACCACCTTGTATAATAATGGTGATAGTATGCAGCTCTTTCTAGCTACTGTCTTTGTTTTGAACGCATCTGAATACATTCCGTGTATTTTAGCTTTGCCTGAGTTTTTATCATACAGATTTCTTATTAGGTTAACTAAGTGTTTAGGTACTCCCATAGACATATAATAAAAGATAGATGGCAATACAGTCACGTTCCCCCCGGGCGACAGAGGAAACGAGAAAACTGACCCGCAATCCGCATTGTTCATCGGCTATCTCTGAAAATAGAAAGTTCTTTAGCCGTGTTTTGATTATATGTAGCAGGATTTTGCTTTCATGATGAATAAGGGCAATTAATTGCGGCATACGGTTAGCGATCCTTTTTTATGGATAGGAATAAAGGTTGATTCGCATCACCCATCAGGCCATTCACCTGTGATCCCTTATGTTGCACATATCCAGTATTACATCTACGTCAATCTCGCCCATTGCTTTTAGAATCTCCGCTGGTATGCCATCGATCCCTGGGGATTTTTTGTTTCTTATCGGTAAAGAGCCTTCCCTACTTTTGCTCGTAAAATGATTGGTTCTGCCTCTCTGATTGTATATTTCTTGTGTTCTGAGACTGATGTATATTGTGTCTTTGTATAATTCTGAGCAGTAATTTTCCCATGTCTGCAATGCTCTCTATGTAGGTTGTTACTTCTCATTTATGGTCTTGAACAGCTTGAAGTTGCGGCTTGAACTCTCGGGCCAGATATTTAACTTTTTTTAGTAGTTCATGACTTTCATCGCGGTTTGCATGTTGCTACAGTTCTTGATACACGAACACACCATTTATATGGTTGTTTTTATCTCTGGTGCACATACATTTTATTTTCCTGTTCAGTTCCGCCATTTTTTGCGGTACCATTATAAAACTCTTTGATGATCGCTGTTAAAAAATTTAAATCCGATCTTTAATTATTTTTCATATGCTTTTCTTGAATATGCGTCGTTATTAATTGTTTGCAAAATCATTTAATTCTTCGAACAAGTGATACTATACATTAAACTTTGAACAAGTATGTTTATAACAAAATTATGTTATTATTATGAAGTTGATAACGGCGTATGACGTGAACACCTTCGATAAATACCTGCGTTTTCTATTGTTTGCACATATAAAATATTTTATTCTTCATTTCATTCTTTTTACTAATGTAAACATGAAAGACAACGCCGTTTCTAACAAGACAATTTTAAAAAATAATTATTTGTTTAATTATTGGAGAAATTACATTGCCGAGCATAAAATTAGGTTCACCCCATTGAATTTATTTTAGAAATTATTAATCTTTTTTAACTATTATCGATTGTAAAATAGTTTACCTTGGGCCCCTTATCCTAATTCCTAAAAACCATCATCAGCATAGTTTTTCTTTCTATGGTTTTAACGTTAATTGTAAACTGTTTGTGTAGTGTTGTCAGTGACAACTTGTCACTGTCAATGTATTGCAATGAGCGTAAGTTCTGTTGTGGCCGCATTAGAAGATAGCCACGGTCAGCGTGAAACTGCTAGAAACATTGGTGTAAGTCTCTTGAGTGTGTAACGAGTATGGCGACGGTACGAAGAGACCGGTCTGCGTACTCGAAAAACTGGTTCAGGTCGAGGTAGAATTACAACACTTAGAGATGACTGCTTTGTCCTTTCTAGTGATTTGAGAAACTGAACGGTCACGGCAGTTTCCCTTCGAAATCATCTGCAAGAAGTGAGAAATGTAAACGTAAGAGAATGGGCAGTCAGGAGGTGACTTCATGCTGCTAGTTTATCTTCTCGAACTAGAGTAACTGGACCGCCGCCTTCTCGTGAAAACCAAATTGCCAGATTGAATTTTGCACGAGAACACTTGGCTTGGACAATACAGGATTGAAGTCGTGTATTTTTTCCAATGAATCTAGATTTTGTCTTATGGATTCAGACAAACTTGTAAGGGTGTGGTGACGTCCCGGCGAGAGATTCGCTTAAGCATGTGTTGCCGAGCGACTTCCATTTGGTGGAGGACCAGTTATGGCATGGAGAGGCATATCGTTTGACGCTCGCACGAAGTTAGTATTTATCGAGAATGGGACATCGACTGCGCATAGGTACCAGACACAGGTTCTAGAAGACCACGTTTTACCGTTTATGGTTATTCTTGGAGACGACGCAACATTTATGCATGATAATGCAAGGCCCCACGCTGCTCAGATAGTTATTGAGTATCTTGACGAGGTTTAAATCACACGATTTATTTGGCCTGCTCGCAGTCTAGATATCAATCCCATAGAACATGCTTGGGATGAGATGAAGAGCCGTTTACAGAGTCATGTGCTGGCCCCAGAAATTGAAGAGAGCTTCGCGAAATATTGGTGCATGGAACAATCTTCCGCAGAATGGGATCCAAAATATGATCCAAAGCATGTCTCGTCGTTTGCAAGCAGTTATCACTGTCAGAGGAGGGAATACTCGCTACTGAAGTTCTTAAGATTTCTTTTGTCCCAACAAAAAGCACATCAAATCGTCATTCTCAAGCACATCACAGAAAATTGTTCATTTTCATTAATTTCAATAAACTTTGAAGGACAAAAACGTTGTTTTCGTTAAGCAATCCGTTAGTAAACTATGTTACAACTGAACATAGTTAAAAAGGAATAATAATTTCTAAAATACATTCAAATTACGGGGTGATCCTAATTTTATGCTCAACAGTGTATTACAAAAAATCTATTATTATTTACTATTTCTTATTATTAATCTATTTCTCTGTGGAATATCCCCGCTAGTCCTATTTGTGTAAAAACTATATTTACATAACATTCATACGCATGTAAAATATTAAGATGTTTGCAACATTTGATAACTTATCTCTTAACTAAGCATAAAGAATTTATTTTCAACACATTTAAGTGAATTTATTAAGTCTCTATTGCACTATAGTTAGACATTGTAGTTTAGGTAGGTTTTTCTTCTATTTATATACCAATAAGAAACCAATAATGAACCACTCTATGATAAAAATACATTCGTCTTAACATACACACGCTTTTGCGTACTACATCAGAAAAGTACTTTATTAAACAACAGTTTTAGAACACATATTTTGTTTACCCAGTTCATATTAGTTAGTGGTAAATCTTGGTAGTCTATGGAAAAACCTTGTGTATTTGCGTAATCTATTTATATAAAAGGCCATGGGCGCCCATAGGGGGGGGGGCAAGAGGGGGCAGTTGCCCCCCCCCCCTATCATTAGTAATATTTCATTTAAAAATTGAAGAAAATCGATCTAAATTGTTTTCTATTGTTTCAACAATCGTTCTTTGTGGAACGAGCGATTTAGCATTGCTTGGAAAAGAATCTAACGATGGGAATTTTGTAAAACTTCTTAATTTCAGGGCCGAATCTGGTGACACTAGTCTAATAGATCATTTAAAAAGTACAAGTGGCAAAGCAAAATATACTTCACATAGAGTTCAAAATGAGCTAATACATATATGTGGCTTAATTGTTCGACGGCAAATTATCGAAAAAATAAACCATCCAAACACAATTGCATTTTCCTTGCTTGCCGATGAGACTGCAGATATATCTGGAGTCGAACAACTATCTATTAAATGCTAAATCAATAGCACTTGAAATTTTAACATTTCTTTTAAAAATTGATTTAAATGTGGAAAAATTGGTGGGGTTGGGATTTGATGGATGCGCGACTATGGCTGGTCAAGAGGGTGGTGTTCAAAAAATAATTAGAGAAAAACATCCCAAAGCATTATTTTTTCATTGTGTCTCACACAAATTAAATCTGGTTGTTAATGATTTAAATACTGTTAGAGAAATTCAGAATTGTGTGGGAATTATTAAAGATGTCATCAATTTTTTTCGTGATAGTACTTTGAGACGGCGATTAGCACCAAACATGCCTTTGTTATCCGAAACTCGCTGGTCATCAAAATACAAATCTATTCGAATATTTTCAGAAAATTTTATTGAAATCAAAAATGTTTTAGAAACAATAATAGCAGATAACAAATTTAATTGCTCAACAAGATCAAGAGCACAGCAGCTTTCATGTCTCACATCTGATTCCAGATGTGGCACATGATTTTTATGACTTTTATAATTTCCCTAAATTTGATTTCCAAATATTCTTCTTTCTTAGAACCCCTAGTAAACATTTTACAAACTAAATCAATAGATATGCTGGCAGTTCAAAATCATATACAGTTATTTCTTGATATGATAAAAAAGCACAGACAAGAAGCGGAAACAACTTTTAAAACAATTTTTGAAAAGAGTACAAATGATGCCGAATCTCTAAGTATTACCCTTGAAAAACCACGAATCGCTCCTAGAAAGCAAACACAACGGTCAAACCATGCGGTTAATTCCGCTGAAGACTTTTTTAGAGTGTCATTATTTATTCCGTACCTAGATTCTTTAATTAGTTCTCTTGATGTCAGATTTTCAGAAGACAATAATCCTGGTATGTTATTGTATAACTTGCATCCCAAAAACATAATAAAATTAACTGAAGAAGACCTCGCCAAAATAATAGAAATCATAAATAATTTATACAAAATTACTAATCTAAAAGAACAGGCATCATTGTGGCTCTATTATTGGAAAAATCTAACCAATTTAGATGTAGAAGATATTTCAATGATAGAGCTACTAGACCATTGCTTATTTTACCCAGCTATAGCCCAAGCTATAGAAATTTCTCTGTGCCTTCCTCCCACTACATGCACGATTGAAAGATCATTTTCAACTCTTCGAAGGGTTAAAACTTGGATTAGGTCCACTATAAGTGAACAAAGATTAGATGGACATGTATGATGAGCGTTCATAGAAATAAAATAGAAAACAATCGAAATAATTTTATTAAAAAAGTAATAGATGAGTTTGGACAAAAGCCCAGAAACCTTCAGTTTTTATTTTCACAAGATACAGAGCACTAGCCTTCAATATCAAGTTTACTCTTTACGTTTTGTTGGGGTTAACATTTTACCATTTTAGATTCTATTGGGAAATTATTCGTTTCAATAAATTATAATACATACAATACTAACTGAAAAAAAATGTTAATTTTTTTATAATAAATTATAACAAATAAATTTTTAATTAAATTTCATCAATTGTTTACAACATAGTACAAATTTTTAATGTCAAATATAAATAAGTTGGCACCCAGCGAAGTATTTGAAGATTGCACACATTTGACTATTTATGCAATTTCGGCTAAGCATGGTAGTAGAAGGGTGTACACCCTACCCTAACCCTTTCAACGTAGTACAGTTTTGAATATTTGTTTTAATTTCCTAGTAAAAGAAATTTTTCAATTCAGATATTATGTTACTTACATATTATTTAAACTACACTATTGCTTGTGTTGCATTTCGTATCTCAGAGTACCTGCTTTTTTTATTACCATTTTTTAACATCCTTGCTTAAAATTGATTTTTTTATTCCTACATAAAAAATTTTGTATAATAAAATTTGTATGTATAAAGTCATACCATAAAATATGTTGTTAATAATTTTTTGTTTAAGATTACTTTTACTTTTCTGGTATTTCTTTACTGTTTGTAAATCATGTTTATATTTTTGCATTTTTGCAATCGGCTATTTTAGTTTTTATTAAGTTGTATGGATCAAAATAAAAATTTGAGTTGACTTGCCCCCCCCCCTGGATTTTGATATATGGGCGCCCATGTAAAAGGCTGTGATGACAAGTCACACCGTTTGTCCAGTAAACTAACGGCGCAATCTAGGAAAGAAATCTGAACTACCACCATTTGACATTTCAATCATATTTTGTTCTAAATACATTTAATTAATAATATTGTATTAATTACATATTAATATAATTAATAATTAATTTTAATAATATTTTTAAGGTAGAATTTAATCTGAACTAGCAACATCTGAAATTTCATTAATATTTTGTTCTTGAAACGATTAATTACTAATACAAAAAATATTAATTACATATTAATAAAATTAATAAATAATATTATTAATATTTTTAAGATACAAAATAATTTAAAGTTTCATGTTAGTTTAAATTTAAAATTTTAGCGTCACCTAGGAAAGAAATCTGAAATACCAACTGACATTTCAACATATGAGTCAATCATGTTTTGTCTTTGAAATGATACGTTTAATTAACTGGTTTTTGTACGTATATCGATTTCATAAGACGTAATTGAATTTTTATATCTACATAACATATAATACAATAAAATAAAATTATGTAATATTAAGTAAATTAAATTAAGTAAAATCGAATCGAATAAAATAAGATACATTAAATTAAAACCATGGCTCCGTGCATAGACGATAAGAAAGCTATGCTTCCTCTCCCAGAATTACAACATATACATATCACTTTTTTTTATTTTTTAAAACCATTTTAATGAAATATAATGATAATCAAAATGAATTAATTAAACATAAATACAAAATTATAATGAAAATGTAAATGATGAATAAATTCTATTTTATATTTAACACATTTTTAAAATTACTAAAATCATTAAACAAAATTTTCAAAGAAAAAATTAAGATTTTTCAAACTTTAAAGAACTTACATGTGTGACATTATTATAAAAAAATATTAACAATTAAGTAATAAGCAGATATGAAATTTCATTAACCCACATCTCCTTTGTTATTGGTCCGATTGGAGCGCGTGATATGTTACATGATAGGAAAGGATATCACGAATATATTAAGATAAAAACAAAACAAACAAGGCGACTACCAAAAGGACACCACACAGTGTCTTCATTATTAATGAAAGTAAAGTGACATACGAGATGTCATAGGGCACTATGGATAAAAATAGTTTAACTAAAAAACTAATTTTGATTTATTGACCTAAGGAAGGCCTCTGGCTGAATACAAATTAAACAACTGAAGGAATCCTAACATGCGACATAGCAAATAAAAGGTGAGGAAATAACGAATACATTTAAGTAACAAAAAACAAATAAGGCGACTAAAGGGTACTACACAGTATCTTCATTAATAATGAACGTATAGCGACATACGAGATATCGTAGGGTACTATGAATACAAATGGATTTACTATACAACCAATTTTGATTTATTGAGTTAAAGAAGGCCTCTGGCTGAATACAAAATAAACAGCTGATCGAATTCTAACATGGGACATAGCAAATAAAAGGGAAGGATATAACGAATATATTCAGATAGAAAAAACAAACAAAGAGACTACCAAAAGGACACTACACATAGTCTTCGTAATTAATATACGTATAGCGACATACGACATATCACATGAAACTATGGATGATATTGACATATTTGCTTTATATATAAACTATAAAGCATATAAGGTAAATTTGCTTTATTGACCTGAAAAAAGTTCTCTGACTGATTACAAAATAAACAACTAGACTAATAGTGCCGCTAATATATATATATATATATATATATATATATATATATATATATATATATATATATATATATATATACAAGTTATGGTAAAAAATGATGATCTCGGGTCAGATGTGCACCAGATCATACTTTATATTTACTTGCTTATATGCAAAAAGTTTATTTTAAAAATTTAATGACTGACTGTAGATGACAATTGATTGGATTGGATTGGAGACGGGCAAAGTTACTAGTATTAGTATAAAGCGAATAATCCGAATATAGTCACTAAGATGTTCCACTTAACCTCATTTTTTTTTATTAAACAAAGTACAGGATGTCCCAAATTGGTATGTTTTGCAGGATATACCGAAAACAAGAGGAGCAAAAAGTAGTTGATGATACGACTTCTTTTTTCGTTAAAATAACGATTGCCCAATCAAATCATTAATAGCTTCCCACATTAGCGAGATACAGGCGATTATTGAAAAATGTTAAAAACGACAGGGTTATATATCTTCTTCATTAAGAAAAATTTTAAAAAAATCGGTTGCCTGTAAAGTCGGTTTTACGGGCGAAGATTTTACGTGACAACGTCTTTTTCTCGGTAGAATATTTATTGATATGAATATTATTAAATTGCACAATAGGAACAAGGAATTGAATGAAAATAAGAATTGCATTACCGATTTATTAGGTATTTTATATATTATTTATATTTTATATATTATATTTTTATATATTATTTTATATATTATTTATTTTATATTATATTATTGATCTTATTATTTTCTACAAAATTTATTTGAAAATTTTTTCGATATATCAATTAGTTGCGGAGATATCGATCATTGAAGTTATTGTTTGCTACCAGTATTTTATATATTTATTTTTTTCAGTTATAAAAAATTACTATTTCCAATTGTGTCTACCAAGTATGGTCACATGTATTTGCCTACATATTAAATAATAATAAGTACAGATAATGTTATGTGACGTTCACTTCTGATTATATATATTTTAATATTTTTAATTTTAAAGAATCAATTTGAAAATCAAAACACTTATTCAGATCGAAGGTTCAAATTTTTGCTAAATAAATTTGAAATTAATTAAAATTTGTAAATGTAAATGGTAAAGTTGAAAATTAAAACATTTACTAAAATTGGAATTTGAAATTCTTGCTAAACACAGTTAAATTCTAACTCCGCGCGTGGTGATTGGTCGGTTTAGTTCGTTTGTTTGGTCGCCCTGTTTTGACAGGTTAGAAGTTATAATTTGTTATTTTAAATGTTTGACTAGCAATACGCGCTGTTTCTTCTCAATCGACTGAATTACGATTGATTGCAGAGTGATTTAAACTAATAATTTACTTAACACTATCAACATTTGTCAATAGTATGACATAACCTATAAACTCAGTTTCTCAACTTTTGTGTCAATCTAACAATTAATCAATCAATCATAGTTTACGATAATGAAATATTAGTGTACAATTATTTACCTTTATTGTTGTAGTTGTTGTAAATGACGAATCTAAGCACTCCACATTTTCACTACAGACACAGCTGACGATACTTTCAACGATTTTCAACTTTAGCGATTCAACGCGCCTAATTCTCTAGTGCCGCGCGCAGCGGACCGATCATGTTTGAGTGGGAGAGAGACGCAAGGCATTCGCCGGTCCGGCGGGTCTCTCTCTCGTTCGGCGACTCACTGTAACAGACGTGAGCCGGCGTTACACTTTTTCTTAAATGACTCCGAGCCACAACCTAATTTAAGACGTTGTCACGTCAAAAACTTTATTCGAACTTTTAATAGATATTATTGTTCTGAAGCAAGTTTCTTGTGGCATTTTAAAGTAATTACTATTTAAATGGGAATAAGCCACAATTAAAGGTTAAAGTACGTTTATTGACGTTTCAATTTCCACTTCGGAAATCGTTCTCAAAATACAAACATTAGTGATGTTTTTTTTTTATTTATTTTTATTAGTGATTTAAAAAAAACATTTTTATTTTGTAACTTCAAAGGGCTGTAACTTTTTTTGTGTACACTTTTGTACTAAGGTAAGTTGGATTCAGTCAATTTATTTTTGTCTCCGGAATGCGTGATTGAATTTATGACATACCTTTTTGAAACACCCTGTATATTAATACTAAGGAATAATTAGTAATAGTAAGAATTTGTCTCCTTTGATTTCGTTCCTCTGAATGCCTTTACTAAATAAAAGTAAATCTTACCTCAGGTTTATTGTGCGTATCTACATCTAAAGGGGAGGCAAACTGACAGACTAACGTATGTTCTTTCTTGATAACTGCAATGAGAAATTAACTTAGTTAGAAATAAGTGAAGTTTATATACAGGATATTTGATATAGACTATACACTAGAGATTGTAATCCAGTCGTCAAATTTGACCCCTAAAAATCACACGAACAAGTTCAATTTTTCGAGAATATCAATTTTGAGACTCCAAAAAGATTCAAAAAAGTTTACCACTTTTACCCTCGGCTTTTCTCCTAAACCCAACTCATAGTGGGATAAAAACGCAAGAATCTGTATGCCGCAGAAAAAAATATTTCAAATAAAAAATGTAGCTGACATAATTTTAAACAAAACTATTAATTAATACTTTTTGTGTAGAAGATATCGAATTTTTACCGTCGATCTACAAATTTTATTGAAAATTGATTTCGGGCGTGTAACTTACATTCAAATCACCGATTGCTTTAAGCGTTGTTTCTGAGAAAACTGTTCACTCTACACAATAAGTGAATAAACATTTTTGTTTGAAATTATATCAGCTACATTTTTAATTTAAAATATTTTTTCTACAGTTGACAGATTCTTGGTAAATCAATTTTTTTGTGTTTTTACCCTTCTACTGGGAGGTTTTAGGAGGAAGCTCCGGGGAAAAAGTGGTAAACTTTTTTTGCATCTTTTTTGGGGTCCCAAAATTAACATTCTCGCTTGTTCGTACGATTTTTAGGGTTTCAGTGACATTTTCGTCTCTGACGACTGGAGTATTGTATCTGAGTTGAAATCAAACAATTTGTCCTTCGGCTCACCAAATACTTAGTTTAGAGAATGTTTTATTGGATTGAATGAAATGGAATAAAGGTAAAATGGAGAATAACACAGTTTTCAAAATAGCCAGAGAAAAATCAAGGATTACAAACTACGATGGATTCGGAAGAAGAGACGAACCAAACGACAGAGGAGTAGCCATCTATGTTAAAAACAACATAGAATGGAACCAAGTTTTGATGGAAACACACCAATTCGAAAGTGTTGGAATTAAAGTAGGTATAGCTAATATCTTTTCAATTTACAGGAAGCAGTCAGAAGATCTAGCCATAGAAGAATTAGATGCCTTACTCAACTCAGCACCAACCGTAGTCGTAGCAGGAGACTTCAACGCCAAACACACAGCATGGGGATGTATGACGGACACAGCACCAGGAACAACCCTACTAAGATACTGTGAAGACAGAGATAGGATGTTATTCGCTCCAGACGAACCAACAAGGATCAGCCCAATAAGAGGACACAACAACTCAACACTGGATCTTTTCATCACCAAAGATGTAATAATAGAAGACGTCAGAGCCTACTTCGAATGCAGTTCGGACCACAAACCAGTAATAGGAAGGATGACATCGAGAGTCGACTTGCCAAGGATAGAACCAGTAGAAAGATGGAGATGGAAAGATGCTAACTGGCCTAACTACAGAAGACAGCTAAACCAAATGAAAATGAAGAGAGAGTTCCAATCAACAGAAGAAGTAGAGGAAAAAATCGAAGAAATCACAAGAAGAATTCAACGTGCCATGGAAGCCAACATTCCAAAATCCATGACGAACAACAGAGGACTGGTCATCCCAACCGAACTACAGGACATCATCAAGGACAGAAACAACGCCAGAAGAGCATTCCAAAGGACTAGAAGACAGGAATTCAAAGATTACAGAGACATCCTATCTGAAGAAATAAGAGTAAGACTGAGAGGTCTCACTGAAAACCAGTGGCACAACAACATCAGAAGAGCTGAAGAAAAGCATGGAAATGTTTGGAAAATGCTGAAGGCAAGAAGAAGAGAAAAACAAAAGATGCCACAAATCATAGACAACGAGAGAACACACTACGACACCCAAGGAAAAGTAGATGCAATATCAAGGAAGATGGCAGCCACACACAGACAAAACCAGGATATGTCGGATGCAAGAACAAGGAGGCAAGTCGAACAAGAATACAACAGGATCAGAAGAAGGAACGAGTTCCAAATAGACGAGGAAGACCATACCAGCCCAAGCGAAGTTGCGAAAATCATCAGGAAGCTGAAAGGAAGCAGAGCACCAGGACAAGAAGGAATCCACAACATCACCCTCAAGGAACTTCCGAAGAAGATCATAGTACAGCTGTACTATATCTTCAAATACTGCCTGGAAAAGGGACATTTTCCGAACAACTTGAAACACGCCAAGGTCATACCTCTTCTGAAACCAAGGAAAGATGGAAGAAGACCGGAAAGCTACAGGCCCATATCACTCCTGGAAACGATGGGAAAAATTTTAGAAAAAATCATCTACAAGAGACTGGTGAAGCACACAGAAAAAAGAAGAATCATCCAAGAAGACCAGTTCGGTTTCAGAAAAGGAAGAAACTGCGAACTTCAACTAGCAAGGATTATCAGCGACACGAAGATAAAATTCAACAGGAAACAGAAGACAGGATTAGCCATACTGGACATAGAGAAAGCATACGACACGGTTTGGAGAAAGGCACTAATCTTCAAGATGGACAAGGCTAGACTTCCACACTACCTCATCAACATCTGCGACATGTACCTATCCAATAGAACATTCCAAGTTTCAGCTGATCAAAAGATGTCGACGATCCAAGAAATCCAGGAAGGAATGCCTCAGGGCAGCATCTTATCACCCATATTATATAACATTTTTGTTTCAGACCTTCCAACAGATCCAAGGACTTCTACAGCCCTGTATGCAGACGTCACAGCAGTGTATGCATCCGGAAAAGACGAAGGAAGAATCATAGATGACATGGAGTACCACCTGGAAAAAATCACGGACTACACCGAAAAATGGAAAATCAAGATCAACGCCGAAAAGACGCAGTTCATCATATTCAGCCAGGACAAACGACCACCACGGAACGAGATCACAGTAGGAGGCAACAGAATTCAGGAATCAGAGACGGTCAAATACTTAGGAGTCCACCTCGACAGAAGACTCAACTTCCGGGTGCATACACAAAAAACAAAGGTAAAAGCTAATGCAGCTAAAAAACTAATACTTCCTTTCATTTTTAGGATCAGTCCACTTTCGAAGGCGAATAAAATTCAGCTCTACCAAGCATATGTTAGGTCGGTGATTCTGTATGCAATACCAGTGTGGAGCTCCATTGCGGAATCACACTGGAAAAAGTTAGAAGCAACTGAGACATCATGCTACCGAATCATCGACGGAGCATCATGGGAGGATAGAGTTACAAACGCGACGATTAGGAACAGATTGGGATACACGCCACTAAGGGAAGTGGCCGAGAACAGAACCAGGTGGTTCTTCAACCAGGCCACACGAAGACTACGAAAGACCAGGGATATCCTCGAGAAGAACAGGATCCAGAGGATATTTAGATCCACCCACAGACTGATCGACCACCTGATCAGGGTCTAGAAAACCAGGCGTGCAGGGAAGTAGGTACGTTTGCCGATACAAGTACCTACAGAAGCAGACGAGGACACCACCAAGGAAAATCCAGGAGCCGAGAGGAAGAATCAACAAACGCTGGCGGTGCAAGAGCGGTACGCCGAAGAAAGAAGGCAAAAATTTTTAAGTTTGACATGTAAATATATTTTGTAAGGCAATAAACGTTTTTATTTTTATTTTTTATTTTATATAGAGAAAAATCACCAAACGGTATTTATTACCGCCAAATAATGTCAATATTTTAAAGTTGCGTTCCTGGGACGACTTTATTGTAAGATAGTTCATTCGATTACATGAAATCAACTTTAACTGATGACAGCAAAATTCTCCTGTTAGTGAAACATAAAGAAAATAAACCTCATGATACTATCGCAATATAGTAAGTATTTAATTATAATAAATCTTAATTAATTTTAAACATGAGTCCATTTCAAAAGGTAAAAAAGAATCGTATAGTATTAGTTGCACTTCCGCTACATATCTGTCCTCAAAATATTTTCAACAAACTTATCGGTAATTAAAATGACGATGTTCGTGCGATGAGATTGGTTTATATCAAATAAAATATAACACAGTGCCGATAAAACGTTTGATAAAAATAATTGTTTGTAAATGGTTATGGTTTATGTAATTTTTTTTACTACAACAATTACTTTTACTAACAATGATTTTAATTACTAATGACTAGCTTTCGTGTGTAATATTCGCGTTGGTGAATTAACAGTGTGCAAAATTAAATAGTTAATAACAGTTAATTTTCCGATCTATTCTCAAATAAATAATTTTATGTTGAAATCCGTTGAAACTAGCAATACTTCTATTTCTTCTTTTTCGTCATGTGCCATCTCCGCTACGAAGGTTTGCTATCTTCATAGCAATTCGTTTGGATTTTTCAGTATGTGTATTATTGCTGTTAATTATTTCGGTATTATACCTGATTTGTAAATGCTGTTAAATAGCTCCACAAGCTTTATTAAGTTGTTATCATGATATGAGTTTAATTAATTCTATTGGGAATTCATCTCGGCGTGCAGCTTTCCCAGTCCTAATTTATTTAATCGCATGTTCTACTTCATCTCGTGTTATTTCTGGCCCTGTCTCACTGTTTGTGTATTCATTATCTACATTTTGCGTTGACCGTTAAACAGTTGTTCTGTGCAGAGTTTTCAGAAGTCAAAGCTCAAGTTTTTCAAGTTCAAGATTTCCATCAAGCTCAAATACAAAAAATAAATACTCAAAATGAACAGAAAATCGCTGGAATACGATATGAAATTATGAAAAATGTTTCCCAAAAATGAGTATATAATAGATACTTACACTGTAGATGCCAACACCTCCATATAACATTATTCAATCGTATTTTGTCTTTCCATCTAAGTCTTATACCTCTGAATCTGTTCCACTTGGGAGACGTTAATTTTTGTCTGCAATAGAAAATATACATTAATAAGGAAAGTATAATTACAATCCTAAAGATAGTGAATAACTAATGGTTAAGGTAAATCACAGTAAAGAAATGAAGTATGTGTTTTTCATGAAATTAGTGTTTTTCAGGGCAAGCCGAACGAGAGGGAATCTCCTTGAGGACTTGAAAGACGCCACTTTCTGGTCTATAACGTAAACTACTATTTCAAATACCTCACCAGAAATAATAAAAATGAATTATTTTCACGCTTTATTTATTTATTTAGCGAATGGCACAAATTAAGGAAAATGCTCTAAATTTGTCTCTAGATTTGTGTTAAATCTATCGAGCTAGCACATCTGTTCTTGCCACGGAGTTCTCTTCGCTACGCATTACACGTAAATACCACCTTGGTCTATTTTCCCGCATCTTGTCCTAAATGAACTACAAACTTTACATGAAAATAAAATATTGTTCTGAAGCTATTTTCTTGTGGCATGTTAAAGTAATTACTATTTAAATGGGAATAAGCCACAATTAAAGGTTAAAGTACGTTTATTGACGTTTCAATTTCCACTTCGGAAATCGTTCTCATCGCTATAATAAATAATAGTATTTTGAGAACGATTTCCGAAGTGGAAATTGAAACGTCAATAAACGTACTTTAACCTTTAATTGTGGCTTATACCGATTTAAATAGTAATGAAAATAAAAATAGTACAAATAAAATAAATTTGTTTAATAAACGTTGATGGCGAGACTATGTACCCAGTTTATTTCTAGATGGGTTGTTTCAAAGAAGTCACCCCATGGTCCTGGATGTGCCTGGACAGGGTATTCAGAGTATTGTATGGTTTGTATTTCATGATCGCAGTCACAATCTGGATACTATACCTTGCCCCATATCCCACTTTGCTAGGATGTCAGCACTCGACACCTTTCAGTGTGGTTTCTGTTTAATGTCACCCATGTCTTACGATTAAAATTAAATCCTGGAACCAGTTGACTACGATGGAGTACTATATGAACGTGTTGTTATGTACTTTGTTCCCATATATTTTTCTTCTCCTTCTTAACATTCTATCGTCCATTTTTGGCCATATGCTTCTCCCAACGCCTCTCATCGATCTCTATCCTGAGCAACATACTTCCAATCTATTTTTCTACCATTTGTTAATTACTCAAAGTGGTATGATATTAGAGACCTGGAAGTTAGCAACGGCAGATTTGTCTATTATAGTTTATTTCTATTTTTTAACTAAGGTTTTATTAATTTTTTTATGTTTTCTTACTAGCGCACTCTTTGTTTGCGCACTTTTTCCTTGTGCGGATATCAGAATATTCCTAATAGGACGGGAAACCATTGGTGTAAGGTGCATCTTAAAGATCTTGTTTTTATGCTCAAGTAAAAATAAGAGAAGCAAAAATTAATATGAAACTAATAAAATACGGAGGAAGCGAACTAAGAGGAAAAATACTGGCACTATTGAAAAATATATGGAAAGAAGAGAAAATGCCAGTGGACTGGGAGGTAGGGCAGATCATAACAATACATAAAAAGGGAGGCCAACAAATCTGTGAAAATTATAGAGGAATAACGTTACTAAATACAACATATAAAATATTGACATCAATAATAAAAAGGAGGTTATCAAAGATCACAAAGAAGACAGCATGACAGTACCAATGTGGATTCACAGAAGGAACATCTACAATAGATGCAATACACACAATAAAACAAATAATGGAAAAAGAAAACGAATATAAATTAGAATTCGAAATGTTATTCATAGACTTCAAACAGGCATTTGATTCAATTAAAAGGAAAGGATTAATGATAGCACTTAAAAAATTAAAAATTTCACATAAACTCAGAAAATTAATAGAAATGACAATGAGAACTACAAAAATAAGCATAAAGACATAAAGAGGGGAGACAGAGGAATACAGTATAAATAAAGGGATGAAACAAGGAGGTTCCTTATCAACAACGCTATTTATTCTAGCATTAGAATATGTACTACGAAATATAAATAAAGGAAATCTTAGAACAAGAGGTGGTCAAATAATTGCATATGCAGACGATATTGTTATTATTGCGAAGAAAGGAAAATAATGAAAGAAATGCTAGAAGAAATAAGAGAGAAAGGGAAGGTAATGGGGCTAACATTAAATCAAGAAAAGGCAAAAATATTAAGATTAGGGAAAAAGCCAATAAAAGAAAAAATCAAAATAGCAAGTTCTGAGTTTGAAGAAGTAGAATACTTTAAATAACTAGGAGTTACAATAAGCAAATCTGGAGAAAGGAAGTCCGAAATAAAAGAAAAAATATTAGCAGCGAATAAAGCTTATTTTGCAAACAAAAGATTACTTAAAAGCAAAACACTGACTAAGAAAACTAAGATGAACATTTATAACACCATAATTAGGCCAATATTATTATATGCAGGAGAAACAATGATGATGGTTAAAAAAGATGAAGACTTAAGAATAGCAGAGAGAAATATTATGAGAACTATACTAGGACCAATCAGAACAGAGCAAAATGAATATAGAAGCAGAACAAATGCAGAGATTAAGGAAGAACTTAAGGAAGACATCGTAACTAAAATAAAGTAATGCAGAGTTAGATTGTTAGATCACCTTTGGCGAGCAGGAGATGAGGCAGTGACATACGCAATGATAGAATGGAATCCAGGAGGAAGAAAGAGAAGGGGAAGACCAAGATCAAAGTGGTTACAAATAAATCTCGTATGAAAAGTAGATTTCCTCAATCTTTTTACATAATGTTTTGAAGTACCTCGCTCGGTGCTACATTATTTTATTTGAAAAATTTGTTTTGCTTAACTACGTAAAAAAACTTACGTAAAAACTTGTTTTATGTACCATTGTAACAATAAAAAACACGAACAATAATCTATAGTAACAGTAACAATAAAATAATAATTAGCAGATCAATGGAAAATGTGTACTAGAAACACAAAAGACATCACAAATAGGTAAAAAAAAAACTAAAACTACAATTTTGATTGCGCAGTTACCATCTATCTACATACACGTGGATTTTAAAATAAAATTTGTTCTAGGATTACAATTGGAATCTTGTTGGAAGAATTGGATCTCGTTGGAACAAGTGTATTGATATTCCGGGAGACAATACTGAATAATAAAATGTATTTAAAACCATAAAATTATATTTTTATTATCGAACCGTCAAACTTATTGAACAGTCTAGTATTTGTTATATTTTAGCAATGCACAAATTGAGAATAAAAAAGAACGAATTATAAATGTCACAAAAATCTGCACAAAGAAAATTAAAAAGAGTAAAATGGGAATGGGAACGAGAATAATAGGAAACTTTAACAACAAAGTACTATTTTCAGCGATGTTCGATTTGCAGTACTAATTAAAATATATTTAAAAAAATTAAAGTAAACACAGTTTCATGTTATTTTATTGTAATGAGTTTATCATAATTTAATTTGCATTTAAACTTCACTAAATTGACATTATTGCACGGAAAAAGTCTGGTAACAGCATTCAGTCACGGCTGCCAAGTTCTACATGTTGATTTATATAGGTTAATTGAGATCTGTATAATATATGTTGTTCTAATTATTGGAATTGCTGATTGTTGATACTACTGGTAGGCTTGACGAATTGGTAAAAATATTTATAAAATATACTGGGGATAAAAAGTCTCCTATAATAATTCTATTATTCTTGATCGAATCTTCTCTATCACAAATTACACATAAGAAGATTATATTTACTACAGGCATAGTTTTTTTTTAGAAAATACGTTGGTTTATAACCTAAAAATCAAAATATGCCGCCATCATTTTTCTTAAAATATTATTGAATTCAGCGTTTTAACAATTTCTTATTGAATATTATTGTTAAAATATTAAGAGCAATATATCTTGCGTTATAAATGTCTTACAAACAAATACCCTCTAAAAATCATTCGAACAAGCTGAATTTTGCCGAGAATATTAATTTTGGGACCCCAAAAAAATGCATAAATGTTTACCACTTTTACCCCCATAAAAACGCAAAAAAATCGATTTACCAAGAATCTGTACTCCGTAGAAGTGGTCAATTGTTTTATGCTTATCGGCTGCGTAGACTAGCACCTTCACATATTCCCACAAAAAAATAGTCTAAAAGTGTTAAATCACACGATCTTTGAGGCCAATTCATGATCCTAAACGTGAAACTACGCGGTTACCAAATGTTTCCTTCAATACATCAATTATGACACGAGCTGTGTGACATGTTGCCCCGTCATATTGAAACGACATCTCCTGCACATCATGGTTGTTCAATTGGGGAATGAAGAAGGCAATAATCATCGTTGTATAGCGGTCATTATTGCCTATAACATTCTGTCCAGCATCGTTTTTAAAGAAGTACGGTCCAATGATTCCACCAGACCATAAAGCAGACCAAACAGTCAGTTTTTCTGGATTTCAATTTCAATATACATTTGAAGATTATCTTAACTCCAAATAGGGCAGTTTTGTTTGTTGACGTAGCCATTCAACTATAAGTGAGCTTCATCGCTAAACAAAATTGGCTTATGAAAATCGGAGTCAACGGCAATCTCGTTTTGGTCCCGCTCACTTAAGAAACCCATCGAGGTACTGCAAGCCGCAGACCAAGGATTCGAGGTATGAGACTTGTACTGGAGAGATCACACGACTAGTATGGTAGCACAGTCTTCGTCAGACCAGATACCGACATAGTTTTCACATCTTTAACACGCTTTCTAGACGATGGATGTAACTATGAAAAGCTGCATGTTTATGTGACATGGGATGGTTGGATGAAAATGGAATTACGTGGTCAGTCTGTGTAATTCCAATTCAGCTGAACTTTTACTTTCCAAAATCAACCAAATTCACCCCAATATCAAGTTCACCATGGAACTAGAATCTTCCAAGTCAATTAATTTTCTTGATCTAACCATCACCAGATTAAATGACCACTTCGACTTCAGTATCTATAGGAAACCTACACAGACTGACCACGTAATTCCATTTTCATCCAACCATCCCATGTCACATAAACATGCAGCTTTTCATAGTTACATCCATCGTCTAGAAAGCATTCCACTGTCAGATTTAAACTACAAAAAAGAACTAAATATACTCAGACAAATAGCAGTCAACAACGGATATGATCACAACATCATTAACAAATTCATCCACAAAAAACGCCTTAAGACCCTGCGGGAGACTGCGTTCCCCAGAGACCTTACCACCAAACCCAACTATGTTTCACTCCCTTTCTATCATGAAAGTCTTTCTGGAGATATTCGAAATCTCATCCAACGTTCGGTTGAAAACATCCATGTTTCTTTCAAAGTACCCAACAATCTGGGACAACATATTTCTAATTCCAAAGATCCTATCAATTATATGAACCGGAGTGGAGTATATAGACTTAAATGTTCAGATTGCAATGCCACCTACATAGGTAGAACATGCAGATCTCTTTCTTCACGCTCTCTAGAGCACATAAAAAGAGAAAACACTTCCACTTTCTCCCAACATCTCAAAGAACACAACCACACCCTCAATATCCCAGAAGACGTTTCACTTATCCACAATATCTCCCAAAAAAATTTCCTCAAATTAGATTTATATGAAGATCTTGAAATTCTTAAAGAAAAACAAAAAAGCCCAAATTGCGTTAATCGCCATGTTTCATTCAATCGAGATTTTCTCCCTCTCCATCGCCAACTATTCTCCTAACCCACATTCCCAATTTACTTCTATAATTAAAAATCCATATTCATTATTAGTCTACCATCCTCCTTAGTTAATTCTAATAACTTTTCTTCCAATACACTTTACTCTCCATTTATCACACTCTTTACTTTTCAAACCAAATTTCATTTCTTAACCACTATAACAAATACTTTACATTCCTCTATTTCGTCATTTCCAAATTCAGATCAGATCACCCGTCATCCCCCACCCCTTCCCGACTATTAAATTCTTATTTTACTTCTCCACACAATTCCCTCAAGGTTTGGCTTCGGTTCTCTGGGGACCTCAGCCTTCCGTAGTCTATCCGTTTATCACAATTCTCTCAAATAACACCTTAATTTTTATCCTCTTTACTCAAACTGAACAGAGCCACCAACAACAATTTCAGTTTACTAATATATTCAATATAGACCAATAGTTCATTCAACCTACCAACTTATAACTTAATCTTTTATTTTCCTTATGTACCTAGTGTTGCTTTATAACAGATAGGGCCTTTTCTCAAGTTATAAGTTGAGTACTTTATGACCAGCACATTATAAAACCACTTCCAACCATCAAATTTTTTGTCCATTTCAGATACCTGTCAACACCCAAAATATAACTACATCACTCAGTTTGTTAACACCCAATCAGATATTACATTTATGAACTTGCAACTCAAGAAATTCTACATTTTCCAGGTACCAAATGTTGTTTTTTTGACATACAGGGCCTAATATAATTGAGTTATAAGTCAATTTTTACATCTGTCTTATACTACAATAGTTTTATTTCATTCATTGAATAATATTCTCACATATCAAACATATTAATTCCTATACTTTTCAAGAACCCAACTGTCCACCTGTGTCTAGTTTCCATTTTCCAGGTACCAGATGTTATTAAAACATAAAGGGCCTTATATTAGAATCTTTTCATCACACCACTTGACACTGTATAGTTGGTTGCCTAACTTTAATCACATAATTTTCTCACCATAACTTTATCTTACATACATAATTTACAACAATAACATTGATGGTTGATACTGTTATAATTTTATTTTATTTCAATTTTTCACAATTTTTAAATAACGTTGGCTTTTGTCTTAAATAGACATATATAGTTACACTGACTGCTCTGTCACAACTTCCGTCATAACCTGCCAAGATTGTCATTTTAATCAGTTGCTTTATTGAAGTCCTCGTAGACATACCGTCTCAGGACTTGCAACTTATTGCAGAGTCATATGTCACCATGTTACCAATCCAACGGTAACTTTACCATCTAAATTGTAAAACAGACATTATGTAAACTAAATTTCAATTAGCAATTTTTAAAGGGTTTGTAACCCCATATTTAGTGGCTACATCCATGTATTAACTTGTAAGTATTAACCACATTTTACACTAACCTTAGTCAAAACTTAAATTATTTCAATTCTTTTTAATCAAGTGGTTAAATACTTTTAGGGTACTGATGATGGAATACTTATTCCGAAAACGTTTTGCCAATTTAACATAGCCCAACTGGGTTTTTTATATACCTTTTTATACAAAGGATTTTATTCAAAATTTTTAATATATGGTATACAGCCAAACACAGGAACTTAGTTTCCTTGTGGAAAATATATTCCTAGAGGTTGCCGAACCGAATACATAGCGGGGCTAAATGAAGAATCTAAACCCCTACTTGAGAGATACGAGCAGCTATATGAAGACGATCCCTTTTCGGAAGCAACAATACAGGCCGGGGAGGAAGTGCTATATGCGATATCCGGCAAAAGAACGGACAGGTGGTGCAAGCTGGTCACGAGTCTAGACATAAACCAAAATAGCAGACGCGCTTGGAAATTAAGTCGGAATCTTGACAACAATCTCGCTGCCCCGGAAAATGCTGCTGCAGTCAAACTCTTAATCTCTCCCAACATATTGAAGATGGGTTTGAACAGAAAGAAATAACAGGAGTAGTGTTCATAGATCTGACTGCCGCCTATGATACAGTTAACCATCAACGGCTGCTGGTAAAACTCTACGAAATTACAAAGAATTTCCGACTAACAAGGTTAATGAAATGTCTTCTCCAGAATAGACGCTTCTACGTAACGCCCCAGTCCAAGAACAGTCGGTGGAGAGATAAAAAAAATGGACTCCCACAAGGAAGTGTCCTCGGGCCGATGCTATACAACATTTACACCAACGACCAACCCAAAAACCAACAAACAAGACAGTTTATTTACGCTTTCCACCTTAGAAACAAGTATGCCTGAAGGACACTCGAGGTGGAATGGCGTGGTCAGATGCTGGAACACAATGAGACGCCAAAATACCTCGGCGTACGTCTAAATAGAACTCTGTCTTATCGATATCACTGTCAAGATGTCAAGAAAAAAGTAAGCGCCAGAAATACTATCATCCGCAAACTAACTAATATAAAATGGGGAGCACAACCACACACTCTCCGTACTTCTGCCTTAGCATTATTTAATTCTGCCGCCGAGTTTGGAGCACCAGTGTGGGAAAACTCTGCTCACGCTAAAAACGTCGATTTTGCGTTAAATGAAACAATTCGTATAATATCTGGTTGTCTGAAACCGACACCTATCGAAGAGGTCTACCCTATAGTTGGAATCGCTCCACCTGCTATCAGAAGACAGGTCACGTCAGAGATAGAACGAAAGAATCATTAGACGGATCGAAGACACACCTAGTATGACCACCACGTTCGGCCAAGTAGACTAAGATCTCGGAAAAGCTTTCTGAAAAAAACACGATCCCTTTCCCAAGAGCTAAAGACGCGCCGAATATACCTATGGCTAGCGTCAGCTACAACACATTTTGCCCCCTCAGAGGAAATGGCCGCTGGACACAATTTGCCGTATCCCACATAGAAAGCTCTAAACAGACTAAGAACTGGCGTTTCACGTTGTGCTAGTAACCTGAAGAAATGGGGATACTAGGAGGACGATACCTGCGACTGTGGCGCGGTTCAGAATAATCATCATCTATTATCATGCACAGAGATGAGAGAGGCCTGCACAGAAGAAGACCTATTTTTAGTGAATGACAGAGTCATCTATGTTCTTCTTCTTCTTCAAGTTCCATCTTCTATCAAAGGTTGGAAATCATCATGGCTATGCGGACTCTGTTGACCTTCGCTCTAAAAAGTTCTGCACTACTGCATTCAAACCATTCCCTTAAGTTCTTAAGCCAGGATATTCTTCGTCTTCCCACATTTCACTTTCCTCGGATTTTGCCTTGCATAATAAGTTATAATAATGCGTATTTTTGCCCTCTCATCACATGTCCTAAGTACTCAAGTTTTCGTCTTTTGATAGTTAATATTATTTCCTATCCTTCTAGTTACTTCCACGTTTGACATTCTTTGAATCCATGATATTCGTAGGATTCTTCTGTAACACCAAAATTCAAAGGCGGCCAACTTATTCAGATGGACTTGTTTTAGTGTCCACGCTTCCAAGCCATAAAGAAGAGTAGAGAACACGTAACATCGAAGCATTCTCAGGCGTAGTTCTAACCTTATATTCCTACAACAAAGAAACTTTTTAAGTTTAATGAATGATGCACGTGCTATTTCAATGCGTGTCCTAATTTCTTTGGTTTGGTCTACATCTGATGTTATCCATGTTCCTAAGTATTTATAGTTATTAACACTCTCACTTGCAGTATCTTCAATAGTCAATTGGATATTTGCATGTGCAGATTTAGTCATGATCATGCATTTAGTTTTCTTTAAATTTATCTTCAGTCCGTACTCATGACAGCGTTCATTAAGGCGTTGCATTACGTTCTGTAAATCATTGTTGTTGGCCATCTATGTGGCCAATTGAAAATACAAAATTTAAAGGTGTTGGTGTTCCGGACACGAAAAGTAAGTAAATTTCTATACCTCTAAAAAAACACCCTTTATTTGCCACAACTCAAAATTGAAATTTCATGTCATAGGTCATGAAATCATGTCATTTTAAAAATGGAAATTTTACTGCGACTGGTCAATGAAAGTGATCAATTTTATTGATCTCACGACAATCTTAAAAAATGGCAAAAATCGCGCCACGTTTATTTATTTAACACATTTATAAAAACTGCGTTTATTCTCGGCAAAATACAAAAACTGTATAAGAAATCTGCACTTTTTACCTTTAAAACGCATATTATTTTGCCGATAGGATACTTGGATCAAAAGATATCGAATTTTTACCGTCGAGCTCATACAAAGTTGATTGAACATTAATTTCGCCCACGTAACTCACATTCACAATCGACGGTCGCTTCAAGCGTTATTTCTAAGAGAACAGTTCATTCTACACAAAAAGTGGTAATAAACGTTTTTGTTCAAAATTATCTTAGCTACATTTTTTATTTGAAACATTTTTTTCTACGACGTATAGATTCTTGGTAAATCGATTTTTTTGTGTTTTTGTCCCCCTTCGAGAGGGATTTTAGGGGGAAGCCAGGGGGTAAAAATGGTAAACTTTTTGCATCTTTTTTGTTGATCCAAAATTTATATTCTCGGTTTGTTCGTATGATTTTTAGGGGTCAACTCTCTGACGGCTGGACTAAAAGTTAAAATTTAGTAGCAAAAAGTGAGATTCTTGTTCTCCAGTAAGGTGCCGGTAGGTACAATAACACATTCCTCTCAAAATTTATAGATAACTTTTATTTTAATTTCAACTTTTATAATTTCAATAAAAGAACAAATTACTACGTTACTAAACGAATTTAAAATCAATTACGCAATAATCCAAAATTACCCATTAGTTTCTAGTTTAGGAAATTACAATATTCATTATTATTTGTGTAACGAATTTAGAATTCTGTACCTGTTATTCGTTAAATTAATCGTATAAATATATTGTCTGAGTGATAATAAGTATTTATAATGTATATTTTTTCAATCAGTGCGAAGGTCAGAGATCTACATCTAGAGTATAAATTTTTAATAATGCAAAGTTGAGGAATCTATAAAATATATTGCTAAAATAGAAAAAAAATCAATGCAAAACAGTAAATTACAGTAACGTCTTGTTTTATGCAGTGAATACATTCTAACGAGAAGCGAATATATAAAAATCTCAATAAATAGTATATTACTTTATGAGGCGGAGAAGCATGACTTTTCTTGACGCGCCCGATATTACGCGCCGAACGAAGTGAGGCGCGTAATAGAGAGCAAGTCAAGAAAAGTCGCTTCTTTGCCGAATAAAGTATACTATTTTTTCTTCAAACGTAGCAATTTTCAACCATAAATAGTACAATTCATACGCTATTTTTACTCGAAATTAACTGTGACAACTATCAAAGTCGTCTAGATGTTAGAAATTAAAATAATTAAGTCATCGGTGGGCTTTGCGTCTCCCTGGTTACAGTTGTTTGACAGTTGTTTGCAAGTATTAAAGACAGCTTATTGTTGTTGCAACCGCAAGCGCAAATTTAGTGCGAAAATGGAAAACCTAAACGAAATTGAGTCCGCGGCTAATGATGCAGTAGCACGTTGGAATGATTGCTGAAAGTTGTTCTCGACCATCAGTATCATCAACAATTACCAATGCGTATCAAGAGTCGGGAACATTTTTGCACGGTTTCAATTTTGAAAATGCCTCATTAACTAATTGTACTTTTAATATTACTATAAATAAAAATGATGTTTAATTGTTGTTAATGACATTTGTATTGTTGCTTTGTGACATGTTTCATATTGTTGCCATGACAACATTTTTCCCTCCGCCGTAAAGAAATGGGAAAATAAAACTGCTGCCGGCGGAGACATCAAACTTTGACAGGATCAAGTTAGATAAGTAATCATTATTTGACGTTTGAAGAAAAAAGATTTTCCTTGCCTTGAAAAAGTAGAGATAGGTTCCGTAGTTTTCCAAAGTCGCATAAAACCAAAACAACGAATTAAAATTAACTGAAAACCGTATAAAAAAAAGTTGCAGTAGGCTGCAGGATAAATTAATTCGAATATCTGAAAGAAATTCAAACAAACGCTTAAAAAAATTAATACATTTTATTTTATGGAAAAGTAATACATATAGTTTTACATCATCACCACCGTTTGCGAAGTGGTTCCAAATCACCTTCATCATCAGAAGAGATTGTCTCCGCAATAAATATTTGCGGTAAAGGCGATGGATTTTCACAAACTTCATTCTTGTTCTGTGTATAGTATCTATCGTCCGTCTTTTAGCTCTTTCTTTTCTCACAATGTAATCACTAATTAAACTTTGCGATTATGATTCTACTAATTTCCAGACATGCGGTTCTTTAGCTCACGTCATAATTTAAAGGCTTGTTCTGAATTATTGTCATTAATAAGAAAATGATTTCATAATTTAATGCAAAGTTAAAGATCATCTCGAATTAATTTTGCAGTGAGAGTGTTCATTTCTCTTCCTCATCATTATCACCTTCTAGACCAGCCATAGTCACTACGCGGCCCTCGGAGCTATTTTTCGCGGCCCTCGGACTGCTAGGCAGTAAAACAAAATTTGCGAGTTATAATATAATTATGTTTCTATTTATGTATTTAATCAGATTACAGTAGTGTAGGGCGGCGTCATGCATTGTACCGCATTTCGAATTAGTCATCTTTACCCCCACCACAGTGGCACTGGCCGGAAATTTTAGGAATAAAAGATGAAACCGTTTTCTGATGCAGAAATTGTAATATAATGTGTTGTCACAGTTTGCAAAACTTTGTTCTCACAATTAGCTAATAATGAACAAATATTAGGTGAAGTTTCAAAACTTCAGCTGTCTGATTCAACGTGCATGAGACGGTCACATAACTTAGCAGCAAATATTGCCCTTTATCTTACCGATGAACTGCAGAAAAGTTAATATTTTAGTCTTGCGCTCGACTCGTCCACTGACATAACGGCAATATCTCAACTGCTATTGTTCGTAAAGTATGTATCGAAGGATTGTGTTCTTAAAGAATATTTTTTGGCATGATTCCTATAACTGGACAAACTCGAGGTATTGATTATTTAAACACAATAGTAAATTTTTTTAACGAGCATAGCATTGACTTGGAAAAAGTTTTTTCTGTGTGTACTGATGGTTGCCCATCAATATTGGGGCGAAATATAGGGTTTGTTCAGCTGTTGAAAAAACCCATGGGAAATGATAATTTATTGAGTTTCCACTGTATCATTCATCAAGAAAGCTTAGCTGCTAAATTTGGTGAAAATTTCAGCTGTTTTATGAAAACACTTGTAAAGATTGTGAATGTCATAAGGTCAATTGAACTAAACCACAGAGAGTTTCAAGAATTTTTGAAACAACTCGTCGCAAAATGGGGACAATCTTTACCACACAGAGTGAGATAGCTGAGTAAGGGTGAAGTTTTGGAACGTTTCTTCAGCATTCGACATGAGATTACTCTGTTTTTGGATAAAGAATAAAGAGTTTCCTGATATTCATAATTTTAGTTGGTGGCTTAAAGTAGCGTTTCTCACTGATACAATGAGCATTATGAATGAAACATTGACCAAATTGCAAGAAGACTACAATAACATTGTAAGGAAAATGATGAGTATTGTGTTTTCACTGGAGCAGAAGCTGAATATGTATATTGAAGAATTGTCAAATGAAGATTATTCCAGCTTTCCTTCCGTTAAGGCACTGTTTGATGAAAATCCAGATAAAAGTCAATAGACTTTTGACCTACTGAAGCTGTTAGAAGACCAAAAATGTCTGAGAGGTTTAGTGACTTCAGGAAGTTCCAAGAACCATTTCGCTTGGTGGAAAATCCATGGGCACTAACAGCAGCAAATGTAGCTCATCTTTCTATTTTTGGATACGAAGCTAGGGATTTGAAAAATAAGTTAATTGATCTTTAGAATGATACAGAGCTCAAAAGTTTTTTTGAAGAAAAAAAGAAGGAAAGAGCTCACTATAAGTTTTGGAAAGCAGTTGAAAATGACAAATTTCCTAACTTAATTGACTGTGCTCAGAAAATTTTGTGTATTTTTGCATCTACATATGTCTGTGAATCTACATTCAGTAAGCTGAAGTTCATAAAAAACAAGTACAGATCTAGGCTAACTAGTGAGAACGTTGAAAACATTTTGAGAATTTCAGTTTCTTCCCAACCTGCTAACATAGATGTCATTCTAGAGAGCTGTGAAAGATTTCGCCCGTCGACTTCAAAGAATTAACAAATTCAGGACTTGACATTCCTGGAGTCAAGTAAAAGAAATTTTCGTACTTTTTACATGCAAAATAGTCCATATAATTTATAATTATATTGTTTTTACGTAACTTGTAATAAACTTATGTTATAGTCATATAGTTTTAAAGTTATTTAATACCACCACTTGTACTTGCGGCCCTGAGGAAAATATCATTCAAACTATTAGGCTCACAAAGAAATCCTAGTGAGGATCCCTGTTCTAGACCTACGACGCCATCTAAAATTAGATCGATTATATCATTGTCACTTAATGTATCAGGCACAAGCAATTTTACTGAAATTATTAAAACCACATCTGCCAAGTTTATGTGCTAAAATAATTATTTCATCTAATAGTGTCGATGTTCGAATGGATGCATTGCTTATTATGCATGCTGGACAAACTTTTTTGCAACAGGCATTTAAAGTTTTTGGTCTTATTTGAGCGGAAGCAGATGCAACATGAATCAAATAATCAAAAACAGAAAATTGCTTCCACACGTCTTTTGGCCGATAATATATAATAATAAACCGAGGACCTCTTTGGGTTGGAGCACTCAGTCCAGTAGAGAGCCATTTTATGAAGGCATCTCGTGGATTCTTGATCGTTGTGTCCCTCCATTCCTTTATGACTGAAGCACCGACGTTAGTCCAAGACTCATTGTTATAAACAAGGTTTACATTATTCTTATTCCTCAATGTTTTTATTTGTCTAAGATATGTACTTGTGTTTCCAGGATATGATATCTTTTCTTTTCATCATTATCGAATATCTACCTCTTTTACCATATTCAAAACCCATGTCATTGAGTAGCCGACGAAATGTGGTTTTTGAAAAAGCTTGTAGGTCCTTATCATCCTTCACTCTGTTCATTATGCTGTCGAGAGTTTTATGGAAATGATAGTTGAATACATTTAACACCACACGTTTTACTTGCACACTAAGAGTCATACCCTGTTTGAAATTCACGACGGCATTTGAAAGATTAAATCAATTTAATTTAAAAACAAATTGCTGTTGCATCTCAGTTGCTCATCGGCTGTTATCACAGTGAGGCTTAAAAATATTTGCAAGTTGTTTAAAACTTTTTTTAACGTGTTTCTACTAGGTTTTCGTTTCATATATATTTAACCGGTAAGTAATATTTGTTATTTAGTCATTTTAGTTGCCTTTAATGACACGATTTTATTTAAAAACATTGTTCAAAATCAAAATTATTTTTTTAATACGGGAAAAATTGCAGACTTGTCTCCAGGAGAGAAATAAAAACTATGTTACTGCACTCAACACTTTTCCAAAGAGTAATAGCAACTACTGCAGGTGTTTTAACTACCGAAGGAATTAATGTTTCCAGAAGAACAGTCCGACGAAGACTGGTCGAAGAGAATCTGATAGGTCGCCGACCTATGAAAAAACCACGGCTCACCGAAGCCATAAAGAGAAAGAGACTCCAATGGGCCAAGCAGCACCGAAGTATAACCGTTGAAGACTGGAGTCGAGTAAGTACAACTTTTTTTAACGAATCAAGTTCGTGAATAGCGAATATTTTCATTTTTTTAGGTATGCTTCTCCGACGAATTAACATTCCAGATTTTGGTGGACAAAAGTGAGAAGCACTTCAATCCAGATTGCATTGTGGAGAGGGTTAAACATCCGGTTAGTGTCATGGTGTAGTCTGTAATCTCGGCCAAGGGTATGGGACACTTATACATCGTGGAAGGGACAATGAGACAGGACCAGTGTAAGCGAATACTTGAAACTCGACTACTTCCTCAGTTCAAAGAATGGTTTCCTGGTCAAAAAATTACATTTTTATGCACGATTCTGCACCGTGCCAGAAAGCTAGAAGTGTAGTAACTGCATTTCTGTCCAAAGAAAATATTGTAGTTCTGCCCTGGCCGGGAAACTCACCTGACATGAACCTCATAGAGTATGTGGGAGTTAACCAAACGAGAGATCGCCAAAGATGTTATTACAACGAAGCGGCAGTTGGCTCTTATTAAAGAATGGCATCATTAACCTTTCGAGACTGGCTGAATGACGAACACAATGCAGAAGTTTGTATTGTGTTGTATTCAGAGCATGCCCCGACGTGTAGAAGCTGTAATTGCAGCAAAGGGTGGCATCACTAAATATTGAAATTGGTAAAAAAAAAAATAAATGGTTTTACTAACAGAATTTATTGTTTTCGTGATCTTAATATCACACTCTTTTATACAAAAAATAGATGCAAGCTTTAAAGCCAACAACTTGCTAAAAAAATTCAGTTAAACTAGAAAATTAAGAAATCATCTTACTGTCCCTAATAATTTGGCCACCCACTGTATGTCGAATTTTATATACATATCTTGATTTTAAGATTTTCGAATTCCAAGATGGCGTCACATATGATTCGATTTTATTGTTTAAAAATTTGATAGTCTGACCATGGAACCCAAAAAGTACATTTATTAAAATTGTAATTGACATAAATTTGCGAGTAGAAAAGCTATATGCTTTTAATTCTGTTATCTTATGCCTAAATACAAATAATTATAATACGAGATAATTTGTTCGAAATATTTTATCGGTAGCATATCAATTTGCAATCTTTCGGGGGAATACTACACGAAAAATAATTATGTAATGTTACGGCATTTACAATAAAAGCAGTCAAAATTCATACTCAAAAAACAGTTGGTAGATATTTGTTTACCTGATTTATCCAATCTATTCTGTTACATCGAATTTAGTCTGCATCTAATTTGATATATTTATTGTGTGTCAACTGATCATAACTGGCAGTCAATAGACGTATTAAAAAAGTAGTATATTTTAATACATTTAACAGTATAACTTTAAAATTATATTATTATCAATATTTTTGAAGTGGGTTTTTGAGACGACTTTCGTTAAAATAAATCACTTGATAGCCTAATATCTAATTCTCATCTCTAGATCATATCACAAAAAAAAAGAAGCATATTCCGTAAGTATACGTGGATTGTACAAAACAAAGTTGCCGAAAAAAGAGAGTATTTTCGATAAAAACATTTTATTTTTTTTACGCTTTCGATCTTTTTGAGCCATTTTCTGACTTTCTAGGTTTTTCCTTTGACGATGCGTGACCTCGAAAGATAGAAAACCTTAATCTTAGCTCTTTTAACGTGTTCAAATGAAAAAATGCTCGGGACGTTTCCACCAAAAAACCCACAGAGATGTAGCTTATTTACTCAACTAATTCTCCTCTTCTGAAAAAAATATTTGAAGGAGAAAAGACGTATTTAAAAATCAACATTAATGTGACGATAATAGGAGCAATATTTAATAAAAATAAAACATTTAAACATTGCAATCATATTAATCAATTATTTCTAGAAAATTACTCTTATGAAGATGAGATCATTGCTTTCTAAAAACTACTGTTATTGTTATTTAAAACCGGTAAATATTATTATACGCTAACAAACAGTAATAAAAATGCGTCTAACTAAAATGTATTTCCCGCTAAACTAAAACCAGAAAAAATCCCGGACTTTAAACAGAATAATGATAATTTTCACAAATGTAATTAAAGTATCTACATATAGCAAATTTCCTGATTTGTAAACATTTGCTTATAGTAGGGGAGCCCAAGCGGGGATTTCGAGCGTTACTCGAGTGGGTCAGAAAATCATATGGGGAGAAAACTTGTAGCCTGTAATGTACGTCCACCATATATAAACCCTCAGAAAAACGCATCAGCTTAAGACAAGGTAAGTTAAGTACTTGAAGAACAGTAGTGTAAATATATTTTTTCTTCAAACGTCAAATAATGATGACATTACTTAACTAACTTGATCCTGTCAAAGTTTGATGTCTCCGCCGGCAGCAGTTTTTTTCCCATTTCTTTACGGCGGAGGGAAAAATGTTGTCATGGCAACAATATGAAACATGTCACAAAGCAACAATACAAATGTCATTAACAACAATTAAACATCATTTTTATTTATAGTAACATTAAAAGTACAATTAGTTAATGAGGCATTTTCAAAATTGAAACCGTGCAAAAATGTTCCCGACTCTTAATACGCATTGGTAATTGTTGATGATACTGATGGTCGAGAACAACTTTCAGCAATCATTCCCGATGTTGGCGGCTTGCGAACAACAATAAGCTGTCTTTAATAATTGCAAACAACTGTCAAACAACTGTAACCAGGGAGACGCAAATCCCACCGACGACTTAATTATTTTAATTTCTAACATCTAGACGACTTTGATAGTTGTCACAGTTAATTTCGAGTAAAAATAGCGTATGAATTGTACTATTTATGGTTGAAAATTGCTACGTTTGAAGAAAAAATAGTATACTTTATTCGGCAAAGAAGCGACTTTTCTTGACTTGCCCTCTATTACGCGCCTCACTTCGTTCGGCGCGTAATATCGGGCGCGTCAAGAAACGTCATGCTTCTCCGCCTCATAAAGTAATATACTATTAATAATCTGACGATTTGAGCGTGGCGTAAGGAAATGGGAGAGACACAAAAATGTTGATGCAAAATTAAAACAAACAACAACAAATTGTCAGACATTTGAATAAGACACTTTTTTGAGTTCACTTAATATTCTCTCTGAATATCAGACACGCTTAAATAACATTTTTTTTCTCTATTTACGGCAACGTCCTCTCAGTAAAACCTGCAGTTTTCAGCGACCGTTGAAGTGAAAAGATCAGTTTTTAATCATGGATATGAGTACTCTCACGACTTTTTATTAGAATTTATATATTGTTTACGAGAATGTGTTTGTTTATGGAAATGTACATCGCCAGAATACAAAAATAAAACAACTCGACTTAACGCATATGTTAAACTTTTAAATACCCAACGTCTAGGACGTCTCCGCTTTTTTTTGTAATTTCTTAGTATGCTATAGCGAGTTAACATAAAACTTCACTTTCAGCTGAACACGACATGTTAGCTGTGGACGGTTGACAATGACTGTTTTGCTCGCTAGTCGATCAGCACTAACGAGCCGCGAGTAAAACCGTCGTTCTTAAAACCGCGGTATTATGGCTCGCTCGTCGATCACCCACTATAGTGGAAAAACTAAAGATGGTAAAGCTGTAGGGCCCGACAAGTTTTGTGCAGAATGCCTGAAACTTTTTGACGAACAGGGAATAGAATGGATAACAAATAAATTTAACGAAATATATTATATAGGGAAAAATCCCTCAAATCTGGTTAAACTCGACCTTCGTAACTGTAAAAAAAAAACAAAAAAAGTAAACAAAAAATTAAATGCAAAAACATGCGAAGACTTCAGAAAAATTAGCCTAATAAGCCACTTACTTAAAACGTTTTTAAAAGTGATAGACAGCAGAATATATAAAAAATGCGAAGAACAAGTGTCATTTAGACAATTTGGATTCCGCGATGCATTAGGCACCCTAGAGGCTCTATTCGCTATACAAGTGCTTATGCAGAGGTGCAGGGACGTCAAGTGTGGCGTATATATTTGTTTTATCGACCACAGAAGAGCACTTGATAGAGTAAAACTTATAAGCTCATAACCATCTTGAATAAAGCGGGCTTAGGTGATAGAGACTTTAGAATCATATATAATTTATATTGCAAACAAACAGCCAACATTAAAGTGGATGACCAGTTGACAATGGCAACCTCTGGTGTATTAGTCAACGAAGTGCGTCCAAACAATATTACGTATGACGAAGAGGCAGTAGTTTTTGCAGGTAGATTGGATGGTTTGCAAAAAATATGGACTAGATGAATAGAAAAAACAAATTACAGTAGACTCCCTCTATAACGAGAACTGAAATGGCAGACTAATTACCTCGTTATAAGCGGATCTCGTTATATTCAACAACAATAATACTGTGCATACATATGAATATGTAGTTTTCTAAAACATTAACTTTCTATAGTGAAGCCATTCGGAGCAATATAAGATGCCAGTAAATATTGTTTGAATGGCGTTTTTGAAATAAAGTTGTTTACTTTTATTGTCAATGAAATACATTAAAACAAAAAAGAGTTATAGATATATACCTCTACATTCCCCATGTCTCTATTAACATCTTTATCAACGCCTGGCTATGCCTTGCAATTTTTAGAAGGCTCCAGATTAAGGCAGTTATCTGAATTGTGTTGCGAAACTATTTTACGGATTTAAAAAAGAGTTGTTTACTTTTATTGTCAATGATATACGTTAAAACAAAAAATCAGTATTCTGTAAATCTGTATAAAGCGTATTTTCAAGAATAACATAAACGACTGCGTCTGCAATTGGAAGAAGTCTGTCATTTTTGACTGCTTTAAATTGTCCAGTATTCTATCTATCATATTTTCTAAAGATGTGAAACAGTTTTATGCTTTTTCATTTGCGTTTTTTCTTTGGGTAAAGTTTCTGAAAACCTTTAAAATACTTTCTACATCTTGTCTATTAGGACCTATTATTAGGTGTGAATGGTCAACCCCCGACAATGACACTTGTGAATCATACATTGTAAATTTCGGACCAAGAATCATAAATTGTAAGAAGTTTATTACAGACGACATTTAAAAAGGGTATTTATTTATAGCTACGGTCGGGCCAAAACCTAAAAAACACGTTTTTCAATCTTCTTTTCTCTCGTTATAAGCAAATTTACCTCGCTATAGAGGGTTATAGTTCAATTGAAATTTCACATTACATCTAATGTACCTCGTTATAAGCGAAAACTCGTAATAACCTTGTTCGTTATAGAGGGAGTATACTGTATAAACAGATCAGAAAGCAAGATCAGCGTTCGTATCATAAAGATGAAGTCTCTTTTCAGGAGTCACTATTTACCACTTGGTACTAAAATTTCTATCATTAGAAGCTATGTATTTTCTACGTTATTATACCGAGTAAAGGCTTGGGCAGTTTCTGAAGCGTCTTTAGGAAAGCTCGAGGCCTTCGAAATGTGGTGTATCTTAAGATTTTCATGGATGGATCATGTGACGAATGTCGAAGCCTTACGTAGAATAGGCAAGGAAAGCGAAATTATTAAATGCACAGAGATAAACCTTATTGCAACTCATTCTTCGCGGCAAGGTATTTGGAAAGAGAGAACCAGGGACAAGAAGAATATCTTGGTTTCAAATCCCGAGAAAGTGATTCGGTACGTCTACAACCGTATTATTCCGAATAACTGCAAGCAAACTAAGGATAAGCAGGCTGATCGCCAACATCCGGAAAGGATAGGCACATAAAAAGAAGAGAGTGACAGACGGTTTAAAAAAAAAGATCCTAATAACACAGGAACAGGAACTTAAACTAAAGGAAGTAAAAAAATGAATACAAAATCTGTAAATACATTATATTACGTACATTAAATAGTTGAAAATAGTACGTAATTAGTTTAATTAGTGTAATACTACACTCGTATAATACTACACCTTGTGCGGGACACATACAGTGTGACCCATTTAGATTGGAAACACCTCTATAAAATTTGAAGTTGTTAACCGATTTTAACCAAATTTTTTTTAATGTCATGTAATAAAAGTTCTATTGCGGGACAAAATATGAAATATTTAATTAACTTTTCAGGGCATTCTACGATACTTTTTCTTCGTAGAAAATGGAGAATTTGTATTAGCGATTTTCTTATTAAAAAAATTTCTACGCCACTGGATTTAGAGTGGCTTCAAATAGCTATGACAAAAATTTCATTAAGATATATTTATTAATAACAAACTTATGACAACTTAAAATTTTAAAACTCACTAAACACTCTGTATTAACGCTAAAAAAACACTCTGTATTAACAGAAACATGGATTCTAGTTTAATCCTAGTTGCCTCTACCAATCCACCATCTAATTGGATACATTTGTCGTAGCGTTTATGAATATTTCTAATTACATTTCTTAGTTCTTGGGGAGTAATTTCTGCACATGCCTGTCGAATTCTTGCACGAAGTTCGTTTTCTTCTCTTGCACGGGTTTGGTAAACTTTTTGTTTGATAACTCCCCAGAGAAAGAAGTCTAAAATTGTGAGATCTGGGTGGCCAATCTATCAATGGACTACCCCGGCCTATCCAACGGTTCGGAAAATTTTCATTTAACCATTGCTTCACGGTTCTGGCGTAATGAACAGAACACCCATCTAACTGGATATAGAAATTTAATCGTCCATTAATTGGGAGCTCATGAATAGCATCCCACAAGTCGGTGTTTAAAAATTCTAAAAAGTTCCGTGAGTTCAAGTTTTCTTCAAAAAAGAAAGGACCAATAACTCGCTCGTTCAGTATACCAGACCAGACATTGATTTTTTGAGAATACTGGCTTTTACAGTTTATTACCCAATGGGGATTATCTACGGTCCAATAGCGACAATTCTGTGATGATACTACTCTATTTGTAGTGAAAGTGGCTTCGTCGGTAAACAACGCGTTTTTTAGAAAATTTATATTGTTTAAATATTCCCCTTGGGCCCATAAACAATATTCTAAACTTTGATCAGATAAAAGGCATATATCGAGCACAGTTTAATTAAATCTTGCCCAAGTACTTTCGATCCCTAGATCATCTTCAGGGGCATTTCGTCAATTGTGGCCTATCCGGCAAGAATTGACGAAATGCCCCTGAAGATGATCTAGGGATCGAAAGTACTTGGGCAAGATTTAATTAAACTGTGCTCGATATATGCCTTTTATCTGATCAAAGTTCATTTATTCGAGCATTCAACCTTATATTTAAATATTCTAAACGTTTTGCTTCGTCCCCTTCTTGGAATGTGTGTAACAATTTTGGTTTGTAAGGTTTAATATTATTTACCTTAAGACATCGTCGAATACTCTTTCAAGGCACATTCAAATATAAACTGGCATTCCTTAAACTGGCATTAGTGTTATTTCTGAAATGATCTAAAATGATTTTATCATTTCCTCTTCTTCTTTGTAACGGGTTATTTTTTAAAATTAGTTTTGATACTGCACCATATTCATTAAATATTCTATTTATTTTGTTTACCGTACCGCAGCTAATATTAGGGCGATCGACATGTCTGTCATTAAATATTGTACAAACTTCCCTGGCACTTCTATCGTTATCTCCCAAAAGACGTATAATTTCAATTTTTTCTCTCAAACTTAATCTTGCAGCTATGACACAAAATATTATTAAAAGAATTTGAAGTAAATATTGTTGCAGATATTATGCATACATTTATGCTAGCACTGAAATTTGTATGACACAAATAATATCAAACAGTAATATCGTTGTCATGGCAACTGAGATTTAAGTTGTAGCATGTAAAGTTAATAATAATGTAAGTGCGTTACTTGCATTAAATTTTTATGCTATTTTAAACATTTTTTTTGTCTAGTAGTGGTTTATTATTAAAATTATTTGAAAAATAATAAGTTTTATGGTTATCTGTTGATACAGGGTGTTCTTTTTTGACTCGCAGCTTGTGAGTTTTAAAAATTTAAGTTGTCATAACTTCGTTATTAATAGATACATTTTAATGAAATTATTGTCATAGCTATTTGAAGCCACTGTAAATCCAGTGGCGTAGAAATTTTTTTAATAAAAAAATCGCTAATACAAATTCGCCATTTTCGACGAAGAAAAAGTATCGTAGACTGCCCTGAAAATTTAACTAAATATTTCATATTTCGTCTCGCAATAGACCTTTTATTACATGACATTAAAAAAAATTTGGTTAAAATCGTTTAACAACTTCAAATTTTATAGAGGTGTTTCCAATCTAAATGGGTCACACTGTGTATTCTGTACGCAAAAAAATAAGTAGTCGGCTATCAGTTGGTAATAGACCAATAACGAACGGTCTGCCTCCGAAAATGAAGAAATTATTATTAAATACTATTGACTTCGTTCGGTTTTTGAAAAATAAGGAGATGCAATTTTACCTTGTTACTTATTTGATAAAAAAGTTTATTTTAATATACCAACGTATCATAATTTATTTTTAAAACTAATATATGCAGTATACAGATAACGGAGGTATTTTCTGATGCTTAATATGTTTATGTAAACATGAATATAAATAAAACATGATGATTGAAAGTAAAAAATTAGATTGAAATGTGGGTGGCTAGTAGAAGTAGAATTATCATGATTTGAGAAAAGTTATAAAATTTTGTAAGTTGCAGATGCAGTCGATTTCTTAAGGATCGGACCACGAATGATTTTAAATACGAACCATATTTTTGTGGTTTTACTAACGATAGTGAATATCTGCTCGAAATACAGGCTGAAATATTGAATAAACGCAAATACTGAAGTTTTGAAACACAGAAGAGATGAAATTTTATCCATATCTACTCGATGTATTAGTGGTAGTTATATTATTTATTAGTCCAGGGTAATAAGACATAAATATACCCTGTTGGTGACACTCAAAAAGCCAGAGTACTGAAAGGTTATACAAACATATTCTAACCATTTCCTGCGTGAGAATGGTTGATAATTTTTATTTACAAACAATTCAGTGTGAAAAAATGTACTGTTTGGCGTTTTTATTTTATCATTGAAAAACATAAGGTTTTAAAAGTTTATTGGCACAGTCTAAATTTTTCTGACGGCATGATTTTACCCTTGACAGGAACTCATACTTACATGGTAGAGCTAAAAGAGCATATATTGCCTATGAGCAGTGTCGAAGAACAGTCGGACGCACCTGGGGCCTTTCGCCCAGGGTGAACGCCTGGGTCTACACAGCTGTCATTAGGCCAATGCTAACTTACGGAGCTATTGCTTGGGTACCAAAAGTGCTACAGGTAACAGTGATTAACAAACTAAACCATATTCAGCGGATGGCTTGCATAAATATAACAGGTGCCATGAAAACAACACCAACTGCTGCAATGAAGTTGATCATTGACATCACGCCTCTAGATATATATGTCAAAGAGGTGGCGCTAGTGACAATGATGCGACTGCGCTCAGCTGGTGCAAACCTTGATGTAGGAATGGGACAATTGAGAACTCGTTTCTGGCGGGGAGAGCTGGATGCGCTACCACTGCTATAGGGAGGCTGCGACTCAATTGAACCAAAGTTTGTCTTTAACAAACCCTACCAAATCGAAACAATACAGTATAGGGAGACAAGCGTGGCAAATGCATATTGCATATACACCGATGGCTCCAAAATGAAAGAAGGCTTAGGATGCGGGATATACTCCAGATCCCTGAACCTAAGAATAAAGTGGGGTATGGGCAAAAATGCTAGCGTAGTTCAGACAGAACTGACTGGTATCTCCATAGCCACAAAAAAATAACCCAAAAAGGTATACCAGGGAAAACTATAATGACCTGCACAGATAGCAGACAAGCGCTACTAACCTTGAATAGACCACGTGTCACATCAGGGTTAGTAATGGAGTGTCACGAGTCACTAAATCAAGCTTCGGATGGTAGTACCATCATCCTGAGGTGGGTTAAAGGACACAATAAGAATAAAGGCAACCGCATTGCTGACCAATTATCCAGGAAGGCGGCAGGCCTAAGACTCTTAGGACCTGGGGATCTTTTTGGTTGGTCAACTACAACAATCGCGGAAATTGTCAAATGTCACTCCCATACGCAAACCGTAAAAAGATGGGAGGAAGGGCAAGGATGTAAACTTGCCAGGGTAATACTAAGTAACCTTGAAGAGTCAACATCAAAGAAGTACTTGGGAATGACCAGGAAAAACCTACGTTTGACAGTTGGTTTTTTAACTGGTCATTGTCAACTAAGCAAACACCTCCACACACTGGGGCTAGCAGATACACCTCTATGTAGGAAATGTGAACGAGAAGATGAAACTGTAGAGCATGTCCTATGTGAATGCCCGGAGTTATCGTTAATACGAGAGTACGCGTTCGGCGAGTCCTGGCCCACACCTGCCCACATAAGAGAGATGTCTCCTGGTGACTTGTCCCCCTTCCTAGAAATGGCAGGATGGACAATGAGCTAAGGATGACAGCTCCCTGGGAGGATGCACAATGGGTCAATTGTGACCTAAGTGCTGTGAAACGTAACTCGAAGCTGCGATTTGACACCGTTGGATTATTTTTTATGGGGCTATGTTAAGTCATTGGTCTATGTAAACAAACCACAATCTATTGAAGACTTGAAGAGGAACATAGAGCACACCATTCGTGAGATTAATGCGGATACTTTGCATAAAGTGACCGAAATTGATGTGTTATTCGGAACATAATTGTTATCTATTATATTTTGCAATAATTTTTTTTTGATTTACAGCAATTTTTACCGTTTTCGTTAAAAAAAAAATACATCAGGACATTCTCATTGGGAGACCTCATAATAAAATTATATAAGTATTATACATAAAAAAAACCTTTTAGCATCCTGACTTTTGAGTGTCACGACAAAAATCTTATTAACCTGGACTATATTCAATGGTATATTATCCACTTACAAGAAATCGTTTTGATTTAGATACAGCATCATCAATTTAAAAAAAGAAGATGAAATTTTACTCTGCTAAGACGTTTATTTTAATCCACCAAATTATCATAATTTATTTTTAAAATAATTTATCAATTAATATGTTTCCTAATGAAACGCGTGCTTACTAAATAAATATTAAATCAAGAATAAATTTCGATATAACTAATCTTATCATTATTTTCAACGAACATTGGCGATAAAAAATTTTAAGTCAAGGACCTTACTCAATACGAACTTAATAATTAAACTTTCCTTAAATGTGCGAAATCAGTTTTTTTTAATAGCAACTCGTCATGTACGACTGATAGGTTAATAGTTACTACGTATTGAGAACAATCGTCGTCATTAGGAAACAAAAAGTACAAAGTTTTTGGACACTGTTGGTGTTGGTATTACGAGCATGGGACGATTGCACCGATGGTTCTTGCTATAATATATTCTCAATAAAGGGTCATTTAAGGTACGTTTCCGACTACAGGCGGTAGACAACAACTGTAGGCGGCAGCAGTGGCGGATCCAAGGGGGGTCACGGGGATCATGACCCCCTCCAAACAAAAATAAATATCAATCAAATAATCATAAAAAAAATAATTTGAAACCCATTGTCGCCCAGCCTACTGAATTGTGATTGGTCAAACGGCAACAGCAGTTGCAGCCAATCATAATTCAGGAGTCTGTTGCTCATTACCTGTATTATCGTTGGTCGAAAGGCACCTGAGCTGCAGCCAATGATAATACTGAAAATTGGGCATTGGTCGTCGTGCAGGTCCAATCGTAAAAAGGTCCAAAACGACCGTTACGATTGACGTACTTCTTTTGGCATAAAAGAAGTGCACGACGGCCAGGAAATCAGATCTGGTCAGGTTTGGTCCGCAGATCCAGCCTTCTAGGCATGTTAAGATCCTCTGGTCGATTAAGTTCCTAGAGTTTCTTGTTTCTTTTCACAGCTCACCTATAAACCCGGAACCTAACGTTCCCATCTTTAACCACGGTTTGTTTGCAAACCACCGGCGGCCATTTTTGAGGGATTTATCTGTGCTTTTCGACTTAGTCGAATTTGCTAATAAATTCCCTTAAGAGCGTCGCCATTTTTATCGAATTAATCTGTGTTTTTGGACTTAGTCCAAAATCTGATTATTTCGGTAGGCTTACGAGTAGTGTAAGAATTCTTTCTTTCAGGATTCTGCTAAGTCCCTACTTCACGGGACTTAGCCACCGGACGGTGCATATATCCTTTTAAAAAGATTGAGATTAAATAAAGACTCCCTGTGTTGTGTTTTATTTTCTCTTTCAGATATATTGCTGATATATATATTTTATACTTGCAAAATAAACGTATAAACTGTGTTTTATTTTTCCTTTTATTTTCAGGTACACTGCTGAACTTTTATATTTGAATTTTGACTTTGATATTTTGATACTTATAAACTTTTTATATTTTAAACTTTGAATTAATACTTTGATATATATAACTTGTATGCTATTTCTTTTTCTCTTTTCTCTTTCAGGTACACTGTTAAAACTTATAATTTCTATCTTGGAATTTTGATATTTATTTTATTCCTGGTACACTGTTAAAAATTTGATTATTATTTTCTGACTTTAATATTTGTTGTTTTATTTTATTTACAGTTATTTAAATTGATTTACATTATTTATGCCTATTTGTAACCATTTAATTAACTTGTAATATTTCCTATAGGTCCTATCGACTTAGGAAATCTATTTCATAAAATAATTGAATTTTTGTCTCTAATTATTTTTACAGTGTATTTCTTGTCCTTTTTATTGTTGATTATCCCGAATGGCATAACAACCGACATTCCTGTCTTTATCCCGAGTCTCTAGCACAACTCCTTCCCACTCCAAGAAATTTTGACAAGTGACATTCCCTACACTTATTAATTTGAATTTAGTTTATATTTGGTTTATTGTTAATAACTAACATATATTACCTTGCAGATTCTTATTTTAAGACTAATTAATATAATTATCCTCCAGATTTCCGGATCAGGAGATAATTATACCTTTCTTACAGATTCTTAGTATAAGTTATGTTATATCTTTTCCTAACTGTTATAATTACTGTGAATATTGTTTAATAAACTTTATTTATTGTGTTTATTCTTTAAAAAGGCAATTTTAATCCTAGCTAGGTGTCCATAGCCCGTGTCTATGGCCACCGACCGAGAGCCCTACTCACTTAGGTCACATCAAGCAATGGATAGAGCGGTTAACATGCCTTCTCTCTCTCCAGAAGGAGATGAGAGTTATCCAAGTTACCGACACCATCAACCCTATAAGCAGGAAGTTAAGAGCTGAAATGATTCAACCTCTTGACTTTTTATTTATTTTACCTCTTAAACTCAAAATTAATAAGAATGACTCTCAACCTCTTTATTTTAAATCAAAATCGGTTTAAGTCGAAATCAGATATAGAGGTTCTACTGTAATATGTGGGGGGGGGGGGGGTAAAATTAATGAAACTTTAACTTCAGCTTAACTTTTTACTTCCATATCGTAAGCAACTTTTAAAATATATATTTTTTTAAACTGTTTTTTTTTTATATTTTACATTTCATTCCTTTTACACGAACAATCACTCGCTGGATCATAACGGATAATGTGGTGTAAAAGTCACTGAAGCGTTTTAAGTAAATAATATAAATATAAGAATTATAATATAAGAAAATTAAAATGGCACTATATTAAAAAACAAACAACGAAATAACATTCTGCAACTAAATAACAATCAGTTCGGTAAAATAATAATTAGTTGACAATCCCAACATCATCATGTTTAATAAGTCAACAATGTATCATATCTTAACCTTTTAACTGCCAACGTTCCCATTTTGGGAACACCTATTAAAACATTTTTTTAGGATTGTTTATGCAATTATTTTTGTAAATCGCACTACATAATGTTTTGTAAAGGTAAGGGGCTTGCTAGTTTAAAAAAAAATGTTCTTAGATGTGGGTTCATTTTCTTAAAAAAAAATAGTAAAAAGCACAAAAATTCAATTTCTTGATTCGTTTTACGGTTCTTGTTATCAAGTCAGCAAAAATTATTCTATTGCTATTATTTTTTCAAGTAAGGTAGCCAATTGACTACCTTAGTAAATAGTTTATATTGCGCTTGAATTCTTTCATTACTTTTTGAAAAAAATTGTCGGAATTAGCCATGTCCCAAAATGGGAACGTTGGCAACTTTGAATACCTAATATACCCTAATAAATTATAATATAATGTCGTTTCTGTTAGCACGTAAATTTTCAAGGGCAATAACGATTAGTGCAATCGTCTTTCAAGTGCCTAATAGGAATTTAGGAATAACAAACAGTCGATCAGAGCTGTTCAAGAAGAACACGTGTGTACTTGGTTTTTTTTCTGTCTGCATTGTTTATGCTGAGAAGTTTAGAATGGATACAAAAGCATTTTATGGGTAAGTTTACAAAAATAATTTTTCAATTAGGGTCTAATTCAACAGTTTTTCTTAAGTTTTTCTTCTTTCTTGAAGTAAGTACATAACTAAAAATAAAAATCTATTGGTTCAGTTTTTTTGATACAAATATTTTCATATTGTTTACTAAGAGCACCGAAGGCTTTTTAGAAAAAAAAATATTATGTAAAGTACCTAAGACAGTCTTATTTTACATGTACCTTTCTATTGAACCATGTTTCTTAGATATTTCATTGTTTTAGGAAATCTATACGCCGACACAGACTATTACGGGATGCTTTGGAAGATGTGGAAACCTCAATATCCTCTAACATTGATGTTGTAATACTTCCTCCCACTTCAGGAGACCGAGATATTGATAGTGACGAGGACACTCTTGATGACCAGATTTTGGACGTGGTTGATATGCCAATAGAGGTTCCTGGAGAGGTAGAAATTCATGATGGTGATGCCGAATCAGATTACGAAGAAGAATCAGTTATAAGTCACGCATCACAAAAATGGAGGAAATCTGAAAAAGTGGCAATCCAGCTAGAAGCCCAAGATCCACCTAAAGTAGGAGCCGAGCACATGGGTAAAACGGAGTTTGAAATATTCTCTTTGTTTTTTACTCCAGAAATTATTAGTTTTATTCGTAATCAAAGCGAAACTTACGCTCGAAGGGATCAAAATTTTCATAATTTTATAGTTTCTGATGAAGATATTCGTCAGTTTATTGGCTTGCTCCTGATTAGCGGATATCATCATCTACCCGGCGAAAATGACTACTGGTCAACGGCAGATGACATGCAGGCTCCAATCTTTGCAAAGACAATGAGCCGTGAAAAATTCAGAATAATAAAAAGATATCTTCACGTTTGTGACAACTCTAATTTAGCTCATTCAAAAGTAGCTAAAGTTTTACCACTTTTCGAAAAATTAAAAATTAATATTCAGCAGTTTGGAGTTTTTCATAAACATGTCAGCATTGATGAATCAATGGTTCCATATTATGGCCATCACTCAGCTAAAATGTTTATAAAAAATAAACCAATTAGATTCGGATTCAAACTATGGATGCTCTGTGGAAATGATGGATATCCATATAACTTTGATATTTACTGCGGAAAATCGGGAAATGCTCAAACTCCCTTAGGAACTCGAGTTGTAAATAATATGTTAGAAATTCTGCAAAATAAAAACAGCCATGTTGTATATTTCGATAATTTTTTCACCAGCTACTCCCTTCTGAAATCTTTATCAGAAAACGGTATACGGGCTTGTGGTACAGTTCGAGAAAATAGGATCAACAAATGTCCTTTAGTTTCATCGTCAACTATCAAAAAACAAGATCGAGGGACCTATGATTACAAATCAGATGGCGATGTTATTTGTGTCAAATGGAATGACAATTCTCCTGTAATAGTCGCAAGTAATCATTTTGTAGTAACCCCTGTTCAAAATACAACCAGAAGAGTGAAGTCTGAACATAAAAAAGATGTAACTCAACCAAATTTGATAAGACAATATAACATTGGAATGGGTGGTGTTGACCTTTTTGATCGTTTAGCTGCTTCGTATCGTCCCCGACTTAGATCAAAAAAATGGTGGTGGAACTTGTTTGCTCATGGATTGAATTTGGCGGTTGTGGCAGCTTTTCGATTTTTTCAACATGTGAATGCAGGAACAAACATAACACACCTCGAGTTTCGCAGACACGTTGCTCTCGCGCTTGTAAAAGCAGGTTCAGGTCAAAGAAAAAGAAAAGGTGGTCCATCTGCCTCTGTTCTAAGCGACATAAAATTTGACGGGATAAATCACATTCCCGAAGGCACTAACCAAGGGCGTTGTGTTGTGTGCTATAAAAATACTAGACTTCAGTGCAGTAAATGTGAAAAGCGACTTCATAAAAATAAATGTTTCGACCAATTTCATACACCTAATAAATAATTGTTTTATATTGTATCTTATTTTTACTTATTTTAGACATTTATGCTAATAATAAACATTTTTCCAAACAGGTAAGTATTTTATTTTTTAGAAAATCCATAATACCTTACATGCCAACGTTCCCAAAATGGGAACAACATGATAAAGACAAAATACAGCAGCAATATTTTTTTTTACTTCAAAATCTATTAAAATATGTCAAAATCAAAAGACCTTTTACATATTATCTGTTTATTCCAAATATTTCGTATAGCCGCCATTAAAAGGTTAATGCCTATTTATATAGAATATATATTTAATAATAGTAATGAATGATAAAATGAAAGAGATAAGACATCTATTTCATAACCAATATTACAATATAATAAAAATATTTAGCAACCCACGAAATAAACGTACTAAAAAATTTAGATGATAAAAGAAAGTTACACTTTAAGAACGGAAAAATATGAAAAAAATTAATGGGACATTTTTACAAATGTGTTAAAAAATCAGAAAAAAAAGAATTGAAGTACCCGTTTACTTTAGAAGTAAATAAAATTAAAAAAAGTCAAAAAACGATTAAGGTACTCCAGTCGTCAGAGAAGAAAAGGACCACCATTAGTAGTTTCTCCATCTTTTCGTGGAGAGAAGTCCAGAGCTTAGAAATTATTGTAACGCCCTTAGCTGGCATTATACCATTTATCACCTCCTTCCGTTTAAGTACAGTACATATCATTGATGTGGTAGGCCCGTACATCCTCGCCAAGTCAGTTACTCGTACACCTTGCTGATGTTTTTCAATGATTTCACGTTTTCGTTCAATCTACATCATCTTCTTCTTCGAACCCATGGTTGTAAAACTAAATGTAATGTTGTAATGTACAAAAAGCACAAAAAGCGAACCCAACTTATCAACAATACTTTGAAAATGAGGGAAACAAGCAAAGCAGACAGACTGAGGTCTATAGTAAAAAAACGGGTGTGGCAGTCCAGTGGGACTGCCAGTAAAAGTTATACTTCTATACACGCGTTCGCCGTTACAAATTTATATGGAAGTCAATCTGCACAATCACTACATATTTAATGCTATAGGTCAGAGAGAGCAGAAAGAGAAAAAGAATTAGGTATATAGGTATATGGCGCATCGTTTGCTGTATATAAACATTTGACCTGTAATAGGAGTATAGTAAATGAAGGATTGTATCAATATGTTAATGAAAATATATATTTTTATTTTCATATATGTATAAAGGGAGTTGAATGCAAAAAAATTTTTTTACACATACTCTGCAGTAAAATTCATTGTTTATATTGTTATTAATATAAAAATACAATACAATACACTGCCATATAATTCAATGTTATAATACAATTCAAATTACAATGCAATATTCATAAGTATTTAAAACTGGCAATATACATAACTTACTTTACGAAGATAAAAATAAAAAACTAACAACTCGGATTATGTTGTAAATTTTCATTTTATTTTAAAATTTAGCATTTTTGCGTATAATTACATATATTTAATAACATTAACGTGAGGTTTTTAAATATTTCAAAAATAAAAAAGGAAATTCCTATTGGGATTCGAACTCACGTACACCAGCGTATGAACCAAACACGTAAAAGATCTGCCAATTAGACATGATACTAACGGATTTCAAAATTGACAGTTGTCTGTCACACAGTGATTATTTTGAAATACAAAAGCCTAAAATAATTATGAACATTTAATAAATATTACAAAACATATCACATAAATAATAATATTAATATATATTATATATATATATATATATATATATATATATATATATATATATATATATATATATATATATATATATATATATATATATATATATAATATTATATATAATATAATATATTTATAATATTAAATATATTATATACAAAAGGAACATTTTTATTCTCGAGAGGGGAAGAGAGAGAAAATATATCTTATGTCTCTCTCTTACTCATTATCTTACATATGTAATGGTTTCACAGATTCACTCCCGTGCAAATTTTCAACGCCGACCGTGCGTATAGAAGTATAACTTCAAAAATTTACACAGTGTGAATTACACCGACATCGAGATTGCAATATGGTTAGTATTATGGCTCCTCCACACATCGGCAGACGCGTCCGCGGACGACATCTACGTATGCATTTGGAGATGTATAGATGGGGTAATTTGATCATCTGTTGTTTATAGATCACGTCCGCGGATGCGTCTGCAAGATATCCGATTGTTGTCGATTTTTTTAGCACAGATCAAAGGGTTTCGGTGCGGACGTCCGACGCCTTGCCACACATCTGAACTCTGACTTCTTCTTTTCCATTTTTTTAATGATTATATTCCGATGTACACTCAAGTAGTAGTTGGACGTTCTAAATAGGCATATAGCTGCGGCAACTATGGTCTCAACATCAACATCCATTTTTTTAATGCTTGCGTAGATATTGCGCCTCCCGGGACAGACCACAGAACACAGACTGAAGGATTTATAGATGTGTCCAGATGTGTGGTCTGCCATTGTGTAGTGGAGGCATTAGAATCCTAATTTTTGTGGAATTTAACTTCCAATGACCATTTAATTTGTCGGTCCAAGTGATAAGTCCCTTTGTAAATAAAAACTACCTTTTATTTACAAAGCAAAAATAAGAAGTAGTCAAATAAGAGGTATGAATTTAAATAAAAACCGATTCCTCGTATCTCAAATCTTGCTTTCATCTCAAAGCAAAATATCGTATATTAGAGCGCTCGTATATCGAGGTACCACTGTATGTTCTATGTAATAACTGTTTTTAATAATAATTTTAGTGCACTCCTGATGAAGTTAATAAAGATTAGCGAAATATCGAGTTTGACGAGAAAATAGAATCGTTTTATTTTTTGACCAAAAAAACCTGATATCCCTCCCACTAATTTTACTTATTAGACGGCCAATAAGATAAAATTCTAATTAAAAAATAATAGTGTTTTTGCATACCAACACTTCTAAGCCTTTTTATCTTTGCAAAAAAAATCTTGTTTGTGAGATAGTTAAATTCAAACATATTTTTAGAGATAAATCTACTTTTTATCTAATGTTATCTTAATCTTCTTCTTGTCAAGTTAAAAAATAAGTGTATCTCAAAACTGTTGAAATTATATTTTAATTGTTTATAACTAAAGTAACAGTAATTTGCATTTTTTTACGAGAAACGAAAAGTTAAAATTTAAATTAAATAGAAATATATGAAATGTTCGGATACATTTCCGCGGTCAGGTAAATGAAAACTACTAAGTTCTCGGGAAGAACCGCGGCGAGAATTTGAAACTCGACGTTTCGGCACCCATTTTGGAGCCATTATCAAGAGGGATACGGTTCCGTTGGAGTTCGGGGTCTCAATCTGCCTACTCCCCTCACATGTAACGTACCAGTATCTTGTTCTGTAGAAATACAAGAACCGTCAAACTGCACTGAGGTCTCAATCTGTCTGCTCCTCAGTATCTAGTCTACAAGAAACCCGTCCTTCCAACAATCAATCAAAACTAAAAAATTATAAGCCCTATACAAAAAATCAAGCAGTACATACAAATCTGGAAGAAGTAACAGTTTCGGCAAGACATCATTTTAAAATCAATGTATGCAATTTATATTACAACAACCTCACGAAACTACTCTTTTATAACTTCATAATGTAATTAAACAAATTCCATTCCCAAAATTTATTTTGAGTGACAAAAACTGTCACAACATCTGTACACACTGAACACGAAGTAAACAGTCAGTTTACTTCGTGTTCAGCACCTGTGATTAGTTTAGGACCCCCTTTCTTCCCCTGGCATCATTATCATTCTGGCTTTAGAACCCTGCGTGCGTCTTAACATCCTTAAGAATTTCTCTGCGGTCATCCCTATCCATCACCTCCATAACCTTGTTCTGGGTCTTCCTCTTCTCTTACTAATGGGTCTATCAAGGAGCGTCTAAATATTATCAAATTCAGAGAGGCTACGTTTCATGAAAACTAAAAGTTTCATTGTATCTATTAGAAACGTAAGAAAAGTGGTCCCTGAAGCTTACTGTAGGGTCAAAAATTACCCCAATATCCTTAAATCTTGTGATTACTTTTAAAACATTCGGTCCAATATGGTATTTAAATGAAATTGGATGTTTGTTTCTAAAAATTACCTTACATTTATTTATGGTCAAATTCAAAGCATGTAAGTTACACCAATCCAATAATCTACTTAAATCATTCTGTAATAAACTACAGTCATTAGAATTTTTATGACTCTATAACTTTTTAAAACATCAGCATAGAGAAGCATATTACTATGATAAAAACAATTTTTTATATCATTTAAAAAACACGGTCTGTGGAACACCAGAGGTTAGATTGATAGTAGATGACATCAACCTAGTCATTCCCTTTAAGAGCATCCAACAAAAATTCTTGTAAAACTAAAAGATTGGTAGTAATAGAATGTCCTGGAATAAAACCATGTTAGTCAGGCATTAAAGTAGGATTCAATAATGGGCCAAGTCTTTCAGCTACAATCCCTTCAAAAGATTTAGAGGAAAACTGAAATTTTAGATATAACTAGGTAGTTTTCAATATTATACCTTATTATTATTATAATACCAACAATACCAATATTACCACCAATTACTACCAATATTACCACCTTTATGGACTAGGGTAATATACCTTCTCTTCCATATCTCTGGAAAGACACCTGACCTGAGCTCAATGATAAACTAATAATAATGAATAATCTGTATTACTAGTAACATAGGTTGAATTAACAAATTTACTTCAACAAATTTGCTATATTTTGGGAATTATCAGAAGTTATATTCTCATATTTCATTGTGTATGGTAAATCAAAACATTTTCTTTTATTATTTACATAATTCCAAAAATCTTTTTTATCATACATAGCAGTTTGTAAATTATTTAGGGGAATCTGATGACATATTTTGTAACAATCCCCAAATTCTTGATGCAAATTAGAAAAAAAAATCATAACCCTTCTTAGATCCTGTCATTTTGTATTTTGCATGAGCAATCTTCTTTTGAAATAATATATGTTTTAAATGAGGAGAGTAACATTTCGTAAATTTGGAGTTTTTGTATCTAGTTTTTGGTACAAATAGATTAATACAGGAATCTAACACTTCATAAAATTTATCAACGCTATTATTTACATATGTCTCATCAATAAGTATGTAACGATGTTATCAAACATCCTGTAATATGCTAACTAATTTTATAATATGAATCTCACAAGTTGTTTACAATTTTTGCTATTAACTTTTATTCCTATCTATTATTATAGCAGATATACTAGGCTTTACCACATTAATCAATCACCCTGTACATGTATTATTTCTATAACTTTTTAATTATTGAACAGCTTGTTTTCATTTTATAAATTAAACCATATAATAATCAAATGTACAAGTAAATTTTTAGGCTGAAGAAATGATTACCTTAAATGCTATTATTCTAAACTCTATGATACAATAATTAGTAGATATGGAAAGTATAATAATCAATTATTATGTCAGCATGCTTTTAAAATGTCAATAAAAATGTTTATTAATCTCTACAGTTGATTCATATCTAAATAGAATGCATTAAAATTTATAATTTTATCTGGCTTTATCAATGTAATAAGGCTTATTATTTATTATTCATTCCTTCCAAATTGAACTTTTTACAAACATTTATAGTTTTAGTAGAGCTCATTTCAATTTTATCAATGACAAATTATAATTATCATACCTCCACTGTTTCTAAATTTGTAAATAGAACTAATCAACTGGTAACAAAAATAGCTTAGTATTTGAGCTAGTTGTAATGTGAAAAATGTATTAATTTGTAGTTGTTACCATTAACCTTGTAATGTAAAAAAATAACATCTTTTTTTATTTAAACTGATTTCCAAATACTATATTCTTGGATGTTGCCCTTATTATTATTGATGAGAAGTAAAATGTCATGTTTGGATTTATTAGTTCTTAATAAAACATACTGATTTAATTAAATTTAAGCTATTAAGTATAATATATTCAATATAGTTCAAATTAAATGACAGGGAGATCTGGAAAGATATTTAAATATAAGGAAGACAAAACTTTTAAACATACAAAAATTGTAATTTTTATGTGTTTACACTATGACAATATAGGAACACAATTAACAAAAGCAGCAGTTGTTTCAAAAGTTTAAAACAAAATGTTCTTTTATAAAATAAATGTTACATGCATATTAGAAGTCATTTAAGGTATAAGAAGTTAATCTCTGTTGGTAATTCATTTAAATAATTTAAGTTTAAAAATATTCCTCATTTTTATGTTGGTAAATATCAAAATAAAATACTTAAAAAGAGAAGAGTATATATTGTTTGAAATAGCTTTGGAAAATTAGTTCTAAATGGATTGACTGTTTACTTCTGCAACTCTTTAAAGCTGCATATATTTTAGGTAGTACTGAAATAAGAGATAATGACTTGTACTACTGATTAGGTTATTTTAATAAACAATTTTCTCTTTTCTTGCAATAATCAAAGAATACAATATTATTTGATATTTCATTTAAAAACAACATACTCATAACAAAAAGACAATTTTCTATTCTCTAATGATATTTATTATATCATTTATACATATTTTCAAATCAGTCATACTGATTCGACCTATTTAACACATTTAATTGTGGCACAGTAATTTCAAAAAATTATATTATTACTGAAGAAAGAATTATTGATGACAGTGTTAAACTGGTACATAAAAATCACTTAGGAGAACTGTTTATACCTTTGTAAAGAGCTAAGCAAAATATAAACAAATCACTTACCTATAAGCTAAAGACATAGCTTGAAACAGTTTCGCCAAGCTTGTGTCAATGGACAGCTGCTGTTGTGTCTTCTGTAGCACCTTAGAAGTATTTCTGTTTTTTGGTTGTACTGAAATAAGAGGCAGTAATGGTACAGTATCATTGTTGCTTTCTGGAAGAGGAACAGCTACATTGTCCTCATCATCTTGTTCTTCAGCCTCAAAAGTTGATACCATAAAATGACCCGAATGTATACACTCTTTCTCGGGCTTCTCTGGCCGTCTAACGTGTTGAATTGTGTACATTTTTCTTTGTTCCTGATTTAATTTAGAACAATATTGAAAATATATACTTTAAAACCTACAATATTCTTTGTATAATACCACCATTAGATTATGTTATCACTACCAGAGAAAGATCAAGGACTGATAAAAGGGTGAAGTTGTTAAATGCGAAGCATCACAACACATCACTAATTAAACCAAAAATTCCATAAATAACTGATAAAATAAAATTGCCTTCACTTTAATATCCATGAAGTTAGTCTTAATAGATTTGTCAATGTCACTTAACACTCAACAGTTCAACTGGTTCAACACACAGACTCTTTACATATTTCAATTCATGAAACACATCTGTCATAAATAATTTTAATAACGTCATACTCGATAATAATTTCGAGTACGACGTTCATGTAATATTATTCGATAGAACGGATTAATAGAAAAACGATTTTTATATTTCATAAGAAGGTGGGGTTTCATAAAAATATGAAAAATACGACCTTAATAACAAATAAAATTATACACAAGGCGATGTAAATAGGATAAAAATGTAAGAAGAAATAAACGAGCTTTATGCCAGTCTGAAAAAAATACTCTAATTAACAAAACATAACTAAACTAAAATTTTAATGAACGACTGAACGAAACTTGTACAAAGCAAAGTTGACAGATACGTGGGTTTGGGGAACGAATGAGCGGAGCGATCGTTTTTAGTTTTGCCAAACTAAAGATTTCGTTATTTATAAACTTCCTAAAATTCTATTCGAGAAAATCTCTCTTGCTTAAAAATAAAAGGAAATATTTAATTACTATTTAAATGGAAATAAGCCACATTTAAAGGTTAAAATACGTTTATTGACGTTTCAATTTCCACTTTGAAAAATGTTTGCATTTTGAGAACGATTTCCGAAGTGGAAATTGAAACGTCAATAAACGTATTTTAACCTTTAATTGTGGCTTATTCCCATTTAAATAGTAATTAATTTAAAATGCCATAAGAGAATAGCTTCAGAACAATATAAAGAAAATAATATCAAATTAATAATAACAATCAGATATGTTATTACATCCTAACTAAACAGAGATTTCGAAATGCATGACCACAGAATGTGTCATGCACATTCTGTGGTCATGCAATTAATCTTAAACTAAAATAAAGAAGTCTAAGGGAATAATATTGAAAAGGTAGATAGAAAAAAAAATTATTGTTTATGTATAAAAAACGATCTTTTATGTCAAAAGATCTGAAAAAAATAAAAGGCAAATCAAAAGAAACATAACATAAGCAAAGGAAGAGCGATTGACCAATGAGTGCAAGGAAGATGAAGAGCTACAAAGAGCATTACGCTGTTTTTGATAATAACTCACAGCAGAATATATAGATTGGAGGATGAAATAAGTAATAAAAAAAACCTTAGTATTTGGGAAAACTACCAAATTATTGCTGCCAAGAAGGAATTTTGTAGATCGATTATTTCTTCAGAATTACGTTAAATAAATACCTTTAAATTAAAGTCACTTCAAATATAAAATAAAACACGTCTGTAATCGAATCATTCCTCGGAATCAAAATTTCAGTTATGAAGTTATTGAATTTTTGATTTTCAAAACTAATTTTAAAACTTTGAGTCGACAAAGTTTGAAACTGTTTAGCCCATTTAATTTTGTAAGAACTATGAATATTCTTTATACAAATTCCAATTCTATCATTAAGACTTAAATTAATAATTAAATCTGGTTTAAATGCAGATTCAAAATTTTAAGGACTAATTAAATCGATTGTCTAATAATCGAACTAATCTTCGAAATCTCTTATAATCGAATATTAATATATTTTGATTTTGACTTGACTGACTTTTTCATTTTCATTCTATGAATATGAATTTTTCTGAATTTGTCAGTTTGTCACCGGATAACGTCAATTTTTTTTAAATTGTGTAAGAAGTTTTATAAATTGTTATCTTTATAAAATAATTTCCTAAATTTAAGTAATGAGAATAAATTAATTTAAAATTGAGATCGGTGTCATTTTAGGATTAACGAAAGAATGCAGTGATTCTGAGGTTTCAACACTAAATTTGTTTATTATCATGGCTTCCTCCCTGGTAGGCCCCAAACCGAATACAGTTCAGAATATGTAAGTTAAAAACATTATTTGTTATATTACTTTTAAAGATGACAAACAAGCATTATAAGCGTCAAATTTGATTCAGCACTTTTCTACATTGGACATTTTTGATGTGTGTACATATTATTTTGCAACTAACTTTTAACCTTAAAGTTATATAGCTTCAGCAGAATTTAGAATGAATAGATGTTACAGATGTACGTGTTAACTTTGCAAGCAAATATATAAAACAGTTGTGTTTTCAAACTAAGTACTAATAAATCTCAAATTTTAATTAAATCATCCCGCTCTGATATGAAATGCAACTGGTGCATGGTATGACGCAAATTTTTATTATTATTTTGGTTATTTTAATCACTTGTGGTAAGTAATATGTGGTGAAAGTAATGATTATTATGGTTCCAATGAAAAATGATTCTCTGTATCAACTGAACCTTGTTTGTTATACTTCTTCAGCGAATTTACTTTTTAGGAATTTCCAGACATTTTCAATGGGGTTTATGTCTCATACATACAGCATTTGCTGACAATATAGTTAAAGGGGGGTATAAGTATGAGAGACATATTGCAGTGTTTTACATAGCAATAGCAAACAGAACTGTTTATGGTCTTCAGGAATATTTAAAAAATAAAAATATAAAACATGCAGTTAAGCTCAATACATACAAGTCGTTAATAAGACCTGTTTTGATATATGGGGCCGAAATGTGGACCTTATCTCAAAATGATGAAAGACTTCTTGGTATTTTTGGGAGAAAAAAATTCTTAAAGATTTTTATGCCCTAAATGAAAATGGGCTATGGCATCAAAGATACAACTTTGAACTAAGTATATCAGTTATATACTGATCCAGATATTGTGAAATTCATTAAAGTGCAGTTACGTAGATGGGCTGGCACATTGCTAGGATGTCAGATCATTAATACACGAAGAGAATAACATTTTTAAAAGCAGAGGGCACAAGAAGTAGAGGACGAACACAAAGGAGATGGATTGATGATGTGGAAGAAGACCTGCAGATTCTAAGGGTCAGAAGATAGAGGGAAGTTGCCAGGAATTGACAGGAGTGGAGACTTCTTTATGAGCAGGCCAAGATGCAGAACAGATTGCAGAGCCACTTATGATGTTAATAACTATTTCTCGTAAGTTGCTGTGCTATGGTGATAGAAGAATTTTGTGTCCTATCAAATTTTTTTAATACTTTTAGTCATATGGAAAGGTACTCTATCCTGCATGAAAACCCTACAACCATTACCATACCTTTTGTTTATTTGCGGAACCAATCTTTTGTGCAAGACTCTTATACTTTTCTGTGACGTGGTTCTTTCTACCACATATAAACTTCCCATACCTTTATCACTCATTAGAGTCCAGATCAATACTGAGATGGTATGTTTAATGGTTTTTATTACACATCCCTTTTTTTTACACACACACACACACACACAATTTTTTGTTATCATCCATAATTTGAAATATTGCTTCATCGCTAAAGCAACCTTGCAAATGTGACTAAACATTATAAAGTGTGAAAATAAAACTATTTGTAGTAACTTAATTATTTCAAATCATCAATAATTAGTGGTATCAGTTTTGTCTTCTTAACACAACTACGAGATATGAACCACATACCATTTATTCCATATATCTCTGTAGGTAGCTTTTCATACAGTCTTTATGCAAATTGACCCAAGCTAAGCGTTTCTTGAGCATTTGTGGTGTTAGTTTTGTCTTCTTAACACGCCTATGGGATATGAACCACATACCATTTATTCCATATATCTGAGATGTGTCTTCTGTGTTTTACAGCCAAATTCTTTAAAAATCTGTTGCCCTCTGACCCTCCGAACCAATGTAGCAGGATGTTTCCCTTTAAGCTTTTTTACTCAACCTCGAACTGATGATTAAGATACACCACATTTCCTTGCTCTGTCTATCTGGATATATGTGGTATTTTCTAATGGAGCATTAACAGAAAAGATTTCTCCAATAGAAAGATCTTTACATTTACTTATCTGAAAAAATTCCAATTGGAGATTAATTTTCTTGTTTTATGATTAGAAACTAACCAAATTGAAAACTAATGTCACTATGGAATAAATACAGCAAATCACTGCAAAGTTTACGAAAGTTGAACACCAATCACTAATTTAAGTAAGAAATAAAATTTGGAAAACATTAAGGTACTTTACACTTTTAGTACATTCTATGGTCATCTGTCAAGTTTTGACAACTCAGTCAAAAAGTTTTACCATTTTTAACTTAATTATGTAGCATGATTATTCATTAATTGTTATAGAACCCATTCAGCAGCTTTGTATCACCTTAAGGATACTTTTAAGGCAATTGAAATTCAAAAAACTGATTTTTCAAGGGTGAGTCTGATAATTTGAGCAAGGACTGTATATTCAATTTTTTAAAGTATTTGGTAAAATAACCAGAGAATTAAAATTTTCAAATGTAATGCAATAAACTGTAGCAAACCATAAGGAATTTTTAACACAAACAAATTAAGTAGATATATGATTAAATTAATTATTTTGTTCATACATTTATATTTTGAATATTACAATAATTATTAAAATGAATTTGAGTGGACAATTTTAGCCCAATTCAAGCCTGGTTGATGAGGTTCCTTAAATAAATAAGTAAAACATTTTTAAAAAAACTGTTTACTTTATTGTCAATTTTTCACTCCAAAGACTGCAAAAAACTCCTTTCTGTAAGTTTTTTGTGATTTTTGCACAGATTCAGATAGAACCCAACCTGAAATGTAGCATATTTTGATGCCAAGCCAAGTACCAGTGATTTATTTATAGGACAGTAAAATAAACTTTATACTGATGATTCCTATATTTATTTATGAATATTGGTTATAATAAACATTACTCAACATAATCCATTCAATAATGATCCACTGAAAGATCAACAAGTGCTGATAAATATGAAACTTTTATTACTAAATGAGTAAATCTAAAAAGTCATCAAATTTGTCCAATGTTTATAATTTTTTTATTGAATGGGTATTGGTAATATAATCAAACAAAAATTATAATTCAATTCAGATTACTACAGCCTAAAAAGTATACAGCAAATTTTTCTTTAAATTTAAACAAATTTTAATGACTGGAAAAAAAAAATAAATTAAATTTTCAGTGATCTATAAATACAACTCTGGCCTATATTAGGTTATGGTATTGCATGCAATAATAAATACTATCTTTTCTAATTTTGTTCATCTCCCAGCAATATCTGCTCTCTGTTTTTAATCTTCATTAGATTTTAGATTATTCTATCTCCCTCTATTTCACATTTGATACACTGAGGTTCATTCCTACTACATCAATGAACTATGAATTGACAGTATCCAGCCACCATCTCTTTGACTATTTTCAGAAGGTGGACCTTTTTGGGTTTAGCCCTAAAGATTCTCAATGACTAATATCTTTAAGGGCATCTTTTGATTACCATTGTTTTATTGAAAATAAGTATTTTTTTTTCTGAAGCTGCTATGAACCTGTCATACTGTAGCCAATTGGCTTGTTGCATATATATGTTATGATATTTTTTGTTATGTTGCCACGTTGCCAGGCATAAGATGAACAAAGTGGATGGTTTACCTATACGTCAGCGTACTTAGTACAATTGATCATGAGAGAAACAATTATTTTCTATATTTAGTTCAAAGACCTTCAATGATTGACCTTGTTATTTGTTTATCATCATGGCGAATGTAAAACGAATCAGATCCTAAAAATTCCAATGGTATATCAGTTGGTTTCATCAGAATTCTCGGAATGAGAACTTCCTCATTATTAAATTTTCTATTGAGTACCGTCGGCTTCACGTGTGTTATATTGCCTATGAGTTTTTACACCGCCAAATGCGTCCTGGTACATAGTTTTAGTTAGTTCAGATTTCTAATTATGATTAGGACCTGGCCAACCTTTTGCTGTAAATTGTGCAGTGGTAAGTAAGTCTTTCTTTGTTACACAATCAATAGATTTGAAGGAATGCAGTGGATAATCTCACAAGAAGTGGTGAAAACTTTATCTAACTGACTAGGGAACCACAAGCTAACTTGGGATTTGAAAGACTAGGCAGGCTGGCTGCAGGAAATCCGGAAAGACAGATTTCAATGCACTCCTCGAGCAGCGACAGCAGCATTCGTCTGCGCATTTAATCACTTATAAAAAATATTGCGATTTACAGAAGTGAGTGCTATACCACATCAGTTTAATTTCTGCTGGATTCTGAAAACTATCATCAGGCTTTCTATATTCTGCCAAAACATAGTAATTGTTAATTTTTACGTTTTTTTTTCAACTTTTGATTACATTAAGTACGGTATGAATTCAATTTAAAACTGACTACAGCAACGTGTTTCTGTGTATTCTTCTTCTTAGAGTGCCATATCCCTACGGAACGTCGGCGACTACCATGCTTATAATATTTTTATACTGATCTCGGTCTTGCGCTACGTGTAGCAATTGGTCCGCTGTCAAACCTGTCCACTGCCGCAAATTCCTCAACCAAGAGAGTTTCTTCCATCCTATCCATTTCTTCGATTTTACCGTTGAGAATTAGCCGAAGGAACTCATATCTTGGTCCTCTGATTATATGTCCAAGATATTCTAGTTTACGCCTCTTAATAATATTTCATAGAGTTCGTTGATGTCCCATTCTTCGAAGAACTTCTTCGTTTCTAGTTCTGCTAGTCCATGGAATTTTTAGTATCTTCTGTGTATTAGTGACAACAAAAACAAAACGAAAAGGACACACAATACATTCGAAGGATTCCTAGTAAAATATAAACAAAATAACAATATTCTACAATATAATCGAGGCATTCCCCTTAAACATAAACGAAAATAATTGCCAACTTGGGAGATTTTTACATAGTTTTTTATTTAAGTAAAAAAACAATGTTATGGAACACGTTCGAACCCCCTCTCCCGCCCCTGTGACGGACCTTAATGTTTTACAAGACCCCCCATTCCAATTGCATTACTTAATACTTGAATGACACCTCACCGTTAATTTGTGGAGAGATATCAATAAAATTAAATAGTCAGCAAAATAATTGTTATGCTTACCTTTTAATAATTATAGCATTTTTATTTTACAGTAAATACTCCGGTTCTGATGCTGAATTTTGTACAGATGTTACTGGTGAAACAGTAATTATTTCCAGTAATGATGGTAGTCATACTCATGGAAGCTCCAAACTGAAGTTAATAGATAGAATAGACTATAATTGGGAATTTCGTTATTATCATGGGCACCTTGTTGCAGCTCATAATAATGGAAAAGTTATTGCCTATGCAATGAAAGGTAGTTAATCTAGATAAATTAATAATATTTTGACCCAAATTATATTGCTATACTTTTTTTTTTCAGGAAAGGACGGTGGTATGGTGAGAGTAACCAACCAAGAAACTGGTACAAGAGCTCTAATAAAGAATTTTAAAGACGATATTAAGGACATTGCTTTTGCCTATTTAAGAGACGAAATTATTTTGGGTTGCGTAGATAGTGAAGGAAATGTATTAGTCTACAAAATAACTGATGAAACGAAGTCAATATCGTATCCTTATGAAAAGGCTATTTCATAATGAGCTGTAACGCTACTAATCGAAAGCTTTCTATAAATTTATTTATTTAGCCCTACAGGAATTGAAGGTCTAGGTGTTTGTATAAATTAAAAGCTAATATTGAGAGCTTGTGGATTTTCTAAGCGGCTATGACCTTAAAAATATCTGCACTCCAGCTTGTCGAACATTATTAAAATTTGTACCTTCGAAGCGTAAATTTGTAATTGGTGCATGCATGACTCCGTTATGCATGCACCAAAATCCACTACCTCTGCATATCGTCAACTTTCTGCAGATTTTTTATTGTTGACTCTTTTCATAGATGGAGCTGGCTGAAGTAGGGATCTTCTAAAGAAGAAATTTCCATAAACTGTAAAAAAAACTTTTAATTACCTGCCATTTAATTAGTGGTAACTATCACCTAGCGAAATAATTACATTCTTTATACTATTATGACTTTCTTTATCTGTAGGTTCCTTTTTCACATATCTGCTATTCAACGCCGATATTAACAACCACCACTGAGTTTAATGTACATGTTTTTTAATGTACATGTTTTGTTTAGAAAAAGGTTCATCTATTCCTAATAGTGTAACGTGTGAAAAATCCGGTACGTTACACCTTGTCCAATTATTTTATTAAATTTTATAAAATCTCCCTGTACACGAGTTTACAGGGTAAAACTGTGTACCTACTATATACTAAACACTTTACAGTGTAAAAATTACCCATGAAATTATTTTACACTGCTGACACCTTCTAATAAAACAACCGTTAAGTATGTTTAGCTAGCTCCGATGAATCTTTTTTACCGCTCAGGTGCGAATATAATTCCCGTTAGGATTACCCACCTCGCTGTTTTGACAAAAGTTGTCGGTGGTTTTTGTTCTGCAAATATAGAAACTAATCCCTCAAATAATTTACCGCTTTATTACTACCGAGAAATATCCCGTTAAAGACCACCCTAAAGTTCTGTCTATTTATAGACATATATAGTTATATTTATATATAACTATGTACATAGATTCAACAACAATGTGGAATAAGACTGTTCCTTGTCAAAGCGACTAACTGAGTTTTCCAGTCTCCATTTATATTGTAAATGTCTTCCCCCTTCTTTGTTTAATGTAATATTATGGGTTAGAGATCTTTAGTATTAATAGAATAGTCTCATTTATCTTAGTAAGGTGTCAAACTGTTTGTCGGGGCCCTTCAGCATTTGAATTTGTCTATAATCATATAGGTATATACATATTCATAATATGTATATTTTGTAGATTGTATCTCTATCGATCTAAGTTAATTTTATTTTGCACCCGCGACCCAATAAAACCTTAGAGCTTTGAGTCATATCCAGTTCTTCTTTGTCCTCATTTTGTTCTGGTTATCTGTTCTAATTAATAATATTCCACACATGAGTAGTATTTTAAAGTTTAATCTGTCTCCTCGAGGTTGTCTACTATGGATTCATGTGATTAGTTGCTAGTTTAGGCAGTAACATGTACAGTTTTGTATTTTTGTATCTGTCTCAGTATATTTGTATCTTTTAATTCCCTTGATTAGGATCCGATGGTAATCGCTGATGGATCAGGTTTACATCGAAGTCGGGGCTGTGTAACGTGTCAAAAATCCGGTACGTTACATCTTGTCTAATTTTCTATTATTTTATTACATTTTCCGTTACCACCGTAAAGTTCGGTCTATTTCGTGCCCCACGTTGTGCGCCAATTTCGTGTACCAGTGTTCTACGTTTACTTCTTAGTAATCTAGATCACATTTATGGTGCAATAGTATTTTTTTTGTTAGGATAAATATACCTTTTATGATCTAGAGATTTTGTACTAAAAATTAAGTTTTGTCATTGAGATGGTTGTTTATTCACCTTAACAATATACTTTTAGATATACATTACTGTTACATGTATATCATCATCGTTCAAATATATCGAAAATTAATTACAGACTTATATGGTGTCCTTATATGGCGGTTGACGATGATGAAGCTAGTGATGATCCAGAAAAAATGTTTGTAGTACTTAATGGAAACAGAGGTAAGTTTTTTACTTATATATTAATATACGTGCATATAAGAATCATAATTTGTTATACTATTTGGTTTTCATTAGGGAAGTGTACTTTACGTCTTAGAGGTAGTCATTCTTCAAACGATGGCTGATATTTTTAGCTCAGTCTCAGCCAGTTGACTATTGTAAAGACAATTCATAATGTCGTGGTCCTGACGTAATCATATAGTGACATCTAATGTCACATTTTTATTTTTTTGATTGATAATTTTGTATTTAACTTATTTCGTCTTAAAACGTAATACCAGCAGAAGTGGTTCTAATTTATTTAAACAAATTGTATACATCAATTTTATCTGCCCAGACAATTTTTTGGTTTTTGGATCATTCTGAATAAAAAGGGATATATTATTTTTCTCTAAAGTTGATCGTTTTCAACTTATAAACAATTTAAGACTGAAAAAAAAACGAAAAATGATGATTTTTAAGGCTCAAAAACACACAATTATTTTTGAATTCACCAAGCCTTGTTCTATCAGTTTCTGATACTCTAATTTGGGCTTACTTGATTTTAAAACATTGTTTTTAGTTGTTTGAGGCCCTTATCACAACCTAAAAATGTGGAATTATACAAAACTGTTAAATCAATTAGGACCACTTTTTGATGAGCGACCTCTTGAACATTGTTCTGCGGTATTTTATGAAAGTGATTATGCAAAAAATCTCATGGGAATATTTTCCCCAAGGAATTCGAGGTTTTCGAGATAAAATAAAAATGCGATGACCATCTTGAATTTTTAAGAGTAGAGAAACATAATATTTCAGTTTTATTGGAAATACTCGATATTATTAGGGCATGCGTATTTACGAGGTTCACGAGGTTTTGAACCATTTTTAACATGACTTTAGAATTGGCGAAATTAGTGCCTAGTCCATTTCACCATTTTCGACTGATTTGATATTTGAAAACCACTGAAGTAAGATGAAACTGCCAATCAAATTACCAATTGCGGAAATAAATATATTTTCTAGATTAAAATTAATTAATCGCAATTGAATAATAAATACGCCCAAAAAATAGATATTTATACATACGCCAAAAATGCAAGACAGGAAAAAATAGCCCTGACCGACTAGTTGACAAAAACACTAGTAATCTTAGGTCAAAACCTCTTTATTAGTAAATATACTGCATAATAATTTTATTTATTTTCATATAATTTATTTAATTTCATATAATTTTATTAAATAATTATATTTAATTTTATTTATTTTCATTTTATTTATTTTTATTTAATTTTACATAATTAAATTTTTATTTTTTATAATTTTAAATTCATATAATTTTATTTAAGTAATATTTAATTTTTTGTAATTTTTATAATTTTTTATAATTTTATTTAACTTCATATAATTCCGACACATTCTTACTTTAAACTCTTAATTAAAATAATTTTAAAACATATTTTTAGCTGCCAATCCCGACATATTTTCACCTTAAACTCTCAATTAAAATAATTTTAAAACGTATTTTTAGCTGCAATATACAATTTAAGTATGTTGAGTGAAAAATGTCATGTAAACAATTCAATCGATCCTGACGAAACCTTTGAAGGCTACATAGAAATTAATCACAACGCTGAAGTAATAGATGCTGCATTTTCTTCAGATGGTAGTCACATAGCGATAGCAACTGGTGATGGATATGTTAAATTTTTTCAAGTAAGTATAGGTTACTGATTTGTAATTGTTTTTATTAAAAATTGAATATTTTATGTTTAATTTAATATTTTTTTACGGTCTTAAAATGAACACGTAGCCAATGAACGACTCATTAGAAATGGTGAGTGCTAATGGGTAACAATATAACTGCCTCAAAAAGCTGGGACCCAGTGTAGAACAATAAAACTCACAAATTTCTTTGTGAGCCAATTGTTAGGCCTCGTTTAGCTCAGTCTTTCAGATGTGAGAACATATTATCTTAGAAGTAAATATGAAAAATGAGTTTGACTATTCGATGCTTTATGAATAAATCTAGAACATCTCTGTCCAACTTCTTTGCGACTATTTAGCTGGTTTTGAGGTGTTAATTTGAAATTTCAAACTTCAAAAATTTGTTTAAATTATGTTAATATGGTAATGATTGAGTTTAAGCGATATTAACATTCTTATTTACCATTTTTAATCATTAAAAATAAAAATAAAGAGTTGAAATAATTCATCTAAACCGACAAAGCATTCAAGCTGAACAGTTTCATTAATATGTTCTGCACATTTCTAATTTAGTAATTAGGTATGTCTTTTATTCTAGGCATTACAGAAATTATTCTATTTTTAAATAATAATAATTCAGTTTTTATATATGTTTAATCAATACTTTTTTTCAGTTATATATGTTTAACTCGGAGAAACAAAAATTTCTTTATGAGTGGCAACCTCATGATGGTACTCCTCTTTCGTCCCTTATATTTATAGATAAAATCTTGGAGTATAGTTCAGAGTAAGTACAAATGTCTTTGATGTTTTTATATTCCCAATTTTTTGCAATTTCGAGATGGAATAGAGATAAATCTATGCGCCATTTTTTATTGATAGATCTCTTTTAACACAGCAAATTTAATGGCAGCCAGAGATAAAAAATTACGGAACTGTTCAATAAATGAAATAAATATAAATTCATTCATAAAATTAATTATACTACGGCGTTCCTGACTGGCCATAAACTCATTAACCAAATAGTCTATAAAACAATATTTGCACTCTCAAAATTGGTCAGCAGTGAATGAAGGAGCGTTCACATCGTCGTCTCATATTCTAACGCCAAAAGCAGAGGTGGGCGTTCAGAAGTCGGCAAAAAATAAAGGTACATTACCATCAAGTCTTTCTCTTCTCATCGGCAGAAGGACGAAATTGCAAAACGGTACGAAACAATTTAGGAGGGCTGACTCAGTAATTAGTCTGAGATTGAAAAAACCCTAGGAATAAAAAAAACTTTCTTTATATTTTGTTTAAATGAATTGGCAAAAAAAATAATTAAACTTACCACTCACGTGGGTTTTTCCCCACTGAACTGTGCTCAAAGAACTAGTAAGCTGACATCAGCGGCCATTGCGACAACAACCTAATGAATGAGATCAAATCGGAAGTTCGGTTTTTTTATAACAGATTCCCAGCCTATGAAAAATTTGAGTGGCAATAGACATTCTTATTAGGTACTTGGGGGAAAGAATGCACAGCTGCGTTTATAGTACACAGTTATTTTCATGGGAAATATTACGTTATTTCAACATAATCACACCCAGAGAAAATTAATGGCATGAGAACTTAAGCTTCAGGAAAATAGAACGCTGCAGTACAAGCTGATACGGGGTCTCAAAATTTTACAGGGGTCTTTTTTGGTCTCTTACTTCTAATTATGATTTGCATTTTTTAATAATTATTAATTATAAGTATTTTTATCGTATTTTACTGATAAAGGTTGATCAAGTAGTAGAATAAAATAAATTACAGTGGTACCTCGACATAATAGTGCCCTAGTATACGAGCGTTTTGAGATACGAGCCGCGGAGCGAGCGATATTTTGCTTTGAGATGAGAGAAAGATTTGAGATACGAGGAATCGGTTTTTATTCAAATTCATGCCTCTTATTTGACTAGTTCTAATTTGCTTTGTAAATAAAAGGTAGATGAAAATGATAAAGATCATTTTACGGGTCTGTACGTGACTATTACTTGGACCGACAAATTAAATGGTCATTGGAAGTTAAATCCGACAAAAATTCAGATTCTAATACTAACTATATTGCACTCTCGATGTCGGTGTAATTTACACTGTGTAATTTTTTACTATAGACTCAGTCTGTCTGATTTGCCTGTTTCCTTCATTTTCGAATTATTGTTGAAGTTGGGTTCGCGTTTTGTGCTTTTTGTACATTACAATATTACATTTATTTTTACAAAAATGGTTTCGAAGAAGAAGATGATGTCTATTGAACTAAAACGCGAAATCATTGAAAAACATGAGCAATGTGTACGAGTAACTGACTTGGCGAGGATATACGGGTGTACCACATCAATAATATGTACTATACTTAAACGGAAGGAGGTGATAAATGGTATAGGCCAGCTAAGGGACGTTACAATAATTTCTAAGCTCCGGACTTCCCTCTATGAAAATATAGAAAAACTACTAATGGTGTGGGTGACATAGAAGCAGCTTCAAGGAGAAACCTTAACACAAAGCATCATATGTGAGAAGGCACGAGCGATTTACGAAGATTTGCTGAAGCAGATCCCACACACTTTCACAAATGATGAATCGGAAGACTTGTTTAAAGCCAGTCGGGGCTGGTTTGACAACTTTGGTATGGGCATGGTGAGGCAGCAAGTTCGGATGTGAAAGCAGCTGAGGTTTACATCAAAACGTTTTCCGAACTGATAGTAGCCAAAGGATACATCCCCCAGCAAGTTTTCAACTTTGACAAGACGGGGCTTTTCTGCAAAAATTTAGAAATTCCCAGAGCCTTCAACTCACATAAGTTTTTAAAAGAAAAACTGCCAGTTATGTGGAGGGCAAATCCAAAGGCGTGGGTCACCAGGAAATTCTTTGTGGAGTGGATAAACCTGGTGTTTGCTCCTTCTGTTATAAAATATCTACAGCAAAACAACCTATTCATGCAAATCCTTCTTGTCCTCGATAATGTCCCTTTTCACCCACCAAATCTCGAAGATGATTTACTCCAAGAGTTCAAGTTTATAAAGATTCTCTACCTACCAGCCAACACCAATCCTATCTTGCAGCCCATGGATCAGCAAGTGATTTTTAATTTTAAGGAGTTGTATACCAAGCACATTTTTCGGCGCTACTTTGAGTTGACGGAGAACACAAACCTTACCCTTCGAGAGTTCTGGAAGGACTACTTTAACATAGTAATATGCCTAAGAATTATTGAGCAGACCTGGCTAGATATTACAACAAGGACCTCAACCTCTGCATGGAAGAAGCTGTGGCCTGGGGCTGTAGATGAAAGGGCCTGCGAAGGACTGGAACCCGAAGTGTCAGTGGTAGATGAGATTGTTTCTCTTAGAAAATCCATTGGTCTGGAGGTGGATGAAAGAGATGTGAACGAACTTGTCGAGGAATAGTCTCAGGAGCTGACAACTGAGGAGTTAGACGAACTACATTCGCAGCAGCATACGGTGGTTCAACGAAAAATTTGTTTTGAAGAGGAGCCAGGATTGGAAGACGTCTCTACAAGAGATATAAAGGAGATCCTGGGAATGTGGGAGAAAGTTGCAGAGTTCGTGGATAAAAATCACCCCGAAAAAGTTACAACTCGTCGTGCATCGGTGTTGTTCAACGAAAATTGCTTAACATATTTCAGCAATATTCTGAAAGCGAGGAAGAAACAAACCTCCTTGGACAGTTTTTTTAAACGATCTGCAGATGAAAATGAGCAAAGTGTGACGAAAAAAGCGAAGACCACTGACGAAAATTAAGCGCTTCCGTAAGCACTTCACTTTTTCTTATATTTTTACAGATTATGTATGTATTTTTTGTTACTTATAAATAAATGTTTCTTTATTATTAATGATATTAAATTGGATTAATGATATTTCAGTTAATTTCAATGGGGAAAATTGCTTTGACATACGAGCAAGATTACGGAACGAATTACACTCGTATGTCGAGGTACCACTGTATAAAGTTTATTCAGGTGAATTATAAAGGTTTTTATAAAGGAATAATTTTAACAATGATGTAACACACAACAAAGTTTGTAACTTTTTAAGGGTTTTTACCCAGATATTTAGTGGCTTGACTCATATATACCTGGTAATATTACACTGATGATGGACTTTTTAGTTCGAAAACGTTCTGTGATGTAGCCCGATAGGGTATTCTTAAAGGTACAGCCAACTACACATTTCATTTTCCTTTTGGAAATAATAAAGTGTTTTGTTCTTGTACCAAGTGAGCGATATGTGTATATACAGTTGAGTCCATGGTTCTTTACCCATGCGTCATCATTTAAAGCATACGAGACTGTACACTGGACTCCACAATAAACATTTGGTTATGATATGGTTGTCAGAACCCGACCATTTGTTGGAGTTGAAAGACTATCTGCTGCTTTAACTCCAACAAATAGTGGGGTTCTGACACCCGTACCATAACTAAATTTTTTAGTTATGGTAAAAAATTTCTCTATTTTTCTACCAAATGAGATCTCTCCTAGTAGTAACACTTTTAAAAACTTGACAATAGCTCTGAAGATGGCTTTTTAAACCGAGAGCACTCAGCTAGGAAATAAATTTTTACACTCTTCAAAAATACTTTTTTTTTTCTATTCTTCCATTTTATTTCTCCTAGAAAAATTCCACGTTTCGACTAAAAATACAACTTCTCGTGGATAAATACTATTTCTGTTTTTCATGTATTTATGTAAGAAACACGCTCGTTGTGCTGCGATATGAGTTCATTTAATTAAAGCTCTTCTATGATCATATTTTTTAAATTTAAAGCCCAAATCTTTTAATATATATTTAAAGATGTTTTACTTATAGAAACAATTTCCTTAGCCTGCAGCTCATCGATCAACGCTTCACGGATTACATGTTTCTCTAAAAAGTTGTTTATTTTAATATATTATTATAACATGTTAAGTCCTACTCGTAATTCTCAACAGAAAGTTGGTTACTTACTATCATGGTACATATTATATATTGTATTTGGAATTGCCTTTTATTGCCCTCAGGTAAATCAATAGTGTTCATTTTTAAACGAGGTCTTCTTTTTCTCGCCAATTTAAGTGCAGCTGCTACCCTCTAAAACAAAGTAAAATATTATCAATATTTTTAATTGAAATTGAAAAAAACCAACAATAAACTGTTCCTAATTATAAATATTTTGTTACGTAATAAAGTTAGCAAATAAATAATATTAATAATATATATTCTTGTCATAGTTAAAGCTTTATAATAGAGCACATTTGAAAATTGTACGTTTTGTACCTCTTGAACAGATGATAACGGTTCTAATGGTCCCCCATTCCTTTTTTCTAATTCAAAGTACTCGATTAAATTTAAAACGAGTTCTTTTGCTGGTGAGGTAAGAGTTTTTCTAGGCATAATCTAAAAAAATTCAATAAAATATTTTCTTTTTGTCATTTTTTTCACTTTTGCGGAAACTTAAACAAAACCATTCCTTAACTGAGTGAATGACGGTAACTTTGTATGTAAATTAATGGCAAAATAAAATACACTTGCCACAAATTTTCAAACTCCAATATAAAATTAGTTGTGAAAACAACTGTTTGTATAATATAAGTAAGTCTAAATGCAAAAATAGGACCAAAAACAAAACAGCAAAACATCCAACAAACTGACAGAAACAAGTAAACAATCCTGAAATGTCACAAATTACTTAGAATCTGAAATCTCTCCCAGCGTCTTTTTGTACCTATCTCTTTTCGATTTACTGTGTCTAGACCGTTCATAAAAATAACACATGTCTTTACTTAATAGGCGGTAGCTGGTTCGTCTTTAGTTTCATGAATGAAAGGTAATGATGCTAAATAAAAGTCTGTGTTTTATCTCAGCAGGTATTAATGACGCACGGGTAAAGAACCATGCACTCAACTGTACACTGGCTGTGCTAACAAATCTGACAATTTTATATTTCTCCATATATTTTGCAGGTGCTGGAAATTTACAATAACAGGAGCAAACGACAATTCTGAAATTAAACTGTGGTCTTGCGAAACTTGGACTTGCTTACAGACAATCCACTTTAAACCCCATCCTAATTCAATATCCGGCCTGTACCTCAACGTGTCAATTGACTATACCGGCCAATATCTATTGGTATCAGATATTAATTACAGAGTTTTGTACGTGTTAGAATTAAATAGAAATGACAAAGAACAAATGGTACAAGTCACAAGGATAGCAGGGTTTTTATTACCAGCTCCTTTCTTAAGTTTTCACATATTAGAAGCTACTAGTCGTACAATGCCATTTTCTTACAATAATAGTACAGAAGATGAATTTTATGAAGAGAGAGATGAATTTGATGAAGATTCAGAGAGGACAGCGATTTGCTTGAAGATGTTAGTTATACAACCTAAGAAGTTTCAAGAATGTAATATAGTTTTCCAACCTGAAACTATGTTTTATAATACGTTAAATAGTTCTGCAGAAGTGCTGGAGAAAAACGAAAAATTCCCCAAATTGGACGATCTACAAGAATCAGTATCATTGCTCATACAACAAAAAAGCAATTCAAATTTAACTTTAATGACACCAGATGACTTTACACCTTCAGGGCGAAATACGCGACCGAACAGTGTTAGAAATGAAACGAATAATTCTTTAGACGCATCTATAGCAGAAGTAAACGATGTCGTCGTTGATAATCTTATAGATTTCCAAAGACCTCAAAAAGACAATTTTGCCAGTGGTGGTTCCAGTCCGAGCAGAGAGGTGCAAGAAATATTATCTTTGAACAATTCTACGTACAGCACTCAAGACTTCTTTGACAATCTTCCCAAACTTCAAGACAATCAAGAGGAGCCCCAAAAAGACTACTCAAATCAGACTAGCCTTAACTATCCGGAAAAGATAACTAACGAATCAGTTTGGCAAAATGTACCTGTGGTTCCAGAAAATGAAATTATAAAAGACGAAGCTCTAAGGAAAGAATTAAGGTAAGCATTTTTAACCCATATTGGGACTCTATTTACAGTATATAACATTTTTCGTTTTTTTGTTTTTCTTCAAGACTTTGCAGAATCTACATTAATAATAATAATAATAATGTTTATTTAGGAAGCTTAAATTATAATATAGATTATAAGAAACAAAAAGCATACTAAATTAACATAAAAACTCATTGACCTAGGGCTACCATAAAAGTGGCACCAATTGTGCGTGATACTTAAAAATATAAATATTTAAACAAATATTTAACAAATGTATAAATAGTTATAATAGTCGCCAAATATGAAGAACCAAGGGCTCGCATTTATGATACTTCGACCACGCCCACCGGTAGATACAGTTGGTACATAGGTTACTTAGAACATTGTGAAACAGTGGCGTCCATATTTTAAGACATGAAATAAATGGGTTATGCTATAGAATTAAATGTAATATATTTACAACCAAGATTACTAGAGGAAGTTGCCTAAACCCGGACCCCCACTTTGTTTTTGAATTTTAAAAAATTCAAATTTGAAAAAAAAAAACAATAAAACATTTTTCAATATATAATCTTACTATGTTTTACATAGGTGTCTATTTTATTTATATTTTTTTATCAAGTTTTGTAGGCGTGAAATTTTTTTTTCTTGAACATTGCATTTTTGTGTGCTTAAGAAATGTTTCCTAATATAGAACCCTAAAAATATAGGAGAAAATTTTAAGAAAAACTTAAAAATAAAACACTAACAATTTAAATGAACAAAATTGTAATTTTACAATGAAAATATAATAATTGACAGTCAAGTACGACAATAATCGCATATATAGTTGTCTTCTTCTGCGCCTGCACACACAACGTGAGCCCAGAGGGAACACATAAGGCATTTAACCCAACGCTCTCCTTTACAGTCATCTGAAAATTTAACACAACAAAACAAACACTCCGCGTCCTCTTCAGCTGTGACGGGAGATACACCTGGTGGAATTTCTAACTCAGAAGAACCTGAGAATATGGTGTCGTCCGAGTCTTCTCCGGAGTTAGATTCTCCCTTGAACTTAAAACTTTTCTTACCTTTCTCTTTTCTTTGCAACGGGAAACATTTTGAACCACGACCTTTACCACGTGTCGCTTGTTTGCTTACTTTCTCCTCTCACCTAGAACTTATAAGTGCTGAACTGGTTGCTTTACGTTCTCTAGTAGAAGCCCTTTTCTTAATTTTTGGTATAGGGTTGATACGAAATGGGCTTCTATGGACAGAATTTTGCTGAGAACTATTATTAATACTTAATTATACTTTTTTGTTTTAAGATTAAGTGTAGGCGAGGAAAAATCACAGTTGCAAATTCTGGGATATCGCATTAATGCCTTAGAAAACATAGTGCAAGAACAAAACGGTCTTATAGAAAAAATCCATGGCGAGAAAAAAGAATTGGATTTGGCCTTATCAAATCAACAACTACAAATCATGAAGATGCTAGAAACGCTCGTTAACATGCAGAAGACCAGTGAACGAGATTTACAAGAGAACATTTTGACTGGGGTCAGTCAAATTTTCACGAAATCCTTAGCGGACAAGGTGCAGCAGATCCTTACTAATGAAGTTAAGATGATTATTTTGCCAGCTATTCAAAGTCAAGTAGAGTCGTACAGACATCAGCTTGAAAGTCAATATGCTCAAAAAATAAGTCATACTGATATGATGTTAAGAGATAATATCGCGAAAGCTTTTAATAATAAGGTTAGTATATCATGTTGATGGATTATACTTTAATTTACAAATAGAATTTATTCGGCCATTCATAAAATAAGGCTCCCATGAATTTTAAAAATAGACAGCTTTATTTTTGTTCTTATTAGTATACATCATATTAAAAGTTAAAACTGTATATGATTTTGTTTACATTCCTGAACTAGATACCCTTTATATGTTACAGAAGTAATCAAAAGGGGTTAATCGTTTTAGATTACTTTTTTTAATGATATTTTAAAGAAATCAAATAATTATGTCTAAAAGTTAGGTTATGTGTATATCTATTTTGAATTCTTTGTGTAGAAGTGACTAAGCATCCAAAAGAAAGAGGACTTATTCCATGGCCTATCTCAATTACGATTTTTTTTAAATCTTGTTGTTTAATAATAAATAATAATAATATTGTTGTTACATTTACTGTATATTGAATGCATTTTCAGGCTCTGGCAGATACTCTTAGCTTGTCCGTTGTAAACATCGTAGCACCTAGTCTTGAAAAATGTTATCGGGATATAATTTCTTCATCTTTAATTCCGTCTTGGGAACGAGTATGTGGCCAAATGTTCCAACAAATTAACGAGACATTTACTCGAGGTACCAAAGAATGTAAGTAGATTAAATGTTTGTGGAAAAACTGTATTACTTTGACATACCACTTTTATAATCATTTTTTACACTGACCACAAAAAAGGTTGATCGCTTTGCCATTATTGGTATTTATAGAAATTGATGGTTTTTGGGTATTTCCTCAGATAGTAATTGATTATTGCATTTTACTAACTAAATGCAATAATCATTATTGAATCTAAAAGCACTATTTTGATTTTTTACAATCTAATCTAATAAAATACTAGGACAAGACATGCTGAATCGCAGTTTGTTCGGGACGGTAACTATTAGCGCCACCTAGGAAAGACAGAACCTCGCGAAAACTCGTAACGTGAACGTACACACCGGCGAAGTTCCAGACCAGGAAACCGCACTGCTACAGAATCGCCAGTAACGGTCCAAGCTGGGAAACCTGCGAACGGCATACACGTGTATCAACGGAAATCCGCGAACGGAATCACGGTATAAACGGGTCGCGAATCTGGACGCGTGGACCATCAGAAACAAACTTTAGATGTGAAATTGCTACGTGGAGGTATAACAATAGTGCATGTAAGGTACTAAAACTAGCAATCTAGCATCAAAATCGAATGGGCGTGGCGCCGATCGGTCGATAATTCCTAGAACCGGTTATTGAAAAATATAATAGGTGACAAGGGAGTATTGACAATTGGCGCTGTACTGGAGATCCTCGACGTAGAGCCGCCTACCTAATTGCGCAAGTGCACACTCTATCTAGGTAAAGTCAACACGCACACACCAACCCACACACACACACACACACACACACACACACACTCAAACCCTCAATCATACACTTACAGTTTACATACATCGACACAAATTCATAGACTTACTATTCACCACACTAACACAATGCATACATATACAATTTACACAAATTAATACACACACATACACAATACACTTTCAAATTACACAATTCATACATACATAAACACACTCAACCACATACTACACCAACATGCCACGAACACGATCAAAAACATGAAAACAGAAGGAACCACCAAAATCACGAGACACAGAATGGGACACTGATTCAGATACACATTCCACATCATCACACACATCACAAGTGTCTATCACCTCAGATGAACACGAACCAAGGTCGCTACAGGAATGTCAGCAGGCACTGGTAGAGATCTGCCAGCAAAATCCTGAGGCGGCCAGCATACACTTTACACCAATAACAGAAAAATACAAAAAAAAACAGGGGAAATCACCACTCACATCCGAACAAATCAAACAAATAATAACCAATTCCCTTAACCAAACCAGTAAACACCTAAAAACCCGGCCACCCTCTCCCTCACCTCCATCCTGACCATCCACACCCATACCCCCACCTACACCAAGAAACCTGGCCACAAAACAGACACTACCCACACACAAATACTACATCACACTAATCCCGAAGAAATTTTCTAGCCATGGAAATTTTTCCCATAACCCTCAATCTCCTCGGAGATATCCCTTTCAGCCTGAAAATGAAACCTTCCGAAAACCAAGCCATCCTCTACACAACAGGTCATGTTCTCAACATAAGTGAGTGGGAGGAGGATCTGCAAGCCATCACAGACCACAATCACATATCCATATCTAAGCGAAAATCCTCAGAATACATAAACACAAATAACACAACACCAAGAACACTCACTACACCAAAGAATACACAAAGCAACACACACACACACACAAAACAACACAACCCCACCCCGTCCACAACCAAAGCAGATATTCTCTACTACGATCCTCCATCCCCTAATTCCAGTAACCACACTCCCTCACAATTACAATACTCACTCTCACCAACACACACTCAACCAACACCATCACCCATACACACACATACATACACACACCCACCTCGAGCATATCCCCTCAGATATCTGTCAGCAGAGACCCCTCTATCAACTCATCAAAGACCACAACCTCATCCCCCAATTGGACCCAATCAAAGTCCTCCCATCCGAAAAGGCAGCCTCCGTGCGAACTACCAAACTCCGAGACATCCACGACATCACGGCAAAACTCCAAAAAATCACTCGAGATGAAATCATCTTAATATCAGCACACAGATCTAGCAAACCCAATAATCCGCATCCCGCTCCAAAAGATCCACAAACCTTTCATTTAGTCATAGCCGGGGTCGGAAAAAACCTTTCCCAGAAAACCATCGAGGATAGCTTATCCGAAAATAGATTTCCTTTTACGAAAATAGTTCGCATAATTGCCCGCTCCACAAACCAACTCACTTCATATATCAGAGTTTTCACGAACTCTGAATCTAAATTCTTCGATGTACTTTCGAACGGTATCAAGATCGAAGGAGAACGGCTAAATTGCGGGGTTCCAAGATCTAGCAGTTCCGTTCCGGTTCGACTGAAATACTGTTCGAAATCTTGCAAAAGCGGACATAGTAACGAATGCTCAGAAAACTCATTCACTTGTCCATTTTGTGGACTAGAGCACAGGTCTACTGCATGTCCCACGATATCTGTCCCTAAATGCCCGAAGTGTAATGGACCTCATCCCGCCTTCTCACCTAGATGCCCACACTTCAATACACAACCAAAAAACTATAAACAAACCCAACCCGTATACTCCTTTTTAATGTCTTAATCCTTTTAATGTCTTCCCTGAAAAGAGGAACGACACTATCCGCTATCTCAACCAAATGTCCAACAATCTATATGGATACGCCATAACCCCCTCCTGTTTTAATAACCTAATAAACCAAACCTTCACACAACTCCGTACATAAACACGCAACACTATACCTACATGCACACCGATATAAATATACCACATTCATAAACACCTGATCACAACACCAAATAATAAACAGTGAGCACCACACACACTCCTTAAGAGTCGAATTCAAATCACAAGGACAGGGGGAGATTGGTTTACAGTCGTTTCCCAATCTCATTACACAACGATACCTGCTCCTAGGTGAGAACATAGCCTCAGTTATCCTCCACGCGTTTTACCCAAACAAACAAAAGGCCAACAATCTGAAAAGGACCGTTTTCCTATGGAACTTGTACTTAGTAGCGGGCTTGGTTCACACGGCTCCAACAAGGCGAAAATAACGCTCCAACAAGCGGAAAGAACTGATATTTCAACCTACTTAGTCAATCATATTTTGTTCTTGAAACGATACGTTTAATTATTAATAGTACAATTAGTTTTTTCACAAAATTGCCAAAAATATTGGTTGCTATAATTTTAAGATAAGACTTATTAAGCAAAATAATTTAAAGCTTTATGTTAGTTTATATTTATTTGGTTTACATCCAAGAAGTTTATTATTTTAAAAATTTAATTTTTAAAATAAAAACGACGAGGTATGATTGCGAGAAGTCAGAAAAAATTAAGTGTAGTGGCCAAATCACTAGTTTATTTTATAAAAGCTGTAAATTTAACTGCATTGTAACAAAATATAAAAAATTAGGAATTTTGGATTGTAATGTTTTAGCAGTCTAGGAGTCCCTGGATCCAACGAGATCTGAGAACTTTTGACGTAAATGACGATTTTTTCTAAGCTAATTGTCGTACTTAAATTTTAAGTAAGAATTATTTTAAAAAGGCATCACGAAGAACTTAACGAAATTCGCATTAGTTTTTATATTACAGCTCTGAATTGAAATTGTCCTAATATGTGAAATATGAGCCATAAATGAAATATCTGGTTACAAAAAATATTGTTTGCCTAAATCATACTATTAAACATTTATTATACCAAACATTTCTTTCAAGATACTGCATCAGTAGAAAGTTACATGGACAAACAAAGAAGAGTGCAGGAGAAGGGAAAAGATTTGATAGTACAAATGCAAAATGTCTCAGAAACCATGAAAAGCAACGCTGACAAATTAACTAGCAATTTGACGACTGAGATACATAAACAGTTTCAAACAGTTTTTAAAAGGTAATGTATTATTGTATTATAAAATATTTTAGAAATTGCAGAAATACTAGGGCGGTCCGATAAGTATTTAGCCTACACAAGAAAAACGAAAATTTTGGAAAAGTGGCGATTTATTTCTTAACATAGTCTACTATTAGCTCGATAGAGTTGACCAGGCGATGCTCCAACTTCTTTAACCCGACTGAAAAATGCGTTTTCTCGAGGTTCGCAAAGTAGACTTCCGTGTTGGCGATGACATCCTGTTTCAACTTAAATTTCTGCCCGGCGAGTGCCTTTTTCAGGTTTGAAAACAAAAAGAAGTCACACGGGGCCAAATCTAGAGAATATGGTGGATGGGGCAACAGTTCGTAGCCCAATTCGATCTATTTCTCCATGGCGACGGCGGAGGTATGAGCGGGCCTCTTGTCATGGTTCATTTTTCTGCAATTCGGTGTAGTAGAGCCCTTCTCTAGTTCCATGCTCCAGGCATTCGACGTAGATCACCCATTGTGAATCCCAGAAAATGATGGTCATCATCTTTCCGGCCGATAGGACAGTCTTCGCCTCCTTCGGAGCATGTTCGCCGGGTGCCGCCACTGTTTCGACTTTTTCTTGGCCCCCTGGTGTGTACCATTGGATTCATGTTTCGTCAATGGTTACGAAACGACGTAGAAACTCCTTCGGATTACGCTTAAATAGCGTCAAACACTACTCTGAAGTGGTCCCACGGTTAAGCTTGTTGTCCGGAGTGAGCAAACGCAGCAATCATCGCGCCGACAGCTTTCTCATGCCCAAAATTGCATGCAGGATATGACATACTCGGTCTTTTGATTGCCTGCAGTCTCAGCTATATCGCGTACCTTCAGTCGGTGCTATGCCAATATGAGATCGTGGATTTTTATCACGCTATCCCTTGTGGTAACCGATTTCGGGGCACCTGGGCATGGCTCACCAAAAACCAACGTGCGACCACGTTGAAACTCCTTAAACCAATTTTTGAGGGTTGCCAAGGAAGAAGAGTCACCGTATACAGCATCAAAGCGTTCTTTGATTTCGCTGCTCGATTTCCCTTGCAAAAACAAAAATCGAATCACCGATCGATATTGCTCTTTTCCAATTTTTCTAAAATCTGCGAACATGCCCGCTTTCACACGCGGTCGAAACAAAACTACGAGCCGGATTCGGCTGAAATTTTGACATTAGCCGTCTACGAGAATGTATTACACGATAGTAGATTTCTCTTGACTTAGTGGCGACATCGGGCGGTAAGGCTAAGTATCTTCGGACCGCCTATGTAGACACGAAGTAAAATGTTAAAGGAAAAAGCTTCCTAACCCGTTTTGGTTGCGTTTAATTGTGAAATTTTACTACACTTTTTTGTACGATTTGGTTTTTTATTTATTTTTATAATTCAAGTGATTTTTGTGACTGGAGCAGTTATGGATATGCCAGATGAAGCTAAGCACTCAATATTTAACCATTTTTTAAAGTCTTACCCTTCTAGAACTTAATACAATTTTTTTATACAATTTTCAATATAAATGAATGCTTTTTGTTACTCTCTACTCATCGATACTCTATAAGAGTTATTTCAAAATAAAGATTAGAGTATTTATTTTCATAAACAGTTTTCACAAAATAAAATAAAAACGAAAATACTGTGAGTAGTACAAGTTGATTTATAAGTTTGTTATTTAATATTAAATTTTTAAAAATGGTTTAATATTTAGTACTTACCTTTCTCTGCCATATCTATAACAGCCCCTTTCACAAAAATCACTTGAAATATAAAAATAAAAAAAATTGCAAATCATACAAAAAAGCGTAAATCACCGTCAAAACGTATTACAAAGTGGATGCTGTAAAATTTGTTTGGTAAGTAGGAGTGGTCCCACATGACGTCACATACTACTATTATAGCTGGTTTAGGGACAAGAATCGGCCCGACAAGCTAGTTTTTGAAAATTCATTGACAATTTATATGAAATTTCAAAAATAAATTTGTTTTAATTATTAAATTGCATGTGAATATTTGTTTGTTTAACTATTGGCTATGAGCGCGTATGCTTGATTGTATAGTAATTTCCGGCCACTGCTAGTCGGCCAAAAAATTAATCAACAACGTAGCAAAAAATAAAAACGGGATGTGTCACTCCGGAAGTGACCGAGGATGGGAAGCATAGCTTTCTTATCGTCTAAGCACGGAACACTGGTTTTTTATTTAATTTAATTTATTCGATTCGATTCTATTTTGTTTTATTGTTTTTATTTTATTTTAATAATAAACACGCATGGCACTGCGTTTACTACGCCACGTAGTTAACAAATTATGCTTCCAATATCTAAATTTACTAGACCGTTGGGACTGGGATCACTGAACCTAGTATACCTGTGCTGGGTCCTATAGGTACATTGTAACTCTATTATTCTTTATTTTTTTAGTATGAACGATAAGCTTACGAGTAATATACGAGACATTGTGATAGAACAGGTAAAACAAGGATTCAAAAGTCACGCCACTGTCATAGAAGACAGTGTTATGAATGCAGTCCGATCAAGGGCAGTTACTCCCTCGCCACTTCTGGATTCTCATGTAAGTTACACATAATTTTACCGTAAACTTAGTGTAAAGACATAGTAAAATCTCGGTTCGAATCTTCTTGAGACATTTTCAAATAGATTCTGGATCTTACTACAAATATTTAAATGACTTACAGAATAGGTATTTGAACCAAGTTGTGTCTATGTTTTTACACTTAAACCAACATTTATAGATACCCGTATCGACTAATATTGATAGCTTTAAACGTAGTTATATTTTAAATTTTTTTTTTGTTTGAATGGTTGTAGATTTTTTCTGGCGATGCTTTGTAGTACTTTATCTGTATATATATGGTTGCTGGCAGCTACTTGCGTAATATGAAAGCAAATATTTTACTTATTTAAGGGATACATAAACAAATCAATGTCTTTAATATTTAATAAACTGTTATTGGCTACATTATATACAATGTTTTATTGATTAAACCTTGTCCTATAATAATTATTAAAATGTTTAAATAAAAATGTTAATTGATAGAGATTACTGGATATGTATATTTTTAATATTGTTCTGAAGCTATTTTCTTGTGGCATGTTAAAATAATTATTATTTAAATGGGAATAAGCCACAATTAAAGGTTAAAGTACGTTTATTGACGTTTCAATTTCAACTTCGGAAATCGTTCTCAAAATACAAACATCAACATACAACAAGTGGAAATTGAAACGTCAATAAACGTACTTTAACCTTTAACCTTTTCACTGCGGCTAGTTATAAAAGTAGTATGGTTTCTGGTACGGCTGTTTCATGCCCGCGCTGATCAACACGGTTGCCGCAGTCAGTCGATGAAGTACTATGGCGTATAAATACGGTTCGCGCAGTGTATCAATACAGTCTATTCAGGACTGTATTTACAATTTAGTAGAAGTATAACAAGTAACTATAAATTTGTTGCTGTTAGATTTTTAAAAAATAAAAAAAAATTAAATATACTGAAAAATTATCTTTATTTTATTTATTATTATTAATTGTAGCAACAAGGTAAAAAACTAAAAACAAATGGTACACAAAACATTCAAATGCAAAATATAAATAAAAGTTTTGACTACATTAAAAGGAAAATTTAAAATTTGTTATACAATGGTATTTTTCAAAACATGGCGTAATGCATAGTGGCACATTACAGGCTATGCCTTTTTTCTTAGGTCTTTATCGAAGATTTTAATGTCAGTATTAGACCCACTATAAATGATAGTCCAAAGTAGCCTGTCTCACAGTCACATAAAGCGTGGAATTGAATTCCAAATATGTGCCTTTTAGAGGGTATATACTGTTTAAATGCTAGCCTTCCCTTATAAAGCATCAAACTTTCGTCGATACAAATGTTTCTGAATGGATACAGAAATCTACGAAAAACGGTCTTTAAATGGTTTATAACGATTCGCAGCTTAAAAAGGGAATCTTCTTTGTCAACGGTATTGTTATCTGAAAAACGTAACAACGACAATATAAGGAACGACAAAGCTAGAAAACAATACGCTTCATTCACATCAGTGTCTTTCCAATTTGTTGCGACACGAGAATTTTGTTCAATATCACTATCTTCCACAACGAATTTGTAAAAATTGTTAATTTCAACAACCATTGCTTTCATAAAAGTCAAAGAAAAAAATGTTTTGAAACTACTTAAAACACTTGGACTACTTTTTAAATTTTCATTCAAACACTATGATTTATTGTCATTAAAATTATGAACTGTTGGTTGTAGATCTCCCTTTTCCCATTTATATAACGGAATCTTTTCACATTTACGACGTTTAGCTTGTTGAAGAGAAGTAGATTCCAAAGTTAAAGCACTATTTTCACTAACCTGTGTTGATGATGGTAGAGTCTCTTCATTATCATTTTCTTCTCCAGATTCATCACTTCCTGAATCAGATTCTTCAAGAATACACTCATTCTCACTGTCACTTTCCATTAAAATTTCATATAGTTCACTTTCGCTAAGATATTTGCGTACACGAGCCATTTCACTAAGCAATTGCTTTTATTAGTCAAGAATGTATAATAAATCTAAATTTATGAAGCACCCACTTATTTTTGTAAAAAAATACACTACTAGTACAGAATGGTGTACAACACTATGATCATAATAGAAATATACGCCGCACGCAAACCGGAGGAGAGATGCAGAATTCATTTGTGGCTTAAAAGAAATAATCTTAACATTATCAAGTCTGTAGTTTACGTCTTCTTTGAATATTCATAAAATATTATTATCCTAAAAGGTTTTTCAAATGACAAGTATTTTAAATTCTTTATATTATAGAACTAATCCAAAAAATATGTTTTGACAACAAGAAGTCTTTCATTTCGGTCCAACTTGAATAATATTAAAATATTTATATCGTAAATTTCAGGTAGTAAATAAAAATCTTTTAACAATACCCTACAATATGACAAGCTGTCTTGAACCGTCTTTACTATTAGCTAATTAATGCAATAGGTAATAAAATTATTTCAATTTGAATACTTCTTACCTGTTAACCATTCTGTGAAATTTGACAACAATTCTATTGTATTTACTAAAACTCATAATTCGACAGTTTTTTTCCTATTTTTCAAATAGGTTTATCAGCAGCTGTAATTCATACAATTAAATTCTTAAAGAAAATAAATTAAAATACGAAGCTAAAAACTATCGTACATGAATACGGCGAAAGGGAATCCTAGATTTTACAAGTAAATCCATGTAGTGCGTGCCTGTGTAGAAAGGTGCGGATTTGTACGGCTCCCGCAGTAAAGCATAAATTTTTTAAATGTATTGTAAACTTTGACATAACATGCTTAACTCTTTTCTATAGGCAACATACAATACGTAAGCAGTATCTGATTCATACGGTTTCCGCAGCGAATGCCGAAAAAGGATACGCGTATTTAGCCGGTTCCCGTTGTACAGGCACGAAATTATTTTACGTGTATATCCGGTTCCCGCAGTGAAAAGGTTAATTGTGGCTTATTCCCATTTAAATAGTAATTATGTTTATTTTTATAGTAGATAAACGTGATGAGCACTTGATACATCCTGTTCAGGGTGAATAGGCATTAGTCTGCAATCATTTCTTTATGTCCTCATCGGCGACTGCGAGACACATTATCAAACTGCCACGTGTTTATATACGGCTTATAAACCTCGAAAACAGTTTATGATTACAAAACATTGACGGTGAAAACCTACACTCCTTAATGATGAACACAGTTGATCCGCAAGATCTGAAATCCCGTTTATAGCTTCATATTCTATAGCTTATTAAATGTCCGTCGAAAGTTTGTGGCTGTATTTTGCAGGAGATATCAATAATATTCACTTGCATTCACTAGTTGTTCTTCAAAACTTATTCTAAAACATAATTTTGGCAATCTTTTTGCAGTAAAATTTGAATTATGCAAAAGCGAATATTGTGAATATCTTTTGTCATACATGAACACAAAAGGGCGTTCAATAATCATAATTCACCTTCTAGATCAGTGTTAAGATAGACTTAGATAAAATTATCCCAGGTCCAATTCGGCACTGTTTTCGATCGCTGGACTGCAAGCCTGCTGGAATAATGAAAACCAGGCTTAATAAGATGTGAAAACCAAAGTTAAAGCTTTAAAAACTTAGACTAGAGTATATTTGTGGATATTTTCACTCTTACAAATGGCATAGAAACGAACTGTCTGTGTATTATAGTGTTGTGTTTTTAGTATTGCTCATCTTAGGATAAACGATAAAGGTCCTTCGAGGCCGATCTGTAACTAAGATCAATTTTTAATTCAATTTAATTTACTTCAGCTGTATTGTGCTAGATTTTTAATAATATTGCCTGTTTAACACAGTCTGTTGTCACATTTTAATTTTTGTTTATTGATAAATTTCTTTCGTATAAAAACGAAATCAAGTTATGTATGTTTTAGGTGACCACCTTGAACCAGATTCAACTTTTTATATCAAGGCACAATTATAACGATGCCTTTCAAATAGCACTAAGCGCTGAAAATTTGGGTTACGTTATTCACGTATGTGAACGCGTTGACATACAAACTTTGTTTGGCGAAGAATGTCTTTTACAACAAACTTGTCTATTAGCCCTTATTCAACAACTGAGCTTGGAGTTAAATAAGAATACAGATCTGAAATTGAGGTAAGTTGTTTTTAACACTTTAAAGGCTTAGATGAAAATTGATTATATTCTTAATACTTATTTGTTGTAATTTTTTAAACGTTTTTATTTGTAAGTTCATATCTTAGATTAAATCAACAGTTTCTTTAATCTAAAGTCATAAAAATAACAATACATTTTTAACGGCATAAATTAAAAATATTTTACATTGTTTTCAAAAAGTCCACCACTTTCAGCCAAGCAGTAGCCTAATCTATTGTATAATGGCCTTCGGGTGTTGAATGATGGTGTTGTCTGGCCTGAATGATTTTTTGACGTAATTCGTCTAAATTTCCGGTACGTTAATGCTCATGTCGGTAAACTTGTTGCTTCACATAACCCCATACGAAAAAGTCCAATGGTGCTAGGTCAGGAGACCGAGATGGCATTTTTATGGTACCTTTTGTACTAGTAACTCTATCTGTAAACGTAATGTTTAAAAAATCTAATATCTCTCGTTCAGATATCAGAAGAACAAGCGGAATTTGTCCCAGGAAAAGGCACAAGAGAACACATCCTTAATGTCAGACAGCTTATCGAAAAAACTCGTGAATTCAATATTCCTATGCTTATGTACTTTGTGGATTACACAAAGGTCTTCGATAAAGTCAAATGGCAGCAGCTATGGTCCATACTAGCGGAAATGGGAACACCCCACCACTTAATTCAACTAATTAGAAGTCTATATGAAAATAATAAGTGCACAGTAAATATAAACAACTCCCATTCCGATCATTTCAGAACAGAGGCAGGTGTCAGGCAGGGATGCATAATCTCGCCAACTATGTTTAATATCTACAACGAACACATTATGCGAAAGGTACTAGACGGATGGAAGGGTGGAATATCAGTAGGAGGTCAAAAAATCAGTAACTTGAGATATGCTGATGACCTTTTAATAATCACGGCAAATCAAGAAGAAATGGAAGACATAATGAGATGTCTGGAGGAGAAAAGGAAAACATGGACTAAAGCTAAATAGGAGTAAGACAAAGCTCATGATAGTAGACAGAGCTCGGAATAATCTTCAACGCATTAAAGAAATTGGGGGCTTTGAAGTAGTAAATAGTTTCATATACCTGGGGTCCCTAATAACAAATGACGGAGGGTGGGACAGAGAGATACGTAGAAGGTTGACTATTGCTAGAACAGCTATGATGAAACTGGTAACAATTTGGAAAAACTAGATTGTTTGGAAAAACATAACTAAGGCTGGTAAGGGCACTTATTTTTCCCATAGCCACATATGCATCCGAAACGTGGAAAGGATAGATTGCTTAAACAAATACAACAGAGATATTTGCAGTATTTTGGACACATTGCTAGAAGAACAGGTACGATGGAAAAACTGATAGTCGAGGGTAGAGTTGAAGGAAAGAGACCTAGGGAAAGATTTTCAATCCGTTGGATAGATTAAACAAAAATATTGATTGACCAAGAGTTACATGAAGCCGAACAACTAGCCCAGGACAGGGAAGGATGGAGGGAAATCGTGAAAAAACTGTAAAGGCCTGATGGTGTCACCACATCCCAAAAGGGATTAGGACTGAGGAGGAGGAGGATGTTTGCAGAACCTCATACTATCCTTTTCGCACTAATTATCAGTGCAGTTTTCAGATTAACACAACTGTATATATGTTCTTCTCGATTCATCTTGGCATCAATTGTGACAATTATGGTTTTAACTGATTAATCAAAATTAACATTGTATTTCTTCAACCTATCTATAATGTCTGATTTTAACCATTTAGCGGAAGGTTGTTTATTCATGATTTCACTATGGGAAGGTGCGTTGTCCATTACAATCAAAGATGGGTGTTCTAAATTAGGAAGTAATTGTATACTTATCCGTTTAGTAAATATTGTACTATTCATGTTACCGTGATAATTGCATGTCAAGGATTTAGAACAAAACAACAAACTGGCGTCTGAAATAACACCTTTTGCTGAACCACATGAACCACAATAAATATTTTTCCATCACAATCACATGGTTTACGTACATTTCTGCAGTTACCATCCTGCCATGACATCATTTTATTTCCTCTAGAAAAAATCCACGTTTCGTCTAAAAATACAACTTCTCGTGGATATTTACTATTTCTGTTTTCTATGTATTTACGTAAGAAACACGCTCGTTGTGCTGCGATATGAGTTCTTTCAATTAAAGCTCTTCTATAATCATGTTTTTCCAATGACTTCCAATGTTTTCATGAAAAATCCAACACACTGTCGGCCACAAGTAAACAAACCAGAAACATTAGAAATTATACTTAAAATCTGAAAAAGTCCCCAAGCGTCTGTTTTATACTTATCTCTTTTCGATGTACTGAGTCTAGAGCGTTCATAAAAATAACATGTGTCTTTACTTAATAACAGGCGGTCGCTGGTTTGTCTTTAGTTTCATGTGTGGAAGACAATGATGCTAGATAAAAAATATATGTTTTATCTCGCCAGTTATGGAGAATTAAGAACCATGGAGTCGACTGTATTTAAATATTTTATTTTTATTTAAAAAACAAAAATAAGTGTATGACAAATGCTGTCAATTTTCTTGGAAAAATCACGCACAATAATTTTTTTGTCGCTATTACAAGTATTAGAAATAGATAGGGCACTGAAAAATAGATCTGAGAATAATCATACTGTGACGACATCGATGCATTAATGACGTGCAATAAATAATCTTTAAAAGAAATAATGTTATAGTTTTACCCCTTTATATTTAATATAATTTTAATTTCAGTTATATCCGTGCTGCGTTCCTGTCTTTATCGCCAGATTGTACAGCAACAAAACATTTCATTCCAAAGGTTTTGAAAGATTTATTAAAACAGCTGAACCTTTTTATTCAGTCGAATCCACCAGTGAAACAATTAAAAGAAGCGAAACTTATTAAAATGGCTGTGGAAAGCATGTTAGTTAAGTGATATATGTTATTTTTATACTATTATTGTAAAAAAGTCTTGTTTATTTTTTTGTGTATTGGTATTTGTGTATTATTTTTTGATACGTTTGGCATATGGCTTTACCTTTTTATAGTGTCCCACTAGCAATATCCCACCCCTGAATATTAAATATTTTTTTAAAGAAAATTTACCGATGTAGTATATATAAATGTTAGATAAAGACAGTCAGTCCGTATGTCTTACCGATTGTCTGGGAGAAAATTACATACATAAACAACGTCCAATGGTGAATGAAGGTCTACGACTAGAGACAGAATAATATTTTGACCGTGTCTTGTTTGAACGAGAAAGACAGTGGCTTCATTTCCTTGTAAGAATTCCTGTCATATAGGTCGTTCAAATATATTTTAAATTTATTGTATATTCTTTGTTTCTTGAACTATTCACTAAATTTTATATATTTGTGTATATAAAATATTGGTAGTATATTCTTTGGCGTCTTTCAATGTTCTCTGTCATCACACTTATGATGTTTAATGCCCTTATCTTGCATCCTGCAGTTAATATTTCATGATTATTTTTTCTAGTCTCAACGTTCCTGAATTACTCTGAAAGTCCAATTTCGGTGGTACTTGTACCTATTTTCCTTATCCTAATTTCCTCTTTTTGTACAGCGAACATGTTCAGCTGAAACATTAGCTTCGTCAGTAGAATGATATTTTTAACCCTAACTAGTTTTATGTGCTAACGCTTTTATACTCGTTTTGCCTAACTGAATATCCTTTAAAGACAGTAGCAGTGACCTACCGCAACTGTTTATTTGTTGAAGAATTGAGTCTGCATTTTAAGGTGGTTAATTCTAATATTTCAAGTAAGTCTTATTTTTTTTGTTTTTTTAATGTAAAATTTAAAAGTTATGATTGGTTGTCTATGCTCAGTTAACCGTTTTTAAAACTTCTTTATGTTTGACCTATGTGTAATTTTTTATACACTTAATGTTTCAGCGAAACATGTTACGTTGACTATATCCTGTGGAAATTAATAGCAGTGTTGTGTTTCAAGTTTTATATCATATTATGGAACATGAATTCTCATCAAGTAACGTCAGTTAAATTCATATATGTTCCAGTTATTTTAAATTTATTTCTGTTTATTGATATACTTTACCGCCTCATTTAACATTAAACCATTGGATTTTTTTCCTGTTTTTTTTTAAGTCTTCTTTAGGTGCCGTCTCTAATTAGGATTGGCGATGATTTCTGCAAATTCTTATAAAATTTGGAGGTCTAGTCCTATCTATCCTATCTATTCCTTGATGTTATGCAGCCATGTCATTTTTCATCTGCCCGGTTCGCGTTTTCCTTCTATTTTTCCTTCCATTGTTAAGTAGAGGACGTTATATTCCTCTTGTCTGAGTATATATATGTTTAAGATACGATCTTCTCGGGGTTTTTTAATTAATTTAATTTCTATAAGTTCACGTTTTCTGATCATACGTCTTAAAACTTCTTTATTTCTAACATAGTCAGTACATGGAATTCTTAGAATGCGTCGAAATATCCACATCTCAAAGTTTTCCAGGCGTTGTAACGAGCTAATTATCCACGTTCAGGCCTCCATGCCACGTAATAGGATACTGTGTATATATCATTTTATCATGCAATATCATAGTTAGATTAAGATCTGGTTGGTGAAAAATCGTCTAATTTTTAGAAATGCCTTTTTGGTCTATTCTATTCTACATTTGACTTCGTTTTCTTACCTAAAGCCTCATGTCTCCAAACTCATTATCAACACGTTATCTTCCAAAAGATGCTGTTCATTCAATTAATAAAAGAATATTAAAATATAGAGCATATTCTACTCTTTTCGGAGATTTTAGTTGTATAAGAATGAACTTATTTGTGCTCTCATACCAGACTATTGACTGAAACTTGTCACTACATGCCAAGCAATAAACAAATCAAATTTTACACCCATTCTCGTCGACATCTTTCTCGATATACTACAACAAAACACTCCAAAATAGCTCCAATTTCTGTTCATTAATTAAACTGACATTGTCCAAACTTGTAGCTTTGATAGTTTCAAACTTAGTCAAATAATTAAATTTAAGATTTTTGTTCAGGATAAAGCCAATGCCAAATATTTATTCCATGATTTTCTAAAAATATAACTAGTTATGCATGTAACTTACTGGTTTACTTGAAATACTATTTTCAAATACATTTTAGTTTAGATATCAGTATTTTTTTTTTAAAATCGTCTTATAAAATTATAAGTTCTTATGTATTTTAATTTGAATAATTTACCATCACGAACTTATTTATTTTTGTATAATTTTCGTTGTCGTGTTTTTGATATTTTCTGTTCAGACTGTGTTGCAATACGAAGAAATACATTTTTTTAAATAAAATTATAAATCAAATGTTTGAATTTTATTTTCCATAAAATGATCAGCACACAATTGTAGAAACTCCGAAACGGAACATGGCTCCGACGTTTACCGCATCACCTTTGATAATGTCTGTCGGAAAAAATAATTCCAGACCACGGGATATAAGACCGGAAAACAATGTATTATTACAAAACACCTGCCATGAAATCCACATTCTGACTAAAACGGGCGAATTACACGTTTCCTGAATATATTTTTTTCTTAAAAGAAAAAAGCCCACCAACCAGAAGATTTATTGTATAAATTGGTTGTTCAAGAACATAATGCTCTTTCAAGTAATACACTTAATTAGCTACACTACTTTATTAGACAATATATCCGGTCAAACACAGTGGCGGATCCAGAAACTTTTGTCGGAAGGGGGGGGGGGGGGTCATGGGTCTTGAGGGTGATTTTGATATATGATTTAGATTTTTGTACCTTTCAGTGGCTGATCCCAAGAAATATCGGACTGGGGGATCATGGGTCTTGAGGGTGATTTTGATATAGGATTTAGATTTTGGCACCTTTACGATTGATGATTTGTGCCTCATTTTCCAAGGGAACCATTTTCTTAATAATTATTTTAAGCGATATATTAAACCAATGAGAAGTTATTAAAACCCAAATACCCTACGGGTGCAAAGAAGGGTACAACATTAAGAGGTCTTAAACTTAACCAAAAAAAAATAATTTAAACCCACATTTATACTCTATGACAGTAAAATCAAGTGTACAAGACTATTAAACCAAAGGAAAGTTATTAAAATATAAATACTGAAAAATCAAGGACTGTCAATTTAAACTAGGTATTTTAAAGACAATTAATTTAAACCCACCTATCCTATGGCTACAAAATCAAGAACAAACCAAGGATAAATAAGTAGGTATAAACCAAAGTTAAGTAATTTTAATGCAATAACTCATGTAAGTGTAAACATTAATGAATGTATTAAACATTCCCAATAAACTCTATCTTATCGTTGGATATCCGATATCAATTTGTAAAAACATTCATTTATTCCTTATTGCTATACGGAGTGGAAACATGGACTCTCGGAATTACAAGTATGAGGCGTAAAGAAGCCTTTGAAATGTGTGTTTTTCTGTATGCTGAAGATTTCGTGGACAGAGCACGTGACCAACAACGAGATGCTGAGAAGAATGGGGACTGAGAGAGAACTCCTAAATATTGTAAACAACAGAAAAACGAGTTATCTAGGACATATTAACGGAGGAGAAAAATATAACTTTCTACGACTAATGGAAGGGAAATTAGAGTAAAAAAGAGGTCCAGGAAGAAGAAAATGCTCCTGGCTGAAGAATGTCAGAGACTGGACAGGCAAGGACACACATTCGATACTAAGAACAGCTTAAGATGGAGAGCAATTTGCTGTAGTTATAGCCACCCTTCCGTAATGAAGAAGGAACCTTAAGAAGAAGTGTAAACAGCATTTTATTTAAATTAATTTATTCAACTAAAAACATAATATAATTTAAGAATAGTTATTTCTATAATTAGTCATATTAGGCTACTAGTGAGTGAAATATTTTTTTACTCGGTATTGAAATTTTTCTCACGAATAAGATATGTAAATATTATATAATTTTATAAAATTTATTCTTTTCGCATATCCGAATTAGAAAATCGCTGTATGATTGCACCAACATCTAGAGAAATTTCAGGTTGCACATTGATGAGTGCTAAACCTAATCTTTCCTCCGAAGTTCTATTTCTTAGCCAAGTCTTTAGACGCTTAAGCGTAGAAAAACTACGCTCTGCTGTTGCTGCACTGACTGGCAGTGTAATTAATATTTTCAGAAATATTCTGATATTTGGATACATATGAATATCGCAGTTTTCTAATACCAGTGTATTATCAGTTTTAGTAAAATAACTCTAAGATTAAATAGATTCATAACTTCCGGCGAAAGTCGTTCTTATAAATCAGTTAAGATATTGCAATATATCGTTCATTTGGAAGAAGAGGGTTACATCTCAAAATGTTACAGTTTTTTTTATTGCATCAATAGCTTCCAAATAATGTCTTCTGCTATAGAAAAAATGGTTACATGTGTAAGTACGCTAGTTTCCGAGAGATGGCAGATGCAACTCTTTGTCATTCCCCGAATTTAATGAGTTGACTATGAAAAATACAGTTATATTTCAGTGTGTACTTGACCTTTTTTTACTGAACGTTATTCGTTTTAGAGAATACAGTTATATCTTGGAATATAATTGACAAAAGATAAGTTAATATAATTAAAAGGGTGATATTTGTGTTTGGACCCATTTTTCTCAAAGGTAATATTATTTTTATACATTTATTTTTGATATATAGAGTCATAAGTAAAGATATACCCATTTTTCTTAAAAGTATAACGATAAAAGTGAATAGTATGTTCTGATAGAAAGTTACTTTCTTAGTTGTAACTTTCTTTTATATAATATATCATAAAATAGAAGCAATGTAGTGTGCGTAAAAAGTAGTTTTGTGAAATGTAACCTTATTTCAATTATATATTTTTTTGCATTGAGTAAATTATTTTAACTTTATCGTATTATATATATAAAAAAAATAACTATATTGTATATATATATATATATATATATATATATATATATATATATATATATATATAGTAGTATTATTTTAAGATTAATTTAATTAGACAATAATGCTTAATAACAGCCGTACGAATCGTATTTTTGCAAATCTTAAAAATGATGAAGATAGTCAAGGCACTTATACTCAAGATAATTCGGACAATTCTTTTAAAGATGCACAAAACATAATGTATGGTAAATGTAATACAGTAAATACAAAACGATATAGAAACGACACCAACGACAAAGTGGGTGATGGAAAATTTAGAAAATTCTCCTGTTGTTAAGTTCTTATTTAGATCGAAAAAATACGGATTTTTTGTATAAAGAATATTATTTTAGATTTTATTAATAATACAGACCCATCTGAAAAAATCTTCAGCAGCCCTATTATGATAAATGATGTTTCAATGGAAATAATAATTTTTTGGATAAGATAAAATACAAAGATACACTTCTTTAAAGTTACTAAAAATGTGAATATTATTATAAGTGGTATTATTCTTATTTTTAGAAACTCAATTACCTAAAAAAGCTACGGATAAAGGTACTTCATCTTCAAGCAGTGACTCATCTTCAAGTAACTCATCATCAAGAAGTAAGTCATCATCTAGCAGTAAGTCATCATCTAGAAGTAACACAACTTCGGATACAGACAACAGTTCACAACATTCTAAAACCGATCCTTATGGATCAGATGACAGCATGCAGATCTCCTCTTTTTAATCCACCTGTCATTAAAAGGCAAGTTAAATTAACAACAGGTAATGCAGGTAAAAAAAGAAAAGTTAAACATCCTTCAAACAATGAAAAGGTGGTTAGGAATAAACTTCGGCAGCCTGCAACGTGGCAACAGGCAGACTCAAAGAGATTGCGAAATGGCGGAGAAGCCTATTTATCTACCAGAATTGTTAAAAATGCAGACGGCACAAAAACCAAATCCAAAATAGTACGGCCAGCTAAAACCCTTTTACCACCCTGCGGAAATAAATACAAGTTAAAGTGTTCCGAAAAATTAGACGAAGCACATAGAAACAAAATATTTAAAAAATACTGCTCACCACTATTTTGCCCATATAATCAATAACTCATAGATTTTTTATCTCCGGACATGGACAGAGTGAAGGGGATACTGTCCACGCTATGATAGAAAAACAGATAAAAAATATAAAAAATTTATGTTTTTATTAAAAATTTTAGTTTTATCTTAAAGCTTTGTGTGCAGACTTACACCTTACTATTCCCAAAATTTTTAAAATACCTGATGTGAGGATCTTGATGTTATATCGCAACATTTCTACTATTCTTTATTATAAATCATCTTTTAATCAAGCAGAATGTGATCAAGTGGGAATTGTGCGTTCTAGGCGTGAAATTAATATCAATATTATTGCTTTAAAGAAAGCTTTTACAAAAAAAGTGGGAATTACTGAAGCTAAGAAAAATGGACTGTTGTCTTTAATAGAAAAAAAGCGATGTGTTCCTGAATACTATTTAAGTTTTTATAAAAATTTGTAAAGAAAAACAATCGTTATTATTGTTGCTTTATGTTTCATATTGTGTTGTGTAATGGATACGAACTAGTTACGTAGTTTTTTTATGTTTTATTAATCAGTTTTATTACGTAAATAATATTGATTTAATGGCATTTTTAATAATACTTTACCAATACAATTTCTAAAATGTAACTTTATGAGCAAACCAATTTCTTCAAAAGATAATATTTCTTTATTCAAGAGGGTTATATCTAAGTTTTTTTTCTAAACCTGATATCTTAAAAAAACAAAAATTTGTCAGAGCGATTAAAAGATCAGAAATCTATCATACTCAATCATTAAATCCTACAATATCAATAAACACTGCACAATATAAATGAAATAAATTAATAAGAATTTTAAAACCTCTCTACTGAAAAACTGAAAATTCTTATATGTAACCCTCTTCTTCCAAATGAACGATATATTCTTCGCAAGAGTTCGCAGGTTAGTTTTGACGAGAAACTATACGAGGCATCTTCAATTCAATGTCTAGTTGTTCAGCTATTTCCTTTACTTCATAGTAAAATTTCATAGTAGTATTCAAGTCAATTTTAAAATGACTATAATACGTAGAACATAGAAAGGATATACAGTCCATCTAATTTACAAACCGTTGCACGTCATCGGCGTCATAGCCCGTGACGTCACATGATACCAACACGAAATATTTAGGCGGTGGGTGTGTTCTTTTTTAGAATCGCTTTGCCGGGTATACTGGCATTACAGCCACTAGACATATTTTATTATATACGCGTAGAACTAATATTTAAAGATTTCTATTAATGTTAACTTAAAAAAATAGACAACAATATGTTTCATTTAATTTGTATAAATCCATTATAAAGCGTTTTTATGAAGAACATTTGTTCGGAACACACTGTAACTGTAATCGAACGAAGGTGAAATTTGGACATAAATTGGTAACACTTATTTGACAGTTGCGGTGTTGACACTTTAGTTTTGTTTTTATTATTTACTATTAATTAAACTATGTTGTTTTTTAAACAAGCGGCTCAAATTGTTTTTAACAAGATTATTTTTTAACTCTTGTTTTGTTTCTATTTATTTACATTAAATATTAATTTATTTTGTTGTATACTGTTGTTTCCGACACCCTGATAGGGTAAAAGGAAGGGGAGAAAGAAAAAAGTATACTGTTGTTGTACACTTTTGCAATAATTATGTGACCTATTTGATTTAAAATGGATTCAGGAATTTTTTATACTTTGGCAACTATGTCAACTTCGATCTCTGACGTGCAACGGTTTGTAAATTAGATGGACTGCACATAATTACCATAACTGTATCCTCCAAAGGGTCATGTGCAGGCTCATTAATATTTGAACAAGTACTAGGTCTCATATCATCAATTTTAGTATTGTTCATTGTTTTACCTGATCATGGCGTAAAATAATCCTCAATTCTACGTCTTTTCATTTTTAAATAATGAATTACAGATTTCTCAATATGTATTGCTAAATTGCAATCACTAGATCACTATTTTATTTGTATTCATTAACAAATTAATTAAATAACAAATAAAAAAAATTACAAACAACCCCGTGCACCCCCCTTGAATCCGCCACTGGTCAAACACATGGCAAGATGTATATTAGATGGACATGTGCAAATAGAGCTCAAGTACTGTGGAAAACAAGCAGGAATCAGAGCCATAACAGGTTCCTTATAGGACACGAACCAGTTAAGGGGCACCTGCATACAATGGGACTGTTTCATTGAGACTTAAGCTGCAAACTCTGTAGCAGAGTACCTAAAACAGTCAACCATACCTTGCATGACTGCAAGGAATTGGATCGCAGGCGGCAAACACTTTCTGGAGACAACGAAGTGACTCTAAATATATATGATAGCCATCCACTAGACTTGTATAAGCTGCTACATGGTTCTAGAATCCGGGAATGGGCATCATGAAGGAATGGAAGATGTATGATGATGCCAATTGGCTCCGATTTATAACAGACGGTTTCCAGGAGAAAAAAATATCAACTAAACTAAAGATAATCGCTAGGATTTTACAAGGAAACAAAAATATTATTGTAGATTTTTATTAAAAATCAAATCAAACCTATAAATTCAACAATAGGGCAGTATAAATAAATTATTTACATTATTTGTACATAAACATTTCATAAATATAATATATATATTAATAAATTAAATTTTGGAAGAAATGTATACTTATATCGAAATATTTCCATCATTTATATCGACTAAAACTTGAAACAGTTCCTTGTTTAATTTGACACAAAACTAAATTTAATGGCGCATGTTTTAGTTACATAGGAAATTTTTCTTTTCGATAAAAGTATATACTAACATTAATAATAGCTAATGACGTAGAGTACCTTTAAACACTGGTAACCTAGCTTTTTATAAAAAATATATTTATGGTCCCAATAACACTCCAAAAAATATGTAACTACATGATCATTCGCCAAAATAAACAACACCATCAATATACAGGGTGTCCCAGTTTTTACAACAGTTAATCAGTCAACTAAAGACTTTTACATAAAATGAAAAAAAAAAAATAGCAGGTAGATAAACTCTGTCTTTTAAAGAAATTTAAGATCAGTAAACTAGTTACTGAGGATTTGACGTACATTATTTTGTCTGTACCTGACTTTTGTCTGCCTTATGTCTATACCTGAATCGTAACGAGATTTTTTAACCAAATGTTTCAAATACATTGCAGAGTAGCATTCGCTTCCGTTGAATTTAGTGTTTTAATATAAAAAAAGACAAAATAGCAATTTTCTTTGCAGATTTTTCGTCGTTAAATAATTTTAACTGTAAAATGTAATACCCGATGTTACATGACAAAAAGAAATACTTATGAAAATATAGAACAGCCTCTTCGAAAAGGATCTATCTAGCGAAGGAACTATGAAATGAAGCACAATATCGCTTCAGCCAGTAGCAAAGCAAGAAAGAAAAAATCACAAGAGAGAATAGACATGACCCACGGCAGTAAAATAGACTGGAATATGATAAACGAATTAAGCAGAGATCCTACAGGATGAAAGGATATAAGCAATCTAATCGCAAATCAGATAACCCACCAACCTACATTGAATGGTAAAACCGAAGTCAAAAACAAAATAGAAAAATAATACACAACTCTCAAAGTGAATATAACTTTCACGTCACAGCATTTAACATCGAATAATTAAACGAAGGCATACAATGCATGAAAAACGCAAGTCGTCGATTGTAGACGACATATTTTCAGAGTCCATGGCTTGATTACTGAGCTACTTCTTATAAAATCCCAAAACTATGACGTAAAGCAAGAGCTGTTGCTCTACTTAAACGAGGAAAATATCCTGAAATACCAAACAACTACCGACCAATCTCCCTACTGTGCCATTTATTTTAGGTAGTGAATTCTAAACTGATTGCCGAACAGTCGGGATTTACGTCTGAAAAGTTATGTACCATGTATGGACACTGTGTATGGACAAATATTGAACTTAACAGAGTTTTAGAGGGGTGTTTCGGAAACAAACTGATAACTAAAGTCACACTAGTTGAAATAACCGCTGCCAGGATACCGTGAACCACAAAAAATTGGTAGGAAAAATAAATATCACTCTAAATTACTCTAAACTGGCGAAGGCCGTAGAGTCTCTAAAGCATATTTTTTCCAGGTCTGTTCAATATATACACAAATGACCAGCCAATAACAAAGACAAATATATGATGACTATGCAACACAAAGACAAACTAGCTGCATTGGTGAAGCTGCATGTTCCTATTATTTTTTAACGTGAAACTTTTCAGATGTTTTACTAATTGAAATTAATCTTTTAATACAAACTTTAAGAGAAAAACCTCAATTGTTTACTTTGGCGGGAACATGTGATATCACAACTGTCAGGTGATAGTGAAGTATCGGCGTTTTATAGCGAAATTTTAAATGGAATAAAATACATAATTGTTGAAGTATTAATTATATTGAAAAAATAATATTAAGTATATTGGACTATATTAGGTACTGATGTACGGTCTTAAAGGCTTTCCCAAAAACAGTCAACGCCCCTAATGGCGACAGAGATATCATTATAAGAGATCCAAGATTTGCTCATGGTCGTCGTGGTATATCGTTGGAGCATCGTAACAAGAACCTGGAAGATTGAACTAAAGAAGATTGCTGGAAATAAATTCTTCAATGTTGAACATTTTTCTGACTAGGAAAACCACTGTAACCCAAACATGTTAGTACATTTTTAACTAAATCGTTTATAAAAACCTAAGAACTTACTGTTTTACAATAAATTTCATTTGGTCGTACTGTTTATTCGGGCGAATATTTAATATTTTTACAAAAGTAAAATTCTATCAACTCTAAACAACGTTAAAAAAAAAAGAAAATATATAAGTTAAGCCATGAGTTATAGACATATATTAAATGGTGCTTTATAAGAAGTTTTCTCTGCACAATTTACAATAATAAGAACACAAAGAAAATTAGTTGAGGCGAACAAAAGACAACATATACTGGGCAAAACAAAATCCAAACACATGGTCCAATAAAGAAAAATATTCAAATATTATTTGGACGGGGTAAGAAAAAGAACCGAAAAATGTTGAATAATATAGAAAAACATTAAAATCAGCAACAACCGTGATATAAGTTTCGAGATCGACTATGTCTCATGTCGCTGAGTACAATGAGTCGATATCCACTCTAGTTTGTTTTTGGACGTTTCAGAAGCCTCAAATTATTTGAGGGTTCAAGAACTGATTTTTGGAGACATTCAAATTCTGTTGATATAGTGAGAGGAAACCTGCTTCAAATGGTTGACACAATGGTTACAGGTTTTACACAATTAAAGATAGTAGCTTTCAGAAACCAACAGGAAAAACTGAGTGGAACGATGCAACCTGCTTTTGTCTCCCTTAAGAAATAATACTACAACAACCAATTGAAGAGATAATTAAATACAATTTCTAACATATCTTGTAGTCTAAGTTGTGTTAGGTGTTGTAAACAGTGATGACATACATATACTTTACAGACGAAAAAAATGTCAAAATATCTTTATTTTTATTTTCTGGTAAATGTAGTGTAGTCGTTGACAAAAATTGTCGCCTGGACAACCGAATGTGCTCCAAACAGGTAATTTGCAGAAAAAAATTTAGCGGAACATCATAACTTGGTTGAAATAATGTTTCTCTATTAACAGTCTAAATTGAAATCGTTTGGGTTATGATGTATGGATTGTTGTTGAAGGGATCATGAACAAGTCTAGAGATATCTAAGACCCGTGAGATCTTGTCGCTTTGGAGAAGCTTTTGATTTTTGATACTTGGTCATGGTCGCTAATTCTGCGAGGTGGGTAGGCTGAGTGGAAATTAAAGATAGCCCAACTCCAGGTATCGACTGACACCCAGGCTCCATTAGGTTTCTCTCGTCATATGGAGCTCTGCTGGAAGTGACCATAGATTCCCTAGATTCTCGTAGGGTAAGAACGGACAGGGAAGAAAAATGAAACGAAAATAGTCATGAAGTTAAATCATTGAAATCTGCTATTGAAGCAGCATTCAGGGATATAATCTGAATATACTGAAATTACTACGAATAATTAATATAACTGGAAAAATGTATGATCCGTCTGGGTTTTGGCGCCACTGGGAGTATGTGCTACTTTCATTTACGTATTACAAAAATTAAGTGGTTGAAACGCTTAAAGTAAAAATGTTATACCCTGAAATGTGTAAGAATGCTTATTAGAGTCTACTACTTACACTGCCGTTCGGAATCCGAGCTCTCCAGTACACCATGCAGGACAGACTGGACGGGAAAGTTTTCATTCCCAATACGGCACTACGTAATATTTATTAGGGAACGGTCTATGGGTTTATAGAACCATAAAGGTCTAGATAAAGCATAACAAAATAAACCCCCGTGGATCAACTGAGAACCTGACGTAATACTATGTCGATAACTCTAGATTTGTTTATTGAGCATGGCACACTCACAACACACGTGCACAGGCTCACACCCAAATACAAAATACACATACGCATGAACAACTACACCATACGATGATATTTGTACTGCGACTACTGCACTCTCCAATACCCGATGTATAAAACCATCGTGCCTATAGAATGCATGGACAGTGAAAAAACTGTTGCCTAAGCGATGCCGTAGAAAGCTGGCGAACTCTAAGATATTATAGGCTTAGTACGGTATGAGCACACTGCCACGCCTGACAGCATTTCTTCCAGACTCGTGGGAATACGTGACAAAAAGAAATAAACCTAATGAGGAGTCCGAAATGAGTGTGAATGATCCCAATAAGGGTCCTACAGGCAAATCTTTAGCACAGTAAGGCAGGTTTCGCAGAATTTACGGTTGCCATGGGAGGGTTTATTATGCCCCTGATACATGAGTCGTAGGTATACTAATGCCAAATAAAAGGTCTCTCTGGGGTTGGCGGAGAGTCTATAGCAGGTCTATCAAAGTCGCGAGAAGTTGGATAAGAGTTAATGGAAGATGTACAATACGTCAATGGGCTGAAGTACGACAGTGTATAATTTACAGCTTCCAGAGAGGAAAAAAGTCTAAGTAGGTTATTCTGTGCAGTTCTCCTATATCTCGCAATTGCACACAGCAAGGAAGAACCGATTTCTGCTGTTTCCAGATTCCTTTAGATTATGAAATCTGTCCTTAGAGAGACGATACATTTAACCAATCATTAAAATTAAAGCAACACTGCAACAAATTACAGCTGTTTACCAAATAATCAAAAACAGGAATCCAACCCTGGAGAGACGAATTGTATAGAACCGAGAACGTCTAAAACTAGTCCATGTAAAGAAATTGCCCTAAAACAGATGATTATTAACATATAGGAAGAAACGAATGAAATATGACCTTGAAATATGGATGTGTATTTAACTGAATCAAGGCTAATGAAACAAAACCACATAAAAGGTTATTTGCCGTTTGGGTCTAAATAGAATCTTATTCATCATATTTTAATTTAGAATGAGAGTGATATGTTTTTGCTTTTGTAAAAATATATTAGAAGACATAAATAATTTGGAAGCTAAATTAACAATAGTAGTCTTTGGTAATGAAAAGTACAATTTTTTATATAAATTAAACGCCTTAATACACCTTACCTAACTAATAACTAAAGAAACAGTCTAGGTAAAAGATCAGTTCATACCAATTTTCAGACACTTAGTAAACAGACGTTTCATAATAATAAAATATTGATTATATTACTTTTGTCCTAAAGAGATGTGGTTGTTCATTAAATTTTTTGTATATCCATTTTGAAATAAGCTGCTCTAAGAAATTAACGCATACAATAGTGATTACAAAAATAATTTCTTATTTATTTATCCTATATTAAGTACTACTTAAATCCTATCAAGAATCGAACAAGCAAGGAAAGCATTCATAAGCATGAAAATATTTTTTACAAGATCAGACCTTAGTCTGCAGCTTAGAATTCGAATGATCAGATGTTACGTTTATTCTGTCTTACTGTAGGGCTGTGAAAGTTAGACAATGGACTCTGAAATAGAAAAAAGAATAGATGCCTTTGAGATGTATATATACAGACGAATGTTGAGAATTCCATGGGTACAAAGAGTTACTAATGTTGAGGTAATTCGTCGCATGTGTAAACAAAAAGAATTACTAAGAATAATCAAAGAGAGGAAAATGCAATACTTGGGTCATGTGTTGAGAGGCGAAAGATACGAATTACCTTAAGTTATACTGAAAGGAAAAGTACAGGGCGAAAGATCAGTAGGAAGACGTCAGAACTTGTGGCTGAAAGACCTGAGGAGATGGTTCGACCGCTCATCCTCAGAAATCTTTCGCGCAGCAGTTTCCAAAACTACAATTGCCATTTGGATGGCCAACCTTCGAAAGGAGACGACGCCATGAGAAGAAGTACTCATGTAAAGCAAAATCGTAGACTCAAATGAAAATCATGTCAAATTCTCATCACGAACGGAGAGCAGCAGTACAATAGGGCTATTGCCGCTTCAGTTCCATAATATTGGCCGGTCAGGTCTACCAATCTGAGATTACGCAAATGATTCTGTACTAATATGAGAAACATGTCCAGATCTACAAGACGTTTTTTATACTTGTAATAACAAGCGTAGTGCGTTGCAAATTCTAAGAGATAGGAAAATGCAAAACTTTATACAGTCTAACTTCCCGGTAATTGTAGCTTTGTTGTATTTAATGCCGATTTAAAGAATTAACGTCAGACAACCTACGTTTTCATGACATGAGATATTGTAGTATTTCAATTTCTAGTTTCAAGGTTCAAGTAACGATGAAAATGCGTTATTATTTGTATTTTTCACAAATGTTGTTTAATAATATTTTTATTAAATTCTAAATCGTGAAACTGATTATTTGTACTTTACGATGCATTAATTTCTGGAGCAGCATACATACAATGTTTTGCAAGTTCACGTATCGTATATTTCGGACGTTCAGTAGCAAAGGTACTTAAATATTTTGACAAAACATTTTGCTGAAACTCTTTGCGCTGTATTTACAAACTTCAAACACAGCGCATAGAAAATGACGAATATTTCGTCGAAACGTCTACTAAACTTCCAGAAATATATAAAAACATTTTATTCCACTCAAAACTACTATAAAGAACAAATTTTAATGAACAATCAGCAAAAAACATATTAATAAATAAATTATAACATTTTCAATCGACCCTTTAATTTTATTTATAATAATAAACCGATTACTTTTCTATTAGGTAAAGATTTAACGAAAATATGTTTACCATTGGCGCTAAACAATCTTTGTAACCTCAAAACTCAGTGGCGTTTATTTGAATTAGTAAAACTACTTGGACTTTCGAAATGTGAGGTTATTTCTTGTTCTTACTATTAATATTGATGGTTAACGATAGTTATCATTTGTAATTAGTGAAACAGCAGTGTATATCCAATAAACCGTAGCGATAGTCTGGGAACACCCTCAAAAAACATATAATGAACATCCAACCCATTCAGTCAGAGAATCGATAAGGAAATTAGAGCTGGAATCGCGGATAAGGGAGGAAGTTTGGGTTGGAATAAACAGTTCATTATATAAATTATCATAAACATAATGGAAGATATTTGATAAAATATTTTTATTTTGTTGTTTTGTTTTACACCACTTATGGTCAAATCAAGACTACACGTGTGATTTTCTACTTACGTTGGTACCCGTGCTACTAGATGCTCTGTAAAATTGTAAGTCATTTCAGGCTGAAGTTGACTGCAGGCAGTTTGAAGCAGGAGAGATGCGTGTGGTGTTGAAAATAGAAAAATCGAGTATCGTACAGTGATAAAAATCCTTCATAAAAGAAGCTTAAACAGATCCAAATTCATATGCGAATTGTAAATGTGCATGGCGACCCTTCGCCTTTAAATTCCATCGTAAAGAAATGGTCGAACAAGTTTAAACGTTTAAAATAAAGTCCAGTCTTTGTTTATTATCTTTATCTATTTCTTTAAAAGTACACTTTTCATACTTGGGAGAAAACGTTGCAAGGTAATACTCGTTTAAAAAAAGGAATTGTCTCCTTCGATAAACTCGCGTAAAATATATGTAGTTCGTATTGGAAAAGAACTAAAAAGAGTTTTATTATTTAAACTTAATCATTAGATTTTTGTAAGTCCAAAATTCTAACTTGAAACTAGTGTAAAACCGCATTGAAGGTAAAAGTTTATAACCGATTCAAACTCTATTAATTTCAGGAAATAAGGAATAAATATTAGCACTAAGGAAATACCTAATAGGATCTGTTGTCAACAGGGCCATATAGTGGTTTTTCAGATATTTAAACACGGGATTACACAATGACACGGGTACAGCATCCAATTTATCACAAATATAAAACAAGATCATTTTAAAAATATTTTATATAGTTTCCATGAAATATATCACTTGTATATCTTAATGTAGTTTTATTAATTGTATTACCTATTAGAACTTCAATGGTTATAGAAAACGCCACTTATGGTGAGGTCACCTAAGATGCGGGAAAAATATTTATTCTGAAATATTTGCGCCACTTGTTCATTGCCATGATTTACTTAACTAATATCGCCAAAAAGATCCTTTTAAAAAGTGTTTTAAAAAGATCTAACTTTTACATGTATATCTCAAAAATTAGTACTTATCACTCATCAATTGCAATTTTTTGAGTTTAAAGACATTTAGTGGTTTCTGTAAATAACTACAAAACATATTTTGGAACGTTCTGCATCCATTTTCAACCCACAAAACTTAATATTTCTCAATCAGAATAGGTTTATTTTGGAAAATAACAAGTGCATAAAATAAATAAACATTAACACAATATAAAGCAGGTTCGTACAAACTTTGATAGTTTATTTTAACAAAGTAAGTTGACTATAATTGCAATAATGCAACTTCAGTTTTATAACTTCAATTTTTTTATTAGATACCTTTTTGGGGTTCCCGTACATAGAATTATGAATTTGTAAAACTTGACATTCAATTTATTCGTATCAATTAGCAGGAAATGCTTGTTGAAAACAGCTAAAGACAAGCCACGCCAAAAAAGAACAAATATATATTCGCATTTTCGTATCGCTCAAACAGAATAGTGTTTACATTGGAACTATACTATAACAATTTTCAATCGAAGGTGACTCATCTAAAAATTGAACGGAGAGCTAACGGCAACAATGGTAAATGCCAGAAGTGAATTCTTACCGGCACTTAGCGGGGTCATTTTTATTGTGTATGTTTCGCCAATGTAGATAAGTGAAAAGTAAGATGGTTGCATAAAATTTGCCCCCGTAACAATATACCTTCTGTATACTGGTGCGATTCACGACCGAATAGTTAAACAAGTTCGTTAAATGCTTTGAAACATCGGTAAACTCATCAAAACTTCTCTGGTCTATATATTTACTTCCTTGGAAAGAGTGGGAATGGGAGAAATAGTTCATTCCTTCGGTTTCTTAATTATTAAGCGTCCATATCTGCATAGGCGTGGTATGTTGTGTTTCTTATGACCGTGACTTTGTTTTATATTTATTAAATAAACTTTATTATATTTATTAACTTTAAAATAGATTTTGAGGTAAGTAAACAACAGACAAATACACTTCGTACAGTGGAAGCTGTAGCTCAGTCTTCATTTTTAACGGGAGTATCGGTGTCGACAATTGAACGCACTGTACGTGAAAAAAAGGTGACTAGGATTGTGCAAGCTCCAAAAGTACATTGTCGTGGTAGAAAAAAATTTAATTAGACGAGCACTAGAAAAATTTTGTACGCACTACTACTCATTCTTTCTTTTTTTGAGAATAAAGCGCCAACCCTCGAATCCATTAGGACAATAATAAAAGAAGATTTAAAATTTATAAATGCCAAACGATCAGGTAAATCTGTCTTAATAGAAATAGAAGATTTAGTCCCATGGCGACGATCTTCGCTTATGTTCGCTCTGTTAAAGAGGTTCGTTCTGCCCACAAAAAGATTTAATATCTGACCGAAACGTGGGTGAATGTTGGTCACACAGTATCTAAGATCTGGCAAGATACTACTATAACCAGTTATCGTTAAGCATTTATAACATAAATTTGGACATTAAATATTCCCTATATGCTTTTGCTTATACCAAAATGTAGAAAAAAGTTTATGAAACTACCAAAGTTTGACTAGCCTGCATAAATACCTTAACAAAAACGATTTATTTCTTTTTTCTTTCCTCAGGATCCACACTGTTCTTAATATTTGTTTTGGAATTTCGACTATTATCTTTCATGGTTTTGCTACTTTTTTGAATTACCGGTTTAGAAGAAACAGTAACCAAGGGCTGGGATACTGTCTTCTTAACATCAATGAAAAATCCATGGACAAACCTTATAATATTTGCTACTATTTGCTTTGGTGTTTCGTACTCGTTGGGTACAATTCCTTCCACGCTGGACTCAAAATAGGAAAACAGTGGAAACCAAACTCTAAAAATAGATAAGTTGTTGACAATTTACGGTAATAAGTACATTCAATAACAACAATAAATGCAACAACTGTAAACTTTCGCTGCATGACGGAGAAGAAAAAAAATTTGTAGAGGGGTGCGACAAGGAGATACTTTGTCGCCAAAACTATTTATAGTCTGGAGTAAACAAGTCATGGAGTAAACGATTAGAGTGTGACTCAATGGATATTAACATCGATGGACACAAGTTAAATCATCTCCGATATGCCAATGACATTGATCCCGTAACACACGACTAAAAATTGTTAAATAAATAGATAATAATAAATAAATATGTAAATATTAAAAATCATAAATATTTATGTTTTACAATAAAAATTAAAACATATTTTGTTTAAACAAATTAGATGGTTTATTTAACAATTAAAGGGGTTAGAAGCAAAAGGGTACAAGTGACAAAAAATAGAATTATTCAATGTTAAAGTTTTTGTGTTATTGTAAAATCCAGAGAGGTATTGCATTCTTCGTTTCTTCAGCAACTTATATATTGCATTGTTATAAATTTTGTTAGTATAAGACACTTTTTCAAAAATTGCCCGTTTTTGTTTTTTTGTGCACTTGTACCGTTTTGCCTGCAAATAAATTTATAAAACTTGGTATTTCGCAATGTTTTATAAGTGAAAATAACAAACTTATTTATAGCTTAGATAATAACATAATAACATGAACATTTATTAATTAATCATCATAATCTTAGTCCAACAAGTCTGGAACATCGTTGTCTATATCACCTTCGATTTCTAATGCCTGAGTTGGTAGTATATTTACATCTACGTGAGGAGTAGCCGGTGATATCTAACTGGGTTGGATTAGCTGTTTTTCTTGCATTCTTTCCTTGTTTATCTTCATGAGGCAAATCAATATAAAATTGGTGATGGCAAGGCGGTATATAATATAATAATGTCCTTAAATTCTCATACTTTTCATATGAAATTTTTAATGCGTCGTTGTAGAGTTTTTTATCGAGGTTTTCCAATGTGAAGATTGGTCTTCTCCTTGTTAGTTAGCTAGAGCAACTCTCGGTGTAAATGAAAGTGCAACTTTCATTTCTGGACATCCTAAAAAAACTTCAAAAAGTCATTCTTTGTATAAATAAACCAGACATTTTCACGCCATCTAATTATCCGGTTTTCTTCGTCTTTCTTTGGATCTTTTATGTTGTCATGAAGATATTGGAATGAGAGAAAGTCGTCATTACTCATGCATGTGCAAAGATCTATCGCATTCCATGTATGAATGCCCAATTTCATTAAATTTGTGGTCAATTCTTTCCAGACTAGTACATTGAACCAGATACATGAATAGCTTAGCTATGTTTTTATTCTTATTTTGTCCTCCACAGGAATCAGAATAGGCAATTAAATGATTAGACGTTAAAAGTACAAAAAATCGACTGCAGAAAACATATAGGCATAATTTTACAGAGGTCCGTACTATTCAAAGCAACTGTTATTTGCCTGGCCGGTTCAGTGTCACGAAAAAAACTTATTTCCCTGATCTACTAGGAAAAACTCAACATCTGCCTGAAATTACAATCAATCCACACATTCATTCCATCTTCAAGACAGCGTCTGGACCCAACAACCACACTAACTACATTTAACAAGTGAAGCCAACCATATATGCAGCAATAATGCCACAAGTATAATTTTCAAATTTCTGTAGGGCTTTAGGCAACATTTGCTGTGTTTATAGATACACCTGAGAAACTGAGATGACTAAACAATTGATTCCCAACGTTACTTCGAGTTTTATTGTTACAAATTGGCTTCCAACCAGGTGAGTGTAGTTATATTGTTAGTTTTCAAAAAAAATTTGATTTTTTTTTTAATATTAAATAAAAATTTTTAAAAACGACTTCCGAAGTGGAAATATAAACGTTAAAAGCAAATATGAGTTAAATGATTTTCTAACTTTCACTGATATCAAAAGGGAAATAATCGATTCAAAAACATTCGAAACAATTAAAGGTAACTTACCTTGTTCTTGTTGAATCTCTTTGCATTAATGCCTGATTATTGGACAAAGTATGATAGTATAAAAACAGCCTGCTTGAAATGTAAAATGCTACAAAAACATCTATGGAATAATGCTCGTGAGCTGCTAATATAAAAAAGATGCCGAACATATTCATCATCCAAGAAAGAGTGTGAAGGTAATAAATGTACCTTGGAGTATCTGAAAAATAAACATAAAATAAACAAAACTATCATCTGAATAGGGTGAGTGGAAAAGGAGTTATAACTAGTCCTGCCATAAATATTGATAAAAGTATAAACGCTCCTTCCACGGCTGATAAACTGAACGTGGCCAAAAGTTAGGTTGACATTACTGACTGTTGGTATGTACACTATAAATCCGCCAAAACATTCAAGTCTAGTTTGAGCAGCGTTATAAAGTTTGAAGCATGAATTTTTTATAATATATTTTTTTACCTCCACCTTAGCTAAAATAATTTCTACAAACTTGAGGATAATCCCTCCATTAAAAATTTCATTAGCGGATTTTCTGTTTTCGAGTTATAAGAAAATAAAAAATTGAGTTTTCGGCGCAGCGCTAAAAATATGTATCCATTTTCTGGATATCAAAAGCTGTAACACGAATAAATAACCACATAATTTAATTCCTCCTCGTTTGCAGATTATGAATCAACTGTTTTTAATTAAAAATAATGAAAATTGAAAATTTTCCGAAGGAAAATAATCTTTCTGAAGGAAAAAGTATTTTCTATTATCATCATCATTGGTGCTACAGCCCTATAAAAGAGCCTCGACCTTCCCAAGTCTATTACGCCAGTCAGTTCTATCCATTGCTAACTGTTGCCAGTTTGCTGCGCCTATATGTCTACCATCCTCATCTACACCATCGCTTCATCTGACTTTTGGCCTACCCCTACTTCTACTTCCCACAGGTTACGACATAAGGATTCTTCTAGGAGGGTTCTTCCGCTGTGATCTTGCCAGATGTCCTGCCCATCTTAGTCTTCCTATTTTTATAAAGGATACTACGTCTTTACCACCAAATATATGTTTATATCTGTGATAAATCTCGTAGTTGTACCTCCTTCTCCAAACACCATTTTCACAGATGTCACCGAATATTCTTCTCAGGATCCTTCGTTCAAATATAAGCAGGAGATTTTCATCTGCCTTGGAAATGGTCCATGTCTCCGACCCATATGTCAACACTGGTTGTATAAGGGTTTTGTATATGGTTATTTTTGTTTTTTGGCTTAAGTTTCTGCTTCTCATATGTCTACTCAGTCCAAAATATCCTTTGTTTGCTAGGATTATTCTTCGCTTGATTTCTTCCGTCATGACGTTCTCCTTGGTGATCAGGGAGCCTAAGTATGTGAATTTGTCCACCACTTCAAAGGTGAGGTTTCTATTATAGCTAAAATAATTCCACCGTACCTAAGGATAATCCCTTCATTCGAAATTTCATTTGCGAATTTTCCATTTTCGAGTTATAAGAAAAATTTCGGCGCAGTTTTAAAAATATATATCTATTTTCTGGGTATCAAAAGCTGTAAAACCAATAAATAACCATATAATTCCTCCTCTTATGCACTACAACAACTATATTTACATTTATACTTACACTCGGTGATGAAAAAATTCAACATAGTTAAAGCTACTGTATGTCCACTAAACATGTAATCTCCACATGTTCGAACACCTCTAATGGACATTCCGGCTCCCCTCCAAATCACAAAAGCTTGCGACAATTTTCTAGCTAAATCTCCAAAAATTCCTTTGGCTTGTGTGGTATATAATTTTGGCTGACATTGTAGGTGAGATCCGGGAACACTTAGGGACGTTATGAGCATAGTAACACATCGCAAAAGGAAGACTGTTCCGGAAAGAGCAAAAAATCTTCTCATAAGAATAAACCTAAAATAAAAAGAAATGGGTGACTGAATATACTTCCACAATAACATAATAATAAAATTAATTATTAATATTAGTGGGATGGAATCACCATATAAACGCAACGGACAGAACAATGGAACAGAGATTTTTTCCATTAGATCAAGATCAATAAAATTCTTCTTCTTAAAGTTCCATCTCCTATCGGAGGTTGGATATCATAACGGCTATGGTCACTTTGTTGGCTGCTGCTCTGAAAAGTTGTAGTGAACTACAGTTAAACCATTCTCTAAGGTTCTTCAGCCAGGAGATGCGTCTTCCTATGCTTCTTCTTCCTTGGATCCTTCATTGCATAATAATTCTCAGCAGCTCATATTTTTCTCCTCTGGTTATGTGACCCAAATATTCTAGTTTTCTTCTTTATGCTGTTAATAATTTCTAACTCCTTATTTAGACGTCGTAGTACCTCAGCACCGTAATCCTTTGAACCCACTGAATTTTTAATATTCTTCTGTAACACCACATTTCGAACGCTTCTATTTTTCTTATGTGTTGTTTCTTCAATGTCCAAACTTCCATTCCGTATAGTAAGATAGAAAATATGTAACATCTTAGAGCCCTCAATCTGAGATACAACTGAAGGTCTCTGTTGGTAAGCATTGTCTTCATTTTCACAAATCCTTGCCTTGCAGTTTCAATTCGGACTTTGATTTCTCTGCTTTGGTCATTTTTGTCATCAACAAGGTTCCCAAATATTTATATGTCTCTACTTTTCAATATCAATAAACTAGGTACTGCTAATGCCCAATACCGAATGTCTTACTTAAAGCTACTAGACCTTTAGAGATGCCGTATTTGGCAACTGCAGACTGAATATATGAGTGTAAACCTGACGTCGAGGCTCTGAATCCCATTTATTCTTTTATTAACTCAATTCCCAAATTTCTTAGCCTTCTATTTTGGCTATATTCTGCATCAAACTTGACTTTAATCCAAAGCCGATATATGGAAGTGCATATCTTAAAAGTTACATGCCCATATACGACGGTGGCCTATTAGGACAAAATGATCTATATTTCAAAATTAAAAGCATATACTTTTGTAAAATAGACAAGTACATTTTTTTTGAAGACACAAGAAAGGCACAAAGATGGATCCTAAAAACTATAGAGGGATCGCAGTGATTGCTACTATAGGCCGACTATACTCAAAAGTACTACGAAACCTGATAGAAAATGATATCAAAGACAAACAACCCGAAGAACAAGCGGGATTTATGGCCGGACGCTCCACTATGGATAATATCTTCACATTAAAAATTGCAATGGAAAAACGAGTGCAGAGAAATAGAGAAACTCATATAGCTTTAATAGATTTGGAAAAAGCATATGACAGTGTACCGATCTCCCAACTATGGATAGAAATGGGTAACTTGAAAATAAACCCAATTCTTATTAACGCCACTCAAAAATATTACGAACAAAACTTTGCAAGAATTAAAATGGGACAAGAAATCACCTCTCCTTTTCAAACAACAAAAGGACTAAGACAAGGCTGCTGTCTGTCACCCACCTTATTTAAAATCTATTTGGACAGATCCTTAGTGAAATGGCTAAAAAAATGTAGAAACATGGGAATAACGGTGGAAGAAAACAAGCTATATACACTTTTCTTTGCGGATGACCAGGTAGTAATTGCCGAAGACAGCTACGATCTTAGCTATATGGTAAGAAAACTGCAAGAAGAATATGCGGTGGCAGGTCTAAACATGAATATGACAAAATGTGAATATCTCTCAGTGGGAACAGATGAAATATGTGACCTAGTCTTGGAAGTCGACAAAATCAAAGGCGTGCAATCCTGCAAATATTTGGGGGTCATTTTCAACAAGAAGGGAAATAGCGCAGATGAAATCAGGGAAAGAATAAACAAGGGCAGAGCAGCGACCCGTGCCTTAAACTCTCTTCTCTGGCAAAAAACAATTCGACGAGAAACCAAAAAACACATTTACGGTAGTATAGTCCAAAGTATTACACTTTACGGTTCGGAAGTATGGGACGTCACCAAAGCTAATAGAAACAAACTTATGACGACAGAAATGGATTATCTGAGACGAAGCTGCGGTAGATCGAAACTGGAGAGAGTTAGAAACGAACAAATAAGAAACGAAATGAAAATGGAGAGAAATATCAATGATGACATAGAAAGAAAACAATTAATCTGGTTCGGACATGTTAAAAGAATGCCAGAGTACAGATGGCCTAGGAGAGTACTGGAATGGATCCCTCCTGAAAGAAGAAAGAGAGGACGACCACGGAGAAGTTGGCGCAACGATATTGATGAAGCAATGGCGGCAAGAGACTTAGAAGAGGCAACTGCATATGACAGAAAAAGATGGAAATTGGGGGCGGAGAAGCGGCGACAGCCGTAATAAATCCGTTATTATATATACATTTTTTTTGTAGGTACCTAAAAGATACTGAAAAAACCGCATATGTATATTATTTATTTATGTAAGAAATAGCGTTTTAATCATAAAACCAGTTGATAGACCACCGATATGCATCGGAGTGTTAATTCTAAACAACTCAACGGAGGTGACTTAGGTGGCCGAATATCGATTTTTACATGTTGTAAATTTGCTTTTTAATGCCGTCATGGAATGGAAATTTTCTTAGATAAAGTAATTTTTATTTTCTAAAAAGAATGCTGTGTAAAATGACAGCACAAGTGGTTTAAAAGAAAAAAGAAGACGAGGACTCTTTTTATAAACTGTGACTTCTCATTGGTTTATTTTCTTTTGCTTTGCTAGATTGTACAAAATTAGGTACCTAATTTTATGCAGGATGCGAATATTACGTGCCAACAACTAAATTATGCGCAAATAGCATAATTATACGCCGATTGGAACACTGCTGTAGCCTGTAGCGTCAATGTGTGGTCGGCATCAACGGCAACACCAATATTGGCGCCTATCCCTTTGATGTGAACGCAAAAACCGACAGACCACGGAAAACTCCCAACGTTGGAGCAAGTCATAAAAACGTTGGCTCCAACACAGTTTTGTCGGTACACGCATTGGACAAATGTTGTTGGGGCTAACGTTGGGCCCAATGTGTGGAACCGGCGTGTCACAGAGATAATATAAAAGCTAAAAACATCGACCGTGTAAATGTATATGTACTTACACGGCCGGGTTTTTAATATCTACAAAAACATTAATTTACATTAATGTTTTACTTTCTTTCTTTCTTTCTCCCCTTCCTTTTACCCTAACAATTTAATTAATGTTTTTACAAAAACATTAATTAAATTGAGCGCTCAATTAATTCTGACTCAACTTATCGATGTCACAATTATATTCGAACATAGGTTTTTAGCTAACGAGCTTTACATATTTTTAAAATACTATTGGCAATAAAATTGAAATCTAAAGTTAGAACTATTATTGAATTAATTATTTTTAAAATAAATCAACAATATACTTATATGAGCTGAACATTTATTCGTTTCAACGTCAGTATTATAGACTTTGAATAGATGTTGTCATCCATATGCAAATATTAGTCCTTTTTAAAAGCTTTTTTACAACCGATTAATTGAAAATATCTGTAAACGTATTTGTGAAAATAAAATATTACCATAAAACAAATTATTAAAATTAACCCTGCCAATAATGTATTTTATGTCATATTAGTTTATTATTGTGTTTTTATTGCTTAGTTACCAACTACGTAATAGTGTACGCGCGGGCATAAAGTGTACTTTATGGCCCGCACGGGCGTAAAGATACAAACAAAATGGCAATTTATTAGAAACATATTTATTTAACAACATTTCAAAACATTATTTAGAATTCACATAAAACTGACAATTCTGAAAGGATCCGGTGATGTTAGGGATCTCAAAAATATCTGTTTGAAACGCTCGACAGCATTTACGTAGCGTAGCAACATAACACGGACGATAGAATTTCTACTAGTAAATATATTGTCAAAATGAAATCGAATTTTCGGATTTTTTAGAACATATTTATTTATAGATGCAATAACGAACTAGTATGACATAAAAGTCTGTATGCACCGCGGGTATTAATAGATGTATATGCCTTCGGGCGACTTTTAAACCCTCGGGATTGTAACGTCGTCGCCCTCTGAGCATAAACATCTATTTAATACCCTTGGTACATAAATAACTATAATATTTGCGAAATTGTAGATTGTTGAAAATACTTTCATTCAAGCAGAAGAATGAAGCATAGAAAATTGAGTAAAAAAGCAAAGAAGGCTGCCGATATTCGTTCCGTGCGTGACCGACGCGACATCTACCGCCTTCATCTGACAGTTTTGGACCTCCCAATTTGAGGTTAACCATATGTTAAATGTACAAAATAAATTTAGTATTAAAAACTGAGTTTCTAAAAATTCATCAACTTTATCTTTTCAACCCAAAACGGAAAAGAAAGGGAAAATTTAGTACTGGCAAATCAAATTTTTGCATGTGGAAGAGTCTGTAATTAAAAACAATAATACACTTAAGTGCAAAACAATCGACTCAAAAGTGATATTTGAGGTTACACCTTCTGTTTTAATGTAAGAAGTATGAACATAAAAAGACGTCATGTGCAAACAATAACTTTATTATTGAACTTACAAAAACTGCTATTGCGTTATTTGGAAGACGCATTATAAAAACAATATGCAATACGAACAGACTTTCCTAAATATTCATCATTGGAACTAACGCAAGAAAAACGTTATGAACAGAGAAATCATCAATTACAAAATGAATTTCTTTATTTTTCAGTATTTAATATTATCACCTCTACTCCTAATTGCACTTTCCAATCGATTTCGCATGGATCGGATGACTTTTATAATAAATTCTTAAGGCATTGCTTCCCATTCATCATTCAGCTCAGCTCTCGATTCAATTATGCTCCTTGGTGCATGATTCATGTCCTGGACCCTTCGTTTAAGCTCATCTCAAACTTGCTCTATTGGATTTATGTCCACGCTCAACGCAGACTAATTTATTGTAGGTATACCGATCTCAGTCAGATAGGTGATGGTGACTCGTGTGGTATGGCATCGTGCCTTATCGTACATTAAAATAATGGCATCACCAATAAATCCCGCGTATTGAACCACATATTCCTCCAAAATGCTTCTGATATAACGATCCGCAGTTAAAACTCCTCAACGTACTCCACCAGGCACAAAAACCAACTCGGTTTTTTCATCCATGGAAATGCCTGCCCAAGACAGACAAGAACCGTCTCCATATGATACAATTTATCGTATACAACATTGAGCAAATCGGTCTCCTGGTCTTCTATAGACTCGACGCCTCTTGTCGTTGCCATGTAGGTACTTTCGTCGGAGAATAATACCTGACTCCATTGATAGTCGTCCCAATCCAGATGTTCTCGAGCAAATTCTAATCGCCTTTTCTTCTGGACTGTAGTTGGCTTTTGACCCGTAGCTGCCCTTTTTGGTGTCAGGTTGGCTACCTTCAGTCTCCCTCTGACTGTGCAAACAGTGGTAACTACACCTCGGACCTCGCTAAGCTCTCCTTTGAGATTAGCACCAGTTAAATGTCGATTTCTCAGGGATTTCGATACAAGAAATCGATCATCTCTCTCTGTTGTTATTCGTTTACGGCTTCTTCCTTAGTGGCGGACAAAATCAGCAGTATCTTGGTACCGACGATACACTCGGGACACAGCAGATTGGCTTAAATTTAGTCGATTTGCCACGGCCCTCTGACTCAGGCCTTCTCACAATAATGCTACTGCTTGAGCTGCTTTGACGGATGTGGTATCCATTTGTAATGCAGTTGCGAACTTAGTGACTTACGTATTAGTGGGTTTGCTATGGAAATTGATACATACGATGTTAACCGAACGCGTTAAATCGGTGCGTGTCGATTTAAATGAGTCAAATTCTGACACCGTCTCTACGTTCTACGTGTTGCATTATTTACTTGTAATAAGTCATCGTATTCACCAAAAAACAAAACTTTTTTAAAACTCAATAACGAGGTTATTGATTATACACTAAATATTTTTAAATGTACACTTTTTAGATTGAAACAAAAGACATTCGAAAAATAATTTTGAGTCGATTATTTTGCACTCAAGTGTAGTAAAAAATATGATATAAAAGCTAAAGTCATCAGGCACTCTGCAGTTAGCTCGAAGCCTTATGAAATATCATTTAAGGTAAATTATTTACTTTTTTCCTCTTTCAATTGCATAAAAATGAAATTATGTGATATTTACTTTTTCATATTAATAGCACGAATCCATCTTTTTCTTTTCTCTAATTTATATGTAATCTAAGATCCAAAACAAAAAAATTTCTATATACTATATTATTTATCTATAGATCCAAAAGGTCCAAATTTGTCATATTTCGCGGCTACGCACGCTGGCATCGTTTCAAGGTACCTCTACCATGGTCACGCACGGAGCGAATATGAAACCGTTATGCTATGGAAGAAAAGTTTAGTAAAAATAAAAAAAAAGTAATATTGATTTAAAAAAAGTACTGTTTTGGCTCCTAAAGATCTTAGGACCTCTTTTTTTCTGTAAGTTATTTTTTTAACCAGCTTTCCGAATATGTTTTTGCCACTTAATTTGAACTAAATTCTACGGAGTTATTGTAATTGTTCTTAAGCTTAAAAAAGTGCTATTTATTATTAAATCATTTTGTGTACAAAATGTAATTTTTTTACACTTTTTTTCCATAAGTTATTAGTATATGTCTTAACGAAGAAAATAAGCCCGGATTATTGAGATCCAATCGGTGAAATTACCTGGAGCAAGCTTAGAAATTAGATCATTTTAAAAAAAATCTAATACAAATTAAATTACGTAAAACTACTTAATCGATCTTGTCCATCTTTTAATTTAATTCAAACACAATAAAACCCTCAAGTTCAAGTACATTCAAAAAAATTTTAATAAATAATAAAAAAGTTATTAACAATATTCAAAAACAGCGATTTTGTTAGCATAGATCATTCTGTTTAACTGTTTTTCTGAAAAAGTTGTCTGTTAATATTAAATCTATAAGTAGACAAGTTTTTAAGTTATGGGCCAAATAATGAGTTTGACTTTTTTTTTGGTTGTTTATTTAAAAATAGTTTCACTAAAAAAATGATGAATCCCTAGTAGATAGATAAACCGGCTTCAATTGTATTCCAGAACGACGGATATGATATAAATGAGCGAATTTAGATTTAGCTTTCACTCTAAAATAAATTATATCGTATAAGTTGTATAATAAGTTAATATAAATAATTGTTTTCTTAGTATCTATTATCTTATAGTCAAGAATGATTGTCAAACTATTGTAATCCACCTTTTTTAGTTATTTTTAATTTAATTCGAAAACACCATATATCGCCTTTTGGATTGACGCACATAATTATGTGTAAAATCATTGTTTAGTATCGTCTTTTCCATCGGAATATTTCTAATTATATCTATATCATGTGCTTTAAGCCTTTAAATATGGTTTGAAGAAAAATAAATGGAACTAAAATAGTAACAAAAATCAAAGAATGGAAAAGAAAGGTATTTTTGAAGTGTGTAAACAATTTATTTCCTATATAAGCGTTGTCGGCTTATAAAACCATCTTCAGAGCTATGGTCAAGTTTTTAACACGTTCGCGGACAAAGCGGCATATTCCGCTCTACTTTCTGGGACAAAGCGGCATATGCCGCTCTACTTTCTGGGACAAAGCGCGATATCCCGTCTAATGTTGAGAACGGCCAAAGCGCAAAGCGGCTTACCACGCACATTTTTGTACATGAAATACTATTCAAGCACCTTCAACTGCTGCTGAAAAGCTGGGACAGGTGTCCCAGTAAATAACATAAAATATTGTGAACTATCCGTGTCGGTCAGTTTAGCTTTGAAATATTAGACGTGTGATAGGCGGCGGAGCACGTGGTACTATATCACTTCATTTTTGTTGTTTTTTATTGGTGTTTTGTTTATTTTGACTAGATTTGTTGGAGAATAATAAAAGTAAGTAATTGTTTTATTACGATTGTGTTATTTAGTAATTTGTATGCTGCTTATCAGTAGTAGAAACAGTAATAAAATGTTGAGGTTATATTTTCGGTAAATATACTATTTTTTGTTTTTACAGAAAATGGATTCTAGAGAAGAAGCAAGGCTTCTTGGACTTATGGATGAAGTGAGCACAGATGAATTTGAAAGTTCTGAATCAGAACCTTATAGCTCTGATGATGATTTACAAGATCCATCATATCAACCCAGTAGTGGTGAAGATTCGTTGGCAAACGAGAATCTGTTTTCAAACGAAAATCACAAAGACAGAGTTGAGCCAGAAAATGACGAAACAGGTAATGATATACAAAATTTGCTAGAGGTGGGCGATATTGGAACTGATAACGAGTGGGATGATATTGCCGCAGATATTCCAGATTTTTTGTTTGACGATTCCCAAAGTGGCCTTCATCTTAATTTTGACACAGATACTCCTAAAGCTACAAACTATTTTTTTAAATTTTGGGATCAAGAAATTATGCAGCTAATTCTTGATTCAATGAACAAATACATTGAAATATTGACTAATGTAAATAGGCCCAAGCAAAAATACAGCAGACAAGCATCCATTAGGCCATTTACTATGGAGGAACTTCAATCATTTTTAGCTATATGCATATTACAGGGTCAAATAAAATACCCGTCTGTACGGAAGTTGTTTTCAATGAATCCACTTTATTATGCACCAGTTTTTCATTACACCCTATCTGGTAGAAGATTTGAAGAAATGCTGCGGTGTTTTAGCTGTGCTTGTAAAGAGGAAACAACAGGAACTGATCCACTGAAAAAAGTCAATCCTCTGCTCGATAAACTATTACTCAATTTTCAAAAAGCTTATTACTCTGCCGAAGAAATGTCACTAGATGGATCATTGCTTCTCTTTCGTGGTCGTCTGAGTTTTCGGGTGTATATCAAAGGAAAAAAAGCGAAATATGGCATTAAGGAAAAAAAGCGAAATATGGCATTAAGTTCTACGAGCTATGTACAGCAAACGGATAAGTATTGAATATAAAAATTTATAAACAAAAATCCGAAGATGTAGAAGAATTATCTAAAATTGAGTCGTTAGTACTGCAACTTATGGAACCTTATTTGGATAAAGGCCATCATTTATTCCTTGATAACTTCTACAACAGCATTTTGCTGTCAAAATCCCTTTTGGAAAGAAAAACTCATTCTACAGGAACTCTTGACGAAACAGAAAAGGAAATCCAAAAGCTCTTGTAAACACCAATCTAAAGAAAGGAGAACACAAATGGCGAAGAGACGGTAGCATCTATATTTCAAAGTGGAAGGATAAAAAAGAAGTGCTCTGCATAACAACCAAATATCACCCAAAACTTATAAATATACAGAACAGGTTTGGAAAGACAGTAATAAAACCTGAAGAAGTTGCCAGGTACAATGAGTACATGTCAGGAATAGATAGGAGCGATCAAATGGTGAGATATTATTTTTCTCCACGGAAAACTATCAGGTGGTACAAAAAAGTGATGTTTCACTTACTGGATGTAGCTATATGGAATTCCTACTATGCAATGAAGAAGCACAAAAATGTAAAACTGACCCTTTTGGAATACAGAGAAAATTTGGTAAGAGAATTATTGAAAATTCCAGAAGATATGAATGATGGGAGAAAACTGATGCATAAGGGAGCTTTGCACGGTGGAAAACGACTTCGAATGGAAGTGAATATAGTTGTCAACCCTAACAATGAACAACACTTTCCAGATATAATTCCACACCCTACAGACCCCCGCAAAACTCACCATGTGAGGTGCAAGTGGTGTTTACGAAACAAAAAACGCAAGGAAACCAGATACTTGTGTAAAACGTGTGCCGATAAACTAGCACTTTGCATTGTACCGTGTTTTGAACTGTACCACAAAAATTAAATTTTTTAATATAAGCGTATCTCTGTATTAGATATATTTTCGTTATAAGGATATTTCTTTATTATTTTTTACAGAAATAAAGATTTAGTTGCATTTACTAATCGAGAGCGGCATGTACCGCTTTGTCCAGTTGCACAACTATTGTGACATATATGGACATAGCGGCATTTACCGCACCTTGTTTTTTTTTGTAAAAAACAACCTAAACATTCTAAAATATTATGAAACTACTTTTTTATGACAGAAAAATAACAAATTTTAAGATTTTTACAAGTGTGTTTTTTGCGACCCCCTATAAAAACTAGGTGTTCGCGAACGTGTTAAAGTATCTCTACTAGGAGAGATCATCTGGTAAAAAATTACAGACATTTTTTTTTTACTAAACTGGTTCTATATTAAAGTGTTAAAGTATCTCTACTAGGAGAGATCATCTGGTAAAAAATTACAGACATTTTTTTTTACTAAACTGGTTCTATATTAAAATGTTTCATTGAAAAAACACAAAAAAGATTGTACACTGGACTCCACAATAAACACATTAAAATTTTTTTAGGTTATGGCACGGGTGTCAGGATTTGTGGGAGTTGAAGTAGCAGATAGATAGAAGATCTGCTTCTTCAACTTCTGAACTGCTATCTGCTCCTTGAACTCCAACAAATGGTCTGGTTCTGACACCCCTACCATAACCAAAAAATGTTTTAATGTATTTTTTTTTTGTGGAGTCCAGTGTACAGTCTTTTTGTGTTTTTTCAATGAAACATTTTAACATAGAACCAGTTTAAAAAAAATTTCTGTATATTTTTACCAAATGAGATCTCTCCTAGTAGTGCTACTTTAAAAACTTGACCATAGCTCTGAAGATGGCTCTGTAAGCCGAAAGCAGTCAGCTAACAAAATAAATTGTTTACACACTTCAAAAATAGTTTTCTTTCCATTCTTTGATTTATCATAAGTGTGTACAAAAACATATCAGTCTTTTCATTTAAAATAGTAAGATTTGGACAAATTTATAAAATTTAAGCAACAATATATAAGCATTTGATCGGTACACGAAGAGAACAATAAGCAATGGACAAAAATATAATTGTTAGTATATCAGAGAGTATTTTGAGATTACATTATTTTTACTTTGTTACAATTAGAGACACTTCACTTTTTTGCGATAAAAAAGATAAAGGTTTATTTATTTTAATAATTTTCGTATCAATTGATTGTAATCAGGTTGATAAACAGTCTTTTGTTAAATGAAGTTACTCCTTGTAATTTTACATTTATTCTTTTAGATTTATTAAGATTATTTAGGTTGTGACTTTTCTATCTAGTTCATATAAATCGGAAATATCAAAGCGTTACAAAACACAGAAAAAAATTATATTCTTTTAAAGTTGTGAATATTCATAATTAAAATAAACTTCATTACATTAACAATCTTAGATATGCTATTAATACGGTGCCGATCGCAGAGCCACTTCAGTATCAGCTCTTTTCGGTGCAGGAATAGAAGTGAGGGCAAAAATCAGGGAATTAAGTAGACGTATCTTCTTAAGAGCGTAGGCTCAAAATTTCGGGCCAATGCTTTTTAAATGCAATCATTGTTTTCGAATCCTGAGAAAACTAACAAATATTTTTAAAAAATTTAAACGTAGAATGAAAGATTACATTATTACCGAGCGATTCAATGCGAATTGTTTTTGCTGTTTTTCCATTCACTTAACATTGAAGCAATACAACTTAGGCTAATTTTCCAGTCCATTAGGCTAAGGTTCCAGTGCCATAAAACAAAACACACACACACACACACACACACACACACACACACACACACACACACACACACACACACACACACACACACACACACACACACACACACACACACACACACACACACAATACAACTTCATCATCACCATCAATTAGCCTATATTTGTCCACTGCTGAACGTAGGCCTCCCGTAAAATTTCCACCAATACAACTTACTGCAATAGTAATGTCATTGTCGCGTTTCATAAAAAAGGAAAATAATAATACTAAGCTCAAGCCTATTTATTTAATATTGCATCGCTTGGGCTAATATGTCTGTTAGTGTTCCAGTACATCTTCAGTCGTGATTTGGATTCTTTTCTTGTCCTATTTAATATATTTCTGATTTCGTTCTCTCCCTTTAATAATTAAACTTCTTCTAAAGACAGTTTTCAAAATATCTTTTTTCATTATATTTTTCCATAATTTTTCCATATAGGTTTGGTAGATACTTCTCTTGAGTTCTTTTTTGGTGTATTGAGTTTTGTTGGATTTTTTATTTGAAATATTTTTTATTTTATCATCGTACCAATCTTTACACAACGTGGTTTCAAGGTCACCATCGAAGGTCTTCGAATTTCAAATTATTGCCCTTATTTAGCACCCACCAAAAATTGGTCCGAGTCTATGTTGTTTGGTTTCTACAAGACTGTAACTACCAGACTACAACCTACCAGATAGAGAGGCAGAAAGTCCCGAGTATGCCAGCGGCCTAAAAGATCGACTGGTTAAGGTGCACGATTTCACCAGGAATAAGCTGCAACTCACCAGTGACTGTCCCTATGAAGGGCAAAATCCTCCAACCCGGTCTACTTATTTATGGTCGATACTACCGACCAGGTACTATTTGGGGCGAACAGTCTGAAAGAAGGGGACGATGTACTGAGTTATATACCCATAATTGCGGACCTGCGCGTTAGAGAAATCCAGAAGTCTCTCTTCACCGCCGAAATATTCCACGAACTGATTCTATCGATGCAGAGATGACCTTCGAGAATTTACGGAGTTCTCGTCGCCCAGTCAGCTGTTTTCCAGATATTTCATTCTCTTGATAATCGCCAGTAGGGAGGGCTTTGCAATTAGTATTCGCGATTTTATGAATCAGTGCGAATTGTTTTCTAAACGATAATTATTAATGTAATTAATAATTGTGATATCTGTAATTAAGTGAGTTTTTGAGTTAATATTGTTAAACCACGTGCTTCACTTAATCTCTCAACCAAAAACACAACGTAACAATATACGAAAACATATTTATTTATTAAACAAGTTAAAATAATTATTTGTCTATTATCTATTTGCCAGTAGCGGCTCGTGGCAATTTTAGTTGGTGGGGTCTGGGCCTCATTTAAATTATAATAGCAACAATAAAGATTGAAAAACATGGCTCAAAAAAAATTACCCAATAGCAGCTTTACTTGTACAAAAGTTGAGCACGTCTGGTTTTCTGGCTAGCAACCATCTCGATGACTCTATTGTTAAAATTGGGAATTTCACAAAGTCCTTCCTTATGAATCGAACAGACAGCCAGTGAATTCAATCTGTCTTGGCCCATAGTATTCCGAAGAAAAATTTTAATTCTTTTTAAAGTGGTGAAACTTTGCTCTGCTTCCGCTGCTGAAACTGGAGTGATTCTTCAAAGAAATACTGAACGAAAAAACTAAACACTGACTAAACACATATTTTTGAATGTGTCGTTGAGATATATCACTAAAACTTATTTTTTCAATTTATCTTTACAAATTAAGGGATTGTAACTTGACGCATAAGTACTGATTAAGGTATCAGGGCACACTTCTCGGAACATACGCATGAACATAGGCATAGGAATTTTTTGGAGACAATAGAGAGGTACAGTGCAATATATGCAATATATATATATATATATATATATATATATATATATATATATATATGTATATATATATATGTATATATATATATATATATATATATATATATATGTATATATATATATATATATATATGTATATATATATATATATGTATATATATATATATATATATATATATATATATATATATATATATATATATATATATATATATATATATATATATATATATATATATATATATATATATATATATATATATATATATATATATATATATATATATATATATATATATATATATATATATAGAAAAACGATATACTTATATGAGCAAATAAATTATTTAATGCATATTTATAAAATATTATAAAATAGAATCGTAACTAAAAATCTACATATACTACATATTTTTTTATGGGGCCCGCCCCTCTGGCCCCTAAGGACGCTCCGCCACTGCCACCTGCAGCTTATTTCTTGACTTTATCTACTACTACATTATATTATATTATAATCATTGAAGCGAATTGAGAAAAGCACAAACATATCCAACTGTGACACAATTTTACAAATTTACATAAAAATCCTTACCTGTGCTTATGAAAAATTAATACGATTAACCACATTGTAAACAAAACAGTTCCAGTAATTTCGCACATATCAAATGCCCACGGAATTAAAGGGACATTATCTAAAAATATGTCTGGAAGAGGTGGATACTTTTCCATATCAGGTACTCTGTCATGTACTATTACCATAACGAAAGCTGTAATCCAAGTAACTGCTACAACATACATAAAGCTAAGGAAGGCTTTTCTTTTTTCTGGAGGATATCTGGGTCTACCATCTTCTGATAATGGTGGTGATATTCTTTCCGAATCTCCATATTCGCTTTCAACTTTACTGGAAAACAAAAATTAACTTTATACTCACAGCGTCATTTTTTAAATTAAAATGTTTTCATGCTTTTTAAAACTTTTGTGAATACTGTTTAAATATACCTTGCTATTTTATAGAAACACTTTGGTCATATTTGATATAGTCATGCAGAACACGTTTGATTTGGCTAGGTTTGTTTAATATAATCATGGAAGTAGGACAAATGCAAGATGAATGAAGGATTACCTAGTAGTATCTTAAACTCGGTTCGCTAATCCCAGTCCGAACTGTCTAGTGAATTTAGTAATTATTTTTTTGCGAAGTTAGTTACTTTTTGACAGACTAAAAGTGGCTGGAAATTACTATACAACCAAGCACCCGTACTCATAGCCAATATTAATAGTAAACAAACTAAATAGTAAATAAAATAGAACTTTGCGAATTACCGACAATCAATATTTATTTATCTGCACCATATAATAAATAGTTATGTTAAATTATAACAACTAAATATATATTTTTTAAATATATACTACCCAAAATTTGATGGGTTTAGTATACACTTCGACTATTTAGAATAATTCTTCTTTTTTTAAAGAAAGAAGTCTGTAATAGCAGGATACTTAAGCTATTAATACTGAGAAGTAGGAATTGTTGTGTTGTAGGTTTCCGACAATGAATCTGTCAAAATTTGTCCGAGCTAAGCGAATGGAGTTTAGCTATAAAACTGATAAGTTCTGTCATAAAAAAATAATAGAAACAACAACCTTAAAACAGTTACTTAAAGAAACTGAAATATCCCCTAGATTACTTTGAATTTATGCAAGACAATTGACACAGATGTAATTTTTATTATAATGCATTTAATGGAAAAATATAGAAATAAAGCAGCAAACTGTTTTTTGTGCTTCTAGTCTGTAGTCTGGTATTATTTGTTCTTGAAGTTTTGTCTGCAAAGGTAGGCATTATCAAAAATGTGATTGTCTTGAATTTACTAAATGTTTTGTTTACTACTTCTGGTTAATAATAAACAAAATCAACTTATACTAATCAGCTCTTCATTGAATGCAGCAATAAGTGCATAGTTTTGGGTGAAGTTTATATCCCTCCATCATCCACCTAAATGTGTACCTGTTACATTATAGTTCAGTTGAATATGTTATGCAGAAGTTTGAAAACTTGTTACTGTGTGGTGATTATAATTTACCAAATGCTTCCTGGAGTAATGACAACTTTGGTTTAAATGTTGAATGCCCTGATGACTCTCCCGCTGTGTACTTGGCCAATTCTTTTGGTTATTTTAACTTGTTTCATATTAATGATTTACCTAACAGTCGTAATGTCTTTCTAGAATACAGTTTTTGACTTATTTGTTCCGCTCAAAAAATTTTAAACCAGTTCTTTCCCGATTTGGTAAGAAAGAAATTATTTGGTAGAAGGGATGATTATTTAAGATTTTCTCATTTAAGAAATGAATGTAAACAAGTGTTCTCTCAATATGAACAAGCCGAATTTTGCAAAGAATATTAATTTTGGGACCACAAAAAAGATGCAAGAAAGTTTACCACTTTTGCCCCCGGGCTTCCCCCTAAAACTCCTCTAGCAGGGGGGTAAAAACACAACAAAATCCATTTACCAAGAATCTGTAGACCTTAGAAAAAATGTTTCAAATAAAAAATGTAGCTGAGATAGAAATAAAACCACTTGTAGCAGATATTAAACTAAGGTTAAAACGAATTCAGCGACAAAAACAAAAAACCAATGTCCTTAACTTTGACGATATATACATAAAACATAACATTAAAGAAGAATTTAACAATAGAATAAAAAACATCGGAGAACAACTAGAAGATTTTTTATTTGAAACATTTTTTCTACAGTGTACAGATTTTTGGTAAATTGATTTTTTTGCGTTTTTACCCTCCTGCAGGGGGGTTTAGGCGGAAGCCTAGGGGGTAAAAGTGGTAAACTTTTTTGCATCTTTTTTGGAGTCCCAAAATTAATATTCTTGGCAAAATTCAGCTTGTTCATATGATATTTAGAGGTTCTATATCCGTATCTTTTTGAGTACATTGTTAGTATTAACATTTCCAAATGAAAACTAAATAAGAAAGATACATAAAAATATGAAAATAGAAGAAATCAAGACGAGCATTTCAAAATATAAATAGATTAAAATATAAATTAGATAATATTGTAGCACTTAAATATTGTAAAGATAGGCTTTAAAAGTTTAGATGAAAATGATATAACAGTTAATATAAAATGTATTAAGAGTCATCAAAAAAAAAACTTCTTTTGCTAATGAAATTCAGTGTTGAGGATATGATGGAAATAAGTATTGCCTTAAGATTTTGTTGCTGTAATGTGATCGGTTTTGGGCACAGACATCATTGCAGCAACAATCAATCAATTATATATTTTTTCTTGCATTTGAATGCCTCCACCAATCGAACATCCTGGTTACTTTGAAATATGAGCTGTTATAATATATGTTTTCGTAATGCTAAAGATATGAAAGCCATTGAAATACACGGTTAGATTTGTAAAGTGCATAGACAAAGCATTTTCACTTGCAGACAAAAATAATGTTTATCACAAAGAATAAAGTAAGTAGGTCACCCTCGGTGATCACTGACAATTTAGTTACGCAATTTGGCACAGAAAGTTAAACAAAAAGTGACAAAGAATATACACTTGACGATTACTTTGTTATCAGGAGTCTTAAGAAATGCACTAAAAAAATTTTTACTGAGCACCTAAGTTTTACCTTTACCCACATGATATTCCTTTTGTTTATGTGTGATTTCTCATTTTCTCATTGTTTTTTGTTAAAAAAATCACTCTTTTTATTATAAAAATAACGTCTTTCTTAATAGGTTTAAAAATAACATAAAATATTCAGTGTATTACATTACTCATAGTACATTACTTACAAACATCCTGTACCTTCTCTCATCATTTTTTCCATAAGGCACTGTCCTTGTTTTTTTTGTACTTATCAAGTTGATTTCTTTAACAATATCAATCTAGTGAAAGTCAAAGTCAATCTAGTAAATGATCAGTTGGAAGTCCTTGTACTGTTATGTAGGTATTCTTGTAATAAATATGCTTATATCAAATTAAAAATTGTTGACTTAGTATTGGCATGTTATACTTTACCAACTAATAATAATTGTAGCACTATCTCTTTTCTGTTTTTAGTGGTTAAGTACTCACCTTGTTAACATTTGGAGCTGATGATAGGCTGTATTTGTAGAGTAAGAAACTAGTTACTGTAGTTACAATAAAAGCCAATTGTAGGTCTTTTTATTTTTTCTTTTTAACCTTTCAAATATATTACTTTATGAGAAAAGAAGATATATTTGAATGCAAGGTAAGTTACTGAGACTGTAAACCAAAATTATAACAGCTTGAGCTGGGAATAAAAGTAAGATGGGAAACTAAACAACATATTGGGAATGGCCACAAAGATTAAATTGTGAATGTTAAAAAAAACCTCAGCAAAGTAATTTAAGAATAAAAAGTATAAAAGAAAAGAAAAAAAAACAGTAGGAATTGTAGCAAAAAGATATTGTGACAGAGATCTTCAAAATTAGCTGGTTGCCAAAAATAAAGAAAAGCAAGTATAGCAGAATCTAAGAATACAATAATCGAAACTGTGAACTTAACTCTTTCACCACAAAGAGGGTGAAGGGAAGATATATAAAAAGTGCATAACAGGATGAAAAATATGCTGGAATTATGCATATATTAAGTAAAGATAAAGTAGTTGGACTAATTTATGTTTAATTGACATATTTGATTGTCAAAAATAAGCTGCCCTTCTTGAGTAACAGTGTTTCAACCACCTATTATCAGTACCTTTTTTATAAATTTGTATAGTCTGAGTTGATCTAGGGATTCTAGATATTTTCAAAATTGGTGTTTTCTCTAAGTACTGAATTCAAGCTTTTCAAATGATAACCAGAAAATTATATTTAAGTTATAGAAGTGCCCTTAATTTAAAAAGTGTTCTATTAAAAATGCATCAGACTCTTTTAGTATTTATAAAAGCATTGGATGATAGAGGAGGGTATAAATGACACTAAAACAGTGTCTATATTACTAAGAATTTTTATAAAGTTTATATGTTTTGCACAATAATACTCTTAGTAGAGCCATATTAGTTTTATTACAATTAAGTATTGCTAAGTACTTATTAAAAAATTGCAAAATATGGAAAACATCTTGTATTGAATGCTAAGCAAGTATTTGTTTCTTTATTTGTATTTCCTGTTTGTGACAAAAATATTCCTTTGTTAAAAGATAATAAAATAAGATAATGGGAAAATAAAATTTTTTTACTCATGTGTTCTAATATACAATATATCTACACAATTACCTTTTATTTATTTCATAGACACCATAATATTTACTACTCACAGCTAAACAGAACCCAAACATACAAAATTTATCCTATATTTTAACATCTAAATGCAAAATGCAAATGTTTGTATTTTTTATATGCACCATTCTAATATATGTAAGTATTAACATGTAGCTGCATTGTGAGGCTTTGCAGATATAATTCTGAGAGTTTCAAAAGTACTATAAAATTGACATCTTAAATAGAAAAGGTTTAAATAGAAACATTTCACTTACCCATAAGTTTGGCAACTATATACATGATAATGTTGTTCTACAACACCAAGCTCTTGAAGCGAACTTTGATTTTCCCTTTGTAGGAGCTTGTAAGCTAAGAAAAGGCACTTTCTGTCTCTTAAGGTTAATTTATTTAAAGGGGCCTGGGTAAAGTCATTGTCATTTAATAATAACAAACATTTTCCGTCTACACCATTTTCATCACATAACACTGTGATAGCCTGTTCAGACAAACCTTCCCTTTTTAAATAAAACTTGATTTGTTCTCTAGACCAATCCATCACTGACGAAACAGTAGAACTAGCCATTTGAAATGTATTGTTTTGAACTGTTTATTACAAGAGCAAAGGTTCATGTTCAGTATTAGTCATTTTATTAGATATTGATAAGCTCATGTTTTGTTTCATTTGTGCAAAATGTGTTAAAACATTACTAGTTGCCACATATTTATAACCTAAAAAACTAAACTAATGTCACATTTGGTTTTTTTTTATTTGATGTCAACTATTTATAAAACCAGGGTAGACATTAGAAAACCAAGATATTTTGTAGTTTGATGTGCTATGATTCTGTGCTTTCTATAAAATAGAATAATATAAAAATAAAATAGAATTTTTTCAATACTTACAATTTCCTCCTTCCTAACCATACAATTGGTCAGTCCTTTAGATCTAAATTAAAATATTCTAAATAGCAAAGCAAATAATATCTAATGCCGACTCTGTGGAAAGATTTAAACATTCCTTAAGATATCTGTTTGTCAAACTAATACAGGCATTGACTTTGACATTATAAACACAGACACCGTAACAATACACAATACAGTTAAGAATATAAGCAATATAAGGTTAGGTTTCGATTTTGCTTATTTGTTTTAGTTGACCAACAAAGTCCGATATGTCTTCGGATTCGGGGTCCGATAACGAATCAAATAGAAGTTTAAGTCCTGTGAGAGGCCCGGCTCCAACGCCTGGTCATGGTTTAGAAAGATCAGCCTCAAATTCTCCAGCATTTGGAAAATCAAATGACATACGATCAAGTAGATCTCGATCAGGAACTCCTGGGTCTCACCCTAGTGGCTCACCAAAATCACAAAGATCAGGTTCTGGAGATTCACACAGATCAGTTTCTCAAGCATCTAGAAGGTCAGGTTCACAAGCTTCCAATAGATCTGGATCACAGGCATCTAATAGATCTGGTTCCCAAGCATCTCACAGATCAGGATCACAAGTATCGCAAAGATCAGGTTCACAACTTTCCCATACCTCGAAACGCTCAGGATCCCATGTTTCTAGAAGATCAGGTTCTCCTAGGTCTAGAAGATCAGCTTCACAAGCATCTAATAGGGAAGGATCAGCTGCGTCCAACAGAAATGAATCAGCTGCATCAAATAGAGCTGAATCAGCTATTTCTCATAGATCCGGATCAGCTGGCTCAAACAAATCAGTAGCTTCCAATAGATCAGGCTCGGCCCATTCAAAAAGATCAGGTTCTAGTGCTTCTAAGAGATCCGGTTCAGCATCTCCTACTTCAAAGAGATCAGGATCTGCTGCTTCTAATAAATCTGAAGGTTAGTAAACATACCTAGTTCCACATAGTTGCCAACCAACACAATAGTATCCCATACACAAAAATGGTTGCACTTATAGTGATCCTCCCAAAATTAATTACAATTTTATTTTATTTTGATCTTTCATTTCTGAAGTGGAAATGAAAACCTAAAAATAATCATATTTTAAACTAAAGTTGTGTATATATTAAAATGCCATAAGAAAATAACTGGCTCTCAGAAGTGTATGTTTTATATCACCATTTTTATAAGTAAATTGACCAATTACAAGGTGGTTCTTATCAAAAAGTTCCACACTATTAGTGGTAATAATTTTAAATATTTTTGTAAAATGGCACTTCTCCTTTAATTCTGGTGTATGCTTTAACTTTTGATTTTTTTTCTGTTTTTTTTTTGTTCTTTTTGTTTTTTTTTGACATTTAATAGCTTTTGGTATCCACAAATAATACAAGCAAATAATAATGATGGTAAATTATAAAATAATATCTTATTTATACTAATAACATTTTTTTAAATAAAAATTTATAATTAAAATTTTAGGTTTAGCGTCTAAAAAATCTAGATCAAGATCAGGTTCCGCTGCATCAAGAAGATCTGGTTCTGCCGCTTCAAATAAATCTGGATCTCATGTGTCAAGATCGCGTTCAGGTTCAGCAGCTTCTAAAAGATCAAGATCAGGGTCTGTAGGCTCTAAGAGGTCAAGATCTGGTTCAGCAGCATCTAAAAGGTCTAGATCAGGCTCTGCTGCGTCCAAGAGATCAAGATCTGGTTCAGCAGCATCCAAAAGGTCTAGATCTGGATCTGCAGGTTCTAAAAGATCAAGATCCGGTTCAGCAGCATCTAAAAGATCCAGGTCTGGTTCTGCAGGATCGAAAATATCTGGATCTATTTCTAGAAGATCAAGATCGGGATCAGCAGCATCTAAAAAGAGTCATAAATCAAGATCTAGGTCTCGTTCTGCGGGATCGAAAAGATCCGAGTCTATTTCTAGAAAATCGAGATCGGGATCACCAGCATCTAAAAAGAGCCATAAATCAAGATCTAGGTCTCGTTCTGTAGGATCAAAAAGATCCGAGTCTGTTTCTAGAAGATCGAGATCGGGATCAGCAGCATCTAAAAAGAGCCATAAATCAAGATCTAGATCCAGGTCCAGGTAAAAGTTTTGATCAGAATATATATATATATATATATATATATATATATATATATATATATATATATATATATATATATATTATTTTGTATAATTTGTACATTTTGTAGATCAAAATCAAAAGTTCGCAGTGGCTCAAATAGTCCAAATTTATTAATTGATGAAGGCGAGGGTGGCGAAAAACGTGAGAGAGACAGTTCGGAAGAGAGAGTAGTAACTAAAAAACGGAAAGCGGTTGTTTCAGATAGTGAAGATGAGGGAGGTGGCAAGGGTGAAACAGAAAAAGGTAAAATTTACAAATTATATTTTGTATGTATATTAAAAGTAGCAATTGGTTTTAGTTGACGCTGCCGACATTTTTGGTGATGCTGATGATATAAGTCTTAGTAGTGAGGATGAAAAGAGAGACGAAAGAATGGATTCAGATAGAGAAGATGACAGAGATGGAAGGAGATCTAGATCTGATGATGGTAGAAGATCCAGATCAGGTGACGAAGCAGATCAAAGACCGACTATTGCTGATGTAAAAATAATTTTTATACCGCACATACTTTTCTGAACACATTCTTTTTAGGACGAAGATAAGGAAAATGAGCCTGAACCAATACCAGAAACTAGAATTGATGTCGAAGTTCCAAAAATAACCTGTGATTTAGGTAGAGATATACATTTTGTGAAACTGCCCAACTTTTTATCTGTAGAAACACGTCCTTTTGATCCTGAAACCTATGAAGATGAAATTGATGAAGAAGAAACGCTGGATGAAGAAGGTAGAGCAAGGTAATGCATCAATTTGTAATATGTTGTACTTTGTTCATTGGTTGAAAGTCTAAAATTTGTAAATAATAGTCTCTTTTTGTAGAAAATATAATCTGCGGTTGATCTGGATGTACAGAAAGCTAATTACTACTCCCCAAGTATAGTGTGCTTAATTATTTTTCCAGATTTTTTCATAATAATTAAAGAGAGTTCAAGATTTAGTTTAAATGTTTATTTTCTGTATAATCCGATCATAATTTAATCTAATGCTTTATTTTCATACTTTATTTTTTCATTCTACATCCTATTTCTTATTCAAATTTTAGGTTATTATGGCGTCTTTAATTTTGTTTGCACTTAACCATTTCCAAATTATCCAATTTATAATTTTGATAGTTTTCATTTTTATTGTCCTAATCGTTTCATTGTCAGTGTCGTTTTCTTGTAACTTTTAATTCAACAGGTTTTACAGTGAAGAGTACATTAAATTCTGTAATATCCCAAACATTTATCTGTGAAATTAAACAGCGTAGATTTGTGTGATCATTTACGAACAAGTACACTATACTACCAAATATCGTAAAACTATACTATATTGTAAGAGCCTATTATTTTATGTCTGCTAAGCATTCTTGTCCAAGGAAATTTGTCTTCCAGCTTTGAAGCCAATGGTGGGCTTAGACAAGGGGATGCAATATCGTGTGTGTTGTTCAACATCGCATTAGAAAACGTTATTAGATCTTTCCACATTATACCTGTAATTATCTGTAAAATGAATTACTTTTCTTTTTCACGACAAAAGCATGTTGGCTCATTGTTTTTTTATTTGGGACACTCCAATATTTTTAGACTAGTAGCAACGTGCATTAGGCAAATGGATGCAGTATAGATAGTCTAGAGAGTTTTAGATGTTTACGGTTCAGTAAGAATCATACCTGCATGTGCATACTGAGAAAAATCTGCAGTTTCTACCAAATTTTGTTTTGTTAAAGTTAAAGTTAAATCTAAGAAATTTGCGAAAATTGGTGCAATTTTTCTGTATTATATTTTTCGTTTTTTTACTCAAAAGCAATTGTCATTAAAAATCAATTAACGATAAGCTCCGTCTGATTTGGAATATTTACCAGTAGCGTGCCTACCTACCTAATTCTTTAATTTTTAATTTGACGATTATCATCGAGTGTGTTGTTTGTAAAATAATAAATAACACCACATATAACATGTGATATCTGCCAGAGGGCTACGCACAGGAATTGTTCGAATCTTACTGCTAGTGAACTAAAAGTTATTGATCTTAAGGGAACCAGATTATTGAAGTATTACTGCGAAGACTGTGAAGCCAGAGTTAAATTAATTCCTACATTGCTACAAAAAATGCTACAAGAAGTAAAAAAATGTGTTGAAGGTTACAATAGTGATGGTGAAATGTCATTGAGTGTTAAGGAAGATTTAATTAGTGAAATTATGGATAGAGCGAGGAGAGCTTCTCGAATATTGTAGTTTTTAATGTAAATTAAAAAATTAAAAATTCTTGTACACATGCAGTTAATGAAGAATCAACTTTGAATGCTAAAACATCTTCTATCGGCCTCCATATGGGTGTGCCCTAGCTCCATAAACTAGTGGTTTATCTCAAATAATGAGTATGTGTCTGGTAGTTCCTTTAAAATCTTGCAGAACACTGTATCAACATCAATGTTTTTATTCTGCCCAAAACACGAATCGCTGTAGAAATTAACGAATTTTAATGTCTTTTGAAGAAATATCCAAAACAAACTACTTTCTTAAACAATAAGCTATTTCTTGACCTCCACGTCCTGCTATAGTTTCGTTCCATAAAAAACAAATACCTTCATTGCCAATATGATCTGTTTTATACAGAGTTAGATTGTAGACCCACAGTTATCTTTTGTAAAACGATACACCATTTCTCAAGAAGGGGGTCGGCAAATATTTTTCCAAATCAAATGAAACAGTCACATAACTTGGATCTAATTTACTTCTTTCTTCATCTTTCTTTTTATTGGTTATTTATATCTTGTTCTATTGGGATCTTTTCGTGTACCTCATTTTCTGTAAGGTTTGTTTTATTATAATATGACTTAAGGCGAAGATTGAATCGATCACACTTCGCACATGTATCATTTGCAGGATGATGAAAAGCAAGATTAAATTCTTCATTGAATATTTTTCTGTACTGAAATTCTTTGAGCGAAGCAACTTTCATTTCTTTGGAGTTTTCAGTATAAAGTCTATAAATACGTGAAATATTCAAATCTTCTTCTTCTTATGTGATCGCGAAAAATATATTTCAACTGTTCAGCAATTTTGGGTTGGTTTTTATGCATTCCTCTTCTATCTGGTAGACATACCCCACGATGGGCCCTTTTTTCTCTACAATCACTCTTATCTTTTTAATAGAAATGTCATAGGAGCTTAAGTACATGCTTTGACAAACTTCTGTTTGATTTCCGGTAGAATATTTTAAACAATGTTTCGTAGAAAAAGATCTCCTTTTCTCTGGTGCGAGCCTTTGCCTATCTTTGAGTTTTTCTTCCACATTTTCCGCTAACACTTGATCTTGAGCGTGTCTACTTAATTGGTAAAATCGCGACGATATATTCTTCCTATCTTTTAAGTTGCTTCCAATCTTGAATACGTTTCACTCGTTTCCTTGATTTTCTGATTCTTGATTTCTGATTCCTAAAAAAATTAAGAAAACAATGTAAGTGGAAAAAAGTTTTTTAAGCATTTAAGAATGTTAAAGACACAAATTGGTACGTTGGAAGCACTTACATTTAAAATAGTGCTTCTAGTGCTAAAAGTTCATGCTTTTTCATTTTGTTGATTGCTTTCATGCGTTTCATAAGTTGTTCTTTAAGCAAACTCATCAAATTGAACGGCGGAATATTCTAAAAGAAATTAATCGACATTTTAAAACTATAGCCACGTAAGCGTTTTACATATGTACAAAATATACAACAGCAAGGCAATAAAACTTATTACTTTATTATTAAACAAGTAGGTATTAAAGATTGCAACAATTTAGATAATTTAAGGATTATCTAGGGTTATCTAGGGGATTATCTAGGATTATCTATTATTATCTACCCTCTATAGAGTTTCTTGACTGATCCATCGCAATATTGTCAGATGCCTGAAATTGCATGTCTACATCTTGTGAGATCAATTCCACAATAACAGCAGCATTACTACAACCAGGCTGGGTAAAAGAAGTTGATATGGATTATTCAGTAGAATGACCTGAACCCATATTTTATATTAATAAAATAACGCAATTTGCATACAGTCTGTTCCAAACCGTTCTTTCAGTGCGTCACTAATTTTGACATAATATAGGATTTTAAGAATGTCGAGAATTACTAGAGAGTTTTTGTGCAAGCAAATACGTATACGTAACGTATCTTTTTGACATATAAGCATGCGCATTAATGGTTGAACTAACGTATCTAGATACGTATTACCTAACGTAACGGGCTGGTACGTTACGTTCATACGCATCCCTATCGAGCCGAAGGTAACCGAATGCGCAAGGGAATCTTACCCGATTACCAAAATTTCAACATTTACATTTCATAAGCACACGTGGTACGTGTATTTTTACATTTGTGGTTACGTATATTTGTTTTGATTTTTATAAATAATGGAAAGCAGTAGAAAACGACTTCACTTCAGCAATGAAGATGATTTGTCCTTGTTGAAGGAAGTTGTAGGCAAGAACCTCCACGACCTTACGACCATCCAGAAAGGTGGAATTTAATTCAAAAGCGAAAAATATTTTTAATGGTATCAAAATTAAAGCGGCCGTATAGTCGTTCAAGATGTGGAGAAGAAGGGCATCTTATATGTCTTCGTCTTCTTCATCATCAATAAAGACACCTACATTTAATATCGCGTCCATGTCAAAAATTAAAAATTGTTCAAAAAAATATTTATTTATTTTGAATATCAAAAATAGGGTTAAATGACAAGGACAAGACTGGCACTGACAATTTATTAGTTAATCACTAATTCGGTGAGGGCAACACCATCGTTACGTTACGTGCAGAACAAAAACTATCAATTTAACGTTCATCTTCTTCGATACGTTAGTTCTTTACGTATAGGGAGATACGTTACGTTAGGTAGTTACAAAAACTCCCTAATTATTGAATGTCATTTTAGTTAAATTTGACAGTTGCAGGATCGTAATCCCTCTTTTTCTAATTGAAAATAATTTAATAATTTTAATATTAGTCTTTGTTCTTTCTCGATATATCTCGGCATATTTAAAATATTTTTATGACAATAAATACAAAATTAAATTTTCACTGTAAAATGTCTGATAATACTAACCTGGAATGACAATTATTATTTTATCAGTTGACGTTGTGAAAGTACTGTCAAGATCGAGACCTTCTGCGTCAAATTCATCGGTCAAATTATATATATGCGCATCATTGATTGGATATCTTCTATTTAGCGTATTCTAAACTCCAACCAATTATACATCCGTAACTAGAATTAGCTTTACGATAAATAATTTTCCAAGTTCTATGTATAATAATCACAGACTCACGTTTTTTTCTGTCACTTCTAGCTTAATGTGTTAGAGAGAATTCGATCAACTATGACGCACTGAAAGAAGGGTTTGGGACGAACTATACCTATGTTATTTTAGTACTTACCATTTTCGTTTCTATTCCTATCACCAACTTGACCGGAGTCTTTAATTAAAGACAAGAGCCTTTTAGTTCGGCTTGAATACATTTTTTGCTTTACTTGCAGTAAATTCACTTAAAATAAAACACAGAAGGGCTTCACCTGTCATTACAACAATTTTTTTAAGGTTATGTTTTTGTACAGGCCAATCTTCAATGACTTAAGAATAAAAAGGCTAAAGTACAATGCTCACCGGATATTGGCACTTTAGTTAACTAAAGTGAGCAGTTCTATGTGCAATTTGGCCGTTTTAATTTAAATTTGGAGATAAGCCCGAAATTCAAATTAAAAAATCGGCAACAAAAATGGCAATAAAGGCAAAAATGGAGTTTGGCCCTTTTAATATACTCAGGTCCAGATATAATAGAGTGGTATATATCGAATATGTTACATAGTGCTGTTTGGATTTAATTTTATTTCACACGTATAACATTTGTTATACGTGTAAATTTTCGGTATGTTTCATATGCAGTGTAGGGTTAACATTTTAGAAAGTTCCATAATTTATCTGCTGGCTCAATTGCACTGTTTGTATAGTACCTTTTTAAACTTAGTTGCATTTTGCAGGTTAAAACTAAAAGTAGAAAATACCATTAGATGGAAAGAATCAATGGACGATGAAGGAAATATGAAAAAAGAATCAAATGCTAGAATAGTAAGATGGTCCGATGGGTCTTACAGTTTACATTTAGGATCTGAAATCTTTGATGTATATAAACAACCATTACAGGTAATTACTAAATATATTCATACGTATTGACCTCTTGTCATGTATTTATAAGATTACAAAATCATGTTTTAAAATTTTTTTAGGGAGACCACAATCACTTGTTTATTCGTCAAGGTACAGGTTTACAAGGTCAAGCAGTATTCCGAACAAAGTTGAGCTTTAGGCCGCATTCAACTGAGAGTTTCACTCACAGAAAGATGACTCTTTCTTTGGCTGATAGATCTACCAAAACAAGTGGTATTAAAATCATGTCACAAGTTGGTGTGGATCCTGATTTGGACAAAGCAACGAGAATAAAGGTATGTAATTTTAAATACAAACATTTTTGCAGAATATTAATCGTATTTATCTTTCCTATTGATTTCTTTGCTTTTTCAGGTACATAAACTTTATTTATTATAAAAAAACGTAGAAATATTTTTCATTGATAATTTCAATTTTTCTAATGAATTTTCCTCCTCTTGGAATGTTATGAACTTGTTAATATCAGTTAAAAGACGTTATAGGACTAGTTCTGTTTTTGCAAATTCTTAAAGCAAAGTTCTTTTACTGTACACGGAATCTACTGTTGCCGGTCGCTAAGCCACTCCTTTGACGGCGTAGTAGACAGACCTACCACGTGTCGCTCGAAATAGATTTTAGACTCAGTGCTTGTTTTCTTTTTAACTAAGAAACATAATAACCAGTGCCGGATTAAATGCTATAAAAGATGGATTTTAAAAGCACTTAAAAAATGCATAAGTTTAATAGGCAAACTCGGGAAGTAATTTAGAATGTGTTTGAATTTATGAATTGTTGCTGCTACAGGTGTATCAGAACGAAGTATTAGAAATATCGTAAAAGAAAAAAGTAAAATAAATGCTGGTGAAAGTTCGTCATTCCAGTCTCCAAAAAAATGTAGAAACAAAAAAAAAACCTAAAACTGACCTCGACGACGCCGATAAAGCTTTATTAAGAAGAATTATAATAAATACATATACCACAGACAAAATTGTTCCCACGATGCCAAATTTTTGGAGAAAATTTAAAGACACCGGTTACTCGGGAGGTATGGATTCTTTACGACAAGTCAAATCTATTGGTTTTCGATGGAGAAAAACAAAAACAAACAGAAAGCTTTGATGGAAAACAAGATACTCGTCACTTAAGACTGTCATATTTACGTGCCATTAAAAGCTATAGAAAGGAAAACAGGCCGATAGTGTATATGGACGAAACATACATCCACGCTTCCCACACAGTTGATACTTGCTGGAATGATGACTCAAATGAAGGACTTAAGAGGCCAATATCAAAAGGACAACGTGTAATAATAGTACATGCTGGTGGAGAAAATGGATTCATAAAAAATGCACAACTAATTTTTAAATCAAATTCATGAACGGGAGATTATCATCACGAAATGAATTTTGAAGATTACAAAAAATGGTTAGTGGAAAAACTAATGCCCAATTTACCCACGAATTCTGTGCTTGTAATTGATAACGCCCCTTACCACAATGTGCAAAAAGACAAACCACCAAATTCGAATACCAGAAAGAGTGAAATGATTCAGCGGTTAAGAGCAAAAAATATTTACTTCGATGACGATATGCTAAAACCAGATTTGTATAATTTAATAAAAATGCACAAGCCGAGTTTTAAATTATATGTTATAGATGATCTTTTAAGTCAGCATGGTCATAGTATTCTACGTTTTCCTCCGTATCACCCTGATCTAAACCCCATCGAATTGGTATGGTCTTCTCTGAAACAACATGTTGCACAAAAGAACCTATCATTTAATATAAAAGCTGTGCAACAATTTTGTGAAGAGTTTTTTCCGAATTTTCAGTCGAAGAATGGAAGAAACGATGCGATCATGCAAAAAAGTGCGAAGAAGAGTTTTTAAAAGTAGAACCTCAAGTTGACGAAGTTGTCGATACTTTAATTATAAATGTAGGTGAGATTTCGGACTCTGAAACTGAATAAGAAGAAGAGGAAAGTGATTTGGAGTAAAAGTTTAGTTTGTGTGTGTGTGCGTGCGTGTATTGTAATCATAAAACCGCAGGTTAGGCTACGCAAGAAAAAACAAGTAGAAATAACGTTTACGATCCTATAAAATTTGTGCTGGTCAAGTGTGTTTGTATCAGTATCTCAAGAACAGTTCAACTGATTATCAGATATGTCTACTAATAGCTAATTTTTTATTTAAGAAAATCTTTTTTTTGCTTAATTATAAATTATAACACAAAAAATTATTTAGAAATTTTTTTTATTTAAAAAGAAATTGCCAGCTTTTTTGGTTTTTTTTAAATAACTGTAACCTATCCTTTCATCACATATTAATTTAAAGCATTTTTAATTTGTTTCTTGTTGTTTACATTACATATTGATTTCGATAAAAGGAAATAATTAATAATTTTATACAATACAACAAACTATGCCTTAATGGGCTTAATTCGTCCTATCATTTCAAAGCGAAGTTCGCGCGTACAATCTTTTATCTCTTTATTTCGAATACTTTCTCCGTCGCACTTCGACTCAAGTTTGCGCATACAGACGTTGCTCCCACCCACGGTTCGTAGACTTACTACGGTTGCCTCTTCCGCCTAACCAATGAACATTAAGCCCGAAACTGTACTCTCGTGGCGTAATTCTTTACCCTTCAACCAATCAACACTGCTATCGACCTGCCCTCTACATTCAGTTCCAATCGCGAATAAATGGGTTTTGTTTTCTTGTATACTCTGGTGACGTAACTCAAGCATCCCCACTCCAGTCGGAAGAGGCAAAACTAGAAGTATTTTGACAAATTTTAAGAAAACTTTATGTCTTCGTTTTCGAAAAAACTCAAAAAAACAAATTTTTTCCAAGTATAAAGCGGGAAAACAAAACATACAATTTTGTTAATTTTCTTACAGCATAAAGATATAATACTAAGAAATACTTTTTAATTTTTTGAACATTTTTGAATGTAGAGTTTTGCCACAATATAAAAAAATAATATGTTCAGCATTACCTTCGGCTTAGAAACGCTTCAAACAAAACGTCGTGCTAACAGGGTTGCCATATCAATTACCAGCAAGAACTAGGAGAAACGTGGCAGCAATGTTTAAGTGATGCGATTCAAGCAGCAGGGGAGGAAGAATACCAGAAAGCTTTAGAAACCTAAAACGTGATATCAGGAGGAATTGGTCAATGTGCAGTGGTTATTGATGGTGGATGAAGTCACCGTTCGTATGGACATAAATACACGTCAAAATCCGGCATAGCATGAGCATTGAAGTTCATACAAAAAAACTACTTTTTATAGGAATTCGCAATAAGTATTGTGGTAAAACAAACGTCGCCAAACAGACATTTTACAGTCGTAGAAATAGTTTCAATATAAGATGTCAAGCTGCTGGTTTGGCGTTATAAAATGGTCGAATACGGAAACTGAAGAACTGAATAGACCAAATAGAACCATGCCAACTAAATACCGCATGAACCAACCCAAATTATACATCCAAAGCATGACACTACCACGCACACAATGAGGTGGAAAAATGGGGTATTTTGGAAGTATCACCCACTATTTAAAGACAAAAAAAAAAAACAGCAAAAAAACAAAGACAAAAATATATAGAGCAGCAATTAGACCGTTGATATCATACGTAACGAAAGTAATGTGTTTTACGAAAAAAGATGAAGAAAAAAGAAAGAAAAATTATGAGAAAACACGCCCCAATAAAGACAGAACAATGAGAAAATAGAAGACTAATGCACCATGAAATAAAAAATAGAAATAAAACCGAAGGAAAAGACATAGTAAAATTTATTAAAGCACAAAGACTGAGATGGTTTGGACACATACAAAGAAGAGAAGAAGACGCACTAATTAGGAAGATAACAAACCTGAAACCAGTAGTAAATAGAACAAAAGGAAGACATGTTCTCATGTTTTAAATAACATTTTTGGCGATTGACCATTTCTCTAAATGTAATTCCCACTAAGATATTCAATAATACTAGATCATTTAGTTTTTAACTATAAACAAAAATGTAATATATGATATTCACAAATATCACCAGGCGTAAATCCACTTTGGTCTTTGCTAATTAGATGTCCTACATCATCTTGTATTTTTCCATTTATTATCTTTCCAAAAAATCTCCCGAAAGTAGGTGGATACTTAATCCTCTGTAGCAGTTAGGATCTTTTTGATTACCCTTTTTAAAGATAAACACTTGGTGAGCGGTTTTCCATTCAGATGGTACTTTAATTTGTTGGCAGCATTGATTCATTAGAAAAGTTATTCGTTCTATTAGGAGTGGACCTCCTGCTTTAAGTAACTCTACAGCTATATTGCCAGGTCCCGGAGATCATTCGTTTTTAATTTTAATTAACGCAGTACGGACCTCGTTGTTAGTAGTATTAATGTTACTATTTGTTTGTCTCTCCATACTGTATTCTTCTCTCATATATTCCAATCTGGACTCTTGGAGTAAATTTTTATAGTGATTTTCCCACTTTTCAATAGGAATTAAGTTGCTTAATGAGTTATGGGTGTTTTTCTTTAGATTCGTGATAGTTCTCCATGCTTCCGTGTCTGAGAACCACCAATTAAGTTTCCAACTTGGACACATTTTTGTTTTTAGAAATCGTTTTTTGCTTCTTTTATTTGGTTGCGTACTTCTGCGTTTTTCCTTTGATACGTTACTTTATTGCTAGATGTTTTATTTGTTAGCCATTTCTTATATATTTTGTTTTTTTCTGGTATCATATCTTTTACGTTTTCTGTCATCCATGGTGGTTCGTGGTGCTTTTTGTCGTTGTTCTCTGTTCCTAATAAGTACTTCATAGCAATTTTTTTATTATCGTTTTGAGGTTGTTGTACTCTTGTTCTACATCCATATTTCTTTCCATCTCATTTAGTTCCTTTTCTAATCTAGATTGAAAAAGATGTTTAATATTTGGTTGGAATAGTATATTCAATCAAGCAAATCAAGTATTTTCAATCCTTAAGTATATTCAATCAAGCAAAAAAACATAGAAGAAAGAGCAGAAGTCCGAAAAGAATAGATCAGACGTTTTGGAGGAATCATTCCATGTTATCGCGACTTACGTGAGCTGCTATGTTTCAGCTCACTATATATATATATATATATATATATATATATATATATATATATGCATATATATATATATATATATATATATATATATATATATATATATATATATATATATATATATATATATATAGTGTTATCGTTTTGGAAATATGAGCATTAGTAAAACCCTTACTATTTACTAGGGGAATCCATATTAATTCATAGTTTGTTATTATAGAAAGAAGAAGAAAAACTGAGGCAATCAGCATCCAAACCAAAAACTACTAGAAAGAAGTCAGACAAAGCTTCTAGAGCACTTGAAAATACATTTGTTAGGGAGGAAGACGGTAGTGATGACGACGGGGCAATTTCTCTTGCGGCTATTAAAAGTAAATACAAAGGTGGAAGTACTGCACCAAAAGGTAAGTTTATACTTTGAATTAATGTCTTAAGCGATAAATTTACCATGATTTGAATTAAAAAATGTTATTTCTTCTTCGTCTTGTGGTACCTAAATATATACAGGGTGACTTTTTAGTACTACATTGGTCGATAATTCCAATATAGTACAGAATATCCAAAAAAGGTAATTAGAGAAAATGTAAGTAATAATATTTTTCAGGCTTCGATAATATGCCGAATTCCACAGGATGATTAAGAACTACGTGGTAAAGCAATCGTACAATTTTTAAATAGGACACACTGTATATTTTCTCATATCTAGATTCCTCTCATAATACCTGTTTTTACTGTTTAAAAAATATTCTTTTCTCTCCCTTTGGTTCACTTCCAGCATATGATGACATTGTAGCAACGTTTTTATTATCAAACCAGGATACTACACTGAAATCCACATTGTCTATTTTTTCTACCATATCACCTCTCCCTCGTTTCTTTATTTCTTTCTTAGCTGCCAGCACAACTTCTGGAACACGATTTAGCCTTAGTATTCCCAGAGGTAAAATACTCTCTTTAGTCAGATATATCATAAGAAGTATATTGGTGAACCCATTGACAAAAAAAACAACTTAAAATGTTGATGTTTTGGTATAGAATTTGCTAATTTGACAACCACGTTACTGCTCATACTTAGATGTGATGCCCCAAAGGTATACTTAATATTACATTGGGATCCGGCAAACAAATCAGTCCTAGCTGAATCCCGAAATACCACTCAGCACAAAGTTTTTGTAGTTCCACTTAAGTTTTTTATTATACTGGTTAGCTGGCTTCGGGCTTTTGTTATCTACAGCTATCTTTGTATTTCATCTACAGCTAGAAATTTTTATTTCGGGACCACGAGTAGCTGTTCTCTTGTTTGACTGAGAACAGGTCTAATTTTAAATAGTTGTCATGCCCAGACTCATATTTTTCAATAATGTCATCAATGTTATTAAAAAAATGCAGGAAACGTTTTATTTCTAATCTATTAGAGCTCATCACATCGCATCGCTAACTGCTCAGTGACCAATATTGGCATTCCGTTTGTGTCTTGATAGGTTCCATAAGCCTATCGGGAAAGAGAAACTTGAAAAAATAGGCTAAAGTTTCTAGTTGTAAAATCGAGGAAGGTACATTTTCAGAAACAGTAAATTTTGGAATGACTGTTTTCTTGGTATATCTTCACGCTAAAAAACTTTGGTTTGGTCACTCCACTCCCATATGAAAGTACAACACAAACTTTGTAATTTTTTGTTGATAACATTGAAACCCTGTATCCCCTTTCTACTCATTAAAATATAATTTCTCTGTAAATTTCTTAAAAAAAAAATACACGGAACTTGAAATACATATATCACTAATGGTCCCCACCCGACCGTTTTTTTTAATAACTTTATGTGCCACATGAAAGAAAATTAATTCTGTAGCTTATGCGCCACATGAAAGAAAATTAATTCTGTAGCTTCCCGAAATTTAGTATAGTGTTATATCGTATATTTAGCGTTTAGTTGCACATACACACAACAAAGTAAACCCCATATGTCCAGGGGACATGATATTCCAGAGTGAGGTTAGATACGAGCCCGTAAACAGCTAGGAAATACGCTGGAGTTCTTTTGGAAGAGGACCCAACATCTACTCCAAACAAAAGAGCTTATTGCAAATATTGAAATGACAGAAAAACCAGATATTTTTGTAAGTTCTGTAAGTATTGGCTGTGTATTGAACATATAACAGCATCCTGCAGGAAATGTGCTGACTGAATTTGATTACCAATATTTTCTGTATGGACTTTTTTTTAAACATTGTTGTTTGTTAATTATTACAATGTTATTTTTCCTGTGAAATAGAATATTTAGGATTGGGTTACATTTTCTTATTTCGTTGTAAATTAAAATAGAAATACACAATGCATAAATAGTTTAAAAAAATTTATTTCATTTTTATTTTTTTTCGAAATTTTTCATTTTGGTCCTCAGCCGTGTGTTTGTGTAATTTTATTTAGCCTGTCCGCTGGAGGCTTAAGAAATCTCTTTTTGGTAACGAATGACGAGATATGTTCTTAATTTTTTTTTTCGACCACTTCCAACGAATGTTGTATATGTTTTAATGCCTTTTCTATTTCCGCTAATCATTTTCATGTTTTCATGTTGACCAAAATGTAAAAAAAGGAAAAATGAGAACTCACGTCAGGGTATCTCTCAATGTCCAGTCCTTGGTTTAGATCGTTCCTTTAGCGATAACAAAAGACTAGTGAAGATATTTGCCGCGTGTAAAAACTTTTATCTCAGCTAGACAAAACACTGAACTCCCTACTTGTTCTGTTTCTATTTTACGAAACATTTATATTAAGCGTGAGTGAAATACGCATAGCGAGAGTTGTATCGAGTCAAATCAAAAATTAACTCTTACATTTTTAGTAATACATGTTTTGTTTTTTAGGTGGAGCTATTTATTCATCAGATGAAGATGGATCAGATTTTGAAAACAGCAGAACTAAGAAAAAGGGTACATCGGGCAAGGCTCTTAAAGATTCTGACGAAGAAGACAATGATAACGATAATGAAGAAGATGAAACTCATGACAGTGGAAGTGATGACGACGATGAATAGAATATATTTAGTTTTTGTGTATTATTTTAATTATGGTGTAATATACCTAATTTAATTTTAATAAAACTTCTTAATTTTGTTTTTTTATTTTCTAATAAACATATCCATTTCAAACAATATAAACTTAAGTTATAAATACTTCTCAAAATAATATAAAAATGGAATTATACAAATTGTATATCTTACAATATCAAGTTTTATTTATTAAATGTATACCGATATATACATTAAATAAATAAACAATTGTATATGGATCAATCTTCCCCAGCTGGCATAGCATCCTCTAATCTTCTGATGAATTTTACTCTAATTTCTGTGTTTTGGTCACCTTTCAACTGGTCCTAAAACATATTGTTTAATCAAAATACACATTTTCACATTTATTAAAGTATTGAAATGTCAAAAGTATTCATATAGATCCCAAGAATAATTAAAAAAATACTGCATGGCTAAACGCGGCTCTAAAATGTATTGGGATGGACTAACACTTCGCTTGGGTATAACTTATAAAAAGTCATTATTTTCGGTCTCAGTCTACATCAAACAATGGGTGATTGTAGTATGTGCACATGTTCTCGTGTGCGTGTTTTCTAGAATAACATTATTGCTGTCTCACAAAAAGAATTGGAAGATATAGTTGAAAACTTATCTGATTTGGAGGAGCCACAAAATCCTTTTTATGACAGTGGTACAGTGCCCATTCAGACTATAAATGCTTTGATACCGACTCCTGACTCCTCATTAGAAGAACCTGAAGTTGAAGACAGCAGTCTTCAACTGACAACGCACAACAGCCACAAATTCTAGATCCAAGATTTGATCGTAAAAATGTTAACTAAAAAGTATGTTATCCCCTCACATGAAAAATCAATGCTTACAGATAAAATAAACAAAGATTCTTCTGTGATTAACTGCTTCTATATGTTTCCTAAAAATCTTATAATGCAAGTGAGATACTGGACAAATCTATATTTGAAAATATTGGGTGAACTAAAAATAAGAAATATTCAAGAAGTAGCTCCAAGTGAAATCAAAGTTTTTTTTCAGTTTGCCCTTATAATGTTCTTTAATTGTTTGCCGCCAATACAGCAATACTGCCCTAAACGCAAGTTTTTAGGCAATACAGTCATAGAATAAGTAATATCCAGGGATCAGTTTTTATTACTTATGTCTAAGTTATATTTCAATGAACCCAATAAGCCAAGCGATGCATCAAAAGTATATTATATAGAAGAAGTTCTTTCCTGCACGAAGAAACTTTTTTAGCTGCAAGAAGTGACAGTATTATTCAGTTGATAGACGAATATGTGACTAAATTCAAGGGCAGACTTCTAAAACAATACCTTCCCTTGAAACCGGTAAAAAGAAGGATACAGTTATGGACCAGGTGTGACTCTGGCTACATGTATGATGTAAACATCTACAACGGAAAAGAAACAGAAGGCACACTTGGTCAGTCAGTTGTAGTAAAACTAGCTGAAGCAACAGTTGATTATTTTGTTATTCTGTGGCTATACTTCTTTTATTTTTACAGTGAACTGACTAGCTTGTATAAATGAGCGTTTTAAATTATAGGCCTATTCTATTAAATATTAATTTTTTTTGCTACCTACCTGCACAATCCAACTCTGAACATCTAGCTGTACCATCTCAAGGGCACCTCTAATAGCTCCACAAAGCAAATTACAATACTTTAATGATTTTAAATCATCAGGAAGCTCTACTAGTTCCGTCAGAGGATTAGAATCAAGCATAAAAGAAAATTCATCACCAGAAGGACTCCAATTGGTTACATTAGGTTGTATTCCTAGATACATTTTAAAAGCACTCTGAATTTTATCAGCAGTATCTTTTAAATCCAAACATCTTCCAGTACCAGTCTTTGCCAGGAAATCTTCAATAAGTCTTATGCCCATGTTATAGCCTAATCTTTCAAGCTGCTTTGAGACATCATCGACATTGTCCAAGTCTTTAATCATTTGGGCAACGAGAGCACCGTAAGTTAACGTTACTAACTCTGAATTCTAAAAAATACATAAAACAGGGGGAGGATCAAAATAAAGTAATCTACTACATACCACTTTTTTAACATCGAATCTAGTAGTTGAGCGGGACATTGCTCAATTTTGGTTAAATTTATGTTAGTTAATTCACTAGCAAACGTTTCTCCAGGAGAGATTCTAACAAATTAAAATTTGTAGAACTAGCATAAACACATAACCTATTAAATTAAACGTCAATAGTGTCAACACAATCATTAACGATTGATATTCAATCTATGCAATATGTAATACAGTTGATGGTATTATAAGTTAACTAACTTTAGTGAACAAATTCTAATTTGGACTTGGGAATTTTTCAACCAAATCATTTATCAAGTTTTTTTACGGGTAAATCTGAGTTTTAGAATCTACACTTTTTTTTATGTTTTAAAACATTTTGTAGCTCCCAGCTTGTTGAATTTTTAAACAAAATTTTATTAGATAACTCTTGGGGGTGGTCAGTGGAAGGGACTTATTGTACATCTTCCACTAACAAATATACAAGTTCTTATATATAAGCCCTTCGCCAGTATCAAGTATACATTTTATTTGGCCATGGTATATTGGGGACTCTTCTATCAATTCGACATCGAATCTTTTAATACCGACATTAAGTTTTGCCGAAATTTTTTTACTGTGATGAAGATTCGTCTGTAGATGCTTATTTCCATTATATTTGAAAACATAGACTCAAAAAAGCCTCTTCTGAGCTATTTTTTTTTGTATCTGTGTTCATTTTATTCCCATGAATTGAGACGAAATGTCAGCTCTCTGGAGTATCGCTTCGACAACACTTCCTCTACACCATCATCCCTTTAGGTAAAATGGTGTTACATCTCAGAATTCGTTAGCGTAGTTATCTTAGCACAATCCTCGCTATATGATGAGTCAGAGTTCTAATGCGACTATCTGGTGAATTGCCGATTAAGCAAGATGTAGTTGTGCATGTGTGTGAAATTTCGAATCGGTGTTGCAATGTCCGATGTATCTGGAAGTATTTTCAAAGAATATAGACGCATATTGATATTTTGTCACTTTTTCATAAAGATTTTCATTTTTGTTCATAAAGATGTGTTGTCTATTCTAAAATCAACAGCTACATCATTTTCGATCAAATGGATCAGAGCAAATGGACCAAAGAAGATGCTGTTAACGGGTTTTTCGATATCCTGGAAGCAGAGTTAAGAAAGTGTAACTATCCTCCTGACCGCATATTTAATGTGGATGAGACGGTTTATCCGTCGTACAGAATAAGGTACCTTAGGTTGTGGGCCTTAAAGGTAAACGGCAAGTTGGTGCCTTAAGTGCTGCCTAAAGAGAGTCTCTCGTGACTATTGTATGTTGTATGAGCGTCAGTGGGACATTTGTTCCACCACTGATGATTTTTTCTATCAAAAACATGACAGATGTCCTGATGAAAGGTACCTTCTGGTTCCATTGCAAGAGCCCATCCATCTGGTTGGATTCAAGGACATTTATTCCCTGAGTAAATAACACAACACCCACACTAAGAATATTAATGTCGTGGATATTGCAAGAGGAAACCACCACAATAATTAGCTTACCACCCCATACCTCTCACAAAATGCAGCCACAAGACAAATCATTCATGTCCTCACTCAAACATCATTCTAGTGAAAATGTTAAGCAATATGGATACTTCATAATGATAAACCACTTGGACCGTATAATATAGCTGAGCTGTTTGGAAAAGCCTATCTAAGTTGCCAAAGTGGTCAAATAGCCGTCCATGGTTTCGAAGTTTGTGGAATATATCCATGCAATCGAAACATCTTTTTAGATGTGGACTTTGGTCCTTCTAATATGAAAGAGTTGGACATAGACACTCTTCGGACTCATAAAGACAGGAAGAAATCCACAAGTACTCCACGTCTTGCGTCTCAAAAGGGCATAATTGATGGCCGAGGGACCGGGCCCAGGACTCACCCCAAGCCACTGGGAGCAAACAACAGCTTCAAAAAACTAGCTCGGTCCAGAGCGACACACCCTGTGCTAAAGACCTAGCATAAGCTGGTCCTTCGGGCATGTCATCCACATCCATAGAAAAGATTAACAAATAAAGGACCCAAACCAGCAAAAGCAGTAGTTATAACATCGTCACCATATTAATTAAATTTGGAAGAAGCTAAGAGAAAAAGTGAGGAAATGGAAGCTGACAAGCAAAGGAAGGTGAAAATCTGTGGAGAAAAAGAAGCAGATAAAAAAAGGAAAATGGATGAAGGTAATGCAATTTTAGCGAGAAAGAAAGTTATACAACAAGAGCAAGGTGATCATGGAAACATGAAACAAGGATCTAAAACACAGACCATAAAGGGCAAGCTCAACCTAGAACCATGCCAAGTTACCTCGGAGGAAGGATCAATAGACTCTGGAGAATCAATTTTAGAGTTATCAGTTGGAGTTGAGATCCTCACAAGTGAAGACGCCCCCTGTATTTCCTGTGATGAGTTGTATTCAAATGGTAGGAAAGGAGAACTATGAGTTCAATGTTTAATGTGTGAAATGTGGGCTCACAATGAGTGTGTTGGCTACGAAACCGAACATTATATTTGCGGTTTCTGTAAATAAAATCTAAAATGACATCCGTATACAGACTATTTTTAAGAAATTTACATTTTAAAGCAAGAAATGGACTTAAAATACTGTTTAGAGCATAAGTAGTTTGATTTTTATGACATTTTATCTGGTAGCCCATTTAACCACCACAACTTGTAATTTTCAAATTTGGTCATTTTGAAAAAATATATTTTTTTTCTATATTAAAATTTCTTATTGAACCAAATTTGCTGTGTTACACTTATTTACAACATCATAAAGTTTAATTGTTTCCATTTTCAGAAAGATTCATTCATAATGAAGGATTCATTCATAATTTATGTTGAAAAAAATAAAATGTTAACCCATAATACCACCTTTGTCAATGTACAGGTAATGCAGGTAATGTGGTAATGCACCTAGTAGATTTCTGGAGTGAACAAAAGTTCTCTTGGATCTTTAGGCGATCTTAGACTTTCTTGTGTCGTTTTCATTGGTCTGAAGATCGTTACGTTTTGTCCAGATTTCACCAATGGCTCTGTAAATTTTTTAATATACGGTAAGAAAGCTTTACCTTTTGGTTGATGTTTTTGTTCAATATTGACTCTTTTTGGACGTATAGAATGTCTAACGTCTTGGATAATATCCGTTCTGTCTTAATGCCGTCTCTGGATATTTCAATTATTCCTTGCCCAAGTTTTCGTTTGAATAAAACATTTAAAAATGCACTACGTATGTTATGCCCTATTTGTACATCTTCCATTCGTTTTTTAGTCACATCAGTCAAGTGGAAGTAACTCTAGATGACGACGAAGTCTTGCACATTCTAGCCGGGAGGTTAAGGAATTCCTTAAAAACAGTTTTAATCATTGTTTTATTGGATTTAACTGTAACATGAAGTGGCCGAGACCGAGAGATCTAACTCCAAACGATCATTTTATCAGGGGCATCTAAAATCCAAAATTTATTCTGCCCAAAAATTTAAAGATATTGTATCATTAAAACGTGAATTAATGGAGAGTGTGCAAAAATTACGCCACGCATTCTGGCTAATGTTAAACAGAAATTTTACAATTGATTGAGATACTGCTTAGTACAAAATGGCGGATTTTATGAGCATCTGCTATAGTTTTTTTAGAAATTATCATAAATTATTTTTTATTCGTTCTTTAAATAATAAAATGTACAGTTCCAATTAGGAATCACAGTCTCAGCATTTTTAAACTGTTTAAACATAATTTGAATTGTTGTATAACCTAGAATTAGTCTTTTAGAATATCTCCAAATAACGTTCTGCCAGTCCTCCTGTTCTGCCAGAATAAAACAGTATTGCTGATTTTTCCTCACTGAGTATATTTCATTAGTTTTACTGCTTTTTGAAACAATAAATCATAAAATAAAAATATTGACAATTCAAATATTGTTAATATTTAGCTTCATTGCATCGAGTTAGCTTCATTATAAACTAACGCAACTTGTTATACACATTCTGCACTACGTGTGACCTAACTTTTACAACAATACTCTTACAATTGTATTATATTTTTGCAGAATTGTGGAATGTTTAATTCGTAGAACAATTTTAACACTTGTTTTCAATACAAATTTCAGTCCTCTACAAATAGAATCTGATGACTTTTGATTTTTATTTAGCATATCGATTTTAACAGTACGATAAATACAAATATACAAATATTAAATTAAAATGAAACTAAATATTAATGTCTAATTTACATAGCAATTCAATTGCTTCTGGGGAAAATTCTGGGAGACACAAAGTCCTGGAGGTTTCCACGGTAGGCACGATTTGGGCAGTCTGAAACACAATGGTTTATGGTCTGTTTAGGTGATCTGCAATCGTACTGTGGACCCTCCGCACGACCCCATTTTAGCACATTTACCATGTTTCGTACGTATGCAATTAAACCTAGCCCAGGTGGATCGGGGCATATTCGATTCGATGAAGCCTTAAGTTGGGGTGGATATCTGGGTATAGTCTGATTCCATTGGCATCGATCTTGTTGACCATTACCAATGTATATCATAAGTATTACCAATTTTTCGGACAGTTCGAAAGACTTAGGATAATTGACATTGCTACCAGTTTTAAGTCTATTTATTGCTGTATAACCTGTACTATTCACATTTGTTACCGATGGCAATCTTTATAGGTTATACCTATTTTTACATTTAGTCTGGACACATTAAGTGGGGCACCTTCAGACAAAAGGGTATGGGGCACTATCAGACAAACGCAATGGAAAATAGAGACACCCTTTTTGAAATAACGTGCTTAAAAGTTATATATATATATATATATATATATATATATATTTAGTTATTTAGTTATATATATTTATAATTAGTTATTTTAAAAGGGTTTCTCTTTGTTGCAGATTATCTGAAGATGGTAAGAAATAGGAAGAAAGAAAAAACAAAAGGAAATTTCGATGCAGAATCTATGAAAGAATGTGTCGCGACCATCCTAGATGGTGAATCGATAATAAATGCTGCTAAAAGATTTGGATTAAAATATCAAACTGTTGGTATGTACGTTAAGAAGTTTAGGGATAACCCAGATGGCAAACATGATATGAAATTAAGAAACGATACTATAATATAATAATACGGTTTTATAAAACGCCACCCAAGATTATCTCTCCGTGCTGCTTAAGGATGCAGTATTGCACGTGCAATTTCCTTTAACAAACATAATGTGAATGCTTTTTTTAATAATTATGAAAAATTAATCAAAAGATACCCAGAACTCTGTGGCTCATCCAGGATTTGGAATATGGATGAAACAAAAACTGAAACTAACCAAGAACCTTCTCGTGTGATTTCACAAAAAGGCCAAAAACAAGTAGCAGCTGCTGTAAGTGTAAGTTTTGTTTATAAATGCAGCTGGAAATACAATACCTCCTGCTCTAGTATTTCCGAGAGTGCACTTCAAGAGCCACATGATAAATGGAGCACCAAACGGGACCTTGGGTTTGGCTCATCAGTTAAGTTGGATGACCACTTCCAATTTCGTTCATGTGATGCAACACTTTATAAAATGTTCAGGTTCCTCTGAAAATGGAAGAATGCTTCTAATTTGCGACAATCATGAAAACCACTTGTCAATTGAGGCAATAGAACTAGCAAGAGCTAATGGCGTGCACATTCTAACAGTTCCACCCCATTGTACCCACATGATGCAACCACTGGATGTGGGATTGATGAAACCTTTTAAAACATATTACAATGCTGCAATTGATTCATAGTTGAAGTCTAACCCAGGCCAACATTTTGGAATCTATCACATGGCCGCTTGTGTTGGAATAGCACATGGTCGTGCCATGTTACCACAAAGCATTATAAATTCTTTCAAAAAAACAGGAATATTTCCAGTTAACAGGCACGTTTTTACCGACGATATGTTTGCTTTTAGTTTGGTTAGTGAGAGACCTAATCCTCCAGACGAAACACTTCCTGATATGCCAACTAGCTACAAGTCTACCAACTTTGGAATCTGAAAAACCACCCTCATCTCCTCAAATTTCAAGCAAAAACTTTCAGCAACCAATAGACACTCCATCAACATCAAGCTGCCAAAACTCTAAGCCTATGCCCTCTCAACAGCCTGGCTGTTATTTAAGTCCTGAGGAGATACGAGGATATCCAAAATCGAAACTCAATACTAGCTTCAAGAAACCAAGAGAAAAGAGGAAAAGCAGAATAATAACTGACACCCCCAGAAAAGCTTCTTCTGACAGAAAAACAGATCAATAAAAAACAAAGAACACCACCAACTCTAACGCTAAACGTACTAAATCTACGAAAAGAAAACTAATTTTTGAAAATGGGAAGAATGAGAAGACAACTGAAGATGAAAATGGCAAACACTCTGATGATAAAGTATTAGAAGAACCACAGCAAAATTTTGACAGCAGTGAATTGAAAATTAAAGATTTTGTGCTGGTTAAATTTGGGACTGTCAAGTACTACTGATGTAACGAATGTCATTTTTTGGACATTCGCGAATGCGAATGCGAATATATGCCACCGACATTCGCGAATGCGAATGCGAATTCGAATATTAATTTTTTTTTTAATTTGGCAATTTTAATTGTCTCAGGCACTGCCGGCAATTTCATTTGCGCGGGGTGTGTAGTTAGATAAGTTCAGATAAATTTAGTAATCCAGCAATTTTCAGAACAATTATACAAATCATTTACTGTACTGTAAATAATTGTACTGTATTACATTACAGTGTCGTGTGTTTGTTTGTTTAAACTCTTTACATAAAAACACATAGACTATTTTTAGTTTGTGGTTGAATAATTCTTAGCTTTTTCAAGATGATTGTCTAAAATCAAAAACTTCAAGATAACAACAGTTTCAAAAAATAATTTGTTTTTGTTTGTTTAATTTGCATCATTTATTTTTTGTTTTCGTATTATATAGTTTTCTAAGCTTGTAAAATAAAGTGAGTTTTCTTAAAAAAAAACTGAGCGAATGGATTTTTATTTTATTAACCTAATCTTCAAATTATTTTTTTTTCTTACATTCATATTCGCAAAACATTCGCACAAATTTCGCGAATGCGAATGCGAATATACAAAAATATGCAAATATTCGTAAATGCGAACTCGAATGCGAATATTCGTTATATCACTAATGTGTACTATGTTGGGAGAATCATTGGGGTAAATGTGATGATGGGTATGTTGAAATTTCATTTTTGAGAATGTCATCTAAAGTAAACATTTATATGAGGTTGTCATTTTTCCAAGTATAGGGTATAATATTAAAAGCATGAAAGCAAGTGAAAGTTGGGTGAACAATGTATTTTAAGAATAATTTCTTTCTTTATTTAGTAAGGTATTTAGAGTGATATGACATTTCAAATTTTCATGTCTGAAGAAGCCCACTCTCCGCTACTCTTTTCTGATGTGTCATATATCTTGATGGATTCATAATTGTACATTGGCTACTATTTTCTAGTACTCTTTTGTTAATGCTGCTGTACAACGTAGATCTGGTGTAACAATATTACCCAAAATAGGTAGCCATCCCACTGGGGTGGATTTTATTGTAGGATTTGATGTAAAATAATTAGGGAAGTAGGAATTTAACAGTTTAGAATTTCTCATTGAGTTTCCTATGACCCGTTTGACGATTCTCCACCCGGTATAAACAAATACGTATATTAGGGACGTCTACATACATAATTTAACATGCAACCATCTCACTAGTACATTTTCCTATGCACTCCTTATCAATTTCAGTTCTATTTCATACACAACAATATATTACATGTTCTTTTCAAACAGAATTCAAATTGTATTTTCTATTGTCTGCACTTCGCCACAGTTTCAAGAAAACGTTCCGCACTAGATATCAGGCATCGTATGTATGCAGATATGTATTTGCACCAATAATACGCAAATGAACATAAATTGTGTCATCACTGACACAATGGAAAGCATAAAGGGGGTATTTTTAGATGGAGATGAATTGATGATGAGATGTTTCATTTAAAAACCGTTTCAAAATGTTAAAGAATAGTTAGTACATGAAATGAAAATGTAGGTTATTATTTCGTTGTTAAAAGATAATAAATGATAATATTAAATTTAGACACAGCTCTGAAAATATTTTCTAGTACCTACAATTTCTATATTATTTATTAATGGACATAAAATAAAACTTTAAGTTAGAATACGTTTTATGTGAAATTTCGATTTTTACCTCGGAAATCAAAACTATTTTTTTGAAGGCACTATTATGGTTAAACAATACCACTGCGGGATACTTAAGTGGAAAAAAAATGAAACAATTGAAATAGATAAAGGAATTACTACAGCAGGTTTATATTCATATAGTATGTCATATTGGAGCCAAAGAATGGAATCCCTTCTCCATTGAATGAATATTGTGATAAATTGGGAAAAGCAACGGCTAGAGTTGGAGAGTTTTTATTTGCCCACCATTTGTTTGTTAGATTTTCAACAGAGACAAGATATCTTTTGTAATAAGCTGTTTGATTATTATACTGGCATTGAAGCCATACATTCTGCCAAAAGGGCTGGTGTGGGAGTGATTTGAGAGCTTCTAGGACCTACCTTAAAGCTTTGTATTGTCCAATTTAATCAAACGAGATTTTGTCGCTGATCCATAGAAAAAGCTTCTATAGTCCAAAATTGATCTGGTATTATGCTCTGTAAAATAATAAGTTTATTTTCGGGTCTGCTCCCCAATAGTATCGATTAACGACCTTAAGGATATTAAAGCTTTTTTCACATTTGGTAATGCAATTATTAATATGCTCGTTCCAGGTTAATTTTGAATCCAAGGTAACACCTAGGTATGTAACTCTGTTATATACAGGAATTTCCAGCTGGGAGAATTTTAACGTACTAACTTTTGGTAACCTGTATCTCGAAAAAAAATATTACACCGGACTTCTTAGGTGAGATGTCAAGCCCATGACTATCAAAATACTTTTTGTAATAAGACATATTTACTTTAAGGGCATTAATACATGGTTGGAAAGTTTTTTTCCCAACATAGAAACAAAAGTCATCAGCATATTGTAAAATATTACACTGCATTCCCATAGTATGCAAGTTTAATGAATACAAGTTAAATAGTAAGGGACTAAGAACTGAGTCCTAAGGTAACCCTTTGTTAACTATCCTTGGGCAAATCAGTGAAATATTTAAACGAATATGCACTTGTCTATTTGTAAATAGATTGACTAGGACATAAGCACATTTATTAGACACTCCTAATTTAACAAGTTGATCAAGCAGAAGGTCGAGAATAACTTTATCATATGCACCAGAAATGTCCACAAATAAAGCAGCTGTATAGTGGTTTTTAGAATAAGTTAAATGGATAGGTTGCTAAGTGTGAAATGCAATCCATAGTTCCTTTCTCTCTACGAAACCCAAGCTGACCCTCTGGGTAAAGTTTGTTAATTTCCATCCACCATTCTAATCGATTTTTCATGATTCGTTCAAATGTTTTCAATATACATGACATAAGAGATATCGGTGTTAGGACATTGGCATCATTAGCTTTTGCGACAGTTATTACAAGACACTGCTACAAAGAATCACAGTTATCCCCTTTTATTAGAATATTGTTAAAAACAACACGGAGAAATTGAAGTGTTATTGTAGGCAAGTTATATATCATAAGATAATTGATACCATCAATCTCAGGGGAATATCTCTTAAAATACTTGATATTAGCAGTTAGTTCATTGACACTAATAGGACATGACAAAAAATGTGATTTAAATTTATCTTCAGTGGGATATATTGGAGAAGGAACATAGCAAGGAGCTATTTTATGAAACAAATTTTCAACGATATTTTCGTCGTACACATACAGATTTTTATTTTTTTTAATTTTCTTAATTCTATCTCATATTTCAGTTGGACGAGTTTGTCTATTTAGATTAAGACAGAAGTTGACATTTAGCATTTATTTTTTGATATTCAACAAAGTTTGCCAGACACATATTTTGTTTGTACCTTTTACATGTAATTTTTATCTTATTCGATATCTCACGGCACTCCTCGTTCCACCATTTAGGTGATTTGAATGATATATTTGAGGATAGTCTTAGAATTTTGCAAGCTTTGTTCGCAGCATTCTTAATCTGTTCCATTAAAAATATACACATACCGTTGGTATCGATGCAGTTTGGTGGCGTGAAAAATGATTTCTCTATTTCAGCTGTATATAAGGTCCAATTTGCTTCATTTATAGCCCTATCACTATATATCACATTTTACAACAAGTATAGGGTTCAATATTAAAAGCATATATACAGTTAAAGTTGGGTGAACAATGCATTTTATGAATATTTTCTTTCTTTATTTGGTGAAGTATTTAGAATGATATGACAGTTCAAATTTTTAAGTCTGAAGGAGCCCCACTCTCCCCTACACGTTTATTAATTAATCTTATGGTTAATCATGATCCGGTTAGTTGATAATAATCTTAGTTTATATGAATATAGTTGATAAATGACTATACCTACTTTCATTAAGCGATGCAAGGGCGTATAAACAAAGATAAATTTAACAGATGATTGTTAAAGATGTTCCAAATGAGTCTACTCGTTCCGATAAGTAACAGTATAATTATGACACTTTATTAATTTTTTTATTTTCTCAACTATTAGTGTTTATTGCATAGTATCTAAATTATTTTTATCACTGAATACATAGTAAGTAAAAAAATAATCCGATTCATAAAATTAATGAATATTTTATGCATACATTAAAGTAACAGTTCTTCAAGAATATTTAAAAACTACCCGAAATGTCCATCTTTATTTCGTTACTGCCGACGTCGTCGGAACTCATACAGGTTCGGACACGATTTAAGTAGGTATTATATTTCGGTATTGAAATTTTGTAATTTGAATCGATTTGTGAGTATATTTTTAGTCATCTTGATGGTTAAAGGACAATAAATTATATTTATGCTGTTAATGTTGAATTAGCAATTATTTGTTGTGCGATTTAAAACTATTTAAGTATATATTTTTATTTGTATAACGACCCTATCTATACGTGATTGTGATTACTGTAACAATAACCACGTATTTCAATAACTGATATTGAAACCAAAAATGTCATCCACTGATTCTGCTGATGAATTGGTTGAAAATACATGGAGTCCTCCTCGAAAACGAAGTAAAAGGAGCCCTCTTAGCGTTGAAGTTAAAGAAATCATTTTAAATGTTTTTAAATGTGAAAGACAAGAAAATCCCGGGTTAGTGGTTGAAGATATTGTGAAAAAAGTGGCTAATAAAGTTGGAGTTTGTGATAGAAGTGTGTTTACGGTGATAAAGGAATACAAAACGAATCATCAATTCGCTGGACCAAAAGTATGTCTGACCCGGAAAAATAAGTTTGACAAAATTGATGATTTGGACAAAAATGCCATTAGAAGACTGGTTCATAATTTTTTTATGAGCAACAAAATACCCACCGTTGATAAGGTTTTAAAGAAGGTGAACTATGACACTGATTTGCCAAATTTTTCTAAAACCACATTTTACCGAATATTGAAAAACTTAATTTTCAATACAAACGTAGGGGAAGAAACGCTCTTTTACTAGATAGAGACGACGTTGTGATGTGGCGAAGAGAATATCTTCAAAAGATGAGAGCTTATAGACTTAACGTTTTGTTCTGATAACATATTTATAGTACCTACATATGCATTCCCCAAAATTTTCAGATTTAGATAATTTAACAGTGACGAGTCACGACATATTAATAATTATATAATTATATATATATATATATATATATATATATATATATATATATATATATATATTATTTCAACATAATTAAGTAATGAGTATTTTTTTTGTTATTATTATTATGAAACTTTTTAGAATTGTACAAACAACTAAGTATAGTAAAAATTAAAAATAAAACATATTTTTTGCAGGCACTCTGTACATAAAATTGTTGGCAAAAAAAATAAATTCTTGGGTTTTTCGCCCTGTATAAATGGTTCCTATTATCGGATATCAACTAAAACAATCAGGTTCTTTGTCGAGCACTTTTGCAAAATTAAAATATAAATTTCGTATTTTATAAGATAATATATATTCTGACTAAACAAAAAGATAATCCCAAATGCGGCCCTGTTGCAGGCCTACACGTGGTAATGTTTACATCTTCCTGCATCGGTTAATGAATTTTACTATAGAGACATTTTAAATGTGTTATATAAAATGCTTAGTAATCGTTAAAAAATTCTCTTCTGTAGAAGCAATATGTGACTCACAAAAAGAAAATTATGCCAAAATGTCAAAATTAATTTACTAACAATTAAGATTTCTTTTAAGGTAATATTAATTATATTTTTAATCATTTCATATTACTAGAGATTTTTCGCGTTATTTCATTTTAAAAGTAAATAAAGCCTCCATTTTTAGAAATAAAGTTAGACACTGTCTTTCCCCGATGTTTTATTTGCCCTCATCTTTGCAATTGCTTGCTGGAGCTCGCTCAGAATAATCTCTGGCACGAGTTTTAATCTCTTATTTATAACTTCCTGTTTAGTACGTTATATTAAAGTTTATTGATGTTGTAATTGACTTGTAGAAAACATTTATTTAAAAACAAGCTTTTATTCTCTCATCCAGGATAATTTCCCGATTTCTTCGTTATATTGGAAAAATTGATTTGGATTGGAGAAATTCATTGAATTACTTTTTTCCATATTTTATATTTCAGCCGAAATCAGAAATAATATATAAATAGCTGTATCCCTCTTATAGACATTATTATATAACGAGTCACCAATTGTGACATGGATTAATTCAGTCTATTACTACACACATATGCAAGCTTTTCTATTTGGACAACCCGTACTTTGTACAAAAATATTAACTTCATACTTAAAAAGTATCCCAAATGCACAGCGATTTTGGTGAGATTACAGCCAGTTTGGAAGCCTTAACCTTCTTTAAAACGAGTAAAACGATTGTCTTTATCACAGATTCACTAAATGCTTTACTGGAATTAAAGCAAATATACATAAAAACACTATTCTATAAGTGATAAAAAGCTAACTAAAACTAATCGAATCATTGGGAAAGAAAACAGTCTTTATTTGTTTGAGTGCCGTTTCACACTGAATTCGAGGAAATGGGAAAGTAGATCAACTGGCAAATATAAGTCGAATAAACTCAAATAATACAAGAAAAACTAGAAAGTATTCTTATATTGACTGAAAAATTTGATTAAAATTCGTTGCACAAACATACGGCAAAATCACTGGTAATAACCAGAAACCAAATTAAGTGCAATATGCTCACAAGTAACTACTTTCTGGAACCTATAGAAGAGATCAAGTCATTATTAACCTCTTGAGAATTTGTCATACTGCTCTAACAAACAAAATTTTAATTACAAAGGTGCACAACCAACATGCACTAACTGTTCCATTCCACTGACGGTAAAACACATTCTGCTTGACTGCCCATTTTCAGGGAAGAAAGAAAAACACATAGAATCACAGTTGACCCCAAAACCACACAGACGGAAAATACCACAGTTATAAATTATTTACGGGACGATTTACGGGACTATTTAACGTAATAAAACTTAAATTATTGGTTTGAATTTGGTTTCGTCAATAGAAATCTTCGGATTTCTAGTTTCGTGATTTATTATCAGATGTCGCTATAGCGTCCATACTGAAGCCATTTTATTGTTGCTTCCATTTCGACAGGAAAGTTTGTTTTCACATTCAGAGCTTCTGTAAATAGTCGCTACGATGATTTGTTTTATTCGCCAATTCGCCAAGGATTTTTACTTATTTGAGGAGATATGTTGTGGAATGCAATTTTAGATTCCCCATATCTCTCTTTACATCTCTCGCAACGTCTGTTTTGCCTTGCAATTCTTATAAGGCACAGATTAAAGCAAACATCTGAATTTGGTTTCGTCAATAGAAATCTTCGGGTTTCTAGTTTGGTGATTTTTTAAATTATTGTGTTTGTAATCCCACCAATAACCTTGCGTGGTTGATGTAGTGTAAGCGTGTAAATAAAAAAAAACTGTGTAAATAACAAAGAAGATTGTTCATAAAGGTAAAAAAACTCATTATTTTAAAGGGACTGAATCTTTCAAAGGTATTAATAAATTACCTTAAAACATTGCGATGCTTCCGGTTTAATCAAAAAATAATATCCCCATTTCTTGGTTTCTAACAAATGAGATATATTTCCGATAAGAGGGAAATGTCTTTGATATTATAAATAAATTATTAACGGTGCAACTGTACTACATCCTAAATAAAAGACGCCATATTAAAAATCCCTAAGTGTCTCAAAGAAAAGAAACGCTTGTTTGGCGTGGGTGAATAAATTAGGAAAATAGGATCTGTTTTCATCGTCGAGCAGGACGCACTTCTCCCCTTTGTTGTTTAACTTACTGGAATAATCATGTTTAGTGATTTTGTTGTAATCTTCTCTTGATTATTGGTTGGTTAAATGTTAATAAGTTCTCATATATTTTGGTTGGTGATATCTTTTGTAGCGTGATACATTTTTTAGCTTAGCATGCATGTTTAGTTTTGTCAAAATCACATGTGATTAATTGTTCACTAATTATCAGAATTATTACTCCCAATTTATATAGTGTGGAAAATACAATTACCAGCATGTAACATATTTAAGATACTAAAGGAGATCTTCTTCTTCTTCATGTGCCTTGTCCGTTCCGAACGTTGGCAATCAACATGGCTATTCTGACTTTGTTTGCGGCAGATCTGAATAGTTCAGCAGATGACAATCCGAACCATTGCCACGTTCGGAGTTTTGGAGCCACGAGTGTCTTCTCCTCCCTGGACCCCTTCTACTGTCTATTTTCCCTTGGACGATCAGTTGTAGTACTCTATATTTATTATGTCTCATAACGTGACCCAACTAAAGGAGATATACAGATTAATTATGAAATGCCATAATTATCTCAGAAATTCAACAGTTGGTTTACGTAACATCGTAGATCGGTAGTTCGCTTTTTTGGTTATACTACAGCTATTAGGTAGAGTGAAAGCTATAGCCTATGATTGCTGAAGCTATGAATAATTTTATAGTCGTTAATAGAAAAATCCAAAGTAGATTTTAGATATCTGAACGTTAAACTCAGCCGACGCAGGGAGTGAACTGTTACGATAAATATTATGGCGTACAAAACTGTAAACATCTTGGTCAGTCCTTGAGTGACCTTCTCGTGTTCTAATGGAGAAGGTCATCGATTCTTCTACATAACGGCATTATATATATATATATATATATATATATATATATATATATATATATATATATATATATATATATATATTATTTAGAGGAACAGTTAGTTTTTGAACATCGCGTCGAGTTTTTAAAATGTAACGCACGTAGATAAATAATTATATAATTATTAGTGTAAAATAAATTAGTTATATCGTACAAATAAAGACTTTAAATAAACTTATAAGTGTTATAAGTGTAGAACCTTTGATAATAAATAAAAACAATAAATTAAATTAATAAAAATATTACAGAACACAAACTAGTACTAGCAAAAATAGGAATGAAAAAAACATTTTCTATAGGAAATCACCGAGGAAAAAATTCAATGTAGAATCACTGTGGAACGACTGTATAAGAGAAATATACCAAAGGAGGCTAGCACGATATAAACACAAGCTGAGAGAAAAATAAAAACAATATTGAAGAAGCAGCAACAGAAGCTTTAGGAAAATGCAGTCATACTGAACAAAAGAAACAACAACAATACACCATGGTTCAGAAAATAAATGTAAAGAGAAACGAGAGGCCTACACGAAGTACAAAACATCAAATACTCCAGAATCCCGAGAGACCTATAGAAGAATACGAAATAAAACAAAGCAGTTGGCAAAAAGAACAAAAAATGAACACTAGGAACAATTTACAAAATGGATGGAAAGTGACTTCTACGGTACACAAAAATAAATATGGATATTTATAAGAAACCAACGGAAAGAAATAGCAGAATTAAAGGAATACAATAACGTACCAGCAAACGAATGGGAAAGATACCTGATGGAATTGTTTAAACGAAAGGAAAATAATAATCAACACAATAACGCACCTAAATTAAGACACGAAAGAAATCAGTTTTCAGGAAGTAGAGATAGCCATAAATTCACTCAAAAATAGAAAGTCACCAGGACCAGACGGAATAAACAACGCGCTCCTAAAACACGGAGGAGAAAGTATAACCCTAGAGATGACAAAACTTATACAAAAACTAATATTGCACTTCAAGATACCAAACGTATGAAGAAACAGCATAATGATACCAATGTTCAAGAAAGGAGATAAAGAAGACCTTAACAATTATAAAGGTATAAATCTACTGAACACCGCACTTAAGCTTACCACAAAAGTCCTAACCACAAAAGTCGAAGACGTCTTACACCTACTGTATAAAAAAACATACCAATCAATATTATACAAACCATCGAAAACATCTACTTCCATAAATCGAATACAGGCACATATAAATGAAAAACTAACACAGTGTACACCAGTACAAAGCGGAGTTAGACAGGGTGACTCGTTAAGCTCATTTCTCTTTAATATAATAAAGGACGAAATCATACAAGCAGTACGTAAAGGTCATGGTTACAGAATCAGGAACAAGGAAATCCAAATATTATGTTATGCAGACGTCGCCGCATTAATCGCCGAGACAGAAGAGGAGCTAGAAAGATTAACACACATCTTCAATACAACAGCCAAGAAATACAATATGATAATATCAGCAGAAAAAACCAAATATGTGACAACATCTAAATACCCACTACGATGTAAAATCACAATTGATAAGAAAATAATAAAGCAGGAAGCAAGGTTTAGATATCTGGGAATAGATATAACTAGTTACGGAGATGTTGAAGAAGAAGTACGACAACGTAGCTTAAAAGCAAGTAAAGCGACGGGATCTCTTAATGACACAATCTGGAAGAACAAATACCTAAGACAAGACACAAAAAAAAGAATCTATAAAGCAGCAATTAGACCTATATTAACGTACACGTCAGAGACAAGACCTGATACATCTAAAACGAGACAAATAATAGAAACAACAGAGATGAAAATACTTGGACGAGTATCAGGGAAAAGTCTGTTGGATAGGGAGAGAAGCGAAAACATAAGAAGAGCATGCAATATAGAAGACATAAATGGATTTCGTGAAAAAACGGAAACAGGAGTGGAACGGGCATATTAGTAGAATGGCAGGGGATAGGATAGTACGAATAGCACAAGATAAGTCACCGAATAGACGAAGAAGTATTGGTAAACCAAGAAAAAGATGGTGCGATAATTTAAACAACTTAGCAGGCTAATATTGAAGAGGAAACAGGCTTTAAAGCCTACATACAAGAAGGAAGAAGAAGAAAGCTATAGCCGAAAGCCGAGCAATCAATTTTTGAGCATAAATTTGAGGAAATCTTTCTGTATCCGTTACGAGTTACACCATTGTAGGCATAGTAAGTATTTGTGTAAGAAATACCACTCATAGACACCGTTTGCTGGTAGTAATTTAAATAAAGCACAGAGAGGAGGAAAGCCCGCTCTTTCTTCTCCCATAAACCATGCTTTCCAAAGGAAGAGGGCAAGTATGAAAGAAAGACCCCTTACAGACAAGAGCCTTATTATTATGACATAATTTATCGGTTCGGAGAGGAGTGCATCATTGGAGATTCGATTACATTGATCACCTCCACCTTGTGAGGTGAGTGTTATTTATTATGTGTTAATGAATATTTAATAAATTAATATAAACCCACCTTATGTTTATAGACCTTCAGAAGGCCTATGATACTGTACCCGCTAAAAAGCTATGGAAAGTTTTGCAGGAAACAAACATTAACCACACAGTAATTAACGCCCTTAAACAGCTTTATAAAGGATCAACGTCGGGAATAAAAATTGGAAATAGACTTTCAAAAAAATTTCCTGTAAACAAGGGACTCCTGCAGGGGTGTTGCATATCCCCCACATTGTTTAAAATCTACGTGGCGAAAGCACTGTATCAGTGGAAGAGAAAGTGCAGAGGAATGGGCATTGACCTGGGAGAAACTTGCCTATATACCCTACAGTTTGCAGACGATCAAGTCCTTATAGCTAACCATAAAGAAGACCTGACATATATGGCCAAAAAACTACAGGAAGAATACAAAAAGTGGGGTTTAGAACTCAATACACAAAAAACAAAATATCTCCCAATAGGCGCAGAACTATCCAACATTCAGATGGACACAACCGAAATTGCATTCTGCACTAAATATACCTACCTAGGAATTGATTTCGACACCACAGGCACAGACAATAGGGAAATTAGAAAACGAATAACCCAGGCCCGAAGAACAATTGGATGCCTTAACGGAGTTCTTTGGAGCTCAGAAATTGGTAAAAGACGAAAATACAATATGTATGAATCTCTCATAAAAACCAGCTTAACCTATGGTACAGAGACATGGAGACTAACAGAAAGCAATAAAAGAAAACTCGAAACAACAGAAATGGATGTATTTAGACGATCACTTCGAATATCTAGGGCAGACAGAATTAGAAACGATGAAATAAGGAATCGGATGGGGGTAGATGGATCACTGGCAACAGACATAGAAAGGAAACAACGTATATGGTATGGCCATGTTCAAAGAATGCCAGAAACAAGACTGCCAAAAATCGCCATGAAATGGGTACCACCAAATCGTAAGAAATGAGGAAGATCAAAAAGAACATGGAAGGAGGAAATAACAAAGGCAATGAGACTTGACCGAAGAAAAATGAAATGATAGAAATTCGTGAAAATTAGGCATCGGACAACGACGCAAGACGTTTTGAAACCGATATATATATATATATATATATATATATATATATATATATATATTTAATAATTAATTTTTATTAAATATTATACAGCCATTTGCAAATAAAAATGACACATTTATAAATAATACACAACATTTTTTAAATAAATTATCCAATATTGAATTTAATTCAAATAATACTTTGGTAAGTTTTGACATAAATAGTTTAATTACGAATGTGCCATTAGATAAGACTTTAAATATAGTCAAGACAAAATTAGAGAGTGATGATACATTGGCAACTAGAATAAGACTAAACATATCAGCTATAATGGAGTTATTAAGATTATGTACTGAAAGATATGTAAAGAACTGTAAAAAGAGAAAAATCAAAAAAGCGGCTCTAATTATGCTAAATGAGACCAATTGTGTCGCAAATTCTTTGGCAGAATGTAGTAGGATCTGGTTACCCATATTAAAAGAAGAAGTTATTAAAAGGAAAATACCAGTATTAGTAAGTCGGTAACATATAGAGGATACATCAATTATGTTTTTTTAAATAACAAACATACAAAATCAGAATTTGGTGTTTATTGAAAGTAAACTTAATGCACGACCAAATACTTACCATGTCGGGATAGTATTATGAGTTTTTTTTCCTGGTTTTTCCCTCATAATTTACTATGGAATCACTAACAGGAGATGAGATTTTTACTGTCATCATTGCATGTATTTGTCTTTTTAAAGACGAATTACATGCTATGATTTTTTCTGATGGATATTCTCAAGTTAAAGTTAATTTCATGTGATCGAATGAACTATCTTACAAGTAAAGTCGTCAACGGAACGTAACTCAACAATATTGGCAATATCAGTTTAAAGTCGTCTACTTTAAAATGTATAATGTATATCTGAATTGTCAATATAAATGAGCCAGATAAAATTAAATTATTAGAAGAATTTTTCACCAAGTAACAAAACAAAATTTGTTTAATTTACTAATGTTTATATTTTGAGAACGATTTCCGAAGTGGAAATTGAATAGTCAATAAACGTACTTTAACCTTTAATTGTGGCTTATTCCCATTTAAATAGTAATTACTGTGTATAAAAATATAAAGAATAAGAATAATGGTTTTGCAACAAGTAACTAATTGAATTAAAATCACTTATAAACTTAATTTTCATGCATAATCTTAACAAGTTCGATATATAACTCTAAAAGTTTTAATATAAGTATAAAGAGAATTTCTCCTCGCTTCGGATTCTGTTTCATTTGAGACATACTGTAGGCTGCATTAAGCGAAAAAGATCCGATTATTTCGTTACAATAGAATCTACTAAATGGATTTTATCTCGTCAAAAACTTTCAGCCATTCATGTTTGGAAATTATCCTAAAATTCATCGACTGAAGTTTATTAAAGTTGATATAAGCCTATTCAGTATAGAATTAATAGAGAAAAGAACATCCTGTTTTGCTCGTCGTATCTCCATACATATATTGACTACAGAGTACATACAAGGTGTAGCACGCACAGGTAGCTACTAATTATTATAAAAATAATAGAAAGATTCGACGAATCACTATAATGGGTCTGTTGAATAAAAATAAGTGTTACCTTAAAAGTAGTAACTTTTAAGCACAAGCTAATATTTATAAGGATAAGATATTACTTATTTTTATTTGAATAAAAGTAAGTGTTTTCTTATAAGGTAATACTGGAAAAATATTCTGAAATTTAAGTATATACTTGTAAGTATTAACTTATGCTTGTAAGTATTTACTTTTAAAATTGTCTTGTGATGTTTTTATAGCTGCAAGAGAAGTTTTAACAAGTATGTAAACGTCGCGTACATCGTTGAGATTTCTGTGTAGTAGAAGGAAGCAAGTGAGGAAGAATTACCTGTCGAGAGTGGCTATCAAAGGCTTATATTTGTAAAAATATTGAAAAATCATACGGTTCTTCTGAACAAATCAATGGTTCCGGTAATTGTTAAAAGTGAAGAGAAGGCATGGAACGGGATAAGAGATCAATTTATTAAGGCTTCTGGTACAAGTATTACTATTAACAAATTAAAAAAAATTCTCAATAACATGAAAACAGATGTAAAGAAGAAAACGGATAAAAATATGACTGGTAACAAAAAAATTAAATTGCGCGACTGGGAAAAAGAATTTCTGGATATATTGAATTTTGAAAAAAATCCAGTATTCACGAAAATTCCTGGGGGATGTTCCATTGGAACTTACAATGGAGAAGCGAACAATCTAGAAAATACTGGATCAGCTAGTACCAATTCACAAATACTCTCATCTATAGGAACGCTGAAAAAACGCCCAAAGAACAAGAAATTTAAGTTAGAGACCGATGAAACGGAAAGTTTATCAACACAAGAGTTGCAACGACGTGTTCTTCTTGAACAATTAAATGTTGCTAGACTTCAAGCGCAAAGGGAAAAACTTCTGATAGAAAAATTGACAAATGTTTTGCCATATCGAAATAGTTTTGGAGCAGAAGTGGTTAATAATCGCATCGTATCAGAACTACGAGAATACATAGACTTGTAATGTATTTGTAATTTCCAAATATGTAACTGCCATTTTTAATGTATTTGTAATTTCCATATATGTACTGCAATTTTTAGTTTCACATTTTTTGTTTTTTTAATTTTGTATTAAAAGTTTCAGTGTATTAAATAGGTATCAAAACAAAAAATACTTGTTTTATATTGTAGTGTCAATGGCACAAAAACTGACAATGATATTTAAGTAAAAAAATTAAAAAAAAACGTTAGAAAATTACAAAATCATTAAAATATTGTTTTTAAATATTATTGTTAAATATTGTTTCCACTATTAATTGGCGTTTTGCAGCTCCTCGTTGACGAATGATATCTACTTCCGCTTCATTGTAATGTACATCATGGAGGTCCTGTGGGTTTTCCCGTTCATTTTCGGATAACTCAAAATCGTCCCGTAGATATTTGCAAATATTATGCAAAACAGCAAAATTCTGTCAGCAACATTATTTATGGTTTTACATACAGTCGTATGGTGAACGCCGAAATCTTCAGCAATACCTGGTTGAAATCTAGTATCACTAACGTAACGCAGAAAAATCTCCATCCTTTGTCGAGAGCGAAGGGCGCCTCCTCTGGTTTCATCTAGCTGTGGCAAAAAATAATCTGATAGAAAGTCTATACTTTCGCTTTCAAAACGCAATAGAACCTTAGACTTGCTGGGACTTACGTTTTTTCTTTTCATGTAGTGTTTATGTTTACGAACTTATATCAAGTCAGCCATAATTATAATAATCGAAAAATGTTTAGAACTACCACTCTACTAGTGTAAGTATGCATAAACTACTGGCGTAAGTATTCATTTGAGATTCCTTAACAAATATTAAGGTATTACTTACTAATTGTAGAATATCCTTCTTTTTATTCAACTAAAAAGAAGTAACTGGAAAAATTTTTGTGTAACCTCATACATCTACTTGAAAATAAAAGAGATTACTTATTGCTCTAAGTAAACTCGTTTACATAAAGTAATTACTGTTCTTTTATTCAATTAATATTAAGTAAATACTTAAATACGAAGAAGTAACAGCAAATACTTATTTTTACCTATTCATAATTGAGGCTATGAGAGCAAGAGTGGGCTAACCAACATTTTGTTGATAATTGAGTTATAGATTGCAATCACTTCTAATGACCTAAAGTTTTAAAGCAAAACCGGTCTAACCAACATTTCCGTATATTATAACATAAATCTCTCCAGTAAGGTGATTTTGCATTATAGAAAATAACAAAAATTTGAAAACACGAATGGGCTAACCCACGAAGTTGTGGAATAGACCAAAATTGTTCAATACATAAATACGTAAAAGAATGCAAGAGTGGGCTAACCATCCTCTTTGTAGGATAGACCGGTTTTAACTGCTAAACAAGGGTACGTATCACACAATCTAACCTTCCAGTGAATAGATGTTTGTGTTAAGGTGGAAATTAGACTGTTTAGTGCAGTCTCTTTCTTTTTAATCGTATCCTCTCTTTGCGCTTGGAGATGCGCTATATGGTACACATTTTTTTCTAAAAATCTTGCAGATTTCTAATGGTGGAGTAGATAGACTTTTACAAAAAAATCACAAACTGGAGTTACACCCCGGGATAAAAGAGGACATCAGCAAATAAAACAGGTGATGACAAAACTACTGAAGTAAAAGAATTCATTAGCAAATTTCCCACATACGAATCACATTAAACGAGGCATAAAAGTGAACATAGACATTATTTTGCACCAGATTTGAGTTTAGGAATCCTTTACAACTGGTACAAAGGAGAACATACTAGTAATCCTGTCTCATTGCACATATTTCGAAAAATATTTAATACCCAATTTAATATTGGATTCCATGCACCAATTACGGATTCGTGCAAAAATGTGATTTGTGATACAGCAATAACGCAGATATTCTCTTTTACTCACTAGATGTCAAAAAGAGGACATCCAGGGAAATACTTCAGCTAGATTATCTTTATCCCGATGGACGTCCAATAACCGAAGCAAAAAAAAGATCTTTCGGAATTACTTTCATTTATACCTCCAATACATCATGGACACAAGCACCAGAATAATAAGATCCATTATACAGCAAGAAGAAGAGTTTATTAACGATGAAGATTAAGCATTTGTGTTACTTTATTTTTTAATAAAGCATATTTTCAAAATTGATATTGTTTAATTGTATTGTACTCTAGGTCTAATCCACATTCCTATTAAAACTTTTAAGGGCACACTAATGCAAAAGCGGTCTAATCCACAAAAAAAGCTTACATTTTTATATTTTTGTTAAATATACTGCAAGATCTTCGAGTTTTTTGTTATTAGTTAATGATTTGTAAACAATAACTACCTTTTGGCATTATATTTTAATTTTATAAAATTTCAAAAAAACGCATATATTCTTGGTTCATGTAAATCCATTATTCAATATTTGGGGTTAGCCCACTCTTGCTCTCATGGCCTCAATTAGATATGAGTTTCTATTGGTTTTGGAATTGGTACTGGAATTGGTTAATTGCTTCTTTAGTTTTTAAAAATCGGAACCAATTTTTCACACGTTTTATTGTTTAAAAATCAAAATTTATATTGAAAATAACAGTTTTAATTACCTGCTCTTTGGGGAAATATCAACTGGTCAAATGAAATGAAAAATAATCCATAACTTTTTTTAATTAAATAATAATGGAAAATCTTTTATATAATTGACAGTATAATAAGGAGAATTACTTCATTAATGGAGTCTAATGTGGCTAATATAAACCTAATAATAATTTTATATTACACTTCACACAGAAAATATGGTCTATGTATATTTGTTCCATGGATTGAATTTCTAATGAAAAATAAAAAAATTTAACTTGCCAACAAAAATGAAAATCAGTCAATATCATCAAAAATATCATAATCGTCATCATCATCACTCTCATCACCATTAATTGTTATTATGATTGGACTTATTTCGTTTATTTTATTTTCACGAGTCCACCAATCTTCTATTAGTTTCTCGCACTTGAATATACAGTTGCACCACACTTCTGGAGTTAAACTCCATTCGCTTAGCTCGGGCATATTTTGACAGATTCATTGTCGGAAACCTACAACACAACAATTCCTACTTCTCAGTATTAATAGCTCAAGTATCCTGCTATTACAGACTTCTTTCTTTAAAAAAAGAAGAATTATTCTAAATAGTCGTAAGTGTATACTAAACCCATCAAATTTTGGGTAGTATATATTTAAAAAATATATATTTAGTTGTTATAATTTAACATAACTATTTATTATATGGTGCAGATAAATAAATATTGATTGTCGGTAATTCGCAAAGTTCTATTTTATTTACTATTTAGTTTGTTTACTATTAATATTGGCTATGAGTACGGGTGCTTGGTTGTATAGTAATTTCCAGCCACTTTTAGTCTGTCAAAAAGTAACTAACTTCGCAAAAAAATAATTACTAAATTCACTAGACAGTTCGGACTGGGATTAGCGAACCGAGTTTACAATTGAAAGTGCCTTTCGCCAGTTTCGCCAAGTTTCCCGAACTGCGTCGTCGCTATAACCGTTAGGCCCAATATGGTTGTCATAATATTGTTTTGCTATTCCCCATATATATTCGATGTGATTAAACTGGCAATGATACGGTGGCAGACGTAAGACTTGATGACCGTAACTTTCAATAATCTGATCCACAACAAAGGTTTTTGGTTTTGCGTGGATATTTGCCAAGCGTAATAATTCTGTTTTTAAAATATGTTGTGTAAATGGTATATGTTCCTTTGTCAACCATTTTTTAATTTTATTTAACAGTCCAAGCATTCGTTGGACTTTTGTTTAATACTTCAGAATGGTAAGGTGCATTGTCTAAAATAATTACGCTGGGCTTACTTAAACCTGGGAGAAGTTTTTCATGTAACAATTTTACAAACATTTCTGTGTTCATATTATTGGATAGTCACTTGATTTTGATTTAGATGAAAATATTAAATCAGCACCTTCTATAAAACCCGATTTCCCTCCTGCATGTAAAATTATGTGTCGCTTCCCTTCTCCATCAGTATGTTTGATAGACTTTACGTTATCATCTTGCCATATTCTCTTGGTTGCACCCCTAGAAAATATCCATGTTTCGTCTAAATATATAAAATTTGCCCTTTCTTCTTTTAATTTAGAATATTTTCTTAGAAAGTTAATTTATGCACAACAGAACTTCTTTCACAAAGGGCTTTTCTGTTATCCTCCTTTTGAAATTTGAAACCCAAATTATGTATCACTTGCCATAGACTTGTTCTGCCAATTTCGTCAAATTTTCTATCTTTTAATTCCGAGAGAATTGTATTTAAGGTCACATGTTCCTTGTTGGCCCGCATTCGATAAATGGTATCACGAATTTCAAATTTTTTCCATCTGGAATATCTTTCGTTTTCAATGATAGGCGAGTTTTTCGGTGATCTTCTTTCGGCCGTTCATTATTGCGATATTGTAATACTCCTCTTAGTTTGGTTTCACTAATTCCTAGAGCATCACATACGCGTTATTGAACAGACATTACCGATTTTAAAGGACCGCCATTTTCTTTTTCGTCCGTAAAATACTTATGTACACTACAAATTAGACTATCTACATCTAACACACGTCTAGGCATTTTTAAATATTTCCACCAAACATACAATGTCAACACTGGCAAAGAATCAATTCAACTGCAATATTGTAACAAATTTATACCTACCCTACTGTTATTTTAATGTATTTTAAAATATGACCATTAATGCAGTTTTTAACTAATTTTCTGGGAAGTCGTTTACTGCAACTGGTTATTAATGAGTCATTAGCATAATTTTGTTAATCCGCAACCCGCGTAAATATAGCGAACCGACTATATTGTGCCGTATTGCGCCGTTTAACGAAATACTTGCTTTTACGCCGTGTTACGCCCAAAAAATTGGTACTGTGCCGCTTTTGTTTGAAATTGATCTATTGTTTGGGACCCGATCGACCATTGTATAGATACAACAGGTACCTATCCCATCAATCCTACTTGTGTAGCAAAAAAAATATTACAATTTGCAAAGAAAAGAGATAAAGTCCCGAAGATATTATCAAATACATCAACAAACAAGGGGTAATCGAACCATCAAAATGTCCATGGACATCACCAGTAGTTCTAGTAAAGAAGAAAGATGGTTTAATGCGTTTTTATATTGACTATTGCCTAAAAGATAGTTTTAATTTGCCTAGAATAGACGATACATTGTTCTCTGTCCAGTTCTCCTTGGTTCTCCACACTCGATCTAAAAAGTGAATATTTGCAAGTAGATATTGAGCCAGCTGATTGGGAGAAAATTGCATTTTCGATAGGACATGGGCTTTGGCAGTTTACGGTTATACCTTTTGGTTCAAATAATGCTCCTGCCACATTTGAAAGATTATTGAAGGCAGTTTTAAGAAGTCTAACTCTATATGAAAAGCTTTCAAACAATTACAACTGGTTTTGATCAGTGAAAAAGTCACCGCTTATTTTAGCAAAATCAGAGTATTGTCAAAATTAGAAAGAAACTATTGCGTTGCGTATTGCGTTACCACTAGTGAATTGCTAAGTTCCTTCTTCGAATGGATCACGCTGCTCTAAAATGGCTCATAAAATTCCCTAATTCAGAGGCTCAGATGGTTAGATGGTTAGAACGATTACAATAATATGATTACAAGATCGAACACAGGGCTGGAAGGGTTAATTTAAATGCTGATGCTCTTTCGAGACGGCAGTTTGCACAGCATACTGTAATAAATATCTTAAATTAGAGGAACGGCTTTGCCCCGTAAGACGAACCTGTTATTAGTAATCAATGGCAGCCTCAACAGCTATAAGATGATGAAGCAGATGATCCATGTATAAAAAGAGTATTGGATTGGGCAATAGAATAGAACGGTTCTATTGGGTGAATTGTAAAGATGATGTAAGAAGATGGTGCCGCAAACGTGAACTGTATGCAACCAGTACTGGACCAGTTGACTCATTAAACAGTAAAATGTTGGTAGTCCTATGAAAAGAGTAGCAATCTACATTGCAGGTCCATTTCTAGAAACGGATGATGTAAATAAATATATCCATGTAGCCATGGATTATTTTACGAAGTGATCTGAGACCTATACGATACCAAATCAAGAAGCTTCTACCGTCGCAGAAGTACTAGTTAAAAAATTCTTTAGCCGATTTGGTGTTCCTTTGGAGATTCACTCCGACCAAGGACGAAACTTTGAGTCAACTCTCTTTCAAAAATTTATAAATTGATTCGTGCCGATAAAACCAGAACGACACCATCCTCAATCAGATGGAATGGTCGAGTGGATGTACCAAACAATAGCTAAACACCTATCCAAAGTTGTGTTCGAACAAAGAGATTGGGATCAGCACATTCATTTATTCCTAATGATATACCGATCGGCCGTGAATAAAACCACAGGTCACGCCCAACCTGCCTGATGTTGGATCGTGAAGTTAGTTTGCACTGCGACCTAGAGTTTGGTTGCAAACCTTCCAAAGAACATGTTGCAGGTGAAGAATATGTCGACCGCATGAAGTTAAGAATGAACAACATTCAGATAAAAACCAGTTATGAATCTCGACGAAGCCAGAAAGCTATGAAGTAGGTAATCTTGTCTGCCTTTATAATCTATAACATCGTCGAGGCTTGTCTAATAGGCTGCAAACATAATGGGAAGATCTGTATGAAATTAAAAAGAGAATAAATGAATTAAGAAGCTGCAAAAGTAAACCAAAAGTTGTTTACACAAATCGTCTTGTACCTTATGCTGGCTCAAAGAAAACGAAAAAAGTACGAATTCTTTAATATCAGATCAAAGATGAACAACGACCAAGTTTTAAAAAATGTATGTCAAATTATACAGAAAGAAAGAGTAATAGATTTGGCGTGACCACGAAATTCAGCAGGATCTTTTCAATATTTCGCAAAACGCTTCATCACAGTATATTGCCCAAGACCTCGAAATAAAAGAATCTCATCCGTATTCAATAAGAAGTTTGGTCGGTTGGATGAGTTAAAAAATCAATAATCTAAAGTTGAAAAAGTACTGCGATTAGAAGATCGTCCTAGATCTTTGCTATATATGGTGACCGGGAAGTCTTAGGAGGTCTAATTTAAAGAAAATCGTGTGTAACTATAACATCAATAATTTGGCTTTACCATATATGGACCATGCTCTTGAAAATCTGGACGAGAAGATTGTGAAAAGCATGATTAAAGTGATCTTACTGTGTGTTGCATTAACCCGAAGAGATTATGTCCTTCAAGGACAGCAGACTGTTATTTCTTCTTAAGGCATTTACGCAGAGCTGTAGATTTCACCATCCTGGGCCTTTATGATCGGGGCGTTTATATCTAAAAGAGGATCAGTGTAACGAAATAGAATATTCCCGTATAATGTGTCACAATTTTCTAAAAGAAGAAGCATATACAAGAATCTTTTCGAAGTTTCTCGATAGCGGGTAGGCGTTAGTAGCGAATACGCATGATAACGAATAGAGGTGGATTATTTCAGATAATTCTCGAATGATATTTTTGGTATATATTTCTTAGCGCTGTTATTAGTTAGTTATTTGATAAGAGAATATCGTGCTGTAAACTTTTCATAATTAGTGTATATAAATTAGAACCGCTTATTTTATTTAAAATCGATACAGTATGTTAATCCATATTGAAGCACAGTTTTTATTACAAAATACATCTCTGCAAAATACTTAAACCTAAGTAGCAGCTAAAAATCTTCCAAGTTGTCTACATAGTTTTTGATTAAGATTATTTCTCTACCGGAGTATAAAAAAGGCGATGTTAGAGCATACTTGGGCGTAATATGCTGATACTCTGATCGATCATCACTGATTATCAGGTACCAAAAAAATCAGTAGGATCTGATTAAATATATTCTTATTAAAATTTACATTTTATTTCGTTGATTTCCCTTTTTAACTCGATAAACAAATTTTAAATCCGGTGCTGTTTCCATCTTATTGTGCGGAATTTCTGAATCAGAAACCTTTCCGTTCGTCAGATCCTTTCTTCCCACTGAATATACTACAAATCTGTAACGTCTTAGTTGTCGATTTATGTATTTAATCTCCATCTCGAGGTATTGATTAGTAATTTAATAATATTTGGTTATTAAAATCATCCATGAGTCATACTTCATTTATGTGATATGTAAAATATTTATTAGTAACATTAAAAAATTCTTCTAATTATGTAGGGGAAGGGTGGGCATAGTGGCCACTGAGGGCATAGTGGAGTGGTCACTGGTTGTTACTGCACAGTACGGTATTGATACACAGCGATGAGCCCTTCAACTCGTTCATTTGAACGTCATATTAGATGTGTTAGAGGTGTAAGCTGTTCTGATCATTTGTTTAAAAGTTATTGACAATTTTCCTGTTTTTCAATATCCTAATATAAGGTAAGTGTATTTAATTAATTATTACAACCAAACCACACTATATTGCTTAAAAAGAATTCTTTTTAAGCAATATACTGTGACCAAACTTTTATTCATAATACAGGCAAATGATAGTAACGTCTTAAAAGAGGGAAGGTGGCAAAGTAGCCACGTCTGTGGCCACTATGCGCGATATAAAGTAAAATATATTTTCATTGAAAATAATAGTATTGTATATTGTTTATAATAGCGTGTATTTTATTTGAATTCTTTTTTTTTAGGTGTAGCGATGGTGCTAAAATATCAGAGGAAGAGTCATCAGCAGTCATGGGACCCCGCAGCGATGCAAAGAGCAATAGATGCCGTGAAGAAAGACGAAATGCCTTATCAAACGGCTGCTAAAACTCACAATGTGCCTAGGAACACACTAAAACGTCGCGTACTAAATAAAAATCAAAACGCCACTGACAATTAAAAAGTATTAGGCCATTTTTGGGCTGTTTTCAACGAAGAACAAGAACAGAAGTTGGTAAATTATCTCTTGGAGATGGAGGTACGTTTTTTGGAATTACTGTAGCTGATTTGTGCAGCCTTGCTTACTAACTGGCAGAACGGAATAACATTCCCCATGATTTCAATAAAGAAACGAAATTAGTAGGAAAAGATTGGCTAACTGGGTTCAGAAAGCGCCATCCTGAGCTTGTGTTAAGAAAACCTGAATCAATGACTTCGTCCACTGCGCCACCCTTCTCATCTCGTCCATTCCTCTTGCCACACTATTATGGACCTCTCCCTTTCTTGTTTTTTAAACGTTCTGTTGCTTTGTCTTCATTTCTTCTCTCGTATATTCTTCCTCTTTCCTTCATTAGCACGTACATCGCAATACACCCGGTGGTAACTCCTAACGCCTCGACAGGGACTGTTCTGTATGCACACGCCACTCTCAATAGACTCTTCCTATCTGCTCGGGTGAGCTAATTTTTGTACGCCTTTGTTAAAACTGCAGTACTTCAGATAGGCGCAGCGTAGAGGACGATCGATTGCACAACAGAATGAAGGGCCCTCCTCCTCTCAGTTTTGGGCCCTCCAATGTTGGGCATGATCCTCCCCAATACGGCGGATTTCACCGCAGCTCTTTGAGTCACCGCTTTTACGTGCTCCCCCCACTTTCCTAAATACCTCACGCATTTCTTTGGAAGCACTCTCTTTCCTGCACATTCGAATGTTATCCCGTCTAGCTCATGCATTTTCATCCATTCCTCGACTTGGTTGCATGTGCGCTGTGCACCAAAGATAAGGTCCTCCCTGTCCCGCGCCACTACCAGCATAGCGAAGTCGTCCGCAAATGCAAAAGAGGTTACAGCCTCTCCGTATTGTTGGCTCACAACCCTGTCATATGCCAGTAGTTAATCACTACTCCTTTTTCTACCACAAATAAAAGATCCTAGCTACATACATCTACATAAAAGTTGAAAAGAAAAGTGGCTTAGAAAGTTAGGTTATGTAAAAAAAAAGAAAATTATAGAAAAAATAATAGAGATTTAAAAACAGAAGTGGGCTTTAGAAACATCCCACTTTTAACAGACAAAAGATATTAAAAAAATTTCCACTTCTGAGTTGAAATAAAACTTGACATGGCAGATCGGAAATCAGAGTTGTCAACTGACAAATATTAAGTATCGACTTGTAGTAGATCATAGTCATTTTATATATATCTATGAACTAGATACGGGATCTAAATACGGAGAATATAAGAGGATTAAATGGGAATAGAACTAAAATAAACGAAAAATGAGATTGAAGAGGATATTAAGTCAATAGGAAATTGAGCGACAACTATTTAAAAAAAAACAAGTAGTAAAACAAAAACAAAAATTAAAAAATAAATAAAATCCACTGAAATTGGAATAAAATAATCAAAGAAAAATAGCAAATTTATAACGTTACATATATTTTACCATGTTACATATATTTACAGCCACAGCGCCTCACCGCCACTCACATTTTATTTTATTAACGTTTTATTGATACTCTTAATTCATTCATTAACTCCATTAATTTATTTAATTTACCAATAATTTCTGAAAAGGACCGTTTTAGCTCAAATCCTTTCACCTCCAATCATCCTGAACATCAACCTCCTTCGCAGGAACAATATCCACCAACGCAATCCACCAGTGAGACATAACCCAGCCATCCAGAGCCGACACCCAATAAAACAAACCACGTTCTGAAGAGGTGACACACCTAAAATAGGACAATAGAACCAAACAAAAGAAAAGATAAACCAAAAAGCGAAAGAACAACATAACAATGATATATGTTTAACCTGGTATATCTTCTCAGCCCAGAGAGTTATGTTGCCTACGGATACAGGCTTTTTTCCCATTGCGGACGATGCTTTTTGGCAACCATACAAATACTACACTGTTATATTCCGCCAGTCTGTTCTCTCTACATTTATATAGTAGCCTAGAGTCCACCCTAAAGGTTATAACAGCCATCGCTGCTTGGCTATCTGTGTACTAGGTATAACCTTGCAGTCTGGGTCAAGGGTTCCTCTGACCCATTTGTCTCGTGGTTAAATGTATCCCTAACTTTATTTATAATGTTACTATATCTTGATCTAACCGGTACATTGCTCAGTTTTTTATCGAAGTCTATAATATTCCACTGTCGCTTCTCCTCTTATAGCTATATATAAAGCAAGGAAGTCCAGTAGGGACCTCATAGCTGATGTTTTTGTGACTCTCATAGTGTGCTTGTGATTTTGACGAAGTCCCCCTACATTTTTCCATGAGTGCGTCAGTCTACCATTAACCTAGTCACCGCTCTCTTGGTTATTCGTTCTATTTGCTGATTCGAAAGTAAAGCCGCAGGTCTAATATTACCTTAAGATACTTTACTTAGCTCATCAGATTTAGATGTGTACCACTTAGGCTTAGACGATCCAATGTCGTTGTATAGTATTGGCCTGTCAGTTTCTGCAATGAACACAAGGGATCACCGTCACTATAATAACTTCTGTTACCTTGCCAAATAAATTATTAGAAATGGACTAATTTGTGGCAGTATGACGTGTTAAATATTTACTACCTTGCAACATACATCTGTTATTTCTTGGAGTTGCAGGTCTGCAGGACTGCTTATTATTAAATAATATATTTTACAGTTGTAGTTTATTGTTGCGAAAATATATGTGACCATGTAAAATCAAGAAGTTATAATAATGTAGACATATATTATCTGGAATTGTATTTTATTCAACAAATATCACGACACAATATATTATTTTCATTTCCTTTTTCTATATCGTGTACACGTTAATTTCAATAATCTTTTTATCCGAATTCTTTTTTGTAGGTCGTTGGTCTTTTCCTGTGGCAAATAACTGGTGGCCGGTGAAAGAACATCTAAAATTTTATTAGGGGAAAATGATACCATGTGGCAGAGCAAATAAGACAAAAACCAAACATTCTTGTGTGTCTCAAAGGGCAGTAGAAACCTCTGTAAACATTGATTATGGAAAAATTGTGAAAAGGAAAAAAGCAATAGCTGTTATTTCTGCATCGTCGACACCGTCATTGGCGTGCAATATAGAGTTTTTACTTAATACCGGTTTACCCAGGGAATCTCCATGTTGATTGTTGCATGCAAGCTTATATATCTAAGATACGACAAATTCTCTTTTTTTTACTATTTATATTCAGAAATAAATGATATCAAATACATATTACAATTTTCTGTTAATTAAAAAATTATATTTTATTCAGAATTAATATTTGGAAATTAAACTGTTTAATTAAACAGTTTAATTTGTAGTTTAGAACGATTTTTAAAGTGTAAATCTAAACGTTAAAATAAAAAAGGGATTTTCAATTAAAATTGTGGTTATTTCCCGCTGAAAATAATAGAAATCAAAAATTAATTAATAACTACTTACATTCAAGAACATTTGCAATACCAAAATAAATTTACAAAGTATAAGAAAAGGGATTAAATCTAGTGCCCATTCTTTTATTTATTATGTAAATTTAGAATTATTAATTCAAAAATAATATTTTAGCCTTTAAGTATTCTTTTTTTGGTACATATTCGTTTCGAATATTGGCGATCATTCTGGCTATAACTATTTTAGTAACTGATGCTTTAAATTGATTAGTTGTTACGGTGAACCATTTCCTCAGGTTTTTTAACCATGAAATTCTTCTTTTCCCAATTCCTCGCTCTCCGAATACTTTGCCTTAAAGGATTATTTTCAGTAATCTGTATTTAGTGTCGTTTGTCACTATGTGTCCAAAATATTCTAACTTTCTTCTTTTAATCGTATACTTCACTTCTCTTTCTTTCCCTATTCTTTGTAGTACAGTATCGTTGGTTATCTTGTCCGTCCATGATATTCTCAGGATTCTTCTGTATAGCCACATCTCGAAGGCTTCAAGTTTTTTAGAATTGCTTCCGTGAGTGTCCAGGATTCAACTCCGTAGTATAATATGGAGAAGATATAATATCGTAGGAGCCTTACTTTTATCTCCAGATTAAGGTTGTGGCTTTTAAAGAGTTTGGCCATGTTGTTGAATGCACTTCTAGCCTTCTCTATTCGACATTTTACTTCTTCTGAGTGATTCCATTGTTTGTTTACTATTATTACAAGATAGGTAAACTACTTTACTCGGTCCACTGGTGTATTCTTGACAAGCAGTTGTACGTCTCTAATTTTATTTTTGCTGATGACCATAAATTTAGTGTTGATGACCATGTTTACTTGTAGTCCAAATTTTTTACGTACTTAATTTACTTTGTTTATTAGTTGCTGTAAACTGTTTAAACTGTCTGCAAAAATAACGGTGTCATCTACATAGCGGATGTTGTTTTGGCGTTCTCCATTTAAAAGGAGTCCATGTTCACATTTTTCCAAGGTTTCACTAAATATTTCCTCTGAATATAGGTTGAATAATAAAGGTGAAAGTATACATCCTTGTCTAACGCTTTGCAGAATCTGGATCGCTTCCGTCGGTTCATCTCCAAGATTTGTTCTTATTGTGGCTGATTGGTTCCAGTATAAATTTTGTATTATACGCCGATCTTTATCATCTATTTGGGCTTTTGTTAAAATATTTATCATTTTTCGGTGTTGAACTGTGTTAAATGCTTTTTGGTAGTCCATAAAGCAGGTGTAGATATCGCAAGTCATATCTCTGCACCTTTGGAATAATACCTGTAGACTAAACAGTGAATCTCTCGTACCTATGACTTTCATGAATCCAAAATGTGTGTATAATTGTATATTTTAACATTATAACACTGCACTGCTACTAGGTACATGTGGTAGAAAGTAAAACTAATTACAGTTATTTTTCTTTCTTTGTATTTACCACCACCTGGAAATATTCAACTTATACTCCAGTCACTGTGGAGGAAAAGAGGTCAATACCTCTAAATTTTTTATAACTGAATCGATTTTGCTAAAAACTTGGAATTAGGCTAATCTTACCTTCCTCTTTAAAAGTTATATATGCGCTAGGTGAGCTTTTTATTTTTAAGGGGTGAATCACCCCTTATTGAAAATAATGAAAACAATTTATATTAAAGCATTTTATGGATTTAAATCGTGTTAAATTAGGTAATTAAAACATTGTCAATCATAATAATGGATATTGTGTACATTCTCAACCCTTAAAAACTACCCCCTATGTCAAAATATATAAAAAAATCTTTTTAAACAACTTAAGTATACTCATGATGTTTTTATTACAAACATATATATATATATATATATATATATATATATATATATATATATATATATATATATATATATATATATATATATATATATATATATATATATATTGTTATGATATGTAAAATCAAGAAAATATTGGTTTGTTTAAAATATTTCAAAGTTCAACAAAAAATTAAAATAATTCAGAAAGTATAACCAACAAACATTTCTAAGAAGGAAAGTTATTAAATTCTTGGATTATCTGTACTAAACAAAAAGTAAGCTTTACATCAATCATTTCTTTGTTAAACTTGAGTGACCCGCATAAGTTTAAGTGAAACAAAAGACAAATTGAAACGGGTTTTTACAAATGCATTAGTGCAGTGATTAAAGACAATAGAAGATATTTTAGAAAGAGGTTTTTGTTAGTTTTAAGATTTATAGAAAATATTATTTGTAAATAAGTTTTAGGAAATTTATAATTATAGGTAAAAATTTGTTTGTTATCGAAATGAAGAAATGGGGGAATTGTGACGAGTTGTGATTGGCGGAGATTGAAAAAGGTGGGATAAGTGTGTGGGAGAAAGTTTAGCGAGATTGAGGAGAGAGAAAAGATAGCGGTCAGTTGGTTTCCAAGTCTTTGAGAAGAACTTTTTTTGTTCTCTGGCGATTCCGAAGAAGTAGCAAGCAGTAGTGTTGAATGTTAGTGAGTTTTTTGTGGAGTTAGTGTATCTGACAGAAGCTATAGCAGCCAAATATTGTAAGTCATATTTTTCTACTTATATTCCAAGAGTCACTGTTCAGGCCAACGAGAGATTCAGTTTATCGTAAAGAGAAGATATTCCAAGAGTCATTTTATCACTCGGGCCAACGAGAGATTCAGTTTATCGAGAGGAGAAAGGCTATCATAATTTGAATGATTTGTGCTTTTGAAGGAGATCATTAAGGACGATATACTTGCAACAATCTGTTGTAAGATTGCTGATTACATAGGGAGCAGTTGAGAGGAGATAATACAGTCAACAAGGAACAAGGATTTGGACCACTCATCATCAGAGAGAGATATTTTTGTTTTCTGCAGTTTTTTCTTTTATTGATAACACAATTTTTACACGTAATTTAGAAAGGATATAAATATTTGGATTGGGAGAGTTAGAATAGTTTGGAATTTTGAGATTTCAATTAATATTGTTTGTACCATTAATTTTTGATTGTTCACGTACGGAGAACAAAATTTTGAGAATCCTTATATGAGATTGGTGTATTGAAAACTTTTGAGTGTGAATTATTTCATTATTTTTTTTTCAATATATAGTGTTAGATCATATGTGTTTTTTATTATTCCGGTATTCTCTGGACCTTACCTTTCACATGTAATAGCATAGATATTGAAGCACGAATTTAACCCTGAGATAAAAGAATTAAAAATTGTGATAGAGTCATAATCATATCATTTAAATAATTTTAATTAATCAAAAAAATTAATTAGCTAATTATAGCTTGGCGCACCAAGACTTTAAATATCACAATAACTGGCTTCCAAAACGTGGGGCTTGAAAATATCGCAGCTTTACATTTGAAGGAAGGGAAAGAGATCTGGAATAAGTACAGGTGATCCAGAGATAAAAACATATAACATTGAGGGAATTTGAATTTGAAAGTATTTTGACAATTTTTCCAGGGAATATAAATTTGATTTATTGATTGATCGTAGTTAGTGGATATTTACTGCTATTGAATTATTTGATTTTATTTTCTTTACCAATCGTACATTTGATATTTATTTTGAATTATTTGAATTTTACTGATTGCATATTCGATATTTGTCGTGAAAATTTAATACATTTGGGGAGAAATATTGTCGTGTTCTGAAACATATAGAGTGTTGTAAAATTTCACATTTGGCGGGGACAAAAACAATAACAAAAAGTAACAACATGTCTGTCACAAGGAGACAAAGTAAAATGCAGGAAAGGAAGGAGGATAACAGAGAAGATGAAACAATTTTGGAAGAAGTATCGGATAATGAAGGAAATGTGACAATAGTTGAGGAGAGAAAAGAACTATCAGGAATAGATAAAATATTACAACTAATGCAACTCCAGTCACAAAAAATGGATGAAACATCACTAAAAATGGATAGAAATCAACAAGAAACATCACTAAAAATGGAAGAAAACCAACGGGAAACAAAACAAACAATAGAACTAAATAACAGAAATATAGAGCAGCGTTTGGAAAACTATGAACAGGAAATTAAAGGATGTGTTGAGGGGATAAAGAAAGAACTGATACAACAAATAGAAGAGATTAATGAAATTAAAAATAATATGAAAGAACAAGAAATGAGAATTAAAGATAATTTGGAGGGATTAGAAATAAAATTTGAAAATGCGCTACAAGAAGACAGGAAGGAAGTAGAAAGAAGATTAAAGCAAAATGAAAAACAAATGGCAGAAATTGAACTAAGAGGGGTAGAGAGAAAAGAAGTTATCATCCATGGAACAAGCGAGGCGAAAATACAATTTGGCGGGGATATTCGGAAAACACACCCAGTACCGTTTGTTAAAAATCTGAAAACCAAATTACAACATATTAGATATTTTGACGATTGCAAAGAAACAATTAGAAACCATTTGAAAGAAGGAGCAGCGTTATGGTATGAAAGCAAGGAAGATGAGTTTGAAAATTGGACAGATTTTGAAAATAAATTTCTCAACTATTTCTGGGGGAAAAATAAACAGAGAGAAATCAACCAAGAGCTACAGAATGGAAAATATCACGAAAAAATGGGAATATCTGAAGAAAGATATGCTTTGCAGATATATAACAATTCAAAATATCTAGAATACAAATATTCTACCGAACAGCTGGTAGAAATGATCAGCAGACATTTTGAGGAAACGTTGGAAGACCACGTGATTTTGAGAAATTATCAAGATATTGATAGTTTGTGCCAATTCCTTCAATTAAAAGAAGCAAAAAGAAAAGAAATGAGAAATAGAAGACAACATGACCAATATAATGGACCGGAAAGAAGGTATTCATCAAATTATGACCAGAGAAACCGACATCCCAGATCAACAAACGAATATAGGCCGAGAAATTACAATAATTACAATAGACAACAAAATTACGATAACCGGAATGATACACAAAATAGAACAAATGAAAATCACAACAGGAATAGAGATGCACAAAATCCTCCGAATAGGAATACGAACGAACAAAGGGACGATAGAAATAATCAGAGATTCCAACGACAAAATAGAAGAGAGATGAATCATGTGGCAATAGAAAAGGAGGAAGAAAAAGTATTCAATGAATCCAGACCGGATTTTCAATAAGGCATCCACTAAACAAAAGTAAAAAACTCTCCGGTATATTTTGTCACCCGAGAGAGTTTATACAGTTGGCGGGAAACGAAAAACAAAATTCTAATTCCAGTCTAATTTTTTTAGATGCATTTATAAAACATAAAGCGATTAAAATTCTGATTGATTCTGGATCGGAAATTTCGTTAATCAATAAAAAACTAGTAAAAGAATTAAATATGGACAGATTTGTGTATAAGATTCCGAGGGTTGCTTTAGTGGGTGCAAATAATAAAAAATTGACGACAGTAAACGAAGGTTTAGGAGTACGGATCAGAGTGGGAGACAAATTCTACATTATGCAATGTGTGGTAATCGAAGATCTAAATCATGATATGATAGCGGGAATCGATGAATTGAGTGAAAAACATATCACCATCAATTTTTCGGAAAATCAACTGGAAATCAGAGCAGAACCAGACAACATAGAAGAAGAAAAAGAAACAGATAGGAGAAAATTTTCTGAAAGGATAAATGGACAAGAAAAACATAAAGAAATCAATATGACGGTAGAGGATAAATCGAAAGCTCAAGAAAAAAATCAATCCGAAGAGGAAAAGAGAATAAAAAAAAAGAAGAAGAGTTCGAAAAGAAAGCAGGAAAAGAAGGAAGTTATAAGCAGAAAAATGGAAGGAGCCAAAACATGGTGCTCGGAATACCAGATAGAAATTAAAGATAAAGAAAAAATAGAAGAAGAAATGACGGAAGAGGACAGAGAAGAAATGGCAATTATGGACGAGAATCCAGAATTTTGTGAAGAAGTAATACGGACAGTGAACACATGTGAACAAACTGAGGATGAAAGAAAAATAATATGTGGAGAAAACATGGAGAAGGAAATAGAGAAGATTTTAGAAAATTATGGAGATCTTATTAATGAAGAAAGCCGAGTGGCTAAAAATTATGAACATTCTTTTAAAGTTAAAAACTTAGAAAATTTTAAATCGAAAACATATCCAATCCCGTATAAATACAGGCAAAGCGTCGGACAGGAAATTGAAAATATGATCAAAGACAAGGTGATCGAAAGATGTGACTCTCCATATATCAACCCGATAGTATGCGTAAAAAAATCAAATGGTGATTTGCGATTATGTTTAGATGCAAGAAACATTAATTCGCACACAATCGCGCAATACGAAGCGCCTTTGAACATAGAAGCTATTTTTGGACGAATCACAGGATCACACATTTTCTCCAAAATCGATTTGAAACACAGTTTTTGGTTAATACCTTTGGCAGAAAAGTGTCGAAATTATACCGCTTTTTCTATCGACGGAGTGGTGTACCGATTTAGGGTAGTACCATTTGGACTACAAAGTGCATGCGCTGCTTTGGTTCGCGCATTACACACAATTTTAAATAGGCATGGAGAATTTGTTGTACATTACATAGATGATTTATTAATTTTCTCACCGGATATAACAAGCCATCTACGACATATTCATACTGTTCTCGAAGAACTTGATCAAGCCGGATTAAAATTAAATATTCAAAAGTGTCAGTTTTTCCAAAAAGAGGTATTGTATTTAGGATTCAAATTAGACACAAAAGGGATTAGTCTTGCAGAAGATAGAGTCGAAGTCATAAACAACTACCCTAGGCCAACCAATTTAAAAACTTTACGGGGATTTTTAGGAATGGTAAACTATTTCAAAAAGCTGATACCAGACCTCAGTACAAAAGAAATACCGCTAATAGCATTACTTAAGAAAAATGTCAGATGGAAATGGGGAACGGAACAAGAAATCGCTTTCAAAAATTTAAAAGGAGCTTTTTCCACAGCTGTAAGAGTGCACCACCCAAGATATGAGCAACCTTTCATTCTCAGGACCGATGCTTCCATAAAAAAATTTGCAGGGGTGTTATCACAGATACAAGACGATATAGAGGTGCCAATATGTTTTGTTTCCCGTGTAACCAAAACGTATGAGAGAAAATACAGCGTTACTGAATTAGAGTTTGCCAGTGTATTATTTTGTGTAAACAAATTACGTTTTTACCTACTTGGGGCAAGATTCACCATTGAAACGGACCATGCAGCGTTGGTACACATAATGAAAAATAGGTTGGTAAATAATAGAATTCATAGGGGCATTCTTTTACTCCAAGAATATGATTTTGAATTTAAATATATCAAAGGAACGGACAATATTTTGGCTGATGCATTGACGAGAGATGAACAATTCCGCAAAGAGGATCACAAAACTCTCCACGTAGGCATGAACATAATGAGAGAAGAAGCAGGCTTATTTTCTTTGGCCAAAATCAGGGAAAATCAGGAAGAATTGAATGAAAGAGAAAAGCAAAGGGCTGAACAAGAAAATAACCTATATTTTAAGAGGGTCGATGGTAAAGAACTCTATGTAATCACGGAGCAAATGGCAAAAGAAGTTTTTTTAAAGTTACACTGTGACAACGGACATATTGGAAGTAGAAAGGTGTGGCTTATGTTCAGGGAGAACTACATTTGTCGACAGGACTATACAATAGCCAAAGAGGTGACTCGAAATTGTGTGACATGCCAAAAGTGTAAAAGTAGGAACTTTAAAAATGAAAACGTCACAAAAAACGTCTTAGCTCGGAGGAAACTGGATATTGTTGCTATTGATATGTTGAGCGATTTGATACCAACAACTCAACGGAATAAACACATATTAGTTATGGTGGATCTTTTCTCAAAATATGTTAAATTGTACGCATGCAGAACCACAAAAGGAATTGAAATACTTAGGAAAATAGACAATTTTGTAGAAACGGTGGGAAGACCAGACAATATTTTATTGGACAATGCGACATATTTTAGGAACGAACGTTTTAAAAGGGAATTAAGAGAGAGGGGCATCGATACAAAATTTATAAGCATCCGTCATCCACAGAGCAACCCATCGGAGCGTTTTATACAAGAAGTCACAAAATTTCTACGAATTGCCGCGGAAGAACATCATCGACATTGGGACAGAAAAGTGTTTGAGATCGAGACCTATTTGAATTGTGCTCCAAATACGGTTACCAAAGAGACGCCTTTATATATAATGAAAGGAACAATGCCTACAAGACCGTGGGAAGACACCGCCCCCAGACAATACGAAGAAGTGATCGAGTTGGTTCAAAGAAGATTGAGACGAAGTGGAGAGAAATATCTCCAAAGACAAGAGAGAACCCGAAGAAGAAGGCCGATCAAATTCCAGAAAGGAGATAAAGTCTTAGTGAAGGCACTGAGGGTGTCGAATTTACAAAATGGTGTTTGTGCTAAATTGATGCCGATATTTGAAGGTCCATATAGGGTCAATACGGAAAATGGGGTGAATAGTTATGAATTAGCGCACATAGAGACCGGAAATATACGGGGTATTTTTAACATTCACGACATCTATCAATATCATGAATAGATTTTAATAACATAGTGAAATGATTTGATCCTGGAAAACTTTTGTCATTTTAAAATTTAACAAAGAGTTTTCGGCAGATCAAATGGCGGGGATTTGTTATGATATGTAAAATCAAGAAAATATTGGTTTGTTTAAAATATTTCAAAGTTCAACAAAAAATTAAAATAATTCAGAAAGTATAACCAACAAACATTTCTAAGAAGGAAAGTTATTAAATTCTTGGATTATCTGTACTAAACAAAAAGTAAGCTTTACATCAATCATTTCTTTGTTAAACTTGAGTGACCCGCATAAGTTTAAGTGAAACAAAAGACAAATTGAAACGGGTTTTTACAAATGCATTAGTGCAGTGATTAAAGACAATAGAAGATATTTTAGAAAGAGGTTTTTGTTAGTTTTAAGATTTATAGAAAATATTATTTGTAAATAAGTTTTAGGAAATTTATAATTATAGGTAAAAATTTGTTTGTTATCGAAATGAAGAAATGGGGGAATTGTGACGAGTTGTGATTGGCGGAGATTGAAAAAGGTGGGATAAGTGTGTGGGAGAAAGTTTAGCGAGATTGAGGAGAGAGAAAAGATAGCGGTCAGTTGGTTTCCAAGTCTTTGAGAAGAACTTTTTTTGTTCTCTGGCGATTCCGAAGAAGTAGCAAGCAGTAGTGTTGAATGTTAGTGAGTTTTTTGTGGAGTTAGTGTATCTGACAGAAGCTATAGCAGCCAAATATTGTAAGTCATATTTTTCTACTTATATTCCAAGAGTCACTGTTCAGGCCAACGAGAGATTCAGTTTATCGTAAAGAGAAGATATTCCAAGAGTCATTTTATCACTCGGGCCAACGAGAGATTCAGTTTATCGAGAGGAGAAAGGCTATCATAATTTGAATGATTTGTGCTTTTGAAGGAGATCATTAAGGACGATATACTTGCAACAATCTGTTGTAAGATTGCTGATTACATAGGGAGCAGTTGAGAGGAGATAATACAGTCAACAAGGAACAAGGATTTGGACCACTCATCATCAGAGAGAGATATTTTTGTTTTCTGCAGTTTTTTCTTTTATTGATAACACAATTTTTACACGTAATTTAGAAAGGATATAAATATTTGGATTGGGAGAGTTAGAATAGTTTGGAATTTTGAGATTTCAATTAATATTGTTTGTACCATTAATTTTTGATTGTTCACGTACGGAGAACAAAATTTTGAGAATCCTTATATGAGATTGGTGTATTGAAAACTTTTGAGTGTGAATTATTTCATTATTTTTTTTTCAATATATAGTGTTAGATCATATGTGTTTTTTATTATTCCGGTATTCTCTGGACCTTACCTTTCACATGTAATAGCATAGATATTGAAGCACGAATTTAACCCTGAGATAAAAGAATTAAAAATTGTGATAGAGTCATAATCATATCATTTAAATAATTTTAATTAATCAAAAAAATTAATTAGCTAATTATAGCTTGGCGCACCAAGACTTTAAATATCACAATAATATATATATGTATCTATGTATGTATGTATTATATACATAACATATATATATGTATGTATGTATTATATACATATTTGTGTGAGTGTTAGTGTGTTTGTTACCAGTTTTTCGAATATACTTGAATAAAGCATTTATTTATACAGAAAATAAGTTGATGCTCCAAAATATAAATAACATGCTCCAAAATTTTTTTAGAATAACTCCGTTAATTTTTAAGCTACAGTGTCCATTAAAAAAAATATTTTAAAGGTAATTTCAAAAGCTACAAGAATAAGTAGATTAAAATATGTTAAAATTCTTTCTTTTTAAATAGTAAAGGGCCAAAGTGCTGATTACAGGTGTGTCAGCCGCTGTATCTCAAACTTCAATTGGCTATATCTCTATTATTTTTCGAGCTACAACAAAAATAAAAATATCAAAATTTTTTTTAAGATCTCTTATCGTATCTCTTATAGTTTTAGATTTATTTTGAAAAAATGTAAATTTTTATATAATTAAAAAAAAAGGATTTTTTAATTTAAACATGATTTTTTAAAAAAATACGCATTTTAAACAGGCTAAACTTTTAAAACTTATAAATAACACTAAAAAAATGAATTGTAGAAGATATACGTTTAATTTCAATTCTGATCGAAATAGTGTTACCTATACTGCTCGTTTTTTTTAAAACGCTAGAGTAATTCAAATTCTTTCCCTCGTATTTCGCTTTGTTTTAATCGAAATGGTTTTTAACATAGCTCATTTTAAAGGTTTTTTCTAGCTCTTTAAAAAGTGTTGTATGAGTTTTTATCAAAAAAGATGTCCATTTTCCGATATTTGATGTTAAATGCATCGAGTATAGTATCCCAAAAAAAAAATTATAAATCGCTTAGTATTGTACTTATAAAACTTAATAAAAAAAAATCTCTTTGTTTTTTTATAAGCTTTATTTTTATTCATTATAGATTTTTCAATAAAACGTTTTGTTTTTGAGTTATTCGTACAAAATCATTGGAAAACATGTTTTTTTTGCGAAAAGTTTACTTTTTTAAGTGCGTATAACTCAAAAAGTATTGATTTAGCGAAAAAAATTTAAATGACATTTTTTGTTTAAAATTTGATTCGCTATTAATTCCCAGGGTTATTTTGAGTGTAAAAAGTTCAACTCCCTAGATGGGGTGCCAACCACCCCAGGGGTAGAAGCACATATCGGCACCATATAGCTTATGTTTTTTGGGCAATTTACTACCCACTGTAAAAATTTCGGATAAATCGGTGCAGTTATAAAAAATTTAAAGGGAAAATGCCACAGTATCTGGACTATTAGTAATTAAATTTGCTGAAGCAGGATAAAAAAAGTAAAAACTTACTGTGAATTTCTCGTTGTTTCACTATACACACTTTAACTACAGACATTACGGATTCTTTTAATAGAGGATAACAGAACTAGAGGAATTGCTTTCCACTTCTTCACCTCCACTCTCATAAGCAGACAGGTAGAAAGCCTTGGTTTCAAAGAGTTTGAAAATCCTCAGCAGTTCCCCTTTAGTTCTTGCCATTAACACCACATCGTCCGCAAAGGGGAGGACCTAGCTTCTGTTGTCATAAATCATACTTTTCGTTGGTATTCCACTCCCTCTCATTATTGCCTCAAGCAAGAAATTGAAGAGTATTGTAGACAGCGGATCTCCTTGCTTTAGTCAACTTCTTACTTCAAATTTTCCCGATAGGCTTTCTTCTATCTTTACTATATTGTCGGTCTTCATTAGGATCATTTTGATTTGTCTGATCATCTTTTCCGGAAATCCAATCTTAGGGCACGGTACAGACGCCTTTTTATACAGAATCGTAAGCTTGTTTGAAATCTATAAAAAGGAGGTTTAGCTTTAACTGTTGCTCGTACATACTGCTTAAAATCATTTTTAACACGAATATTTAATCTATGGTGGATCTGCCCTTTTTGCATCCTCCCTGATATTCACCAATCCGCTCGTTTAAGTGCCTTTCCAGTCTACTTCTTATGGCTCTGGCGAGTACCTTATATGCTTCATCCAGAACAATAACACCCCTGTAGTTTTCGCACACCTCTATGTTAATCTATGTTTAACTAATATTGTTTCATGGTACATTGACATTTTGTTTTCGACACCGTTCATGGGTATCTTGTGAATCAGTTACCAGCTGAAGTCCGTTTGAAGAGGTTTACTCTCCGGACACTGGAACTCACTTAAAGTATGGGTGTATGTTACCTGAAGTAAAATTTAATTAAAATATTAAACATCAAATAATATTAACAACATCATGTACAATCTTTGGTAACATAATATATTTTAAAGGGTTTTTACCCAAATATTTTGGTGGCTCGGGCATGGTAACCTGTAAGTATAACCATTTTGCTTTTTTAACCTTAGTCAAAATTTTAAACCACGTTTGCTTTAGTTAAATGGTTTATACTTATTTTAGGTATTTTTAACCTGATGATGGAACTGTTGTTCCGAAAACGTTCGTGTTTTTAATGTAGCCCTTTTAAGGGTTTTTATAAAATATACCCATTTACAAAGATTAATCTCTTTTTGTGATACGTGGTATACAGCCAGCTGCAGGAATTATATTCCTTGTAGATTTTGAACCTCTATCCTCTCCTCTGCCTCTGTCCATACTTCCGGCATTTCCTCTCGCTCCCAGATTTTTGTTAGCAGGCGACATATCCGGAAAATCAAATAAAGAGGACATGAAACTAGACATAAAGAAAGAAGACATTTAGTATCTTATATAAATATTAAAAGAAAGAAAATGATTTTGAATGGGAAATGGCGTTATGAAGATATAAATGTCTGTTTAATTTTAAATTAAATTAAATAAATTCTAATTTGTCTAAAAACATTTTAAAATAGAGAACTAAACAAATAAAAAGACCGCCAATGATTTTCTCCCTCTGTCAATATGTCACTAGCTATTTTTTGTTGATAATAGCAGTGATTACTTGATACTGTTATTTTATTCCATCCCCAACTTCGACTCCCATCACCCTCACGTTGACCAGATACGCCTAGCGCCCCGAAATAGTAAAAAGCAAATAATTCGTAATAAACCCCGCTTATAACCTTTGATGTGTGAAACACGATTGGGGTGGTAGTCTTTCAAATATCCTCTGTCTGGATGTTGTACGCGGATGTAAATCCGATGGCTGGATCACTGAAAAGTGTATAGTTCAGTGTAGGCTTTAAAAAAGTGTAAATCCAGATCATTTTTAATTATAAATTTTACATTTTCCTATCTCTATTACTATTTTATTTTATTTAATCAAGAAACGTAAATTCGGTTATATATATATATATATATATATATATATATATATATATATATATATATATATATATATATATATATATATATATATATATATATATATATTAAATCAATTTCCATAGAATTAAAAAAAAATAAAAAATATTGAATTTTATAATTATCTGAATAATTTTATATACAAACGCCAAACTATTAATTAGATTTTTATTACATCTAATGGTGCTTATTTGAGTTCAGAAATACCTTTGTCTGTATGTAGTGTTCAGTAACAAAAGGGGTAGAAGGAAATAAATAAAATTCAGATTTGTTTCATATAATTAAATATAATGTTAAAATACCTTGGAAAATTATTACTCGTATACCATTTTTCACAGTAAACACGTTGCACGTCATGATTTATACAAAGTGACGTCACTTGTATTTAAAATTTTCATAACATCAACCTTAGAATTAAAATTTTCCTAACACAGCTAATAATACGAAACACATACGGAACTGCTCGATCTTTGCTGGGCGTCAACATGGTATTATAATGACAAAAATGTAATCGTGATTCTATTGAAAATTTTAGAATTATATTGATTAAATTACCAAAAACATTTTTTATTATTAATAATATAAATTTTATGAAATAACTGTTTACCTTTAATACTCCGCAAAATAAACATTTTAATTAAATAGATTAGACGGAAATAGTTCAAATTTCAATCACAGTTCACAGTTTGGCACAATTGTTTACAGTGATGCCGCCTTTTTAGGGTAAGAATTTTGTTTATGTTTTGATTCAATTATGTATTGTATTTTTTTATAAATACATATTAAATTCAGCTTAATAGCTTTAAAATGTAATTATTGTTGTATATTGATCTATGGTGGATCTGCCCCTTTTGCATCCTTCCTGATATTCACCAATCTGCTCGTTTACGTGCCTTTCCAGTCTAATTTTTATGGCTCTGGCGAGTACCTTATATGCTTCATCCAGAATAGTAATACCCCTGTAGTTTTCGCACACCTCTCTCCTCTCCTTTGCCTCTCTCCATACTTCCGGCATTTCCTCCAGTTGTTATTGGCTATGCCAATAACAACTGAATAGTCTGTAGAGAACTGATTGTTTGTTTAGTAAATCATTTTGAACAAGAACGAAATAATGGAGCGCCGTTTTTACTATTAAATCCTCTGAAAAAGAATTTAGAATAAATAATTTTGTATTAAAATGTTTTCTTATGTATTTTAGTGTGGTGGAGTGTATATACTGTTAATAATATTTCTCAAGCTGTGAAAAATAATGAACTTTTAAGATACCTCCTAAAAAACGGTAATACAAAGAGACTGAAACTTATATGGAAGAATTGAATGTTAGTGTTATTCGTGATGTTATTTACGACATGTACAAAACAAATAGGAACTGTGACAAATTGGCAAATGTAGACAGAATGATTGTTCAGAAGAAATGTTTATTAATCATGGTGTTTTCTTTGTAGAAAACATGTAACTTTAAAATTATTAAAACACAACTTGGGTAAAAAGCAGATGTTCGATGGTTACGTCGCATCATTATGGAGGTTATTAAACGAATTGGGTTTCAGATGAAAAAAGGTTGTCCAAGGCGTGGACTTATGGAACTGCCTAATATTGCAGTAAATAGAACTTTATTTGGACAATTTTTCACAGCACTCAATTCAAAATATGTTTTTATTATCATACATGCATAGTGAAATCTAACAAAATTGAGTGTAATGTTCTAGAAATAAAAGTTTCCTAAAAGAAACATGGTAAAAAGAGAAAAATCAAAGAAGCGACTCTAATTATGCTACATGAGACCCGATGTGTCGCAAATTCCTCTGCAGAATGCAGTAGGATCTGGTTACCTATATTAAAAGAGAAAGTTAATAAAAGGAATATACCATTATTAGTAAGTCAGTAACATATCCAGAATACATCATTTACGTTTTTAAATAACGTACATATAAAATCAGTGTTTTGGTGTTTATTGAGAGAAAACTAAATGTAAGATCAAATATTACAAACTGATAGCAGATCATTTATTTTATAATACTTATCTTCTTCTATTTTATCGAAAATAACCACTTTTTCTAGCTCTTCATCTATATATTCTTTCAAATTCTCCTGTTCGACATTCCCTAAATTCATAATTACGTATATTTTTTCTGTTCCTTGTTTTTATTACATTCTACTCCTTCCAAGTCCACCTTTTTCGGTGCAAACCAGGTATTTCTATTCAAATTTTTCCTTGTTATCTTATTTTCACAATTTCAAAACTTTTCGTTCTTGTCAACATTTTCCGATAGCACACTCATCTCCTTTTCCACTTCCTGTACCTTTACTAGGTTCGCGCCACACACTGAGATTTATCCTATCCCAAACCAAACCCAACAACACACAAAAAAGAATAAATAACTGCATATATAAAATACCCTGCGAGTGCAATAATTTCTATGTGGGAGAAACGGCAACACCACTAAGTGTCAGGATAAACGAGCACGAAAAACATTAAGAACAGAGGCTACGACAAATCTCAGATACGCAAATATGCCTGGAACAACAGGCACAGAGTACAATGGCAATATGCATCAATAATCATGAGAGAAATATACAGGAAAAAGTAAAAAGTCAAAGAAGCACCTTTTATCCTACTTAATAAGGAAACACGTGTAGCAAACCCACCAGCAAAATGTAGCAGGCTTTATGAGGCAAAACATACTACTTCTTTTGGTACATATTGGTTTCGAATATTGGCGATCATTCTGACTATAATTATTTTATTAACTGATGCTTTAAATAGGTTAGTTGTTGTTGTGAAGAACCATTTCCTCAGGTTTTTTAACCATGATATTCTTCTTCTCCCAATTCCTCGCTTTCCGAACACGAAGGATTATTTTCAGTAATCTGTATTTAGTGTCGTTTCTCATTATATGCCCGAGATATTCTAACTTTCTCCTTTTAATGGTATACATCACCTCTGTAATGTAGACAGTAAGGAAATAAAGAAGGAAAAATTAAGTGATAATTAGCCCAGTAAAGAGTAATAATTATTTAAGTAATTATTATATATTCCAAATTAATAAAGATTAAATTCGACACAGTTTAACGTATACATTTCGAATTAAAAACAAAACAATTGACCCAGTTTAACACAAGCCTGAATGTTTAAAAAATTACGACACTTAGACCTTGTTGGAAATTAATACAAGGTACGAATTGTTAAACAAGTGAGAAGAATTGAGCTGACTAAGAAGTTTTACATAGCGTGATCCAGTTTAACACATGGAATAGATGGCATAATCAGCGAATACATAAAAAACAAGCAGAAGTTGGTCAAACGTTCAGTAAGAGCGCGGCGCCGAGAGTGGCCCGACGCCAGGGGGTTAGTGGGAAGTGGTCACGCCAGACGCTCCACGCCATAGTGTGGAGATCGGACGATACGCAGACAGTGGACGCGTTAATTAACTCGACGGGATAGTGGACGCATAAGTGTCGGCAACTGGAGATTCGAAGGCTCGCAAATCTCAAATCCCTGTAGACTGGAGGCGTATTCCCTAGCTAGAGCCTAGATACGCGAAGGTAACTAAGATCTATATACTAACCCAAGGTATATCTAATGATACGGAATTGTCCGACCTTTAATTCCTTGCTTGTCTCTTCTCGTCTCCCTTCGCACCTGATCGAACATTTTGGTCATAACTGATATTTTGTAGTGTACAGTTTAGTTAATACAGTGTAAACTCGAAATTTGTTTTTGTTATTTCTAGCCGTTACAGGTCGAGACTAGAAGAGATACACATTTCGCTTATGCAGTTCTCCGGCTTCTAACGTAAGCCCATAGCCTCTCACTCTTTGCAGGACCTGAGACCGACAAGTCCTTATTCCCTTCCCTTCCAGAAAGATTTTCCTACCCTCTTGTAAATCCGCGAGGGCGAAACCAGTCAGTCCAGACTAGTGGAACCAGTAAGCCTTGCCCCGCTCGCAGGGATAAGTATCTCCTAAAAAAATTGTAGAGGCATTGATAAGGACATTGAGACAGACGTCTTCTACAATGGTGACAGCCTTTATCAGAGTCGAGACAATTCATTAGAGGGGGTTAGTCGATTCATCTACAGCTTCAATCCTAAATTATCACGCTTAACCCCCCCCAATATTATTACACCTCTCTTTCTTTCCCCTTTCTTCGTAGTACAGTCTCGTTGGTTATCTTGTCCGTCTATGATATTCTCAGGATTCTTCTGTATAGCCACATCTCGAAGGCTTTAAGTTTTTTCTCCATTGCTTCAGTGAGTGTCCAGGATTCAACTCCGTAGTATAATATCGAGAAGATATAACATCGTAGGAGCCTTACTTTTATCTCCAGATTAAGTTTGTGGCTTTTAAAGAGTTTGGCCATGTTGTTGAATGCACTGCTAGCCTTCTCTATTCTAACATTTTACTTCTTGTGAGTGATCCCATTATTCGTTTACTATTGTTCCAAGATGGGTAAACTGTTTTACTCGGTCCACTGGTGTATTCTTGATAAGCAGTTAAGCGCCTCTAGTTTTATTTTTGCTGACGACCATAAATTTAGCTTTTGATATGTTCACTTGTAGTCTAAATCTTTCACTTACTTCATTAACTTTGTTTATTAGTTGTTGTAAACTGTTTAAATTGTCTGCAAAAATAACGGTGTCATCTGCATAGCGGATGTTGTTTAGGCGTTCTCCATTTAAAAGAATACCATGTTCGCAATTTTCCAAGGCTTCACTTAATATTTCCTCTGAATATAGGTTGAATAATATAGGTGAAAGTATATATCCTTAGTAACTCAACTACTCAACGCAGCCAGAGGTGAAAACCAAATGCCAGGACAGGGATTCACGTCCAACAGCTCAGAACACTAACGCGTCGAGAAGCAGGGAGTGAATCCGACGATTACTCCGCTACCGCTCTATTTATAGTTGCGGTGACCTGTCGTGTCGGGACGTATCGGCACACTCCGTGGCGCGAACGTCAAAAAGCGCGCGCTGGCCAATCATGTGGCTGCATCGTGGTAGCGGGACCGGACGGCGGCTCTAGACTGAGATTCCAGATGGGAGACAAGTAGTATCCTTCCTCTCGATTGATATTATGTGGATTTTTTCTCGTGCCTTTGACTTGTAACAGTTTCATCCTGCCAAAATTTATTTGGTGTATGACCCTCGTTGATCCATGTTTCATCAAGATAAAATATTTTTCTTTTTTGGTTTCTCATTTCCTTTATGGTTCTTAGAAAATGTCTTCTCCATATGACAATATCGCTTCTTTCTAATAAAATAGACTTTCTGGGATTCTTTTTCCAGCGGAAGCCTATTTCTTTTAAAAGTTTCCATAACGTACTTCGACTCATTTCTGGGTAATCCTTATCATCTCGAACTGAGACAAGAACTTTATCCAATGTTGGAAATTCTTGTCTAAAGAAGAATTTATGCACTTGCCGTCGAAGTCCTTCTTTAAAATGATATTCTATTTGAAACTATACTAACTCAACGGTCTCATCAACACTTTCACATAAACGTTTGTCTGTAAATGATTTAAAACAATTAAATATTAATGTTTTTTCATTAACTGTTAGAGGACCAATTTTTCGGCGTTTACACGGCACTTCCAAATTTTCCATAACACTAGTATACACAATAAACTGCACCTTGCAACTGAAGTACCTACTTTTATTGAACTGTTAAGAATTTTGAATACGCCACTTGGACCTTCCTATATACAAAATGAAAAAAACCCACTATCACATTTTCTGCGGAATAAGTTTAGAAGGTAATTATCTAGTCAATTACTGTCGTAGATTCCTGGAATTAAAGAATTAAATGTTTGATTGTTGAAACCCTTACTTCGTGGAATGCACTCATTTCAGATAAAATAAAACGTTTTATTTTATCTAAAGAATTAAACTTTATTTTGCAAATAGGCAAAGAATTAAACTTTATTTTGCAAATAGATAAAATAAAACGTTTTATTTTATCTAAAGAATTAGACTTTATTTTGCAAATAGGTAGGTACTTATTAAACTTTTATTGGTTATATATAACCAATAAAATAAACATCTTACATTTCTTGAAAATTCATTAGTACCTGTTAACCTCCATCACTCCGACACTGGCAACCTTATTTAGGGATTAGTAACCCTCACAACTATTGTATTCTATTCTGCTACAACCTTTATACCTGGTGGTCATACTCAATTTAAAATTGTTTTCCTATATACTTCTGTAAACTTGTTGACAAATATCTGTTTTTCATTGAGTCACCCGTATCAACAGTTTAGGGATTTGCATACATAATTTATTGTTTTATTACTCTCTCATACATAAAAATACACCTCATAAAAAAATTAATTTCTCATGTAATTTTTCCAGGTATTATCAATACTCGCTTTGTCCACGATTACTTCTCCGTTGTCATTATCAAGTTTACTTACTCTTCTGTTTTACATTTGCCTGTAATTTCTCTTACCTTTTTATGCACGTTGAAGTCGTATTTACTTTGTACAATTTCGATTTCTTGGCATTTTTTCTCCAGTTCTTTCTATTTGACTTCTCTGATGTTTCTCTGTATATCTCGTTATAATGTATTATACATAGAGTTATTGTTCTTGTTTTCCTTTTTTCTTCCATCAGCTGCAGAATCTCTGTCGTCATTTATGTCTTATTCTTACCTTCTTCATTCTTCATAAAACTGTCTTTAATGTCGTCTATCGTTTTATTAACGGATTCTATGTTCTCTTCTGTGCTTTTCGTTGTATTATCGATTTCTTTGAATTTTCTATTTATTGTTTTGCTGACCATTTCTTTTACTTCACTAAATTTCACTTTTCTCATGTCACGTTTTTTTACAGTTTTTCCGCGTGTTTTCTTTAACTTGGTTCCATACACGCCCACTAAAGGATTGTGGTCAGATTGAATATCAGCGCCTGGGTAGGTTTTAACACTATTGAAACTATTTCGATATCTTTTGTTAACAAGTATATAGTCTATTTGGTTTCTTATAATAACGTCTTCTCCGTTGTCTATAGGTGATTTCCAAGTATACAGGCGTCTAGGTGGTAGTTTGTAAAATGTGTTTAGCACGATTAAGTCATTTTTAGCTGCAAAGATACGCAAAACATACAATCTACGTAAACATTTATTAAACAAACAAACAATACAAAACACAGACAAAAACAATCAGAATTTGATATTTCCTGGAGAAAAAACACCACACTCAGAATTTTTTTCATCCAAAAGCAGGCTATTGGCTACAAGATCGAGGCCAAGTATGTCATCCATCAATTTTTGAAAAACATAACCTACTAACAACTTGCTAGTAATAAATTGTCATTGAATTTTTAAAATAATCTTTTTTGAAAATAAAATTTTCATTACATCCAAATGCCGCTTAATCCAATATAAACCTAATATTTAATCTAATATTTTATTTACATTTCCTATAATATTTGGTATACTATTTACTTGGATTAGAATTCCAGAGATTTTTATTAAAATGTAATATATTGAACATTTATTACATTTATCACTAATTGCAGCAAACCCTTTTGTATTAAATATATAGCCTTCGGATCGAAATGAAATTTCACATTTCACATTACATTTAATTTTGTATTTATTTATTATGAAAGCAAAATAACATAGAGTCTATTCAAAGCAAAATTTACACGAAATATATATATTTACAGGAACTGTAACCTAGGCGACTGTAATTATAAAGGTAAAATTAATTTAATTGTGGCTTATAATAACAAATACTGCAGCCGATAGCCATATTTATAAAATCAAAACATTTTACCATTGTTTTTGTCAGTATACTAGTATACTAATAGATGAAACGTTGTATTTAACAATATAACACGCAATTTTTTATCTTCTTGCCTAACTTAATTTTTTTTTTAAATTTGCTCACACCGTGATTAAGTCATCGCTCCACATTTTTTGGAGAGGGCTGAATTTTCATCACTCCTTCTTGCATTCTGTTTATCATCATCATCATCATCAGTAGCTCGACAACCCTTTCTGGGTCCTGGCTTGTTCTAGGATTTTGTTCTGTTTCTGTTCTGTTCCTTGCTTTGTTTTTCCAGTTGGTAATCTTAAGTGTTTTCAGATCTTGTTCCACTTGTTCCATGTATTTGAGTTTGGGTCTTCCCTTTGACCTTCTTCCTACTGGTGTTTGCCTCATAATATGTTTTGGTGTTTTAGTCTCCAACATTCGTTCAACATGGCCCATCCAGCGCAGACGTCCGATCTTTATGGATGTTATGATCTCGGGTTCATTGTATGCTGTGTATAGTTCAAAGTTATATCTTCTGTGTCTATATTTCGTTCAAATGTGCCTAATAGGTTTTCATCGCTTTTCGACAGTGTCCATGTCTCTGATCCATATACAAGGACCGGTTTTATCAGGGTATATTTTGCATTTGGTTTTCCTTGTGATGTTGTTAGATCTTAGATGTTTAATTAGTCCGTTATATGTTTTATTAGCGATATGTATTCTTCTCTTAACTTCTTCACTGACATTGTTATCTGCGGTAACTAGTGAACCTAGATATGTAAAATTTTTCACGCTTTCGATGCTATAGTCTTCTATTGTCAGATTCTGTAGGTTTCTTTGGCCTGTTGATTTACTGGCCTTCATGTATTTAGTTTTTATTTCATTAATGTTTAGGCCACTGTTTTGTGCCGCTCTTTCTATCGCATTAAATGCTTCTATCATCTCTCTTTCGCTTCTAGCTATGATATCAACATCATCTGCAAATGCCAATATTTGTACACTTTTTGTTATTATTGTTCCTCTGGTGTTGACTTTTGACTCCCTAATTATTTTCTCTAATGTGATGTTGAATAGAATACAGAATAGGGAATCTCCATGTCGTAGGCCCGTTCTCACATGAATTGTATCTGTTAGTTCGTTTTGAATTCGAATTTTGCTTTGTTCTTTAAGTGTTTCTTTTATGATATCAATGAGTTGAGTTGGAATATTAAACTCTTTCAGTGCATGGATCAGAAATTCTCGATGGATGCTATCATAGGCACTCTTAAAGTCAATGAAAAGATGATGTGTGTCTATATTAAATTCACTAGTCTTTTCCAAGATTTGCCTCAAGACGAAGATCTGATCTATTGTGGACTTCTGCCTGCGGAAACCACATTGATATCCCCCAACTATTTGTTCCGCATATAGTCTCAATCGGTCATACACAATATTTGACAGTATTTTATATGCCACAGTCAGTAGCGTTATTGCGCGGTAGTTTTTACATTGAAGCTGATCTCCCTTTTTATGTATTGGAATAATTACTCCGGTATTCCAGTCTTGTAGCAGTTGTTTATTATTCCATATGTTCACTATTAGTTCGTGTATCGCATTCAATAGGGAGTCTCCATCTTCCTTTATTAATTCTGCGCTAATATTGTCTAATCCAGGTGACTTGTTGTTTTTCAGTCTGGTAACTGCTTCTTGCATTTCAGCCACCGAAGGGGGGGTTGTTTCTCCGGTATCCGTTTGATCCAGTATAATTCCATCATATAGCGGATCTTCGTTTTTTTCAAACTTTCCTTTGAATAATTTCATTCTGTTTATATTCTTGCTTATTTCACTTCTCTTTTTATTGCTGAACGTTCATGCCTGTCTAATTAGCCCAATCTGGTTATGCAAAAATCATCGATTTCACGACAAAAATTTTCGCAGATATCTGAAACTTTTAAGACATAGGTGGGGGTTTATAGATGACGAATAAATGAAAAAGTACTCGTATTTTTACCTTGCGTTTTCTTAAAATGATTATTTATAGTCAAAATTTGATTTTTTTGTCAAGTTTTTTCCCTTATATTTTACATAAACAATATTTTTATCATTTTTTTTATATCAAGAATATCTTTATTTTCCCGTTTTTTAAATTAAAATTGATAAAAAATTTACGGAGATACTTGCAAAAAAGCAGTTTTTTTGCACTAATTTATAAATTTCATTAATTTTTTTATTTACAAATGAATGTTATTAATATATTTGAATATCGAGAAATTACCGTCTTTTAAATTTGTGCTAAATTTTTCCCCAATCGGTCAAATAATTTAAAAGTTATTTAATTCGTTTATCCCCCAGGCTAAATATTTAAACTATTGAACTTGCTCTAAGACACATTTAGCAAATTTCATAGGATTCTTTAAGACTTAAACTATCTTAGAAGTTAAATGCATATTGCGTTTTCATCGAAATTATTTACAAAATAAACGTTTGAAAAAGGGGTATGTTTTTTACTTATAAACAATTGTAATAGCTTCAATATTTTTTAAGCTACAAACTTGTACATACAACCATTGGATAGCTGGATACAATTTTTCTCCCTTTTTTTTAACCAGACTGGGCTAAATCTCCAATGTTGCGAAGCCAGCGACAGCATTTGTCTGAATAAACCATCTTTATTATTATTACTTTTTCCTTAACTAAGTACATTTTATTAACTCATTGTTTTTTTAAACAATAAATTATAAAATAAAAATATTGACATTTTTTGTTAACCCTCTATTACATGAATTTATTTTATTTTTTGACAAAATAAAATAAAATTATATTAAATTACTCTTAATAGACGTATGTAGAATTCACCGTTACAAATTTTTTATTAAATGATCCGGTTTTTGAGAAAAAAAAATTGTGCCCATTTGAGAACATTATGTATAAAAACTTTTATTAGAACCAATTGTCATACACATTAGATCGATGTATTGTCAGTATCAAAATATTCCAAATTGTGAAACTTCTTAAAACAGTTACTACTGCACCTTACACTTCTCGCACTAGACCCTTGATGTTCCCTTACAGTTTATCATTTTACATCTTTCCCTGTTTACAGTCCAGTTTGGCCAGTGTAAAAACTGATCTGTTTGTACATATATATTGGGTCTAGGTTCAATGCATCTTCTTTTGGATGGTTGTGTGGGTGTGGAACTTTTAGGCCGACCTACTTTTCTTTTTTGTAAAACGCTACTGTTAGTTAGTTGTTAAGCTAGAATTGTTTTAAAATTCAGCAGTGGTATAATCTCTTTAGTTTTTTCAATTTGTTTTTTAATTCGTCTGTCTAATAGCCAAGCATTGACTACTGCTACATCCAGAATACAATAGAAAATACGGTGGAACCATTTTTTGATTTTGATTGGATATAATCCCAATAAGGAATCTTGCAGATCCACACCGCCCTTGTGCCTGTTATATTATTGTACAATGTCTCGGCAATCAATTTCTTTCCTAGTTCTTTCGATGCGGAACAATCTTTCCACTTTGGCTGTTGGTTGAGTTCCACAATAATCTGACAGTAAAAACACAATTTTGTTGTCACACCACTGGACTGTATGTATTGCAGTATTCTCATAAGTACCAGAGTGTTCGTGAATGCTTCCCCTTTGTAATTTTTTAATTTCTTTCTTTTGCCAACCTTTATAATTCAGAATTCGATTTGTACGGATTGTTGCGATATAATGTATGCCTCGTTTTGACAAATATGACACCAGTGGTATACTTGAAAAATAATTATTGTTAAAGAGTTTGTGGTGTTTATTGGATGATGTTTCTCTGCTCAATCAAACTACAACATTACTAGCAGCTTCCAAATTTACTTCATTGGGTAATTCTGTGTAACCATCTTTTCCAGCCAAAATTTCAAAATTATAGCAAAATCCTGAGATTCCTGAGAGTACCCACATCTTGTATCGAACATTTTTATACTCGAACGTTCTTTAAACGATATAACTTGCTCGTCAGAAGATAAGTATTCTTCTAAAAGTATCTGCAAACACGATCTTTTTATTTGTTCAATCAGGGGCGAGATTTTATCAAGACTCCGTGTATCTTCGAAATTATTACTAAAATGAAGAAACCTTTTGATCGTTTCAAAACGATTGATAGGCATTACGTCTGTAACTTGTGAAATTCTTGTTGTTGGAGCCCAATAGCGTCTTGTACTAGGTTGTCTTATTAGAGATATCCACGGCAATATCCCCATAAAATTGTCAATTTCTACAGGACACGTGGTAATTGACTTTTGTGGATTTGTTTGAGCGCTTTATATACAAGTTTGTCGAACTACCTCCATTATAAAATCTGGTGTCAAAAAAAAACTAAAACAATTTGTAAGGAGAATTGAGCTGCAGTATATTGGTTGGAAGTAATTCACTATCTTCAAAATGCAGTTCATCTACATTTCGCACAGTTTTTAAAGGGCGCCATTGTAACCAAACTCACCCCTTTATACACATTGCACTTCGTGTGGCCCAACTTTAACAACAACACTTTGGCAAATATATTATATTATTGCAAAAGTTTATACAGTTTGTCATGACTTTTGATGTAAAATTCAACAGTTCAGAATTTCCCACATAGTTTCTTATAGCCCTTTATAAGAGGCGCTCTTTAAATCGTAACCGGTGAACTGGAGTCACTCAGACTTCCAGTACTTTAGACGTTGTAATTTTTTTTCGGTCACCTTAAATCTTGCACGTGCTCATGTACCTTCAAGTCACTATTAGTAGTTATTGGTATTCAGTGGGTATTCAGCTAGGGTACTGTGAACACATTCAAATTAGAAATCAAAGTCTCAGTTATTCCACCTCACCGTTAAGGTAAGTTTTGTAATTGTTCTAAAATTAAAGACTTTTGTGTAAAACCTCTTATTTTTAGATCGATTTGGTTCCTAGTCCACCAAAAAAAAGTTAATCCATTAGAAAATAATGTTGAAAGTACTGTTTTAAGATGGTATAATGAGAAAGAATTTGACTTTTCTAATATAGAAGATGGATATGATATCGAATAAGATGGATATGATAGTAATAATAACATAAATATCGACCTTCAAGTGAAGGTGATGATAATAAACAATCTTTTTCAAATAATGAAAATATTGATGAAGAATTAGACCAAGAGAATGAGGATGAAATTGGAAAAAAGTACTTTTATGGGAAAGAGCGACAAAAGTGGGCGTTAAATGAATCTGTAAGGAATATGCAAACTCCACAACATAATACAGTCCTAATCCTACCAGAATTAAAAGGTCCTCCTCGTACTCGAGGAGATGAAATCACTCCGGAAGATATATGGAACTTTCTCATTTCTAAAGCTATGATCAATACTATAGTGCAGTATACAAATATAAAGCTTGCAGAAATTCGAGCAAGATTTGCTGTAGAGGCACGAACAAATTTGAAAGATACGGATATTACTGAAATACGAGCTTTAATGGACCTACTAATATACGAAAAAAATGGGATATTTAACAAGAAACCCAAAAAGGAATTTATGGCATGACGTAATATACTAGTATTATATTGTCATAAAAACCAAAATGGGATAAAAAAGTAAAGCTTAATAAAATTTTTAATTTTTTGAACGATTTTTAATCGAAACACGCACACCATATATCTTAAAACGTGTACAGTTTTTTTATACATAAGGCATCTACCCTTGTATAACACGAAATTTATCAAGACTTATCCCATTATGCCTTTATTCGGAATTAAAATCAATATCTAATTTGAATATATAAACCGTTATCAGCACGAAACTTTGGCATTTGTTTTATTAACCACCGGTGTTGAAAACGAGCTCAATAAAAGTTATGATTTCAATAGAACCATAAACAAGTCGTTGTCTTCATGGAAAATAAGATGCACAGTTTTCCAAGGTAATAACTTCGACTTTTCATTAACACGCGATGTTAAATATCCTTTTCCTAAATACCTGCGGTATATTAGTTGTTAAAGTTTTGTCGTTCGATAAAAAAAAAATAGTTTGACCTACATTTTATTATTCAATAAATTGCACTACACGTGCTGCAGTGTTCTAATTTATTGATTTATTTCGCGAAGTAAGAATACGAAAAACTATTAAAATATAATTCCACCGCTGTTAGTACATCTTCGTTCGATGACAATCATTTCAACGCAAACATTTTGAAATGTAAGAAAATCTGGTTAGAGTTAGAGGGTGCTAAATCTTGCGAATCGAGTGGATGTTTAAACAATCTAGATGCTCTTTATTTTACTGATTTACCGATAAGTTTTCGAGTTGTATCAGAAGGTGCCCTGCTATGACAAAACAATATTTTTTTCTTGTGTAAATCGGGGCTCATCTTATGAATTTACGGAGCCAAAAAGTTCTAATATTCTTATTCTCATAGTGCTTATCCCTTTACCTTCATCCTACTAGTCAGGATTTATTTTGACCCCAGATCACAATTTTTGGTTGTTTCTTTATAGATCTTAATTTTTATTCGGCAGTTTTCCATCTATCTGTAGTTTCCATGTCATCTTCATGTATAATGTTTTGTGGGACTATATTTCTTCTCATCTGTATCATTATTTTTGTTTTTTCTGTGTTAATTTCCAGACCTAGCCTTTTTGTTTACTTTTAACTTTGCGTATGTTTCCTGGGCTCCTGTTAATGTTCTACTCATAACATTAATATCATCGGCATAAGCGGCCAGTTGCGGCGTATCAGTAACAGGGGTAAAGGGATTAAAAATTATTTACTATTTTAATTATAAAAAAAATGTTACAAATTAATATTTTTAAAGTTAAATAAAGTAACTTTATTATATATGTTTTAAACAACTTATATTATATTAAAATATTTTAATAAATTATAATGTTTGCTCCTAAAGCCATCTGTTAACGTATTAAAAAAGCATACGTTGTTTACTTCTGACAGACCTGTCAAATTCAGACGTAAATTTAATAATAAATAAATATTAATAATAAATAAAACGTAATAATAAAATATAAATTAATATCATTTGATAGTAAATTTAATTATTATATAAATTAAATAAGATGTTTAAAAATATTAATTATATTTATATGAAATTATTTTAAAATGAGAAGTATCATAAAAATTTAAACAAATGATTCAATATTGTTATTAATTGGATGAAATTTTCGATTTTTAAATTTCGACAATTGCTACGAATCGAATGTTTCATTGATAGATATTCTTTTAATTTTTTACTTTTCATTTAATGTCTGTATTTTGTTATAGTTAGAATAAATATATGATGACTAGAAACGAATTAATCGAGACTAGTGAACTGACGTTTTGAACCGCTATTTTGTGACGCTACCTGTGACGCCTTCTCCTTGTAGTGCTAGTTCCGTGATGCTCGTCTCAGTATTTTATTATAGAAAAAAAAGTAATACAACGCCAGTATAGAAGCTTCACTTCAAAAATTATCGATTTTTGGACTTACCCCGGTCTTTACTTATACGCTATATATTATGTTGCATTGAATAACTGGCGACTCTATTATTCATTTAATAATAAATACCACAATAGTTTGTACTTTTTTTAAAAGCTCTAAATTTAAGCTAAATACTCTTTTTACACAAAACCCGACAAAGATCTTTTAGAGCCAGCATTAATGAATAATTTCAAATTAATAATCAGTGTCAGCCGGTAGCTTTAAATTTTGTGACTACGTGCTACACATACCGACTAAGTGGGTCTTTATTACTAAATCCCCGGATTAAAATGGACATTTATAGATGGTGTTATGAATTAGCGGTAGGCCAGTTATTGGGTATTATCATAATTTATAATTGTTTCACGTTTATGAAATATGTGGGCTGAGGTAACATTTGTTTAAAGCGCTACATGTAATTTTTAGCATTTTTAAGAAACCATTTTAAGAAAATTAAAACAAAGCTAATACAGTAAAATACAAGGTAACAAGTACATATATAATAAGTAGATAAGCTTCTAAAATGAAAATTCATTGTATGAAATATTTAGACAATACTTCTTACAATGGCTCAAGATTATGACGATTTAAACTATATGGCACGAGAATTAATTGAAGAGTATGATATATGGGGTCTAAAAATAAATAAAAAGAAAACCGAGTATAGTTTATTTCACGAAAAATGGTTGAGTGCTTAATGATTGCAATACAACCCGACCGCAAGTACCCCAGCTTAGTCAACATTAGTTGAGCAGGTAAGTATTCAGGTAAAATTGAAGCTACTGTGGAGTGTCGTTATCTTGTTTGTATAATAAATTCCTGGTAATATAAAAACGATTAAAAAATCGTATAAAATTATAAAAACGATTAGAATACATTTTATTTCATAAAGTTGTAAACATTTTAGCAGTGAGTTTCACTATCAATGGTTGATCTTTTAATGACCACAATAAATTTGTTGATCGTTAAGTATTTCCTGGAATAATTATACAGGTTCCCTCTATTCTGTATAATTTGTAAAAGTATATAAAACCGATGAGAAATTTTTAAATATACATTTTGTTTCATTTAGTTGAAAGTGTTACAAGTGTTACCAGTATTATACCTATTTATACCTATAAAACAGCATTATGTGGCGTCCGTGGAAAAACATTGATGGTGCTTCTTCCAGTGTTCCAGCAAAGAAAAAGTATTTATCTGCTGACGCTAGAGAAATCGTAAAAACAATATATAGTTCTTTACTTACAAGAGGACTTACTGCTAATACTGCCGCCAGTGAAATATCTGATTTAATGAAAATACCTCTAACCACAGTGAAAAGAATTATATCAAATCCCATTAAGTCAAGAAGAAAGCGTAAGGATGCCGGTGTGATAAGGACTTAATAAGACGAAAAATTTACACAATGTATGAAGAGCAACGGATACCTACATTAGATGCTTTAAAACAACGGCTTACTAATGATGATAGACAAATAAACTGTAGCCGCATTAGTCTTTGGAGGATTTTGTCTAAAATGGGCTTCAGATATCATACAATTGACAAAAGGCAAATGCTTATGGAGTCCCATCGTTTACAAAAGTGGCGTACTGAATATATAACTTCCATAATAAAGTACCGTACAGAAGATCGACCAATAATTTATCTGGACGAGACATGTTTTGACACTCATGAAACACCATCCAAAGTATGGTCCGATTCTTCCAACAGGTGTCAAACAAAAGCTCCATCAAACAAAGGGAAAAGAATAACAATTTTACATGCAGGATCAGAAAATGGTTGGGTCCCAAATGCCTTATGGCTTTCTGCAAAGAACATTAAAAACTCCTGCGTCGACTACCATGAGGATACAACGGCAGAGCCTTTTGAAAAATGGTTTAAGAATTGTCTTATACCTAACCTTCCTCAAAATAGTGTGATAGAAATGGACAATGCAAGTTACCACAGTCGTCAATTACATAAGTCTCCAAGTGCAAATAACACGAAAATTGAAATTCAAAACTACCTGTTAGAAAACGATATATATCTTGAAGAAAGTTATTTAAAAAATGAACTGTTAGAAGTGTTAAAATCATTTTCTATTAAAAAAGTATATGTTTGTGACGCATTGGCCGAGGACATGGGACATACAGTGTTACGGCTTCCGCCTACTATTGTTTATTTAATCCCATAGAGCATATGTGGCACCAACTAAAGTCAAATGTTAGGTCACAAAATGTTTCTCTGACTTTAAGTGGTAGTGTAGTCGAATTAATAAGGAAATGTGTTGATAATATCTCCCCAGAAAGTTGGGAAAATTCAGTACGCCATGTAAGGAACGTAGAAAATTCATATGTTACTTTGAATCACATAATTAAACCAATTGTTATTAATCTTGAAGAGGATAGCGACAGCGAAACAGAATTAGGTATTTAGGAATTCATAAATATATTTTGGTTATTTTGGGTATTTTTTTTTGTAAATATTAACTTGTATATATTTTTCTATATTTTTTTTAAATTCATCTATTTTTTGTACATTATGTATTCGTTTGTATGTATATACTGTAAATAAAACTATTATTACTATACATTTTTAACGATATCCGATTAGGAAGAGCAAAAACTTTTAAACACGCCAGTTTTTTACTGACAGTCCTAAGCCTGTAAAAAGTGTGAAGGAAAGTACCTTTCTGAATTTAGATCCATATACTACAATTATTCACGTAGAACAAAAAACTACTTTCTTCATGTTAAAACTTGTTCAATTATCAAGTATAATCACTTGAAAAACCTGAAAATACCATATGAAATAATTTAATAAATTTTTATAATCGTGTATTACACAGCTACCAATGAAATAAATTAAATAACAAACTTTCTGAAGTGCGACCCTGTGTACTTCGGTAGTTTATTGAGAGACTCTTGTATACACAATATAGAATCAACTCAGGTAACCATTAAGCAGTCAACCATTTTTCGTGAAACAAACTATACCTGTGCATTGGAGTAGAACAAAAAGATCTCATATTAGACGAAAACACCACGATAAAGCACTGCTGTGACTACAAATATCTAGGTATCACTATTTCACAAGATGGAACATTAGACAAAGCCATAAGAGAGAAATACTTCAAGAAGAAAAGCCATCACGATGTTAAACAGCATTTTATGGGACCAATCCATCAGCAAAGAAAATAAAAAGAGGATATATGAGACTATAGTAAAAAGTATTACTTTATACAGCTGTGAGGTATGGCCACTGAAAGAAAGAACACCGGCGACGCTGAAAGCGACAGAAATGGATTTTTGGAGAAGAGCCGCAGGAAGATCTAGAAGAGAAAGGAGTACCAACGAACGCATTAGAGAAATAATGAGAATCAACCGAACAATCACAAATGACCTAACAACAAAACAACTTATATGGTTCGGACACATACAATGAATGGATGAACAACGAATACCAAAAGAAATATTAAAATGGCAACCAGAAGGAAAGCGAAAACAAGGTATACCGAGAAAAAGTTGGAGCGAAGGAATAAATAAAGAACTGAGAGAGAGCCATAGAAGAAGACCTATGGAACAACCAGACTAAGTGGCGATTGGAAGTCGGAAAACGGCGAAGAACGTTATAAACCGACAAGTAGTAGTAGTAGTAGTACTTCTTAAAACATGATAAAATCGATAGGTTTTAGAGCAAGATATCTTTGTCCAATCACAATAAAGGAAGATCCAAAGGACATAAATGCGCATAATATGTAACTAATATATTAAGATCTAAATTTGTATATAGAAGGGGAAGAAAGGAAAAGGAATATGCAATACAGTGTTGAAACCAATTGTCCTGTCTGCTGCTGTTAAGTGGGTTATACATAAAATGTCTCAAAATAAGGTGGGAAGACAGGAACGGACAAGGCGCAGTGTATATGGTGGACTGCCAACAAAAGAAGGATAGAAAGTAAATAGGCTAGGAGCAAACGACCTTATTTTTCATGTAAAATCCCATTAAGATTCATTCTGCTCATTTTTGGCTCTTTTTGTGGTAGGGTAGAATAGTTTGTGGGATCGTGTATGATACAGCTTTGGAAAGTAGGGAGGACAGCAAATATGTTAAGACAGAACAAACATGGCAGCATTGTCAAAAGGGCATTACATCATATATCCGTTGTTATTGGATTGGAGCGTGTGATGCGTTAAATGGAAGGTGATGGGATAACAATTATATTAAGATAAAAAACTGTACAAATTATGAACTATACGAATTCGTCAAAAAATCTGAAATACATACGATACAAGACGAGACCTTGTATCAATAGTGACTGATTATATAATCAGGTCTGCGACCAAAAAATTGTTTTAAATTTAATAAGTGGTTTTCATATTGTTTTCAACGCTGATTTCGGGTAAATAGTAAAAAATTCCATCATGTACTTATTTCACAAAATATTATAATAAAGAGTAATTAGGAGAAACCAGAAGTATTTTCATGTTAGCACTTGTTCTTGCCGCATCCACTCTCCATCCACTTGCTAACAAGCAGTGCGTCTCTGATACTGTCCTACAGTTCACAGAAGCTCTTCACTGTGTTGTTTTTTTGTTGTGTTGTGTTGTGAAGTTATTGTGTTGTATTTAAAAAGCAACAAAGAACGTTTCCGATTTCATTAAAAAAGTATATTTTGCTTATTTTGGTATAAAGTTAGGCGATCAAGATAAGCCTTGGGCTCCACACAAAGTTTGTTTGTGTTTAAAAGTCTAACAAATCGTCATTTTTCATATGAACTGTAATAAACTTTCTACTTGTAGAAGTTATGAGCTCCATCCAATGTTGAGGTACATAAAGGTTTTTTTTGGTTCTTTTCTTTTTTAACTATCAAACTACAGTCTTGGTCACACTTGAATGTTAGTGTTTCTGACAATGTAAAGCCAAAATTTTTAGTAGTTGGCATAGTTTTTTGCAAATCGAAGATGATCGCAATTTTGCTAGCATCCTTTAATTCATGACACTCTTTTTTGCTGTTCTTACGGGTTCCGCATTAGGTAAGTGAAAGATTTTTTTTTGTCTGAGCTAAAACGTTTTCTTCTACCGAACCCTGATTTATTTTTATCTAAAATTTTCACATTTATCACAGATGTTTGAACTAAGGTTGAACAAAGTATTAAAGATATTCCTGTAAAAGCTTTTACTTACAGGTTCTTCCTGTTTTTTCTCCTTACAGAAATCACAAAAAAGTTTGTACATTATTTTCAAATTACACTCCTGAGGAAGATACCTCCTTTTTGAAGCATTACTTCTAGTGTAGTGGTTTCAATTACCTTAACGGAAATTTTGTTCGGGGGTGATTTCTTTTCTCTTTTGTCTATTTTGTCTATTTGTCTATTTGACAGGCGTTTTTTTGTTTTCAAATACATTTTGTCAACGTTTGTTCGAGACATTTAAGAGTTTTCAGTATAAGCTGTTTACATACTCTAAAACTTTCCAGTTTATAAAGACATGACACCTCTTTGTTGCTAACTGCATTTAGTTTTTTCTTTTTATAGGCTCAGTTTGTATAGATTGTATTTAGAAAAGCTGTTTGGAAGATTCCAGTGCCCAATGCTCAATACTCTTTAAAAATTGAAAGTCCTTGTTTTTGTGAAATAATATTAGTACATTTATTCCAAAATGATGATTTTAAAGTTCTCGTAACTTATTAGCTTCATGAGAATTGTGTTTTTTGTCCATGTAAGCTTCACATGAATTTTTTGCTATTTTAGCCCTGTTTTTTTCCACTTATCTGGCCTCCGAATTCTTTTCTTGCCAGTCTGTTTTGGTGGTAGAAATGTATTCGCAGGTAAATCAACTATCATTTGCTCCGTACTCCGCAAAGAAACAAAACGAACTCTTATTAAAACACTGTAGTTTATAATAACGTAAAACGCAACAGTTTACATTAAAGTATTACTTAGGAGCTTAAACACCAAATCAGTACAAATTACTGCATATGCAGACGATGTAGCCATCATTAGTAGGAATAAGCTACGACTAATGGAAGTGTTCAAACAAATTGATCCTGAAGCAAGAAAAAGAGGTCTCAAAATAAACGAAGCAAAAACGAAGTATATGACAGTCAAAAGAATAACTGACAATGAAAATAATATCACAATAGACAACTATACTATCGAACGAGTGGATGCCTTTACATATCTCGGCACAGAAATCAACCAGAAGAACTCCGTAAGTAGCGAAATTAATGCACGTATTTTCAGCGAGATGACATCGAAATTATTAGACAAAAGAACCAAAATGACTATCTACAGAACACTGATTAGGCCCGTAGTAACCTATGGATGTGAAACTTGGGTAATGACGAAAAAATATGAAGCCCAACTCAGGACATTCGAAAGAAAAATACTGAGGAAAGTATATGGCCCGGTACAAGAGGAAGATGACACATGGAGAATCAGGAGAAACGACGAGGTTATTAAGTTAAATGAAGGTTATGACATTGTAAGATTTGTGAAGTCAAAGACTGTCATGGCTGGGACATGTGCAGAGAAAAAACGATGCAAAAACAACAAAGAAAATGTTAGAATGGAAGCCCATAGGAAGTCGAAAAAGAAGAAGGCCCAGAACGAGATGGTTGGATGACGTGGAAGACGACCTGAAAACAATGAACATAAGACAATGGAGAAGAAGGGCACAAGAGAGATCTGAATGGAAGGACATAGTCAGACACGCAAAGACCCATCCAGGGTTATGATGTCAAAAGAAGAAGAAGAATTACTTAGGAGCTATACCACTACCCATCCAATCCAGTGGAACTGGGGTACAAGTGCACTTGTATCTCTTCTCTTCCAAGCCCTACTCATCGTTGGCTTGGAGGCCAAGTAACTTGCCGCTAGAAAGCAGCACCTGTTACATCTCTTTCCCTCCAAATAGAATGAACGATTTCCAGTTCAGCGATGCATTTTTCTTAATATTTACAAAAAGGTCGCTTATATCCCTTTACTTCTGGGTTCCTCAAATGTGAAAAATAAGAATAAACATTTAAAAAATATAATAAAAATTAAGCAATTAAAACATTTTGACAAATTTTATAAGTGACGGAGAAATAAAAAAATAAGTAATCAAAAGAATGGCATATTATGTTACAAAATGTTACAAATCCATATAGCGACTACAGAGTTTCCAAAAACAGGCCTGTTTTGGTCGTTTGTTATTATAATATGTAAAACTTTTTATCGCCCATACAGGATAGGGATTAATTTAAATTCTCATCATGCAAAAAATAAACCAGTTATGTTAACACGATTTTATAAAATACGAGGTGAAAATTCAAAATGACATTTATTGGTTTAATCCATTACCGTAATCAAAGTGGCTAAATACAGTTTAATCTATTCGATTTTACTGTAAAATAAATTTTAAAATATTAAATTAATAGTTTGATAATTGATGCTATAGAATTTATGTTTTTTTTTATATAAATTTTAATAAGCTTCTTATTTATTTTTTTGTGTTATAATATTACTCATTTTACTGTGCTGATCCACTGAATGCTACAGTACAGTTACACCATCGTAATTATTTCTTAAGGTCGTGGCATATTATCGTGCACATTGCGTTTCCAGCACATATCGTTTCCGAAAAATATAATTTAAATGGTTTTAAATATGAACAACGCACACTGTCCGGAACATTGCGTTTCAGGCTAATCTCCCTACGAAAATTAAGGGTACTTTGACACGTACGAACCGTTAAGAAATTTCGAACGCTCATGATTTCATCATTAAAACTATCAAGCACCAAATATTTGCAACCGATAAAGCCCGCTTATTAGAAAAAGAACTCATCGTAGACAAAAAATTGCTCCCTCTTAATCCTTTTTTAGACTCCTCTGGAATTATATGTGTTGGAAAGCGCTTGCAAAATGCAGATATAGACTTTAATAATAAATTCCCTATATTGTTGCCGCAAATGATCATGTTGTTTCTTTGCTTATTAAAAAGCAGCATTGTAGACTAGGACTCAGTGGTCCTCAAAATGTGTTTTGGCAATCTGCGCCTATGATACTGGCCTTTAAGTGGGGTCAAGTATGTTAAACCCATTATCAAAAAATGCATTATATGTTATAGATTCTATACACAAACTGCATCACAACTTATGTGTCCACTCCCAATGGATAGAGTTAGAATCTCGTGCGCTTTCTACACTGTTTGTGTAGATTTTGAAGGTTCTCTGTTTATTAGGGCTTCTAGATTAAGAAAGACGCAAACGCTTAAATGTTAGTTTGCAATTTTCATTTGCATGGTTATAAAAGCCATTCATTTAGAGTTGGTTATTGAGTTATCTTCTAACGCTTTTTTAGCAACGTTCAAACGATTCATTTCCCGTTGAGGCAATCCCCATACTATATACAGTGACAACGGGACTAACTTTGTTGGTGACAGTAATCAACTTAAGAAATTAAGTAATTTTTTTAAATCAAATTCTGAATTTGACAAAGTTAGAGCTTATTTAGCTCAAACTGAGATTCAGTGGAAGTTTATTCCTTCCCGATCCTCTCATTGGGGTGGACTCTGGGAGTCAGCAGTAAAAAGTATTAAGTTTCATTTAGTCCGTGTAATGAGTAATTCAGTATTGACATTTAAGTTATACACCGTTTTAATCCAAATAGAAGCTATTTTATATTCTCGACCGCTTTATGCATTAGATTGATGTTATAAATACGCCTGTTACCAGACTTTCTATCTGGAAACAAATTTCGAAAATACAGCAATTCTTTAAGAAATGTTGGTCTGTTGACTATTTAAATAACATACAACATCGCCCAAAATTGCTCCTTCCCACCACATATATGAAAGTAAATGATCTAGTTCTAATCACAAGTGAAAATACACCTCCGTTACGGTGGCCTCTAGCAAGAGTGATAGAATCAATTAGCAGCAAAGATGGAAAAGTTAGAATTGTCCGTGTCCATACTGCAGATGGAGAATACATTCGCCCTATTATTAAGCAGATTCCCCTTCCATTGTCTGAACCCGATAGACTTCTATAGCACTGTACTTGTACTTAAGAAGTAAGTTTAGGATATTTCCTTGCACCTAGCCGCGCGCTTCCCAGTATGGATACATTTCTGATACATTTCTGTAAGAAATGTATCCAAGTGTTGTTACGCCACTGGTAGCAATTAACTTACACGTCTTAAATTCGACCTAGGTAAATTCTCCAGCAAATTCTCATGAAAGCCGAAAATGCATTCAAAAGATATTTTTACCCACAGATTAACTTTCTCCGACCAATTCCCAAAATTTCCCTGTCTAAAAAAATTAAAAAGATGAGTTTTACCTACCTCTGTATAGAAATATCGAAGTTATCCCCCGTCCCCCGAAAATTCCTTGCAATAGTCGGGCATTGCAATAAGAATTTTAAGTATTTCAGTATAAAATTGTCTCCCAGCTGAGCTGGTCGTTTCTGGTGTAGAGTTAAATTCTTGCATTTTAGTTATTGTTATATAGCTTTTAGCTATATAACATAACTATATAGATTTTAGTCTTTAGTTGAAGTGATATTTATTAGTAATATTTTAATCTGTATCAGTGCTAGTGTAGTGTGTCTCGGACTAGTGTATGGACAGTGATCGGTGGTTTCAATAAAAGAACTTGAGCTAAAACTTTGGCTAGATATTAACTTAGTTGTAGTAACATTCAATTATTAAATTACGTATTGTTTGAACTGTTTGTGTTCTTATTTCCCACGCCAATGGGTGGTCCTTCGCTTTGGAAGTAATTACATGACTTAGTACGCTCTAAATGGTATGAAGATCGCCCTCCTAATTTGTTGGATAAATGTCTGTTTTATTCTACAAGTAATACTTTACGAATGCTGCACTCTTCACCTTTACTACACATTTCAATTTTTATCGATAGGACACTCTGATCAAAAGATTTCAATTTTTTACCGTCGAGTTAATATAAATTTTGTTTAACATTAATTTCACTCGCGTAACTGACATTCAAAATTGCCGGTCGCTTCAAGCGTTGTTTCTGATGAAACGGTTCATTCTACGCAAAAAGTGCTAATAAATATAGCTACATATTTTATATGAAACGTTTTTTTCTACGGCGTACAGATTATTGGTAAATCGATTTTTTTTGCGTTTTTACCCCCCTGCGAAGCGGGTTTTAGGGGAAAGCCCGGGGTTAAAGTGCTAAACTTTTTTGCATCATTTTTGGGACCCAAAAATTGATATTCTCGGCAAAATTCAGCATTTCTTGTTTAAAAAATGTTTTCTACATTGTATAGATTCTTTGTAAATCAATGTTTTCCGTTTCTCCCCTTCCCTATGAGGGGGTTTCAGGGCAAAGTACAGGGGTAGGAGAACTTCTTTGGATCTTTTTTAGGGTCGCAAAATTGACATTTTCTGCAAAATTAAGATTGTTGGTATGACATTTAGAGGTCAAATCTTTGACGAGTGGTTTACTACATGATAATTTCATATGATAATTTAAAAACAGCATTTAAAAGTACTTTCTTTATATAATTTTCATCAAGAATTGGTGAAATTCATGAATTATTTGAACTAGTTTATTTAACTTAACTTTATGGATCCTATTTAACATGCTATTTCAAAAAACCGACGTCTTTAATTTATCTATTTCTGTACTGCAGTAGTTTTAGTACAGCATGATATTAATTTCAGCGATGCAACTATGCGAGAGAAAATCATGAATAAACAGCGTCATCAGATCGGAGGAAGTAAACGGGAGCAATAGAACCCCTTTTGCTTCCGCATTTGTCACGGTATTCTAAAACGTCAAATAATATATCCGGGACTGAAATTAGAGACACAGTTCGTCAGAAGTTAAATAATCATTTAGGGTAACGTATTGTATAATCAGAATAATATATTCCATAGAGAGTATTTATTCAATAAATTGAAAATGCAGTTAATTGTTGCTTTGTATTACTAGTATTCACTCATGACTTTTCTACTGTGTCCACCGTTATTTTTGTCATATTCTTTCTTCAGTAGGATGTTAAAGTACTTTCTTAAGAGCTTTAGTACAGCGTTTAAATATCTTTTAAGCTAGTTTTAAATATTTTCTCTTTTTTATTACGTTTTATAGCTAACAGTCAAGGCACAATATTCTCAAATTGTTTTTTTGTTATTTTTTAGTTTAGTTTTATAAGTTTTTTAGAAAATAATAGTCATAAAGTCAAATTAAATTATAATTAAATTATTTTCCACCAAATTATATAATTTTTCACGTTTTGGTACTTACTATATAATTCTTCCTTATTTGATCCAGTTTTAACTTTATAATGCGTTTATAATGCTATTGCGAGCATATGGTGATAATAAAGTATATTATCACCAATATCAGTTTTAGTTTCCAAATATAGTCACTTATGTATAGCATTAAAATCATTAAAATAAAAACACTTAATTATTGCTAAAACCCACTAGGAAACTAAGTTCCTGTAGCTGGCTGTATACCATGTATCACAAAATTTTTTATTTCAAATCCTTAGTAAAAGGTATATAATAAAATACCCAAACGGGCTATATCACAAATACATTACAGAACGTTTTCGGAATGTAAATTCCATCATCAGTGTAACCTGAAAGTATATAACCACTTTAATTAAAAAGACCGTAAAATTTAAAATGTTGACTAAGGTTGTCATCCTTAACCTTGAAATGAATTTATTTAAATACAGTTATGAAACATTTACTGCTTTGTTTGGAAATTTTAACTAGATAGCATTAAATGTACACTGTGTCCGTAAAGTATGGAACAAATTCTTTTTTAGGTAAACAGAGCATTTTAAGAAATAATCCTGAAACACGTCGATTTTTGATTTTAATTTACCGTATTTTAAAATAATATTCTAATATACAGGGTAAATTACTTTCGAGTAATGACGTCACCGTCATTTTTTTTAAATGGAACATCCCCATTTTGTCTCAATTTTCAGATTACTCTAGTTGAGCTGATTACAAAAATGTATCACATGTTGATTCAAGTTGGTACAGGGTGGACAAAAATACAATAGTTTTGTGTCTGTTCATAAAGTAACGCGTTAGTTAAATTAACAATATTATCAAAAATACTTATTTACGAGACCCTCTCTTGGTACAAAACATTATTTTTTCTGATGAGGCCACTTTCACGTTAAATGGCGAGGTTAACCGTCAGAATTGTAGATACTGGGCAAAAGAAAACCACCACTGGATGCGTGAGCATCATACACAATACTCGCAAAAGGTAAATGTATGGGCTGCAATTGTAAGAAATCGAATCATCGGACCCTACTTTTTCGAAGGTAATTTAAACGGGACAACGTACCATGAGTTTTTAAGGTGGTATCTCGTACCTACTTTACGTAATTTGTTTCCCAGCAGACGTAATCCTGAAGGTTTTGATGAAAGTTTATGGTTTCAACAGGATGGTGCACCTCCACATTATGCTGTAGATGTTAGAAGGTACCTAGATGAAATTTTTCCGAACAGGTGGATTGGTAGACGTGGACCTATTGAATGACCAGCGAGGTCACCAGATTTCAATCCTTTGGCTTATTTTATCTGGGGCCATCTGAAGAATGTTGTGTATCAAACAAAACCAGCAAATATTCAAGAATTACAACAGAGAATTCGGACAGCAATAAACAATATTTCTCAAGACACAATAAAGAAGGTTCAACAAGAATTTGTACAACGTTTGGGCTACTGTCAAATACAGCAAGGGCTGCAGTTCGAACATTTATAAAGTCATGTATTTCATCATATTCTGTCCGCTAGACAGTAAGACACACAAAACTATTGTATTTTTGTCCACCCTGTACCAATTTGAATCAACATGTAATACATTTTTGGAATTAGCTCAGCTAGAGTAATCCGAAAATTGAGACAAAATGGGGGTGTTCCATTAAAAAAAAATGACGGTAACGTCATTACTAGAAAGTAATTCACCCTGTATATTAGAATATTATTTCAAAATACGGTAAATTAAAATCAAAAATCGACGTGTTTCAGGATTATTTCATAAAATGCTCTGTTTAGCTAAAAAGAATTTGTTCCATACTTTACGGACACAGTAACTTTACTTTTACATAATCATAAGTTGAAGATTTATTTTGAAATAGTGACGATAGCTGTACCAAAAAAGTATATAAATTTGAACATTGTGACATACCAGCTTAAGGATGCTGCCTTTTTCTCTTTGAAATTCAGCAAAAACTAAGACAATGATGTTGATATCAGATATAAGAATTTTGAAGTCAATATCTGGAAAAACACTAAAAGATGGAATACCGAAAGACCTAATACGATATCTCTATAACATATAAGACATAGTACGTTGGGGAAGACAGACAAGACGAGCATAGACTCAGCATGTTACGAGAATGGACAGAGAGAGAATAGCTCGAATAACAAGAGATTCAAAACCAACATGCAAGGGATCACTAGGAAGGCCCTTTGAAGGTGGCGACATAACAGGCCAAGGCATATAAGAAGATTAAAATCAGATTGTGTTTAGTCTATTACTATTATTTTTGATTATTTTAAATGTTGTTAGTTTTCCAGCCCCAAAATATTTTCTAACACTAGCTCTATGAATCTTCCTTTTAATCTCCTAGAATTAAATGAAGCCATATCTTCATTAAAAAACTCAGCAGCCGGTCCTGACTATATCCCACCAATATTCTTAAAAATCTCCATCCAGACACACATCTCAAACTGCTAGAGTTATATAATAAGATCTGGTCTTAAAACCAGTTCCCAACGCTATGGCGACAACCAACTATAAATTCCTATCAAAAAGAATGACTCATCTCCAAATCGTCTAAAATCATATAGACCAATTTCTCTCACTTGTTCACTATGTAAACTGTTAGAAAAGATGGTCAATAAACGCTTACTATGGTATCTAGAAAGAAATAATATTCTTGACCCATTCCAAACAGGTTTCAGATCAAATCGAGGTACAATGGATAACCTGGTCACACTACATACTGACATTGTTAACGCATTTTCGAATAGAAGCGAAGTCATAGCAGTAACTTTAGATATCCAAAGTGCCTTCGACACTATACAAAGAAAGTTCTAAGAAAATTAACACAATATAATTTAACTGGTAACATTTATTTATTTTTAAAAATTTTTTAATAAGTCGATATTTTAGAGTATTAACAAATGGAAAAATATCAAAATCTCACGCTTTGGACAACGGTTTGCCTTAGGGCTCAGTTTTAAGCACCAGCTTATTTTTACTTAGCATGAATGACTTTTCCTCATATATACACAGCTACCACCAGCACTTTACTACAAAACGCAATAAGCAAAATAGACACCTGGTCTACGCGTGCTGAATTTGTGTTTTCAGCTTCTAAATCCAAAGTAATTCACGTTATGAAAAAGTATAGACCTAATCCACCTTCTATAACTCTAAACGGACTTCGTTTACAAACAGTTAATTATTTGACACTTCTTGGTATCACCTTTGATAAAAAGCTTATCTGGAGACAGCATATTCAGAAACTTAAAGGAAACTGTATCCAAAGAATAAATTTAATTTGATTAAATCTCTTGCTAGCTTCTGAACACGCTGAAAGTGTGTGCGTTGAATCTTCGGAGCCACCACTCCATCTAAGAAGGCAGCAGCTTCTACTTTCATACTTTGTAAGAATATCAGCAAACCCAAGTAACCCGGTAATAAATCTAATCAATCCCATATAACCTCCCCCAGCAAACGCTTCCAATCAGTCTCTCACATTACCACAAATATTATCTCCTTTATTAGATTCCATTAACCTTTCCAATACTATTTCTATTTATACCCCCAAGACAGCTCCATGGATGCACAATCTTCCAATATTCAATACTGATGTATGCAGATTCGACAAAACAGAAACCCCAAACTTAATCCTTAGAAAATCCTTCCAAAACATCCTTAACTTAACACAATTTGATGAAATTTTATACACTGATGCGTCCAAGAATGAAGACTGTTCGTCTTCATTCCACTGTGTGGCTCCGTTGTATCCACACTAACGACGACAATAAGCTCTGTGCGATTGCCTAAAAGTTGTAGTATCTATACCGCAGAATTATATGGAATACTCCAAGCATTAAAGACTTTAATCCATCCTACTTCAAATGAAAGCATAAAAATCGCCATTTGCACTGATTCTCTTTCCTTGATTCATTCCATACGATGCATTTTCTCGAAAAACCCACTAGTTCAGGAAATCCACACCATCTGTAACCAACTATATTCTGCTAACATAAAAGTCATAATGATCTGGACTTCATCTCATGTTGGTATATTGGGAAACGAAAAAGCAGACCAAGCCGCTAAAGCAACATGTTCTTCTGACATAGCCTTCAAAGAGGTCCAAATCCATACGGACCTTAAAATATTGATAAAACAAAAAATCCTCATCTCATGGGCAAACCTGTGGAGTAAAAAAAAACTAAGCTGCATGACGTTCAACCCAACTTATCTCGCGTCAATATCTCCTCTATGAACAGGAAAGAAAAATCAGTTATTCACCGACTACGAATAGAGCACACACGTCTCACACATGGATACCTTATGACATCAGAAAACCCTCCAGTATGGCACTACTGTAATAGCGTCCTTTCCATCAAACACGTGATAGTGGACTGCTGCCAGTATGATTCTTCCAAAAACAAGCACAGCCTAAAAGGAAATCTAAAAGACATTCTCAGTGTTCCAAACCGTTTTGACAGTGTTCTTAGATTTTTAAAAGAAATTAGTTTAATTCAGCTAATGTGCATAGTGATAAGCTTTATTGTTTTAACCTTTCTACATGAAAAAAATGTTTATATCAAATTCTTGTACCTATATAAAATATGTATAATGTTGTAAACTGTACCCGTGTCAATGACCATAAGCTGTCGAGACACGTTAATTTTAAATAAAAAAAAATGTTGTTAGTCAATAACAAAGAATTAAGGAAAATTAAGTTGAAAACTGGCATACAGACAATACTAAGTATATAGGTAATGAAAAATTAAATATTTAAATTATTTTTGTTTTATTGCTTATTGTAGATGTTTCACTTATTTCAAATGTTATCTTTTTTGCAAAAGTAAAAAACCATTAAGGAATTACGCAAGGTGGTTTAAAAATTATCGGTTAGTTTGAGTTAGTGTAAAAAATAGTAGCATCATGTGGTCTTCGTTGATAATAATAAATTTGAATTGCAAATTCAGCGAAATTAATGGTAACAGAACAAGCATTGCAACTTATACTTATACTCAAGAGATCTCTTGATCTCCCCCTCACTTGAAAGAGGGAAGCTTATTTGACAAGTTAAAGTTATTGGAATTAAAGTGGAATTTTCAATCTAACTCCATTTAAATATGAGTTTGTGTGAACTTCTATGATATTTTTTCCCTATGTGTTGGTCTTGATGAAACCAATTAGTCAGATATTTTTTTGGGAACATTTAATCCTTAAGTGGCCGCTTGAATATTTTTTACACAAGTGGTCGCTTAGCGTACTTTGTACGCCAGACAAAAATAAGGAGGTATTTAAGTTAACACTCTACATTTATTTAATACATAGGAGTAAATACACACATATTTTATGTTAAAAATGTAATAAAGTATAAAATAGAAAAATAAAAAAGAATTTTTAGATGAACATAAAAAGATACAAAAGGAAATTCATTTTAAGGACTTACTGTTTGATTTTCATGTCATTCTAAGCAAATGTCTGTGGTGATCACATGCTCTTTGCACGCTGGTCTACTGCATCTTTATCACTTTATTGTGGTTTCTCTATTTTTTTTTCGACCGCACTGGGTACACCTTCCTCTTGTTTTTTCGGATAGTTTTGGAGTCTCAGTCTTGGAACTCTTATATGGAGCTATTAGAGAAACCGCTAATTTTTTTAAGAAGTGTCTGTGACAGGGTTTTATCGCAAATAGTGGTGTTAAATAACATATTGGAATATCCCATACATGCCAGAAAGGTTTGGATTCCTGTACCATCAGTTGCCCACATCTCTCTAAAATCAGTATTGCTTAAGTTTTTTACACCAGCAAGAAAGACAATTCCAAGATGTGCAAGGATTTCCTCTGGCGTTGTTAATTTTGCATCTCTGTCCCTTGTGTACCCTCCTTGAATAGTAATAAAAATATTTATGTACGATGTTACACTTTTTATCATTTCTTTGGTAAAAAATTGAAAAAATGCACTTAGCTCGTCTTTAACACTTTCTGCATCGACTAGAGGTTGCGGAAAAATGTTCACAATATTTTTTAAGGAAGTTTTGGCAAATTTACTTACAATCGGATGTTAATTTCACACCATATTTCCGTCGCGATTTGTAAACGTAGGTACTTTGTCTTCTTCTGCGTTTATTTGATGATCACATCATCATCATCATCATCCAGCCTTCATTTATCACGTCCATTGATAGACATAGGCGTCCCTTAAACTCCTCCATTCTTTGCGATTTTGTGCTTTTTATTGCCAATTTTTGGTGGTACGCATGATGTCATCACTCCAACGTGTAGGTGGTCTTCCTCTACTACATTTGTCTGCTCTTGGCCTCCAATATATCTATCACATACTCTTTGATCACCTTCCTGCTTTGAAGTGGAATCATGGTAACTGTATTCAATACATTTATCGGACGCATCGGGATCAATACCACCCATGTCTTCATCATCAGATTCTTCCATTATTTTTCTGGCTATCTCCTCTATCTCATCTCTAATAAGTTTTTTTCTATAATTGTATGGTAGGTACGTTAGAGCTAAATAAATAATTACAGCATAATAAACTATACTTTTAATTAATTATTTGTTCCGATAACCAAAAAATTATTGTTACTTCCATAGTCACTTGGCGTACTTTATGCACTACTTTTAAATAAGAATGGCGAACTTTTTACACCTTAGTGACCACTTAAGGGTTAATACAGTATACTCCCTCTATAACGAACACGGTTATTACGAGGTTTCGCTTATAACGAGATACATTAGATGTCCCGTGAAATTTCTATTGAACTATAACCGTCTATAGCGAGGCAAATTTGGTTATAACGAGAGAAAATAAGATCCAAAAACGTGTTTTTTACGTTTTTAGTCCGGTCGTGGCTATAAATAAATACCTTTTCAAACAGCCCCTCAATAATCTTAACTGCAGCCCTCAATAAACTTCTTTACAATGAATAAATAAAACTGTTTCACATCTTTAGAAAATATATGATAGAATGATACTGGACCATTTAAAGCAGTTAAAAATAACAGAGTTCTTAAAATTGCAGAAGTTTATGTTATGCAATAGTTTATGTTATCCTTGAAAATACGATTTATAAATTATGTAGTTGGAAAAACATATAAGTACAGCTTTTTTGTTTTAACGTATATCATTGATAATAAAAGTAAACAACTCTTTTATGTTTTAATATATTTCATTGACAATAAAAGTAAATAACTTTTTTTCAAAAACGCCATTCAAACAATATTTATTAGCATCTTATATTGCTCCGAATGGCTTCACTATAAGAAGTTAATGGTTTAGAAAACTACAGATTCATATGTATGCAAAGTATTATGATTGTCTGATATAACGAGATCGGCTTATAACGAGGTAATTAGTCTGTCATTTCAGTTCTCGTTATAGAGGGAGTCTACTGTATTTGTTTGCAATTCGACAGTCTGTAGATCAAAATATACGAGAGTATAATTAATATAGGTTATTGTTGGATAATTTTAATTTGTTTTATCTTTCCTTCGACTATTCTTCTACTTTTTATATTTTTTTTCTTTCATTATTTTTGAAGTTATACTACTATACACGCGCTCCACGTTGGAAATTTGTACGGGAGTGAATCGGTGAAATCATTACATATGTAAGATAATGAGTAAGAGAGAGACAGAAGATATCTTTTCTCTCTCTCTTCCTCTCTCGAGAATAAAAATGTTCCTTTTGTATATATATATATATATTTAATATTATATATATAATATATATATATATATATATATATATATATATATATATATATATATATATATATATATATATATATATATATATATAAATATATATATACAGTATGGTGGAAATGAAAGGAATAAATTCGTTATTTCGTAAACCGGAGACTTTAAGGAAAAATCCTGATTTTTTTTCATCGATTTTTATTTTTAAATAAGCTATTCGTAAAAAGTTTAGCTATTAGTACAGTTTTATTTTTGACGTCATCTATGTGAGCGTGATGACGTCATTGCTAAAATTTTTAAATAGAAAGGGGGGTATTGTAATACATCATTTGAAAGGTCTTTTAAATACCTATTCAGCCATATCAATATGTCTGAGTATTTGATGTTTGTAATTGTTTAAAAAAATTATTAAATATTTATTATTACAATAAATATTTATTAAGTATTGATATGATGTATTATTGACACCCAAAAATAAATTTTATAAAGGCCATCACTGGTAATGAAATGTCTTTTTTATCTACTTTTTACCTTTTTAAAAAAACTAGTTACCTTATCAATATGAACATTGATAGTTGGACATTCAAACTTAATTATCTTTCTGTCAAGTGATTAATAGTATTATTGTAGTAAACGTATTCAAAAAGTCTTTGTATCTTTGAATATGAAGCTAACTGAAACGCAAAGAATTGAAATTCTCATAATGATTGGTTATGGAGATAAAACACGTACGCAGAAAATAGTATGTGCGGTATTTAATAATAAATACCCCCGTCGAGAACCAATTTCACAATTCACTGTAAGCAAAATTGAGAAAAAATTTAGAGAAACGATTCATGTTAAAGACCTTCCTAAAGGTAGTAGAAAACCAATATCTGAAAACCAACAAGTAGACGTCCTGTTAGCTTTTCAAGATAATCCTCATAACAGTTCACGGCAAGTAGCATTAGATAATGACATGGACCATTCAACAGTTCTTAAACAGCTAAAGAAGGAAAAGTGGCATCCTACAAAGTAAGTTTAGTACAAGAACTTATGGAAGATGATTTTGATAGACGAATTGAATTTTGTGACATTATAATGGAACGAAATAACAGAGATCCGATGTTTTTAAAGATTATTTTCTCTGATGAAGCTATATTTCTACTAAACGGTCATGTCAATCATCAAACTTATCGGTACTGGGCTACGGAAAATCCACACTGGATGCAAGAGTACCATACTCAATACCCAGAGAAAATTAATGTTTGGGTAGGAATAATAGATAATAGGTGTATTGGACCATACTTTTTCGAAGAAAACTTAACAGGTCCTCAATATTTAGAATTTCTTTAAAATTTCTTGCTTCCAGAATTGAACCGGTTGTTTCCAAACAGAAATGATTTATGGCTACAGCAAGATGGTGCGCCTCCACACTATGCTGTCTTGGTACGCAACTACTTAAACAACGTCTTTCCAAATCGGTGGATAGGTCGAAGAGGAACAATAGAATGGCCACCTAGGTCACCTGATTTGACTCCTCTTGATTTCTTTTTATGGGGATATTTAAAAAGTAAGGTGTATCAAAATAGACCACAAAATATTAATGAACTGAAAGAAAGAATACGTAATGAGGTTGTTCAAATAACTCCGGAAGTTTTAGAGAATGTTAGAGAAGAGTTCGCCTTTCTCATTTTATTTTAGCTGAAGGTAAACAATTTGAGCACTTAATTTAGGTTTCGTTGTATTTATTAAATAATAATTAATTTATATATATTGTAATAATAAAAATGTAATTATTTTTTTAAACAATTACAAACTTTAATTACTTAGACATATTGATATACCTGAATAGGTATTTAAAAGACCTTTCAAATTATGTATTACAATACCCCCCTTTCTATTAAAAAATTTTAGCAATGACGTCATCACGCTCACATAGATGACGTCAAAAATAAAAATGTATTCTTACGAATAGCTTATTTAAAAATAAAAATCGACGGGTTTCAGGATTTTTCCTTAAAGCCTCCGGTTTACGAAATAACGAATTTATTCCTTTCATTTCCACCATACTGTATATATATATATATATATATATATATATATATATATATATATATATACAATGTGGAAACCACTTATGGAATAAAATTGTTCGTGTCCTTATTTTAGAAAATAATACAAAACCTTGAGATACCTTAAGTTTTAAATTTAAATGTGCGCTTTTTAACCATAAATTTGAATGTACAGGGTGATCCACGTAAGTCTGGCATAGTCCATAATCTATATTTTAAATGAAACACCCTGTATATTTTTATGTTTTTAAAAGCTCCTTAACAACCTGATCTCAACGAACTATATCATGTAGGGTCTATTATGAATAATACAAGGTGAAATTTTGAAATTGAGTATCATTTTCTTCAAGACAATTAATTCATAGAATACCCGAGGTAATTGATTGGATTACAATAAAATAAATGCTTAAAATGTTCTCCAACTTGTTGTTGGCAATAACACAGTCTCCTATAAAACTCGTCCCGAACTTTGTTTAAAGTTTGAGGTAAAATATTCCGTTTTTCTGTAGTTATCCTTTCTTTGAGGTCTTCAATGCTAGTTGCTTGTGTTACATATACTTTGTTCTTGAGATAACCCCACAGAAAAAAATCCAAAGGCGTAAGATCTGGCGACCTAGCTGGCCACTCAATAGTACTCCTTCGTCCAATCCATTTATTGAAGAAGATTTCATTTAAGTAATTTCTCACCATTAAAGCATAATGGGGTGTTGCACCGTCCTGCTGGAACCAGACAGTTTCATGCGGTAGGGTCGGATCTATTGGATTCAGATATAAGTTAGTAAAACTGAGGAATAACATCGTCTCTAAGCATGCTTAAATATTTTTTCGCTGTCAAATTACCTTCTACAAATATAGGACCAATAATATGATCTCCTATAATACCTGCCCAAACATTCAACTTTTGTGGATACTGAGTGTGTGTCTCACGCATCCAATGAGGATTCTCCGCTGACCAATATCTACAGTTTTGTTGGTTTACCTCTCCTTTCAATGTAAATGTTGATTCATCAGAAAAAAGAATTGTGCCAAGAGCTATTTCATTTGTGTTAATTTTATCCATCATTCTTTCGGAGAAATCGATTCTACGATCTGGATCGTCTTCTGTTAGCTCCTGCACAAAAGTCAATTTATATGGATGAAGTTTTTCTTCATGGAGACACCTTCGGACAGTTGTATGACTCACATCATTTTGATGTAAACTTGACGTTGGATTCTCTGCGACACTTCTCCCCTTAACCGATCATCATTAAAATCTCAATTCGGTGGGTCTCAGTTAAATATTTCATTTTTATTTCTACAAGAAATTAGATTTTAATTAGGAATTTATTATTTTAATGTAAAATGTCAACACACCAACAACTGATTAATAACAATCCGCATTATTTACCGATGTTTAGTTAGCAGACTATCTAGACAGTTTTTACCTATTTATGACAAAAAATGTTAACACGGTTACTAAACAGAAATTTTCCCCAATATACTGACACTTAGAGTAGAATTGTCCGTATTTAGCTAATTTAAAATAATACCATAACACGTGATAAATTATTAATTTCAAAATTTCACCTTGTATTATTCATTATAGACCCTACATGATATAGTTCGCTGAACTCAGGTTGTTAAGAATCTTTTAAAAACATAAAAATATACAGGGTGTTTCATTAAAAATAAGGATTATGGACTATGCTAGACTTGCGTGGATCACCCTGTACGTGTAAATTTATGTTTAAAAAGCTCACATTTAAATTTAAAAGTAAACGTGTCCCAGAGTTTTTTATTATTATCTATAATAAGGACACAAACAATTTTATTCCATAAGTGGTTTCCACACTGTATATATATATATATATATATATTATATATATATATATATATATATATATATATATTATATATATATATATATATATATATATATATATATATAATATAATATTTATTAATATTATTATTTATGTGATATGTTTTGTATTATTTATTAAATGTTCATAATTATTTTAGACTTTTGTATTTCAAAATAATAATCTCAATAAATCACTGTATGACCAAGAACTGTCAATTTTGAAATACGTTTGTGTCATGTCTAATTGGCAAATATTTTACGTGTTTAGTTCATACGCTGGTGTCTGTGAGTTCGAAGAGTTCGAATCCCAATATGAATTTCCTTTTTTATTTTTGAAATATTTAAAAATCCCATGTTCATTTTATTAAATATATGTAATATACGCAAAAATGCTAAATTTTAAAATAAAATGAAAATTTACAACATAATCCGAGTTGTTGGTTTTTGAAGTTATACTTCTAGACGCACGTTCGACTTTGGGAATTTGCACGGGAGTAACAAGCCTCGGTAGGCATGTTAAATTATAACTTTAAACTTGTAAATATCTCAAGAAAGTTCAAATGTGTACTTATATACACAACAAACAACAATTAAATATTGTATTTATCAATGTCAGATAAATTGAGAGTTGTATCACCAAACATAATTTTTTTTTATTAATATTGTTATTATGGTAAATTAAACATATGCGTAAGTAAGTAACGTATATTGTCATTTTTAAATACTGATGAATATTATTTATTTAATATCTTAGCATTTTTAGAATCGGAAACATTTATTTGTTATTATTTCCACTGATTGATTACTTTATTTTTAATTATTAGCGTTCTTATTTATATATAATGGTATATTAAATTAATATTAAGTACATTGTTTCTTTTGTAAAGAACTGACCTAAATTTGTTTTAATGGAATCTTAGGTTAGAGTTTTAAAATATTCGAACTATAATCGTAATACACATCGCCTAATTAGCCGTGATCGTCTAGTGGACTAGTTGTTCGGATCCCACGTTGTGGCCGTGGTACAATGGACCGTGGCTTAGCCTATGAATAGTTTTAATAAAACTTCTGTTGGACTCTGAATAAAACCACCTTTTTTTAAGAAGTGTAGGTTGCCAATATTTAAAGGATTACATTTACTACATACATCTATATCTGACACCGGTAGAATATTGTTGTCTATGGTTTCTCCGCTTGATAAATACTTCTTTTGCCAAAGCATCTGTTATTATATTACCCTTTTATCCCAGAATGACCTTTGATCCATGCGATAATAACTTCTCCTCCGAGCTTTGAAACCTCGTAGTACAATTTTAAAATCTCTATATCAAGATGAGTCAATTGCTTGGATTTATTTGTTATACATAATCTTTCTACTGCAATTTTACTGTCTGTAAATTATACACAGTTCTTTATTTCCTTTGTCAAAGCGTGAGAAAGAGCAAACTTTAAACCCAGCATTTCGGATGTGTAGATGGTGGCTTCATCAGGTAACTTATATTTATGCTGTTGCCCAGAATACTGTTCGTATACTGCACAAGCAGTGCTATTTCCTTTTTTTGAACCATTGGTAAACATATAATAATAATTAGGTTATCTCTTCTCAATTTCTGCGTTACACATGGGGCCTTGGACATCATTGAGAAATTCTGTCTTGATTTTTATTGAGAACAGCACATGAGGCTTTGCAGTATAAACTGGTGGAAGATGACCCATATAAAGTACCTCTCTAAATTTAGACAGATTTTTGTAGCCTACCGCCAAAAGTGGAGATTTTTTCTTAAACCATTACCTTTTAGTCAAATCTAAAACAGCCAGATTGTGTATATCTTTGAGAAATACTTGGTCTCTGCTAATTGTACGAGTTACATATTTGTCGGTAAGATACTGCCTCCGTAAATTCAATGGCGGTTCAACAGCTTCAATTTCCATTATATTAATTGGTGTAGATTTTAGATACCCAAGGCACAAGCGTAGGCACTTATTTTTCTCTACCTCAATTTTTTTTTAAATGGGTGTATTTTTTTTTAAATGGGTGTTCGATGCGTTTCCATACAAGTGACAGCTATAATCGAAAACTGGTCGTATCATAGATCGATAAAAAATTAAACTAATGTTGGGAACTGCACCCCAGTTTGTTTTACAGAAAGCTCTTAGGATATTCATAGCTTTTTCGGTTTTTTTAATGATATGTTAAATATGATGTTTCCATAAAAGTTTTCTGTATAAATAAAATCCCAGGTATCTGACACAGTTTTTAATTGGAAATTTGAATTGACCACAATTTATATACCCTTCTGGAATTCTATGTTTTCTAGAAAAGAAGAAGATTTATGTTTTGGATTCTGATAATGGTAATCCATTTGATTCATAACATGCATGTATTGATGAAATAGCTGTTGTTAAATTATTTTTAGAAACATCAATTGATTTGTCTGAGGAAAAGAGCACCACATCATCTGCAAATTGTAGTATTTTTGTGTTAATAGGAATAATGACTTCTGAATCTATATTATATAAAATATATAAAAGTGGACATAAAATACTTCCCTGCGGCAGGTCTATATTGGACAGTCGAGGAGAAAAAATTTTCTCATTGATTTTTAAGTATATCAATCTCTCTGAGTACAAAGTTTTCAAAAAGGATGTTATACCTATAGGTATCCCGACTGACAATAACTTTTGTTCAAGGATATCCAAATTTCTATTATCAAAAGCAAATGATATGTCCAGAAATGCAGCTGCAGTGGATGAGTTTTCCGTGAAATTGACTTGATCTGTTGTTACGAGAGCAGTTATGGCATCTTGAGTGGATTTAAATTTACGAAAACCAAATTGGAAGTTTGGAAGAATGTCATTAAATTCTAATCAATGTTCTAATCTATTTTTAATTAGTCTTTCCAGGGTTTTAAGAAGACAAGAAGCTAGAGATATTGGGCGATATGAATTGCGATCGTCAACACGTTTGCCAGGTTTTCTTATAGGTATTATAATATACTCCTTCCAGCTTTCTGGAATTGGTGCTTGTTTCTGCCAAATATTATTTAGCAGTATTGTTATTTTGTTTGAGGACCCTTCTTAGTTGCCATAGATAGAACGGACAATCTAAGCTAAGGTCATCTCTAGAAACAGTGGCTATGGAGTTGATGTATATTTATATATATATATATATATATATATATATATATATATATATATATATATATATATATATGTATTTTGTCTTTTTTATCAGCTCTTGATAATAATTGTAAACACAATTGAAAGCTCGAGATATAAAAAATAGTTAACCAATAGCCCTTTTATTGACTCCAACCCATCCAAAACAGTTATATATATATATATATATATATATATATATATATATATATATACATGCGTACGAATTCTTTTACAGAAAACTTGTTCCAGGTACCTGGGTATCACCAGATGGACAAACAGTAAACCAAATAGATCATTTACTAATAGAAGCCAAACATATGAGAGCCATAAAAGATAGCCGAAGTTACAGAGGTGCTGATACAAATTCGGACCACTTTTTGGTCAAAGTTAAAATGGAGCAAATAATACCCACAATTAATAACACTAATTGTAAAAAAATAAAAAGATATAACGGTGCACTACTTCAGGAGATAGAAGTTAAGAAAAAATTCAGGCAGCAAATTGAAGAGAAACTGAAAAGCCAGACAACAGTCAATAATATAGAAAGCAGATGGGTACAACTAGAAGAAAAAATTCAAGAAGCAGCCGACTCAGTATTATCAGGAAACAGACAATGTAAACAAACGGATTGGTATAATGAGGATTGTAAGAAAGCCATTAGTGACCGAAATAAAGCTAGAATAAATAGCATAATAAGAAATAATAAAGAGAGTAAAAAAGCTTATGCCGCAAAAAGACGGGAAGCAAAGAAGATCTGTAGAAGAAGCGGTCAAGTTTAGAGCAGAAACTAGTTCGTATTGAAGAAGATTTTTTACATAAACAAGTCAGTACAAAACCACATCAAGATATTATAAAAATGAAGTGGGGAATCTGTTAGGTGGAACAGATGAAAAATTAAGAAGGTGGGCTAATTATTTCGAGAACATATTATGTACGGACGACCAAGATGAAAGAGAACAAACGCAACAACAACATGAAGAAGTAAGGGACCCAGATGTAAATGAAGAAGTACCTACCAAGGAAGAAATTATAGAGATCTTAAAAAACCTAAAAAACAACAAAGCACCTGGTGAAAATGGTATCATTGCTGAGTTTTTAAAAGAAGGCGGTGAAATGGTGCAAGAAGAAATCGCGTTAATATGCGAAGTGTGGATCAAAGAAAAAATACCCAATCAGTGGAAAGAAGCAATCTTATGTCCATTGCATAAAAAAGGAGACGTTACAGAAAGTAAAAATTACAGGGGAATAGCTCTACAAGATACAGTATATAAGATTCTGGACATATCAATTAGAAATAAAATTAAAACAAAAGTTGAAAATTGTCTAGGTGAATATCAAGCAGGTTTCAGATCAAACAGATCAAATTGGTAATAGACCAAATTTTTACAATGAAACAAATTTTAGCTAGCTTATATGAATTCAACCTAACATTACACATGCTGTTGTATAAAGTATATGAAGCACTAGAATATTTTAAATTTCCACCAAAAATAGTAAGACTGACTAAATGCATACTCAATGATACTAAAAGTAAAGTCATGTTAGAAGGACGGGTTTCGAATAGCTTTATCACCAATAGAGGTCTGCGACAAGGAGACCCGTTATCAACAGATTTTTTCAATTTCATCTTAGAGACGATTTTACGAGAATGTAACATCTACACTAGAGGCACAATATATCATCACAGGCATCAACGCGTAGCATATGCAGATGATGTTACCTTAATAACAAGGAGACCTTCAGAATTAAGAGAAATCTTTACTAGAATAGAGAGAATAGCCAGGGAATATGGTTTAAAAATAAACGAAGAAAAAACAAAATATATGGTGATGAGGGGAAACGAAAATCATCTAGGACAGTCCTTTAAGATACAAAGTCCAAGTAAAGAAAATAACTTTGAAGTTGTTAGCCAATTCGATTACTTGGGAGTGACACTAACAAATAGGAACGAAGAGAACCAAGAAATCATAAAAAGAATGGCCAAATGTAGTAAGAGTGCTGGGAGCCTGACTAAGATACTGAGATATCCAGAACAGCAAAAAAACGAATATATACAACAGTTATCCGACTTACAGTACTCTATGCTAGCGAGACCTGGACACTAAATAAAGATATGGAAGTAAAATTAGATAGATGGGAACGAAAAATTCTTAGAAGGATATACGGAGGTGTAAAAGAGGGGAACATCTGGCGAAGAAGAACGAATGAAGAAATAATGCAAATATATGGGCAACCAAAAATAACAAGACTCGCTAAAATTCAAAGATTAAGATGGCTCGGACATATAGCAAGAATGAAGGAAGGAAGAGGGAATTCCCAACGAATTAATAAACACGGAGGCTGGTACAAAAAGAAAAAGAGGCCGCCTCCGAAGAAAATGGCTGGAGTCGGCAAAAGAAGATCTGAAGTCGCTGCGGGTACAAGATTGAAAAAACTTAGCACAAGATAGAAAGAAATGGAAGAAAACCGTTGAAGCCTTACTCCTTTGAGGCCTGTTGAACTGAACTATATATATATATATATATATATATATATATATATATATATATATATATATATATATATATATATATATATATATATATACATGCGTACGAATTCTTTTACAGAAAACTTGTTCCAAAAATTCCAAAAAAAAACTTTCCTTTAAGTTTTGACGCATTAAATTAGAGTTACCTTGTAATATGATAGAAAGACATGTAGGAACCTGTGTCTTGGCGGTAAATATGTATTTATGACGCTATCTCTCTTCTCCCTTCTGCGAGTGCCACTGATCCCAATCAAGATTATTGCTAATATGTAGATTATAGTTGAATTTGCATTTCCTTTGTTCCCAGCAAGGGGACCGAAGGCAGATGGTTTCTCTCTACAACTAAAGTGTAAAATTAGAATTTATAGACCATTTTTGATGGAGTATCGCGCTGGGCTTGCTGGAAAATTAAACTTGGCTAATGGGATTTTCATATGCAAATGTTCAAACCGACCAAGAGCTATTAGTTCGTACATATTTCACAAGTAATAGCCAAATGTAATGGTGTACAAAGATAAACTAATAATCGATAGTTAAAATAATATGGAAAAAGAAAAAAATATTAAATACGGTTAACAGTTATTTATTTAACTGGGATATAATGAATAAACAACCCTGGAAACATTTTATGATTATTAGCTGCTCTACTTTTATTACGTGGAATTTGTGGAATGTTTTGTCCTAAATAGTTTCCCCTTTTTGTGCAATAGGCTTATTAGTCTGTTATCCTGACAATATGTCAGGTATGTTTAATTTAGTTTATTTTCTTCTACAGCATATTGGGAAAGAGTTTATATAATATGCTGTATAATATTTTACTATGAGTAGAAATTTAAGCACAACTCCACTATATAAGTGTTTCAAGATGAATGACATCCAACAAAAGTTTTTCACAAATGTACTTTTTTTTCAAAAGTATGCAAATACTTTTAATAAAAAGAAAACCCAAATCTAAGCTTCTCTTCTTTGACAGCAGCAACAAAAAAAAAATAGGGATACGTGTTTATATAAGTACATAATAAAATTTACGCGACTATTATAGTAAATGACACGCAAGTAACAGAGTTCGAAGGTACAGTGATCGGATAATATTCAAAGGTGTAAGAGTTTATACAGTGCGTCCATACAGATAGATAGATAGATATATAGAATTTATTCATCCACAAAGTTTACACAGTTCTTACAAAAAAATGTATAAATCTTATCGGACTACTCAAAATTTTAGTACAAAAGAGTACAGTATATAGCAAAAGTACACATGATTAAAATAAAACAATGATTACAATAAAATAAATAAGAAATAAAAGTTACAAATACAAATTTAGAACTATTGTTGAAAAAATGTTAAAAATTTAAAAATTCATCAACACTGTAGAATGTGTTGTTCATTAAAAATGAATATACAGTTTGGCGAAAACCTTTATGTGAAGAATTACTGAGAGTTAATGGGTCTATTGAATACAAATAAGTATTTGCTTTTACTTCCTCTTATTTAAGTATTTACTTAATATTAATTGAATAAAAGAACAGTAATTACTTTATGTAAAAGAGTTTACTTAGAGCAATAAGTAATCTCTTTTATTTTCAAGTAGTTACTGAATGTATAAGGTTACACAAAATTTTTTCCAGTTATTACTTCTTTTTAGTTAAATAAAAAGAAGGATATTCTACAATTAGTAAGTAATACCTTAATATTTGTTAAGGAATCTCAAATGAATACTTACGCCAGTAGTTTACGCATACTTACACTAGTAGAGTGGTAGTTCTAAACATTTTTCGATTATTATAATTATGGCTGACTTTATATATGTTCGTAAACATAAACACTACATGAAAAGAAAAAACGTAAGTCCCAGCAAGTCTAAGGTTCTATTGTTCTATTCTAAAGCGAAAGTATAGACTTTCTATCAGATTATTTTTTGCCACAGCTAGATATAACCAGAGGAGGTGCCCTTAGCTCTTGACAAAGGATGGAGATTTTTCTGCGATACGTTAGTGATACTGGATTTCAACCAGGTATTGCTGAAGATTTCGGCGTTCACCATACGACTGTATGTAAAACCATAAATAATGTTGCTGACAGAATTTTTGAGAAATCACATCAGTGGATAAAGTTTCCGTCTGACCTGGAAGGTATAGAAGAAGCAAGGACAAAGTGGGCAAATCGATTCCAAATACCTACCGTTATTGGCGCACTGGATTATACCCATGTTCAAATTAAAAAACCTTCAGAATTTGGTGACGAATTTATTAATAGAAAAGGTTTTCCTAGCATAAATGTACAAATAACGTGTGATGCAAATGAAGTAATTACAAGTGTGGACACTCAGTGGCCTGGAAGTATTCACGATTCGAGGATTTGGAAACAAAGTTCGATTTATCAAGTTATACATAGCTTTAGAGGCAATTTTTGACTCCTTGGAGATAGTGGATATGGAATTTCTCCATGGTTATTATGCCCATTCAAAAACCCCCAAAACAGAAGCGAGCAATTATTTAATATCACTCATTCTAGAGAAAGGGTGATAATTGAAAGAGTTTTTTGGCAGCTAACGCAGATATTTCCTATATTAGGGTCTAAAGTAAGAGTATCTTTGGCAAAAGTTCCAAAGATCATTGTTTGTTGTGCTGTTTTGCATAATATTTGCAAATATCTACGGGACGATTTTGAGTTATCCAAAAATGAACGGGAAACCCCACAGGACCTCCATGATGTACATTACAATGAAGCGGAAGCAGATATCATTCGTCAAAGAGGAGCTGCAAAACGCCAATTAATAGTGGAAACAATATTTATCAATAATATTTAAAAACAATATTTTACTTGATTTTGTAATTTTCTAACGTTGTTTTTAATTTGTTTACTTAAATATCATTGTCAATTCTTGTGCCATAGACACTACAATATAAAACAAGTATTTTTTGTTTTGATACCTATTTAATACACTGAAACTTTTAATACAAAATTAAGAAAACAAAAAATGTGAAACTAAAAATTGCAGTACATATATGGAAATTACAAATACATTAAAAATGGCAGGACATATTTGGAAATTACAAATACATTACAAGTCTATGTATTCTCGTAGTTCTGATACGATGCGATTATTAACCACTTCTGCTCCAAAACTATCTTCAGGAATTCGATATGGCAAAACATTTGTCAATTTTTCTATCAGAAGTTTTTCCCTTTGCGCTTGAAGTCTAGCAACATTTAATTGTTCAAGAAGAACAAGTCGTTGCAACTCTTGTGTTGATAAACTTGCCGTTTCATCGGTCTCTAACTTAAATTTCTTGTTTTTTGGGCGTTTTTTCAGCGTTCCTATAGATGAGGGTATTTGTGAATTGGTACTAGCTGATCCAGTATTTTCTAGATTGTTCGCTTCTCCATTGTTAGTTCCAATGGAACATCCCCAGGAATTTTCGTGAATATTGGATTTTTTTCAAAATTCAATATATCCAGAAATTCTTTTTCCCACTCGCGCAATTTAATTTTTTTGTTACCAGTCATATTTTTATCGTTTTCTTCTTTACATCTGTTTTCATGTTAGTGAGAATTTTTTTTAATTTGTCAATAGTAATACTTGTACCAGAAGCCTTAATAAATTGATCTCTTATCCCGTTCCACGCCTTCTCTTTACTGTTAACAATTGCCGGAACTATTGATTTGTTGAGAAGAACCGTATGATTTTTCAATATTTTTACAAATATAAGCCTTTGACAGCCACTCTCGACAGGTAATTCTTCCTCACTTGACGACGACATGACTATTTATAGCGCTAAAATTTAACTGACGTGGATGTACCTACTACACAGAAATCTCGACGACGCACGCGACGTTTACAAACTTGTTAAAACTTGTCTTGCAGCTATAAAAACATCACAAGACAATTTTAAAAGTAAATACTTACAAGCATAAGTTAATACTTAAAAGTATATACTTAAATTTCAGAATATTTTTCCAGTATTACCTTATAAGAAAATACTTACTTTTATTCAAATTAAAAAAAAGTAATATCTTATCCTTATAAGTATTACCTTGTGCTTAAAAGTTACTACTTTTAAGGTAACACTTATTTTTATTCAACAGACCCAACATATCGACTATTTTATTGTAACATTTTATTCCAATATATTCAGGTGCATGTTGGGATACACCTAATCTAGAGAAAGGTTGTCGAAAATTTGATTTACCTCTAGTATCATGTGAGTGAATGTCCTTATTTCTGTCAAACTTGAGCTTGTTTTCCTCAATGTGCAATATTAATTGGAAAATTAAAAGGCTAGACAGTGTTAAAATATTAGACTTCTTAAATAGTGGCTTGCAACTATCTGAAAATGGAACACCATATGTACTTCTTAAAACTTTCTTTTGAGCTATAAATGCCCGTTCAAGATGAGATGAGCAACCCCAAAATATTAAGCGATACTGAAGTACAGACTGGACTAAACTAAAGTAAATCCTTCGCAATATATCAAATGAGACAGTTTCTCTTAAATTACGAATTATATAGCTACATGTACTTAACTTTGCTGATACATGATTTACGTGAGTTCCCCATGTAAGTTTATGATCTAGGGTTACCCCAAAAATTTCGTTCTAGTATAACTTTCTACTGATTTGCCATTACATGTAAATAAAAGTCAGAATTTGGAGTTAGGTTTTTTGGTAAGAAACGCATAAAATGTGTTTTTGTTACGTTGAGCTTGAGTCCATTATTTTTACTATATGTGCTAAATTCAGTAAACGCAACATTGGTATTTTCCACCAGTTGTATGGGTTCACTGTGAAACTTGAGAATAATGGTATCATCAGTATACTGAACAATTTTATCGCAATTCACATCTCTACATCGTTAAAATAGCACTTGCATGCTAAAGAGAAACTTGAAAACTTGAAAACTTGAAAACTTGATAACTACCAACCAGTGGAACAGGCTGGATTCAGGAAAGGATACAGCACAATCGACCATCTACATGCGCTTAAAATCTTAATTGAGAAAACCAATGAATACAACCTTCCGCTGTACTTAGCATTCGTAGATTATGAAAAGGCTTTCGACAGCATTGAACACTGGACGGTGGAAGAAGCTCTGGTCAATAGTAGCATAGATTCAAGATACCGACAATTGATACATGATATTTAACAAAACGCAACCATGACCGTAATTTTGGACGACAAATTAATAACGGATAATATAAAAGTTAAACGAGGAGTCCGACAATGCGATACAATTTCACCTAAACTGTTTACCTTGGCCCTCGAAGATATAATAAAATCAACAGAATGGTAAACAGAGGAATATGTATTAACGGAAAGTACCTAAATCACTTTAGATATGCGGATGATATACTCCTGATCTCCTCGGAACGACAAGAACTAGAATTAATGCTGAATGAACTTCATGAAAAAATCACTGCAAAAAGGCCTAAAAATTAACTTCAACAAAACAAAAGTAATGACAAACACGGAAGACCAAGAGACAATAAAAATACAAACAGAAAAAATCGAACAGGTAAATGAGTATATCTATCTAGGACAAGCAATCAGAGCTAACAGAGAAAATCAAACAGCCGAAATATCGAGACGCGTAAGAATGGGATGGGCAGCGTTCGGCAAACTTTCTTACGTTCTAAAGAATCAAACAAACCCTCTATACGAAGCAAGGTATATAACTCCTGTATAATACCGGTGCTCACCTACGGAGCACAGACATGAACATTTACACAGGCCAATTTGGATAGGATAAGGAAGGCACAAAGAGCGATGGAGAGACAAATGTTGGGTATATCACTTAAAGATAGAAAACGTAACCAGTGGATCAGAACCAGAACAAAGACAGTAGACGCGATAGAACAAGCAGCAAAACTGAAATGGAAATGAGCTGGGCACAATGAACGTCTCCAAGACGGACGATGGAACAATACCATCGGAAAGTGGCGTCCATATAATGCAAAGAGATCAAGAGGCAGACTACAGATGAGGTGGAAAGATGACATCAGGAAACAAGGAGGTCCCACATGGCAGAGAACAGCTCAAGATAGGGAAAGATGGAGAGAACTGGGGGAGACCTACATCCAACAATGGAAGGATAGAGAATAGGTTCAAAAAAAAAATGCTAAAGAGAGACCCTCTCGTACCCAGTGCATCCCGAAAATCAAACTGTGTACGGCTGATTTTTTCGGTCTTTTTACCTGATTTACCTCAATCTTTGGTTTATAATGTTGTGATTTTTTCTATTTCTATTGATTCTCTAATTTTACATTTATTTTAATTTCAATGTTAGCGTTTAGGTCAGGTTTATTTTATGTCCCGTATGTGGAACATGTTGTACAGGGGGCGACGTTTTTTGTCTTGTTTCAATGGCATTTCGATGTTCTTCTCATCTAACATGGATTCTTCGGTTGGTCTGTTCAATGTACGATTTGTCAAATCTTCTATTATTTTTAATGGCATAGACATTAGTCATTCAGCCAATTTTCTATTCATATTTTTGTTTTTGCCGATGGTACATTTATTGAGATTTTTCTGTCAGTATTAAATATCGTTTCTATTTACATATGGTAGAATGGTTTTTGCAATCGGTTTTTCGTCTTCTGTTGGATCTTAAATTTTTCTTTGAGCATTCTGAACCTTTTTGAAGGTATATGCTAAGAAGCCGTTTTTTGTTAACGCTATGTTCACATTATGGATTTCTTCATTTAGATGTTCTTCGTCTGTCAGTTTTTTGAGTCTTGTAATCAGGGCTTTAATCACTTACTAGTGGTTTGGCCACTCGAAAAATCCAATCAATTAGTATCAGTCACTGATTAACTTAAAAAAAAAAAAATTAAAATGGCGCGTGGCACTTGGGGAGTGCCGATAAAAGTAAACACTTATTATAGGGCGTTATTGCTATGTGGGTTAATGAAATTTTACGTCTGCATACTACGGAATATTTTTTTTGTAATAACACCACACATTTAAGTTCATGCAAATTTAAAAAATCTTAATTTTGTTAATATAACAAAAAATAACAAATAACTTAAAATAACAATTTTTTTTATGATTTTATTAATTTTTAAAATTTGTTAAATATTATTTAACATTTATTAATCATTTACATTTTGAGCATTATTTTCTATTTATGTTTAATAACTTCATTTTGATTGTCATTATATTTAATTTAATTTTATTTAATTTTAATTAGTTTTAATTAATTTTATTTAATTTTATTTAGGTATTTTTAGTTAATTTTGTTAAACGTCATTTTATTTTTATAATAACTGTATATGTAAATAAGTATATATGTAAATATTACCTTAAAATTACAGTACCAAATCTATATTTTTAGCAATTTTGCGAAAAAAGTCATTACTGATGAAGTAGTAAAATTTCCGAGTGAGGATATTTAAATCATCAATCAACTGTATACTTTCAAGAACAAAATATGATTGAACTGTCAAATTTTGGTAATTCAGATTTCTTTCCTAGGTTGCGTGGTTACCCTACCGGACAAATAGTGTGACATATTGTCCAAGATAAGATTCCAAGAGTCCAAGATTATATAGATATCTACTCAGTGACTTTAGAAGTGTTACACCCAGAAGGAATAATTTCTTGAACTTAATTTTTTGGCAACATGATAGATTTACATCAAGAATGAAACGATAACGTTGTCAAGAATTTTTATTAACAAGTAATTAAAAAAAATTAACAATGTGTTTGGCGACCCCGTAGCTGAATACACTCCTATATACGTCTAGGCATTGACAAAATGAGATGATCGATGTCTGCTTGTGGCACCTCGTTCCAAGCAACTTGAACTTCATGTATTAACTGTGCCAGAGTCTGTGGAGGATGGTGCAAAGTGGACAGTCTCCTTCCCATCATATCCCATACATGTTCGATAAGATTTAAATCCGGAGCACGGGGTGGCCACGGTAAAACATTAACGCCAGCTTCTTGGAGAAAGTCCATAGTTTGAAGAGCAATATGGGGACGCGCGTTGTCTTGCTGAAAAAGGAAGTCTCGACGGCCGTCGAGATAAGGCAGTAAAGTGGTTTGTAAAATGTCATCAACATAACGCGCAGCTGTCATATTGCCTCGAATAAACACAAGTGGTGATCGGCTACCATAGGCAATAGCTCCCCAAACCATTACTTTAATTGTCCTGTGTACATGTCTCTCAACAGAAAACCCGATATCTCGTCGCTCTCCACGGCGGCGTCTTACCATCCTACGAATATCATGCATTGCTAAACAGAATCTTGATTCATCGCTGAATGCTACATTACGCCATTATGCCACCCAATGCTGCCGTTCTCTGCACCAATTCAAACGTTGATGACAGTGATCCGCAGTCAAAGGAAGCACTAGTCGTAGGCGGAATGAAACCAGTCCAAAGGCTCGAATGCGACGATATAATGTACGCATACTAACAGGTCTATCTACTACTTCAAACCATTGGTCAGCAATTTGACGCGTAGTAGCAAAACGGTCTCGCAGAGCAAGTAATCTGAAGCGCCTATCTTGACGCTGTGTGGTACGCCTCGGTTGACCAGTAGGTCTTCTTCGTGATCCTCTACCTCTACATACGACAGACACGCATAACCGTCATTGCTGTACAATTAACGCGACGGCCTATTTCGCGATACGAAAAACCCATATCTCTATACGCAATAATTCTGCCCCTGTCAAAATCGCTTACATGGTGGTAATTTTGATGTCTTCGAACTCGAGGCATTTTCTTACACTGAATACAATTAGACTGAGGAATAATAACTAAAAATTTCTATACAAACCGGTTTTTACAAATCGGTATCTTCACAAAAAAATTTAAAGGTAAAACTTTATTTTTACAAAAAGTAGAAAAGATAAAACATTAATATTGTTATCATAGCATGTTTTAAACGTTGTCATTCTGTTGCCAAAAAATTAAGTTCAAGGATTTATTCTTTCTAGGTGGTAGGATTTAACACTTCTAATGTCATTGAGTATATGTGTCCGTCCTCCTTCTTTATAATTAACACATCTAAAAATGGTGCTTGTTCGTTTTCTTTTAATTACATAGTAAACTAAATTTTATGGTGGATATCACTGATGTGTTCTAAAAATACCTTTAGTTTTTTTTTCATGTGTACAGATGGTAAAGGTAAGTGAATGATACTTTTTTCCCAACTTTTGGTTGTACATTTATTTTTCTAGCTTTTAAAATCACAAATTTCAACAATTGAAGTGTCAAATAGAATTTTAAACACATGATTTTAAATATAGACGTCAGATTAAAACAATTCTAATATGGCAAAAAAGAAATAGTATCCGCCACTTGTCGTGTTTGCTAACTCTCAGGAGGGTTGCTGCCGGCTGAGGATAAGACCGACACGACGCCTGTTTGGCACCCCTTTTGCGTTTGTCCCTAGCCCTTCGTTTCGTTTGTTACGCCGGATTGCTGGAATTCCTAATATTCCGAGTATGAAAGGGGACTAAGGGGATCGAATGCCATTAAACAAACAAAAATGTTTTTTAATACATTAGGGATGTTTTATAAGACACGTTAATTATTACGTACGTAAAGTACATAGACAGTTATTAAGCTTTCAAGTCTAATAAAATAAAAACTAAAATATTTAACAAGGGGCGGTGGCTCAAAAAGGTATTTAATAAGAGGTGATTTCAAAAATTACCTTAAATATATATATATATATATATATATATATATATATATATATATATACATATATATATATATATATATATATATATATATATATATATATATATATATATATATATATAATTAAGGTTCATTCGAAGAGTGGTGCGTTTTTCGGTCAAAAGGTGGAGAAAAAAGACAAAGAAGGTGGCTACTTCATCTATTTATTTGAAGACGTTTCACTATCTAATCAGAAAGCATCATCAGTTCATCTAAAAAAAATAATATCAAAAACCAAACATCCATAGAGAGGTTAATACAAACATGTTACCTCAAAAAGCTAAAGAAGCTTAAGACATTAAAATAGTTAGGTTGTATAAACAATCAATTGAAACTAAGTACAGTTTACAATTTAACACAAACTTAGAACAGCAAAGAACCATGTGGTTATTATACATGTAATTAAAAAAAAGTATGTAAAAAACTTATGTAAAATATAAGTATTTGCCGAGAAACTAATAAGATCACAAGATCACCCTTCCAACAGTAAAATATTAATTTAGTTTAATTTTGATTTTAGGTAATATTATTAAAGTGATTGCAAAAGTTTACTGTAGTAATCTTGTAAAAAATGTAATGACAGTTACGACAAAAAGACAAAAAACTTCTACACTACCTGGAGACACTCGGCAATAGGGAACTCATTGTAAACCGACGAACTATCACGTAAAGAAGCAGTGTCCTTGATGTCCAAACATGACAACATCAAGACTAATCGCTAATGCATTGAGCGGTAAATTTAAAGATATTATATAGTAAGGAGAAATCCTTGTCTGTACGAACCATTATATGAACATGTAGGGTAGGATACAGGAATTAAACACTTTGGTTCGCAGTCTTTGAGGTATATTTTTATTTTTAAGTACGTATGAGAGTCTTCTAAAGGCTGCCCATCCCATTTTTACGCGTCTGCTTATTTCGGTAGTCAGATTTTCTTTGCTTACCTTGACAATTTGACCCAGATATCTATATTCATCTACGTATTCTATCTCTGTCCCTTGGATGTTTACCATAGGTTTGTCATCTTTATTTGACATTAGTTTAGTTTTGCTGAAATTCCATTACCTCTCGGTCTTGTTTCGATTCCATTACCCAACATCACTATAATTTCAGCTTGTTCGTAAATATTATGTATTAATATTTTGTACCTGAAGTCGATCCGGTTGTTGACTTATACTTCTTCTATTGCCCACAGTTCAACGCTATCAAAAGCTTTTTCATAATCTATAAAAGCCAGACATAATGGGAGATTGTATTCGTTAGTCTTTTCTATTAGCATTTTCAAAGTATAAAGATGGTCACAGGTGCTGTATCCTTTTCTAAATCCGGTTTGTTCTACTGGTTGATATCCGTCAAATTTAATTGTTAACCTGTTTGTAATAATCTTTGTAAAGGTTTTGTAAAGTTGCGAAAGAAGTGAAATTGGTCGATAATTTTTCAGGTCTGTGGTGTCTCCCTTGTTGTATATTAGTATTGTTTTAGCAGTATTCCATTATTCTGGTATGTTGCCTTCGAAGACACATTTTTATTAAATCGTATTTTTAGATATGTGATGGCTTCTTATCCGCATTCATTCACAGCATTTCTTCTAGGATTCTATCGCTTACAGGAGCTTTATTCCTTTTTATTTCGTTTACTGCTCTTTCTATTTCTTCGTAGCTTATTTTGAACTGGTGTGGGAGGAGATTCCCACAGGTAAAAGACCACTCAGACGTCCCAAAATGCGATGGAGAGATAACGTTCAAGCAGATCTCCGGAAAATGAACATTCCATTTGACCCTAGGTTGATGGAAAACCGAACAAATGGGAAAAAAGTTGTACAGTCAGCCAAGACCGACCCAGGGCTGTAGCGCTACGTGATGATGATTATTTCGAGCATCACTTCTGAGTTGACATTGGTTATCTGCCTTTTCAAGTTCTGCTTTGAGGAGTTAGGGGATCGTTTCTGGAACGATACAGATCATCGTAAAACTTTTCAATTGAGTTTGCTATATCAGATTTACTTTTTCTAGCTGTCCTTGTTAATTTTTAATAGGTATTATATTTATTTTTCTTATAATAGTTTCGGTTTAATGCATTTGAGACTTCGGTTTTTCTCTCTGACTTGTTATGTACGATCTTCTTGATGTTTTTTAATGTCCTCTTTTATCTGGTTTCTTATTACTAAGTTTCAATAGGTGTTTGTTCGTTTTAAGTCAATTCAATTTGTGATATTTAGATTTCTGTAAATACTTTTGATTGTGCTGATCAGGTGTATATTATATAGATTATAGATTTGTGCAAATTTAATATTTTTGTACAAAGCTAAAAAAATATTGAAAACGAATAATGGATATTTGATTTAAAGCTTTTCCCTCTAACATATTAAAAATTCACATAATTCTTTTTCTGAAGTACTCAACACACGCCGTATAAACGTTGTAGAGTAAAGTTTATTCACACTTGTAAGTTCAAATATCCGTCTTTGTAAGGATGGGAATCCCCATCTGAATCCTCTTCATGACGCGTTTTAGACCGAAGTAATACTCAACAACGCGTTCCACATATTCGGAGTGACATTTAGCTCGTTCGCTGCCTCTCTCTGTCATTATATTCACAAATGAAGTACAAAAAGTAAAAATCCTTCATTTTCGTCCCTTTATCAATTATGCAGGCGGACCTCCGTTATGTTGTCCGAGCTCCCAGGGTTGTATCTATGTAAATTAGAAAATTGGGGTTATTTATTTGAAAGGCATAAATAGCATAGGTTGTTATTAAAGAAAAACAAACTAACTAAATATCTAACAAAACCCAGATACGTTGGAAAACCAGATGTTTGGAAACGTATTTAGTGCTTATTTAAATATTTTGTTTTTATTATTTTTCGTATTTTAGATGACCTTAATTAGTTATTTATTTTAATTATTTATTTCATTGTGTATCTGCCATAAATTTCCCACGATAAAATGTACAATAATAAAAATGCATATTACTGAAATATAAGCATTATATATATCCTATAAAATTAACCTTGAATAAGGTTAAAGTAAGTTTATAACTTATAAATTGTAACTTACCTCAGAAACAAAACAATTGGTTTAATAGAAAATATTTTTTTTAGAAATTGTGAATCGAGTTCTGCAAAATGTTGTCTAATACATAATTTATAGTAACGTTCCCTCAATTTTTCCTTAAAATTGAGGGAAATTGTCTTATTTTTTTCCTTTTTATGGCTTTAATTAAATGGTTTTCTTGTTGATCTAGATTATGATCCACAGAAAACAAGACTAAATTTTCTATGGTGATGTAATGAAATACTGCTGTTGCTACTATTACATTCATAGTCATTTTTAAAAGTCAACTTTTAAAAAATTGGGAATCATCGTTTCAATACCCTGTATTACCTTTCCACAACATTTCTAGTTCGTATGGGAGATTCATTATAATGATTCTCTGCTTCTGTTCTAGCATCTTGTCTAGCTGTGTCATCAAATATGATTTCAAACTGTAACAACTATAAAAATAGTACAAACTTAACAAAGTCTCCCTCTTTGTATGCTACTTTTACTAAATGTTTTTTGATCATGTACGGAACCCAGCCATTTCGCAACAATATTTTTAATTTTGGAAATCATAGAGTGGCATAAAACTCTTCTTCAACTTGGAGTATTTCATCATTTGTTTTATATACCTACTTTTAATTCTTGAAGCTGTTGCCCTCGATATACCCATATAGTCAGCTACTGATATATTCATTTTTCTAGAAGCAAAAAGGGTGTTGGGGTGTAGGGTTGTGTTATAGAGGTAGCACCTTTTATCGGATCGACCACATCGAGCGTCATAGACGGGAGATGGTTCTTGATAACTGGTCCTCATCAGACAACTAACTCTCACTTATGGCTCCAAGTGCCACACCCCGGGCAACTGCATTGGTCTGCAGGCTAAACTACGTGAGGGTAGCCAGATATGACGAAAATTTCACCGACCGATTGCCGGTATAAGCAATCTTACACTTGCTACTCAACGGCTCTGGGCGGAAGAATTGGTAGGTGGTAGGGCACTCCTTTTGTCCTGGGGTTAAGAAATCGGTCCCGAAGGTGGGTAAACCAATATTCAACGGCATAAGAATGTAGAAGGCAAGGGGAAACCACTACATTAAAGATCCCTATGGATATCCTCCCTAGTACAATCATCACGGTTTTAGAAACTAATAACGGCGTTACGGATCATGGCCCTCGGAAGCCAAGATCCGGCAGGGTGAAAGAAAACAAGGACTTTCAGGTCGTTAACCAGCAAATTCCTTATCAAAAGAACGTAGATGAGAAAATAAGACTGTCCAACTTTAGAATAGGAACCTGGAATGTTCAGAGCATGTTTCAGTCTGGTAAAATGCACAATGTTATTTAAGAAATGAACAAGTTGAATATTGATGTAATGGGTAACAGTGAAGCTAGTGGGCCCAACTCAGGTTGTTTTTCAACAGACGAAGCCACAATATATTATTCCGGTAGCGAGAATAATCAACACCGACACGGTGTGGCAGTAAAAGTTAATAAAAATCTAATAGAGCGGTAGTATGCTATTTTCCTATCTCAGAAAGGGTAATGGTAAAGAAGAAGTGAAACTATTTTACCGAGATATCGAAGAGGCACTGAGAATAACGAAAACAAGAGAAATCACGATAGTCCTAGGTGATTTCAATTCAAAGATTGGAAAGGGACAAAGGGGAAAGTGTATAGGAAACTATGGTCTGGGAAATCGAAACGAGGGAGGAGACCGTCTGTTACAATTCTGTCAAGAGCAGAACTTGATTATTACAAACACGTTTTTCAAGTTACCAAATAGACGACTGTATACATGGCGATCGCCCACAGATACATCGGAGAAAGTAGTCAGGAACCAGATAGACTACATTATGATCAATGAAAGATACCGTAATGCTGTTAAAACCGTTAAAGCATATCTTGGATCAGACGTGGCCTCAGATCACAATCCATTTCTCGCCAAGATTACACTCACCCTTAAGAATATTAAAAGACATCAAAGAATCTCTACAATAGACACAAGAAAACTTAAAGAACTTAACGTATAAAAATGCCTCCAACATGAACTGCATGTGAACTGCAGCAAATTGAACACAAATACCAATCATATTGACGAGTACTGGGTTCGACTAAAACATTGTCTACTGGAACCCTGTAAAGAAATACTAAAGACTTCCGCAAGGAGAAAAGAAGAATGGATGAATGACGAGATATAAATCCTAAAAATTCTAGATAAGAAGCACATTGATGTTTTAGTGACACTCTTGAACCAAATTTATAGTTCGGGCCTATTACCCAAAGGGTAACATCGATTTTTATTTGTCTCCACAAAAAGAATATCGCAAGAGAATGCAGCGATTACCGCACCATTAGCTTGATGTATCATGTGCTAAAGTTACTACTAAAAGTTATCCATAACCGAATATATCACAAACTGGACATAGACGTTAATGATACACAATTTGGTTTTCGTTAAGGTTTAGGAACGCATGAAGCTCTTTTTGCACTTATATACTGATACAAAGATGCCTGGATATCAATTAAGATATATACATATGTTTTATTGACTATAATAAAGCATTCGATGAAGTACGACATGAACAATTAATGAATGTCCTGAAATCAAAGAAGATTGACTACAACGACCTTAGGACCATATCAAATTTATACTATAAATAGCGAAAGTACGTGTTAACGAACAGCTGTCAGTAGAAATTAAAATTAGACGTGGAGTAAGACAGGGATGCGTATTGTCGATAATTTTTTTAATGCCTACTCCGAAGAGATTCTGAAAAAAGCTGTTGAGGGTGAAACAGCTGGAATAAGGGTAAATGGAGTTCCCATTAACAACATTAGATATGAGGACGACACTGTGATCTTAGCCAAAAATATTGAAGATCTATAGAGACTGGTGACCAAAATAGTGGAGTACGGAAAAGAGTACGGTCTAACAATGAACGTCAAGAAGACGAAATTTATGAGAATATCGAAAAATCAAAGAAATAACGAGAATTTTCTGGTAAACGGAACCAACGTCAAACAAGTGGGCAATATGCATATCTGGGAACAATGATTAACTCCATAAATGATTACATTCAGGAGATCAAAATCAAGAAAGGGAAGGCTAGAGCAAATTTCAACAAAATGAGAAGAGTGCTATATACAAGGGATTTAAAATTAGGTTGGCGGGGTGCTATGTTGTTTTGACTTTGTATTATGAAATGGAATCTTGGACCTTGAATGCGACATCAATGAAAAAACTGGAATCATTCGAGAATTCAGAAAATATCGTGGACAGAACACGTCACAAACAAAGAGGTTCTGAGAAGGATAAATAAAGAAATAGAAATTTTAAATACAAAAAAATTGGAATATCTCGAACATATTACACATGGGAAGAAATACACCTTGCTCCAACTGATTATGCAGCGAAAGATCCAAGGGAAAAGAAGCATAGAGAATGTCATGGCTGCGCAACCTGAGAGAGTGGTACGGATGTATATCAAATGAACTTTTTAGAGCAGCCGTCTCAAAAATCCGAATAGCTATAATAATTGTCGACCTCCGCCGCGGAGATGGAACTTGAAGAAGAAGAAGCAAAAAAGAAAAAATGTTAAAAATAACTGTTGGACTGGTGTAACAGCTTCTCTCCTAAAAATATGTACTGATTACAGTTTTTTGTCTATATACATTAGAAAATTAATATTGGCCGGTTTGACTTTTTAATGATTTTTTATCTATCAATGTTAACGTGAAGACCAATTTTATTATAATTTAAAGATATTATTTACCTCTTTTACCTCTTTTACTTACGAATCGAATATCGATCTTTTATTTTCTGATTGTTTTACTATCTTTTATTGACAGATATACTTTTTATTTTTTACTTTTCATTTAATGTATGTATTTTGTTAGTTTTTCAAGTATTTTTTATATTAAACCTGATTAGAGTAAATATATGACCAATTGATCGAGAGTGATAGTGAATCGATGTGAAGACGCTATTCCATGACGCTGCTCGTGACGACTGCTCGTGACGACTGCATTTTGTGGCGCTATTTCCGTGACGCTCATTACAGCATTTCAGTATAGAGAAGAAAGTAAAATACAACGCCAATATAGAAGCTTTACTTCAAAAAATAGTACCTACAATTAGAAAAGGAGGTCATATATTTTTATCCGATATCAGTATATTTTTGTCCATTTTTGCGTGGTTATCTTGCGTGCAATTTTAATTATTTTAAATATACTTGTTCTTAAGTCCCTTGTCTTGATTATTCGTTTGATTTAATTATGTGGAGACTTATTTTTAAAGAGTTCTCGTTATAAACATTTATTATTTTTACTACCAATTTAATTTTAATTACTGTTGTAATTTATCTCATCAAAAACCTTAAGTTTTTTTCAAAAGGTTCGAAAGTTCTCTTAAGTAAAAAATTATAAAGAAAAAGCGGAAGCATTTTATTTTTTAATATTAAAAACTTGTTCTTAGTTGTTTTCTCGAGGCGAACATCCATGCTGGTTTTCATTTTCCAAGACGATTTCTTTTTATAAAATGATCTAGCGTACTCGGACTTGTACATTGTCCGATTTACCTTATCAAGAACTTGTCTTATTCTTAATGGATACAATTACTCTTCGATATTACGGCAGAGGTTAGGTTATACAAAATACGGTTTGGTACACAAAACATGTTGAAACAATTGAAACAACAATTTGAAATAATACAGAATTTCATATCGACGGTTGAACGGTTAAACGTTGTAATCCACAATTCATCTAAAACGGGTTAAAACACCAAACAAACTTGTTGTTCATTCTTCTTTCAACTGGAAAAATATTGTAACCAAAATATGGCTGCAATACTTATTATTAATTTACCCTTTTTATTTATTGCAAGCCGCATGAGTTGTTGAATACGCCAAGTAAAAGGTTTTAAGTGTGATACAACCTTTTATCCGTTGAGTCTGTATGATGTGGGCATCAGGTGTATGAGGGTCCCGTGCAGGTTACAACAGTTTTAGTTGTTTACATTCTTTTGCTTGTGCCTGTATAATAATTTGCTACAAAATGTACAAAATGTTGAAGGGATAGGGACTGAAAGTGAGGAGAATCTTATAAATAAAGAAAAAGCTAATAAACAAAATAAAGCTGTTGCAAAAATCAAACAAAGTAAAAAGAAACATGCAGGTATATCAGTATCTGTAAGACAAAAAAAAAAGACAATGAAACAAAGAAGCTACCAAAACAAAGAAACCCGTGCAAATAAAATAGCTCAAATCGTTGTAAGTTAAGCTCTGATGAATAAGAGCAAATCTTTTTAAGAAATACTGTTTTCTTAGAATTGAATATAATAAACATTTTATAGTATCTTGATTGATTTAATCGCCAAAACCCAGTGTTTACGCCACAACTCATACTTAAAGTAATACGTGTGTGCTGTTTATATGTTGTATATTTGCAGAGCTGACAGCGCCAATGGGGCGAGTACCACAGAGTGACATTTTCCGGTTCGGGCTAGTGCGCAACCACAGACATTCGACAAGACTTATTATAGATACATAAAAGCATGTGCATATAATATACCATTTGTAATGTTATTTTTGCTCTTTATAATTAAATATTATATAGTTTAAATTTATAAGTTAGTTTGCTATCCAGCAATATAAAATTGGTCCTTCCAGCCGGATATTTACTACAATTGTAATAGAAATTAATGACAATAAACAATAAACTATTTATTGTGAACAGTGCATGTGCGGCCATACTGTGTTGAGAAGAAAACAAATCACCCGGCGATCCAGACAGGTGTTGACAGAATATGCGGTGCTGTTAAACCATATATTTGACTGGTCAACTTTAATATCTATACAACGGGTAAGTTTCCTATTTCATTTGAATTCCTTTGTATGGATCCAACTTAGCTAAGCTATCTGTGGGAAATTCAGTATTTTAATACAAAATGTCCGAATTTACGACACTAATCAAAAAATGGGGTTTTAAATAATTAACGCGTGGAAATAATTAAACTTAGGGAAAAACGTAATCATGCAGAAAATTATTTACTAGAATTTAAATCATATCACAATGAAATTATCGAATTTACACTGATGATCAAGCTGAAGAGCAGCTAATCAAACAGCAACTTTTTGAGAATTCACCACTTCACCACAACCAATCTTCTATTTCTAAAATAAAATATTCTGCAGATAATTATGACGTTGCATGGGGCACTATTACAAGTAGGTCCGAAAATAAGAAAAAACTTATTTACGTACACAATAAAGAAATTTTTTCTATCGAAAATATTCATAAACCAACAGCAGAAAAAGTCTAGAGTTTTGTAGACTATATTCATAAACATGTGGAAGCAATTGAACAATTAGGGCAATATATTACTAATTAAAATCCTCTATTAATCTTTTGCAAACGCAGTCCAGGACGAAAAAGAACCTCATGGTTGAAGAACTTGCGAGATTGGTATGGTGTTAATACAAGCATGCAATTTGGGGTGGCAGTGAATAAAATTAAGATAGCTATGATGGTAACCAACGTTCTGAAAGGACATGATACATGAAGAAGAAGAATCTTTTGGATCACAAATAAATTAGATTCGGGTTCAAATTTGGAATGGGAAAGACAAACTTGCAAACTAGACAATCTGCCAATTTAACACAATTTTTAGAGTTTTTACAGGGACGTGCTAATTTTTGTGATACATTAGAATAAAAAAATAATTTTGCAATTAATAAAATAGATTCTAGGAGCAATTATACTCACAATAAACAAAGTTTGCCATACAATACAGGTAGCTCTTTAGTTGCTTCTATTTTTAATTCTAACCAACTATGCAGATTTTTTACGTTTGAGTTTAGTGCACAAAAGGGAATACTTCAAAGGTCAATAAAAAATGTAAAATATCAATAACATCAACGCAAAGCACCTTTGAAATTGATTTAGATTGATACGATTGAATCAAATTATGGGAACATTACCAGGATATCGAATTAATGTACAAGCTTATTTAATTCCAGATAATATTATTAACTTGGAAATAAACCATTCACTTGGAAAAAATATGCCGCTATTATTTGAAACGTCGTTGGGACCCTTTGTAGTTAATGGACTAGGACTAGAGTTAAAGGAACTATTAGAAAAACTAGCTCAATTCTCGGAAGTAGAGGAATTAGAAGCTTCAAACCGATTGTCCGAAACTGAACAATTTTGTGAAAGCCTTTTCAAGGATACTACTATCAGAGATTCTTCAGGTCGATTTATAGTATGCATACCATTAATGCAAAACCCATCAGTTTTAGAAAATTCTAAACTTCAAGCATGCTCTAGAGCTCAAATTCAAACGAGATCCTATACTACACCAACGATACAAAAAATTTATGTTAGAGTACATGGATTTGCATCATTAGACAATTAATAAAGAAGTAGAAGGCCATAAATTCTAATATTTTCTCCCTTTTCACGACGTTACAAAGGAATCTAGTGTAACGACAAAATTTAGAGTAGTTTTTGATGCGTCAGCACCCACAACAAGTGGTCTTTCATTAAATAGTATACAAGCTATTGAACCTGTTTTACAAGATAATTTGTTATTAATAACAGAGATTTCGAAAATACAATTACATCATATCTTCGGATATAGATAAATATCCAAAAATTTATAGACAGGTGCTAATTTTTCCAAAGCAAAGGCAATTGCAAAAGGTACTTTGGCGCGATGACAATCTGACAACATATACAACTAACACTGTTATTTATGGGCAATCTGCAGCAAGGTATGCTCCTCCCAATAAAAATAAGGGTATTGATGAGTTAAAGGTTAAAATGTTTATTAAATCATTACCAAATGTTCCATCACATTATTGCAGAAATGGTTCCAACGTTATTATTAAAAACAGTTGTGTGATAAGTAGACTAGGCGGGATCTGTAGAAATTCAGACCATAATGGACATTTTCCATAGAAAGCTATTTTTTTGCTGGAACCCCTTCAGGATATGCCCAATATCGATAATCACGATATGCGCCAGTCGCAAACCCTGTGCTAAATTTTTTATTTAACAAAATCTGAAACCAATTGAAAATTTCTCATTTTTTTGCTCCTATTTTCGTTTATAATTCGGAAAATATTGATCCTAGAGAAAAAATTATAAGAAGGTAAAAGTTTCATTCTTCAATTTTACACAATATTTCGTTAGCTAGAAATTAAAATTTTAATGTTTATTGTTGAAAAAATAGCAATAATTGGAAAAAAAAATACAAAAAAATGAAGTTAATCCTTTTAATGTTTTCGACTTTCTAAACTTGACTTACAAGCTCCATATTCCGCCTAGAAAAACTTGTTTAAAACGTGTGCTAAATTTTGTTAAGATCGGTCGCATAGGTTTTGCATAATAATTTTGCAATCCAGCCTACTGGAAAAAAATCGCAAATTTTCAAATTTATAGTAGGCCCTAAATAAGGCTCTCAGATAGTTGCAATTTTTTTTACATATAAAGGAAGGCTCAAACTTTCATACGCTTTTTGTAAAATTCAAATCGGCTCACTAGGAGAATCTAGAAAATTTTTTAAAATTTTAAACATTTTTTATATATAAACAAATATATTATAAACAAATTGAACTTTACGAGCTTTAAACATATCAACTTCAAAATTTATACACTTAAAGAACATTAAAAGACGCTTCTTAAAAAAAAGATACATTCGGCTTACTGGTTGCCGAGATATTGAAGATCAACGTTGGCATACATTTGCCGTGTAACCATAAGTGATAGAGGGCTCGTTTTTAAACAAATACCCTCGTTTTGTCAAGTTCTTTTTATATGAAAAGTTTTACGTAATGCGCTTCATGGCAACATCCATAAAAAAGACAAATAAAATACCGTTTTCGCGTAAAATGTCGCTCGGAATGCATGTGGGGAACATTCACTCGAAATGTGAATCGGCGAGTTCAAAATCATAGCGCGCGCTAAAAATTGCATTATTTCGGCTTCTTGTTAACCAATTTTGCTCTTTTTTTTTGAATCGATGTCTCGGACGACAAGGATTTTAAATATCATATTTTTATATACCATTTTTAGTTGCAAATTGGGAAATTTGTAATAAACAATTGTATGTTAAACAAGTAATTGCATTTATTCTTCATGCATTTTTTTTTGAGCTTGCAATTTATACATTGAAGTAAATTGTTACTTTTAGTAAACAAATATGTATTTATAAATTGTTAATAAATAATTTAAATTGTTAAAACAAAGGCGAACGAAAAAAAAGTTTTTTTTTCATAAATAAACTTTATTTTGACTCAATCTTCAATAAATTTTTTTAAAGTCTTTTTCTTTTTTTGGAAGGACAAGAATCTTCAGGTCTTATTTCTTCCTCAAAACCTTCATTTTCCATTTCAATATCTTCATCATCAATCTGTAAATTTAATTTGCAACTATCTGAGGGCCTTATTTACGGCCTACTATAAATTTGGAAATTTGCGATTTTTTTCCAGTAGGCTGGGTTGCAAAATTATTATGCAAAACCTATCCGACCGATCTTAACAAAATTTAGCACACGTTTTAAACATATTAAAAGGTTTTTCTAGGCGGAATATGGAGCTTGTAAGTCAAGTTTACAAAGTCGAAAACATTTAAAGAATTAACTTTATTTTTTTGTACTTTTTTTTCCAATTATTGCTATTTTTTCAACAATAAACATTAAATTTTCAATTTCTAGCTAACTAAATATTGTGTAAAATTGAATAACGAAACTTTTAACTTCATATAATTTTTTCTCTAGGATCAATATTTTCCGAATTATAAACGAAAATAGGAGCAAAAAAATGAGAAATTTTCAGTTGTTTTCAGATTTTGTGAAATAAAAAAAGTTAGCACAGGGTTTGCGACTGGCGCATATCGTGATTATCGATATTGAGCACATCTTGAAGGGATTCCAGCAAAAAAATAGCTTCCTATGGAAAATGTCCAATCCAAAACAGATCTCGCCTAGACTAAAGAAAGGTAGGAAGGATATCACACTACCCAGAACAAAATTTCTCGAAATTGTGATTATTTTCTTGTGGAAATCGGAGTTATTTTTCTCGAGACATTTCCTTCAAGTGCCAATAACTTAGTGCGGTACTCTACCACTCTATCTTTTTAAATCACCAGCTAGCAAATTTATTTTTATTAAAATTATAATAAAAAATAAATTATGCTGTAAATCTTGGTCTCTTCTTTTTTAAATAAATGCCAAATAATTATTTTAATATTAAATTTATATCTGGTAAATTTTGTCTGTTGTATTTGTTTTTGGTCTTCGATCCATAATCTCCGTTTCTAATTATAAAGCCAAATTAAATTTTTGCTTGGAGTTTCCTAACCTCAAATTCATGTTCCAAACGGCACAAACCGCTACGGAGTCTTCCTTGAGATATTATCCTGATATTTTATAAGGCTTTGCTTTAGCAGATAGGGTGGTAGGATTATAAATTTTAGTAGGGTGTTTAGCGGTTGAAGGGCGACAGACACAACAAATTACTCGAGGACAGATTCAGTCTGGTAGGAACCGAAGTCTCTTGTTATTTGTGTATTTATTCTAAGGATCATTCTTATGTATATAAAAGACAATGGCAAAGGGATTTAAACAGATGATATTAGTTGTTAACAGCAATAATGATGGTATTAATTTTAAAACTAATTGGACCACATCAGTAGTACATTTTATCCTATTAGTGTGTTTATTACTGCGATTTGTTAAATACATGCAATAAATATTATGCATATGTATAAATATGTAATAGTTTCATAAGTATTAATACATTCAAGAAAGAAATATGCAATATTTTGTAATAGCACAAAAAATATTACGTAAAAGAAACATTATCGTAACCTTTTTACTTACTTACTCTTGTGGCCAACAACGATGGCAAATTACATCAAAAATGGTTTACAGAAAATGTACGTATTTATAGAATGAAATATAAGTAACTGGATATATATATATATATATATATATATATATATATATATATATATATATATTAATATACATATATGAATTAAGCAAAAACATAACGAGGATGTTAAACACATCAGGAATACAACCACTATTAAACGAATCAGAAATGAGACAAATACCAAAACAGATGGACACGACTTCTACTGAACAAAAAAAGAAATATGGAGAAAAATAAACAGAATGAAAATATTAACACTAGCAGAAGAACAATAAGGTTTTAGGTCGGGAAGATCGTGCACCGACGCTATATTTATAATGACGCAAGTGCAAGAGAAATCATTAGAATACAACAAACCGGCATATCTATGCTTCGTGGACCTTAAGAAGCATTTGACCGTGTCAAATTAAAGGACGTTATCCACTTATTTTGTACGTAAGATAAATACCAATAGCAATAATCAAAACGATCGAAAATATCTATCAAAACAACACAATAAAAGTGACAGTGGAAGAAGAACTAACCGACCCTATTGCAGCTGGCAATGGGATAAGACGGGGAGATTCCCTGAGTTCTCTATTGTTTAATCTCATTATGGATGTAATAATGAAAAAAAGTAAGAACTAAAAAAGGAAACCAAATGGGAGAAAAACAACTTAATTTAATCTGCTACGCAGACGACGCAATACTACTCTCCCAAAGTGAAGACGATTTACAACGTATGCTGCACCAATTTAATATAACGACCAGAAAATTTAACATGTTAATTTTCCCAAAAAAGACAAAATGCATGGCCACAACAGTAAATTTACTAAGATATAAATTGGTGCCGGAAGGACAGATAATAGAACAAGTGATGGAGTTCTGATGGAGATGCCAAAGGGAGGCATACTATTTAGGACATAACATTTCGTAATATCTTTTTAGGATATATCGTTTCATCAAATATTGTGTTTTGTAGAAAATATAAAGTAATTTTTATTATTTATATAATTTATGATTTTTTTGATACAATAAAGACAATTATATCTTTTTAACAAAAAAAAAAACTGTAAGAACCATAATTTGATTTTAGAAACATATCTACATTTCAAATATTATTATAAAAACGTATTCTAGTAAAAATTAGTTGAATTTATGAACTCATCATGTTACAAAATAATATTTACCATACTAATAAATGTAATCAACCTCCAAAAATTAATTATTAAATTAAATAAATAACCAATTTTAAAATCCCTAGTAATTTTTAGCAACTAAATCAATTTTTAATAGCTTTCCTTTACTAAATTTATCATTAAGTTCAATTGTATTTACGAGTGAGATTTTAAATGTAGCTGTCAAATTTGATAAAACAAATAGTATATAAAAATCCGTAAACTAATTTTTGAAACCAAATTCAGATTTTTGCTTTAATCTCAAGGCAAAACAGACGTTGATAAAGATGTTATTAGAGACATGGGGAATCTAAAAATTGCATTCCACAACATATCTCCTCAACTAAGTAAAAATATTATAAGCATGGTAGTCGCCGACGTTCCGTAGGGATATGGCACTCTAAGAAGAAGAAGCAAAAATCCTTAACGAATTGATTTCTTGTACTCGTACAGAGTATATCGGAATAAAAGGAAAAAGACAGTTAAGATTTGATTTCACGTACAGTGCGTCTGTGTATCCGCCTTATACGTATTTCGACCTAATAGGGTTCTTCAGAGACGGTTATTCACAGTCGCTCTGAACGTGAAAATAAATCTTTTCTGTCTTAGGAAGCAACTCTAACATGGCTTCGTATAGACGCAAATCTGATATTAAAATCCGTAAACTAATTTTCGTATGTTGTATGGCATGTTAGATGATTTTTTTTCAGAATTATCCGAAGACGAAACATCTTCTTCTTCTTAACATGCCATACATCAAAGTGCGTAGGCGACTATCTCATTACTAGAATTCTGTTCTTGGCGGCGTGACACAGCTCGCCTGTATTGTGTATTCCTGTCCATTCTTTAATATTCCTTAACCAGGATAATTGTTTGCGGCCGGCTCCTCTCCTACCTTCGATCTTCCCTTGTAGGATTAACTGTGGTATTTCATATTTTGCTCCTCTCAATATGTGCCCAAGGTAACCAATCTTGCGTTTTTTAATTAGTTCAAAGAGTTCACTTTCCACGCCGACTCTCTTAAGGACGTCATCGTTTCGAACTCTATCCACCCAAGGTATGCGCATCATTCTTCTCAATGTTCACATTTCAAATGCTTCAAGTTTGTTGATATATGTTGACCATTCTGTAGCGTATTTCGAAATTGCCATTTGTATTCGGGTTTTTATCTCTTGTTGTGGATCCGATTGGTCATTGATTGTAGTGCCAAGGTATTTAAAAGTTTTCACGCGTTTTATGCGATCGTCACCTATGCATATTATCGGGTTTTCTGGAGGGTTTCTGCTAATGACCATATATTTCGTTTTCAAAATGTTGATTTTGAGGCCATATTTTTTACCTATGCTATTCACCCTATCAAGTAATAACTGCTGATCTTCCAAATTATCAGTTATAATCACTGTGTCGTCCGCATAGCGTAGGTTGCTAATTGGTATGCCGTTCACTTTAATGCCTAATTCCGTGTCTTCTAATGCTTCCGCAAATATATTTTCAACATATAAATTAAAAAGCATCGGAGAGAGTATGCAGCTTTGGCGGACACCTTTTCGGATTTCAAATTCATCCGTATATTGGTCTTAATCAATCCATACCTTTGCCATTTGGTTCCAGTATAGATTCTGAATAATTCTGATCTCCTTCTGGTCAATTTTGGCCCTATGTAGTAGTTCCATTATGATATCATGTTTAACATTGTCAAATGCCTTCTTGTAGTAGATGAAGGTGAGGTAGACATCTTTTCGTTGATCTAAACAGTTTTGTATTAAGGTGTTCAAACATAAAATTGCCTCTCTTGTTCCTAGTCCTCCCTTAAAACCAAATTGTGTGACGAAACATACGCACGCTTTTAATATGACGGAGCACCACCGCGTCATACAATAAATGTTGGGCTTATGTTAAATACTAATATCTACAGTGACAGTTAAATCAAATACGCTAATAGTCTCCAAGTTCACCAGGACTAACTCCACTGGACTACTGTTTTTTTGGAAGTACATCGTTACAATAATAATGGAAAAATAACCAAGTGGTAGAGAAAGTATTTGCTGTTCGCCCAAAGTGATGGAGTGACCATCTTCCATAGAGGCAACAACCCGTCAATGAACAAGCAGAACTGCTTATAAAAAAAAAAAAAAATTATAATCTGTGAAATACTTTTGCTTGACATCAGGAGTCGGCTAAAGTCTCTGAAGTTATTAAAAATTGTAATATCTCCCTTCTTTCAAAGTTTGATAACAATAGCTTGTTTTCACTTTTCTGGTGACCTTTCTTTCTGCCATATCCGTTGAATTAGTCGTGAAGTAACCTCATCCTGGTATCTTCATGTGCTTTTCACTTTTCATACTTTTTAAAGCCACCCTTATTTCCTTTTTGGAAGAGACATCTTAGATATCTCCTGATCTGTATTTCCTGGCGTCTATTCTCATGATCCTAAAGGGTTGACCAAAATTCTGAGAGGCTCAGAAGGCTTCACCAGGAGTCCCTTACCTACGTCCATGACCATATCTACGATCGATGGCTTATGAAATAACCTCTTATATTTACGATAGAAATATAAGTTGTATTTAATATTCATTGGGAGACAAGGATTTAGAGCAATTATTTTACTATGAAGCGCGGTTAAGCTTTTGATTAATAAGTAAACACTCATTATTTTATTTTTATGGTCTATCTGACAATTCAAACAAGTTTTTTTATTATTGTCATCGTACTCATAATTATATTAACAAGCGTTAAAGGTGAATGTTTGTAGCAAGGCGGGTTGTTTTGTAGAAAATGCAAATTTAAAAAATGTGTATTTAGCGTGATGTTTTTAACGAATAAGTAGATTTAATCTTAGATTATTTGTTTAGCTTAGTATCTATAAAACAAAAATAAAATAAATAATTTAAAACAACTTGCTGTATCTCTACATACTATATTATCTTTTAGGTAAAATTCCATCAACTTCTGCCAAATAAACGTACCTTTTTCTTCTTCTTTATTAGGTGATCGTATATAATTAAGTGTAAAAGAACCACGATAAAGTAGGATAAAAGATAGTGAATAATGATTTTAGTAAACAAAGCCTATTTTAACTCAACTATAATATAAAAAAAAAACAAATTAAGAAACGATTAAAAATTAGTAAGTGGTTTATTAGGACTGACGATGACATTGACTGTACTTGACAAGCCTGACTAAAGCCGCGTTTACACGATGACAATTGTCATCACGTGGTTGCGGATTGTCGAAGGTCAGTAAAGTTGAACGAGAAGATGTTTATACGGAGCCAACTGTTGCCATGGCAGTAGATAGTTAAAGCATGGCCGACTGCTCGTCATCTGTTGTGTCCGGTGAGGGAACTGGCAAAAAACAAGACAGTACTACTGGCCTACACCGTTCACACGGCGCCAATTGTCACGACAATTGAGATTTCGAGTGGTGGGGGGACTCACTGGGCGCAGCTCATTGTCCTCAGTCTACTCCCGGAGACAACTGAATTTTGGGCCAATTGTGAGGATCGTTGGCAAGGCAATTGGCCTGAAGTGTTTAGACGAAGACAATAATTTCATGCCAGTCAGTTGTCTTCTGACAATTGTCTCGCCAATTGTCATCGTGTAAACGCGGCTTTAACAACCAGAGAGCAAAGGCAATTAAATAAACACGACAATTAATAATAATTAAAGTAACTCTTATAAGGAGAAGTAATGTAAATAAACTAAATATTCAAGGGAATTATAAATAGTCTTACCTCTTTCTGTCAGTTCGTTTATTTATTTTTAAAATAAAATAAAAATAAAATCATGGAAAATAAAAATATTTTTGAAGTGTGTAAAAATTTTAATTCCTAGCCGAGCGCTTTCAGCTTTCAAAGCCATCCTCAGAGCTATGCTAGAATAGAATACTAATATAAGTAACTAATTTAAGTATAACACATTTTAACTTACGTCAAAAAGCACCACTACCCAAGAAAAATCACAATTTGGTGACAAAATCCACTAATAACAGTAGCATAACCTGTTTTTTGTTTTTCCAACATCCTCTAACACTTTTTACTCTCTAAATTTCCTCTAGTTGTGTTATTACATTATTGTACAACTTTCTGACGTAGACTAGCAATGTTTTGTGAATTTATTTGGAATACCTTTAACTTTTGGTAACCCCACAAGAAAAGACCTAATGGGGTAAGGATACAGTAATCTAGGTGGCCGTTCTATGGATCCACGTCATTCAATTCATCGTTCGAGAAAATCTAGGTTTACGTAGTTTTGGATCCTGCGTGCATTATGAGATGAAGCTTCGTATTGCTGAAACATGTTGCCTTGGTGAAATCTTGTGGAAGATTTGTGAATATGTCGGGTATTTCTGCTAATATTTTTCACCATTTCAATTTCCGTCAATGAATTTTGAGCTTTACCCAATATACCTGCACAAACATTTACCTTTTGCGGAAATTGTGTGCAGTCTTCACGAAAAAAAAAATACAAGGATTTGGATCAGACCAGCACCTGAAAATCAACACAGAATGTTGAGAACACTCACTCAAGTATTATTTAGAAAATGGTGGACACTCATTATATATCGCAAGTCTGTCTTGAAGATGTTGCTAAAAAACTTGGTAGAAAAATTTTGCTATACAAATGGACACAAAGTAAAATATCCAATAACTGTAAGGAATATTTTGAGAAGAAATAGATACGAAGTGGTGAAAATATGAACCCATAAAATTAAGATTTTAATTTTAATAATATTATATTTAGAAGTATTTTATTTACTGGTAAATAGTTTTTCTCAAATTCACTGAAAACAACTATTTTATATTTTATGGGACGAATTGGATTTGGATAAATAAAACTGCTTATATGGCCATATTTCAAAATCATGGATATTTAAATCACAAGACCTAGATGGAAATGGGATTTCTGGTCGTCCTGCTTCTTATTGTAGCATTAAAAAATTCTCCAAAAATCTCCAAATGTGATTTGGATCTTCTTGATAATATCTATTTTTTTTTAAATTGCTCATCATCCAGTTGATTTATAAATGGACAAAGTTTCTCATTGAGATATATTGTGTCGTCGATATTCTTCAAGCTAACACAAGCTTTTTGTGAATGCAATAATTCATCTAGAAAAAAATATGAGTTTTCAAATGGTCCAATATTACCTAATATTCTGTTTATTAATATAAATCCAGAAAGGTAAAACCAAGTTTCATTTGAAAACTGTTACAAATATCACCATATGTTTGGGTTTTATAATTAAAACAGTTAAATTAATAAAACAGTTTACCATTTTCACTGGGAACAAGCCACAATTTTACTTTACAATAAGTTTATTTTGACGTTTTCCACTTTCACCGTAAAAATAGTAAAATTTTTATTAATATGCCACAAGAAAATAGCTACAAAACAATAATAATAATAAACCGTTGACCACAATCTACACTTCTTTGATAATCTACCCGAACCATTACAATTTCTAGTTGTTTTCTGTTTGTTAAAATGGAGATTTTTGGAGTTTTGGTCTAGGACATGTTAAATACTTTCAATATTCTCTGCTGAACGTTTACCTAAAGGACCACTTCCAAATTTTCGACCAACATGATCTTTTGCTTTATGTGCCGAGCTCGATTATCGAGCGTTGGCTATCAAATTGGCTATAGTAATTTTGTTGACGGCAGCTCGGAAAAGAGATGCAGAGGATCTGTTAAACCAATCTCTCAGGTTTCTAAGCCATGACGTTCTTCTTCGACCTGGCTCTCTTCTTCCGTCTACCTTGCCTTGTATTATTGAATGGAGTATATTATATCTCTCTGGGTGTCGCATAACATGGCCAAAATATTCAAGTTTGCGATTTTTAACTGTTTTGACGACTTCCGTAACTTTTCCCATCCGATGCAAAACAACTTCGTTACAAACTCTACAACATGATCGGTATCTCTAAATAATTGTATACATTTTGTTAAAACATTAGGAAAAGTATTACAGATATAGGCTAATTCCAAATTTTGCTCACGGAAATAAGCCACACGCTTTCACGCCTGTACAATGTTCCAACTGTTGTTTTTTTATTCTGTATTAAATACACTTGTTTTAAATCATGAATGTGTTGCTTGTGTGAGTCCATTTCAAAAGGTAAAAGAAATAATAAGTTAGACTTACTCACAATCAATTTAATTTAACTAATCGGACGACCGGATTCGCTAAACAATTACAATAGTTGACCTGAATTCTCCAATCAACAATACAAGATAGTTTGAACCATGTTCTTTCAACCATCAATTAATAGAGTACCGGCATGTAAGTAATGTTTATTTATTTGTTTATTTATTAATTCATTACAGTTCAATAGACTATGTTACCAATTTGTGGGTCTTACCTTGTCTGCTTAAACATTTTATTCATTTATAAAACCACAGACATGTAATATTGGCATAATTACTGTAATTTTTATAATTTATATCACCTACCTATGTTTTATCTTTATTAGACAACACCCTAATATGGGATTATTATTTTCAGCATTTTAACTTTGTATCGTGACCTGAAGATGCTTTGCATATTATAGAAAGCGAAACCGGTCGTCCGATTAGTTAAATTAAATTGATTGTGAGTAAGTCTAACTTATTATTTCTTTTACACTTGTTTTAATTTAACCTCTTGATAGTATACAACGAGTAATACAATAGGCATTAATTGATAATCATTACGGTGCAAGTATAGGGATACTTTACTACATGGGATGCGAGTATTGCGAATTAAATGCGAGTAGTATACATGATTTTTCCTACGATCATTGACAACAAAAAATATATTTAAATTTAAATATTTTAGACATTTCGTCAAAAAAAAACTGTTTACTTTATCAATTCTGCACTAAGACTCCGAAAATTGCGAAAACACCTTTCCGTTAGTTTTTTGCAATTTCTTCGGCCGTTACTGTTCTGACATTATTTTTGCTAGTGTATTTATTTAAGGTAGTTAAATTTTTTATACTAATTGTTATTTTCTTAAAAAGATTTAATCTTGAAATTTGTTAGTTTATTTAAATATTGTGAACTGTCAAAGCGTATGCAATTGACTTGACAATGCTCATTAGTTTATTAGCACTGTTTGTTTAAAATGAACCGGTGAATTGAATGTCAGTTACGCACGCGAAATAAATGTTATATAAAATTTCTATCAACTCGACGGTAAAAATTCCATATCTTTTAATAAGAGTATCCTGTCGACAAAAATCAAAATGCGTTTTAAAGGTAAAGCGTATTTGTATAACTAAAAAGAAGTATACGAAGACGGTTGCGTTTCGATTTAATTTGAGTCTCTTACCACTCCCTGACACGTGTTTCTGGGTCTACCCGTCATCAGAGAGAGTTTGTAAGAAGACTCAAACTAAATCAAAACGCACCGACTACTATGGCAATTATAGGAAAAATAATTACCAGAGTATGCTACTAGAGACCGTGAGGAAAGATGAAGTTAAAGAAGTAGTTTTGAACATTTTAGATCGTTTGTAATGTGAAAGTTTAAATTCAGCGTTTTTAGGCATATTTCAAATGCCTCATATTTGCTGCCAAAACTCAAAACCAAAATTTTATGCTATAGGTTCGAAGATTAGGCTCTAGCAAAGAAAATTTCATAGTGACAGGTCAATAAAGGTGATAAATCATTGCACTTTTTACCTTTAAAACGCATTTTGGTTTCTATCGATAGGATACTCTGATCAAAAATATATCAAATTTTAACTGTCGAGTCGATATAATTTTATTTAAAATTGATTTCGCGCTAGTAACTGACATTCAAAATCGCCGGTCACTTCAAGCGCTGTGTCTGAGAGAACGATTTATTCTATATAAAAAGTGGTAATAAAGATTTTGTTCAAAATTATCTCAGCTACATTTTTGTTTGGGAAACCGTGGGAAGGAGTAGTAAATTGTTTCCATATTTTTGATTTCTTAAAATTAATATTTTCAGTAAAATCAGCTTGTTAGTCTGATTTTTAGGGTTCAGTGGCATTTCCGTTTTTGAAGACTGCTGTAATATTAAGTGTGAGAGTACGAAAACAACATTAAGTTTATAACTAAAAAATAGGTACAAAAATAGAATGATATTAATAAACTATTTAGACCAGGGCATTTGGAACAAAAAATACCGAAATAAATCGAATTTTAAATACAGCACCTTAGACTTAAAACTTTTTGCATTATATTATGGATGACGTTAGGAAAAAAGTTTACAAAAAAAAATGGATGGAAATGCATATTTGCATTTACAGTGCATGCAATTTTTAGGTCCATATCGATAATTATAAAAACATGCCAAAATAAGTATATTAAGGGCTAGATTTTATTACTCAAGGTTTTTTGGGGTCGCTGAACGTGAATACGCTGTCAGAACTTACCCATGGAGCATCTATTGACCAGGGTTACTGCTACGGCACCTCATTTTCTGGAATTTCGAGGCTTTCCGACACTAAACTAATACAAATGTAGTGTAATTAATGAGTACCTGGAGAATTTTTAAGTTGCTGAACACGAATGTGACATAGGTGAAGGTATCTAGAGTATCTGGTATCCAGAGTGACGAATAAAATCTAAGAAATGTTCCCCCTTTTTCCATTCGACAGGCCTTCTTCCTTACGCCAAATCTGCGCAAATTTATCTGCAAGACTGTAAAAATCTTTCTGTTCAAATGGATAAATCTGATTATAATATGCTTCACGAAAAAAGGATACTGGACATCTCGTCGAGTTTTAAATTTTTTTTTCAAGATATTTACTGACCAAAATCGAACAAACTCTCATAAGAAGAACTGAATTCATAAGAGGAGTCACGGGGAACGTAGCATTCCAACAGGCAATGGAAAGTATAACTGCGAACGACTGTTTCTGGAATGTCTGGAAAATTACACTAAAATATTTATGGATAGAAACCATCAACATAAGGATTGTATAGATTACATACTAAACCACAATAAGAAAGATTTGAAAAAAATTGAAGAATTTTTTACTGTTATCACTAATATCGTAACGGAATTAGTAGAGATAATTCAAAAGTGACGTATCCCAATGCGTTTGAAATAGGACTTGATATTGTGAGGGATACCAAGCACAAGAGTTTTAAAAATTTGCAGTTAAATTTGGCTAAAAAAGTTTGTCATATAGGTTCTCCTGTCGATCTCATCCTCTCCTAGCGTTAGCTAGACCACCGCTAGCTAGCCTAGCGTAAGGATATTTTTTTTGTTGTAGATTTCAATGTTTTAAAGCTTTTACTTTAAAAATTACACTGGTAAACATACAGTTTGTTACCAGAAATTTTTTTAATGTTTTACTGTAGGTAATTTGGGTCTGCTGAATACAAAAATGCCACCAGATTTCAGAAAATACAACAGATTACATTTCTAACATGGTAATTTAACGCAGCAGTACCTACATATATGTAGTGCTGCTATCCACCAAATAAACAAAACACGAATAAAAGTAAGATATTCATTGTACAACAATATATTTACAAAAATCATCACACATATCTGCCAAAAAAACTTAACTTTTCATCGAAACCTAACAAATCTATTATTCGGCGTCACCTAAAAACTTCCTTTTATAGAATTTTCTTGCAAAGACTTTAAAAGGAGGGTCCCTTTGAAGACTCCAGCAGTAATCCGGCATCATACGAATGTCCCATCTCCCCTGATACCTCTCTTTCATCATTTTAATATCTTGGTGGAAGCGTTTCCGTTGTTCCTCACTAAGGTTATCAAGATTTTCTACGAAACGGTCTAAGTGGCTGTGGAGGTAATGAATTTTAATACTCATAGGACAACCGTGTTTGTTAGAATTGTTGAGCATTTCTTTCACTATATCTCGGTAATTTTCCGATTTATGGCTTCCAAAAAATTTTTCGACAACTTTCACCACAAAAGAGCATTATGTATTACACTCAATTTCAGTCATCGTTTCTGTAAAATGCGAATCTTTTATAAGTTTTTATATCTGAGGTCCATCAAATATTTCGGCTTTAAATTTTTGTTTACTAAGTGCAAGGAATTTGCTGGACAAGTATTCAAAAACAAGGACGATTCGAGTCTAGGGCATTTACAAATTGTTTCATTAGCCCTAGTTTAATATGTAAAGGAGGTAATATTATTTTATCTCAGTCAACCAATGCTTCGTTAGCTTTTCCTTGAACTAAAGCATCTCTAGAACGCCCTTTTCTTCTACTCCAGTGGTGGTCCTTAGCCCTGCTATCCCAAAGACACAGGAAACAAGGATATTTTGTATAGCCACCTTGTTGGAGAAAGTTCACCGTCTTAAAACCAACACAGATCGCCCACTTATGCTGGTCATACTTCCTGTTTTTTAGCAACAGCGATAATGTTTTATATTCTTCTTTCATTTTTGCAGAATGACCAATTGGTATACTTCCATATTTGTTGCCATTATGTAGAAAGACACACTTTAAACTTCGTTTGGAATACATCCATTTTTTCTAACAGCAGTCCTTTTATATTTCATCGGTGGGTTATACAAAATACAAATACAATATCATTTAAAATAAAGAAGGCACGATGTCTTCAATGCAAAAAACAGATATATTAGAAAAAGTTACAAAATCATTAAAATTATGGAAAAAATTAATATCAGATGTGTGTGAAAATGATGAAACCAAGCAAAACCAATTAAGTATTTTAGAAACCCATGTAAAACTATATAGTGAATTGGAACATAATTTTAATACAACTAATAAAGCTTTTCAGAATTTGGATGAGAAATTTAATTCATTTGAAAAAATAGAAAAATATAGAAAGTTTGTACCAGAATTGTATGGATAATGTAATAACAGGGTCATCAATAAATCCTTTTATATTATTACAAAAAACCATATTATCTTGCTGAGAAAAAAATGCAAAATATCTTTTTTCTGTTACGGTAGAATGTAATTTTGGGGTCTGGGTGAAGAAGATTCTTTAGAAGGCACAGATTAAAGCGGAATTCTTGAATTTGGTTTCGAAAATTAGTCTACGATTTTATTATCAGATGTCGCTACATTGCGTCTATACGAAGCCATGTTATAGTTGCTTCCTAAGACAGAGAAGAATTATTTCACGTTCAGAGCGCTTGCGAAAGCCGTTCTGATGATGCCTATTGGGCTGAAATACGTATAAACGGATGCGCAAGCTCCCTATACGTGAAATAAAATCTTAACTGTCTTTTCCTTGTTATTTCGATATACTCTGTACGAGTACTAGAAACCAATTCGCTAAGAATTTTGCTTAGTTGAAGAGATATGTTGTGGAATGCAATTTTTAGATTCCCCATGTCTCTCTTAACACCTTTATCAACGTCTGTTTTTGCCTTGCAATTCTTAGAAGGCACAGATTAAAGCGGAATTCTTGAATTTGGTTTCGAAAATTAGTCTACGATTTTATTATCAGATGTCGCTACATTGCGTCTATACGAAGCCATGTTATAGTTGCTTCCTAAGACAGAGAAGAATTATTTCACGTTCAGAGCGCTTGCGAAAGCCGTTCTGATGATGCCTATTGGGCTGAAATACGTATAAACGGATGCGCAAGCTCCCTATACGTGAAATAAAATCTTAACTGTCTTTTCCTTGTTAAGATTCTTTTCCTTTAGTCTGGAGGCAAGCAGCTCAGAAGAATCCTTTGAAAGGTTCAAATCTCTGATAAGATCGCCTAGCTCTTCCTGAGTAAAGTGCTTGTTGAATCTCCATCAAAATCACCGTTTTTTTCTCAAATCTATTAGTCTGTAGTTCGTTAGATAACCTTTTGACATTATGCTCTGGTAACGTAGGTAGACTACCAAATATTGGAATGGGTACCTGCTCAAACTGATGTGGAATTTGTCTTATTGCTGAATCCAGGTTAGGAAATGTTCACATATGTCGATTGTTACGATTAATGCCCTTTATATTTACAAGACAGAAATAGCAATCGTCAAATTGATTTTTTGATTCTCTCCATACATTGGAACCCCAAACTTTAAACATTTTCGTTGTCATTTCGTCCACTGTCGCAAGTTTTCAAGACAAGTTTTGCACACTACATGTGGAGCCCAAGATTTATCTTGATCTCCTAAATAAACACCATAGGCTTGATATGCCCTTTTTATAAAATCACAAACTGGTTTTCTATTTTCTTTTACAATGTACTCCCCACAAATGTAGCAAAAAACGTCCGGGCTATTCACACAACAACGCCTGCTTGTAGACGCCATGGGTTTCAGTTGTCAAAAACAAACTCTTGCAGGGAAACTCAAGTTCAAACTAAATTTTACAATGGAATGCAGTCGACTTTATAGGAATTTATTAAGACCATTTCAAAGAAAATACTAGGTTTGTTCCAACACAACAAAAAACCGTCACGTAACGGTTACGCTCCTGCCCACTAAACAAAATACGTTCCAACAAAAATATGATCGTTCATCTCATCGTCCTTCCGACCGTTCCAACAAAAATTATGATCGCCCAGTGACGGTTTCGTGACGATAATTTCAGTAATCTGGCAAATGCATGTACTGGTTGGGATGACTTGCGCACTAGGATTTTATTCTACTTCTTTAAATTTGTTGGCCTAGATTAACTTAGATTTTGTATTAAAACAGCAAATTTGTTCAGAAAAAAGAAGTTAGGTTAATGATTTTATCACATGCTTAATGATAGACTTATTATTTATTTATATATAATTTGTTTCTCGTTATTTATAACTTTATAAATATGACTGACGATGAAGGAATTAGTGATTTTTCTGATTATTATAGTAGTGAGGATGATTTGGAGCTATTAGCCGAACCTAGGGTGAAAAACCAGAATTATTTAGGTAGATTGGTCTTTATTTTAAATTTGTGCAAACTACTGATTAATAATTAAATAAATAAAATAAAAAAATAAATTGTCACCAAATTATGTCAGTTGTCAAAAAATCGTTCCAACATCAGTTTACAAATTACCGTCATCAGACGATACAAATGATGAACATGCGCATTAAAAACGGTACAAGTAGTTTCGTGACGGTTTTCGGACCGTACAAAAATTGCGTGTTGGAACAAACCTACTATTTACTTATCGGACAATAGTTAGAAGCAATTAGTGCTAATTTCAAGTTATGGTCATTTCCAATAAGTACACTTTACTTAGAAGTCATTAGTATGCATTTGTCTTAGAATTTGTTAAGTTTGTTTATAAACATATTGCAATTATAGTGATAGAATATACAGAAATCTAAGAATATTTAAGTATTTGATAATTATGTTTTATCTTGAAAACTAGAGCTGATACAAAGAAAAAGTTTGAACTTTTGGAATTAGCACAGATGAATTAACCAAAATCAGTTGACTTTTGGCAACAATACAAATTTTGTTTTTGGCTGTGTTATTAATTAATATTACAGTTATTGGTAAAATTTAAAGAATTTCCCTTTTGTATAAAATATAATACTTTATTTATTTTATTTGAACAGCTTGCTTATATAAAAATGTCTCCTATCTGCACATTGCCGTGTTACGAAAAACAGCCACACCTATGACATAAATCATTTTCCTGTATTACACCGGAGTGGTTAACGAAAACAAGCAAATGCGAGGGGTGATAAAATGCTCTATATTAATAACAGATATTCGAATGTCATTAGGACTGACTAGCAGCACGCATTATGTACCTACCTAAAAGTTGGATTAAGGTCAATTTCCCTTTTTAGCATGTCAAGTTATTACTATATAAAACCCTACGAGATTTGAAGTGACCTGGGGTGAGTATTAATTAATGCAAAACATTAACATGTTATTTTTAGATATTTGTAGGTTTTCATACAAGTAGATGCTTTTAAAATGCTTAAATACTGTATTTTATGGTGATTCATAACTCCACTCATACCGTTTTTAATTCATAAATACTTTTCACGACATCGGGCAGTTCGAAAAACTGGTTTTTTATGTTCAAATTGGATAAAAATAAAACAAAAAGTCGTCTTCCAATCTGTACATTTTACAGAAATCCTATTGCTCTTTTTACGATTATTTTCCATTTGTCACTATTTTGTTTTGCACATATTGCGTTGACAAGTTTTGTATTAAGTAATTTTTCAACTGAATCAGTTAATCGGGTTTGTGATCGCCCTCGACTTTTTCTTCCATTCGATTTTTCATCTAATAGCCTTTTAATATTATAGGTACATCTGAAATTTCCGAAGAATATTAATATTAGTCCGGATCCGGGATCCCAAGTCCATTTTCACAATATATACCCAATAGTAGCGTAAGTGGAATAAGACGTGTGGGGAGAGTAATTTGTATGAGCCCATCCGTTCTTAATGGCGGCGGCGCTACTAGTCACGTTAGGTGGGAGGTATGACATAGCAAAAGACTTATGACGTGTATGTAAGTGCTGTTGTCATGGTTTCACTAGTTTTGCAAATTTACCCAAATAATGATTATACTATACGCTTTACAAAAAAAAAAAAAATAAAATAAATATTGTAGCAAATTCTACTAAAATCACCACTTAAATTTACAACAACTTATTTCTAAAGAATTACGAGTATCCACCAAAAAGAATGTGTTAGTGGCAACATTGTAATCCACGCCTTTAATAACGCCTAAATGGCGTTATAAACCATCATATTTCAATAAAAACAGTATACATCAATTTTTATATATCTAATAAACACTACTAAGAGAGAAGAAGGTACATTACCAAAATGGTATAGTATTCCCAATCAAAAGAATATTTGTTGTTGATGGGTGAAAGTTAAAGTTGGACAAATGGCTATTAAATATCCTGAGGACTTATGACGTGTATGTAAGTGCTGTTGTCATGGTTTCACTAGTTTTGCAAATTTACCCAAATAATGATTATACTATACGCTTTTCAAAAAAAAAAAAATAAATAAATAATGTAGCAAATTCTACTAAAATCACCACTTAAATTTACAACAACTTATTTCTAAAGAATTACGAGTATCCACCAAAAAGAATGTGTTAGTGGCAACATTGTAATCCACGCCTTTAATAACGCCTAAATGGCGTTATAAACCATCATATTTCAATAAAAACAGTATACATCAATTTTTATATATCTAATAAACACTACTAAGAGAGAAGAAGGTACATTACCAAAATGGTATAGTATTCCCAATCAAAAGAATATTTGTTGTTGATGGGTGAAAGTTAAAGTTGGACAAATGGCTATTAAATATCCTGAGGATTAGGAGTTTATTTTTACAAGCACCAGGTAGGTAACAGCACCTAATTATACCAAACTTTTGTTAGTAAATACAAACTCGATACTATTTTGTACATTTTGTTTTTGTACTTAAATTACCTTTAAATCTTAACCAACATTAGTGTTATATTTATATACTATATATATATATATATACATACATATATATATATATATATATATATATATATATATATATATATATATATATACATATATATTTTAAAATCATTAAAACTTAACTCTTATCATTGCATTTCTAAAAGTTGCATTATTTTATAAAAAAAACTCTTAACTCTTATAATTGCATTCCTAAAATTGACCTTATTTTATAAAAATAGTCATACATTCTTAATTTTAATAATATTTCATTATTTTAGATTTTCATGGATCTTCTACTTCTGAGCAATAGTTACATAGAGTTACATGCTCATTTGTGATGATCCTGAAGAGCAAGATCGCAAAAATGCTAGAGTTTACACTTTATTATCTACAGATGGTACTTTAAGGCAGAGTATTTTAGAAGATATGGAACTTACAACTAATGATTATTCGCTCCGTGCGTGACCATGGTAGCTGTACCTTGAAACGATGCCAGCGTGCGTAGCGGCGAAATATGACAAAATTGGACCTTTCGGATTTTTTTACGCATAAATTTTATCAAAAATGGGTGCAAATACATGTTACGTATTTAATTGTGCTAATAATAGCAAAATAGTGAGTGTAGTTTTTATAGTTTTCCAAAGATTACATATAAATTACAGAAAAGAAAAAGATGGATTCGTGCTATTAATATGAAAAAGTAAATATCACATAATTTCATTTTTATGCAATTGAAATAGGAAAAATTTAAATAATTTATCTTAAATGATATTTCATAAGGCTTCAATCTAACTGCAGCCTGCCTGATGACTTTAGCTTTTATATCATAATTGTTACTATTATTGTATTTAATTACATGCTCTTCCACATGCAAAATCTTGATTTGCCACTACTAGATTTTTCCCTTTCTTTTCTGTTTGGGGTTGAATAGATAAAGTTGATGAATTTTTAGACATCCAGTTTTTAATACTAAATTTATTTTGTACATAAACTGAAAAAATATAATTTAAAAAATAATTATTAATACTTGTCAGTTTCGTATCTATTTAATATATGTTTAACCTCAAGTTGGGAGTTCCAAAACTGTCAGATTAATGCGGTAGATGTCGCGTCAGTCACGCACGGAGCGAATAGAGGTATCTATATTTGTATCAAAAGAAAGATCTCCAATACGATGGCAAGATTAAATGAAGATTGGTGGAAAAATCCCTTCATGAAGTTGTCCATCTGGTACAGAATTGCAGCCAATGGAGACAGCAAGCTAACAATATTTAAAGTGTCTCCACCCACACCTTAACAAGGGCTCAAGAAATGAGGAGGATGAGGATATTTGTAGCCAATACTTTACGAAAGAAAACTATACAAATAAACAAGTGTCAGGATGTCCGTGTTTTATTTTGTTGTTTTTGGGACTTTGGTTTGTTAATGTAATGGAAAACAGATCATAAAATATTAAATAAAAACTATCCTATACCATAATATATACTCTTTCTGTATCAGATGTTATGTTATACATTTTTATAATAAAATGTGTAAGTGAATACTATATTTTTGGATAGAGAGGCTATATTTTTTTGCATAGAATAAGTCTTTATATCTTATTTTATGACTATATTTACTTTCCATTAAACGCATACTTCTTAAATTTTGGCGCCTAAAATTCAGAGCATATTTTTTGAATTTGCCGCCTAAAATTCAGAACCTACGTTTTGAATTTGCCGCCAAATCAAATTAGTTTCGGCCCGTCTATATTTGGCGCTAGAAACTTTCTATGGTAGTTACCTAACTAGGGGGGTATATACTCTGTCCATTGTCACAATGTATTACCAACACGTTACTGCTTCGTGAGTAGCTTCAATTTGACGAGACGACCTTATCCTTACAACAATTTTGGTTTGTGGTAGCTAACAGGGGAGCAGGGATAAAATATGTTGATTTAACGATTCTAAAAAAATTATTACTAACTGGGTTTTTGTTGTTAATTCTCAAGATTATGATCTACATTAGTCGAAAAAATATTTGTTCTAGAATGCTACAAACGTAATTATTTAAATGATCGCCCTGAAGTGAAATTTAAAGAGCGGTTAGCAATGGTAAATGAGTTTCAGAATTAAGAGACAGTGTATAGAATGGTTTAGAAGGTACAAGGTTTAATGCAAAAGTGTGAAATTCATGTGTTGTAATCACAAAAGGATGTTGCAACGAATATATTTTGCCTACCACATAGGGTATAATTATAGGGTGTTTAAAAACTGGGGACAGAAACTATTGGGGGTAGAGATAGGGCAAGTAAAATAAACGAAACTGTGCGAACGGCACTCGGGGTTTGTTTGGGAGCTGGGTCGTGGATAAGTTGATAGCAAGGGGTCAGATTGGGGCAACTACAAAAATGAAACAAATGGATACTTACATAAATCTCCTGGACAAAAGGGCAAATAAAAACAACAAGAAAGACCTCTAGCTATTTGAAATAAGGACGCCGCTTCGAAGAATCCTAATCTTGCTGGATAAATAAAAAAAGGCTCTTTTTTTCTAAAATAAAGAACACAAACAAGGGTTAGGAGACTTTTCTAAAATAAACAAAATGGTTCAGAGAGATAAATTAAACATTTATTGTGTCTCACCACAAACAGTTACAAAAATACAGATACTACATAAAGACTATATTGATAGTCACAAAAGTAAATATTAAAATAAAGAAAAACTTACATGTGCCCTATTTGTTTACAAGTGGGAATTGCCAAATAACTTACAAATGTTACTGGGCTATAAACGGGCAAATAAAAAATTATTACAAGTAAAGAATTATCTTTTTAAATAAAACTATTCATAAAGATTAACCTTTTCTAAAAACAAAACAAGCTAATGTCACAAAAATATGAATCTAGCTGTCATATGTCAACATTGAATTTAACAAAGAACAATTAAAATGACAGCATGGCCACACCCTAAAATTTAAAATGTTAATTATTAAAACCTTTATTTTTATTATTTAAATTATGAAAGCAATTTTTATTTTAATGTTTATTTATTTCTTTTGAAAGTTTAAAACAAAAAAAAAAGTTACCTTGGTTTCCCAAAAAAAAACAATGCACTAGCACTTCTGGGGTTAAACTGGAATCATACTGAAATTTCTGCTATGCACGACAAAAAGAACTGCTTCAAATGGTCTGGAACGTTGATCAGCCGGGGACAAACATAGAGATGAGGTAGAAACAAATCAGCGGTACATTTTTACAAAACTGAAACCATTGCACGTAACGTAACACGTACTGCACAATTAACTGCAAAGCTACTAATCTTCCATAAAAAATGAAGAAACACAAGAACAATACAAATTTGACGAACAATTTGGACACACACTGTAGGCCACTGCCTCTGACAGCGACCCAAACGAGAGTGATCCAATAATCTTGCCGGCAAAAACTTCTCAGTGATCTCAATGAATGTTTATTTGAAACGCAGAATATTTAGCGGTTTCGATCAAAGAAAAATACCAAGGAAAAACGCATCTGTCAAGTATAAACAAACTATAAAATGGTTTACATTAACTTCGGCGACGTAAAAAGAACGAAATACTATTTTGGTTTTAACTCGTACGATAGGAACAGAGAAACATGGCAAATATTCTTCATTATTTTAATACATATATGAGGCGATTTCAATTTATTACATATACGAGGGGATTTCAAAATGCATATATCAAGGAAATGCAAATGCTACAATGTAATATACGATAAAAAGGGGGAAATCCACTAGTGTGAAGAATGTTGGTTAAATAATACTGTAGGAAATTTGGTTTTAAATTATATTTAAACTGTATATCTGTGAACTAGTAAAGTAGTCATGATCAGGAAGTAAAAAGATGTAAGTATATATCTATACATACTCACATGTATTACAGTAATGTATTGATTAGTAATCAGTGTAGTAGTATCTGGGGGGTCAGGAGACTGAAATAATACAATTTTAAAACGCAATAAAATGCCGGAAGAATGGAGAACGAGCGAACTAATTTTACTATTCAAAAAAGGAGATAAAAAACAGCCAGAAAATTACAGAGCTATAAACTTGTTAAATATTGCGCTAAAACTTACAACAAAAATTTTACAAGTGCTAACAAATCATAGGATAAGTTTAGAAGATGAACAACGGGGTTTTCGTAGTGGATGATCATGTACAGATGCAATATTCGTTATAAACAAATTACTGAGAAATCACTGGAGTATAATAGATAATAATTGCTGTGTCTAGTTGACCTAAAGAAAGCGTTTGACAGAGTAAAACTCAATCTAATCCATCTTCTCTACAATAGAGAAGTTTCCCTAATATTATACAAACTATAGAAAACTTACAGAACCTATAGAAATAGCCAGCAGAATAAGACAAGGGGATTCATTGAGCCCCATGCTCTTTAATTTGATCATGGGTGGAATTATCAGAAGCGTTAACAAAGGAAGAGTTAGAGAGGTTAAAATAGAAATTGATTGCATCAGTATTGAACAAGTAATGGAAATACAATACCTGGGACTGTCTAGCTATGAAGACCTGGACAAAGAAGTGAGAGATCAAGTACAAAAAGCAAATATTCTGGCAGGATTCCCTAATAACACTATATGGCGAAACAGATACATTAACACTGAGGTGAAGTCAAGAATTTATAAAGCCAGTGTAAGACCAATAATGGCATATGCCTCAGAAACAAGACCCAACATAGCCAAAACGCAAAGGCTACTGTAAACGGCAGAGATGAGAGTACTATAAAAAATTACAGAAAATACGCTGATAGATCGAAAGAGAAGTGAAGACATTAGAAGAAAATGTAACGTATAGTGTATAAATGAATGGACACAAAATAGAAAAAAGAACGGAATAACCACATAAACAGAATGGAGGAGACCCGTGTTGTCAAAATAGCAAGAGATAAGTCACCAATCGGCAGAAGAAGTATCCGACGACCGCGCAAAAGATGGAGTGACAACCTTCTATACAGCGACATCTATAAGAAGTCACAAGAAGTCGAGAGACCTCTCTTCGATAGTGAAATTGGGTGAACTGCAAATTCAAAGCCTCTTACACAGAGGCTATTGAACGATACTAGGAATAACCTTTTATTCTAGATTGTTATATTTCCAAAATATTTCCAAATTAATCGATTAGAAGTAGGGGCTATATAAAATGGCCTGCTTTTAAACACGTTCTGTGTGAATTTAAACAGTGCTTGGCTTATTGCTAAGAAGTGGGGAGATTTAAACTATTTTTCATTTAAATAGCCAATGCCTATTTTGTATTTTGTACTTAGTTGAGAGAGTTATATTCGTTTCCGTTTCTTTTTATATTCTTATTGCACTTTTTTAGTTTTTTTTTGCAATTATAAGATAATTGCTGTTTTTTTTTGGGTTTAAAATATTTAAAAACAGTGGTGCCCGTTTGTTTGCGAATTCTTGTTGTTTTTTTTCTCGTATATTGTATATCTTTCACATATTCTCTAGTTCTTTTGTAACCCGCCACTTATCTCCAACGACCGGGCAACTGTGTCTTCAAAACATAAAGTATCCTTAGCCTCCATCCTGATATTTCTGATTACTGGTTGTTATAGTGGCTGTATTCTATTCCTAGCTATAAAAAAATCTTGAATTATTCTACAGAATAACCATATTTATAAACATTTATAGCCTCATAGAGCTGGAGGTATTTGTAGGTTAGTGTGGTTGCACAAGAGACTAATAAGAATATTATATACTAAAATATTCACCATTAAGAATTACTAGAGGTAATGGCGACGAAAACATATCTGATCGATATTATTAAAATATTTAAACTATAATATCTAGGTGATGTTAGCAGAGGTATAATTGTTCCTTTTTTATGCGAAATTATGGACTGAATAATATATTACTTTAAACTTTTTAAACTTAGTAGCTTATTGTTTAGAACAACCAAGATATTTTTACAAAAAACATCTGCATATTTCTCATAGCACCCAAACAAACATTGCAATTTTAAAATTTTTCGTGTAATTTGTTTGTTTTATCAATTAAAAACAAAAAGAGAAATCAAACGATTTCTGCCTAGCGAAACCGAATTCAAATCTTAACCACTGTGTTTCCTAAAATTTGCGAAACAAACAGCTGGATAAATTACTCGGCAAGCGAATCTAAAATTGCATTCCACAAGCTGTTCATCCTGGTCAAAATTCGTAGTGAATTCAGTTTCTGGTACTTCAAACGAAGTAAATAATAAAACAGAATGACGGTATTAGATTTTTGTTTCGTTACTGTATCGAAACAAAAATCTAATACCGTCATTCTGTTTTATCAATTAATTATTTTTTTAAAGCTGGTACACAAAAATAACCTTGTCGTTCTATTCTACTCATTTTTTGTCTCTTATTGAAACAAAAAGATAATTCAAAATATAATAGATTAGGTTCAGGTAGATCCGATATAAGAGGGCGCTTAACCACTCTTTCACCCGATCTAAGAGGTCTATTGTAGCTCATTTCTAGATAAGTTGTTCCCTTAGCCCAGATTTTTGAACAAAGTGTTTCATGGTTTTAGGTAACACTTCCATGAAGTCGTAGGGCTCGAGTTATTAATGCTCAAATGTATTGAGCCTTATCCTATCCAACCCTGTGTAGTTGCACAGAACGTATTTTGCCGTCTTTTCCTCAGCCTGACAATCTGCAATTCGTACTTTTTGTCAGTCTGATTGTGTTCATGTGTCCCAAAAATCTGTACCGTGAACATGTCATGAGGATGGCTTTAGATGGATGGGCCAGTGGAGTAACAGTGGCTGATAGGAAAATCTCCAATTTATGATTTGCTGATGACACTACACTTATAGCAGCAAATGGGCAAGAAATGCTTAATCTCCTACAAAGAGTTGAGTACGAAAGCAACAAAGTTGGTCTGAAAATCAATAGAGCTAAGCCAAAAATAATGGTGGTCGACAGATTCCAGACTATTCAACTGACTAACATGTTACAGGAATACCAGATAGTGGACAGTTTTGTCTATCTCGGGTCTAGTATAACTAATGATGGTATCTATGAAGCAGAAATTCGGAGACGTATTCGTATGGAAAAAAATGGGACGAGTTGCCTCATATATATATATATATATATATATATATATATATATATATATATATATATATATATATAGATATATATATATATATATATATATATATATATATATATATATATATATATATATATATATATATATATATATATATGTATATATATATATATTTATATAATATAATATAATATGATTCGAGATTTCACTTTAAAAAAAAAATCGTTAAAATATTAAATATGCAGGCATCTGTTTAAAATTAAGGACAAATAAGAATTTAGTGTACTCCAGTAAAAGTGCGTTTTTAATAATTAAAAGTGATTCCACAAACGATTAATTTTCAATAGACTTAAAAGGAGGATCATTATTATCACATTTTATTTAGCGTATGGCATTTCGACACATCTACAATATTACAATAAACGTTAATCGTTATCGAGTTAATTTACTCGATATAAGAATACTTAAATCATGCCCAGTTTATAACCAAACGTCGAGGTTATTTTATATAATTAATCGACGATCGTCGCAAACAGGAAGTCTTGTAAACTGCCCTCGTAGGCTCGCTGGTGGCACTCCTCCTTTAAGTGCTTGATAGATTGGACCTCGCTGCAGCTGCATGACGGTGATGGTAGCTTGCCCCATTTGTGCAACATATCTGCACATCGACCATGTTGAGTTCTGATGCGGTTAAGTGTGCACCAGGTCTTACGTGGTAGGTCAAATCAGGAGGTGTCTCTGTGATGCAGGTATGGCTGTATTTGGTTGAGCTGCCGACCATTCATGGATCCATTTGGTGATCGTGTTGAACCCTGTGGCTGCAGCTGTTTCTGCAATTTGTATTGGAGATTTTCTGAAGTGCAGTCAATTTTGGTTGCATCTTCTATCTAGTTATAAATCGGCAGCGCCGTGTTGCTAAGGATCTTGTTATATTCTTTGGTAAGCAGACTGAGTCGGCGAAGATGTGATGGTGGAATGTCGCTCAGCACTGGTAGCCAATGTGTTGGTGTAGATTTGATTACTTCAGCGATCATTCTCATGGTGTTATTTAGCTGGACATCTATCTTTTTAACGTGAGCACTGTTGATCCATATTGGGGCGTAGTATTCAGCTACGGAATAAACAAGAGCTAAGCCTGAAGACCTGAGTGTGGATGCCGATGCCCCACATGTTTTGCTGCACAGCTTCTGAATGATGTTATTTTTGGTTTTTAGCTTCTGTAATTAAACTGTAATTAACTGTAATTAAATGTTCTCTAAAGCTTCACGTTCTGTCCAAGGCCACACCTAGATATTTTGGATGTTTATTGTGGTTGAGTCCTGTGTTATCAAAGTGAACGTTAAGGGTTCTTGACGCCAGATTGTTGTTCAGGTAAAAGCAGGTTACTTTGGTTTTGGAGGCATTGAGGCAAAGTCTCAATTTTTGAAAGTAATTTCCCATAACCTCTAGGTCTTCCTTAAGAATCCCTTCAGCTTCTTCTAGTGACTTCTAGTGAACCAGTAGTGAACTAGTGAGTGAACTAGAAGTGACTAGTGAGTGTAGTAGTGTCTGGGGGCTCGGGAGACTGAGACCTCGGAAGCCCTGAAGAAGACATCAGAGAGGATGTCGAAAGCTCGGCAAAATGGATATCGACGCGGTTCAACCCGGAAGACTGGTGAGTTTAATATTAATTTTTATAATAATATTAATCTTAGCTCTAAGTTTAATTGTAATAACCGCGGAAATCTTTCCGAACACATATATATATATATATATATATATATATATATATATACATATATAAATACATGTATATATATATATATATATACATATATAAATATAGGTACCAAAATTATATGTGAGTAAAAGGGTAAATTTTAAAAAGATAATTCAGCTGGAAATAATGACAATCGATTCACCATCTACAGACCTCAAATCGACGACATGTCTTGACGTCAGTAATTAACAAAATAACATTTTAATCCGATTTTCTGATAAATCTGTGGAGGCGCTTTAAACGCTTAGTCGTTATAAATGATCAAAATTTGAAAGAGATTTTCGACAGTCCTAGTTGACGTTGCTTAAAAGGCTTTATCTTGAAATTCCAGCACCGTACTGATCTAATGTAAGGTATAAATATAATTATTTTTCATAGAAAAGAAGTAAAAATATATTGTTTCAAGTTGATTTAAAATAAGTCTAGGGAAGTGTATTACTAATTATAAAAAGTGTAAGGTATATACTCCAGTCGGTTTGCCACTGAACCTCTATAAAAATCTTAAGAACAAGATGAGTTTTGCTGAGAATGTCCATTATGATACCACAAAAAACATGCAAAAAAGTTCCCTCTAAAACCTCTCCTCGTATGGGGAAACCGGACAAAATCGATTAACCAAGAATCTATATACTTAGCAAAAATTGTTTTAAATGAAATGTGTGGCTCAGATAATTCTGAATGAAAATATTTATATCACTTTTTATGTAGAACGAATCATTCTCTCAGAAATAATGCTTGGAAGGACCGGCAATTTTAAATGTCAAGTTACGAACCCGCGAAATCAATTTTAAATATTTATATCAACTCGACGGCAAAAATTTGATATCTTTTCACAAGAGTGTCCTATCGACAAAAATTTAAATGTGTTATAAAGATGAAGAGTACAGCTTTTGAAAACTGACTTTATTTGCAGCAAAATACAAAAAGTGCGTACAAAAGCCACACTCTTTATCTTTAAAACACATTTTAACTTTTGGCGATAGGACACTCTGCTCAAAAGATATCGGAATTCTTACCGTCAAGTGGATACAAATATAATTTAAAACTAATCCGAGGTAAATTTTTTGTTTGAACATTTTTTTACGTCGTACAGATTCTTGGTAAATCCATTTTTTCGTTGTTCCCCCTACGAGAGTGCGTATTAGGGAGAAGCTGAGGGTAGGAGTCGTAAACTTTTTTTTCATCATTTTTGAGGTGTCAGAATTGACATTCTTAGCAAAATTCATCTTGTTCGTTAGATTTTTATAAGTCAAATCTCTGAGGGCTGGACTAATACTGATCTAAGTTTTCTAAATGTACCTATCTCTTAGTGACAAATGCATTAAGTAAAGATAATTATCACCTTAATTTTATGCTACTACTGAATCTTCTTCTTCATGTGCCATCTCCTCTAAGAAGGTTGGCAACCATCATGACAATTCGCACTTTCGATACCGCTGCTCTAAAGAGGTCAGCAGAAGTGCAGTTAAACCAAGCTCTCAAATTGTTTAACCATGAGATGCGTCTTCTTCCGCGACTCCTCCTACCCTGTATTCTTCCTTGTATTATTAATTGCAGCAAGTTATAACGCTCGCCCCTCATGACATGTCCCAGATATTGCAATTTTCTGACTTTAATTGTATTTAAAACCTCTTTATCTTTTTCCATTCTTCTCAACATCTCGACATTCGTGACTCTATCGACCCAACTTATTCTTAATATCACTGATATAATACTCCTGAATGTTGTTTGAATATTTGATAACTCCGAAATTTCTAGGGATTTTAGATCTCCTGGACTTTTAAATTTTTCAGTATTAAAGGTGTGTATTATCTCTTTGTCCCATTATCTATTCATATTGCTGATATAGACTTCTTCCATCTCCTGCTATTCCTATATTCCTATCTTTTTATTGTCTTAGATCTTCTTTTTCTTTAGAAGGACCTTAGACCTTCCTTTCCTTGCCTAGGGTAAAAGGAGGAGAGATGGACCAGGAGGATAGTCGGTCCGCTAGGTATACCTGACCAAGCTTGGCAACAGGGCAAGTCTATCCTACTCTGTTGTATCGTTTAACGTTAGTTGCTTAAGAGATGCCAGTTGTAACGAATCGGTGCGTACTTGTAGGAGTGTTATTTACGATAATTGAAACTGCTACATGGGATAATTTTATTTGCGTTTTTTAAATTTCATCTTTTGTAAAAACTGGTGAGTTTGACCGATTATTTGTTAGTTTATAATTGAACTATATTTAAAAGGTGTATTATAGAGTAAGAACTACTGCTGTAGTCTGCTTATTTTAAATAATACGAGCTGGTCCATCTGTCCTCCTATTTGAGGATAGATGGACCACTTATGAGGAGGAGAGTTGGACCAGTATGTTTTGTTTTAGGATTATGCTCAATAAATATATTTGCAAACAAAATACACCTAAGAGAGGTAACTGGACCTAAGTGATGCCATATATGCTGTAAAGAATGATGATAAGGGTATTAATGAAGTCGTCAAAGCATTTGGAATACCCAAACAATATGGAGAGGATGAACCGATTGGGTCCAGATTGTTTTTTAGGAACTGCTGTTGAACTAAAATATAATTTTTATGATAAACCTGGACACATATTTAATACTGATGAAACAGGATTAAGTACAACTGAATACTACAGCCTGTCGAATTCTAGCAGAAAAAGGTTCAAAATGTGTTCCTAGCGTAAGCTCCGGGGAAAAAGATGAAACGATCAGTGTAATAACTTGCTGTAGTGCAAAAAGTATTTTCTTGTCCCCATATTGCATTCTTAAGTGGAAAAATAAAAAAGACGAGTGGCATTATGGTATGCCACCGGGTTCCAAGATTAGGATGTCGGAAAAATCAGCATACGTTAACAGTGACATTTTCTTAGAATGGTAACAAAGTTGTGTTGCTCCAGCACTTTTTGGTTTGGTTAAAATGAGTTCAACATCTTCTTTTGTAATTGTGGCAGAATCTGTAACTGTAGGAAATGAAAACTGTATTCCGTGACGCCAAGAAAAATTTACATTGTATTTTAGATCAGAAGAAAAAACTTCTATAACTTGTACAACATAAAATTTTGAAGTTTTCTTTGTTTGACAACAAATGCAGTCGCTTCCACCATTCGTGAGGATATGTCTTCGTCAGAAATTTCATCTACTTCTGAAAATAGACTAACAACATCAGACAATTCTTTTTACTGTTGTCTTAGCTCTCTTCAGTCTACTTTGCCTTGATATTCTTTCTGCTGTTTCTGCTTCAATTCTTTTATAAATTGGTGTATCAGTTAAAATTTCAGTAGTCTTCTTCTTCCTTTATTTTTTTAATGGAAATAAGGTAGCTTTAGGGTATGGTTGCAGTAATTCAGTGGAAATAAATCGATTTTCGGGTGTGTCCTTGGAAGTTCCATCGCTTCATAAGAAATAGTTTTCTTTTCAGGTGTTATTTCCGATGGATGTTTCTAATTTGTTTCTGGTATTTTATCTGGACATTTGTGGTATATCGCTAACATTTGAATTATTTGGTTGTTGTTCTTCTTGATGTATGTTTAACAGGTCTGTTACGGTTGAAGCCATAAAATCATCGTCATTAAAAATGTTATCATTGAATGTAACAGTATACAGTAGCTTTAAAACCTGATACCACATTTTTGGGACAGAAAGCAGGTGGATAAGCGTCGCTCAAAATCTCTGCTATGTCGAAAATTGTTATCCTCTTTCCAGGATTTTTCAATAACCAATTTTGACAACCATGTGAGTAATATTTCTTCAGACCAAATACAGCTTTATCTAGTGGCTGAAGGCGATGACTAGTATATGGCGACAACGTCAAGATTATATTATTTTCTTTTGCAAATTTAATAGATGCTAAAGAAACATGGCGGAATCGAATTACCTATAGCGTTTATTGTATTGCACATGGTTACCAAAGAGCCTCTTTTATTTGAAACTGTATGGCCTACTTGTTTGTGTCCCTTTTTGGCTATTACTTTTCCTGTATCATGCACAGTTGTTAGTGCTGTTTCGTCAACATTGAATACCTGAGTAGGTGATAATGCATATTTTTCATAAATCTTCTTAAGATTACTAAGAAAATTTGCATCGACTGGTGGATTAAACCCCATTGCCCTACCTAGTGAACTTACTTCTGCTGATCGTAATGATAATTCTGAATTTCATTTAAAAAAACTTTTAAACCAAAACTTGCGTGCCCTTTTGTTTTCTTCTCATGAAGTTGGTATTTTGTTACAAAGGATCGATCGATTATGAATCAATGAATTTCGTTATTGTTAAAATTAATAAAAAGAGAACGACACTACCAACACAAAATTGGTCTATGTAAAATAAATCAAGATCCGGTACTGTTTCGACCATTAAACGAGAAAGATTTATGTCAAATGTTAATTGCATATCGAATGTTTTAGAACACCCTACGCTGATCTAATACGCAGGATTATGTGCCGCGTGTTCCAAAGCCCCAGGGAAAAACCCCACAGAAATTAGGTATGCAATTTGTACTTGCATGTTTTTATATTTACTTAATACTCCGTAAGAAATCTTAATATAAAATATATAAATTTGTAACTAACACATCGATGTGTACCCGTTTGGATAATAACCAGTCGAATTTTATATAATACTACTATAACATTTATTTCTAATTCTTTCCATAAAGTAGGTACGTTTTAGAGGGTATGTTCAGCCTGCAGTTAAAGTGAGTGGCGTTGAAATAAACTAACGTTTAACAAATAATTCTTTGAGTAGATGGCAGCACGTGCATCATATTCTAATATTTTATTTTTCCCGAAATTTAATTCTCTGAACAGCGACATTAGTGCCAGCGATACCGAGTGCTGAAACTTACGATCGGTACAGGCAATATTTTTCAATTGTAGTTGATATTAGTTATTAGCTGAAATTTCACAAATTCTAATTTTCGGATTGGATCATTCGATATAACTTTTGTATCGTATTGTAGTTTATTTACCTTTAAGGTTAAGTTGTTGTTTTGATTTTGAGTGTTGTTTTTTAGTTTTATAAACATTTCAAATGGTGTAGGTATACTAGTCTTGTTTTCTAATATTGATTGGCTGAATATTTTTTACTAAGTATTGAAAATAGATGTAAACACTAGAAAGTGTATTTATCCTACTATACACATTTTTAATTAATTCTAAACGTTCACTGATTTTTTAAATTAAAATTTAATAAAAATAATCATATTTTTCTTCATTCTTTTGTGTGTAGAAAGCTAATGTAATATCGATTTAATAAAGAATGTGCTAAGTGACTTTCGAATAAATTTTTGAATGAATAATCAGAAGAAACAAGAGTTTTGGCTATATGTAACTCTAATTTAATGAAAATATTTTTAAAATATGTATGATATGCGGATATGGTAGGATATTGTAGCGAGATTAAATAAAACGAGCGGTTCGAATTTATATAAATATATTTATTTATAAGTTTTCTACACGAAAATATCTTATCAACTAAACTAACTCCTAATATCGTTACATATATATATATATATATATATATATATATATATATATATATATATATATACCAAAGTTACTATGTTCTAGAACATTCCCACCTCTAATTCGCCTACATGACGGGTTGTTCTCTCTCACACTCGATATCCCTGAAAATTTCTAGTCGCTTTCGAGATGCAACCGTTACGGGCCACGGTGATTGCATGTTCGTAACAATATGTTTTGATTTCATGGTGTTACTCTTTAATCATTATATAATCGATTGGGTTTTTTACCACTTTTCACGGTTTATCTGCTAGTGAGCGCCATGTATATAACCGTCTCATAAGTAATTTAAAGAACGTGTTTGTGATTATTAGACTTTGTTCTTGGCAGAATTGTATTAGCCGATCTCCTCTATCGTTACGTATTCGCTCCGTGCGTGACCATGGTAGGGGTACTTTGAAACGATGCCAGCGTGCGTAGCGGCGAAATATGACAAAATTGGACCTACCTTTTTACGCATAAATTTTATCAAAAATAAAAATAATATCAAAAATAAAAAAAAAATATACATATTGCGTATATATATATATATATATATATATATATATATATATATATATATATATATATATATATATATAATTTAGCTCTCCAGGCCTAGAAGGCCCATGGCTTGGGTTACTATTCTTTTCCATTCTTTTCTGTTTGTTGCTTTATTTTTCCAGTTTGGTATTTTAAGTTTTTCTATGTCTTTTTCAACATCCTTCTTTCACCTGGTTTTCGGTCTGCCTTTCTTCCTTTTCCCTCCTGTTCCTCCCATTAGTATTCTTTTTGGCAGTCTCGTGTTTTCCATCCTTTGGATGTGTCCCAACCATCTCAGTCTTTGTGACTTTATGATCCCTACGATATTCAGTTCTCCATACATCTCCTCTAGTTCCATATTTGGTCTTTTTATCCATATACCATTCCATAATTTACCTCCAAATATTTTCCTGAGGACTTGTCTTTCCCAGACTTGCAGCAAGACTTGCTCGGATTTGTTCATTGTCCATGTTTCACTGGCATATACTACAATAGGTCTTATTACTGTCTTATATATTCTTATCTTAGCCCTTCTAGATATGTTTTTGCTTCTTAATAAATTGTTTAGTGCAAAAATACAACGGTTACCGGCCATAATTCTCGCTTGGATTTCTTCCTTCATATTCGGTCTTCTCGTGAATGTCGCTTCTAAATACTGGAATATTTCTACTTCTTCGAATTTATATGTTTTTTCATCTGTTATTACTGTCAGGTATTGTTCTTGTAGGTAATCTCTTTCTGTCCATTCCATATATTTGGTCTTTTCTTCATTTATGTACATGCCTTTCTTTCTCGTTTTCATTTCTAATCTTTTTATTATTTCTTTTAATTCTTGCCTACTTCTGGCTATCAGTACAATGTCGTCAGCGAATGCTAAGCATTGGTGTTTTCTTTGATATATAAGTCCTGACCTGTTGATTCCAGCTTCTCTGATGGTAACTTTGAGGACGATACTGAACAACAGCGATGACAGTGGGTCTCCTTGTCGCACCCCCTCACTGACCTCAAACTTATCTGTTTCTTCGCCATTTATTTTAACCCTATTCTCTGTTTTTCGGATTGTCACTTTTACCATTCTTATCAGTTTTTTACTAATTCCCATTTCACGTAGTGCTTTGTATATTTCTTTGCGTTTTATCCTATCGAACGCTTGTTTAAAGTCGATGAATAGGGCCATTGTAGGTTTCCCATATTCGTAGCTTTCTGCTTGTATTTCGCGCAGTAGGAAAATTTGATCCACTGTGCATATTGCGTATTTAATTGTGCTAATAATAGCAAAAATAGTAAGTGTAGTTTTTATAGGTTCCCAAAGATGACATACAAATTAGAGAAAAGAAAAAGATGGATCCGTGCTATTAATATGCAAAAGTAAATATCACATAACTTCATTTTTATGCAATTGAAATACGAAAAATCTTAATAATTTACCTTAAATGATATTTTATAAGGCTTCAAGCTAACTGCAGAGTGCCTGATGACTTTAGCTTTTATATCATAACTTTTACTATTACTGTTTTTAAATATATGCTCTTTTACGTGAAAAACTTGATTTGTCAGTACTAGATTTTTCCCTTTCTTTTCCGTTTGTGTCTGAAAAGATATATTATAATGAATTTTGAGAAACCCAGTTTTAATACTACATTTATTTTGTACATAAACTAAAAAAATATAATTAAAAAGTTAATTATTAATAATTGTCAATTTCGCATGTATTTAACAATGTCAAACATATGCCATATGTTTAACCTGAAAATTGGTAGGTCCAAAACTGTCAGATGAAGGCGGTAGGTGTCGCGTCAGTCACGCACGGAGGAATGTACGCGATGATAATTGAGGGTCGAGGTGGTTTGTCAAATTAATTATTTTTTCAATGTCAGCTAGTTCAGTATTTTATACATTTTTATTAAATTTTGAGTTCGTGCTCCACGTGTTTCAAGAAAACCACGGTATACCATGCAGAAAGGAAAGTTGTACTACTCTCGATGTCCAAATGTGTACCGAAATTCTTGGTAGGTACTCCAGTATACCATTCACTTAGGGCTCGATAACAAGGAAAAGATCCCACCAGAGCTCAATCCTCCTGATACTGATATCTGGAATGAGTAATTTTTTTCCGTAAAGGGAGCGGGAGACGTATGGCTAAATCTGAAATATAAACAATTATATAAACAATATTTAAAATAATGAATGGCTTTATTTATTATTACCACTGAATGAGACACCTCAGTTTTTGTGCAATGAATAATGAATTTAATTGACAGAGTCTGGTTAAATGTACTTAAAAATATTTGTTGGTATAATTGGTGCAAAATTCAACATAAACAAATCAAATATTAAAATATTTTGAATCAATACTTTCATTATATTGTATTAGTTTGGAGAGTAAGTATTAATTAACATGGTCTATTATTATTTATTGTGGTTGATGGAAATTATTTAACAATGGATGAGTTGCTGTCTACCTTAATTATTGCCTATCGAAATAGATAATTTTTAGCAAACATAAATATCAAAACGTAAATTTGAAAATGGTAAATTAAATTGAATCACAACGGGTAAAATTATTCGAAAATGTGAAATATTATTAAATTATATTAGGTATATTAGAACGGTCTATATCCTTTGTTTGCTCCGAATGTGCTGAAAAATCATATTTTTCTGACGGAATTATTCTAACCATCAATTGTTGTTCGTCCTCTATTGTTACAGAATACACTTTCTCTTTCATAAACCCCAAAAGCAAAAGTCCATTGGGTTAAGACCGGGACTTCTGGGTGGCCAAGAAATAGGTGCATCAAGACCCCTTCCAATCCATCGACCAGGATACTGCCTGCAAAGGTATTCCCGGACTTCATTACTGCAATGCGGTTGAGCGCCATTTTGTAGAAACCACATATTTTTGTCTTATTGCAATATTAACTTCTTCCAAATATTCTTGCAAATCGTTTGCCAAGAACTGCAAATAATTATCACCTTTTAAATTGTTGGGAATAAATATTGGGCCTATTAGATTGTTATCCACAACTCCTGCCCAAACATTAACTTTGAAAGTCCTTTGGTGATGAATCGTTTTTTTGGCGTGAGGATTTTCGTCGGCCCAAATGTGCTCGTTATGATGGTTTGTTATTCCATTTCTACTTAAGGTAGCCTCGTCGGTAAACAAAATATTTCTAATAAAATTAACATTTCGAGTGCTTTCCATTAACAACCATTCGCAAAATCCAATCCTTTTAGGATAATCTTCAACCAATAACTCTTGAACCGTTGTTAAGTGATAGGGTTTAAGCAGCTGATCCTTCAAACGCCTCCAAACCCTTACGCGAGGAACATTTAGTTGAGCAGTTATTACCCTTGTACTTGTTCCAGGGACTTCTTCAATGATTTCTAAAATGTCTTCATCAGTTGCATCCATTATTGGACGACCACTCAACTTGCAGTTGGAATGTACCCGTTTCCCGTAAACGACGATCAATGGTCAGAAATAATCGTCTATCGGGTGTATTTCGATTGGGGTATTTTACTACATAACGCCTTGCAGCTGCTGCACTATTTCCTTGACATTCACCTACTATATTTCCGATAGTTTATTGAAATCATAATTTAATCTGATCTAACTTACCCAAAGTTAAATGCATATCTGCCATTTCCTGAAATGTGTAGGCCATTGTAATTCCAAAATTTTTAATATTAATCTTATTCATACAATAAATGATAGCTTCAAATTATTGGCTATTATTGATGGAACTGTTTGTAATTATTGTATCCGTATTGTAATTTTATGGCCAACTAAGAAAAAACTAGTTTTTCGAAAAAGTGATAGGAGGCAAAAAAGTTTTAAAAATAATGTGTTAAACTAATGATGCCACAACATTCATTTGACTTGAACGTACTCAAAAGTTTGGGGGGATTTAGGGCTGCACAACCCCCTTAAAATTTTTCTGTGCGCTTAGATTTTGTTGTTTCTTTTGTACGAAAAATGCTTTCAGAATAAGAAGTAACGTGTCCATTTTTATTACAAAATGTCAAGTAGTTTAAGAGATAATGCAAAAAAAAACAATTTTTACTTTGTAACTTCAAAGGGCTGTAACTTTTTTTGTGTACACTTTTGTACTAAGGTGCGGAATGCGTAATTTAATTTATGACATACCTTTTTGAAACACCCTGTATATATATATATATATATATATATATATATATATATATATATATCTAACATGTATAGGATTTTTAATATATTTTTAGCTGTAATTTATGACAGAACTGGTTATAATCAAAATAAAATATTCAAATTTAGAAATTTATTTATAAAAAAAAATTATTTATAAAAATTGGTAACACTTTTTTGGATAGGGAATCTACATATTCGTATTCAGCGAAAAATTTTACATAGAACATAATACAATACCTTTCATCTATCTACCGTTTCATGTATACAGAAAGTTACCCAGCTGCCGAACTATTACGTCTCTTTAAAATGCTTAAAAAATACCAGCAAGCAAATTTTAACAATAAAACAACAGTTTTAGTAATCCTTTTACTTTTTTAAAATAAACATCAATAACAATGACTATTTAAAACGTTTTATTTGTTTACGAATAATTTGCTATCGTTTTTTCTGGCACTATTAAAGATGGTTAAGGAACGGCCTTAATAAACGAACGGTTGACCGTTTTTTCCGTTATAAACTAGGGAAGTGCGAAATATAGAAAACTGAACAGGTGAAAGGTATTGTAGGGTGCGGTGGAATTATATCCGGACAGGTCTGTGTGTTCCACCTGACGAAGCAAAACCGTTATGTCGTGATCATTGTATGCATGAGATTTTTTCACGTCACGGTAGGAAACGAAAATATATTTAAAGAAAAATAAACAGAATTATAATTTCTTTTACAAACAATTTACTATTGTGTATTAACGATAACCAAAAACTATATGTAAGGTATAGTACATCCACTAATAATTTTCCAACATAAACATGTCTCATTCTGGTATCAAAGAGACCGCCTTTCAAATCAAGGTTGTCAGACATATTTCCTAAAATCCCTAAGGTTATATTTAAAAAATATTCTCTATTCCCTATTCGTTATTATTCAATTGCTAGTCAACGAACGACACTCTTAAAAAATAATATAAACATATTCTCAAAAAAAATATATATATAAATTAATTAACTAGGTACTAATATTTCCATGGACTCTTCACTAATGAATTAAAGCAACCGTGAACTTTGTATATATTACTTATATTCTAAGTAATTTTCGAATATTGGCAACATTGTAGTCTGGAGAGAATTTGAACGTTCGACGTTGCCCTGTTGGTGAATTTAGCGGTAATACTTTTATAGATATAATGATCGACTTTTAAGAAATCAGACAACTTAGAATCCAAGTTCTCAAAAACGGTTTCAAGAATTGTATTATTTTTTTCCAAATTTCATTGATTTTATACCTTACCCGGAAACATGAAAAATTGCAGATATTATAATAATGGTATTAAGGTTATATTCACTAATTTTAAACTCATGCATTATGGCAACAGCGCGAAGCGAAAAGCCGTAAATTCTAATGAACACCTGTTTGTCTGGCTGTGACACCCTAAAATATTTCCTTTTGCAGAGGCGGAGGCTTATTATAAGGTATAGGTAATATAAGTTATAAGTAATATTATATTTTTCTAGGATGGCATTTTTTAAGATGCATCAACTTCTGTGTTATCAATAAATAATGACAATTATGTTAATGACAGCTCTGAATTACAAAATAAAGATTTGCACGTACAATCCCAAAGAATAGTTTTAAATATGTATGAGTGTTTGAAAAAAGAAAATATTGGGATGGCTGATAATGCAATTGTTTCGAGAATTCATGTATTAAAAAAATCGGGTATAAGACGATATATACAATTATTAAATTAGGCACAGTTACAGATCATTCCTTAAAACGAAAGCGACCAAATAAAAAATTGAGTAGGATTGACACTGCTGCAAAAGACGTTATTCAGTGAACAGTTTACAATTGATAATGCAATTGTTTCGAGAATTCATGTATTAAAAAAATCGGGTATAAGACGATATATACAATTATTAAATTAGGCACAGTTACAGATCATTCCTTAAAACGAAAGCGACCAAATAAAAAATTGGGTAGGATTGACACTGCTGCAAAAGACGTTATTCAGCGAACAGTTTACAATTTTTACAAAGAAAATAGAGTGCCTACTTTAGAACTGATTCGTGAAAAATTAAGAGATTTCCCTGAATATAATTATATATTCCGCCGAATTCAGTGATTGTTATGGATAATGCGTCGGATCATTCCCGCATATTAAATAAAATACCTAATAATAACACGAAAAAGGACGAAATTTTAAAATTTATGCAACTTAAAAACATCACTGTTCCTAAAAAGATTCCAGTAAAGAAAGAATTAATTAGAATGATCAAAAGTCGGAATTTTAAAAACGAATACGTTATTGACACCATTTGCAGCAGGCACGGCCATACTCTTTTGTGATTACCCTCATACTATTGCATTTTTAATCCAATTGAAATGGTTTGGGGTACCGTAAAAAAACGATTGCGAAAATATAATCAGTCACCAACATTAAGCGCAATGGCCATTGAGAATATTCGAGAAATAATTGGTGGCATTAATAGCGATGTCTGGAAAAATTGCGAAGCTCATGTTGTAAAAATAGAAAACGAATATCCTGTTTTACCGGCAATAGCACCAATAGTTATCCAACCTGGGAACGATTCGACTTCAGAAGACTCTGACGATTCTTTTCAGTCCTTCTAATTAATTTCTTTACAGCTATCGCGATGCATCTTGAACACTAGTATTCATTATTATACAGTGTGTCGCATTTAAGATGAAGACACCTCTATATATCAGCTACTAAAATACATACAGATTTGACATTTTGCACAGTCATACAGGTTGATAGTGCACATTTTTTTAAGATAGTCATCTGAAATTTAAATTTTAAACGCGGCTTACTGCGAATCCACAAACAGGGTAAATTTTCGATATTTTGCTTCGCGTTAGAAAAATCTGAAAAACTTATTTGGAAAAGTTGTTCCACTTATTGTAACCGCACATACCAAATTTCATGACAAAATTCGCAATTTTAGTTTTCAGTATTATTTGTAATCTCGATCCTAAATCTACAATTGGCTGTCTATAGATGCATCTCGGGACAGCCAACTGTCCGTTTTAGAATCCTGACTACAATTGAAGAGCTTATTTCCAAAGTGTCTTACATCCATATAATGAAATCCATGAAATTACAGATTTTCATACAAATTTAACATACAAATTATACAATTTTACAATTTTCATATGCACTTTTAAATGGTAAATAAGAAGTTGTTTTGGTACAGATAACTTTATTCTAGACTTGAAGAAATCTATAAAGTTTAAAAAAAGAAAATTAAAAAAATCGAAATTTTGGATTTAAGACACTTTGGAAATAAGCTCTTCAATTAATGAAAAAAGTAAAAGTGCGAATTTTGACATAAAACTTTGTTATGTGGGGTTATAATAATATTTGGAACATCTTTTCCAAATAACTTTTTCAGATATCTCTAACTCGAAGCAAAATATTGAAGATTCACCCTGTTTGTGCATTAACAGTAGGCCGTGTTTAAAAATTAAATTTCAGTTAACTATCTTAATTGCTGGATAGACAATCTTTTAAAATTTTCTGACAGAATAAGCCATTATTTACAGATAATTGTAAAAAAATATTATGGTTTATGTAAAAACTAAATAATAAGTCCAATATTCTTATAAATCACTAAAATTAGCAAGCTTTAATTTGAAAGAATTAATTTGTTATTTATTCGATGTTGTGAGCCCGCTCCCATTTGAAAAAAAAACTGATTCTGTCCTTTGAAGAGTCCTTTTCAAAAATGCCCCGTTTAAACAAATCGAAGGTTGAAGGGTGCCGGACATTTTTGCCGGAAACAATTCAAATTCAGAAGATCACCTTTTTCTGCTACGGAAAATATTGCTCCGATTTCTCACCAAAATCAATGTTGATACTTTAGTTTAGATACTCTTGAATCTCAAAAATACTCATTTACATATTTTTCAAGCCTCGAAAATGCATATTAGGTATCGTATTTTTCGGATTTTAAATCGCCTATATCTCCAAAACTATTAACTTTTGAGAAAAATGACATAGATCTTATTTAGAGTCACCCAAAAACCTAAAAAATATTTTTTGGCGCACAAAAGGTGATATTTTGAATTTGTTTAAAAAATTGTTTAAACAATTTCTGCCCAAAAATTGAGAAATTTTCCTGAATATAATTATGTAAAAATTAATAACAATTATATGATTTTTCTTGAAATATGCGTTTGATAACTGATCCCTTTTCTTAATTTCCACGCCAATGGTCGGCATTGACATCAAAGAATCTCAAAAGCCGACGCTTGGCAAATTGACGATGGAAAAAGTATGGGTGAAAGTTAAATCGGCAAGTTAAAGTTGAGAATTTTTTAGATTGACAATGGCACATCTTGAATGATATATCCCCACATGGAATATTCAATTAACTAAGAAGAGAAGTTAATTATGAAAATAATAAGTTACAAAACAGTTTACGAAAAACTGACAGTTGGCTATATTTCTAACCTTCTGTTGGCAATATCGCAACATATTTCGGATGCAATATAAACTTTCAAATGAACATCAGTATTTAAAAAATAGAATTATTTTGCCAAAAACAATATTTATGCACAATCTGGAGAAATCTAAGGTTGGATTTTGTCTTCGTTTGTTAGTCCAACACACTCTTTATGTAAGTAACAAAAACAACTGGTGTATAATCGCATGTCAGCTACTGTATCCTCTTTAAAGGCCTTGCAAAACCAGTCCTAATTTTTATTTGAAGAACCTCTCTGGGATGCTTTGGGTAAGCTGGGTTTTTTATGGGAGGTATTGGTCTTACCGGTGGCAAACAGGTCCCTTGTCGCAACTTGTGCTCCACCATTGAGTACCTACTGCTTTCTTTTTTAGTCGTTTGTTTGTCATGTCTGAAGTGGTCAGCATATCATTTCATATGAAGTATAATTTTTTTTTCTTCCTTAATTATTAAGCTCTCGTTGTCACTTTTTTCTTCGTCAGATGTTTCCATGTCACTTAAATTTAAGGTTTTAGATTTACTGCTCCTTGTCTATTCCAAAGCCTGACACTGTTTAAATGTACCGTTCTTAGTCGTTGACTAGCTTTCGGTGTACCTGGACACAGGTGAATTCTGAAACAGATAGCTTTGATCAGATAAGCTCTTAGGTATTGTTCTGAAGCTATTTTCTTGTGGCATTTTAAAGTAATTACTATTTAAATGGGAATAAGCCACAATTAAAGGTTAAAGTACGTTTATTGACGTTTCAATTTCCACTTCGAAAAAAATTTTTCCGAAGTGGAAATTGAAAACCAATAAACGTATTTTAACCTTTAATTGTGGCTTATTCCCATTTAAATAGTAAGCTATTAGGTGGCTGAGGTAGATCAGGGGAGTTTTAGGAAAACGGCTTATTAGGTGCATTTTGCTATTTAATTACGCTACTAAGAGCATGTGCCTTTAGATATTGCATCTGTGTTGAAATAATAGATACCAGCTTCTGAAAATCCTGATTTAATCTTATTTGGTCTCATGGATTTATCCCATACCATGCAGAAAATGCTTTCAAAACGGTGCTTTGTTATTGAAAGGTCTCTGTTTTGAGCTTTCTATTTAAAAACTTCACCATCCCAGAATTGCTCGAAAGACCGAACAAATGCCTGGGTGAAGTTCTGTTCATTCTGGTTTAAGTCATAGGCCCTTGACTAACATTACTGGAGAAATGGCGGCACCTATAGCATTACCGTGCTATATGTAACATTCTGTGCACGGTGATTTGCTACTACTTGTACGCGATTTGCTCCTTTCTTTACTAAAACTATTTGTTGGTGATGCAAAGTCAGCCGACATTACTTTTCGTCCAATATTATATATACTTCAGGATTTATCCAAAAGATTCTCATGAGTAAGTATTTTTTGAAGTTTTTGAAAATGGTCCATTAAGATGAATTTGTTTAATTTTAGAGCTCTAGTAGGATTCGGTTTCTGATTTCTGGGATTCTTTTAAGAAGCTCTTTGAGCCAATAACGTCCTTCTGTCTTTTTTCACAGAAAAAAGATTTTTCATATTATTAAATTCACAAAAATTGAATACACACCATCGCAAAAGTCTACTCGTCAACGGATATACGGCTTCTGCTAAACAAACAAACTATATTTCTGCACAGATCTTTTTCTTGATCTAAACTTGGAATCCTTTTGCGCTCCGATGTACATTTTGTCGTTTTATTAATTTTTACGTAATTCCTAAGAGTTCTACGTGGAACTGAAAAGTGATTACTTGTCTTATTAATTAGAGACTATCCACCATATAACAGCTGATAAGGCAGATCACATATCCTCTTTCTTCCATTACCCAAATTCATATTGTCATATTCATACTTATATTCTTCGTTCTTTGTATTTCGGCATGGCCAAACTGTTAAAATAAAAAAAAAAAACGAATTATCTGTATGTAGACCGTATGGATATTACTTTTTATAATGCCAACGGATTCAACGATAATTATTTTACAAAATTGACTGAGGTATATGCAACATCAAATCAAGAAGCTGCTACCGTTGCAGAGGTACTTGTTAAAGTAAAAATTCTTCAGTCGATTTGGTGTTCCCTTGGAGATCCACTTCGACCAAGGGGAAAATTTCGAGTCAACCCTCTTTCAAAACGTTGGTAGATTAATTGGTGTCAATAAGACCAGAAAGAAACTCCTGCATCCTCAAGCGGATGGGATGGTCGAGGGAATGAACCGAACGATGGGTAAACACCTGTCCAAAGTTATATTCGAACATCAAAGAAATTGAGCACATTCATTTATTCCTAATGGAATACCGCTCGGCCGTGAATGCAACTGCAGGCCAGACTCCAACCTGCCTGATGTTGGATCGTGAAGTTCGTTTGGCCTGCGACCTAGAGTTTGGCTGCAGACCTTCCGAAGAACATTTTGCAAGAAATGTTCTTCGGAAGGTCTGCAAAGAATATGTCGACCGCCTAAAGTTAGAACTCAAGAATAAACAACATTCATGAACTTGCCCGACAACACACACATTAAGTTAGCCAGTGACAGAATGAAAGATCAATGTGATTCTCGATGTATGTGATCTTGTCTGTCTTTATAATCTACACCGTCGTCGAGGCTTGTCTCCTAAACTGCAAAGACAATGGGAAGGTCCGTATGAAATTACAAAGAGAATAAATGACGTAATATACCGAATTGAGAAGTTGCTAAAAGGTAAACCAAAAATTGTTCACATAAATCGTCTTACATCTTATTCTGGCTCAAATGAAATTGAAGAAGCATAAATCTTTCAACACGAGATCAAAGATGAATTGACTAAGCTTTAAGGAATTAAGGTCAAATTACGCAGAAGGAAAGAGTTATAGATTCGGCGTGACAACAGAAGTTCAGCAGGATTTATTTAGTGTTCCGGAAAACTCTCTCTAGCCCATTGTGTCACCCAAGACCTAGAGATGACTAAAGGAATCTAGTTCATATTCAATAAGAAGTTCGGTCGGTTGGATGAGTTTAAAAATCAGCAGCCTAAAGTTGGAAGGGTATTGCGATTAGAAGATGGTCCTCGATATTTGCTGTATATAGTGACCAGGAAGTTTTATACAGACAGGGCAAGCTACGAGGACATATGGCGTGTTGTAACTAATTTAAAGAAAATCGTGTGCAATTACGACATCAAGAATTTGGCCTTACCAAAGATAGGCCATGGACTAGAAAATCTGGATTGGAAGGTTGTCAAAAGTAAGCTTGAAGTGTTCTTCCGAGAATCCGTCGTACGAATTACTGTCTGTTGCATTAATCGAAGACAGTAGACTGTTACTTCTATCTGAATGGTTTATGCAGATCTAAAGAGTAATGTAGATTTCGCCATCCTGGGCTTAAATATAGAATTGTTAATCGGGACGCTTAGATCTAAAAGAGGAGCAGTGTAACGAACAAGCTAATTTCGACGTACTCCATAAATAACGGTTGCATCTCTCGGAACGATGATGCGTGTTCGAGATGTTTCGACCGAAGATCGAGGCGTTCATACAAGCGAGAATAGAAGTGGACTATTCCAGATTATTCTAGTAGGGTTTTTCGAGTAAGTTTTTTAAACTATGGTATACCTGTCGTCTTTTCGGGGATAAATAAGGGTCTAAAACCCTTAAAAACCAGGAAAAACGCTCTGTTTAATGTTACCCTGTCTTTAAAAAGACAGGGTATTATGTATATAACCATTACTAGGGTTGAAATAAAACAATAGGTACAGTAGAACGAAACTCACCCACAGAGTCTAAGAAAACAGTAAGCAAAGCCCCTAGAGCGCTATGCTCTAGGGAAGCCTGAGAAGGACTGACCTGGATGGCTTGAAAATCACCGATATTTATAAGTGTTTAACTATTTATATGGTATTTTTAGGTTAACCAGCCAATAAGAAAATTCGAGGCGAGGCGATTCGCATCGAAGTGACATCCCACCGCTCTGGAGACTCTGAGGCTGGAAAAAGGAAATATTTATTATGAAAGTAAATAGTATACAAATAAAAATAGCAATACACAAGAACATATGTGAAATAAAAGTACTTACGTATATAAACATATAAAAAATAAGAAAATGTTTTTAATAACCGCTACACTGCACGAAAAACACTACACAGGGGGAGGTCGGTGGTGGTGACAGCACCTGCAGATCCATCCTCAGTCGATGTACTCACTCCTTCGGCGGGTTCGTCTTCTTCTAGGCCGTCCGGATCCCATCTGCCATATCAAACGGGGTTTCGTAGGCCAGTGTGCCTAAGCCTACCTGGTTACGACCACATATCTGTAGGGAGGCAGTGACTGGACTTACTTCGTGATTTCCTTTGGCATCTGGGGCTTCTAACTTCGAAGAATGCCGGCTCGTCGAAGGTGTCTGTACACTGAAGGCATCAAGTCTTCAGAAGGCCTCGATGTCGGCACGTTAGCGTGAATCTGCTAACATCCGATGGTTCTCCCCACTGTCTTTCTGAATCCAGCACACGGTGGATTCATCTGTGTGCCTTCTGTGCAGGTGGGCGTGGGCTCGAAAGCTAGTTGGGCTTGTCGTCTTTTTGGGGATAAATAAGGGTCTAAAACCCTTAAAAACCACGAAAAACGCTCTGTTTAATGTTACCCTGTCTTTAAAAAGACAAGGTATTATGTATATAACCACTACTAGGGTTGAAATAAAACAATAGGTACAGTAGAACGAAACTCAGCTACAGAGTCCAAGAAAACAGTAAGCAGAGCAACTAGAGCGCTATGCTGTAGGAGAGCCCGAGAAGGACTGACCTGGCTGGCTTGAAAATCACCGATATTTATAAGTGTTTAACTATTTATATGGTATTTTTAGGTTAACCAACCAACAAGAAAATTCGAGCATCGAAGTGCTTACTAGTTCTCAGACTATGGCACTCGATGACATACAGCCAATCACGGAAATTTTTCTTGTAATTAGAAACTAGTATACCAAATATCCCAAACGGTTACTATAGCTGAGTAGCTAATTACCAATACAACAGTCAGCATTATATGACAAAGTTGGTTTAGAGAATAATACAAGAAGAATAAATTCATATTGAATTACATTTAAACACAAATATAAAATACATAAAATATTTCTAAAACGCATATAATTGTAGGTCATTTCTAGACAAACAAGCGAAACGTTTAAATGCAGCAAAAACTGTAGTTAAAGTAACGTTAATGGCTTTAAGTTTCAAACTCAAGGAAAGGCGAGTAATTTCACAAGAAAACAAGCACTGAAACAACAACGCAGCTACTCAAAGCAGTTATTTTCAAGGAAACCTATGCCATTCACACAATAACGCAAATTTAACGTAGTAAAACTAACTACCCTCCACTAATCATCCTCAACTAGGCCCTTTTGCCTTTGCCGTATCTCTATCTACATGCTCCTAGGCCCTACCGCATTGTCTCGGGCCTTGTACGGTAGAAAAGGGCAAACAGCAGCAGCAGACCCGAGGTTTTGAATCTAATTGGAAAGGTACATACGATGAATGGTTTGAGATTTTGTCAGAATTTGGTATCTAGTCAGTAGCGCGTATTTTGTTCATTGGTCTGTTTTTTAATATTTATTATTTAAAAACAGTTTTACAGATTTTTAAGGGGAAATATTTTTGAGTAAAGCTAATAAAATTCTATATTTAAATGACTATTTCAATTGATAGAAATAACATTTGAATACAAGTTTCTAATATCTATTGTCTTAAAAAACAACTTATTGGTTATACAAATTTCATAATATAAACTTATCACCGCAATAAAACCAAGGATTTTAAAATATACCCGGAGATATTCGCATACTGATCACCGGTCTACCTGCACACCGTGGCACGCAAAGACCATAAAATTCTTGCAAACCTATTTTGAGAATTTAAAAGAATAATCCAAGTCCAAGTCTAAAACTATGCTAAAAGACAAATTTCTCTTCATTTACCCGTGATCCTTTAACATGAATAGTGAATTGCTCATTGATTACGTCTAATAGGTCTAACAGGATACTCACCGTGATAAAGTGTGTAACCGTTTCAAAAGTTAACCCTTTATTATTAATTCAGATTATAATTCCTAATAAATATTTAAATGAATGTTAATCCCTCCACCTATAGGCCAATTACAAAAACATCTAAATTACCCCTCAAGAATCCAACTGGAATTCAGAATTTATTTACGATTACACTCTGGTCATAAATGACCAATAAGCAATTTTAATCTATCTTAAATTACTAAAGTTACTTGAAATCAAGAGTTTACCCTATGGTGTTTTCCTAATTTCATCTGATAAATAACGCAATAATATAAACATGCACCACGCGCACAAGCACTATGCGCTGATTTTTCATTGTCATTTAAACTAATTCGAAGGACTTTGTCCTCTTTAGTCTTCTAGTTAGCCCTGTGTTGTCAAGGATCTGGATTGCTTCAACATTCAAATGACTATGGAGTCGTTTTTCATGATTTTCAGCCGTCTTCTTGATCACTGTAGCTACAGTTTCTATTCGCAGGTCCTTATTGAGGTCGCTATTCCTTACGTACAATACCCTGTTTTGCCCAATACCTTATTATAAAATTTCTGGATTATTTCTAAGTTACTTTTTTTGGCACATCCCCAAAGTAAGCTACCATCCAATAGGTCGTAGTATTTGTTCATAGTCCAAATAGGTCGTAATATTTGTTTATAAAGTAGAAGCTTGTTGTATATAAATAGAGAGGACTTTCTTCCAAGCAGTCAATACATTTTTTTGTATCTTATGCCAAGTGGTTTCCCTTTTTTCTTAGCATGAACTTTCCAGCGTAGTTAATCTAATGTTCTACCTAGGTATTTTGCCATATTTGCATATCTCTCTCTCCAATGGGGCTACAGCCCAAATCGGGCCTTGGCCTCCTCCAAACTATACCTCCAACCTTGTCGGTCCCGCGCCGATCTTCTCCAGGTTCTCACGTCTATCAAATTTTGCGCGTCCGCTGCCACTTCAACCTCCCATCTTTTCCATGGCCCTCCTTTTGGTCTTGCGCCCTGCATTTTACTATCAAGGGCTCTTTTCGGCAATCTTTCTGTCTCCATTCTTACTACATGACCAGCCCAGCGAAGTCTCTGAAGTTTAACGAATTCTGAGATCGGAGTCTCTTTGAACAGTTGGTAGAGTTCATGGTTACACCTGGATCATTTGCATATGGTACTTAGTTATTATTGTAACTAGTATATTTTGTATCTTTTTATTGGTAAACTTACATATTATTATTATTATTATTACGTGTACAGATTTATTTTCGTTCAGGCCCAATTTTTCATTTTTGTCCAGGAATGTATTTTGTTAACCGCTGTTTGTGGTTTGTTTATCGCCTCTTCTACAGTGCCATATTTTAATACAGGTATACCGCACCTGTATAGCAAATAAAGTACCGGGCTCAACACGCTACCTTGCGGAACTCCTGCTGCCATATCTTTTATGTCTGAATAGGTGTTTTCTTGTTTAATTCTAAAGTGTCTTTCAGATATATAAGACTGAACAATTTGCGAATATTGCTTGGGCATAATTGTTTTTAGCTCAGATGTCATACCTTCGTGCCTTTATCGAAGGCTTGAACAACATCAAGAAATATAATAGAATATGCTTTCTTTTCTTCTAATGATTTTTCAATGATATTTATGATACTATGCACCCGATCAATTTTCGCGTGCTTATTTCTGAAGCCAAATTAATGTGTCGGAATTAAGTTTTTGTTTTAATAATTGATTTCATTCTTTTGAGTAAAAGAGTCTCTAATACCTTCGATATTACAGGAAGTAGTGATATTGGTCTGTACAAAGAAACTTTATTGGGAGATTTTCCTGGTTTAGCAATCATTATGACTTCCGCTTTTTCCATAATCTGGGTACATACAATAACCTAAAGGAAGCATCAATAAGATTAGTAATTTACACAATTGCTTTACTCGTATCTGTTTAAACACTATTGTTACTCCCCCCTATATCTCACAATATTCACATACTTCTGGAAACTGCTTTCTTATTCATCATCATCATCCAGTCTCAAGAGTCCACTGCTGAACATATACCTCTTCCTCATGTTTCCAACCCCGTCTATCTTGCGCCGCTCTTATCCAGTTTTTATTGAGTCTTCTTAAATCATCAGTCCATCTTGTAGGTGGTCGACCGACGCTTCTCTTGTCTTCCCTTGGCCTCCATTCCAATATTATCTTTGTCCATCGCCCATCTGTCATTCTGGCTATGTGTCCTGCCCATCTCCATTTTAGTCTGGATATCTTCTCGATGATGTCAGTCACTCCGGTTCTTCTCCTGATGTCTTCGTTGGTTATTCTGTCTCGCAGAGTTATTCCTAACATGGACCGCTCCATTCTTCTCTGCGTGACTCTCAGTTTGGTAGCTGCTGCTTTTGTTAAGGTAAGTGTTTCTGCTCCGTACGTCAAGACTGGGAGGACGCACTGATCAAATACCTTTCTCTTTAGGCATGTGGGCAGCTCACTTTTAAAAGTTTCTCTCAGTTTTCCAAATGCTGCCCACCCAAGGCCGATTTTTCTCTTCAGTTCATGAGTCTGGTTATCCCTGCCAATCATAATTTCATGTCCCAGGTATTTATATCTATCTACGAGTTCTATTTCTTTCCCACCAATACTGATGTTCTGGTTGGGTACCAAATTGGTCATGATTTTTGTTTTCGAGATATTTATATTTAAACCTACATTTTCTGTAGCCACAACGAGTTCCTGTACCATCTCTCTTGCCATACCTAGATCTTCAGCTATTATAAGTATATCATCGGCGAAACGTAAGTTGTTTAGATATTCTCCATCTATTTTTATCCCCTTTGTCATCCAATCCAAATTCTTAAAAGCATGTTCTAGCACCGTATTAAAAAGTTTAGGTGACATTGGGTCTCCTTGTCTAACCCCCCGTTCTATTTTTATCCGATTACTGTTAGTATGTAATTTGACAGTGGTTGTTGCCTGCAGGTATATTATATTACGTGCCCACAATAGAATCTACTGTTTTCTCAAGATCAATGAATACCCAGTAAACTTTCGTTTGTTTTTTTTGCATATTTTTACATCAGCTGTTTACAATCATCTACCTGTATGCGTGCACTGCTAAACATAGGTCTCCCCACAGCTTGTTTCATCTGTCTCTGTCTTGTGGGGCTTGCATATTCGCCGATCCCACAACGTACGGCATAGGAAAACGCCCTCACTCACAGAACTTAATTTTTTTCATTTTTTACGTTCTATGTGATTAAAAAACAAGGATCAGGGCAATTTTAGTCTGTCACCCCACCCCCAAAAACGTAAATTTTTCGTTTTTAATTTAGGTGGGATGCAATTAATTTAAAAATGATTTTTTTGGAGGTGGCTGCAGGTACAATTTTTTTTATTTTGTGTATTTGATAAAAAACTATCTCTGATTTTTTTTTTTTAGATTTTTCCGTATGGTGTGCCCTCTTAAAAAATCACGACAATAGATTATAAAACCTATTTCTTTTAGTGTTCTCAAGATTCTCGTACATAATCATGAATAGTATAAGTAAAATATAATGAATCGTATAAACATCTAAAATATTTAAATTGTTATGTTTTAAAGCATTCACAGAATATAAATGTTGGCTGGTCCGAGATTTTTGACCGACTTTATTATCGTTATGGGCTGCAGTTCTGTCCAGGGGGACAGAAATTCTCGGAAAAGAGATTAAGGCGCTAAATGCGTGTCAAAGTCAGTGACGCACCTCTAGGGACTACAGGGGGAAGTTATGTTCAAATGGGGAAAAGTTCGTAAATTCAGATAGCTTTGCAGGACTTTGACCTTTGTATAAAATCAAATCCGGTCAACCGTCATAAAATGTTGAAGTCTATTTATTACTTTAATGCTCGTACTGCGTCAGTCAGAGTCGTAGCAAGTTTAGGGATGGATGATATTTCATTTATGTATTTTTGTTCTTTTTATCATATAATTTTTAAAACTAATTATTTTATATTACGCCATGTTCTTGTCTTTTCGTAGGTATTCAAACAGTTCGACATATAAGTGCGTTTGGA